>NC_092420.1:28580772-30015272 GCF_040894005.1 Engystomops pustulosus
GATCAATCAAATTTTCAAAAGATTCTATCTAGGTCAAAAAATCTATTTGTTTCAAACTGATGTTGTGCCAATTTGTATATAACCTCCTCTTCTTGTCTAAAACGCAAATTATTCATGAAAGCCATTGTGGCACATTTGCTTACCCCGTTCCCAGAGTTTACTGAAAGTGCATTGTCTGGTGATAATGCACTGTGCCACAAATCCTGCACCGATACCCTGCATGTGTCACTTCCCAGTTTAGGTCCGACGGAGTTCACCTTCTTTTTAGTGGTGCATGTAAGTGCTTGGGCTTGCAACATAATTGGAAAGTTAAATCCGCTTAGTCTGAATCAGTTGGATCGTCAGACGGCACGCCCCCCCCCCCCCCCACAATTCCAGCGCAGACACTTGATAATTACCTGTCCAAGCCGTACAATCCCCGAAAAAGACCCAAAGTCCTACGAAAGTGAGCAGCACGTCAGTAAGTAGATGAGCCCCATTATCTTAGTTCCTAAATATGAGGAACTGTATTAAAGAGTCACGGCAATAGGTAAGTTTAGAACCCCTTTATATATTACATGCATGGGTATATATAAGGCTGGGTTCTCATTCAGTTTTTTGTGTACTTTCAGTGTATAGATTTTGCCTCTGTCTGGCCACTATGCTCTGTAGGACAGAAAAAGGCAGACTACCTCTTTTATTCTGCTCCCTCCTGTCGAACGACGTATGCTCAGCGGAGACCACAGAAGCCTATCGGGAGTGGATGGATCGTATTGCATCCCTCCTTCAGGCTCGCTGAGCGCAGGAATGGGGAAACGGTGATGTCAATGTCCATATAAGGACAGTGACATCCCTGGGGAAAAACCCCTGTACTATCTCCGAATGCTGCCGATATACACTCCTCCCCCCGCATTCAGGTAATATGTCTGTGCCATACGTTGTAAGCACATGTCGGAATCCCCTGACGTGTCCTCACATCACATGGCAAATAATATGATGTGAACTTTGCAGGTGTGTAGTAGGTTTCTTAAAATGTAGTGTAAGGATATCGTATAATAATTCAGCATCTTGGAATTAATCCAATTTAAACAGGACAATTTAGGTGTAATGCCTCTCCTCTTGTACAGCTATAATTTACAGATTAATTTTCCAGTCTTGGCGCACGTAGCAGGAATCTGCTGCAGATAAAACAGTTATTGATTTCTTTCTTTGCTTGCGAACATGTTAAATCCCAGAGGTATAAAAAGTCAGTCATTAATAATAGTTCTTAATTGAGGTGTTGTAAAGCCTCCTGGTTTTCGCCACTGGCAGATTTGTGTTTTCTTTAATGCCTATAAAGTTACAGCTTGACTTAGTGTTCGGTAATATCAAGAAACACAAAATTTGCGATGCTGTTCTGATGTGGGAAGCGTGTGTCTGACGCTGATGGGATTTTTACATTACAGAGAATCTCCTTCTAACATCAAACGAATGCAATCGGTATAATACAAGCAAGTCAGCAAATATAACAATATCACTTTGTAACCAAGATACCAAGTCTACATCTCAGAAGTCCATAGGCTTAGATTACCCACCCAAATTCCAGCAACCACTCATTTTGAACTAAAATCTCAATAGAGGAGGCTGATTTTTAGCTTTACTAAAGGAACAGACTATAGAGAGGAGAGGGGAAGAGTATGAAAAACAAAGATCATATGCTACTGTAGTTTCTCATAAGTTTTCTATATGTTTGGATTCAGCGCTACACAGAGTTTCTTATCAGTGTTTGTACTGAAAATCTACCATCAAAATGAAGCCTGAAAAAACAGGGGCGCTTACTCATAGATCCAATCACTGTGACTGTGGTAATCTTCATATATTTGCTATTCTAATATCAACTTTTCAAATTATGTCAATAAGCCAGACAGGCTTTGGAGGGCGTTACTCTGTTTCGTTGCGCTGTAGCTTCACAGGCTGTTACAATGCACTGGAACACTTCCCCCTCCTACTGTATGGCATCACATCAGGAGTGCTCATGGAGCAGAGGGTGGGGGAGACAGTGTTAACAGCCTGTGAAGCCAGAGCACAGAGGGGCCCTGCTAACACCCCCAGAATCCTATTGGCTCATTAGTATAATTTTAAAAGTTGATTTTAGAAGGAATGAGTTTCTTTCATTTTTGGAAAGTGACTTAAATGTTTGCTTCCTTTTAATATAGCAGAACATGCCCATGCAGTTATCAGACAATGTAACTTACTCTAAAGAATTCCACTTGTCCTTCCAGTTACAGTAAAGAGAGCACCTCATAAGCACGCAAAACAATTTGCAATATTAAAACACACTGGCCCAAATTTACTAAAGCCCCTGCACCAGTTTTCTTTTGGACTTTGCACGTTCTTTCATGTGCAAACTACTTGCACATGCATTTATAAAGTGTCTGAGACACATTTGTGGTGCGGCTGCACTATTCCCGACGCAAAAGAAAATTCGCCACATAAAGGGGCGTGCCAGTGCAAGACAGTCCGACAAAATTGTGCCGCACAGCCCATGTAAGGTGCACCAAAAAGTTGGTGCATTCTGCTGGAGAAGTGCAGAGGGTTCCAAATTCATGACGGCGCCACAAAACATGAATCTGGCGCACTACATAGGCAAACTGCACATAGTCCATATTGCACCGTTTTTAGTAAATGTGCCCCACTGTTCAGTAGTTCCATATTTAGTAAGGACGCTTTTCACAGGGCTGTCTATATACACAGGTCTACTGTATCTATGGATTAAATATGTGATACTAGTACTCAACATGTGATTGATAAGGTTCATTATATGTTACTGATTTATGAAGGATTGGCCACTAAGAAGCTAATCAAGTCATAAAAGTAAAATGCAGCAACCCCTTTGGCAATGTAAAGGAACTATATGGACTGTGTTGCAGGGCAATGTTCTTGGCTTGGTCAAGGTTGGCAATATTCAGAGAAACAACAAGAGAGGTCACAGCACCTCTAGCCTAAAAACCTGTAGGGGTCAAAAAGTTAGAACTCCAATTGTTCAATCAATTACGACATTTTAGTACAAGTTACTATGGCAGGAAAAGCTCTCTAAATATCTAATAATTGTACATATAGTTTACCTATAATACCGCAGTTGAGTTTCCAGCTGATCTATATGCATCTGGAGTACTGGAACTTTACGGGATTTTTCTTCCAGGTCCTTTACTTTACTGTAACATGCCAGCACCGCTTGACGGGCATCTTCCACCCTCCTTCTCATCTCTGCCTGTTCACTTAATAGCTGTTGGTTAGATTCTTCTATACAGACCAAAACTTTCTGAGTTTTGTTTAATTTCTCTTCCAAGTCTTTTTTTGCTTTGGTCATCTCCTGTATTTGTTCATTTTTGGGGCTCTGTATTACATTGATCTCCCTCTGGACACATCTGGTAGTTACAGTGTAACTCTGAGATAAAACCCTTCTGTTAGCAGTAGCAGTAGTCATCTCCATTGGCTGGGATACGCGACTTCTATAAAGGCCAACCTACAAAATAAGAAGAGTAAACAGTCTTACATTTGTATATTAGTTTTTTTTTAGAGACATGTTTGTTGTGTTGTATTTTTATTTATTACTAGTATTATATTATCAAATGTATATGTTCTTAGAGTCGCTGTACATCTTACATTTTATTGGGTAAATTGGCCAAAAACCTGTTATAGCCAGCTGCCTACAATAATACAATGGAGTCATTTAATGTTCAGATATAACATTTAATTAGTTCTATATTTGAACTTGAATTGTATTTTTAGCTTTGATCATCATTTTATATAGTTAGGCATACTACATGAAACATTTTGTGATTTCTTTTTACTCATTAGTAACATCAATGCTTCTTCTAAGATCTGAACTCCAATAGCCAGCATAATCCTGTATGAGAGTCATCTAAAATAGGCCTCTAAACTGGATCTCTTAAAGAGACCACCTCTTAAAGTTTACCACTTCCACCAAGTGTCACCTCTTTTAGGTAAATCCTGAAGATAATTGGACTGTGCTTTCCAAGATTCCTTTATTATGTATGTCATTTTTTGCATTTCCAAGATATTCCTAGATTATTCCATATGCAAATGAAGCAGTAGTTTCAAGTTATGTCTTTAGCAGCGCTTCCCTTTTTCAGTGTCATCGCATGCTTTTCACAAGCCAAATCTTTTGCTTATCTGAAGTCGTCCAGGCAGGAATTGCAGTGATCCAGGTACTAATCACACATCCTGCCTCATTAGCATACGGATTCAAAGGGGAATTTCTCATAAACAGGAAAATGTTCAGAAATAATTAAGGCTTCTTTTCGAATTCACAGAGCAATTTTCTATAACATGAGCTACCAACAGATTATAATGCTTGGGTACGTGGTAGACAAGGGGAAGACACATACCAAAGAACAAAAACAAATTATGTTCCCCTTCTTTCTGCGAGTATACCCATTCTTACTAGCTTTTTGCAGCCATAATCTCTATTCTGCCGTATGTAGACGTTTCTGAGCATGACTTCCATTAAGCAGCTTATTTATTGACATGTGACGTGAGTAACATATCTCAACCCTGGTGGTCAAGAACAGCAAAGTGCACAATAAAAACACCTTTGTTGTTCTATGGTAGTCAAAGGAATTTATAATTAAATCCCTGGTGGTGGGGAGGAGTAAGGGATTTATAGTTACATCTCTGGTGGCTACCGTAGTGATAGGGTTGATTTTTTGTTCAAGACTGGCCTATGGAGGGTTTTAAAAATTCGGAAATGTTGGAAGTTTGAGTTAAGCCTTCCAATTTGGGGCTGTTTATCTGCAAAAGCTAGAGGCCCATACTTGTATCCATTAGATACAATCAAATAAAATTTTAGTACTTTAAAATGTGAAGTATTTGTAAAAAGTCCTTTCACAGCAAGTTCCCTGTAGGAGAAATGGGAGAGAAGGGGCATATGAGTCTAAACAAATACTTTGCCAATGGTATATAGCAGAATATATAAGTTATTTTGGCCACGCTTTGTATTGTGCTCTGTATTTCACATGTATGGTTTGACTTTGCATATGTTTAGCTTTGTCTTTGAAATGTACCCCATATGGTAAACACTTATAAAGTATTACAATCAGAAATGTGACTGTGAGTAATAGTCTATTGCTATAAGGAGCCACCATTCCGGGATATAATCTGTACCATATGGAATACAATTTCTCTACATTTTATGCAGCTGACCCTAAAACTGCCAAACTGCTGTATAAAGAAAAAAAAAATCAGGCTGTCTGACTATTCAATCCAGATGTCAGAAGACAGGGGGACTGACTATAAGAAGCACTTGTAGGGCACAAGGTCAAGTTAAAGTGGTATCTGCCAGCATATTCTGAAATTAGATAAGTGTATATGAAAATCTCAGCATCTAAATTCTGTTGCCCCAGTTTTCTGTCTGACTTTGCACATTGTTCTCAGTGTAAACTGCTGGCACAGGTATTTATAAAGTGTGATCAACACATATGCACGGCTGCACTATACACAACGCAACACAAAATTCTGCACCGAAAGGGTGTTCCGCTGCACAGTCGGACTATGCAGTGTCCAACAGAAGTGTGTTGCGCGAACTATGTTAAAGATGCACCAGAAAAAAAGTTGTTTCACTTTTTCAGAGCAGTGCACGGGGCGCCAGATTCATGAAGAACGTGCAACACAATTCATGAATCTGGCGCACCCTGCAGACTTGACAGACAAACTGCACCTAGTGCAGTTTTCACTGTTATTGATAAATGTGGGTCATTGAATAAGGTTATGCCATACAGAGAAGTGACTTTAATGGGGCTAGTGATATTCATGATTGATCAGGAGGGTCCTGACCCTCGGGACCAAGACCAATCAGCTGTTTCCAATGATGGAATAATATAGAAGTGGAAGTACAGACATTCACATTTAAAGTCATTCCTGTGCCATATATATACATTTCTCCAATCAGATGTTATTAAAAAATTTTATCCATGTGAAGATCATTTCCATGAATGTAGCCATTTGAGAAACAAATTAAGTCAATTCAGAAGAATGGAACTGGAGATAGGTTCTTTAGGTTTGTTCTTAAGTAGAATTTGTATGTAAGTTGGAACTGGTATATTTTGTGTAACTCCAAAGTATTTTTTAGTCCATTGACAGCGGAAAAAGAATTAAAATAGACTAGGGATAGAGTTCAGTAAATTTCCAGCATCCAGAGAGCTTGACGAGAGGTCACAGGGGGAAGAGAAGCCTGTCTTTAACTAGGGGTTGTCTGCAAGTGGGGTCTTCTTGGGGACTGCATGTATAACATTTTGTTTTGTTACCATGTCTTTGATAATTCTCTGTGCACATGGTAGTATTACAATAAGCAGGAGCCATATATTCCGAGCCAAGGCTAGGATTGGATCTCATCCAGTTAGATCAGGAAAACATTTCCTAATTCTAGATTTGCCAAGGACTTGTCCTGATCTCGTAGGACTAGACCCTGTCCTTACCAAGTTTTGCACAGGACTATGTGCACAAACAACCTTTTTTTTCCAGCATAGATCTCTTGAACACAATACAATCGCTTTTATAAGAATATTACAATAACACTCTGTCCTAATTTGCCTCACAGATGTCTCTTACAGGGTGGGACTGCCCCACCGGAGGATTATCTGTATTTGGCTCCTCTACAACGTGGTCCAGGAGGTTAAACAGAAAACAAGTTTTTTACAAGCTTGTTTAACAATACCTGCATAGTTCTTTCATGCATCACATGTTTTTGTTTTTGTTTAAGTTTTCTTTGCGATCTCAAGAGCTAAAATTATAGTGTCATTTGCTCACAAATTGACAAAATGCTGTAGACTACTAGAGCAGTAAGTAATCTTTAATCACCCAGAAAAAAAATTGTAGATTAGATAGTCCATGGCACACTGGATGCTGGGATAGTTTCACCCCATGGGACAGATATACCATATGTGCAATCTGTGTAGCTGAAAAGCGAGGGGTGGGAATGGCCACTAGGGCACTATTGTCTTTCAACTTTTTGCTGGGTATGTAACACATTTTAATAAAGATATTACAACTTTGATCCCAGTTTAACTGTTAACAGAGTATATGGGCGCAGGCCAAAGGTGCCAGCAAATGTTGACCATAGTTCACAGCTGTGTTCTGCAGGTTTCACAAAATGAAGTCAATGGGGAACAGAGGACTTTTCATTCACGGTCCGTTCTCAGTAAAATGACTACAAGACCAATGGATGTGGAAGGATTCTGTGGGGCCCAGGTGATATTTCTACTCTTCTACATTGCCTGAGGTCTCCCATTTTTTCAAAGTCTCCGGGACATTCAAGGAGAGTTGGGAGGTATGACCACAGCACCATTTTTTGGAGGTCTGTTATTTTCAGGGGGTACACCGTGTGACACTCTTATTTTTCAGTGGATGGTACTTTAAAGAGTCTTAGTACAGAGGTTAAAGTTCTCAAAAGTAAGGAGCCAAAGACAAACAGTAAGCATAGCATCCCTGCATCACTGAGATGTGAGCTAGACGGAGAAGGATAGCCACTAGTGTATTTGATATAACAACTGCCAGCATGCCCTTATCATTGTTCCGGTGATAAAGGTAGCCTTTATGATACAAGGGCCTTAGCAGACTCTTAAAGTATCACAGTACTGAGCTAGGTTCTGATATTACATTGAACTTAATTATGGTAATAACAAGCATGGTTTTGGTATCATTTAGGTTAGTTCTGATGTTACTGGACATGGATCTGGTTACATGACATGGTTACTGGACATGGATCTGGTTACATGACATGGTTACTGCTCATGGATCTAAGAACTGAGCTTGCCTATGGTACTCTTTTTATGTACTGAGCTTGGTACTGGTGCTGTTTTTGTGTACTGACCTAATTTCTACTTCTGTTATGATATAACATTAAAATATACTCTACAGGCGGTCCCCTACTTAAGGACACCCGACTTACAGACAACCCATAGTTACAGACGGACCCCTCTGCCCACTGTGACCTCTGGTGAAGCTCTCTGGATGCTTTAAAATAGTCCCAGATTGCAATAATCAGCTTAAAATTGTCTGCAATGAAGCTTTATTGATAATTCTTGGTCCTATTACAGCAAAAAAATTTGAAACTCCAATTGTCACTGGGGCAAAAAAAAAAAATTGTCGGGAACTACAATGATAAAATATACAGTTTCGACTTACATACAAATTCAACTTAAGAACAAACCTACAGTCCCTATCTTGTATGTAACCCGGGGACTGCCTGTATTTGGAATATTGATAAATAGTTTGATAATGAGTTTAGGGATACTTTTCTGTACATCACAGGTATTCTATACAAAGTACAGGACTATAGTCAGCTAAGTAAAAGGCTGATCCTAGAATTTCTGTTGCACATATGATGTGGATACTATACTGTTTGTTTAGAAGATCCGCATGAGGATTAGCCCCTTTTTAATTTAACATTTGTAAATACTTTTAGTTCCCACCCAAAATAAGTAACTCGCTACTCATTTTCACTGCATGATTTTTAGGGAAACATCACCAAAAATCTGTTTGTTTGCCGACATGTACATTGGATGCATTTTACACAGATTTTAACATGCAATCTGTGATCTAATCCAAGTAACATCTGACATGTGTGATCTAAAACCTGGAGAAACACAAGTGGGATAAAATGGAGAAGAGTGTTGGTAATTGGATCCTATTCTCAAAAGCCCAAAGCTTTTACACAGTGCTAAAATCAGGGGGAAAAATATTATAGGTGAGTATGATGTCCAAATGTTACTAGAAGAAGCCAATTCTAAACAAACTGTAGAGGTTGTCATGTTTCACAAAAATTAGGTTGAAAGGATCTCATAAGAGCTGGACTCTAAGATCCACACTATCACTATCCCCATCTGAAGTAGTCTCTGGTCTGTGCCACTTACTTGCAATGCCAGGCAGCGGGCATCACTGCTCTGCAGCGCCCCCTTCAGGTCCTCCAGAAGTTGTCTCAGATGCAGGTTCTCAGCCTCCAGGCTCCGGAGCTCATCTTCCCCCACAGACCCTGGGCCACTTCTTGGGGTTTCCCTCCTCACCACCTGCGGGCTCCTGCTGCGGATCTCATCCAGGATCTGCTCGTTCTCCCGACCCACAGGCATCCTGGCAGTGCCAGCTCTGGAGCTGAAGTACCCACACAGTCTGGCATGGAACTGCCTGAAGCTGAGCCTTTCCGGGAGCTCATCCAGCAGGTCCTCACACTCCTCTATGCCAGGCTCTAGCCCCAGGACCCTGCATAGGGTCCTAAACTCCTCCCTGGAGATGGTGCCCTGTGCCTGCCAGTCCAGGTGATGGAAGACCTCCTGCAGGTACTGATCCAAGCCAGTGGCCAAAACGATGATCTCGTTATCCAGCCCCTGGTCCAGTCCGTAGTGATGGGCGAGGGCACTTACCAGCCACTGGGTCCTGCGAGCTGGCCGGAGGGGGCTGCACTGATCACCCAAGGGCTCCATACTTAGTTCAGGGACTCCTCTGCATCTTCTGCTGGCTCGATGTCTCCCTGATGCAACTTTTGAAAAACTTTTGCAAACTTTAGAAGTATAGAAAAAGTTTTCTGCGTCTTGTATTTTCAGTCCGTGTTCAGTATCTTTTGTGCCAGGGTTCTGGGTGTTGTGTGATGAGGTCTGAGCTCCTTCCTTCTGTGTTGTGTAGAGTGCAGAGTAGACTGTGAGGAGTGCAGGGGATGTCAGAGCTTCCAGGCTGCCTCCCTGCTATCCCAGTATTATCCCTGGTACCTCCCTTGGAGGAGGAGGTTTCATACAAGACATCTCTGGTGAGTGTTCTGTTCGGCTTCTATTGTCTGACACATTTATATTGTTAATAAAGTCTTGTGGCTTTGATGGTTTGTCTTTGTCCTGTGTCAAAAAATATTGCAACAAAACTGCATGTGTCACCTTCATTTAGATGTGGAGATCATATAGCATCTCTGCAGATTTTTTACGTATACAACTTCCCAATAAGTTGTTAGCAACGTCTACATTTACAATTTACATTTTGCTTTTTCTTTGTTATTTATTTTTTATTTTTATTTATTTACAAAGTATTCCCTATTTGTCAAAAAAATAAATCATTGTATTTTTTTAAGCTGAAGGAAGCCTTAATAAACTATAGTGATGTATTGTAAACATACTATAACCAACCGATACTATAAAGACAACAATTAATGATGGAAAATTACGGTACAATATTTATTCGGGAGCTACAGATGTGTAAATAAACATAAAATGTAAATAAATAATCATAATTAATCTTTATTTATATAGCGCCATCATATTCTGCAGCGATTTACAGATGACGAGGTATATATACACATAAAATAAGTTTTACAGAAAAAATAAGTCAGATGACACAATAGGAATGAGGGCCCTGCTAACAAGAGCTTACAATCAGTGATAAATAAAATCAATAAATAATACGTAATTTTTGATAAATAAATATAAATAATAAATTATCCACAAATAATTAAACATTTTATGACCTTATCCTTCTATAAACTGCGCAAATAGTCCCTCACTTATAAATCACAATAAAATAATTTAGAAGTTACTTTGACAATCTGGAATTTGACAAGTGGAATATATAGAACATTTTACCGTCCAAAAGACCAAAAGAAATCCATGAACCATGACAGAAAATATCAGAACCTGACAGGGATGCCACTGGCCTATAAAGTACCACAACCAATTGGGTTTTGAGGAGGACCAGGGAAAAATCACCTTAAAGGACACCTACCATCAGTTTTACTATTGGTAGACATGTCCTACTAACCTCTTCCTGAGGAATGATTTTCCTTATAACTCTATAAGCCAAGATTTCGTCAATATAGACGTATACAAATTATGCTAATGAGTCTGGGTGCTGTGGCTACGTCACCGGAGCTTCTCAGAGGGTCTTGTCTTATGATTTATTCACTCCCTTTGTACAATACATATCCCGCATGGTCCCTGACGTCACCTGCTCTATGCACGGTGAATGGTAAGGACCAGGAGACGTAACGGGGAGAGTTAATAAATGATAACACAAGGTGCTCTGAGGCACTCCGGTGCTGTAGCCGTAGAGCCCTAGAGTAATTAACATAATTTTGATCAGAAACTGTTAGAAGAACATGTCTACTAAAATGGATGGTAGATGTCCTTCCTGCAATAGGATGTACGTGTACGTACAAATCAGAAGGTAGTTTCAGCATGTGGATGTACAGGCACATCCTGTTAATTGTGTGGGCAAAGAACCTGTGTCCAGTGCAATCAATGTATGAGCCAGGCAACCACAGATTGCCAATGGTAAGTTCTGACGATCGCCATGCTGGTGCCTCGAAAAGATCCATTATCTCATGTCACATAACACTCAGCTATATGGGGCCTTGACAATCAGGGGGCTCCCACACAGTGGTAGGTAGTCAGGGGCAGTTTGGAAAAACAGTGGGATGTCGGATGCTGATCCAGTGTTAACAACCAACTCTGTGGATTGGGGGGGGGGGGGGATTATTAATAGGTTTTTTGGGGCGTGGGAGTTGGATGTCTTTCTCCTTTTGTGCGAACTTTTGTTTTGCCTAAAATTCTCCTCTTCTGAAAGTTGGGCGTGGTAAGTCCTGGCACTGTTGGGGTCTAAATGTATCAGTTTTTCGTGGTTTATAAGATATCCAAGATACACAAAATAATAAGCTTTATTTGCAAAAAACAAAGATATCCCTTTAAGAACCGCTAAGCAAACACATTCTTTTCTTTTTAGAAGCCAAAAACATTTCAATCTATTCGGTATATATTAATCATATCATATTTAGTATAGCGACACACCTACTGACACAGCTGACACATTGTTCATTTGGGTATGACACAGTAATGTTGACATATTGTAAGAAATTCATCCAGAATAATGACTCAATCTGTCTGTAGATCTGTGTAAATGACAGTTAATGTACTATAAAAATGACATGTAATGTACGGCATAATCCATATTTACATCTTATTTAAGCTTCTGCGTGTTACACATGAATTCTTCCGACGTGTCTACACGGGGTAGCCTGATATGTGTCTTCTTTGTGTACATAGGATTTCATTCACTAAGATTTATTGGCGCTTAGTTTATACAAAAATATTTACTAAATATATAACACGACAAATACTGGTGATTATCAAATGCAAAAGTCGAAAAATCGATTCCAAAATGGATACAGTCTGCTTTGCATTGAAAAAAAACAAATAAATGAAAAAGCATCAGAATCTTTTGCATCCACTAAGGACATTTCAATTACTGATTTCTTTTTGCTGAGAACCAGCAGTGGATTTTCCCAAGTGTTTAAAGGGGTTATCCGGGTTTAAATTTTTTCTTATGGCCGGGCTGGGGAGGGATAGTTAAACATAATAAACATGTGCTTACCCCCTCCGGCGCCGCCGTTGTCCCGCGCCGCGGTCCCTTCGATCCGTGCCCCTGTTTGTTTACAGGGGCACGGAAGCCGCGCACAGGGAGCTTCCGGTCCACGATGTGGACGGCTCCTCCCATGTGTCCCTATCTCTCAGCGTTGTAAGCGCTGAGAGATGGTGCGCATGGGAGCTTCCGGCCGGCCGGAAGCTCCCTGTGCGCCGGTGTAATGAAACCGGCGCACAGAGAAGACGGGCCGCGGCGCGGGACATCGGCAGCACCGGAGGAGGTAAGTACATGTTTATTATGTTTACCTAGCCCTCCCCAGCCCGGACATAAAAAAAAAATTAAACCCGGATAACCCCTTTAAGCAGGAAAAAAAAACATAAAATGTTTTTTGTGGAATTGAAAGGATAACTGCTGCAGGCTGGCAGGAGCTTTGACTCTGCACTGTAAAAATAAGTGCACAAAAATTAAAGGACAGCTACCACCAGGCTGAAGGGTTGTAAACCGAGCACACTGACATATTGGTGTGTGCCTCCTCTGGCAGGATCTGCTCTTATTAAAGCTTCCTTTGCCATTGTTTGCAAGAAAAAAAATGCTTTAACATTATGCAAATGAGCCTGAGAGGCTCCATGCTCCTTAGGTGTTAATGGAGCCTGGAGCCTCTTAACCTTATTTACATCATTTTAAAAGCCTTTTTTTGTAAAAACCAGGTCATAAAGAGAAAAGTAGAAGAGTAGATCCTGCCAGAGGGGGCACACACCAGTATGTCAGTGTGCTTGGTTTACAATCCTTCAGCCTGGTGGTAGATTTCCTTTAAGGCTTAATGCACATGACATAGAATAAAGGCCACCTACCACCCATTTTTTACATCACTGCAGCTACTGCAATACTTTTCGGTACTGAATCGGTACCTATGGCTATTATTCAAAAGTTTTAATGGACTGACCTGGTAAAAGTAGAATATGTCCTATTTAGAATTGTTTTTTCACAATTACTCATAGGCTGATGTAAATTGGCCATGAAAAACTTTAGAAAATGTCTGTTTTCACAGCCGAGAATCATCACTTTGTTGTGCAGGAGCCCTAAGACCTGCGCCTTGAATCAATTTGCAGATGTTTAATGGAAAATGCAGTCCTATCTACAGGGAGTATGTTATAGAGCAGGAGGAGCTATGCAGGTTGTACATAGTATAATATCTGCAGGCAGTATGTTATAGAGCAGGAGAGGGAGAGCAGATTGTACAAAGGGTCCTAACTGCAGGCAGCATGTTATAGAGCAGAAGGAGCTGAAAAGATTCTACATACTGACCTATATACAGGCGGCATGATATAGATACAAAAAATAAAGAATGTTCACCAGCACTTCCATAGATGTGTTGTAAAATATTATAACAGCATGATATAGAGCAGGAGCTGAGCAGATTGTACATAATGGCCAGGGGCGTAACTACAGTGGTAGCAGCCATAGCAGCCGCTATGGGGCCCACAGTGTCAGGGGGCCCCGGTATCCTACTTGACATACTAAAGAGTGGAGGATGTGCACCATTATATACATATTATGCTGCACATTGTACAGTATAATATGTATATAACATATATGTGATGTATATATGCTCTATATGTGTGTATAAATGTGTGATTGTAACTTGCATTTGTGACTATATGAATATGTATATTTATTAAGTGAGAAGGGGGGCCCCATGCAGAAGCCTGCTATGGGGCCCTGCTTCTCCTAGTTACGCCACTGATAATGGCCTATCAGCAGGTAGCATGTTACAGTGCTAGAGGAGTTTAGCAGATTGCAAAAAGTGTCCTATCGCTAAGGAGCATGTTATAGAGTAGGTGGGGCTGAAAAGGTTCTACATAGTGTCCTACTTGCAGGTAGCATGTTATAAAGCAGGAGCTAAGCAGATTATTTTTCTCTTCCAGGAGCATGTTATAGAGCAGGAGGAGCTGAGCAGCAGAATGTGCAGGAAAAGATCCCATGTAAATGATGAATCCCTTTATATCTTTGTTCTTTTTGTGCAGGGGAGGCAAGGATTCAGCTCTTTCAATGAAGGAAATTCTGAATTCTATGACGGCACAATAACAAAGGAAGAAAACAGAACATTGTTAAAAGAAAAGATACTTCAGACTCAATGGGGCTTATTTACTAAGGTTCACGCGGCTGCATCTTCGTCGTGTTTTCCGACTTTTTTCGGGGATCACGCTGGGGATTGCGTCACACGCGATCAGATTTTGGTGCATCGGCAATGGCTTTCATGCGACAGAAATCAGGGGGCGGGCCGTCGGATCGACGGATTCGGACAAACCGCGGGATTTAACTTTAAATTTGTGTCGTAAAATCAAGCACTTACATGCACCGGGAAGAAGAGGGTGAACTCCGGCGGACCTGATCGGGGAAGCGGCAGATGCAGGATTCACTTAGTGAATCGCGGCAGCTGTGCATCGGAATTGGGGAACGCACCTTGGGCATCACACAGGGACAGGTAGGTTAATCTGTCCCAATGTTTCCTGGGGCATGCAAGTGTTTACTAAAATAGACAAGTTAGGATATCCTCCCTAAATCATCATCATTAATATAATATGTGGAATATGACACTCATTATCCTAGTGACAATAGCCTGTTACTTTGTTTCATGATGATTAAAGTATTAGAAATCTTAGAAATCTTTGTGACACATTGCTGTAAAGCTCCTCAATGTCTGCGCCTTGTCATTCTATTATGTGCACGCCTCATTATGTAATTCTTATAAACAGGTTCCTGCCTTACATAAACACACTGAGATACACGCAGTGTATGATGGAAAACAATCTGGAGTTGCACATTTTTGGACCTAGCATTAGTGATTATTAAAGGGAATCACCAAGTCAGGTTTTCTTCTATGCTGTTCAGTTTGCTGTAACTTTTCCTTTGATAAATCAGAAGAAATATATAAAAAGAAATATTTCGGGAATAGTTTAGCATGCGTGATTGTCATGGGTCTGCTTCACACATGGTGCTCCAGCTGTCTACTTTACCCAATAGCAATATAGAGGGAACTGTGCAGAAGCATCTGTGGATACTGAAGAGGCTGTGCATTGTTTGGAGGGTGTCACAGTTTAGGCTGGGTTTCCTTCGGACGTGATCACAATAGATAAACGGTGGCAGACTTGCTGCTGGCTAATCTGCTATGATATACAGTACTGTCGCAGTACAGTGGAGAGACAGAAGCAAATTCTATCATCTTGCTCTAAAAAAAAAACCCTGCGGTGAGTTTATGCCGCATTTTTTTATGCAATGCCAAGGTTGAAAGCAGCAGAAAAATTACTGCACCCACAGAAAGAAAACCACTTTGCAGGTGTGATGCAGAATGCAGAAAAATTTGCTGATGGATAGTGCTCCTATAGTTCGCTAGTTTATTTGCATTAAATAAAATTAAAGGTGTCGTTTAGTTTCTTCAAAGAATGATACTATTTGTATGATGAAAAGTGATACAATTTTCTATATCTATTCCTCTACTGTCATCCCTTAGAGCAGTGTTGGCGAACCTAGGGCACGGGTGCCAAAGGTGGCACTTGGAGCCCTCTCTGTGGGCACCCAGGCCATCACCCAGCACAAAGTTCACCATTCAGGACTCAGGACCACCTCCGTTTGAAATCTGTGAAAACCCTGTGAACTTGTGGCCCTTTGTGAAAAATATGTGGCTTTTGGTTGTAGTTTCGGCACTCAGTCCCTAAAAGGTTTGCCATCAGAGTCCTAAAGGAAGCTTCATTGTTACTTCCTGTGGATAAAATCCAGCCCATGGTCATGTGATGTCACACAGGTGCACGGCTCGTTAGTATCACTAATAATCATAGGATAATCAGAGATGTGTGTTATAACGAGCCGTGGGCCTGTGTGACATCACATGACCATGGACCAGTTTTTATCCACAGAAAGTAACCAATGAAACTTCCAATAGAATGACAGCAAGCAGAGATCTAGAAAATTGTGTGGAATTGATACAGAAAGCATATTGTAAAACTGTATTTCTCTAGTATTCTGTGTATTTATCAGAAATGACAGGTTGGTTATTGGACCTGGGACAGAGTGTGAGAATAACTCAATGTCATTGTCCCAACTGTAGATTTTTATGGCAGCACCTGCTTCTTCCACTTCATTTCCTACCAATGCCTCTTCTGCTGTATGACTTAGGCAGGACAATGGATGGCACGGCATTTGCTCCTTTGTAGAGCGTTCAATGCCCATCTGTTATTTCTATATAAGAAAAGAACAGAGGGGAGTCAACTGTATTATCAATCATTTAACCCCCTATACTATACATTACAGACCCTTAAAGTCAAGACACAAATCTGTCTCAGTTCATTAGATCAAATATATTTGTTTTGCACAGAGATTCACGTGTAAGAGATCTGCTTAAGAAAAGTTTCTGATTGGAAATGTATTCCTTTCCTTCTCTCCTCTCTGCTCATGTTTAAAATAACAAAAACAAAGAATCTGGGAGAATGCGTCCCTTTTGTTTGACATGGGTGGTATTTGCATGTTTTTCCAGCAAGACCTAACATAGTTAGAGACTAATATCAGCAGTAAAGTGATAAACCTGACTAATGTTACATACTGTATCATACAATATAACAATCTTAATGTGTTGCACACTTGGCTCCTAGGAGCTAACAACGACTCAGGACCGGTCCACAAAGACTCCCACAATTAAAACAAAAGAAAGAGAAAAATTACTCTGCCGGGAGCTCCAACAATCCTTTATAAATTCTTTATGAATCCAACACAGTATATTGCTTGACCCATCGATCCTTTTGAATGAGTATTGCACGTCTCCACAGGTTTCTGATAAGAATAGGTCACCATTCAGACCAACTCCATCGCGTTTCCTAATCCTCCTTCATTCCCATCTCTCTTTAAGACAATTTCAAAGATATTTGTAAAAATGCACATATCTAGACATAAGCAGGACGCCAGTCACACATGTCCACTCGACCCTGGGTTTCGCCTACACAGCTTCTTCCGGGGCGACGCAATATTCTGTGTTGGATTCATAAAGAATTTATAAAGGACTGTTGGAGCTCCGGTCAGAGTAATTTTTCTCTTTCGTTACATATCATACAGATGACATCCCACACAAGGGGCACAGTTATGGTAACTATTATTGCAAATGTGTAATATCTGTATGACAGCCCTTGTCCATATAACCTTTTAAAGCATACATGATAGACTTCATAGTGTTAGAAGCCATTGCTTCCAGGCCCGCACAGTAGGTGTTGTGGTTGGTCCGCGCAGTGGCTGCAAACTCAGTTTATGTTCTCTAGATGCTGATTGCGCTGACTGTAATGGTGGTGAAGGAAGCTGTAGGCTCCCGTCTCCATCATTGAGCAATTCTCAAGGCAGAGGATGGCAGACGAGATAATGTTATCATGTTGATGTCATCTAGCCGACCATAAGATGAGGGCTACATCTAGGCAGGCATAAAGTGGTAGGGCTACATGAGGAGAGGCTAAAAGGAGGGAGGTTACAGAAAGGAGGGTATTTCAAGTGGGAGCAGCAAGAGAGAGGGGGCATTATGTGTTTGAGGGTTGACTAATGAAAGGGTGGCAAAAGATAAATGGATATTATACTATGTAGGGACCACCAAAAAGAGAATTATTCTTTGTGAAATAAAGTAAGGACCAGCACTGCATGAAGGAGATCCACGGTAAGTCTTCGCCAAAAAACATCCTTTTTATTATATACAATGCCACAACCAAAATGAGGAGACCGCCAGGTTAACGCGTTTCAAGGCCAAAAGTCTTACTCATAACCTCATAATTTTTTCTACTTTCATGTAAAGTGATTTTGCATTATTCTTTGTGGGTAATCTATTGGGTGGGTTGTGGAACTAAATAAATATGAATGAAGTGATAACTGTGCATCTCGGTGGCTGCCATATTCGCATACCACAGCAACCGGCAATGGGATAGGGGTTGGGGTGGGTGAACATAGCCAAAAGTTTGCTTTGGGGAAAACCATTTCTAGTTACACAATTGGGGATGGAAAGAGTAGTGAAGCAGATAGAGGCTGCATACAGACTGTTTGCAAGTACGTGCATAAAACATGCTCAAGGGGATTTTATAGAACACTTCTGATTTGCCTTTAATTGTAAGTCAGTGCCGTCAGTGACTGAAGGTCAAAATCAATGCACAATTGTGGTTAGAAGAAGAGTTAGATATGTCTTTATAAGGCGCAGTCATTTTCTGCAACAATTTAAAGAATATAATGGAAGCCGTAATGTTTTCGGAATCAATGGTGTACAAACACAGACATTATATTCACATTTATTCAGCTTACATTCAAGAAAGAAACTGTGCAATCCCATTCAATGAAAAGCTTGATGAATTTGCCATAATGAGGGATAATGGAATCAATGGTTAGTTTTAATGAATCCAGGGCGATTTACTTCTCGGAAGGTGCTCACGTTTCTTAATTGAATTGTTTTGGAATGAAAATGCCCTTAATGGGGACATTTGTTACCGTGACTCTCCAGTCAAGCATCGCATTCCTGAGTGGAAGAACCTATTACAATGACATCATGTACCAAGTCAGATGAAAATACCGTCCAAACTTTTATCCGTGCTGAACTATTCTGGGGGAAAAAAAGAACATCTTGTAATTATATGTCATTATACCTAGTTTAGCGACAATCAGTTCTATGATCCAACATAAGAACTAAATTTACTCAACATGTTGTCATCTGGTAAGAGTTTTCTATAAGGAGCTGAGGCGGTCATTATGGCATCTAGTACAGAGCAGACATGACCTTTCTCCAGGGCATATGACCTCTCATCACTTCTTGGAGGTGAGTAGGATGGAGGATTATAGGGGCACGGCTTGGGCTGTAACTTCCTATTGATAATCATCCACATTATGACTTAGAAGTAATCTATAGAAAAATACATAATTAAACCCAGACAGAAAGCAGACTGAATCTGATAAACATTATGTATAGTATCATTTGTATATAACTGGAACAACCGAGGGGTCTATTTCCTTGAGAATTAGTAGTAAATTGAGAATCTGTGTAGTAAATACATGTATATATAGGGTGACATGCTTTGTGCGCCGACGTATGACGAAACCCCACCCTTCCGGATACATCATGAAACTTTGTCCTCCTCATATATTTGGGATTGGCTGTGGGAGTGTACAATTCTATGTAAGTCAGAGTCAGCACCGACCATTCGGGCTTAAAGGGGTATTCTCGTCTGGGCATTCACATTCAGATTCGTTAACCAGCCATATAACCTTGCTTCAATAAGAGGTTATTAAAAAATTTTTTCCTGTGTGAAGATAATTTCTCATTAATGTAGTCATATGGTCCCTTAGAAACAAGACTCTGTCCTTGGATAGGACCACCCCTGCTGGACTGATTGCACAAAGACACAAAGGGTGTTTGTATATGAAATGTCCTAGGAGTTACTGCATATCCCACATCAGTCCTGTGGTAATGATTGCTAAATCCAGGAGGTCGGGCAGGACTCAATACTGCATGTCTGGCCACCGCTGCCAAAATGTGAGGTGGTCGTATCCGATGAAGCTCTCTCATTTCTAAGGGACAACATGGCTACATTTATGAGAAATTATCTTCACAATGGAACATTTTGAAGAAATGTTTACATATGGCAAATGCATTTAATGAAATGTGAATGTCCAGATGGGAATACCCCTTTAAAGGAAACCTACCACCACAGCTCTACCTATTAAGGGAGGTGACAGGTTCCTCTAGTGTTTATTAGTATAGCCCTTCTTAGTGCTAATACTTTCGTGGCCCATAACTTTATAAATTTTAATTTCCCCAATATTCAAATTTCCTAAAGAGGCTACTGGGGCATGGAGTAGGCGGAGCTGAGGCTACACGGCATGGCTACTCCACGCCCCAGTACCCTCTTGCGTTCCGCCTACCAAGGCATCTTCAGCGCGCAGCTCCTGGTAGCTGCGTGCACTCATCCGTGAAGCTTGGTTCTGCACATGCGCAGAACGCAGGCCACCGGCTGAGCAGTCTCGGCTCTGATGCCGGAGCTACTGCGCATACACAGCTTCGCAGACGAGTGCACGCAGCTACAAGGAGCTGCACGCTGAAGATGGATTGGTAGGTGGAACGCAAGAGGCTGCTGGGGCGTGGAGTAGCCGCACCATGTAGCCTCAGCTCCGGCTACTCCACGCCCCGGTAGCCTCTTTAGGAAATGTGAATATTGGGGCAATTAAAATTTATAAAGTTAGAGGCCACAAAAGTATTAGCTATAGGGTTATCCTACTATACATTAGAGGCCGATGGGGAGGTATAAACAGTCGATGTATATAAGTCAGATATATGTCCCCCAAAGGCCGGCAATGGGCGCTCGGAGCGGCACCGCACCGTTCCCTAGACAGGGAAAAGATAGGACATAATCTATCTTTCCCCGGAATGTGGCGCCGTGAGCCATGTTTCTCTATAGAGAGGGGCGGCGCTGGCATGTGCCCGCGTACGGAATGGAAATACATGAGAAAATAGGACATGTTCTATTTTTGTTTTGCACAATACAACCATTAAAATAAATGGACGTATTGCCCATTGTAATGAATGAGGCCATATGCTACACGTAAATATGACTGTATGTACGGCCGTTTATATACATTCCATAGAAACGCTGATGCGATCGGGCCGAGGCCCGCCCTGGTGGGCGCGACTTTGTCTGCGATTGCGTTTGCAAGCGTTTCGAACCCATTTTTGGTCCGTTTTTAAGCAGTCTGTTAAAAAACGGGGTCAAAACGCCATGTGTGGCATCACCCTTACAAATTGCATGCATTTTAAAATCTCATAGACTGTAAGCTCCTGTCACCCCTCCTCCTCATAGACTGTAAGCGCTTGTGTCACCCCCTCATCCTCATAGACTGTAAGCTCTTGTGTCACCCCTCCTCCTCATAGACTGTAAGCTCTTGTGTCACCCCCTCATCCTCATAGACTGTAAGCTCTTGTGTCAAACCCCTCATCATCATAGACTGTAAGCTCTAGTGTCACCCCCTCATCCTCATAGACTGTAAGCTCTTGTGTCACCCCCCTCATAGACTGTAAGCTCTTGTGTCACCCCCTTATCCTAATAGACTGTAAGCTCTAGTGTCACCCCCTCATCCTCATAGACTGTAAGCTCTTGTGTCACCCCCCTCATAGACTGTAAGCTCTTGTGTCACCCCCTCATCCTCATAGACTGTAAGCTCTTGTGTCACCCCCCTCATCCTCATAGACTGTAAGCTCTTGTGTCACCCACTCATCCTCATAGACTGTAAGCTCCTGTGTCACCCCCTCCTCCTCATAGACTGTTTGCTCTTGTGTCACCCCCTCATAGACTGTAAGCTCTTGTGATCAGGGCCCTCACTCCTATTGTTCCATATTACTGTTTGTACTCTGTAATGTAATATTATATTTGTACATGTCTCCTATGATTTGTACAGCGCCACAGAATATAAATATAGATTATTATATTATTATTCAAATACAATCCATGCAGAGGGTATGAACATCGCCTCAGGGTGAGGCCACACATGGCGTTTTGAACCCGTTTTTTGGTCCGTTTTTAAGCAGTCCATTAAAAAACGCATCTATTTTTGAAAGGATTTACCAATTATCTTAATTAAAACTGGTAAAAAACGCACACATTTTTTGACGGACTGCTGAAAAACGGACCAAAAACGGGTTCAAAACGCCTTGTGTGGCATCACTCTCAGTATTTCTCCAGTGAATCACATCCAATATGCTTGTAATGTTTCAAAACGCAGTCTGTGTGAACACAGCCTAAAAAGAAGAGCATATAGTGTGGCCAGTAATGTCTTGTCAGGCGTTACTGATATGTGGTTATATGTTGCCACACTCTCAGGCTACTACATATAACTAGTGGAGCAGCACAGGTGCTTCATACAGAGATAGTAATGTTACTGGCGCCACCATTAATGCGCTCTCCAAATCTTTCCCTCAGACAAGCCGTCTCTATAGTAACTGCACACACGCTTCGCCCCGTATCCCTCCGCCAGAGTAACATTTCTTGCAGTCTGCTTATATTTTCTAAGCTGTCCCCGTGCACCCTGATGAAGGGAATCATTACTGTCTTATAGGGTAAATCACATTTGGGGTATTTTATGTATGTGAAGTGCAAAAAATTCAAATAGTGCGGACTACTTCTCACCGCGGATGAACATTGTGTTTCTTGTGTACTAGTTGCCAAAGTTTGTTTCGCGGAAAGTAAAGGTAAGAGATGGGAGAGCGCGGGGCCGGGGGTGAGACGGGAGGTGATGTACATGTACACAGTATTCACATTATAGCTGAGACTGCGTGGGTTTCAACACGGGATATAGTGAGACAACGTCATACATATAATATATGGTCTGCAACCAATAGTATAGACAGTGTGAGACTACAACCCCCAGTATATATCCATACATAGTGTGGGACTACAACCCCCAGTATATAGCCATACACAGTGTGAGACTACAACCCCCAGTATATAGCCATACACAGTGTGAGACTACAACCCCCAGTATATAGCCATACACAGTGTGAGACTACAACCCCCAGTATATAGCCATACACAGTGTGGGTCTACAACCCCAAGTATATAGCCATACACAGTGAGACTACAACCCCCAGTATATAGCCATACACAGTGAGACTACAACCCCCAGTATAAATTGATACAGTAGTGTGAGACTACAACCCCCAGTATAAATTGATACAGTAGTGTGAGACTACAACCCCAAGTATATAGCCATACACATTGTGAGACTACAACCCCCAGTATATAGCCATACATAGTGTGAGACTACAACCCCCAGTATATAGCCATACATAGTGTGAGACTACAACCCCCAGTATATATCCATACACAGTGAGACTACAACCCCCAGTATAAATTGATACAGTAGTGTGAGACTACAACCCCAAGTATATAGCCATACACATTGTGAGACTACAACCCCCAGTATATAGCCATACACATTGTGAGACTACAACCCCCAGTATATAGCCATACATAGTGTGAGACTGCAGCCCTCACTATAAATCCATAGATAGCGTGAGACTACAACCCCCAGTATATATCCATACACAGTGAGACTACAACCCCCAGTATAAATTGATACAGTGGTGTGAGACTACAACCCCAAGTATATAGCCATACACATTGTGAGACTACTACCCCCAGTATATAGCCATAAATAGCATGAGACTACAACCCACAGTATAAATCCATAGATAGCGTGAGATTACAACCCCCAGTATATATCCATACACAGTGTGAGACTACAACCCCCAGTATAAATTGATACAGTAGTGTGAGACTACAACCCCCAGTATATAGCCATACACAGTGTGAGGCTACAACCCCCAGTATATATCCATACACAGTGTGGGACTACAACCCCCAGTATATATCCATACACATTGTGAGACTACAACCCCCAGTATATAGCCATACATAGTGTGAGACTACAACCCCCAGTATATAGCCATACATGGCATGAGACTACAACCCCCTGTATATAGCCATAACTAGCATGAGACTACAACCCCCAGTAGTTGGCCATACATAGCGTGAGAAGTACAACCCCCAGTAGATAGCCATACATAGCGTGAGAAGTACAACCCCCAGTAGATAGCCATACATAGCGTGAGAAGTACAACCCCCAGTAGATAGCCATACATAGCGTGAGAAGTACAACCCCCAGTAGATAGCCATACATAGCGTGAGAAGTACAACCCCCAGTAGATAGCCATACATAGCGTGAGAAGTACAACCCCCAGTAGATAGCCATACATAGCGTGAGAAGTACAACCCCCAGTAGATAGCCATACATAGCATGAGAAGTACAACCCCCAGTAGATAGCCATACATGGTGTGAGAAGTACAACCCCCAGTAGATAGCCATACATGGCGTGAGAAGTACAACCCCCAGTAGATAGCCATACATAGCGTGAGAAGTACAACCCCCAGTAGACAGCCATACATAGCGTGAGAAGTACAACCCCCAGTAGATAGCCATACATGGCGTGAGAAGTACAACCCCCAGTAGATAGCCATACATAGCGTGAGAAGTACAACCCCCAGTAGATAGCCATACATAGCGTGAGAAGTACAACCCCCAGTAGATAGCCATACATGGCGTGAGAAGTACAACCCCCAGTAGATAGCCATACATAGCGTGAGAAGTACAACCCCCAGTAGACAGCCATACATGGCGTGAGAAGTACAACCCCCAGTAGACAGCCATACATAGCGTGAGAAGTACAACCCCCAGTAGATAGCCATACATGGCGTGAGAAGTACAACCCCCAGTAGATAGCCGTACATAGCGTGAGAATTACAACCCCCAGTAGACAGCCATACATGGCGTGAGAAGTACAACCCCCAGTAGACAGCCATACATAGCGTGAGAAGTACAACCCCCAGTAGATAGCCATACATGGCGTGAGAAGTACAACCCCCAGTAGACAGCCATACATAGCGTGAGAAGTACAACCCCCAGTAGATAGCCATACATGGCGTGAGAAGTACAACCCCCAGTAGATAGCCATACATAGCGTGAGAAGTACAACCCCCAGTAGATAGCCATACATAGCGTGAGAAGTACAACCCCCAGTAGATAGCCATACATAGCGTGAGAAGTACAACCCCCAGTAGATAGCCATACATAGAGTGAGAAGTACAACCCCCAGTAGATAGCCATACATAGAGTGAGAAGTACAACCCCCAGTAGATAGCCATACATAGAGTGAGAAGTACAACCCCCAGTAGATAGCCATACATAGAGTGAGAAGTACAACCCCCAGTAGATAGCCGTACATAGTGTGAAACTGCAGCTCCCTGTAAATGGTCCAGTCTAATCCATTACACACAGACAGCCACGGCATAAGGGTGTATCCCTATATGAATCCATATATATGTGACATTTTTCATCCGTACATGCGCGTATCTGTATAAAATACGTTCGGTTGGCAAATACAGTAATATTATCAGCTTGCTTAACCCCGATATCCCTGGAAACTACACATATATACAGCAGTATACAACTGTATGCAATACATATGTTATACATTCCATAGACTTCTATGGGGTATATAGAACTAAAATACATGAGAAAATAGGACATTCTGTATGTTTTTTATGAAAACAATATGTGCACAATACGGCCATTGAATGAATGGGGCTGTATGCTACACGTGTTTATGGCTGTACATTCGTGTCAAAGCCTTAGCTATTTTTGGGGTAAAGTTTGTTTTTTTGGACAGAAGCTTTTTAATTTTATTTTTTAGAATGAAAACATAATAAAAAACATATTTTTTTAATTTGGAATCTCTGTGATCATACCGACCCAATGAATAAAGGTGAAGTGTTGTTTGCACCTCACAAGAAGAGACGTAAAAACAAAGCGCGGCGCAATTGTGTTTTTATTTTTCTACCACATTTGGAATTTTTTCACCAGCTTCCCTGTACAAGTAATAAAATATAAAAGGACAACTCAACACGTAAAAAATAAGCCATAATCTTGCATGCAGGATCGTCCATTGGCCCGCCCCCCTGATCTCTGTCGCTTGAAAGCCAGCGCAACTGTGACAGAAAACGATTGCATGCAACAGAATCCCCATTAAATACCTGTCACAGCGGCGCAAATCCCAAAAACGTTAGAAGATGCGACGAAAGTGTGTCCACGCACCCTTAGTAAATATGCCCCAATGTGTGAGTTCACCCGCAATGTACAGGAAAAATCTGGAAGTAGAGGCCGATGGAGGAGCGGGGAATCTGTGTGGTTTCAATAGTGACCTGTCCACTCTAGCCCCCTGTCTCTACTGAGGCCACAGGCTGGTCAATCGGACTGGAGGGCCGCACTGTGGGAATGGGGTGCTGCAGAGGGGCACCGTATCATTCTTTTTCGTTTCCTCCTATACAGTCAACTGGGGTGTTTTCCGTCATACCTACTAAAAAAAAAATCTTGCTGGAAAAAAATCCTGGCAGTCAGAGCAGCATAGAAAAAAAAGAGCCCTTCTAATTCCTTTGGGTTCATTCACATGGCCGTCTGCGGGGACGTACAGTACATGTGGCCACATATACGTCCCCATAGATGGCAATGGCTGCCCGGCGGCTCTATCTTTTCCCTAGTGTTCGGCCGTGCTTCGCTGCTTCCGATGGAGGGAGGAGGGACTACCTCTTCCTCACCAGCACGCGGTGGTATGCCTGCGCGGTGGGCATACTCTGTGTGAATGTACCCTTTATTGTGGTGGTCTCCTGGTTTTCAATACTACGTTGGCCACCAGGGGCTTTTCCCAGGTTGAACTGCTTCAGCTACCAGACACTAGAACATACACGTCCTTGTGGTGTTGGACCACACAATGACAGGTATGTTGTTTCACATAAACTGGGGGGCATTGATTTAAGTGGTTGACTGCTTCACCTCATGTTTTTTTGTGTGGGGGGCAGGATATTGGGTAATTTACCAATATACATCTATTAACCCCTTAACGACACGCACCACAATAGTAAGGTGCTCGTCGGCTGCGGGTGCATGGGGAGGGCTCACGGGCTGAGCCCTCTCCATAGCCGGTAAGTCTTTGCTGCATATTACAGGTGTCGTCCCATCAATAACCGGCGGCTTCATAAAGATCAGCCAGAGACTCCTGTCCATAAAATAGTTATATCATTCATATAAGTTTAATGTCCTGGCAGGGCCGTTGTTCATGGACATAGACCATGAAAACTTTTTCTGTCCCCATAGAGTTGTGCGCACATTGCCAAAGTGTTTTTATAATAAAACTGTTTTTTTTTTTCCAATAAAAAGAAAAGTAAGATGAAAGTTTACCTTTCTCTCTGCAGAGCAGTGTCCCATGGGAGTAGCCAGTGAGGAGTGCCCTTGGGAAACCACTCCGTCATGCGTCTATTTCAATTTTTAAAAAAAAACCTGCCTATATCCCTCTTATTTGATATAGACCGCTCCTCAATGACCACTCCCATTGGACATGAGACAGATAATAAATTCTTTTTATTGGAAAATGACAGTTTTATTATAAAAACACTTTGGCAGTACACTATTCTCTATTGGGACATTGGGAAGACAGAAAAAGGCCTCCTGATGACAGGTTCCCTTTAAACATTTTTGACCTGAGTGCTCGAAACTCCCTCTAGTGGTCACTCTGATGATTGTACTTTTACAGGGAGTTCTTTTTGACTAGACATTTGTTCAAGGAATCTGACTAATGGTATGGATGCTACTTTTTCTTGAGTTCATTTTCTTTTAGGGAAATTCAGTGCCACCATCCCTTCCCCACTGAAATGATTTGGAGGATGTTGTGTGGACATGCCCTATATTACAAGTGGGATCTTCACCTTCAAAAGTGAAAGTGGCTTTGTTCAAAAAGCCCAGTTTCTCTGCTATAAAGTCTGAATGTGTATTAAAAATATTTAAAAAAAAAGGTTGAAGGGGTTGTCCAGGAATAAAAAAATACCAATTACAAGAGTTATTAGGTTATGATAAGCTAAGGGTGAGACGACAAAGAAAACTTGTTTCCCCAGCTTACTGTATCCTTAGTAGTTAATATAGAGTGATGCTATTGCTAAAAAAATAGGAGGTGTTTATTAAGTCTAACATTTAGTCTTTATGAAGCAATAGACATCAAGATAGTTATTTTATCCTATATACAGGCGGTCCCCTACTTAAGAACACCTGACTTACAGAAGACCCCTAGTTACAAACGGACCTCTGGATACATACATACTCACGGAGGCAAAATTGTTTCCATTTTGCTTCTTTAATTTCAATTATTTAATCTAAAAGGCTTTTTTTTTTTTTTCTCTACAGAAAATCCATCCGAAGATCTTCTGGCTCCTATGGCTGACTCCTGTGCCTTGTTATCGGCAGGCGCCAGGTTCTCAGATCAGGTTGCGAAGAGGATGATTGCTGTAGAGTCTGAGGGCTATGACAGCGGTGTCCCTACTGACTGTGAGTCCAGATCCCAGAAAAGAACATTTTCATCACAAAAGGAAGATTTGTCAGATTATGGAACTGACTGCTCCTCCCCAGAGATTGGAAGAGTGCGGTCTGAGAAAGAAAGTCCATGTGAGGCCAAGGGTCAAGTCACCACCATGGGCTTAAAACAAGAGGCTGAAGAAAGACTCGGCCAGTCAACAAATAAAGGTTTGCAAGATAAATCTCACACCGTGACCTGCACAGTCACCATATGTTTTGCCATCCCATCACCACCCAAAAAAGGTAATTCACTTTTTTGTAAATGAGGCTCAGTTTTTATGAGATAAAATAGTGGCATTAAGTCTCTTTTCATATCTTGTTCTCAGCTTCCAAATGTATAATTAGAATACAGGCAGTCCCCAGGTTACATACAAGATAGGTTCTTTAGGTTTGTTCTTAAGTTGAATTTGTACGTAAGTCAGAACTGTATATTTTATCATTGTAACCCCAGCGAAAATCTTTTTGGTCTCTGACAATTGGATTTTAAAACTTTTCGGTTTTCATAGGAACTAGGATTACCAATAAAGCCTCATTGCAGACACCTCTGATAACTGTTATAACTGTTTACTGTAGCTTAAGGCTAAAGTACAGTAAATTACCAACATCCAGAGGTCCGTTTGTAACTAGGGGTCGTCTGTAAGTCAGGTGTTCTTAAGCAGGGGACCGCCTGTATTCTACTTTATTCTAATGTACACTCCTGATGATAAGCTGCAACATACACAACTCTATAGGTGTACAGAAGGTTGCGCCCCCAGACAGCTCGACCTTCTGTCACTGATGGCTCCTATAGTCTCAGTTTCCCCAGCAGTATCAAAGCAAGCATAGGGCGAGAGGCAGACCTTTCAAGGGAATCTCTAGTGCAAGCTATTGAGTGTGAGGATGGATTCCCATGTGACGTTTTTGTTGCATTTTTAACCCTTTAAGGACACATCCTTATTTTACACTCCCCACCTTCAAGAATCGATAACGTTTTTATTTTTTTGTGTACAGAACTGTGTGAGGGCTTGTTTTCTGCTTAACAAATTTTACTTCTCATTGACATATATTATTATATGCAGGAAAAAAAATCCAAATGCGGTGAAATTGGTTAAAAAAACGCATTTGCAGCACTTTCATGTGGGCTCAGTTTTTACAAGTTTCACTGTGCGCTCCAAATGATGCTATATTTTTTGGTTCGGTATGATCACAGGGGTACCAAATTTATATAGGTTTTATTGTGTTTAATACATTTTCACAATTGAAAACAATGGGGGCCATTTACTAAGGGCCCGATTCGTGTTTTCCCGACGTGTTACCCAAAGATTTCCCCTGAATTGCCCCTGGATTTTGGTGCACGCGATCGGATTGTGGCGCATCGGCGCTGGCATGCACGCAATGGAAATCGGGGGGCGTGACCGAACGAAAACCCACCGGATTTGGAAAAACCGCCACATTTTAAAAAAAAATATGTAGCGAAAATTGCACTTACCTTCACTCAGCCCGGCTCGGTGTATTCCAGTGCGTTCCAGGGAACTTCAGCGCAGCAGCGCCACCTGGTGGACGTCGGAGGAACTGCCTTAATAAATCCCGGCCAGACCCGAATCCAGCGTAGAGAACGCGCCGCTGGATCACGAATGGACCGGGTAAGTAAATCTGCCCCAATGTGTACAAAAAAAATCTTCTGACCCTAATAACTTTTTCATACTTCGGTGTACGGAGCTGTGTGAGGTGTCCTTTTTTTGCAAGATTTATTGCTACCATCTTGAGGACCATGCGACCTTTTGATGACTTTTTAAAAAAAAATCTTTATGTTATGTAAAATATTTAAAAACATAAAAGAAAGGTAAAAACACTTCGGACGTTTTGGCGCTATTTTCGGGGTTTTTTACTGTTTATTTAGTTTTAAATTGTAGGAAAAGGGGGGTGATTTGAATTTTTATATTTTATTATTATTTGTTTACTTTTTTTTAAACTATTTTTTAGACCCTCTAGGGTACTTAAAACCCAGTCTTATCGGTCCTACCATATACTGCAATACTATTGTATTGCAGTATGTGGCGTTTATATATGGGATTCCTTACAATGAAGCCCCTGGCTCATTGTAACGAATCTTCGAAAACCGTGCAGCGATTACATCATGGGGAGCAGCGATCTTAACCAAGATGGCTGTGCCCATGTGCCAAAACCTTTTAAATGCCGCCCGCGTCTTTGCAATGGAGGGGTTAACACCCACGACTGGTACCAGCACCGACCACAGGTGTTAGTGATGAGTGTTTGCTGCAATATGTAGCAAACCACATGTCTGTATGAAGAGGGCTCAGCCCGTGAGCCCTCTTCATACATCCTTTATAACTCGCTGACGGATATATCCGTCCGTGAGCGTTAATGGGTTAAATGCATCCAAAATGCAAGTGGGAGGTTTTTGGCCAAACCCTCTCCCATTTGCGTTTTGGATATGTTTAAAAAGTGTTTAGAAACAGTTTTTCCAAAATCTGCAGTGTGATGTTTTGTTCATGGAGAGTTATGCCTACACTGTAAAGGAGTTCAGGGGCTGCTTTCTTCCAAAACAGTTCCACAAGTGACCTTATATATAGCAGCTCAGCTGTAAAGATATGCATAGAGTTTACTGCATATGGTCAGACGTGGAGCTGTTTTTGACCCGCTTCTGCAAATGACTGACCTCTTCAGACCATGGGACGTTTTCTTCCCCCTTGGTCTGAGGAAGCCACTCATTGGCCAAAGCACATCCCATGACCCCCACAGCTACCGGCTGGGTACATTGCTGAAAAACAGAAAGTACTGGGTGGACACGAGAAGCGCAGCAAATATTTTTTTTTTCTCACTCCTGCCTCCCCACGTCAAGTGTATCTTTAAGGTCAAATTCATTGGGATACATTGGAGGTCTACTTTTGACCATTATGGCATGCATAAAAGTTTTTAAAAAAGTTTCCTGTGAGATATTTTTTTGTATCTTACAATGTGAACCAAAAACATTTGTTTCCTACTATATACTGTACATACACAGTTCAAAGTATCATAATTAAAAAGGTTGAACAGAGACATTGCTTTGATATGTTGCAACCTATGTGTATGTCTATAGAACCTCCTGGTGTAGGCTCTAAACATGTTGTATACAAAGTTAAATATGCAGTGTTTTTCTTACCCTGTCCTATAATTTATTTAGAAGACTTCGTCTGCAATGCCGATCATAAAGCAAAGGGCAACAGTAAGCACCACAAGAAGGTCATTGAGGCTCCCAAAGCCCAGAAATATTTCCACTTTGAATATTTTCTTCTCCCTGAAGACACAGAACCCACTAAAGTGGATGTAGTGATGTTCGGGGTCGTGGCTAAGCTTTACATGGAGCAAGAGACTCGGGTGAGGGATAAAATACAAGCTTTCAGGAAATGTCATGTATATTCTTCATAGTGTAAACCACTGTATATAAGTTACAGTTTTAGGAATTTAGATTCAGCATAAGGCAACCTTATTGTAGATAATAAACATATAGAGGGAGATTTATTTTATGCTGGTGAAATCACCGGGTGTCTGCAGCGCTAGAGGGCGGGACAGGAAAATAATTTCGATTATGCAGGGTGTGAATAATTAAAGGAAACCTACCATTTCAAATGGTAGGTTTAAGCTGTAAACACCGAGCACCAGCTCAGGGTGAGCTGGTGCCGGTGCTTAGTTTCGTTAGTGTTAAAACCACGGTATTGCGGTTTTAACACTTTTTAAACTTTATAGCAGAAGCCGCTTCGGCGCTGCGCGCGACCGTGCGCGCGCAACGCCTGCGGCATTTCCTATGTAGGCGTGCGCACGCAGCGCCGAAGCAGTTTCTGCTATAAAGTTTAAAAAGTGTTAAAACAGCGATACCGCGGTTTTAACACTAACGAAACTAAGCACCGGCACCAGCTCACCCAGAGCTGGTGCTCGGTGTTTACAGCTTAAACCTACCATTTGAAATGGTAGGTTTCCTTTAATGAGTAGCCGGAGCCAGAAAGCGTTCGGCTGGCGTAGGCCGGAGCACCTCCGGCTGTTATATTCTTATAAGGTCAGTTTTTTGAAAAACAGAACTTGAAAAGAATAAGAACAAAACTTGCCCAGTACCCCCGAAGACAGTGGTGGCGAACCTATGGCATAGGTGCCAGACATGGCACTTGAAGCCCTTTTTGTTGGCACCCAGGCAGTCACCCCAGCACTGAGTTCACTAGACAGGACTTGGGCCTGTCTTCTGCAGTCCGAGGTAGTTCCAGACTTGCCAAGGTCAGTGCTATTTTAAAGAGACATATCCTTAGTTACCTGGGACTACAGGAGGAGTGAGAAGGTATGGACAGGGCTGGATCATCATTGGAACTCCTGCTCTGGACTTTGCAATTCTTCCTGTTCCTGGGAAGCTATGATAATATTCAAAATTTCTTCTTTCTACTATATTGGTGTACTCAGGATGCTGATACGATTAAAAGCTGTGACAAGAAAGGAAGCAATAAGCTACTTTGTAAATTGCAGTGTTGGCACCTTGTGATAAATAAATGGTTTGTTGTTGTAGTTTGGGCACTCGGTCTCTAATAGGTTCACCATCACTGCCCTAAAGTAATGAGCATTTCAGAGGGAAAGTCAACCGCTAGTAAATCTGGAGGTATATCTCCTTTAATTTAAAACCTATTTATGGAAGCCTATGGGTGACAGATCACTGAAGAATGGACCTGACCCAGAATGTATTGCCCTTACATAGGAAAGCTTATATTTTGGAGTAGTTTTCTGTTAATATACTACCATGAAATGACCCTAATTTTTACATTCTGTACTGACAATAGATGCTTATGTATACCTCCTAGCTGCTCAGAGCATACCTAGAAAACTCCTCATAGATATCAATGAATTGGCTCTACAGTGTTACCACAAACTTTTACTAGAGGCAAGAGGTAGCCCTCATAATCATAGACTATAATATATTATTTAAAAAAGTGATACCTTCTCCCATTTGGTAAGTATAATAGCAAATTGCCAATTTATTCACTGTACTGGAATGTCCACACATACAAATACACTGGGATATCATTTTTGTTCAATTCAGTTAGAGTTGGGTGGTAGAAGAATATCCCAGTGAAGAAATTACTCCTGGAAGTTAAAAGATGTAAGTTTAGAGAAGTAACTTGTTTCCCTTTAAAACTTAATCAGTTGCAGTACACGTCTTGACCAACAGGTGGGGATGCAGAATCATCTATAGATTTTATACATTTGCTTTATACAGTGGTTTATTCAGCGGCAGAGGGTTGGCGCATTTTCTTTACTATTAGAGCAAAGAAATGTAAGCTAGATTTAGCATTTGATGTTTATATTACTTTATATTAGACATACGTCTAATCCATATGAAGTCTACAAACATGTCCAAAAAATGAAATGGTTATATTTCTTGATTTTTAGTTATTAAAACCTTGGCAAGAAAATGAGAAAATCTGGTTGACATGGAGCCACAGTGTTGAACTCTGTGTCACCAAAGAAGTGTTATTGAAAGCCTTGAAACATCAGATCTGTGTGAAAATGTGGAGCACTAAAGACAAAGTGTCAGCGAAAGCCAGATTTGATCGGCCAAAGGCTTTTAGAGTGTCAACTGTGAAACAAGGGGATGACCCTGAAGGTAATGCTATGGTAAATGTATTGCATTATCATACCACACCTGCCCCAGCAGTATATAGTAGCCCCCACATGTGCCCCATTAGTCTATAGTAGCCCCCACATGTGCCCCATTAGTATATAGTAGCTCTCCCACATGCCCCAGCTGAATATAGTAGCCCCCACATGTGGCCCAGCCATATATAGTGGCCCCTCACACGTGCCCCAGCAGTATATAGTAGCCTACACACGTGCCCCAGCCAAATATAGTGGCCCCCACATGTGCCCCTGTAGTATATAGTGGCCCCCACACGTGCCCTAGCAGTATATAGTGCCCCTCACACGTGCCCCAGCCATATATAGAGTCCCCCTACACGTTCTCCAGCAGTATATAGTTGCCCCACACGTGCCCTAGCAGTATATAGTGGCCCTCACATGTGCCCCAGTCGTATATAGTGGCCCTCACACGTGCCCCCAACAGTATGAAGTAGCTCCCACACGTGCCCCAGCAGTATATAGTGGTCCCCACACGTGCCCCAGCAGTATATAGTTGTCCCCACACGTGCCCCAGCAGTATATAGTTGTCCCCACACGTGCCCCAGCAATATATAGTGGTCCCCACACGTGCCCCAGCAATATATAGTGGTCCCCACATGTTCCCCCAACAGTATGTAGTAGCTCCCACATATGCCCCAGCAGTATATAGTAGCTCCCACACGTGCACACAAAAAAAAAAAAAAAAAGAATACTCACCTTTCTATGACCCAGCGCCTGGGTCGGACAATGGATCCTGGCAGCGGTAGTATCGCTGCCTGCATCCAGTGATCAGCGATATGTGTGTCTAAAGACGCACAGTGCTTAACACCGGGGCGGCTTGCCTACCATTTGTCCCGTTCCTGTGGGGGCTGCAACCTGAGGTTCTCCAGGCCACATACTCTCCAGTCCATGTGCACCCCTGCCTTAAAACTCAATTCACATTATCTGGCTCCCTGCCAGCAGCATGTGATGAGTCCTGGGGCTGGGGCAGCTGCAGCCTGTGTGTCTTCATGCATTCTTCCTCCACTTCCATCTACATACCATCCCCTCCCCTGCCTTCTCATGACAGGAATTAGGAAGTGGAAGGGAGTTGGATTAGTGTGGAGAAGAGGAAACTGACACAGGCTGCAGTTGCCCTTCCTTGGGGACTCGCCACACGCTTCTGGCAGGGAGCTAGGTAATTTAAATTAGACTTTAATTACTAAAATGATTTTTAAAATCAGCATAGAAGAGGCTACTGGGACATGGCACCAGATAAAATCACTTTCCAGATGACAGGTTCGCTTTAACTCTTAAGTGACCACCAATAAATATTTTTTATGGTAGCCACTTATTTTTTTAGTGCCCAGTCTAAGTATTATGTAGGTCTCATCTTCTTCAGAGGAAGCTGACGACGGAGATCACCTTATCTATTTCCTGCAATTTTTGGGTGGAATCTGGGTACTTCACTTCAATGGGACCTGAGCTGCAGTACCTCAGCAGTACCTTATCTTTAGACTGTGGACAGAGATTTGTGATGTTGCGCTTATGCCAATGATCAGTTGTCTGATTCCTGTCAATCTGATTTTGATGTCACCCTTTAATGTGTAATTTTGTGGCACGCTCCTTCTGGGCACAGAGGGGCACATTTACTCACCTGTCCAGAGGAGTTCACTGAAAGTGCATTGTCCGACCGGAATTCACTCTGCCGCGATTCACTAAGATCGTGCGCCCGATATCCTGCATGTGTCGCTTCCCCGCTCAGGTCCGACGGAGTTCACCTTCTTTTCCTGGTGCATGATCTTGCGACACAATTTGAGTGTTACATCCTGCGCTCAGTCCAAATCAGTCGGATTGCCCCCCACCCCGATTTCTGTCCCATGAAAGACAGCGCAGCCGCAACACAATCCGATCGCGTGCGACATAATCCCCTGCTAAATACCTGACACAGCGGCGAAAATCCCGAAAACGTCGTAAAATTTGATGAAAGTGTGGCCGCGGACCCTTAGTAAATAAGCCCCAGAGTCTTACATTGTGTGCTGGTTATGGAGGGCAATACAACACCCTCCACAAAATGTACTGTAAATGATATTGATAAATGCTGTTCAGACTTCACTGTACTCCATTGATTTGATATTGATAAACTGTTCTAAGGTTGAAGTTCTGAAAACCCATATAATGTTAATATGCTGACCTCCACAGGGTGTGGATATGCTCTATTTTTGGCTATATACTTATAGTTTATATATTCATTCTTTCTTTTTTATGTCATTGATTGTAGTAAAACAATTGATATTGAATCAGAGAAAACTCTTTGAAGAAAGTCTGCCCCGACAAAGTTTTGTCCTTGATAAAAATGGGAATCTAATGTATCAGGACGACTACAATGTCCAAGGTAAGTTTAGATTTTTTGTTGCATGTATCTGATTAGTTGTTCTAGGTATTAAAATTCTCAAAGGGGTAATCCATATTCAAATTGGTCATTCGATTATAAGATAATATGAAGATGGCTGCTGATCACACGCCCACATCACATGTCCTGCACCTGCCTGGGCAGGTCATGTGATCACTATGTTTGGCTGTAGTCGGTTGGTAACAGTGCATCCAGTATGGCCGGTGTTGTGGTGAGACGTCATTTCAGTGGAGCAGTGTGCTGTTATGGCAGTTATACATCATTACTATGTTAACAGGGCAGGACAGTCTGTTACATCATCACTGGGAGCAGAGCATGAGAGGGAGGAGCTATTACTGAGAACGGAAGGATTATGGGACTTGTAGTATCCTGTGGAGGCCATCTTCGAGATAACTCTGCCTAATTTAGAAATCCCATAAAATGTTGTGAATCCTAAACCTCCTGTAACGCTATCTAACACTGCGGTGGAGTACAATGTAAAAGCTAGACCGCTCGCCAAGCGGTCCGATGTATTAATGAGGGGGCGGGTTTAGGGGTGGTGACTGCCGCATGAAGTCACCGCCGGGCTATGGAGCGAGCGGGGCGGTCCGGGGAAGAGGCAGCACCTCTTCCGACGATTACATTGTGCTTTGCTGCAGTGTTAGATAGCGTTACAGGAGGTTTCCAGTAACACTATCCTTCTAACACTGCAGCCTTTGTTTAAGCACTAGGAGCTGCTTACTTTAGTAAGCAGCTCCTAGTGCCCGATTTATGGGTGACAGGTCCTCTTTAAGCTCCAACACATTGGGGGAGTTTTACCAAGCTGCCCAAGTTTAAGAATGTACTTAGTTGCCCATGGCAACTAATTACAGCTCAGCTTTCATTTTTCATTTTTCAGCTTTCATTTTTCATTTTAACTAAATTTTTTCTTGTCTAAATGAATGTTTTTCATAAAATGTACAAATTCTCAATGGATAATATACCAAAACGCTCCACTAACTTTTGCTACCCAATCTCTCCCGAGTATAGCAATACCCCATATGTGGTGGCAACTTGCTGTATGGGCACACGCCAGGGCATCGAAGGGAAGTGCGCCATTCAGAGCAGATTATGCATTGTCACTTTTTATTGGCTATACAACCTTTATTTTTTTGGCAATTTGGACATATAAAGGCTTATTTTTAGGGCTTATTTTTGGTACCATTTTGGCGCACATAACATTTTTGGACCCGGCTCCGGGAAAAAGATCAAGGAGCCCTGGAGCACTGGCAGACCCGGGCCGGCCATTGGAGCCATGACCTACAATCCGTCCGATTCACCTAAGATGCCCCTTACATGCTACGGTCAAGCGTGACAGTGGCGGTTAATGGGTTAACACCCGCGATCGGAGGAATCTCCGATCGTGGGTTTTAGATGCAGGGTTTTGGCTATAATATATAGCTGACACCCTCAGCGCTTACAACGCTGAGAGATAGGGACGATTGGGAGGAGCCGGCCACATCGTGGACCAGAAGCTCCCTGTGCGCCGCTTCTGTGCCCCTGTAAATAAATAGGGGCACGGATGAAACGAGCCACGGCGCAGCAGCCCGGCCCTAAGTAATTTTTAACACCCGGATAACCCCTTTAAGTAGCACAGTGCATTATACAAAAAAATAGGAAAAAAAACAAGATCCTGTACAACTATAGTGTGTTGGAAAAATGAAAAGTTAGAAGGCATTAACAAAAAAGTGGACAAATGTCTTTTTAAAAAAGTGACAGTAAAGGATTAATATACAGAAAGAGTTGGAGTTGTTGGGGGTGCCAAACAGTGTTCTTTAATAACTTTTGTTTACATAACTCTAAAGAGATAAAAAAAAGAAAAGGAATTGTAAAAAAGGAAGAGATCACGGGGCTTATGTCATGTAGGGGATTTAAACATCTGCACAACCTCACTACATGACCTTGTTGTCTGAACACTTTTGATAAAGAAGACATCACTGTACGGGCAAGGAGGACAGAATACAGAGAAGGTCAGCAAGTGCAAAGCCTCAGATGGTAAAAGAAATGTAGCGCTCTATATCTCCTGCCGCATATGAGCGCCTCTGAAAAGCATTGCAGAAAATATGCTGGCCTGGCAGAGATAAGGAAAATGGGATTAGAATAATGTTTGAATATTTTCTTATCTTACATAGGTTGGACACATTTTCTGCAATAGAACCAGATTCTAACTTAAAATTCAAAGAAATTAAGTTTCCCAACCCTGTGTTTGTGTACAGTATGTGAAATGCCCTTTAACCTCTTCATGACCGAGCGACATTGGTGCCTGAAAGCCCAGGTCAATTTTTGCAGTTTTCCTCTGCTTTGCAATATCTTTGGAACATCTTTGTATATTATAATAATTTTTACTTTGTCTTGTTTTCATGAGACTTTAACTTGGAAGAATAATTTTATTAATAACACAAATAAAAAAATGTTTAACCCCTTATCACCGACACTAGTTTTCAGCTCAATGACCAGACTCGATTTTTCAAATCTGACAAGTCTCACGATAATTGTTTATTACTTCGGAACGCTTTAACATATCCGGGTGATTTTGAGAATGTTTTCTCGTGACACATTGTACTTCATGTTAGTTATAAAATTTAAGTGATAAGTTTTGCGTTTCGTTCTGAAAAAAAGTGAAAATTTGGCAAAAGTTTGTAAAAATTCTTCATTTTCTAAGTTTGAAATGTTCTGGTTTCCAGACAAGATGTAAAACTACCCAAAAAGTTTGATAATTAACATTTACAGAATATCTGCTTTATGTTGGGATGATATTTTATGCTTCCGGTCATTTTTCTAGGATGTTATGAGGCGCAGAACTTTAGGTGCGATTTTTCTTATTTTCATGAAAATTGCCAAAACTCACATTTTGAGGGACAACTCAGCTTTCAGGTGACTTTGTAAGGCCTAAAAAATAGTAAAACCCCATAAATTACCCCACTATAGAAACTTCACCCCTCAACGTATGTAAAACAACTTCTATTAAGTCCATTAACCCTTTAAGTGTTTCACATGGGCTAAAAAATATGGACCTGCGATTTAGAAACTATAGAATTTTTTTTGGAAAATACATTCATTTAGGCCAAAACTGACATTTTCAGAATAAATTAAATGATGAAACGCACTGCAACGCTTGATGCCCAATTCCTCCCGAGTGTACTGATACCACATATGTGGTGGTAAACTTCTGTACGGGCGCATGGCCGAGCATAGAATGAATGGAGGCGCCGTCCACAGCAGATTTGTATTGTCACATTGTACAACCTATAAATTTTTATTTTTTTTGGTAATGCGATCATATGAGGGCTTATTTTGTATGGGATGAGATACAATGTATAAATAATTTATTTTGGGAGTCTAAAGCTTATTCATGAGATTTTATTAACTATTTCAAGGGGGACACAAACAAAATCATCAATTTTTATTTTGGATTGTTAGCATTTTTTTTCCCCCGCTCACCGTAATGTAAAAATAATATTTTATCTTTATTCTCTGGTTCACTACGATTGCGGTGATACCTCATTTATATAGTTTTTCTTATTTTTGCTCAATTTTCCTGAGCAAAACCAATATTGGAAAAAATCGCATTGTTTTTACTATTGACAACTTTTCAGGGCCATAACTTCTGTATTTTTCTGTTGTCAAATCTGGTTGAGGGCTTATTTTTTGCGAAAACAGTTGTTCTTTTCAGTCGTATCATATTAGGGAACGTAACTTTTTTTGATCACTTTTTAGAACATTTTTTGTGATGGTGTTTGATGAAAAATTGTATATTATGGGAAGTTTTTCGAGTTTTTTTTTAACGTAGTTCACCGAGCGGGTTCAATAGATTTAGATTTATTGTACAGATTAATACGGACGCGATGATACCAAATATGTACGTGTTTTTGTGTTTTATTTACTTTATTTGCATTTTATGTGTTACTGGGGAGATTATGGGACTTTTATTTTATTTATTTATTTAATTATATTATAAAAAGATTAAATTTTTTTTTTTTTTTACTTTTTTACATTTTCTACTTCTTGGCTTGAATAAGCGATCATCCGATCACTTATTCAAGCCTTTATACTGCAATACACTTGTATTGCAGTGTATAGTGTAAGTAACTGAGCATGCTGAGCATGCTCAGTTACATACAGCCGGGTCCTGCCAGGAAGGCAGGACCCGGCAAGAAGAGGAGCCGACAGCCCCGGGTCACTCGTTGGAACCCGGGGCAGCGGCAGGAGGGATCGGATCCCTTGCAAGGGGTTAAACACCCGGGATCGGAGTTTCCGATCCCGGGTGTTAGTGCCGGGTCTGGGCTGTGATATCACAGCCCGACACCGGCACCAGCGAGACCCGGTGTCCTGAAATCTTCTTCTGACGCACCGCCGTAGAAAGGCGTACGCGTTGTATAAACCTTTACCAAAATAAGTTGTAAATATGTACAGTGTCAATCCAATTAACATTTTCCAAGTTCAGTGGCAAAGGGTGGCTCATTTCAATGGTCATATCCGCTAAACCGTGGCATCTAGAAACAATAGACCCGAACACTGTGTCCGAGCTTTAGAAGACAGAAGATGACCTGCCGAGGGTGTCGGAAAGGTAAGCTGAGAGTTTTTTTTTTATAGTTTGGAAATATTGGGCACAGGTGGCTGGCTGTATACTAGGGGTCAGGGGGCTGGCTGTATACTAGGGGGCTGCTAGCAATATACTGGGGACATGGGCTGCTGGCTATATACTAGGCGGCATGGGTTGCTGGCAACATACTGGGGGGCATGGGATGGCTGGCTATAAACTGGGGGGCAGGGGCTGGCTGTATACTTGCGGGCAGGTGCTGGCTATATATTGGGGGGCAGGGGCTGCTGACTATTTACTGCAGGGGCATGGGCTGGCTATATACTGGGGTGCATGTGCTGGCTATATACTGTGGACATGGGCTGGCTCGATATATATCGGGAGGTATGGGATGGCTATATACTGGGGGCAGGCGCTGGTTGGCTATATACTGGGGGGCAGGGGGCTTGCAAGCTGTCTTCAGGGGGGCATGTGCAAGCTGGCTAAATACTGGTGGGCTCGCTATGTACTGGGTGTGACCAAAGCATTTTCCACCTTTGGCTTATGCTGGCGTCAATAGGTTTCCCCAGTAATTTATGGTAAAATTAGGATCCTTGGTTTATACTTGTGTATATACGGTATCACATTTTTTACTACAACTTTAAGGCCCCATGTACATACAGCCCCGTACCGCTCCATACAAGGGGAAATGATAGGACATGTCTTATCTTTCCCCGGGTTACAGCGCCATGTGCTGTGTATCTCTATGGAAAGGGGGGGGGTGTTACCTCTCTTCCGCTCCATGGTGGCAGACGCATGCCCTTTCAGCTAAGGCCTGGCGGTCACACGTTCGTGTGCATGTGGCCTAAATGTGGATATCTCCAGTTCTGTTTCACCAGAGACACAATCCCGAAAGGGAGAATCTTCTCTTTAACCCCTTCCTGCTGAGGCCCTTTTTCCTCACATTCAAAAATATATAACTTTTTCATTTTTCCATGTAAAAGCTATGTAGGGTTTCTTTTCTGCATAATAAATTGCACTTTATTGTGACAGTATATAATATTCCATGCTGTGTACTGGAAAGTGGGAAAAAAATTTCCAAATGCAGTGAAATTGGTGAAAAAAATGCATTTGCGCCTTATTCTTGTAAGCTTGGTTTTTCACTGTGCGCCCCAAATCACATTATCTACTTTATTTTTTGGATCCGTATGATCATAGGGTTACTGAATTTATATAGGTTTTAATACATACATTTAATACAAAAATTAAAACCTGTGCAAAAAATAAAATCTTCATTTTGCTATCTTCTGGCACTAGTAACTTTTTCATACTTTGGTGTACAGAGTAATATGACATTTGTTGTGAGATGAGATGACATCTTCATTACTACCATTTTAAGGACTGTATGGCCTTTTGATCACATTTTTTTTAAAGTTTTTATATGTTGAAAAATGGTGAAGAAGTGGATTTTCAGACATTTAGGCTCTAGGGTTGATGTGAACATTTTGATTGTAACCCTGTGTTATCTGATTGATCCTACCACACACTGCCTTACTACAGTATGGCAGTATATGGGGAGTTTAAACATTGGCAGAGAACATACAACCCTGGGTCTTATGAAGACCCAAGGCTGTTATGGCGACAGATTATTGCTCCCCGATGATGTCACGGACAGTTGGGATCTTACAGGCACTGGCTGTGGGCTGCCATTGAAACGTACGGTGACCCCCGATGATGGTGTGGTGGTGCCAAGAGGTTAAGGCCTTTCAGGCCCAGTGACTAAGGAGTTAGTGACAAAAATTCTATACCCAAAAATGTAATCACGTCCATGGTGTACAGTTTGCTATTCTTAGATGGCTAAAGGACCTGCAATGATGTCACAGGTCACATGTCATGAATCTAACACAATGTAACGTGTAAAAAGATTGACACAATATTTCCCATCTTTACATAGAACCTTATATGTCTGTAGTTGAATATTAGTAGACGGTCCCTAAGTACAAGGAGGCAAAGCAGGGATTTCTAGAGACACAGAGCTGTCACTCACAATAATGGGATGTGGTTCACTGCCACCCAGAGAGAGAAGAGTCAGAGCCAGGAGATAAGAGTCAGAAAAGCTCATTTGCATATCAGAAAAACGTCTGTAATGAAGGTACAGTGCCTCACTGGCAGCTAATTTTAGGTGATATGGTGAGGACTTGTAACTCTTTATCAGCAGGCATCGTTACTTGGGGTGATCAAAATCTGGTGACAGGTCCTTTTTAAAGCTAGAACATTTGTATTCATTTGCAGTTCTAGTGTATGATACAGGTCACTTCTATGCAACTTCCATCGAGTGGTAACATTTAAGTTTTGTAACTGAGACTCTGGACGCAGAATCATATTGGCTTTCAACCACAAACTACTATCTAGGTCACATCACTTGCATCTGATGTAATAGTAGGTACAAATTAAAGGCAGCCAAAGACATGCGATGAATGCGATTACTGATAAAGTTTGCATTTTATGCTGTTACAACTAACAAAGCGCAAACCGCCAGGTCCAGGAATACAGTGATGTGGGTGCAGGTCACGGAGAGTTGCTTTTTATGGGTAAAAGACATAAATCTCTTGCTGGGCCGTATTATCACAATGCGTAACATTTCTCTGCACAGTGTTTTGCTAGGAACACATTCTATTTTGTTCCGCGTTATTTCACAACATAAAACGTTAGTACAAAGTATACAATTTGTCTTTTCTTGGTAACAAATAAAAATCTGCTCTCCCTTACTAAGGCCCTATAAAATTGCAGACTGCTGGATACATCACTGGCTTAAGTTTTCTTTGACATCATTATAAATAAGGAGGCTTGGAGAAATATTTTACATGAAGGCTAATTAAGATATTAGGTCACCATAGTGCTGTGAATAGCGTTTAAGGCTGCATTCACAAGAACGTGTGATTTCTCCAGTCCTGTATTTCCTTGCTGTATGAGGCTACATTCACACGAACGTATGGGGGATGTATATACGGCCAATATATGTCCCCCATAGACAGCAATGGGCGCACGGCGCACAACGGGAGCGGTACGGTGCAGCACACGTGGCACCATACCGCTCCGTACCCCGTAGAAAGATAGGACATGTCCTATCTTGCGACAGAATAGTGCGCCGCCATGTGCCCACCGTGGTATTGAACGGCAGGCAACAGCCATCTGAATGTAGCCTGACTCTGTATGAATATGTATATACATTACGATTTTCATCTGTATGTGCACATACACTCACCGGCCACTTTATTAGGTACACCATGCTAGTAACGGGTTGGACCCCCTTTTGCCTTCAGAACTGCCTCAATTCTTCGTGGCATAGATTCAACAAGGTGCTGGAAGCATTCCTCAGAGATTTTGGTCCATATTGACATGATGGCATCACACAGTTGCCGCACATTTGTCGGCTGCACATCCATGATGCGAATCTCCCGTTCCACCACATCCCAAAGATGCTCTATTGGATTGAGATCTGGTGACTGTGGAGGCCATTTGAGTACAGTGAACTCATTGTCATGTTCAAGAAACCAGTCTGAGATGATTCCAGCTTTATGACATGGCGCATTATCCTGCTGAAAGTAGCCATCAGATGTTGGGTACATTGTGGTCATAAAGGGATGGACATGGTCAGCAACAATAATCAGGTAGGCTGTGGCATTACAACGATGCTCAATTGGTACCAAGGGGCCCAAAGAGTGCCAAGAAAATATTCCCCACACCATGACACCACCACCACCAGCCTGAACCGTTGATACAAGGCAGGATGGATCCATGCTTTCATGTTGTTGATGCCAAATTCTGACCCTACCATCCGAATGTCGCAGCAGAAATCGAGACTCATCAGACGTTTTTCCAATCTTCTACTGTCCAATTTCGATGAGCTTGTGCAAATTGTAGCCTCAGTTTCCTGTTCTTAGCTGAAAGGAGTGGCACCCAGTGTGGTCTTCTGCTGCTGTAGCCCATCTGCCTCAAAGTTCGACGTACTGTGCATTCAGAGATGCTCTTCTGCCTACCTTGGTTGTAACGGGTGGCGATTTGAGTCACTGTGGCCTTTCTATCAGCTCGAACCAGTCTGCCCATTCTCCTCTGGCATCAACAAGGCATTTCCGCCCACAGAACTGCCGCTCACTGGATGTTTTTTCTTTTTCGGACCATTCTCTGTAAACCCTAGAGATGGTTGTGCGTGAAAATCCCAGTAGATCAGCAGTTTCTGAAATACTCAGACCATCCCTTCTGGCACCAACAACCATGCCACGTTCAAAGGCACTCAAATCACCTTTCTTCCCCATACTGATGCTCGGTTTGAACTGCAGGAGATTGTCTTGACCATGTCTACATGCCTAAATGCACTGAGTTGCCGCCATGTGATTGGCTGATTAGAAATTAAGTGTTAACGAGCAGTTGGACAGGTGTACCTAATAAAGTGGCTGGTGAGTGTACGCCTCCCACTGGTTCTGGATACTGCGCATATATACAGCAGCATTAGGTGTAAAACAGTCGTATGCAGCGCGTGTGCGACCTGTATTTTATATGTTCCCATAGACTTCTATGGGGCATACAGAACGGAAATACTTGAGAAAATAGGACATGCTCTATATTTTATACGGTGCGGTGGGCAATATAGCCATGTATATGGATGCCTGTATTGCCCTTTGAAATGGATGGGGCCGTATTCTACCCTTTATATAGGGCAATTTTCATATGTTCTTCTGAATGCATTCAGTGTATGAAAAATCTACTAGGAAGTTTGTTAACCCCAAGCTGTAATTGTTTTTAGACAATACAGGCGGTCCCCGGGTTACGTACAAGATAGGTTCTGTAGGTTTGTTCTTAAGTTTAATTTGTATGTAAGTCGGAACTGTATACTTTATAATTGTAACTTTAGATGGATTTTTTTGGTCCCTGTGACAATTGGATTTCAAAAATGTTGGATTATCATAAGAACCAGGATTAACTATAAAGCTTCATTGCAGGCACCTGTGATAACTGTTATATATGGTTTTTGTAGCCTAGGGCTATAGTACAGTAAGTTACCAATTATCAGAGGTCCATTTGTAACTAGGAGTTGTCTGTAAGTCGAGTATTCTTAAGTAGGGGACCGCCTGTACATTAATTTTGGCCAAAAATTAAACAGTCAAAATGTGTTAGATGAAAAAAACTCCCACAGAGATCGATACCCAATTTCTTCCAACCATGTGCGCCCCATATGTGTTAGTGAACTGCTGTATGGGCACACGGCCGGGTATATAAAGCTGGGAGCGCCATGTTTATTTTTTTGTAATTTGAACATGTGGAGGATTATTTTTTGTGGGATGAGATCCACTTTTCAGGTACATTTTTAGTGATATTTAATAGCTGATAATGAGATTTTATTAATTCTGGTTTAGGGTTTTTAACTTTTTTTTCCCGTCCGTTAACCATACATTAAAATAATATGTTATCTTTATTCTATGGGTTACGATTATTGCAGAGATACCCCATTTATATAGCCTTTTTATGGTTGTTTTGCAGAATATAGAACTCATTTTGTAACAGATACCCTTGTTTTTGCATTGCCATGTATTAATGGGCATAACATTTTTATTTTCATGTTTACAGGTGTGTTTAAGGGCTTGTTTTTGTGGGACAAGCTGTACTTTTTATTTGTATCATGTTGGGGTAAATGTTACTTTTTGATCACCTTTTATGCTGTTTTTTTAGGGGTCAGATTTGAAAATATCATATTTTTGTTTTTACGGTGTTCACTGTACAGGTTCAGTGACTATTTTATTTTGTTGTTACGGTCCCACTATGTAGTGTTTTTGGTTTTTTTCACTTTTTTATGTCGTACAGGTAGTCTCTTAGTTACATACAAGATAGGCTCTGTAGGTTTGTTCTTAAGTTGAATTTATGTAAGTCGGAACTGTATATTTTATCATTGTAACCCCAGCCAAATTTTTTTTGGTCTCTGTGACAATTGGATTTTAAAAATGTTGGATTGTCATGAGAACCAGAATTAACACTAAAGCTTCATTACAGACACATGTGATAACTGTCATAGCTGTTTATTGTAGTCTAGGGCTAAAGTACAGTAAATTGCCAACATCCAGAGGTCCGTTTGTAACTAGGGGTCGTATGTAAGTCAGGTGTTCTTAAGTAGGGGACCGCCTGTATTTGACTATTATATAGGATGGGGCATCAGGGAACTTTTATTTTCACCATGATGTAACTGTAAGCCATGGTGTGGTAACTACCCGCACCTTATGGCGTACAGTTAGGTCAGGGTGTGGGAAGCGGTTAACATATTAATGGGGAAAATAGATAAAAGAATGAAAATCCATCCTTAAGGCAATGGTCACCCGTATTCAGTAGTAAATTAAGACGTATTCAGTAATTTTTTTTCTCTAAGCTTTCCTTGACCTTCCTTCCTAAATCATCATCAATTCGATAATGCAGCCTCTTCTACATTCAGAGTTTTGGATGTGGGACATTTCCCAGCACCTTATATGTTTTTGTAAACTGTGTGGAGGGGCAGAATATGTGGTTATTTACCAATATACATCTATTAATAGTTCTGCTCTGCTTTCTTCATCTGGCTTATTATTATTATATGTAAAGTGAAGCCTCTTGTCTTTTACCTCATCAGCCAGACATTTCTGTCCAGAAAATGGCTGCAGATCCATGAACAATCGCCCTGCCAGGACCTTGATCTTCTATTCATGAATACTATCATAAGGTTCTGGCAGGGCAATTGCTCATGGACAGATAGAAATCCCATGACCCTCCATCTGCAGCCATTTTATGGACAGGAATCTCTGGCTGATGAGGTAAAAGACAAGAGGTTTCACTTTACATATCAGGAAAGCGGAGCAGAACATTTAATAGATTGATATTGATGAATTACCTCATATCCTACCCCCCAACACTTACACACACACTACAAAAACATGAGGAAAAGCGCCAACCCCTTTAAGTAACAGTAATCAGTAATGTAGTTCTCAGGTTAAGATGTTCACGTTATATAATTGGAAGCCGTAGTCAGTTTGAATAATAATGTAATATAATATTGTAATTGTTTATTTTATTGTGTCATTTATTCTCAGTTCTTGTCCATTAATTTCCCCTGGTTTGGACTCTCTCCAGCGCTGATCCGGTCTCCACAGTACAATCTAACAATTACTCTTTGCAGTATAATTATCATCGGGGCCGTGATGTTATTTAAACGTAACTCTGCAGATTTCTCCTGAATGTTACTTGTCTTAAGGTTTCTCCGATGCTCTGCAATCCATCACGTCGCAGAGTTTCTTTACGCTTCACTGATGATATCGAAAGCCAGAGAGAAACATTTTGAGTAAACCCAGATTTTTACACAGGACCATCAATCACTTTTCTCAGTAAATGTGAAAAATTTCCAGCAATCCACATTTTATTTGTGCTGCAGACTTGCAGACTATGGGACCTGTGAGAGGGGTATATACACACACTACTATATCACATTGCGTTTTCATTACACAGTTTTCGTGATATTTTCTAGTTTCAACAAAACTTTATTGATCAGGAAACAGAAAGGCGCCTTACAATAGGACCAGCGAAACAAATGCCCCTCGAAGTGGGAAGTATTACACAGTCTCATGAAATACATAGCCAGCTACTGCATCAAGTGTATGGGAGAAGGGTTGGGGAAGGGGCACATGGGGTGGGGGTTGGGGAATGGGCTTCAACACAAGATTAGTGTAAGTGTAGTAAGTGAGGAAGTTTGCCGTAATAGAGGATTTATATAAGCCATAAAGTTAATGATAAATCTTTAGGGTAATAGTATCAATATCCTCTCAAGGTTGGGGGCACCCTGCAAAGCAGTCCAAGGGTTTCTTCAAACAGCAAGGGTGTCAGTCCTGGTGGCCTCAATTCGCTCAAACTATATCAGTAGGTTAATTCTATAAAAGTGTATTCTAGTTGCCAGTGCACTCAATTGAATTAGTCGATGGGCTTTGTTTTTGCTTATCTTCCAGTAAAAGAACTGCTGGGGTCACTGGTGCTGCAGAACCTAATAGGGATCGGATGAGGGTTTTGACAAGTTTTGGGCAGGTGGGGAAACATATTTGTAATATAGATTGTGTCTTTTATTTTGCTAGCCCTAAACTGTGCAAAGAAGTTACCACCTTCCGTAGTCCAAGACGCCGGCACATCAAGCACGGAGCAAGACCATTCATTGACAAGGTAACCGGGGGACTCCAGGAATCTGGAAGTCTTCTGTGACGCAGGGATGCATACTTACCCCACTTCGCTTCTGAATTTTGCATCATTCCGCTATTCCGTATTTAAGGACTGCATCTATCTGGAATTCCAGGGTATCACGGGACCCGCTTCAGCCAATGAATGGTCTGCTGGGACCACGGGATGTCACTTTTGTGTCTGAGACTTTACAGCTTTTGTTATTCCCTGTCCCGCAGAGGTCACTCATTAGGTGAAGCAGGTCCTCTAACGCCCCAGAACTTGCATCTGGGAGTAGGCCCAAAAACTGGGAACAATGGCATAAGTATGTATTCATTTCTTTACTACCTGCCTCCCAATTCAGGAGTTATTTCTGTGCACATACAGTCTCTCATCTCTGCCCAACCTACTGATTTAGTCTTCACACAAACATGTTCTGTGGAATCAGACCCGTGCCAGATCTGACTTGCACATGGATACAATTACAGTAAATTGAATAATTTCAAATCATTTTTTTAGGATAAATACAGCTAGTTTACAGCAAGTTTCTCAAATATAAAGAGTTCTTAATTTGTATAATGATGGCCAAATAACATAAATATATGCTGCATCATAATAGTAATAATAATAATCTTTATATAGCGTCATCATTTTTTGTATCGCTTTACAAATCATAGGGGACATACACAAATAGAATAATACATTACAGAGTACAAAATGTTTTCTGGGACAATAGCGTTTAGTATAGTAAGATTTCTTTGAATGATTCATGAAGTATCCAACAATCATAAGGGGAGGCACCCTACTCGAGCACCACCTTTCCTGAACGAGTGACATGTCTACCTACTGTAGACTTTGGATGTGTCCTCTTTTATTCACACTGTTGCAAAGTATTACTATCATTCCTCAGGGCTATGGTAGTGTAAATTGATTTTTGTAGATGATGATTGATGGTAAGTTCTGCTCTCTCATTGGGTTTACCATTCAGGCTAAATTCAAAGTATGTTTTCTGCCTACACTGAGCGTACATGTATGTACATGGAAAGCTCTTGGTGTATACGCTAAGTATACATAGATGTACACTGGTAGACAGAGGCAAAAAGGATGCCTACATCTACCAATGTATGTCATACACATGTCATATAATGGGGAAACAAAGGATGGAAAGATCCAGCAAGCGTCGTCTTTCCATCCTTTTTGCTCATGATGAGAGTTGTAAAGGCCATTGGAACCTATTGATCCTCATTGTGATCACTTCTATATCTGCTGCATATCTGTATCTGTATCTTTTTGTCTACAGCAAACATGATTTTTGTGTTTAAAAAATAATGAGAGACATAAGAACTTTGTTTGTATTTGGACAAGGAAACCTCAAACTCTGTAGAAAACACGTGATACGCATTAGATCTTCTTTTTAAGAAGCAGAAGAGAGAGGAGGGGCTGATAGGGTCATCAGCAATTCTCTGCAAGAGATGGAGTCTGTAGCAGCAGCGCTTGAGGTGGTGGCTTCTTTAAGATGCATCTTCAGAACTTAGAGGAACTTTTGATCTCAGCATATTGGCTACTTGAGATAGAGGACATAGAAAGGACTAAAACACGGTTGTTTTTGGTCCGTGAATCCTGTACGCTGGCCAAATTTGATGGAGGGACCACTGTGCAGAGGCGGGACTCCGAGCATCATAGTGATATAGGATACCAGGAGTCCCTTCTTTCCTGCTGAAATACAGTACTAAAGTGTAATCTGTGAAATTATTGTACAATACTGCACATGGCTGGAGCCAATTGCCTATCATTTACTTAAGTCAGGGGATCAGCTTGTTACAACACAGTTCGACAAGTTATAACAAGTTGCAGTGATACAAGATAACATCTATCGCATTGCCATTATCTTCTTCCCAGTAGCTAGCATCTCTCATTGATCTTTTTGACAGGTTAGAGATGTCTAATACCGGCTTATCGGTTGTGGCTCAGTCAGAAAAACCGCCAACAGGACAGACGGGAAAGCGAAAATCAGCACGGAGCTGGACAGACATGAAAGCCGATTTACAAAAACTCCAATTGAACATACAATCTTCAAAAGATCAGAAAATAGAAGCATCGCCATCAAAGCGGGAACATGGTGCTCTGAACCATCTTAAGCACTCTGATATAGTTATCGCCGATAAAGGTACATGTACAAAAAATGCACAATAACAAGTCATCACAGCGGTATTTTCCAGAGTCTTTCTGCTTGAGCAGGACACATGAATATGAGTGTCAAAACTAAGGCAGGAATCTCTACATAACAGCTTTATTGCCACCATATCTTTATTGTACTGACTATTCTTGGGGTTCTCGGCAGGAGGAAAAGATAAGTAGGTGCAGCTTCATCTAAGCAATGTGTAATCTTGATCCCTGGATTTATTTTCTTAAGTAAAATATTTCAGCACCAATAAGAGTGTAAAATATCTAGCCCTTAGGAGCACCACAGACAAGATCATTTTTTCCTTTGGAATCATATTATGGATCATAAATATATTTTGTGTCTTCGCTGAAAAATACCTTGTTTCATTTATCTTTTGGAAAGAGCTAAAGCTTTTACAGGGGTATATTCCCTCTATCCCTTTAGATGTGGCACCCAACATTAGGCTGTGAGGTGGACAGCAGAAAGTATGGCACCATCCTCTTGACAGTAGAGTTTCAGCACCCAATATATATAAGTGCAGATTGCTTAGCAGTGGAGGTGGCTATAGAAAAAAAACTTGACTGAATCATTAGAGAACAATCTGTTGTAGATTGGCTGAACTGGTGGTGATGGGGGGTCAAGGGCCCCTGCCACTATTAGGATATTGTTAACCTATTTATTGGATAGTTTAATATCAAAATTACCAACACTTGTATAGAAATATAGCTGCAATTTCCAGAGTTTGCACAGTACACAATGGACTTGGATTTTATACTCTATCCTACAAGATCATATTAGGTTTGGGAGGCCCACATTTAGAAATGATTTTTATTTTTCATCCACATCATTTCAAGATTATTTTCTTAGTTACTTAAATTCTGGCAATAAAATCCACATTCCGAGCTGTCATATCTCCCTGGAAATATGTACCATTCATTGAAAATTAATTTCAGTCATCCTGAAGATCAGTGGGATTCTCAGCATCACTGTGTTACAGTTACATTATTGAGTAATTATTTTTGGTGGGGTGGGGATTTACAGCATTTCATCATTTATTTTTACTTGTTTTCCCAGTTAGGTTAAAATCTGAGACAGAGAAGGATGACAATGCCCCAAGTGCTCGATCTCTTCCAGCCGATAGGAAGTGTTTGACTTTGAGCATGAACTTCATGCCGATCCTTGCAGGTAGGTCTGAGTAGCTGCTGATCTCTTGTGAGAGTCCTTTGTTTTCTCCAGAACAGCAGCACGAAACTGTTATCATGATTACAGCAGTAAAAGAAGGGAATCACATATCACTAGGATGAGTCCTGTACCCAGCACTGTGGTCAGTCTGTGAGACCTGTGAGTGACCATGATCGCGTGTGTTTTCCTTTGTTAAGTTGTAGAACTGAAATTGTTTTCTGTTTATAAGTAGTGATGAGCTGACCCAAACTTTAGGTTCTGGTCCGGGGTTTGTGTGCCATGGCTAGTAGGGGTGTCCATTTTCAAGATTGACTGCAAGGCCACCAATCCTGTAATATGTCTGGGTCATGCTGGAAGCACCCAAACCCTGGATCCAAGCTTAAAAAGCAATTCAGCTCATCTCTATTCATAAGCAGAAAAGAAGAAACTAAAACTGATGAGTGTTTTCATTGTATCCTCTCCACTTTGCAATGGAACGTAGCGTCAGTAGAGATTGTTCACTCATTATAAGCGCATTCCTGCTCCGGCAGTGTAGACATACAATTAACTGATGGAATGAGTGATACAATGGGTTGTATCTGCCAAGTTCCTGCTCTGACACTTTATTAACATAAGAGTGATACCAGCATTGAGGCTGACACTGCACAATGTGCTACCTTTATTCCGAGCTGTCATATCTCCCTGGAAATATGTACCATTCATTGAAAATTAATTTCAGTCATCCTGAAGATCAGTGGGATTCTCAGCATCACTGTGTGTTACCTCTAATAGCTGACTCAGAAAACTGTCACGAAAAGGATCTTATTTGGAAACTCTGAATAATACTTAATGGTGCGCTCCCAGTGCAGCGCTAGTGGCGGTGTAGATGAATGTAAATTGTCTTGTTACACGGCAATGCTGAATATGCGGCTCTCACTTGTAGAATTCTCTTTTCCTTATGTAAGGTTTGGATTCTCAAATCTCCTTACAATGTAACGTGCAGTGTAACTTTACATTTCATTTTTTTTCTCTAAAATGCATTTTGTAAATGCTGGAGATAGAACTAGTTGTCTGGAGTGTCGTAGCTTAACCCTTGCTCACCTACCTTTATGCTATGGTCAGAATGAATGCAGTTATCTACAGTAATGTAGCTTGCTCTTTATTAGCATGGGAAGGCTCAGCACCTGGATTTGGGCCCTATGGTTTAACCTAACAGACACTTGGTTAAAAAAATGTTTGCTCTACATTTAAGGGCTATATCATGTCCACAGACATATGGGTGAACCAGTTATAGCCTAGTGTATTTAGGAAAAAGTCTGAACTTTTTCTTTAGGTCCTCTGCTGTTTCATTATATTAGTTTGATACTTTAACTCTTTATTTCAGGTTAAAGCAGATGCAACTTGTTGTGCTGCTTCCAATGAGCATTTAACTCCCAGACTCCGACTCCCAGAGCTTCTCTTATAGACAGCCAAGGGATCTCCTTTGTAGGTCCCACGCCACCCCTTTCGCTCTCAGTTTGAGTATTACATGGGGTTTGTGTTCACGTTAACTATGCTGGAACTTAGAGGGTGCAAAGGGTGCTGTCACATGGTACATTCTTGCACAGTTCTTGGTCCGTTCTTGGTGTGTTTGGCTGGTTTAAGCAACTGTGATATTATTGCTTACACTTCCAGAATTAAAGTAAAACCGATTCAGACCAGCCAAACACATGGTGAACATGCAAAAATGCATTCGTTTGCAGTGCGTTTTAAAACGCCCCAAAAACTTTCCAGGAATGCACTGTGTGACAGCACTCTAAGAGAATGATCCAGCTCCCTGTCACTGGAGGAATTCTTTATCCTTCAAAGCTGGGCCTCTGATGATGCCATCATGATACCATTTGTCCTCTGTGCAGGATTTAGTATCTGATGCCCTTTTCAGGGGGATGTGTGGTAGTATCTCCAGGTTCTTTAATGGCTTCGAAGCGTATGGCACACACAAGCATTCCAAAAAAGTCACAATTTCCACTGTGTGTGACATAAATTTGTGACTTTTTCATGCCTTGTACCTCAAACTGGTGTACATGAAATGATACATCAGCCCCACTGTCTAAGGAATGTCTGGGGATCAGAGTTTTTACAGATTCATAGTTCCTTTTAATGTGACCTGACCTGCCCAGCTACTACATACAGATTGGAGCTTTTTTTTCTTGCCAAATTTTTAATGTTGTTTCTGAAGGCTGAGGTTTTTCGAGTCCTGAGTGTTTGAAAACCCCTTGAAGTTTTTTGCACAAATGTACAAAGGAAACTAATCACAAAATGACATCAAAATATTAATTGACAGCAATAAATAATAGTTACCGTAAATAAAAGTTGATAGGCCTGAACTGTAGTGTAAAAGAGATGCTTTTTTTATGAAAATAAAATCTACCGTATTTTTCAGACTATAAGGTGCACAAAAAATCCTTTGATTTTCTCAGAAATTAAAGGTGGGCCTTATAGTCCAGTGCGCCTTATATATGAACTGTACTTACAGACAACAGCTGCCTTGAACTGTGCACAGGTCTGCCACCTGCTGGTCATTCATCCTTATAATCTGGTGCGCCTTATATATGAACCTAGATGTTATAGCAGGCATTTATTGATGGTGCGCCTTATAATCCGAAAAATACGGTATGCTATTGGACGGTTAATAAAATCACAGCAAAATTTTAAAGCATCGGCCTGCATTATAAATAACGGCTATGCTGCATAGTATCAGTCTATAACATGATGTTATGCTATTTTTTTTGTCTTAGGAGATTTGTATGTCACAAGTCGTCTGCAGGAGTCTTCACATCAAATATTAGACTGTTATGTAACCATGGCCTTAAACTCTCCTTTACTGTCAGATCAACAAAGACGTGATCTCAATCCATTGGTTATTCGCATCCTTTCGGCTAAATGTCTCCCATCATCACCAATGCCAATAAGTGTTTTACAGGTAACTACAGGCGTTACGTAGTATTGTGTAAGCGCAGATGTTGGGCTATATTCACACAGAAGTATTCCGGGGGCGGGCATACAGCGGCACACTGCTCACCCCTCCCCTCTCCATAGAAAACAGTGCCGCATAGTCCTACACACGCGGAAAGATAGAGCAGGACGTCACATCCGCTTATGTCACTAGTGACACCCTGTGCTCCAAAAAGGCCACTGACTGAGTGAAGCAGGGTCCTTGACCCCAGTGATACGGACCAAGCCATCCGTGCCAAACACCGCTGTGATGCTTGAACTAATTCTGATTAATAATACTTTCCCTTTTTTGTCACACTGGCTCCCAGGGGCAAAGATCCCTACACTTTGTAGAGTTTGGACACTTTTCCCCATCATGTGCAGGTGGGGGGTCAGACTATTAACGCAGGGGTGTAGCTGTAGGGAACGAAGTCCAGGAGCTTCCCAGCTCTGAAGCCTGGAGTCTTCTCTGCATATGGATTTAACTAGGAATATCTTGCAAATAACAGAATGGTCAGAAATAAGTATGTTGAAAATCAAAGTGCATTTCTCTACAACATGCTGCCAGATTATAACATTTGGTGGAATCATTTCCACCCGCGCTACGTTTTTGCAGGGAAGAAGGGTCTCATTGTATATGACTATGATGCTTATAGTCCCGTTCTTAGCACAGTGATAGGTCTGGGAAATCTGGTCAGCGTATGGTCCGAGATTCATGGACGACCACGTCATGTTGTGGCTGAACACTGTAGTAACCTAAATATGTGTTTCACATTTTCAGGCTAAGTCCTGCTATTGGCTGAAACATGTCTCATGATCTTACTAGACAAGTCATGAATATGAGGAATAGATTATAAAGTAGTAACCCTAGCTTTAGTTATTCCTATATAGAATAATACCTACTATGATTGTAAATGATGCAATGAGCTTTAATTACATACAGTCATATGAAAAAGTTTGGGCACCCATATTGATATTAATCATTTTTAGTTATCAAAATTTGGGTTTTTGCAACCGATATTTCAGTTTGATATATCTAATAACTGATGGAAACTGAGGTTTATTGTACTAACAGAAAATGTGCAATATGCATTAAAACAAAATTTGACAGATGCAAAAGTATGTGCACCTCAACAGCAAAGTAACATTAATATTAGATCCTCCTTTTGCCTCTAGTCGCTTCCTGTAGCTTTTAACGAGTTCCTGGATCCTGGATGAAGGTATTTTTGACCTTTCCTCTTTACAAAACATTTCCAGTTGAGTTAAGTTTGATGGTCGCCAAGCATGGACAGCCCTCTTCACATCATCCCACAGATGTTCAATGATATTCAGGTCTGGAGACTGGGATGGCCATTCCAGAACATAGTAATTGTTCCTCTGCATGAATGCCTGGGTAGATTTAGAGAAGTGTTTTTGGATCATTGTTTTGCTGAAATATCGATTCCCGGCGTAACTTCAACTTCGTCTCTGATTTTTGAACATTATTCTCAAGAATCTGCTGATACTGAGAGGTCCATGCGACCCTCAACTTTAACACGATTCCCGGTGCCAGCATTTGCCACACAGCCCCAAAGCATGATGGAACCTTCACCAAATCTTACAGTGGGTAGCAATTGCCTTTTTTTGGAATGCTGTGTGTTTTGTCCGCCATGCATAACGCCTTTTTGTATGACCAAACAACTCAATCTTTGTTTCATCAGTCCACAGGACCTTCTTCTAAAGTAAAACTGGCTTGTCCAAATGTGCTTTTGCATAACTCAGGCAACTTTGTTTGTGGCGTGCTTGCAAGAACGGCTTCTTTCGCATCACTCTGCCATACAGCTTCTCCTTGTGCAAAGTGCACTGTATTGTTGACTGATGCACAGTGACACCATCTGCAGCAAGATGATGTCACTGTTCGGTGTCTGTGGATTGTTCTTGACTCTTCTCACCATTCTTCTTCTCTGCCTTTCTGATATTTCTGCCACTTCTGGGCTTAACAAGAACTGTCCCTGTGGTCTTCCATTTCCTTAATATGTTCCTCACAGTGGAAACTGACAGGTTAAATCTCTGAGACAACTTTTTGTATCCTTCCCGTGAACAACTATGTTGAACAATCTTTGTTTTCAGATCATGTGAGAGTTGTTTTGAGGAGCCCATGATGCCTCCTCAGAGGAGATTCAAATTGGAGAACCACTTGCAAGTGGCCACCTTAAATACCTTTTCTCATGATTGGATACACCTGGCTATGAAGTTCAATGAGGTTACCAAACCAATTTAGTGCTTCAGTGAGGGTGCGAACGTAGGGGTTTCCATAGAAACGCGGATGCGATCGGCCCGCCCCGGTGGGCGCGGCTTGGTCTGCGTTTGCAAACGCAGCCTGAACAGCACGTGTGCCATCACCCTTAGGAGTATTCAAATCAAGCAAATGATAAGGGTACCCCCATACTTTTGCACCTGTCAAATTTTGTTTCAATGCATATTGCACATTTTCTGTAGGTACAATAAACCTCATTTCAATCCTGAATTATTACTGTGTCCATCCGTTATTAGATATATCAAACTGAATTACCTGTTGCAAAAAAACCCCAAATTTTGATAACTAAAAATGATTAAGATTATAATAGGGGTGCCCAAACTTTTTCATATGACTGTATATAAATGATCTTTTTATGATTTATACATAATATATTTTGTCATGTGTAATTTTACTTCAGTTACGGTAAATGTTTATATACAGAGCGATTCACAGTCATTTTCTTGTTATGGAGTCGGGTATTTTCTGCTCATTATTTATACGGCTTGTGCCAAAGCTAATTGCATCCGCTATTACATAGTGAACTGAAACAGGTATAATTAAGGCCGACATTAGGAGCCCCTGAGCCTTCAATCTATTTCCCTACAGTGTAATGGTACAATATTGTTAGAACTGATTTGGCCCAAATGCATTTTATAATTGACATTTAAAAAAAAAAAAATCATTTTAGTTATTCAGTATAATGCATAGTAAGGTGCGAGGCTCTGTGAACAGGTTGATCTAAATAAAAAGTGACAGTGATAGGCTGTGAGCTCCTTGATGTAATGACAGATTGAAAGACAGTTGTGTCTTTTTTTCTTTTTAGACTTTTCCTGACCAAAAATATAAAGGACCTAATCTATAGAATATAGCACCAATGTTATAGGTGGGGTTGGACGCCCAGCACCCTTTGATATCTGTTGAAGGAAACCTCCCATGAGGATCCTACTATCAGAACTAGATCTGATAGCAGATTCCTCCTGCCGCCTCTGCCCTAATCTATCATTTAATAATCCCAGAACCTAACCTAGCTTGTTACAAAGTTTATTTTAGTAATATTAAATGAACTGTGAAGGCTACTGGAGTGTGGAGTAGCCTTAGCTCCCGGTGCCTGGCCAGGCTAGTACAGACCGCAGTAGCCTATCCAGTTAATTTACATATTACTTAAATAATGATTTTAACAAGTTAGGTTCCAAGAATATTAAGTTACAGATTAGAGCAGAGACAGGCAGGAGAAATCAGATCTACTTTTGATAGTAGATTCCTCATGGTCGGTTTTCTTTAAGGTCTGCAGCTTGTAACATATATTATATCTCCGTATTTGCTAGGAGAAATGTATCCCAGTGTACTGCAAATACAGATTCCAGGACCATCCCTTCCACAGAACTCATGGACAGACGCAAGGAACACATGTATTTTTTAGAGATGTCAATGTTGTATTTGTAGGAACTATGAGCCCTGGAAAGCTGCGCGAATTTCTTCTTGGTCCTCCTATAGAAATAGAGGTTCATGATCGAGATCAGAAAGTACAGGAGTGTATGAACAAGCCATCACTTTTTGGCATGGAGCCCGAAGATGAGAAACTGAGTAACGTTGGTCTTGTAACTTCCAAAAGCACCATTCATGACCCCTTCATGGAACGAGACAGGTTGCCAGATCCTTATGGAATTGCAAAAATGAGACTATCTGAACTGGTCTATGGAGCTACATACTTGAATCTTTCTATACCTATCCACGGCTGTGAGAGTCCAGATGCTGCAGAGTATCACTCCTGTAGCAAAAGTGGTGGAAGAAATGGATCTGTGAATGATGGCCAGGTATCTCCTTTACAAGTAGGACATTATTTAGATGCTCAGTCTCAACTTAAAGTAAGGCTAGACCTGGCAGTGCCGCTCACTGTAGAAACAGTGGCTCCAGATTGTCCTTTTGGACGCATCATCTACGTTTTTGATTATAAGAATAGGGAGTTGTTCCAAAATCTTATAAAGAAGATAACAGAAATCAATTGTCGTGCGCTCAGCCTTGATCCTGACCCAAAAAATCCGTCCTTGGATGTTGTCTCTAGAGTGTGCTTAACCGATGATCAGAAAAGTGACACTTCACTAGATATTATCACCGGGATCCACATCATGGATGGAGATATTCACCTCTTCATTTTGGAAGGTCTGAGGCAATGTGCCGTAAGAGAACTGTGGGAGACGCTACCGAGCAGGTAAGATCTTCACACATTTCATACTATATATGTGGCGAGTGCCTTGGCTTCATTCACTTCTGTTGTTTATAAGAACACAACAATGATATTTTTGTATCAATCGCTCTATTTATGGGTGTGGAATTGTATAATCCGGTTTAGTAAATTTGATAATAACTCAACTTATAAGTCCACTGGGGATACTTATGAAAAGTGTTAACAAAATTCGGGTTTAGAGAAGATGCACTTAAAGCATTTATGGCATTATACACAACACCATCTGCATCGGTTATGTCAGGAGGGTATGTGTCCAAACAATTTACAATTTCTACTGGAACCCGCCAAGGGTGCCCATTATCGCCGCTCATTTTTACCCTAGTAATGGAGCCTTTAGCTCAAGCCATTAGATCATCTAAGGCTATATCAGGTATACAAATAGGAAGCACTACGCATAAAATTGGGTTGTTTGCTGACGACGTTATAATAGCTATAACCAAGCCTACTATGTCATTGGCAGCAGTGAACATTTTGTTACACCAATTTGGAACAATTTCATATTACAAACTTAATGCGGGCAAATCCCTCATATTAAATATGGGAATAGGGTCATACGAAAAGGAGTACTTGCAAGGAGTATATCCTTTTGTTTGGGCAGAAAACCAGATCACATACCTGGGAGTGAAGCTAACTTTCCCTATAAGTAAAATGTTTCAGGAGAACTACACGCCATTGTTGGAACAAGTGGATGTGGAGTTAAATAAATATGCAACCTTCAATATCTCATGGGTGGGAAGAGTAGCCTTGTTTAAAATGATGGTTCTCCCTAAAATATTATATGTGTTTAGGAATGTACCAATTGGAATAACTAAAAGCTATATAGAAAAATTACAAAGAAGAGTAAATAAGTATGTGTGGCTAAACAAAAAACCACGAACAAAAAGTAACATTCTATACTTACCTCCGGTAAAAGGGGGCTTAGGGGTTCCACATTTAACTAGCTATTATAAAGCAGCCATTTTAGAACAAGCACGACAATGTGTGATGGGAGTAGAAAAAAAACACTGGTTACAGATCGAAAATGAGGCCTTTCCACAGACTTCGTTAATTAGTAGGTTGTGGGCATCCGGATTAAAACAACCTCTAACAGGACCCCTATTGAACACATCAAGGGCTAGTCTAAAAATATGGGACGAATACATAACTAAATTCCCATTGATAAAATTACAAAGTGTAGACATACCATGTGGGCTACTAAAATATTTTATTACAGGTATAGATATCAGCAACTGGGGAAAAAAAAAGGAATCACACATGTGGGCATGATTTGGGACAAATCCCATCTGATGTCATTTAAAGACATTACTCAGAAGTTTGATATACCGACAAAGGATTTCTATAAATACTTACAAGTAAGGCATTTTCTGAATACATTGCCAAAGGAATGTGGGAATCCAAAAACATTATTTGAGCTGACCTTTTTTAACAAAAATAAGTTAACTAAGGGAATTTCATTGGCCTATAAGGCTATTGAAGAATTTTATAATAAGGATCCGATGCTCTGCTTACATCACTGGGAAAAAGATCTTAACATCACTATAGAGGAATCCATGTGGGAGGCAACGTTTAGGATGGTTTCCACTCTATCTAGGTGTGCATCACACTTTGAAACAAGACGCAAATTGCTGTACAGATGGTATTACACACCTCACAGACTGGCAAAAATATACGGTTCAACTTCCTCAAAATGCTGGCGTTGTCACAAACAAAAAGGAACAATTCTACATATTTTTTGGGATTGTCAGATGATAATAGGTTTTTGGAAACAAGTGGAATCCATGTTAAATAACTTGTTAGATATAAAGATAGTTCTTTCCCCAGAATTGGTGTTGTTAGGAATAGGGCTTGTGGAATCCCCAGTGGAAAACAGAACGGTAACATTTCATGTAACTACGGTAGCACTTAATCTGATTGCTAAAAATTGGAAGTCAGTGAAAATACCGTCATTTGCTGAGATGACAAATATTATAAACAGTAATTGTCTAATGGAAAAATATATAGCTATAAATGAAGGTTTGCAAACTAAATTCAAGAAGAGGTGGGAAAAATGGATGGAATCCATGTATTTCCAGAAGCATGTAAACACAAATGAATAAAAACAATGTTACACAAAAAGATATAGAGGGTATATGTACATATATATTTAAAGTGGTAATAGGAGATATGTTTCTTACGCTATCCTACAAGTTGGCTATGTTAGTACAAAGTTTGACTATGTTTATTGTGCAGTAAGATTACGAAAGGGGTATAGATAACATAAACTGTATGTTATAAAAAACAACAGAGTTTTAGTTTCAACAAATATATATGTAAAATGAGTCGAAATGCAATATGATGTTACCAAAACTTATGCAATGTATTTGCAATGTATGATCTGTATTTATGTATTTTGACTCAAATAAAATATGTTTTAGAGATAATAACTCAACTTTTTTTTTTTTTACAGAGCAGCACAACAGAACGGGAAACTGGAGATTCTGTACAATTCAGAAATGGCTTTTCATGAGCGTTTATACAAAGATCTTGATGTTTTGGTGTGTCATGTCCATCTGCATGAACCTCTGCAGTCCATAGTAAATCAGCCACTACTTTACATTAGAGACATGGTTCCTCCTCTGTGCTTTCAAGCTCTGTCTAGGTAGATACAATTTGTATGCATCATACTTCCTCTTTATAATAGCATCTTGTATTAGAAATATGTGAAACGTTAGGGGTAAAGGGGTTTTACCTAGAATTATTGTTATTATAAATCGGGGTTTGACTGCTGGTTTCACTAGTAAGGGGAACATGTGTCCTGCCGGTCCATTCAGTAGTATGGGACAGTGCATAGCACAGCAGTGTTGCACCAATACCAGAATTTTGAGTGCAATACTGATACCCGGAGAAACATCATGATACCAATACAATACAATACAAGTAAAGAAAAAAAGTATGATCTGGATTAAATGTCCAGGGTGCGGCCACAATGGGGCATTTACTTTGCGTTTAGAAACTCAATTAAACTTATGCGGTCAGTAACGATCAGGGTGAAAGTTGTCCTGGTAATGTTGAAATAAAATGTATAATTTATTTAGTGTCTTATAGACTTTTATTAATTCAATTTAACTGTATTAATTGTATGTATTAAACCAGAAACTGTAATATCTGATATATAGAGAGATCTCTGAGAAGATCCATCTCTATATACCTGTGCATTGAGCTTGTATCACATTGTAACTCTATGGAAGCTGTAGTGAGAAACAATCCTTCCATAGATAACAGGGCTCATAGTCTAGTGAGTAGAGGCTCTGCCCTGTATCTCTATGGCAGGTAGAGAGTGCAGGTTCTGAGTTCAAATTCTGGGCAAAAAAGGCCTCAGAGATGTAGAGACACCATATATAGACAGGTGATGGTATTTCACTGATGTCGTGGTCCCTGCTTTGCTGCTAACCTAAGCTTCTATACAAAGGATTCCCCGACCCGACACATAAATTCAAAGGATTCTCCTCCGAGGAATCCCCTGCATTCATTTACTAGGAGTCTGTACAACAGCACAAGATATTCAGTACCAAAAATGACAGAATCCCAGTATTGAACCAAGTATGAAAGTATTGTATGAGGTTATGATGCATCATGCAACCCAAAAGCACAGCGCTCAGGTATCTCTGCCACTCCCATTCACTGTCAAGCAGATAGCCAAGTGCTATGCACAGTACTTTTCGGCACTCCCATACTATAGAATAGATTGGCAGGGCACATGCAGTTGCTGCCACTTCAACCATAAGCGAGAATGGGATCTACTTCAAACTGCTGGGGTGATTGATCATAGGGGCCTCATGCACACAAAAGTAAATTGGGGGTGATACCTGCATAAACATTTGCAAAAATGTTTCCATGTCTTTCTATGAGCTCATAGATAGCAAAATACAGAAACCACAATGTTGTTATTATTGTCCTTTTTTTAGGTTGGACTATATCTGCAGCGCTAAAAAGTTACGAGATGTCATTCAGAGCGACCTCCTGCCTTCAGTAGAAATGATTCAGCTTCTGAGTCGCGAGTTCGGAGTTCCACTTAAACCTGGAGATTTGCTTCTAGATGCAGAACATGGATTCAGCAAAAACCTAGTTATTTCAGAGAAAGCAGAAAAACCTCTGAAATGTCACTTGTACGCACCCTTAGATAATGTGAATGAACCCTACATTCAATTCAAGAGGGAGAATGAGAATCACGAGACCAAAGACCACATTCAGGTACCACGGAGGCACAAGCTGTTATTGCGCTTTCATGGCATTTTAGTGTTTATTGAAGTCAAATTACATTTTGTTATTTATAACAAAGAACCAGATGCTTGTCCTAAAAATCGAAAGTTCCAATTTTGGAATTGTTTAACTGACCATGATGTAAAAGAAAGATCTGATATCATAAAATTATAAAATTATAGTGGGAAAAGGTTTTAAAATGGTCATTAATTTTTTAACATATTTTGCATGAATAGGTATAATGAAGTACAAGAAGAAGTGTAATATGTCTTGTAAGAGAAGAAAAGTCTTTTCCTTGTCCTCTTACTTTGTCTTTTTTTTATCATTACTTTGCCTTCCTTTTTAATCTGTTTTCACTGATTTCACTGAATTCCGTTTTGCTAGCAATAAGACAGAAACTTATCTCCTGGTCTTATTGACTAGACCAGAAAATGTGTGGATCATCATGTACACACACTTGGGCTACTGATTTCTGCAAATTTTGTATATGATCCTCATTAGATATTATGTGGCATATCAAGGTCAGAAGTTATTATGCATTAAGTGGTATAAATATCCAGCAACTTCAGTCAGTCTGTTCTCTCTGTGACCGGTTACTTACTTACCAGCCTCATAAAGCTGTTAGTGCAGATGTTAAAACAACTTAACCTATTGTGTCACAGTTTTTGTCCGAAATTGATTGTAGTGCAATGATTTTTGTATTCACATTTTATTTTTTTTGCTTACAGGTGAACATTGACCGTGTTTGGCACATGAGCAGAGAGTTGAAAAAACCTAAAGTGGAATATGTGGAGATTGTTCCTGTCGATGGGATGGCCGTTCACAATTACAGCTCGCAGACGCTCAATTCTTCAGATCTAGCACTAAAGTTTTTACGACAGAAAATGGCTACGGTTAGTAATCCCCAATGTATATTAATATCCATAAAAGAAATATTAAATGGCTTGTCCGGGATCACCGCTGGTACTCACCACTGGCATACAGAGGGTGACGTGGCATCCACAGCATGTACCTGCTACAGCCGCAGCGGGTAGTGTGTGCACGGATGGTCATATGAAGTTTCTGCTGAGTCTTTGTGCACAAACACAGGCTGACGGGACATGAGGCGCCATGCTCAACCGGAGCCAGTTTAATATAGGTTGTTTGTTATTCTTATAATCCTCAGGGCCCATATACAAATATTAAATTAGCTATAATTTATAGCTTTGTGCTCCTGTACAGCTCCACCTCCTGCTCCTTCTCAGAGGTCACAGCCTGGTCAGCCTGACATCAGTGGGGGAGGTACAAGTTGTACAGGAGCACAAACATGGAGGCAGCCTGCAGCTCAGACAAGTCACATATTGTTTTTTGAAATGCATTCAAACCAAAGCCCAGCCCCTGGGACTACCCCAGAGTAAGAGTAAGTTATAACACACAATTATATTGTAATGCAAATGCTTAGAAAAGGCAGAGTTGCACTGCAGGTGTCATGGGCTTTTAGGGAAAATTATGTCCCTTGCGACAGGTTCCCTTTAAGGCTCAGTCCCATTTTTTGGATTATAACTTGCATCTCCTTATATGGTTATAACTTTTAAACTCTGTTACTTATCAAAGCGATTCTGAGATCGTTTTTCCCCCACATGTTGTACTTCATTTTAGTTTGCGTTTATTTACAAAAAAAAAGAAAAAATGATGAATTTTTTGAAACATTTGCCATTTTTCGAAATTCTAAATCATTTCGTTTTCAGGCAGATATATTTTCCTCCTAAATAAGTTGCTGAATAACATTTCCCATATGTCTACTTTACATTTTCATCATTTTTGAAATGTTAGAAATTTTCTGTATTTTCAGAATTGACCGTTTTGGGGATAAATACAGTTTTGAATAAATACAATTTAAAATAAAATTGGACCCCAGAGTTGCGCGATCGTGGGGGGGAAAGACCCCCCAAAGGCATGTTAAACACCCGCAATCGGAGCCCACTCCGACCGCGGGTGTGACACTTGGGTGCCGGCTTTAGTTATTGCCGGCACCCATTGTGTCCCGATCCTGTTTCGGCTCAGCGCTGACGGGTTAAACTTTTGTTTTGATTTACTTTTGTTATTTATTAAATTTTTTTACTATTATTTCAGACTCCCCCCAGGTTACTTTGACCTCTGGAGGATCTGATCGCTCATACAATAATCTGCAAAATACTACTGTATTGCAGTATATTGCAATTTTACTGCTGATCTCTAATAGCCGCTTTTAGAGATCACTATCCATGGCACGCCTTTCAAATCTCTATGGCAATTGATCTGCACCCTCCGATGACACCACTGAGGGCGCCAATCAGGTAGACTTGAAAAGGTGATGGGATATTAGTGTAGAATAAACTACCTTTGTCTTTTCTTAGAATTTGATTAAAATGATCCTAATGCAATAACTCTTGTATATCATTCACAATGCCTCAGGATACATAACTTCCTCAGGGATTTGCTATGAAAGAGGGAGATCCCTAGTATATACCTAGAGCAGTGGTGGCGAACCTATGGCACGGGTGCCAGAGGTGGCACTCCGAGCCCTCTCTATGGGCACCCTCGCCATCACCCCAGCGCAGAAATCGGCAGACAGGACTCAAGACCTCTTGCAGTCCCAGGCAGCCCAGGACCCTAGAAGGAAGCTACAATGATAATCCAAACTTCTTCTCCTTCTTTCTACTATATTGGTGTCCTTCGGTGCCAATACAATTTTAACCTGTGAAAGATTAGGGAGTAATAAGTTACTGCTTAAATTGTCGCATTGGCACGTTGCAAAAAGTATGAGGGTTTGTTTGTTTTTTGGGCACTCGGTGTCTAAAAGGTTTGCCATCACTGACCTAGAGAAACTGAAGCTGCCTAAATGCAAAGGTGGTTAGTACTTCCAAATGCAGGGCTTTACTACCTGGCCTGTCAGCATCCTGGGGGTAGGGCCCTCCCAGAGGGTGAGACATGGTGTCCGCAGGGGGTGAGTCATTTTAATGGAACCTCATCTCTCTGTATGATGGAAATTATTTGTATCTTATGTATCTCTGTACAATCTGCTCAGCTCCTCCTGCTCTATAGCATGCTGACTTCAGAGCAGCTGCATTTTCCATGTGATAGGTTTAAATGTTTTTGATAAAAACTGAACATACATTAAACAGTTGGTCTCTTAAAAACTATTTTACATCTACATCAATAATTCACAGGAACCAAACCACAGATACAGCTACTCTTTAGATTACATGTCCGCCACTGTGAGTCCAGTAGATACTGTGCAGGAGATGAAAAAACAAGTGGCAAAGTCCAGAGATGAATGGATGACACCAAGTGGTTTCCTGTATCCAGGATTTAGAAGCAGCATTGAAAGCAACATGCACCCCAAAAAGCCAGATGATGCTCGGATCCTGGAATTAACTAAGGTATGTCATGGAGGACACTTACAGCTGTTGTAATTGTTATTGCGCCAGCGAATAGTAATTACACCTCATTACAAGCCCTTTTGGAACAGTCTGGTGTTATATATATGTGAATTTCCCCACTGTGGGACTAATAAAGGATTATCTTATCTTATATGTGTGTGTGTGTGTCAGTAAGGCCTTTCCTTTCTAGTTTTGTTGTTCCTGATGGATGGATCGTCTGATACCTGGATAAAACCCGATGAGAACAGTGTCATTTACATAGTGTATTTATTTATGGCGGTAGCTGTATACTCGGTTGAGAACAATAAAAAGTTATTTTCTTAACACCCATAAAACAGAAAGGTCAGCGCTGACAGCCAAATAGTTCTTGATATTTTTAATTAGCTTTTAATGGAAAGTGTCAGCTCCCCATCTCGCTCTCTGAAAGGTCAGACTGAGAAAGTAAATACCTATGTATGTCTTGCATTGCAGGTTTGGAAAGAGAATATTCTGCACGCAAACACCCTCCAGCCCACGCTCTCGCGGGACCACTGGCGCTGGGCAGACCGCCACATTGACTTTGACCTGTACAAGAAGCCACGTGAGCGTGGTTCTCTGTCCGCCCCAGTCACCGTCCACGTTACAGGTGCATTTCCTACTTTCCTAGTGAAACTATTTCCCTTTTACATGAAGGACTCGTTATAAATAAAAGCAGAGATCCGCTCCCTCCGGACTTGTATAATTAGTATGCCTTATTGCCGCTCTCGTGTAATTAACAGCACCCTGTAAAATTAAACCAAAAACACATCTATCATTTGCCTGGCAGAGCTGGTATATTTAGATGTGCCTAGTCCTCCCTGGAGCGCAAAATGTGCAAATGAATAAAATCTACGAGATTGTGGAGTAGCTGTGAAATGACTTGCGGGGGGAAAGTCTACACAAACACGAGACATAATAAAGAACGCACCGCCTCAGACAGGCAGGGGGAGAAAGACCTGGCGCTTTTCTTTATATATCATCTTAGTTGAAAACTTTTTATTGCCTTGTCTGGAAAATGGAACAGCGGCATCGAAAGTATGATCGCACAGGGGAGATGTGATCGCAATTAGATATCTGTAATTATAATGTGTGGTAATGAAATTCAACATCCAAAAACTCGTCTGCTGAATGTCTACATGGAAGGGACTGGTGCACATTCTAATGTAGCTGATGTATGTTTCATACTGTTATATATTATGTACTATATAGATAATACACAGTAGCTTAGTGATTAGCATTACAGCCTTGCAGTGCTGGGGACCTGGGTTCATGTCCCAGGGTCAACATCTGCAAAGAGTTTGTATGTTCTCTCTGTGTTTGCTTGGGTTTCCTCTGGGTCCTCCGTTTTCCGCCCACACATAAAAAACATACTAATAGGTTGATTAGATTGTGAGCCCCATTGTGGACAGGGACCAATTTGGCAAGCTCTGTGCAGTGCTGCCCAATCTGTGTGCTATATAAATAAAGAATTATTATTATTATTAGAGTTTATTTGTTGCACCATTAAAATGTAACATTTAAAGACACTTTGATGTCTACGAAACCCCCCTCCTTGTACTACAGAAACAAGTAAATAGTTAGAAAGATGTTGATTCCTAATCTGTCATCTGGGTAGAGACTGGGCGCTCAGTAGGGGGAATTCAAGTGATTAAATACATAAAAATTAATAGATTCCTAATATACATATTTTACTATACTAAGACTTTTACTTCTTGTTTTCTCTCACAGATGAAACTTGGAAGGAAGAAACTATAGGCACAGTCCAGGCTGCAGATCTAAAGCAGGACATGAGAGTCCATCGGTGTCTGCCTCAGACGGAGCTGACTGCACGTGGACCTCATGCAAGTAACCAGCTGAGCCGACTCCAAGACCTACTAAAAGATAAAGAAGCCAAATTGTCTCTGAGAAGGACTGGCCTTGCTCTAAAGGTGGGTGCTACAGGCCATAATTTCACACTTCAATTAAAACTAACAAAATGACATGGGGCATAATTACTCCCTACTTATACAATCAAATATTTTGTGTACATCATTAACATTAATGGGATGTTCCTATATGATATGTCTGATATATTAATCCAAGGTGAAGTCTTAATATCAAATGAAACATTACGGTGATGGTACAAGCTTAGGAAATGTGCACTAACACCAAAATGTTGCTTTTAAAATAAAGACTTCATCTTGGATTCCTATACTGGAGTACTAGCTACTTTATACAACTATACACAGAAGGTCCTCCGGTTTTGCACCCACCCAAACTGGGTTGTTTAACACAGCGCTGCCTTGATTTTTCTCTTTTTTGATAGATACTTTCCTCACAGGATCCCACTTATCTCTATAACAGGGGACCACCATGATAGCCCCAAAATTTTTTGTAGTATCTGTAGATCTTTGTCCAGTTTGCCTTCTGGGCTTAAATATTACCAACCTATCCATATGATAGATAATCAATCTCGGATAATCAATCTGGGGGAATCACGTCTGGCACCCTCATGGCCAGTGAATAACAGGAGGCACACAGGAGAGACTCTACAGAACCTGGAAATTGTAATCCCAGGAAAATGGGAGGCAGGAGTAGGAGGTTAGGGAGGGATATTTTTTCTCCAATAATGTAAAGTATAAAGTTTCTTCTACCTTCTTGTACTATTTATTTTGACTTTACAGCTCAAACTTATTTTGAGTAATTTTTCTTCTCACCGCTGCTTCGAAGGGGTAACGACAGAGAAACAAGAAACCAGGATCTTCTTTTCTCAATATGTGCAGACTGTAGGAGATAGAGAGCTGAACAATAGAAATGGCGCCTATAGAGGGGGGACTGTTAAAAATGCGGGTGTCATGTGATAATCACATATAGATCCACTTCTCCTGCACACACAAGGACAGGAGAGCCGTGTATTCTTATCTCCGCACTATTTGTGTTTTATTTATTTTGTGTCATTGGTTATATACATGAACAAATAAGCAGCGTTACACTTCTTGAAATGTATTTCTTATCTTGATAGCCTATACCAGCTCTGGCTGTAATACCCAAGTCTGAAAGTGATGGGAACAAAATCGGGAATGACGGCAAGGGATTTATTCCAGGGGAACTGAAAGATCACAGCTTGAAATGGACTGACAACGTAATTCCCTGCCACAACATGAACCACGAGACGTTCCGCAAACTGAGAGGAAAAGACTTTACGTGAGTACAAATGACAGTCTGATATCAGGTCTTTATACAAGACAATCAATATTAGTATATCTACATGTATATGGCCCCACAAGCTGACAGATCAATTATTGCAATGTTTGCCAGGTACAAGGGTTTATGTATAATTCTGAGGTTGTCTGCACATGACAATTACACATTCTGCTCTGCGCTTCTTTAAATGACGATATCTCTGGAAAAGCTTGGGGTTTTTTTTCATGACCTGTGAGACTTGATGGGATAGTTTTATTAATTACATATTTTTTTTTCTTTATAATTCTTCTATATTCTGTTTTCAGCTGGTGGGGGGCCTCACTATATCTCCTGAACCCTTACACCTAGAAACACAATTCTGGTATCATATTAAACAGACTCCCCTTAAATATGCTCTAAGGATTGCGTATGGATGCTTATCAGAACCAAAATATCCGCTCTGAAAGTTACAATCGGAAATAGAAAGTTGTACTAAATTTTGATTTAGTACAACTTTAACAGTTCAACATTTATTGATGAAAAAAGTGTTTAACCGGTTAAGGACTAAGCCATTATACACCTTAATGACCAGGAAAAATTTCACAATTTTGCTATATGCTGTTTAAGGTGAAAATTTCTCAGCAGTTAATTGCCATATGTCTCTTATATTCATGTCATTTTTAGTTAACAAATAGGGCTGCGTTTTGTGATTGGCTGTTCATTTCAATTATTTTTAGTTTTTTTCTAAAGTATGAAAAATGGACAAAAAATGTTAAAAAATGGCAAATTTATCATTTTATGTACGCAGTATTCACACATAGTATGGGATTCTAGCTAAATTAACCTAATTTTATATTCTGCTATTTCTCCCGTGCATGAGGATACCCAATGTGTGTGTGTTAATTGCAGTATGGGCACGTGCCATGGCCTGGCACAAAAGGAGGCAGTTTGGACTTTTTTGTTCTATAAATCCCTCAGATAATTTTCGAGGCGTATACAGCGTTTTGGACATCCTTGACCGCAGGGGTATTGCAATCTCCCCATAAATCATGTCACCTCCTAAAGTAGACCCCTCAAGCTATTTATTAAGTGGTTTAACATTTTCATAGGCGCTCTGGGTTTTTTCAGACTTTTTCTTGAAAAAGACAGAAAAATGAAATTTTCATGTTTTTTTAGCAAATGGGTCAATTTAAGCGCCCGTTTTTCAAACACAGTTCAGGAAGTGGGTAATAGTGACCTCATTTCACATTCTGCTATTTCTCCCGTGCATGAGGATACCCAATATGTGTGTGTGAGTTGCTAAATGGGCACGTGCCACGGCCTGGCACAAAAGGAGGCAATTTTGTATTTTGTGGGCCAATAAAACTCTTTGCTAATAACTACTCATAAAAAGCAGATCTACAAAGTATTCATCTAGGGGTATAAGGAAATTTTTAGAGAAAAAAAAAGAAAAAAAATATAATGTGCATGCAGATAAAGGTATCTGCATCATTCAGTTAATGGGAGACAAACTTTACACCCCCCCCCCCAATACTGTTTCCCTTTTGCAAAATAAAGAAAAATTCTGGGGAAAAAAAAAAATCACATTTGGCTATATTTCGAAATTAATTACTAATAATTTAGAACGGTGTGGTACTTCTTAAAGCAGGGATGAATGCACAGGCCGGGCTGTGAGGGACATGAGGCACAGAAGTAACGGGAATCTCTGCGCTGTCCATTTTTACTGCAGACACGACACCTTTTCTGGGGGTAGGTGCGGGTTTCCGTTGCTGGAATGGGACTGATAAAATGTCTTTCTGTTAGTCTTTTGACATTTTCACACTCAAGGCTTTGTCTGGTGTCCTGAGGTTCAAATATGAGGCCTTCAATGATTTTCTCCTGAAAATCAAGGTATGTGTCCCTGCCCCCCTTCTTTTTATAAAGAACAAAGGCATTGTGTATTCCAATTTGAATTAGGTAAATTGCAACTTTTTTGTACCAGGTTTTTGTTTTTCTTTTGACTAAATAGGGTTGTAACACCTGGTCGCTTAAATCCACCCCCCCCCATGTACTTATTGTATTCAGCCACACTAACTGGCTTTTGTCTGTCTGCTGGTGCCCCTCTTTCCCGCACTGATACGCATTCCGCAGAATGGATGGTGCTCAATAAATATACATCTTTGCGGTCTCGGTATTTGACCGCTAACAATTCGTCACAAGCGTACGCACAGGACTCCCCCTTTTTCAAGGCTTTCCCCACTAACTGCTGCGAAAAACCTTTTCTGTTTTTGCGCATCGTTCCACACGCCCCAGTGTTTGCAGCATGCAAATGTCTGAATAGGGCCACACTTGTATAAAAATTATCACAGTACAAGTGGTACCCTTTATGTAGCAGAGGCTGCATTATCTCCCACACGATCTTGCTGCTAGTGGAGAGATCAGGAGAGCACCCAGGAGCAGTAATAGTCCGGTCACGTCCTTCATAAATCCGAAAGGCTGTGGTATATCCGGACTCGCTTTCACAAAGCTTATATAACTTTATTCCATAACGTGCCCGTTTGGAAGGGAGATATTGGCGGAAGCTGAGTCTGCCATGAAAACTCAGGAGGGACTCATCCACAGCCACATTCTGCTCTGGCAAATATTTTTCAATGAAACTCTTATTTAGCATATTTATAAGGGGCCTTAGTTTGTACAAGCGGTCACGGTTTGGATCACTGCTTGGAGGAGCTTGTGAATTGTCACTGAAGTGCAGGAACCGCATTATGTGTTCATAACGTGACCTGGACATGACTGCGGAATATACAGGTGTCACTTGGATGGGATTTGTAGACCAGTATGATCTAATTTTGGGCTTTTTTACAATACCCATATTTAGGGTTAGTCCCAAAAATTGTTTTATTTCATGAATATTAGTTGGTGTCCATTCTCTTGCATGGACAGATAATGGGTTCTGTCTTATGTACTGGGTGGCATATAAATTGGTTTGGTGGACAATATGATCTAGCAGAGTGTCGCTTAGAAATAAAAGAAAAAAGTCCATTTCTGCAAAACTGGAATCGTCCACTGTTATGCCAGGGGTGACAGTGAACGCATTAACTCTGGGTGTAAAAGATGGAGCTGGTTCCCATGGGAGAGTGCGTGCCTCAATTATAGGGGCTACAACGCTGCTAGGTCCTGCAACCTCCTGATCTGCTGCGTCAACATCACCAGAGACACCCCCTGTGGATGATTCTGAAGTGACGCTGGCATTGTCACTGCCTTCAATGTAGTCCATATCTGATGCGGTCTCAAATTCAGAATCGGACTGAAGCAAGGCGTAGGCCTCCTCAGCAGTATATTGCTTTCTCGCCATAATAACACTAACTAAATAACGCTAACTAAATAACACTAACTAACACTAATTTTTTTTATGCTTTTTTGTTTTATATATATTTTTTGTATTTTTCTAGTTTTTTTACATTTTTTTAATACTTTTTATAGTTTTTTTTATATAACCTTACAAACGGTAGCAGTAACGAAACTAGCAAACTTTACGTACGCTTTGTAAGTGAAAGCACTAAGCGTACCAACAAAAAAAATAAATTGTAAAAAAATGAAGGGTTAATCACCCACAGTAATAGGCAACGGTAAAAATTACCGCACCAATGCGCCCGTAGGTCCTACCTGCCTATAAGTAATCTATTACACAGGTATATTACACAGGTATATGGGGAAAAAACTTTTTTTTTCTTGGTAGATAACTGTGTAAAGAAAGGGTTAAATAACCGGTATATAAAGGGTTAATCAGTACAGGGAAGTAATGTGCTGCTTGAAACTGTAGAATACAATGAATCGATCTGACAATGAATCTTTCTTCTTCTCTTCTCCTCACAAAGAAACAAAGTGTGAGGAGAAGAAAAGAAGCAGAAGATTCAGTGTCAGATAACAATAATAAACTTTGATGTGACAGCTGTGATTTGTTCTCACAGCGATCATGTGTGCAGGGAGGACAGGATTGGTCCCCCAAACTTTGCCTAGTGACCAAGGCTGCTGGTAACAGCCTTGGCACTAGAAAAAAAAGTTATACACTGCGCCTGTGCAGTGATTAAAGTGGCGCCGTGAATCGGCTATGCGCCGGACTTTAAGGACCGCGGCCGCCCGCCGTGAATACACGGCGGGCGGTCGCGAACCGGTTAAAGGAAACAAACCAGGGACACTTACTGTGACTATGTTAATCTTCTTACATGTGTTATCCATGGCCTTTTTCCTTCTATAATCAAATTTTAAAATCATGCTAATGAGCCAGAAAGGATCCAACCGGGCATTACTAGAGCCCCTTTACACTGTAGCTTCCCAGGCTGTTACACTGTCTCCCGGCCCCATGTGCACTTCCCCCTCCCTGATGTAATCTCACACAGTGGGAAGTGCTCCTTGCGCAGTGTAAGATACAACACAAAGGGGATCTGGTAACACCCACCCAGTGCCTTTATGTGCATTAGCATAATTTTAAAAGTTAATTTTAGAAGGAAGGAGGCCATGGATAACAAATATGAGAAGATTGTCACAGTCCCCTAGTTTATCATGATGGATTTTGATGGTAGATTTCCTTTTAGCAATCTTCCTGGACTTTGATATATTTATACCCTTCCTTTTGGATAATCTGTGTTAAAAATTTCACTAGAATAGGACTGAGCTGCATTTTATTTGTAGGTAAAAAGAAAAGCAAATGAGATCACATAAAATCCCATCCAGGGTCTTTCAAGATGATCTGATCTGTAGAGATTTTCTTCAGAACATCCATTATGCCACTTTCATTGGGCAGAAGGTTGAGTAGCCGAGCGCTGTGGCCTATCTATTTCTAGATTGGTCTACCTACCTCCACGCTGTGTATGTAGCTGCTGCAGCGCAGGTTATTTCAGTAACTTGCTGTATCCTGCATTGTCGCTGCTAAACCACAGATAAACCAGTGTAACTATGGAAATAGCCGCAGCTCCTTCAGACTCCTAATCTTTGGGATGACTATTGAGGGCCTATGATAACAAACAGATAGTCTTCTTTATACTATTATACAATTTGATAATGCAGTAATTCACATCTGGATTGCCTCTCGCCTGCCGTCTCCTAATATACCTGGAATGAGGCTTTAATGCTTTCTCACAGTCCGCTCCCCATTACATAGTTTATGTGGCCAATTTCACATTTTAATTTGCTGTATTTCCTTTCTGTCGCTAATAAACCTCAAAAAGTTTCATCCTTTTCTTAGTAAATGGTTTGATGCTCAGTGATACATGTAGCCACATGTGACACCGCGCAGGTAATTACTGTCATTCATACATTATTCTGGTCATTTAAGTTTTCTCATTACCTTTTTACAGCCAAAGGCCTTGAATATTCAGGGGAGATTCTGTTAAGCATTCACTTCACATGTTTCCTCATTCCTGCAGGTCTATTTCTACAGACCGTTCATTCAATTACAAGAGGAAAATCAAAGAATTGAGCAAAGATGAAAAAAATTCCTTTACCCTCCTAAAGTCTGTAAAGTCGGAAGTGAAATGTAAATCAGCACCAAAGATGGCGGATGACTGTAGGAAAGTGGTACAGATCCAAAGCCACGAAGGTTTTCTGCTTCATATACAGTAATTGGAAACCACCCACTAAAGTCTCTCTGTCAATAATACACCATGTCATATGAAGTGTTTGTGTGTATATCTTGTGTTATGTGTGTAGGGGAGAATCGCTCTTCAACATGAGACTAAAGGACCCTTCCACACTTGCGAGTCTGATGGGCTGAACCCACAACACACTCGCAGCAAGTGCTGCCTGGATCTCCCGGCCCGAACACTGCAAACCAGAAGTGAACTCAGCATGTCAGCTCAGTTCCGGTTTCTAGGCAGCACTCGCAAGTGTGGAAGGGGCCTAGGAGGTCCAACGCCATACAGATTAGCTGTGAAGAGAATAGAACATTAGATTTTGCCCTTGCTTTTTCTTTATTTCTAACTACTGTTCAATATTAAAAATCATTCGTAGCACTACAAGAAAGCCATGTGAAGTCCACAACTACGGGTCAACCAAGTATTTCTGCTATGAACTTGGTTTAGATGCTTTATGTACTGACATTGCTTCTGGTGCTGTACTAATGTACTGCAGTAAACAAGCCTTCAAAATTTGCAACCAAAAAAAGAGAAAAGAGAATCTTTCTAAAATGCTTAAATAAATGTGGTGCATTTCAGTCAGTTTTCCCACTAGTACTGACTGCAGCTTTGATGGGAAAAGTCTGCATAGAAAAATGTTGCGCCTGCTACAAAGTACGACTCTTATACTGTGCCAGATCTATCGCTATGCCTAATGCTGGGTGATAAATCTGGTGTAGTACAAGACAGTCGTCATTCTGCAACACTGTTCATACGTCTCCCCCAATGGGAATGGACCCTACCGGATTCGGACATTTGCAAGAAGTCTCATAAATAAACACATAAGCACAGTTTCTGGTTTATTACAAGGTTTAGTAAAGAAAAAAAAAATTATGGGGTTATAAACAATTGTACAAAGTTCCAGGACACCTTCACTCCAGGCCGCTGTACGGACGCTCTGCAGCTCAGAAGGTTCTGTCCAGTGGGTGAGAACAGGTGTAAGCGCGGCTCTCTAGCACATGCTTAGCTATTTTCTTAATACTGTCATCCTGATTTGCTGGAGAATCTGATGGGGGAAATAAAAAATTATGAATTAGATGCAAGTATCTGCATGGTGCACTACTAATCCAGGTAAGAGGGGTAAGACGCAAATAACATAGAAAAAGGGAGAGTAATAAAAGTTTAGGTTTCTGTGGCTTTTTTTGCCATCATAAATACCGTGTTGTACGTGTATCACTTCCCTGGGGAACATTTACGTCAATGAATTAGAATCATCGCTTTATAAGCAGCATCTGACCCCCTCATCCCAATAATGAGGGGCTGCAGAGCTGTTCAAACATCCCTTTAATACCCCTCCAGAGTGTATCACAGTGTTCAGCCATGCAGTTTCCTCTTACATTTTCCTAGTTGAGCCAACATGAAGCAGTTCTTGTGATAAGCCTCGGAGCAGAACAGATTTGCAAGCAGCACCTGTACAGAGAGAACCATTAGGACGTATATTTCATTGTCTGTGTTAAGGGCATAGGGGATAAGCAGCTCTTCTAGATATACATTAAAGAGCTATTCTGACAGATCAGCCAACATCCTATATACATTGATATAGCACAGGGGGCATTATCCCTCCTGACAGTGTAATATCTGGAGCGTCACCTCCCGCCCTTGATAGGAGCCGTGATACAAAGTATGAAAATCAGTAGAAATCACACAAGCTGAAAGTGAAACATACACAGAGGACATGAGCCGATGCGTTTGATATTTACCTCATGATCGTGGTTGCGCAGGCCGATGCTGATGGAACGGCTCGCTCTAGATATCACCGCCGTCATGGCATACAGATTAATGAGAATATCCGCCACTCGCTTCAGTGCCAGCTGCTCATCCACCACTGTCTGAGGACACAGCGCATGAACAGTTATTAGACATCACATCAGGAAGGCGTCAGTGGACCCAGTTACCAGGGTTCTACTAACGTTTCAGTCACAGCACCAACCTTTCACCACACTTTGCAGAAAATAGGTACAGTACAAATGCACCCAAGAAAAAAAATCTAAAATTCTAATAATTTCTAATCTATTTCTAGCAAGGGGGAATTCGGCAGGGTTGGGGAGTCACAGCAGCTGGTCACCACCCACCAGTTAAAAGTGCACTGTAAATCTGCAGAAAAAAGTAAAATTACTAGTCTCATAAAGACTAGAAACTGTGTTAGCGAGGATTTGTGTTCAGGGTGATGCGCAATGTTGGATTTCGTGGTATTGATGTAATCTGAGGAGAGCGCCTTCTCCCATACACTTCCAGTCCACTTCTTAGCTTTTTTTTTGCAACCTACAAACTGGACAAATGGCTTTCAGAAATGTCTTTTTCTTGCCACTACTCCATAAAGGCTATTGCTTGTCATGTGGATCTCTGCAGCTCCTCCAAAGTGATCCTGGTCCTCATGACTGCTTCCCTTAGTTACACTTCGTTCACAATAGGCAGCCATGTCATGGTAGGCAAGTTCCAACTTATGGATAAGGGATTGAACAGCACTTCATGAGATAATCAGAGGAAGGGATCATTTATTTAATTTCTTATAACCCTAACCCTGCAATACACACGGTCACTACTTTATGCCTGAGCCGTCTGGTTTGCTCCTTGGTTTTCATGATGCTGTTTGTTCACTAATGTTATTACTACTTGCCTTTGCCGGCGTTCACCGCTGTGCTTGTTTGTTTACACAGAAGTAGCTGGATGGAGGTGCTGTGCAAACAAACAGGAGCACATGACACTTGCAGAGTTTTTAATACTCAGACAACCTCTTTAATATCTGTGGGACTAGCTGGCACCTGAACTTCACCTGGATTCATGTGTCCAGCAGAGATTACAGCAAGACCGGCTGGGGACCAGTGGGGTGGAGCACAGAGGTCAATTAAAAGTTAATCTCATTGAAGTAAATGGTAACCAAAAAACAGCCAACTTCCTTGTTCCAGAAACCCAAGCGGATCTCCACCAACAATGAGAGATAATATGGAGATAAGGAAAACGTGTTCTCACCTTCCCAAACCTGTACAACAGACTTTCCACTGTGCTGCCAAAATAATATGTATTCTCCTCCAGCTTCTTTGTACTTTCCTTTTAATATGAAAGGCAAAAAATCATAATTACTATTACTAGAGCAGGACTGTAAAAAAAAAAAAATAATTAGTTCAAAACATATACATATATTTTATCTTTGTATATATTGAGCCCAGAGCCAAGTTAAGGAGGGACAGGTCATTCTCGATGTTGGTAAAAACCCTTTACGGCAATCACTCACTTCAAGACTCGGATGCACGACTCCATCTTTTCCAGTTAACCCCAAGTTGATTTTTCTCCCCAAGGAGCTTCCAAGTCTCTTGCCGATCATCTCAAAGGCCACCGAAAGACTTCCCTTCTTCAATTCCCTGATAAAAAAAAAAAGTAATTTTGTGAATTAGAGAATATGGAGGTGACGTGTCTATAGGTGATCTCCCCTCCATGTTGTACCAGATGCCCATGGCTGCCATCTCCCATAATCCTTGGCTCTCCACCCCTCACCACCACGCATGAGACCACCCTAACCTACAACACACACCTACTATTCAGTGACACGACCGAGGACTCATAGGGAAAGATACACTTTAGTGTAACACAGAAACACAACCCGTGCCCAATAGCGTCTGGTTAGAAGAAACTTTGGTAGGTCAGGAAGTCATAGGCTGATATAGGAAGCGTTTGATGTCCCAGCATCATCTTCTTTAGACTACTGAACACTCCTTTACCATGCTGGAGGCGTTATCTGGGGGGCCTCTAGTCACAAAAGGTACTAAGGGGGGGGGGGGGGTATGTTATATGTCACCATACAGACAGTGAAGTCTCTCCTGGTGTACGATGTGCTAGTGACAGACTATGTACACAGCTATAAATATTCCCGCCATGTGATGATCACTCATCTTATTCCTTCACTTACTTTATTTTACCAGTCAAAATCTTCCCCGCATGCTGCATCCCCGTGAGGGCAATATACATCCGTAGGATCTCGTTGGTTCCCTGAAACCAAGGAAGCTCCGTAATTACATTGCAAAACAGGAAGACAAAACGCTGTGTGTTAACCATTTATGGAACTGAGAAAGTTGGGGCAGATTTACCCATCCTAAAATTAGGACTTTACAAGAGACTGAGGCTGGATGATATATCTGGGGCATCTTTACACGGCCCAATCTAAAATACCACCACCTGATAGCTGGCTGGGGGCAGATCATATGATAAATCTCTGGCGCTGATAAATCAAGCGGCTTAGGCCTCCTCATGTATCCTGCGGGGGGGGCTGCACCGCTAGTTATTACTACGTTGGCTCCTCGCTGGTGTAGTTTTGTGCAAAAACCATGTGAACAATCAAAGTGAATATAGTCTCGTAGGCACTGCGCCCCCCCCTTTTCATCAAGGCATTGTGATTATTTCAGGGCTTCGATGCCAGTTTTTTGGCGCTGGAAGGCCGGATAAATTTCCCCCAATGAATCTCAAGAGTGATGGCTAGAAGATGCCAGTCCAAGACTATATTATATTCCCCTACTATATTCACAGCACCAGCATACAGCTCTATATAGTAACCATCCAATATACACACGATCGGGCCGATACAGACAGAGAAAACTCACCTCAAAGATGAGGAGAATACGACTGTCTCGTAAATAGCGTTCATATGGATAATCCTTCATGTATCCCAAACCTCCAAGGATTTGCAGCGCCTCGCTGACACATTGCCACGCACCTTCAGAACTGAACACCTAATACAAAAAAGGACGACTAATGTTACTATATCACTACCAGAAGGACACCCCAAATCAACTGTGAACAAATTAAATGAATAGCTGCTGAAGATCAGTATGGGGGAAGGGGGGTCTTCCATATTACCAAGTTGCACAGGGATGAATAATAGATTTATGTATTTTTCTTACAGACGGGCTTACTACCGCCCTGTCTAAAGATTAGCCCGTTATCTTAGTGAAGTGCAAGTGCACGCAGTACATATTGGTAGGGGGGATTTTAGGGGACCATGGTACAAGTGATCACTTCTGTCATCCTCCTTTATTGGGCACACGCCCTTCGACTGCTCCAGTTCTGCTCCTATAACTGGGTTATGCGGTAAGATCCCCCTAGTGCTGACTAAATGCAGCCAGAACGGTTTCAGAATTGTAGATGTGTGCGGGGAACATGTAAATCTGGACCACAAAATAGAAGCTTGGATACTTATGTGGAGAGATTTGGACTCCCCATCATTACAAGCAGAGAATGTCTGTGCATGTGGGTCCTCTTCCTGTGGGAGTGGATGGCAACCACAGCAATGAGTATGTGTAAGAGGTCTCGCAAATTCCCATGGAAAGTGCCTATGCATAGAGTATGGGGTCAGACTCTTAGTAACAAATCTCTTCTCATCTTTACTTACACTATAAGTGTGTTATAGTTGTGCTTTTTACTACATTAATGTTTGCAAGGCTGTAACTCACCTTTACCATGGCAGCCTCTACGGAGCAGTCTGGGAAGCCGGGCCGGTCCATCATTCCAGCTGTGAGGTACGCCATGCTTTCCATCACATAGGCCTTCTGAGCCATGAGGGCAAATTTCTCCTAAAGAATCAGAGGACAGAAATGCATTTAAAAAATTGTTATGTATTCTCATACTTCGAGCATATTCACACAAGTAAAAGAAAAAATATCATGAAAACCATCGAACAATTTCCCATTGTTTTTAACGTGGAGCATGTATTATATACATACAAGTATCCACCATCATAAGGGGGGAATATTAGAATATCTGTTACAATTGAAAATGACCGGATGACTTTACCTGTATAAGTTCAAAGTCGCTGAGTTTCTTGTTAAACTGTTTCCTTGTACAGGCATATTCTGCACTCATTTCTAGAGCAGATTACAAAAAAAAAGTGTTAAACTAATGAAGAAGATTCCTTAAATATAATAAAAGATATTAACAAATATTTTAGACATAGAAAAAAAAAAAACTACATGAAACCAATATCACAGTTAGGCCGCATTCACACGATCATAGGGAGACGTATGTACGGTCACAAGCCAATATGGTGCCGCACGTATCGCTCTCTACAAGGATCGCCTGTGTTATGGCCCATATGCCGTGCATTGCTATGGAGAGGTGAGGGGGGGGGGGGTCACCCCTTCTCTCCATGGCGCTGAACGTATGAATGAGGCCATATGAAGAACGATGGGCGTAGAAGACCACATGACATTACCTATCAACTTCTTAATCATTCCTGCCGAGGCGCTGCCCATACTGAAGCGACCGCTGTTCAGAATATTCATAGCAACCTGAAATTTATCATTATAAAAGAAAGATCAGCAGCAGGAGAGCAGGGACAACCCATAACACATAGAAAGAGCATCATGTACAGATTGGACAATACGTCTTGTATGGGAGATGTGCATGTGTGTGTCGCTGCTGTATATTATATAATTATTGATGAACACAAATAAAAAACTCACTTTAAAACCTCCTCCAACTTCCCCAATGACGTTCTCAATAGGGATCTTAGTGTTTTCAAAATGAAGTTCACAAGCTGCAAGAAAATTCAGATGTAAAAGAGAAAAGTTGTCTGTGTCTATTATAAAAAATGTTGTTGCTTACAGTCACCAGTAGGGGGAGCTATGAAACATTCTGGTTTAGGCTGGAGACAAGTGTGAAATAAATTACCATAGCTTCATAGTCTATAGCAGGGGTAGGGAACCTATGGCTCGGGAGCCAGATGTGGCTCTTTTGTTGGCTGCATCTGGCTCTCAGACAGATCTCTAATAAATAGTGGTGGCTGCGGTGTCTCTTAGACTGATCACAGGACACAGGCAGTGATGTTATCGCTGCTCACGTCCTTTTTACGACCCACGTGCCATCGCCGCCATAGTCTGGGTCAAAGAGAAGAGCATGGGAGCAATGAGGGGCTGCAGGGAGCGCTGGTAACTGAATATTTTTTTTTCAGCTGTGGCTACCTATCTACTGGGGGGCATGTGCTGTGGCTACCTATCTACTGGGGGGCATGTGCTGTGGCTACCTATCTACTGGGGGGCATGTGCTGTGGCTACCTATCTACTGGGGGTATGTGCTGTGGCTACCTATGTACTGGGAGGCATGTACTGTGACTACCTATATACTGGGAGGCATGTGCTATGGCTACCTATCTACTTGGGGGCATGTGCTGTGGCTACTTATATACTGGAGGACATGTGCTGTGGCTACCTATATATTGGGAGGCATGTGCTGTGGCTACCTATCTACTGGGGGGCATGTGCTGTGGCTACCTATCTACTGGGGGGCATGTGCTGTGGCTACCTATCTACTGGGGGGCATGTGCTGTGGCTACCTATCTACTGGGGGTATGTGCTGTGGCTACCTATGTACTGGGAGGCATGTACTGTGACTACCTATCTACTTGGGGGCATGTGCTGTGGCTACTTATATACTGGAGGACATGTGCTGTGGCTACCTATATATTGGGAGGCATGTGCTGTGGCTACCTATCTACTGGGGGGCATGTGCTGTGGCTACCTATCTACTTGGGGGCATGTGCTGTGGCTACTTATATACTAGGGGGACATGTGCTATGGCTACCTAGCTGGTAGCTGCTGGTCTTTATAGGAACCCGGGAAGTGGGCAGCGGCAATCAGCGGCGCACTGGCCCTTCAAATCCGTGAGTGCCGGCGTGCACGCTGGCCAGGACAGGAGCCGGAAAGTGGTGTGTTGAGTGAGCTGAGAGAGGGGCACGGGTGTGCATCCGCGACACTGGACTACCTATCTACTGGGGGGCATGTGCATATGGTACGGCTCTTACAGAATAACATTTTAAAATATGTGGCGTTCATGGCTCTCTCAGCCAAAAAGGTTCCTGACCCCTGGTCTATAGGGAGCATTATTACTGATGACATAACACAATATGCACTTAGCTCCCTATAGAGGCAGCTGCTGACATTCTTGTCCATGCAGAGGGTTTGGAACAATGCATCAGGAAAGATCTATAAACACATTACAAAATCCAACCATGTAGATATAAGTGGAGATGGATGTGGAGCTCCAGGCCTCGGATTTGGGAAAGGTACCAGTGTTCACATATCAGATACTGATGGCCAATCCCACAGCGATTCATATCAGATACCCAGAAACATCCCTTTAAGATTTCTCTTCTACACCATGCATAGACCCTGGACTCACCCAACCTCTGTGTCTATGGCAAGTTAGCGGACCCCATAGTGAGAACAGATGCCGGCATAGCCTCCTAATATTACACACATGAGAGGGGAGCCTCTTACTGTTGGATCCTCTGATTCCCAGCTTATCCTCAGGCTTCCCATGGGTGACTCCTCCGAAGGCTCGTTCCACAATGAACGCTGTTATTTTATCCTTTGTGGTTCCATCTTTATCTACTACTTCTGTCCTTGCAAATACAGTAAAAATCTCAGCCAGGCCTCCGTTAGATATCCAGATCTGGGAAGAGGAGAGAATGGTCAGCATCAGACACCCATCCGTGTACACACCGGTGCCACAGATGGGAAATCTCAGCACTTCTCTGGTCTACACTATTCTATGGTGACGGCTCCGTTACCTTGGAGCCATTGAGGATGTAATGTTTTCCGTCTTCACTTAACGTGGCTCTGGACTTGATGGAAGCCGCGTCGCTCCCGCTGGAGGAGGAGAGAAAGAAGAAGCGATGAGACAGATATATATCTATATCAGAGATCAGGGGGACGATTCATATCAGTCTGCAGTGTAATCCATGGAGCCACATGTCTAGTTACATATACCCTGGTCTACAAATATTAATCCTCCCCGGGCACGTCTGGTACACTATATACTTGTATCCCCATGGAAAGTGTCCAGGGCTTATTTTCTCATAACTAGTATTGCAGCTGAAAATGTATGAATATACTGACAACTGGGCGTTACCAGAGGGGTCCACACCCTGGATAATGCACAATAATCTATTTAGATTGTAATTTAATTTATTTTTTTAAGAGGGAACCTGACACGGCTATATGGGACACTAAATCACCCTTATGGACAGTCGGTGTAGTGTCCCAAATAGCTCAATAGTTTTTTGTTTTTTATTTATTTTTTTTTCTAAAGTGGGCGTATTTAAAAAAAAAAAAAAAAAAACTCACTGCGCAAGCGACGTAGGTAAAGGCCATGCACAAGGAAGTCAGATTTTTAAACCCCCCCCCCTCCCAAAACGACCCGACTGGCTTTGTTTAAATATAAATGCTCTGTAATAAAGTTAATTCCTTTTCGGTCGGTACGATCACAGAAATGCCAAATTTGTACGGTTTTTATTATGTTGTAATGCACTCATTTGTACAAAAGATTTTTTTTTTTTTTTAAAGCGTTTCTCTGTTTCGCTATATTCCGAGACCAATAACCTTTTCATGCCGTCAGTGCTACCATTTAGGGAAGAGTGGCGGCTCGGACATTTAGATGCCATTTTCCATTTCGGGGTTTTTGATTTTTATATCTGTTTTAGGAAAGGTTTTTTTTTTACAATTTTCTTAAACCATGAATGGTACTTGAACGTTAGGAGGTCTGATCGCTCTTTCCATATACTGAAATACTAGCGGACTGCAGATTTTACTGCTGATCTGGAAATCAAAGCAACTGGATGCAACCGATGGGGGGGATGGGTTTCCACAATCAAAGACAATATGGCGCCAGCTTTGCCCATGGTGTAAAAATGGCCTGTGATCACTGCCAGCACCTATTGCAGGAGTTCGCTGCGGGTGTCCCACCTTGTATGGAGAGGGCTCAGTCAGCGAGCACAATAATTATAATAATATTACCTCCATTTGCAGCAAGGTCTTGAAGGGATTGTCCACTTTAGGCACATTACAGCTAATTATTAATATTGTTTGTATAACAAAAAGTTATAAAATTTTCCTATATTTCTGTATCAAGTCTGCATGTTTTTTCTAGATTTCTCCTTGCTGTCATGTAACGGGAAGCTTCATTGTTCATAAGCAGCGGCCCATGGTCATGTGATGTCACACAGGTGCATGTACCATCATACAGCTTTGATTGCCCTGTGTGTTATAACAAGCCGTGCACCTGTGTGACATCACATGACCATGGACCGCTGCTTATGAACAATGAAGCTTCCTGTTACATGACAGCAAGGAGAAATCTAGAAAACCATACAGAATGGATACAGAAATATATTGGAAAATGTTATAACTTTTCATTAGACAAACCAGATCAATTATTTGCTGGAGAATGTGATTAAAGTGGACAACCCCTTTAATATAGAACAAGTTACCATCCTACAACATCTGCCGTATCCTGAGCTTCTCCCTTACTTCATAGCCAAACATTTAAATATACAGGAAAAAAAAGAAAAAATGGCAGAGAAAATAAACCCTTCATTCTACCTTCCAGGTTCTGTGAGGCAAAACGCGGCAATGTGTTCTCCTGACGCCAGTTTCGGCAGATATTTCGCTTTTTGCTGGTCATTACCGGCAATCAGTATTCCCTGAAGAAATGACAATAAAGCAGAAGTCGGTCTACAAATCTTCACACGGGATAATCTCCCATCCCTCTTCCCATCATAATAAAATCAAGTGTCCGTGTTATTAGGGAAGCCGAGCGCGAGGAAGATCACATTTCTGAAATAACGTTACAAGTCATCATCATAACCCAACACATGAATGCCGGAGCAAACACAGGCCCCACGGAGGAGAAGAGAAAGATGAGCGCTGCCCAGGACGCCGGGCCGAAGGGCATTGGAGCCGTTATCATTAGGCCGGCACTGCACTAGGAGATTGGTTATTACAGGAAAAACATATGAAATACACTGGGGGCAATGAGCTACTCGCTATGTGCCGAAAACAAGCTCCTGGGGGGACAATCCACATATGACAGACACCGGAGCAGAAATCACAAAAAACAAAGCAAAATCCTCTGAGGAGCCGTCCAGAGAATCCTGGAGGTCTAACAAAAATAGGAAGTGGATTGTGACTAATGCCGCCATATAGCGATCAATGTGATAAATGCTCAGCCAAGGAGGGGTCAGGCCAAGATGGGGAGGTAGCGATATACTACATTTCAATATACACAGTTCTTAAAAGGCAAGACTGCTGATTACTCCTACCAGGAGGAGGGGAGTACAGTTACACCTAGATAGCAGTATTATCAACACACGACATGACCCCATCAGACTGTATTCGCCTTTTCCACACCCCCCACTGCAGGTCCTCTTCTTGCTTCGGGTGCTACGGCTCTGTCATCAGGTCCCCGCCCGTGGTCAGCACACACTATGTCGTCAGCGCTTGCCAACGTCATTGTTAGTGCGCCGCTGGCTCCGCCACTTGAGTGGGTGCAGGCCTCACACCGGTACCTGAAGACGGAGCACCCAAAGCAAGAATAGGACCTGCAAAGGGCGTTGGAAAAGTGAGTACAGTTTTTTTATTCATAGACTCCAGTATACGCCAAGCTAGGTTTTTTTCAGCACATTGTTTGTGCTGATGAACTCTGCTTATAATCAAGTATATACGGTAAATGCTTTTAGCAGAGAAGTCTATGAGGGCCGGAGGAAGAGACTACGACGCACAAACTGTAGTTTCATGTACCTGCTGTCATTTTAACTATTTTACGTCTTGTACACCAAGTTCTTTCAGAGTGAGGGAAAAGGTGACTGCGTCTTCTCCTCCACCCTCCCCTCTCCATAGACTTATCTGTGGCAGATTCAAGTGATTTTTGAGGAGAGGGACAAGGCAGCAGCAGGGAGAAGACATTTGTAAAGGTACACCTCTACTATTCATTTATGAAAACTTTTTTTTTTTGCTGTAGGTCCGCACTAAAGACCAAATACAATAAGTATAAATCTTCATAATAATTCTGGAGTCGCCACTTATTTAAAAACCAAGGTCCAAGTCACATGACCAAACCTGACCCGTGACTGTGTGAGAGTCAGAATTTCTAACCCAATTAATTTCAGCCTGGCCAACACACAGCCCAAAGTCTAAATGCGAGAACGGAGCGATCGATAGACACTGTACCTTCAGCCCTATGGCCTGGTGGGCGGCCAGTGTCACAGCTATGGCGCCGTCTAGCGATGTGATCTCTCCCAGTCGGGCGTACATGGTGTTAGACAATCCCAGGCCTCCTGCGTGACACAATACATAGACTGCCATGACTGCCTGGATCTTAAACAACATGTAGTATTTGACACAGTAACCATAGTGTAGCTAGATATGAGAGATGTGTCTGTATGAGTGATATAGCAGGAATACATCTGACCATCTGTAAGCAGGACCAGCCCTCGGGCCATGTGATAAGCCAAGGAGCAAGCTGTAGGGTGCGGTCACATGGTGCAATTTTAAACGCATTGCAACAGACATGCGTTTTTGCATGTTACCATGCGTTTGGCTGGTTTGAATCCAGTTTTTAAGCGGCTATAAAAATGTTAACACAGATGCTTACACCTACTCATAGATCCAGGCGACGTGACTGGTAATCTTCTTGTATTTGTTATCCATGTCCTGCTTCCTTCTAATGTGAACTGTTAAAATTATGCCAATTATCCTCTGTGCTGTAGCTTCACAGGCTGTTACACTGCACAGTATCCCCCCTGCTACCTTGGCACTTCCTCCCCTCTGCCTCCTGTGATCTCAGCAGCAGTGAGTACACCGTGTTTAATTACTGCTTCAGAGGGCAACAGCCTGTGAAGCCAGAGCACAGAGGGCCTCTGCTAACACCCCCCAGGGCCCTTGTGGCTCATTAGCATACTTTTAAAAGTTGATGTTAGGAGGAAGGAGGCCAAGGATAACAAATATAAGAAGATTACCACAGTCACAGTGCTAGTATCTATGAGCAAGTGTCTATGGTTTATCATGATGGATTTTTATGGTAGTGGTAGAAAGGCTATGGGGGGGGGGGGCATTATCAGAGACCCTCTATGCCACGGCTTCTCAGGCTGCTACGCTGTCTCCCCCACTTCCCTGCTCCCTCTGCCTGATAATTACCTTACACAGTGAAAGCCATGGAAGTGCTCGTGCACAGTGTAACAGCCTGACAATCTTCAGCATGGAGTGGCTTTGGTAACACCGCCAAAGCCCTTCTAGCTCATTAGAATAATTGTAATAGTTGATTTAGGAAGGAAGGAGGCAATGGATAACACACAAAAACACTTGGAACGTTGACATGGACCCACAGAACATTGCAGTAGTAGGGAGTCCTTGCATCAAAGAAATATGATGCAAGGAGTACCGGTCTGCCGGCCAAACAGCCGCTCTAGAACTAGATGCATACTGGGACAAGCTGTTCCTGAGGCTATAAGTGACAAGATTCCTATAAGTAATCATCTCCCAGCCTCCAGACACCAGGGAAAGAAAGAAGAATTCATTCTAGAAGCTGCATAAAGCCCCAAGAATAAATAACCTCTTCTTACCATATTCTTCAGGAATTTGCATGCCAAACAGTCCAAGGTCCTTCAATCCTTTCAGGGTTTCGGGGGGTATTTTAGCACTTTGATCGATTGCTTTAGAATCGACTGTAAGACAGAGATAAAATATATATTTGTATATACATCATCATCGCCACCATCCTCATCATCATCATCATCTCCTTACCTTCTTCACTGAAGAACTTCTCCACGGGTCCTACAAGCTGATTGATCTCTTCCAGCTCCTCATTACTGATCTCTGGGTATGGGAACACTTCCTCCTGAAAGTGAAGGTCACAACTTCAGAGTAACACAAAACCTTGTGTCCTTACTTCAACATTCACTATGAAGTCCTTCATATCAGCAGATGCTGAGCGGCCACCGGCCTCAAGGACACCTGACCACAACATAATAGGGTCACCCAGCTCTGCCCTGCATCTGCAGTACACAGGAGAGTTGTGTACAGTAGAGGTCAGATCACTGCTAAACCCCTCTAATCTGACTATTAAAGGAACCCTGCCACCTACTAGAGCCCCATTAAAACTAATAGCACCCTGAAATAGGGTACAATATATCTTCTCTAACATTGTCTTATGTGAAACTGAAGAGAAAATTGTCATTTTCAGAGGGAAATAGCGATTTAGGCATTAATATCTTGGGTTCTACAGCAGATTGTTAAAAATGGGAATTTCCTCTTTCAAACCGCATCAGGCTTGTGGTTCTGGGAGCTACAGAACCAGGAATGTAAATTTATAGTTGGGAAAGTGAGATGCAGATCCATCTCCCACTGTTTTCACTAACTGCCGGTATCTCCGGTTCTGTAGTTTATGCCTAATAGGGTGTGAAAGATACATATACACTGAAGATATAGGCATCTAAAGTGACGCTCCACTCCAGCCTCTGAAGATGACTGTTTTCTGCTCATTTTCACATGACTTTGGAGGAGATTTCATATAAAGAGGGAATTCTAGAGAGCACATTTCATACCCTACCTGAGGGGAGTAGTAGTTTAATGGGGAAATCCTGGTGATGGGTTCTATTTAAATGGCTTAAAAGATGTCAATCACATATCTGTAACGAAAACTGGACGCCCTATTTAACTGCTTCAGGATTTGCACAAGAGGTTGATATTATCAGGAATGTTTCCCATTAATCAAAACTACAAGAGATGTTTAACTTGTCTCCAACTTGAGGACACCCGAATTACAGACGACCCCCTGGAGAATCCCAGGCTGCAATCATCAGCTGGAAGGTGTCTGTAATGACATTTTATTGATAATCCTTGTTCCCATGACAGCACAAACCTATGGAACCTGTCTTAGAGAGAAATAAATATGTTTGTTTATATATATGTGTATTTTTATATTTAGAGTGTCATATTTAAAACATAATTGGTAAAATTGATAACTTGTACGGCTCCATACAAGTTGCCGATTTTTCACTAGAAGGTCTTCTCCGGGAACGGAGAAGCGAAGCAACGAGCGTTAGTTAGCTCACGGAGCCTGACTAAGGGTGATGTCACACATGGCGTCATTAAATCAGTTATGACATATCAATTATGTATATGCCACTTTTGTTATGATTGTTTCAATAAATGTAATTATGTTCATGTTAATCACTAATCTGGAGTAATTTCAACAATTTATCACCAATTGAGATACTCCTATATGAATTGTCTTAGCGCCCCACGTTGGCTTCCCCCCAATTTTTACCTCTTCGTACCTCACTGTATATACCGGCCTCACTTTGGGGTTTCCGGTGGTTTAGGAGCTGTGGGAGCTGCTTGACTAAGCCAACTTTCCACTTTGGTTAGAGAAAAGACATTTTCCGGACGATTGAGAACCCGTCCCCGGAGTGGGCTACAAACCGCATTTCAACAAGTGATCTTCAGGTGAGCGGTTTTCTTTTCACTCACACCTCGGCTCTAACAATATTACACAAGGCGCCGTCCTCTCCTGTTGTTTTTTGTGTTCCTTCTACATAGATATTAATGGGGCAGAATGGAACCGTGCGGCCGTCTGCTGCCTTCATCTCGGGGAGCAACAAGGGATCCGACGGAGGTACCTGCTATCCTATCGGACCTCCTGTCCTCATGATCTGTGGGGGTCTCATCACCAAGATCCCCACCGATCAGCAAGTTAGGCCCTATCCTGTAAAGAAAACCCTTTAAAAAGATTTCGGAAATTTAACAATGAATCATCCATATTGTAATCAGTAGGAGAGCAACACCGAACATCCCCACAAATAACCTGTTTCCAACACAGACCTATAGATGTAGATGCGATGTGATGGCCCTGAGCTGCTCCTTGTCCAATCCTCTTCTAGATTTCTCACCGGCTGCAATAATCTGGGATTAGAGTAAAGTTATAGCCCAGCCACCTGTATACATCCAAATCCTTCCCGCACAGCCATACAGAACCCTTACAGGGGCAGAACAGTCCCTGAATGGTCCTCCTGTGCTGTACATGGCCATTTATCAGCTCTCAATATTTAGAGCCATCGGTGACAAAAGTCTCACCATCATGCCAGCCATACAGATAGCCAGCAATGCCGAGACCGATAGAAATATTTGAAATAAGAAAGACACTCTCTGCATTTTCAGCATTTTACTATAATTCATACTCTCATCCACATCACAGTCCCAATTTTTGAGGACATCAACCACCAGAACACTTGGCAGATGCTTATACTCGCCTCCCTGTCCTGTGCAGAGGTGCAGTCATCTTCTTTTTGTTATGTCTAAGCCGGTCACCGCTTCAGAGAAATAAGGTTTTTAAAAATAACATTCATTGGTTAATACATGGTGCGGGGCTCGGAGGGAGCCTCATACTCATTCCCATTGTATTTCTAGAACCTGGAGTCCTGCTCCTGCCTTCAGGCCCTGCATAAGGTATAATCCAATGAATCGGCTGTGACTGGAGTCTTCCTGTCACACAACCCTAACTCATTGCCATAGTTTTGCTTGTGGGTAGTAGAGATGAGAGGACCCGGCATTGCAGTTCAGCCGCACGACCCAGACATATTGCCAACTAATGCCTATAGAAACTTGCCATGGCTATGACTGGCCTGGGGGGCAACCACTGACCAATCATATTCAAGGCTAATTGCCAGGGGCGTCCATTTGTCCGGCCACCAATCCGGCAAAACGTTTGCATGGCCAAAGCTGAACATTGGGTCCGCTCATCTTTAGTGGCCAGCAAGGTCCACGAGTCAGAGGAGCTAGAGATTTGGCCAATACGCATACACTTTGCTCATGAAACGCATGTGCGCATTGGCCAAAATCCCCCGTTTTGGATGCATTAAAAGAGCAAACAAAAACCTGCCCGAAGGGAAGATAAGTGACAGACCCTGGGTACACAGCACCAGCACAATGAGGTGATAAGGGTCCTGCAGGGTGGGCACCGCTCCCCCTACATATTATTTATATAGACTTCACCCCTGGCACATATATATACACTCTATCTGGGCACCGCTGCCGGGCTCCCCGGTAACCATTAATCTCCCAGCACATGACTGGCAGGGGTGACCTGCATACACTATGAGGCGCACAGAAATGTCACATGTGATAAGGACATAGTATCCCTGGGAGCTGTACAAGTGTGTCAAAGGTCTCCAGTACAGAGCGAGGACTGGCAGCAGCCACTAACCATACAGCACGGTCCTCTACCATTACACAGTGACCTATATGTTACTATATGAGTAAATGTATGTGACATTATAGAAAGTGACCATCCCAGTCACAACTCTTCTGTGCTTCTTTATCAAAACTACAACTCCCAGCATGCCTTCCCAGAAACAGACCGCTAGGGAATGCTGGGAGTTGTAGTTTTCTGCAGAATCAGTGCTGGGACGCTACTCTGCAGCCGGAACCAGTTGCTGCCAGGTTCCCTTACATGTCGGTGACTGTACCTTGCTAAAGGAGCCCAGGAAGAGCTGCTTTGCGTACGCCAGACTCCGGGGACCCGTGTGTAACAGCCGCCGTATCTCCACCGGCCGGACGCGGGCAGGGGCGCCCCATCCCCAGGCAATGCGCCCGAGCTGTAAGCACAGCCTGCTCATCCCTCTCATGTCAATGTCACAGCCGGTAAACGATAACTACTCATTAGCGAGCGACCGGCGACGTCATCACTGGGCGCGGCACCTGGCGGGTCACGTGGTAGGACACTGCCCTGACTTGTGTAGCTGTGGGAAACTACAGTTCCCAGCATGCAATTCTACCACTGCTGCACCAGAGCGGAGGTAGTCACTCACCTTGGCTAAGAGGAAATTTCCATCAAGACTTCCTCCTCCTTCTCTTACACCTGGGGAGGGGGTCATGGTATTACCTGCACTTTTTGATTTCACAAGTGGATTCAGCAGGAATTTTCATTTTTTTCTTAAAGGAAATCTACATCTAAGTCCATAACGATAAACCAGGGAAAGTTACTCATACATCCAGGCACAGTGCTGCAGCAGAGTAAGTTTCAGCACACATTGGGAGTGGGGGAAGGTCTCCTGCACAGTGTAACAGCCTGTGAAGCTACAGCACAGAAGGTCTCTGGCTCATTAGTATATTTTGATATATTAGTATGTAGTTGATTTTTAGAAGGAAGGAGGTCACGGATAACAAATAAAAGGTTACCACAGTCACGGTGCCTGGACCTATGGGGAGATTTATCATATGCTGACGCAGGGATGTATAATTTCGGACACTCCCCCCCACCCCCTTGTCAACCCAGATACATCAAGAAGACTAGGCCTCCAGACAAAACTACACCTGGTCTGCTCTGGCGTAGTCATGCATAAAACCGTCCCTGCCTGCCCCCTTCACAAGCCGCTGCGACCCTTTACGCCCCCTACACATGACGTGGAGGTGTTGTATTCTATATTTTAATCACAAATTCTTGCACTGTGCATGGATTTGCTATTATTTCACTGTTTCTACATCACAAAATTGGCGTGGTAGCAGTGATAAATCTCCCCCTATGAGTAAGTGTCCTTGGTTTATCGTGATAGAGCGTTGTGATATATTTCTGCTTGTTTGGGTTTTGATTCAAAAGACAGATATATTATTCTGGCTGCGCCAATTTTCTGTCTAACGTTGCACACAAAAGCAGATTGAATCGGCCTGCACAGGTATTTATACAGTGTCTGCGCCAGTTTTGCTCGACAAGATAGAAAAAATCTGCACCTAAAGGGGCGAGTTAGCGCTTAGTCGGAGTTTGCGACACATTTAATACAGCAACAGAATTGTGTTACACACTGTATGCACCTACAAACGGATGGTGCGCACTTCCCGATAGTTCAGGGTGCGTCTGATAATTGAAGACCCTGCACCAGTATTCTATAATCTGCCGCACCCTGCACTTAGTACAGTCTGCACTACTTTTGATAACTCTGGGCCAAAGTATTTTTTTTTTCACGCTCATTTACATCAGCACATATATAACCATATCCGTTCCGCATCTGTGTATAACACGTTGGGATGGCAAATAATGTTACCGGCGTGCTCAACCCCCAAATCCCTGAATACTACACGTATTTACAGCACATGGTGCTCAGTCATATGTAACTCATATTTTATACGTTCCCCTAGACTTCGTTGGGGCATACGAAGAGGAAATACTGATGAAAATACAGGCGTACAAGATAGGTGCCGTAGGTTTGTTCTTAAGTTGAATTTGTATGTAAGTCGAAACTATATACAGGTAGTTACATTCAAGATAGGTTCTTAACTTGAATTTGTATGTAAGTCGAAACTGTATATTTTATAATTGTAGTTCCAGACAAAAATTATTTTTTTGCCCCAGTTACAATTGGAGTTTCAAAATTTTTTGCAATGAAGCTTCATTACAGACACCTTACAGCTGATCATAGCAGTCTGGGACTACAGTAAAGCATTCAGAGAGCTTCACCATCGGGTCTTCTTGAGTAGGGGACCGCTTGTACTTTATCATTGTAACCCCCAGTCAAACTTTTTTTGGTCTCTGGACAATTGGATTTTAAAAATGTTGGATTGTCATAAGAACCAGGAGTAACAATAAATCGTAGACACCTCTGATAACTGTTATATCTGTTTATTGTAGCCTAAGGCTAAAGTACAGTAAATTTCCAGCATCCAGAGGTCCGTTTGTAACTAGGGGTCGTCTGTAAGTCAGGTGTTCTTAAGAAGGGGACTGCTTGTAAGTAAGCATATATAATTTTTTTACGTGTTGCACACGCTACTGTACAGTATGGTAGACAATACAGCCATGTAAATGGATGACTGTGCTGCCCATTGTAGTGAATGTTTTAGCAAGATGTTTTAGTGCATTAGTGTTAAAGGGGGGGGGGGGGGCTAAGTGTTGTTTTTTCCAAGTAAAGGACATCTACCACCAGGATTAAAGATTATAAACCAAGCACACTGACATACTGGTGTGTGCCCCCTCTGGCAGTATCTGCTCTTCTATAAGCTTCTTATGCCCTGGTTTTTACAAAATAAGGCTAAATAAGGCTTCCATAGGTGTTAATGGAGCCTGGAGCCCCTCAGGATCACTTGCATAATTTTTCAAGCCTTTTTATGTAAAAACCAGGGCATAAGAAGCTGAAAGAAAAGCAGATCCTGCCAGAGGGGGCACACACTAGTATGTCAGTGTGCTTGGTTTAAAATACTTTGGGTGGTAGATTTCCTTTAAGGGCAAAAATAACATAATGAATAAAATTAACTCTTTCCAGTGGTGGAATGAAATAGATTATTTACCGTATATGAAACACTTTTTGAATACATTTATGCAGTTCACCGTAGAGAATAAAAAAAATCAGCTAAAATTATTTTGTAAAATCATACAGAAAAACAGTATATTAAATTACAAAAATCACTTTTTTTTTTTAAGAAGGACCCTATTGTTTATGTGCTTCCATATTATGAGCTCTAAATTGAAAAAGAGCATTACTAGGGTTTGATTTGTGCGGGATAACACAACTATTTTGGGGTGCAATTCAATTTGTAACTGCTTCTTATTATATTTTAGGGGAGACAGCGAGCCATAAAATGTCAATTTTTGCTTAATTGTTATTTTTTAATGTACCACACTAGAGATCTTTGCCTAGGTTGTTACAGATGCATCATTACCATTTTGTGTTTTTCTTTTAATTTCATTTTTTTCTACCCACTATATTATTATTTACTTACAACTTTTTTGAATCTTTTTTTACTGTTACACTAGAGCAAAATGTCACTAGAGCCGACTGTCACTTTATTACTGTATATATGTATCTACTAGAGTGCTGCCTCATTCCACCCCTAGCAGCCATAGTGCCCTCACAATGTCCCCCCAGCAGCCACAGTGCTCCCCAGAAGCAACAATTCCACCAGTATCCACAGTGCTCCCCAGTACCGCCACCAGCCAAAGTGTCCCCAGTGCCCACCAACAGCCACAGTGCCCCCAAAGCCACAATGCCACCTGTATCTACAGTGTTCGCCCAGTAGTCACTGTGCTCCTCCAGTGTCCTCAGTAGCCACAGCTCTTCCCCAGTGTACTCCAGCAGCCACTGAGCTCCTAGTGCTCCCCCAGTGTCCCCAGTAGCCACTGAGCTCTTAGTGCGCCCATAGCCACAATGCTCCTAGTTTTCTCCTATCTCCCACGTGTTTACACCAGGTAGTAGCAAGCCTGTGCAGAGGGTACACAGGACAGCTGCTGCTTAGAGGAAGGAGGGGAGGGAGGTATGTATTGGAGTTGCCCTGCGCCTATGCTGTACTCCTGAAGCGCAGCATAGGAGCAGAGAAACAAGAGCCGGGCCGGATAACACAAGGCCGCAGGCCGGATTTAGCCGGTAAAACCTGTGCACCAGGGCAATTTCTCCAGTCTCGTATTTCCATGTCGTATGAGACTGTATATACGTGACATTTTTCACCCGTATGCAGTACGTATTTAACCCCTTAATGACCGCCCTATCAGGAATCTACGTCGGTCATTAAGGGTACTTCTTCTGACGCGACGCCTTTCTACGGCGCCGCGTCAGAAGAAGATTTTGGGACATCGGATCAGTATAGTGCCGGTGTCGGGCTGTGATATCACAGCCCAGACCCGGCACTAACACCCGGGATTGGAAAAACTCCGATCCCGGGTGTTTAACCCCTTACACGCCGCGGTCAAGCATGACCGCGGCGTGCAAGTGTGTCCCCCGTGGATCGGACCCCCCCGGTGTGCTTACCGGGGAATCCGATCTCTCCTGCCGCTGCCCCGGGTCCCGACGAGTGACCCGAGGCTGTCGGCTCCTCTTCTCGCCGGGTCCTGCCTTCCTGGCAGGACCCGGCTGTAAGTAACTGAGCATGAGCGGCATGCTCAGTTACTTACACTATACACTGCAATACAAGTGTATTGCAGTGTAGAGGCTTGAATAAGTGATCGGATGATGGCTTGTTCAAGCCAAAAGGTGGAAAATATGTGAAAGTAAAAAAAAAAAGATTAAATCATTTTATAATAATAATTAAATAAATAAAATAAAGTCCCATAATCTCCCCAGTTACACATATAAGGCAAATACAGTATATAAAACACAAAAACACACGAAAAATGTACATATTTAGTATCACCGCGTCCGTATTAATCTGTACAATAAATCTAAATCAATATTGAACCCGCTTGGTGAACGATGAAAAAAAAAACTACGAAAAACTTCCCGTAATATACAATTTTTCATCAAACACCATCACAAAAAATGTTCTAAAAAGTGATCAAAAAAAGCTACGTTCCCTAATATAATACGACTGAAAAGAACAACTCTTTTCGCAAAAAATAAGCCCTCAACCAGATCTGACAACATAAAAATACAGAAGTTATGGCAATAAAAAGTTGTCAATAGTAAAAATAATGCGATATTCTCCAATATTGGTTTTGCTCAGGGAAATTGAGCAAAGATAAGAAAAACTGTATAAATGAGGTATCACCGCAATCGTAGTGAACCAGAGAATAAAGATAAAATATTATTTTTACATTACGGTGAGCGCAGGAAAAAAATGCTAACAATCCAAAATAAAAATTGATGATTTTGTTTGTGTCCCCCTTGAAATAGTTAATAAGATCTCATGAATAAGCTATAGACCCCCTAAATAAATTATCTATACATTGTATCTCATCCCATAAAAAACAAGCCCTCATATGCTCGCATTACCAAAAAAAATAAAAATGTATTGGTAGTACAATGTGACAATACAAATCTGCTGTGAATGGCGCCTCCATTCATTCTATACTTGGACGTGCGCCTGTACAGCACTCACCACCACATATGGGGTATCAGTAAACTCGGGAGGAATTGGGCATCAAGCGTTGCAGTGCGTTTCATCATTTAATTTATTCTGAAACTGTCAGTTTGGCCTAAATGAATGTATTTTCCAAAAAAATTCCATAGTTTCTAAATCGCAGGTCCATATTGTTTTAACCCATGTGAAACACTTAAAGGGTTAATGGACTTAATAGAAGTTGTTTTACATACGTTGAGGGGTGAAGTTTCTATAGTGGGGTAATTTATGGGGTTTTACTATTACTTAGGCCTCTCAAAGTCACTTGGAAGCTGAGTTTTCCCTCAAAATGTGAGTTTTGGCAATTTTCATGAAAATAAGAAAAATCGCACCTAAAGTTCTGCACCTCATAACATCCTAGAAAAGTGACCGGAAGCATAAAATATCATCCCAACATAAAGCAGACATTCCGTAAATGTAATTTATCAAGCTTTTTGGGTATTTTTACTTCCTGTCTGGAAAGCAGAACATTTCAAACTTGGAAAATGAAGAATTTTTACAAACTTTTGCCAAATTTTCACTTTTTTTCAGAACGAATCGCAAAACGTATCACTTAAATTTTATAACTAACATGAAGTACAATGTGTCACGAGAAAACATTCTCAAAATCACCGGGATATGTTAAAGCGTTCCAAAGTTATAACCAATTATCGTGAGACATGTCAGATTTGAAAAATCGAGTCTGGTCATTGAGCTGAAAACTAGTGTCGGTGATAAGGGGTTAAGGGCATACGTACTGAAATACTGGAGAAAATAGGACATGGTCTATATTTTTGTACTGCCAGTATACGGTACAGTGTTAACAGTAATATAAATAGTCGGGCGTATTGAATGCAGTCGTATGTAACCTGCACTTTTACGGGTTACACTTTCATACAGTCAGGCATTTTGGGACACGGGGATAGCTAACGCGTTTATGATTTTAACCCCTTATCACCGACACTAGTTTTCAGCTCAATGACCAGACTCGATTTTTCAAATCTGACATGTCTCACGATAATTGGTTATAACTTCGGAACGCTTTAACATATCCTGGTGATTTTGAGAATGTTTTCTCGTGATACATTGTACTTCATGTTAGTTATAAAATTTAAGTGATAAGTTTTGCGTTTCGTTCTGAAAAAAGTGAAAATTTGGCAAAAGTTTGTAAAAATTCTTCATTTTCCAAGTTTGAAATGTTCTGGTTTCCAGACAGGAAGTAAAACTACCCAAAAAGTTTGATAATTAACATTTACAGAATATCTGCTTTATGTTGGGATGATATTTTATGCTTCCGGTCATTTTTCTAGGATGTTATGAGGTGCAGAACTTTAGGTGCGATTTTTCTTATTTTCATGAAAATTGCCATAACTCACATTTTGAGGGACAACTCAGCTTTCAAGTGACTTTGAGAGGCCTAAATAATAGTAAAACCTCATAAATTACCCCACTATAGAAACTTCACCCCTCAACATATGTAAAACAACTTCTATTAAGTCCATTAACCCTTTAAGTGTTTCACATGGGTTAAAAAATATGGACCTGCGATTTAGAAACTATGGAATTTTTTTGGAAATACATTCATTTAGGCCAAAACTGACATTTTCAGAATAAATTAAATGATGAAACGCACTGCAACGCTTGATGCCCAATTCCTCCCGAGTGTACTGATACCCCATATGTGGTGGTAAACTGCTGTACGGGCGCACGGCCGAGTATAGAAGGAATGGAGGCGCCGTCCACAGCAGATTTGTATTGTCACATTGTACGACCTATAAATTTTTATTTTTTTTGGTAATGCGATCATATGAGGGCTTATTTTGTATGGGATGAGATACAATGTATAAATAATTTATTTTGGGAGTCTAAAGCTTATTCATGAGATTTTATTAACTATTTCAAGGGGGACACAAACAAAATCATCAATTTTTATTTTGGATTGTGAGCATTCCCCCCCCCCCCCCCCCCGCTCACCGAAACGTAAAAATAATATTTTATCTTTATTCTCTGGTTCACTACGATTGCGGTGATACCCCATTTATATAGTTTTTCTTATTTTGCTCAATTTTCCTGAGCAAAACCAATATTGGAGAAAATCGCATTGTTTTTACTATTGACAACTTTTCAGGGCCATAACTTCTGTATTTTTCTGTTGTCAGATCTGGTTGAGGGCTTATTTTTTGCGAAAACAGTTGTTCTTTTCAGTCGTATCATATTAGGTACCGTAACTTTTTTTGATCACTTTTTAGAACATTTTTTGTGATGGTGTTTGATGAAAAATTGTATATTATGGGAAGTTTTTCGAGTTTTTTTTTTACGTAGTTCACCGAGCGGGTTCAATATTGATTTAGATTTATTGTACAGATTAATACGGACGCGGTGATACCTCATTTATATAGTTTTTCTTATTTTGCTCAATTTTCCTGAGCAAAACCAATATTGGAGAAAATCGCATTGTTTTTACTATTGACAACTTTTCAGGGCCATAACTTCTGTATTTTTCTGTTGTCAGATCTGGTTGAGGGCTTATTTTTTGCGAAAACAGTTGTTCTTTTCAGTCGTATCATATTAGGTACCGTAACTTTTTTTGATCACTTTTTAGAACATTTTTTGTGATGGTGTTTGATGAAAAATTGTATATTATGGGAAGTTTTTCGAGTTTTTTTTTTACGTAGTTCACCGAGCGGGTTCAATATTGATTTAGATTTATTGTACAGATTGATACGGACGCGGTGATACCTCATTTATATAGTTTTTCTTATTTTGCTCAATTTTCCTGAGCAAAACCAATATTGGAGAAAATCGCATTGTTTTTACTATTGACAACTTTTCAGGGCCATAAATTCTGTATTTTTCTGTTGTCAGATCTGGTTGAGGGCTTATTTTTTGCGAAAACAGTTGTTCTTTTCAGTCGTATCATATTAGGTACCGTAACTTTTTTTGATCACTTTTTAGAACATTTTTTGTGATGGTGTTTGATGAAAAATTGTATATTATGGGAAGTTTTTCGAGTTTTTTTTTTACGTAGTTCACCGAGCGGGTTCAATATTGATTTAGATTTATTGTACAGATTAATACGGACGCGGTGATACCAAATATGTACGTGTTTTGTGTTTTATATACTTTATTTGCATTTTATGTGTTACTGGGGAGATTATGGGACTTTTATTTTATTTATTTATTTAATTATATTATAAAAAGATTTAATTTTTTTTTTTTTACTTTTTTACATTTTCTACTTCTTGGCTTGAATAAGCGATCATCCGATCGCTTATTCAAGCCTTTACACTGCAATACACTTGTATTGCAGTGTATAGTGAAAGTAACTGAGCATGCTGCGCATGCTCAGTTACTTACAGCCGGGTCCTGCAAGGAAGGCAGGACCCGGTGAGAAGAGGAGCCGACAGCCCCGGGTCACTCGTCGGAACCCGGGGCAGCGGCAGGAGGGATCGGATCCCCCGGTAAGCACACCGGGGGGGTCCGATCCACGGGGGACACACTTGCACGCCGCGGTCATGCTTGACCGCGGCGTGCAAGGGGTTAAACACCCGGGATCTGAGTTTTTCCGATCCCGGGTGTTAGTGCCGGGTCTGGGCTGTGAAATCACAGCCCGACACCGGCACCAGCGAGACCCGGTGTCCCGAAAACTTCTTCTGATGCGCCGCCGTAGAAAGGCGTCGCATCAGAAGAAGTACCCTTAATGACCGCCGTAAAAACCCGATAGGGCGGTCATTAAGGGGTTAATCACCAAAAGAGAACAAAAAGAGAGGATACGTATAGTGGACTGAAATAAATAAACAAACTTTATTGATGCAAACATAAATATATGAATCACAACAAGACCACATATGAATAAAAACACTAAAACCTGCACCATGTAAGGTGCACTGAACCTCCCAGGACCAAGCGTGTCCTGGGCTCCCTGACCCAACTGGCCAATAAATATATGGGGTGTGCAATCTGAGACAATAATTGCTGGGTATAGTTGAGCCAATAATAGACTGTAACCAAACATCTAGATGTAAATAAAGTGATAAGTGCAAAACATGTGCAAAAACAGCCTAGTATGGTAACTGCCTAAGAGCCTAACATATACGATACCCAATGTGAGTCCACATGGCAGGTTCTCCAGTGACAAATTACACCTTATGATAGATACTTTATCTCCCCACACTTCTGCCCCCTTTTCATGAAATCAAAGTCATTCCTGTGCACTGCCGGCTCCTGCTACTCTTACACTTTCCATAGAAACGACCTGTTTGCTTTCTCTGCTCTACTGTCGGCCATGTGCAGTCGGCTCCCTGTTCCTTGCTGTGGGGATGTAGCTGCACCTTCCTCTGTGCTGACCAGGGGGATTGTGGAAAACTTTTAGCGGAATGGGGGCAGCCATCTTGGAGTGATGCAGCTGCAGCACTGAGCTGTGAAGTGACAAGTGAAAGAAAAGAAAGTATACAGCCCAGAGTGGTGAGGTAAGGGAGTGTAACTATAATAAATGCAAAAGAACTGGTCAGTTTTTTTAAAAAAAGTACATATAGTGACCAGAGAACCCCTTTAAAGGGAACCTACCATCACGATTCTACCTATAAAGGTAGAACGAGTGGTAGGTGGATGTATGGGAGGTGAGGATAGCCCTTTTTAGAGCTAATCCTCATGTCCCTGTTATCTTTTTAAAATCTTTAATACCCTAATATGTAAACTTTCTAAAGCAGCTACTGGGGCGTGGAGTAGCCGGACATGAGGCTGCACGTTGCAGCTACTCCACGCCCTAGTAGCTTCTTTTCTCCTCCTACCCTGACATCTTTGGTATCCCCCTCGTCCGAGAAACCGGAGTTCTCTGCGTTCGCAGTAGCATAACACCGGCTTCTCAGATGAGGTGGCACAGCTACGAGGAGCTGCGCACCGAAGATGTCAGGGTAGGAGAAGAAAAGAGGCTACTGGGGCATGGAGTAGCCGCAACATATTTACATATTAGGGTTAATAGGGTTAATATTAAAGATTTTTAAAAGATAGCGGGTATGTGAGGATTAGCTCTAAAAAGGGCTATCCTCACCTACCAACCGTTCTACCTTTATAGGTAAAATCGTGGTGGTAGGTTCCCTTTAAGCTAATGAAGTGCAATGTACAAACATTGCAGCTTGACTTGTGATGACAGAGAAGCAGATAAATGCAATCAGGATACAGCATTATGATATAGGCAGGATCAGCGGGCAAAGGGCAAGCTAATCAAGGTGTGATAATATGTAACAACATACTGCAGGAACGTACACAACACGCACTCCTGCCCCCCCGGGGAGCACTGTGATCTGACTACTGGGGCACATTGTGACCATTATCTTTTCTCCCACTCACAAATGTTACCCTGTTTTCTAATAGACCAGCTCTGTGGTCCAGCTGCTTGTGTGGTGAATAGAGATGAGCGAGCACTAAAATGCTCGGGTACTCGTTATTCGAGACGAACTTTTCCCGATGCTCGAGTGCTCATCTCGAATAACGAGCCCCATTGAAGTCAATGGGAGACTCGAGCATTTTTCAAGGGGACCAAGGCTCTGCACAGGGAAGCTTGGCCAAACACCTGGGAACCTCAGAAAAGGATGGAAACACCACGGAAATGGACAGGAAACAGCAGGGGCAGCATGCATGGATGCCTCTGAGGCTGCTTAATCGCACCATTATGCCAAAATTATGGGCAACAGCACGGCAATGACAGAGTGACCGAATGAGGCTAGATAGCATCTAAAACATCCAATAATTGACCCTGACACTATAGGGGACGGCATGCAGAGGCAGCGGCAGCAGCGGCAGGCTAGAGAGTGTCATAGCGACATACCCTAAATGGACTCAGGCTTCACCAAAGGAGGTGAAATGATTTCCTATGTGAAAAAAAGGTTGACGGTATATTTAGTCGATAACACAGCATGGTGGCGACATAGTGACCAAGTTCCATAACGTATCTGGTGAAACACCCGAAAAATGAGCCTGACACAGCTCGTTTGATAAGGGGACGACATGTGGAGGCAGCCATGGAGACGACTTCCATGATTAAGAGCGACAGTATGGGGCATTCATATTGCGCTGCTATGATTGCAACTTCAGGTCTGCAGCATGGCGGCGACAGATGGGCCGAGTGGCACTATGTATCTGGTGAAACACCTGAAAATTCTGCCTGACACAGCTCGTTTGATAAGGGGATGATGTGCTGCATATCCTTTCGTGCTCCAGCGTCTGGGGTATAGAGAGTTGAAATGAGACATTGGTGGACGCTGTGGAGGATCGTGGAGGCAAAATGGACAGAAAACAGCAGGGGCAGCATGCATGGATGCCTCTGAGGCTGCCTAATCTTGGGATGGAGCTGGCGGTCCACTGCCAGGCGAGCTTTCGCCTGTCCAAGCCGCTGTCTCTCGGCTCCTCCCCACCCAAAATGGGCCTGGGGGCCAGAAGCGTTTACTTTGAAAAAATTATAATTTTCAAAGCAGGCCGGGTCGTTTGAATATTTCACCTAGGAATAATGGAATAGCATGGTGGTTCTATTTTTAATTGTTTTTATGGAAATGGTTCCATGATTAAGAGCGACAGTATGGGGCATCCATATTGCGCTGCTATGATTGCAACTTCAGGTCTCCAGCATGGCGGCGACAGATGGGCCGAGTTCCACTATGTATCTGGTGAAACACCTGAAAATTCTGTCTGACACAGCTCGTTTGATAAGGGGACGATGTATGGAGGCAGTGAACTAGTAGTAGATTAAAGGTGCTGCAGTTAAAACTATGTTAGTTGGATCTTGGGATGGAGCTGGCGCTCCGCTGCCAGGCAAGCTTTCGCCAATCCAAGCCCCTGTCTCTAGGCTACTCCCCAAACAGAACTTCTAAGAACCTTTTGTATAAGATCAAGTGTAGTAGCGTTCTTATAAGTTTGGGTTATGGCGGGTGAGGAGAATGTAAACAGATGCGCAAGAAGCGCTGAAATAATATCGGCAAATGATAAAAGTTTGCCAGTATATTTTGTGGATTACACAGCAGGGTGGCGACAAAGTTAACAAGTTTGATGTGGAAGCCATGAAAACAACCCAAAATTCTGCCTGACACAGTTCATTTGATAAGGAGACCATGTATGGAGGCAGCTATATGGACGACTTTTGGAGGCAGCTATGGCGATGACGTGTGGAGGTAGCAATGGAGACAACGTGTGGAGGCAACTAAAAAGACGACATGTGGAGGCTGCTATGGAGACAATTTAATTTGGATAGTGCCTGTATGTGGCAGTCCAAAAAAGTTTTCAAACCAGAGGTGCAGGTAGGTGGTCCTCCAGAAAAATTAAATATATTGAGTGCCTGTATGTGGCACTCCCAAAAATTGTTTAAAACAGAGGACTGGGTAGGTGGCCCTCCAGAAAAATTAAATACATAGAGTACTATATCTACAGCCAGTTGGCCCAGGCAAAAAATAGCCAGTTTCCTCTGCTTTAGTGTACAAAGAGGAGGAGAAGGAGGATAATGAGGAGGAGGAGTGCATACATTATTCAGGTTGAGCTTCTTTCACCTGGTGGAGAATGAAAATACGGAGAAATCCAGGCTTTATTCATCTTGATAAGCGTCAGCCTGTCAGCGCTGTCAGTCGACAGGCGTGTACGCTTATCGGTGATGATGCCACCAGCTGCACTGAAAACCCGCTCGGACAACAGGCTAGCGGCAGGGCAGGCAAGAACCTCCAAGGCGTACAGCGCCAGTTCGTGCCACATGTCCAGCTTTGAAACCCAGTAGTTGTAGGGAGCTGTGTGATCATTTAGGACGATGGTATGGTCAGCTACGTACTCCCTCACCATCTTTCTGTAAAGATCAGCCCTACTCAGCCGAGACTGGGGACAGGTGACAGTGTCTTGCTGGGGTGATATAAAACTGGCAAAGGCCTTGTAAAGCGTACCCCTGCCAGTGCTGGACAAGCTGCCTGCTCGCCTACTCTCCCTCGCTACTTGTCCCGCAGAAGTACGCCCTCTGCCGCTAGCGCTGTCAGAAGGGAAATACTGTTTCAGCTTGTGCACAAGGGCCTGCTGGTATTCATGCATTTTCACACTCCTTTCCTCTCCAGGGATGAGAGTGGAAAGATTTTGCTTGTACCGTGGGTCCAGGAGAGTGAATACCCAGTAATCGGTGCTGGAATAAATTCTTTGAACGCGAGGGTCACGGGATAGGCAGCCTAGCATGAAATCTGCCATATGCGCCAGAGTCCCAACGCGCAAGAATTAACTCCCCTCACTGGCCTGACTCTCCATTTCCTCCTCCTCCAACTCCTCCAACTCCTCTTCTTCTGCCCATACATGCTGAACAGTGAAGGACTGAACAATGGTCCCCTCTTCTGTCTCGCCAACATTCTCCTCCTCTTCCTCCTCATCCTCCTCCACCTCCTCAGATATGCGCTGAGAAACAGACCTAAGGGTCCTTTGGCTATCAACAAGGGAATCTTCTTCCCCCGTCTCTTGTGACGAGCGCAAAGCTTCCGACTTCATGCTGACCAGAGAGTTTTTCAACAGGCCAGGCAGCGGGATGGTGAGGCTGATGATGGCGGCATCGCCACTGACCATCTGTGTTGACTCCTCAAAGTTACTCAGCACCTGACAGATATCAGACATCCACGTCCACTCCTCATTGTAGACTTGAGGAAGCTGACTGACCTGACTACCAGTTCTGGTGGAAGTTGACATCTGGCAGTCTACAATCGCTCTGCGCTGCTGGTAAACTCTGGATAACATGGTTAATGTTGAATTCCACCTCGTGGGCACGTCGCACAACAGTCGGTGAGCGAGCAGTTGGAGGCGGCGCTGCGCTGCCCTGAGAGTGGCAGCATCTGTGCTGGACTTCCTGAAATGCGCACAGATGCGGCGCACCTTCGTGAGCAAATCAGACAGATTGGGGTATGTCTTGAGGAAACGCTGAACTATCAGATTTAACACATGGGCCAGGCATGGCACATGTGTCAGTCTGCCGAGTTGCAGAGCCGCCACCAGGTTACGGCCGTTGTCACACACAACCATGCCTGGCTTCAGGTTCAGCGGTGCCAGCCACAGATCAGTCTGCGCCGTGATGCCCTGTAATAGCTCTTGGGCGGTGTGCCTTTTATCGCCTAGGCTCAGCAGTTTGAGCACCGCCTGCTGTCGCTCAGCGTTGGCACTGCTGCTGTGCCTAGAGCTACCGACTGATGGCGCTATGCCCACGGATGGTAATTCGCAGGAGGAGCTGTTGGAGGGGTGGGAGGAGGAGGAGGCATAGTAGGCCTTTGAGACCTGGACCGAGGTAGGCCCCGCAATCCTCGGCGTCGGCAGTATATGACCAGCCCCAGGGTCAGACTCGGTCCCAGCCTCCACCAAGTTAACCCAATGTGCCGTCATCGATATATAGTGGCCCTGCCCGGCAGCACTCGTCCACGTGTCCGTGGTCAGGTGGACCTTGTCAGAAACGGCGTTGGTCAGGGCACGGATGATGTTCTCTGACACGTGCTTGTGCAGGGCTGGGACGGCACATCGGGAAAAGTAGTGGCGGCTGGGGACCGAATACCGAGGGGCGGCCGCCACCATGAGGTTTCGAAAGGCCTCGGTCTCTACCAGCCTATAGGGCAGCATCTCCAGGCTAAGCAGTTTGGAGATGTGGACGTTGAGGGCTTGGGGGTGGGTTGCAATATACTTCCTTTTGCGCTACAGCGTCTGGAGTATGGAGAGCTGAACGCTGGTGGATGCTGTGGAGGATCATGGAGGCGAAGATGGGGTTTTCGCACGGGAGGTGTTTGGGCCGGGGTCCTGGGCAGGGGGCTGACTAGCAGATGACACAGGGGAAGGAGCAGTGGTGTGCCCGGCCGGAGGTGAACGGGCTTGGTGCTATTGAGTGGGGTGTTTAGCATTCATATGCCTGCGCATACTGGTGGTAGTTAAGCTAGTAGTTGTGGAACCCCTGCTGATCCTGGTTTGGCACAGGTTGCACACCACAGTCCGTCGGTCATCCGGTGTTTCTTTAAAAGAAACTCCAGACTTCTGAAAATCTAGCCCTCGCCACGGGAGCTTGACTACGGGAAACATTTGGCGCTGATGCACCAGCTCTGGCCCTGCCTCTCCGTCTGGCCCCACCACTGCCTCTTCCAACCTGTTCTGCTATAGGACTTGCCTCCGTCTCAGAAGCACTGTGTTCACCCGGCCTATCAACCCAGCTTCGGTCTGTCACCTCATCATCCTCCGATCCCTCAGTCTGCTCCCCCCTCGGACTTCCTGCCCTGACAACTTCTTCACCACTGTCTGACAACCGTGTCTCCTCATCGTCCGACACCTCTTTACACACTTCTTCCACTACGTCAATAATGTCATCATCACCCACAGACTGCGACCGGTGGAAAACCTGGGCATCGGAAAATAGCTCAGCAGCAACCGGACAAGTGGTTTCTGTGGGAAAGGTCCAGAAAACAGTTCCTCAGAGTATGCCGGTTCAAATGCCAAATTTTGCTGGGAGGGGGCAGACTGGGGGGAAGGAGGCTGAGGTGGAGGAGCTGGAGGAGTGCTGATTTCGGTGACATGGGTGGACTGCGTGGAAGACTGACTGGTGGACAAATGGCTAGAAGCATTGTCCGCAATCCACAACATCACCTCTTCGCACTGTTCTGGGCTCAACAGTGCTCTACCACTAGTCCTAGTAACTTGAGTAACTTGAGACATGATGAACCTAGGGAGTGTAGCTCTGCGGCGTTTCCCTGCTCCCTCATCAGCAGGTGGTGTCTAACCCCGCCCAGGACCACGGCCTCTAACCCCTGCAGTAGTTGGACGCCCACGCCCTCGTCCTCTACCCCTAGCCCTCGGGTTAAACATTTTCCAAATTAAAGTGTAAACTTAAAATTTTTTTTTTTTTTTAAACAAAACGATGCTATCCTATTGGTATGGCTAGTTTCTAACCTACACTGACAGCACACAACTGGATTTTGTGCTGTGCCTGATGACTTTGAGTTATAAAAATAAATAAACGTTAAAAAAAAAATAAATCAGCAGACTGTGCCTAATTCAAATTAAACCCCTAATAAATTGTCCCACTTCGGTGTTTGAGGTGGATATGTGTGTCACTAAGAGCTAAACACAACGGTAGCAAGTCCCCCTGCAAATTACTCACAATATGGTACTAGCTGCACTACTAATGCCAGCAAGCCCATCCACAAGCAAACAAAAAAAAGTAAAATAAAACGTTATTGTAGCCCTAAGAAGGGCTGTTGGGTTCTTGTAGAATCACTCCTGCCTAACACTATTCTAATAGAACAGCCTAACGCTTTCCCTGACCAGCAGCAGCTCTCTCCCTAGCGGCATCCAGACACAGAATGATCCGAGCAGCGCGGGCAGGGACTAGTCTATTCCAGGGTCACCTGATCAGGCCAGCCAACCACTGCTATCGACGTGTAAGGGTACCACGTCATGCTGGGTGGAGTGCAGAGTCTCCTGGCTTGTGATTGGCTCTGTTTCTGGCCGCCAAAAATCACAACGGCGGGAGATGCCATTTTCTCGAGCGGGCTAATGCTCGAACGAGCATCAAGCTCGGACGAGTATGTTCGCTCATCTCTAGTGGTGAATTATAGTGCTGGAACTAACAGTGAGAGATCCAGCATAGACAGGATCCAATACTACAGGACACAACAGTATAAGTACAGGAGGAGAATGATGGGGGACACTCTGACTATTGGCTGCTGGGGAGCACTGTGACTATTATCTACTCTCTTAATTTTAATATAGCTGAATTGCCGTGCTTGTACTTTGCTTGGTCTGCCCGGTAGCAATGGGCAAATTTTCTGCTTTTTATGTGCCCAACGGTGATTGATGTCATGACAAGGATCCTCTATTTCTTTTCTGCCTCCCCTAAAGTTCCATTTAGGCTAATCTCTTGTTGTCTGCAAACCTTCCTCAGGCCCCTAACCCCCAAAATAAAAGCCTCTGATAGGTGATCAATAGGCATCCCATACTACCGGAGGGTGACAGCAATCAAAATTATTATTCCAGTATTCTAAGTGGGGTGCACGTACCTCAGCTTGAACAACAGGAGAGGTGAGAAAACGCCAATACAGGAGGATGGAAATTCAAGGGTCCCAGGACTTGAAGGCCGTATGTCCTCCTAGCTCAACAGCCAGTCATATTCCTATGACTGATTACTATGAAATCTTTATACATAGTACATTAATATGTTATTCTCGAAGGGGAACCAGCTACAGGGTATATATTGACAGGGTGCAAGTTGACCTCATGTTATGTAATATTGACAATATCACAGGTTACAGTGACCACCATACAGTCTGAGAATTCCTCTGTGATGGAAGAAGTGGAGACCTCGCCATCTCATGCTCAAAACTTATTGCGATCGCCATGTGTGGTCTGGGTAAAATGGAATATATGACAACCCCCATTACTGAATCGGCCTGGCAAACCTAATTCACTACATCATAGTGATTAACGATACGAGCCCGATTGCGGCAATGCAGTTGTCTACACAAAGTCTGAAACATTAGACCTGAATTCAAACTGTGGCTCATAGCATCATAAATCAATAAGGCCGGGGTGAGTCCGGTTCAACCGAGGTACAAATGTGTTTTATCTAGACTGCACGTGGCCGTCCACATTCTCTTTTACTCCTTTTCTGCTACTAAAATATACACAACAATAAGCAAATCTTGCGTAAAACACTAAAATGATACGCTGATCCCCAGACTACTTGTCATTCCTATCCCTACCTACAGATGTCACTGTTGTAATTTTGCAACATACTCAATAAAATGATTCATGTTGCACCCACTTATAAGTGCGGCACCCCGCTGTCCTGTCCATTTCTTCACTTGTTGAACACATCTCTCTGTTATAAAAATGAATTGCTACTTGCATGCGTGACTGTATGGAAAGCTGACAAAGCACCTTGGATCTTCAATGAAGATGCAAACAACACTTCGGCAGAAGGCGGCCACCATCCAGTCCTCTGTCATCTCATGTAGTGTGTCAGCATCGCCTGGCAGGTAATGCGTTTTCCATTAGGAGAGTAATGGGCCAGAGGCGACCAGCACTCTCCTCCATACACTTTTTGCTATAATTACTCGTGAAATCGTAATGTCTGAAATCAAGCGTGGATTTCCCACCTTCCGCACAATATATTCCATTTTCACTAATATCAGTCCTGCCTTTTGGCGACTTCTATTCATCTAGTCTTTTTTTTAGGATAAAGACGTTTCCTGCTGCCTGGATCAGAGAAGCCTTTGAACCTATTACTTAGACTGGAAGCGGGAACCCGGAGTAGATTAATCGTATATCCACGGCTGTAGATTAGGTTTCACCGTGCACGCCGTGAATAATTTTTTTTTACTATGGAGCCATTTTAAACCAAATTACGCAGTGCAATGAAATAAAAGGAAATATTGATTTTCTGCAGGATTTAGAAGGTCTCGACGATGTGCTATTAGCAACACGTCTTTCATTCATTACCCAAGGGATGGAGAGAAGCGGCTTCTCCTGGGCTGCTGCGACGGCTTGGTCAGCTTGTTGGCGATAAATTGACTTCCAGGAAAATGGCTTATTTGCTTTAAGAATGAGAAGGTAAGTATAGACTATGCTCTCTGTGTGTTCTTACTACAGGTAAGTATCATAGCGTCAGGTCAGTCCAATGACAGTACATTGGAAATCACTTATCCTTTTATTGAGCAATTTCCAAGAATTAAAAACTGTCAATATTCCTTATCTGATGAGAAATTGAGAAAGCTCAATTTTTAAACTGGCATTGAGAAAGGCGCTGGAGATTTCTAATTCCACACATCCTTAGTCTCACAATTCAGAAATATTGAAGAATTTTTGTGTCCATAATACATCTTAATGGGGCAGGTTAAAGGGCATCTGTCACCGGTATTTACCTACCTGCTCTAACGGCAGTGTTATGTAGGACTATGCTCATGATATTCGTAGCTTTGATTTTATTGACCAGAAACTTCTTCCATGCCAAATATGCAAATGAGGCTAAAGTGCTTTGGCAGAGCATTGGAAGGGTCAGGATGCTGGACCCAGGATTAACATAACTAAAGGAGGAAGGACGAGAGAAGGTGCTGGGTGTGGTAGTGTAGTAGGGAGCATTACTGTGGTGCTCATTCCTCAAAGCACTTCATCCTTATCTGCATATATTTCAAGTGAAATTTTGGCATGGAAAGAGAAGCTGGAACAGAAAAGTATAGGTGACGTGTGTGGGCATAGTTCTACATTACATAGAAGTTAGTTCAGGTTGATAAATTGTGGTGATGCATTTCTTTTAATATCACGATTTTGGGGAAAGGGGAATTCCTTTGCAATTCCGTAGACTTTGTTGGGTTAAACGTAGACAAATAAATGTGGGAATAAATGTGACCTCTTCTTTGTTGGCATATATTTGGAGGACACAATGGAGTAGGCTACTATGGACTTTTTACTTTGCCCATCCTCTTACAGCTTTTTGCCCTCCAAAACCTTGCTGCTACTACTCATCATGGCTGACAAGACACCTTGCCTTAGACTCTGCACAAATACAATATTAGGGCTCTTTCACATTGGCGTTTTTTTTTCACTGAACCCATTTTGGCTTATGGACACTTCATACCAATTATTTTTTTTCTTCCTGGTTTTGGTGACTTTTCACTAGTGCATACTGAACCATTCTTCTCAATAGTCTTTTTGACAATAGTTTTTTTTTCCATTGTAGTCATTGAGCACAAAAAGAACAGTTTCTAAACTGATCACTGATCAGTAACGCCCAAGTGAAAAATCACTGACACCAGGAAGAGAAAACCAATCTGTATGTTAAGAAGCCAAAATGGGTTAATTGAAAAATCACTGAAGTGAAAAAAAAAAACGCCAATGGGAAAGAGCCCTTATCTCACTAACTCACTAGTTAAGCATTTAAAGGGGTGTTACCATTTCAGCAATTTAATAGTATTGTTTGTATGATGAAAAGTTATGCAATTTTCTAATAAACTTTCTGTATCAATTCCACCAGGTTTTCTAGATCTCTGCTTGCTTTCTTTCCATAGAAAGCTTCTATGTTTACTTCCAGTGGATAGAATCTGACCATGGTCACACAGGTGCACAACTCGTTATATCACAGAGAGTAATCAGAGCTGTGTGATATAACAAGCCATGCACCTGTGTGACCATGGTCAGATTACTGTCCACTGGAAGTAAACATAGAAGCTTTCTATAGAATGACAGCAAGCAGAGATCTAGAAAACTGTGAGGAAATGATACTGAAAGGATGTTGGAAAATGGTATCACTTTTCATCATACAAACAGTAACATTAATTTGCTGAAATAGGAGTTAAAGAAATCTTTAGAACACATGAAGGCTCTTATTAGTTTGAAGGTTTTATGTAAAAAAGGACAGTGCTTACAAACAAAGGGTTTATCATACAAAAGGGTGACATAAAATAAACAAATATATATACAGGCGGTCCCCTACTTAAGAACAACCAACTTACATACGACCCCTAGTTGCAAACGGACCTCTGGATTTTGGTAATTTATTGTACTTTAGCCCCAGGCTACAATAAACAGCTATAACAGTTATCACAGGTGTCTGTAATGAAGCTTTAGTGTTAATCCTGGTTCTTATGACAACCCAACATTTTTAACTCCTTAACGCTCTGCGCCGTAGCTCTACGGCGCAGAGGTATAAGGAGTGTATGAAGAGGGCTCACGGGCTGAGTCCTCTTCATACAGAGGTGGGTGTTTTTGCATTTTGCAGAAAACCCCCACCGCTAATAACCGCGGTCGGTGCTTGCACCGATCGCGGCTATTAACCCTCTCAACGCCGCCGGCAAAGTCGCCGGCAGCGTTTAAAAGACGGCGATCGGTTACCATGGTAGCCTCGGGTCTTCTTTTGACACAAGGCTACATGGCTTATGCAGGTTCGTTACAATGAGCCAGTGGCTCACTGTAATGTATGACCTGCAAAAATGCCATATATTGCAATACAGAAGTATTGCAGTATATGGTAGGAGCGATCTGACCATCTAGATGGTCTAAAAAATAGTAAAAAAAAAAAGAAAAAAAAAAGTTTAAAAAATAAAAAAATTTTATAAAATATTAAAAGTTCAAATCACCCCTCTTTCCCTAGAACGGATATAAAACATAATAAACAGTAAAAATCACAAACATATTAGGTATCGCCGCATCCCAAAATGCCCCATCTATCAAAATATAAAAACGGTTACGGCCGGCGGTGACCTCCGAAGCGGGAAATGGCGCCCAAATGTCCGAAATGCGACTTCTACACCTTTTTACATAACATAAAAAATGAAATAAAAAATGATCAAAATGTCGCACAGACCTCGAAATGGTAGCAATGAAAATGTCGCCTCATTTCTCAAAAAATGACTCCTCACACATCTCCGTGCGCAAAAGTATGAAAAAGCTATTAGCGTCAGAAGATGGCAAAAAAAATGTTTTCTTTTTTTTACACATTCGTTTAATTTTTGAAAATGTATTAAAACACAATAAAACCTATATAAGTTTGGTATCACCGCGATCGCACCGAACCAAAGAATAAAGTAGGTGTGTTATTTGGAGCGAAGAGTGAAAGTCGTAAAAACTGAGCCCACAAGAACGTGACGCACGTGCGTTTTTTTTTTCAATTTTTCCACATCTGGAATTTTTTTTCAGCTTCGCAGTACACGGCATGTTAAAATAAATAACGGGAAAGTAAAATTTGTTACGCACAAAATAAGCCCTCACACAGCTCTGTACACGGAAAAATGAAAAAGTTATGGATTTTTTAAGTTGGAGAGCGAGAAATGAGCCGAAAAACCCTCCGTCCTTAAGGGGTTAAAATCCAATTGTCACAGAGACCAAAACATTATCTTCTGGAGCTACAATTATGAAATATACAGACCAGACTTGCATACAAATTCAACTTAAGAACAAACCTACAGAACCTATCTTGTACGTAACCCGGGGACTGCCTGTAATTACATACAATGCAAAAATAACTGTTTGATAAAATAAAAGGTATAAAAGCAGAACTTACTACATTATATGCCATTGTAAGTCTATTCACTTGGGATCCCCAAAGTATGACAACTTGCAATTGTGATACTTTCAAATAAGGGTGATGCCACACGTGGCATTTTTGTCCGTTTGTTAAGCATGTGTTCCGTTTTTGACCATTTTCCCTAATTATCTTAATAGATAAACCGGTTCTAAGCAGCCAAACGCATGGTAAATAGTCAAAAATGACCAAAAAACAGATGAGTTTTTAAACGGACCAAAAACACATGCTAAGGACCCTAAGGATACATTTAGACGGCCAGGGAACTAGCCCGGACCGGATTTCAGGTGAGAAGGAGACCTCCCCGAGGGGTAACACCCTGAGACCTCAGCTGTACAGGTACTATCCAGCAAGCACAGGGCCTGATTAAGTCAATGGGATGCATAATACTGACCTATGCCAAGTCAATCCTCAGTTATTATTCAATAAGTAATAATTATGCATGTGGTTTAGATGTCACAGAGAAAACAATCACAATGTAATAAAGGTTATTGCTGTGTAATAAAATATATTATATTTTCTACTTGTATTAGCTCCTCATAGTTTTCAATATCTCTGCTCAAACACTTCAGTGTAACATTGACCTTAACAAAAATCACAGATGGTTGCCAGGCTCCAAATTACATGGAAGACTTGAAGTTTTAGCAGCAAGGATTCAATTCTTCTGCTTTGTTCTCAGAATAGTAGCCACTTTTGTGTAATTTGTCACTACGTAGGTGATCAGCTAAAATGCTGGAAAAACCAAACTGAGCTACTATTGAAGGGGCTAAAATTTTAAAATATAGAGGATAACATAATTGCCCACGTGAGTTCAGTGGTATTTTGCGAGCCCACCAACCGCTCCGTTCACTTCTAAAGAGGGTAATTTTAATCACTCATGTAAGTGACTGAAGCAGTAGCTACACACCATAACTCTATTAATTAGGGGCATATAGTGCCCCATACTGACCCTGTTCTCTTTATCTCCTATTCTATAGAGATTTGTAAAATACGTAAAATGCAGCAGATATTGTTAAAGTTTTTTAAGGGTTTATAAGCCCCTATACACAGGATAGGGGGAAACTAGGTGACCAATGAGGGTCCAGCGCATGAGAACTCCACTGATCACAAGAAAGGGACCCCAGTGATTTGGAGAAGGAGATCCAATTCTTACAAATTGATAAGCTTGCGATCTGCCACTCCATTCTACGCTATGGGATTGCTGGAGATAGCTGAGCGCTGTGCTCACTTATCTGTGGCATGCACATAGTCAGTGAATGGAGCGACAGGGTCATGAATTAGTGAGAAAGGGATCCCCTTTTTCTGACTCACTGGGGTCCTGTTCTTGTGATTGTGGGGGTTCCAGTAGTTCACCTTAATCACCTTGTTCTCCCCATCCTTAGTATAACTTATAAACTTGGGACAAGCCCTGTAACCACTACATGGATGGGATCAAGGATTGTTCACCTCCTCTATTGTATGTAATTCACTGTTTAGTGTTATAGGAAGGACTCCATAAAACGTAACATCCATTAAAATGGAATTAAATTCACAAAAAATATGTGGAGTGTGTAACTTCTTGGAATCACTCTAGATAGTTACAAAGTCTGGTGGGAGGCTCAATGGATAGAATTTGTACGGTAATGTGAGGAGCACAGTCTGGTGTGTAGTTTTTTTGTCTAAAAGCCCTAGACCCCCACTGTGATACCTCCCAATAACCTACCTCCGACTAGCTCCCCAAACAGTATATAATATATATATATATATATATAAGTTCTCATGTGTTTTTTTCATCACTTCCTCAGGGCGTGCACCCGGATTGATACTGGTAGTTTTCATTCATTAGGGCTTACCTCTTACTCAGTCCACACCCTCTCCGTATCACCTGGTGGCATGCGTCTTCAGCTACGTAAACAGGCCACCCACCATGTCGCCAGTGGACTTAGGTGACTCCACCAAGGGCTTATTTCTCCCGACACTAACCCAACCTGAAGGAACGCCCCCTGCCATCAGTGTGGGTAGCGGACTTCCACAAGTGGACAATGTGGGTGCAGGAGCCAAGCAGAAAAAGGAAGGGAACTACTTAACGGTAATTGGGAGACCAGGGACGTTCCTTGTTTTTGTGACGATAAAATGACTGCAACATCAACAAACAGATGCCATATAATCGATGAACGCATTTCAATGCTTGGCGTCTTACTCATGATCTTCTAATCACAATAAAGAAGAAGCCTTGTTCATATCCCTGCGTGTGTTGAGTGCTGGATACCTTGGTTTTTTCTACATTAGGGGGCCTTGTTACAATATTATGAGACTAGTTTTAAAATTTTGCTAGTAAAGTAGCCAACCCCTTTCAGCTAGTGAAGTGTTGTATACTTTCAAAAAGAACCAAATTGTAATGGCAATAAGCTGTGAATCTGCTGTGAAATAGATGCTTTTATAGGAAATCGGCAGAACATGTATGAAACAAGCAGCTTGTGCCTTTACACTTGACGAACATAATGACAAAGTACTAAATAGAAACAATCCATTAAGCCATACAGGTGACATTTCCATAATCCCCTTCTGTTGAGTGCTGCACCATTTAATCTTTTACAAAATTTTCATTACAGAATGCAGCAATTTACTTAAATTTTATGTGTCTTTTTGTTCAATATGTTCTACTTAGAAGAGACCTGAACCACTCTTAAAAGGCAAACATCTTATACTGAGTTATATTCATTTATAATTTTATATTTTGGAGCAATGTTTGCCAACCTGCAGCTCTATACTGGTAAAAACATCCTACTCTATACATGCCCCATGCTAAGAGAGCAGCTTAGCTAGTGAAAACCATTATTTTAGGGGCCTTTAATGGGGCTGAGGATCAACTGAACAAAGACCCCTTGCTAATGTCCACCTTTTATGCTAAAATGAAAGGGTGTTTGGGACTCAAATATAGTTGCTGGTGGTGTGACACCTGGTGCCTTTGAAATAGCTACTATAAATGGGTTGGCCACTAATAAGAAACTTTACTAGGGTAAGTACAAGAATAAAGTTCCCCACATTATACTTATCCTAATAAATTTTATTTTAATCTTTACATAGCATATCACAGCTATTTATATATTCCTAATCTAAAGGAAAGCTCATTGAACTATAGATTGTGCAGGACCTGCAGGGAGGAGCAGGACTCATTTTCATTGCATTTTTATAGCCACAAGGTATAATTCAATGTATCGGCTGTGACTGGAGGGTCAAAAAAAGTTTGTGTTTGTTCTGATTTACTTTATATTTTTGTCCCACCAGGGGACTTAATTTTTTATCAGGCATTGCAATATCTTATTTGTGTATTCCATTACATTAAAACCTACTCATATAAATTGTCATTAAGTTCTTTGAGTTTACCTATGGAATGTCCTTAAAGGGATTATCTCCAGGCAGTTACAGATACCTTTTGACTGATGAAGACTGTAAATAAAATTATAAAACTGTTATACATAAGAATACAGGAGGAAATCTTCTAAGTGAGAATAATTCTATTCCCTATCATCCTTCATATTGTATTCACAAAACTATAACACAAGCGCTATTCAGAATTAATTTTTTTTTGCCGCACTTCTTAAAGGAGCGGCTTAGACTTCCTGCACTTGATGTGTCCAGTTCCTGTTGTCCATTGTTTGCAGCATGACTGTCATCAGCAGGTGAACGTCACACACGCTCCAGTGACAATAGGGAAAGCTCGGGCAGGAATTGGTCTTGCTATGCCGTTTGCAGTTTGCAGTTGGCTCACGCACAGGGCCATGGACATGATACAATCGAAGTAAATTAGGATATGTGCTAGGCACTGAAAAAACATCTGGCATATACTTCTGCATAAGGCTTTAACATATCTGGGGGTCTGGCACCTTTACCACCCCCCACTTGTGCTTTTTAAACTTTGAAGAACATTTGAGGCCACAATCACATGGTGCATTTCTATAGCATTTTGAAATGCAGTTTAAAGACTTCAGAGAGGAGTTGGCCTGATTGCCTTGCGTTAACATTGTGTTTACATAGAGTTAACATCCGGGCACATTTATTCATGGTTTTGAGTTTGTTTTTTTGTCAGGATACCCCAGGGTTTTTTCTTTTACACTGGTTCCAACAGAAAAACAACAAATTTAAATGACTTTTGAATCCTGACACTTTTCCGGCACTTTTACTTTCCCGACGCTTTTTGGTGCAATTTTTGCCACAAAATTAGACCTACAGAAAACATGTCTGCCAACTTCTTAGCCACTTCATAAATGTGATGTGTCAATTTTGTTACTGATGTGTTCATCTTATGCTGTGCCAAGTACAATAAAGCTGTGTGCCACAATGTAAACTCACAGTGCAACTCGTTGCTAAAATCGGGTGCCAAAAACCACCACGGAGCGAAAAAAAAAAGAATGAATTCCCCCCCATTGTACACAACACTATATTTACATATACTTAACATTTTGTTTACGCAATACAGTCAGGAAACGCTTCTCCCTGCAGCCTCTGAAATGCATGCCCAGACGCAATTCAAGCGCTATTTGTGAATGCGCACTAAGGCTACATGCACACGATGTATGCCCGCCGTACCGTAGTACGGCAGGCAAACATCGGCGCTGCTCACCCCCAGCCCCCCTCTGCATAGGCATATACAGCGCACGGCGACGTATCACGTAGAAAAAAAGGACGCGTGTGCTGCACCGTACTGCTCCCGTACAGGGCCGTGAGCCCATAGAAGTCTCTTCTAACAGCTGGTCACTATAGGTATCCGCAACCATATTAATTACTTATCCTAGGTAATCAATTTTAAAAAAATTATCTTAGATTACTTCCTTAACAAATGGTCTATAGCTGCAGCCCAAAGCAATGTCCTTACCTGTATACTTAATTACAGCTGTGGCTCAAATAGCGTTACAAAAAGTTGCAGCATAGCCTTTCCCAAATGGGGAAAATACAGCCTCCTCCGTTTGCTTATTTTGCAGTAACTTTTGTCTTGGCATTACAGGGGTAGAACAGCTGTAATCAGGGGCATAGCTTAAGAGGGTGCAGCCACAATCGGGCTCAGGAGACCTAGGTGGTGGATATGGTTTACCTTTCCTATATGAGAAGACTAATAGTATAAACAATACATTATATTTGGGGTCCCGACAGCTTTAAATTACGCTACTGGCTGTAATGTTTTTTCAGATCCCACAGTAGGTACCATCAGTCACAGCCACCTACCTACATATAACTGTGCTGCACTTGTATGATCACTGCAATACACACGACTCCCAGCTCAATTCTGTACACTTACACCAGAGGTCGGCCAGGGATTTACCAGCACCTTTGTAGTTTCACATATTAAACTTTGTAATATGCAATATTTTTTTTTGTTAAACTTAATTCATAAGTCTCCGTTTATTACTTCAGGCATATGGAATTTTCCAGTATGTTTTACAGAATTCTTTTTAGTTATACAGGCAATTTTGAGGGAAATGCCGAGCTCATTACAATCATTTATTTCCTGGTAAGTTGCTTGTAATAATACTCTCTAAATGTGAATTTTACTGGCACCATGCTATTTTTCCCCTTATTTACATTGTAATTGTTCTACTGAACAAGAACAAAAGAAACATAAAGATTGTGTTTCTTCTTGCAATGCTTCAGCGTGAAAATAAGTAACTTTTTCTCTACGGTCATAATCATAACAATATACAGGGGGCTATAATACACGAGTCACATTATTGTGTGGATGGAAAGTTATACAAGTTTTAATTGTTATTTGAGCATGTGACCGAAGGCGCAGCACAGAGATAAAACTTATGAATATCCAACACAAAAGAAAGTAAGTAAAATACTTCATTAAGTAATACTGAATTAAAGGAAACCTACCACTTGAAGTGGCAGGTTTCTGATGGAAATACCGGGCACCAGCTCAGGGTGAGCTGGTGCCGGAGCTGATTTTTGTTAGTGTTTTAAACCACTTTTTAAACTTTATAGCCGGCGCAGGCAGATACGCGCTCGGCGTGCACCGGCTATAAAGTTTAAAAAGTGTTTTAAACCGCGATACCGCGGTTTAAAACACTAACAAAAATCAGCTCCGGCACCAGCTCACCCTGAGCTGGTGCCCGGTATTTCCATCAGAAACCTGCCACTTCAAGTGGTAGGTTGCCTTTAAGTAAGAGTTGATGGAATACTATGAAACTTTATAAGTGTTAATGTAAAGATGGTATGTATATACAACATATATATACACCGCTCAAAAAAATAAAGGGAACATCCTAGATCTGAATGAATGAAATATTCTCATTGAATACGTTGAATACGGGCTGACAACACAAAATCACAAAAAAAAAAAATCATCAATGGAAATCAAATTTAGTAACCAATGGAGGCCTGGATTCTTAGTCACCCACTTAAAGTGGAAAAACACACTACAAGCTGATCCAACTTTGATGTAATGTCTGTAAAAAAGGACAAAATGGGGCTCAGTATTGTGTGTGGCCTCCACCTGCCTGTATAACCTCCCTATAACGCCTCGGCATGCTACTGATGAGGTCGCTAATTGACAGTAAAATTAGTCTTAATTCCACAGAAGTTTGATTTACTTGGAGTTAGGGCGGCTTCAATTTGGCGTTGTTTTTCAGCACCAACCATGCCCTACAAGAAGTCTAATAATAGGATGAGGGATTAAGCTAAACCAGTACAGTATATCTATTCCAGAAGGAACAGATTGATCTACTGTCTACAGTCGTGAATCTGCTCCTGCTGGAATAGATTAACTGGTTTGACTTAATCCCACACCATGTTATTAGACTTCTTGTAAGTCAAGCTTGGTGTTAAGGGGGCTGCCTTACAAGGTAGCAAAAGGAGGCATTGTTTTCCATTTTCCACCTTGGAAAATGTATTTGCATATTTCCCAGAATTCCCCAGTGGAGCATCAATGGCTTTAAGTCTCCACACGCCTATAAGGCTGCCTTAATTGGCAATCTCTCCATAAGGAGAGCTCTTACTTCCTGACCATAACCGAACTATGAAGTTAGATGAAGCCGAGAACATAGAGCTTTATGCTTGTTTGTTTGTTGATTTGTAATCCCGGGGGAATCATACTAATAAATATGGCATTTGTGAACTATTTACTCAGAACAATCATTACTGTGCAGAGTGAAGTCCATACGTTGTGCATTTATTTATTTATTTTACAGTGAAGGAGCGGCATTAAACCTGCGAGATGACAGCGGGAGCCGCCCGAGAAGGAAAGGCTTTCTGTTCAAATAATTGATTTGGCCTTTTCCAGACACAACAGGAGACAGCAAAATCTTTCCAGTGGATGCAAAAAGCATCACAGAATGCGACACTAATGAAATGCAAAGGTTTTGAAGGTTCTTTTCCGCACCTTGAAGAATGCAGGATAGAAAATAGCTCTGCTTTCATAAAAGAATTTGTGAACCTGGCAGAGGACTCAAAAGGACAAAAGTTCTGTGAAGAGAGCCACAGACATCTAATGAGAACTGGCTAATTGTGATCCAAGCCCTGGCAACGCATTAGCCGTGGTAGACTGGTTTCTTCTTCGATAATAGACTTGTTTATAGACACTCTTAGCCTCTCATTGTTATCTCAGGTTACCAGTCCAGAACATAATGTACTTTTTTATTTAAAGGCCAAGTTAAGGTGGTTTGATGACATTTGCTGAAATTAGGCTAAAGGGAAAAAATGGCATAAAATAAAGGGAACCATTACTGATCTGAGAAATTTATTTGGTCTGAAGTGCATTATGGTCCAACAAACTGGCGTAGTTTCGGGCTACTCATAAAGATTGGACCTGCTGAAACAAGCTAATTACGCTGTTCAGTGTAAGTGAAAGGTTATAATGGACAAGCGCAAAACACAAAGGGGGCTAGGCAAAGAATGACCAGGAACAAGCCGAGGTCGGTGCAGGTTTAGACCTACTTACAAAGATTAGACATGCTGAAACAAGCCCATTAGGCTGCTTAGTGTAGGCTTATTAGGCAGGTTATAATGCACAAGTGCAAAACACAAAGGGGGTTAGGCATAACCCAGGAACAAGCCTAGGTCGGGGCAGGTGGGATGAGGTACAGCCCAAAATTCAGAGAAGGCAGCACAGATTCAAGTTCAGGTAAATACAAAAAGGACTCATATTAGAGAGGAATTTGTACACAGGCCAGTGATCCAGGCGGCATCAGTGGTCCAGGAGAAGCAGTGGGTGAGGCAGAGGGATTATTTTTCTGCAGTTAATCGCTTGGTGTCAGTGCTGATGCTGGCATGCACAAAAACCTCGAACAAATGAACAAAGATGCATGGAAACTACTAGTTCTACAGTTTAAGGGCTCATTCAGATGTACGTAATGGGGTCATCCCCATTGACGCCTACAGCACCCGGTCACGTTGTCTCCCCTTACCGTGACCATGCACAGAGAAATATAGGACATGTCCTATATTTCGCCCTGTTACTACACTGTCCGTTCGCTTCTCTATGGAGAGGGGAGGGGTGAGCAGCCCTCTATGATTTTCTACCATTTATTTGCTTTAGCCAAATTAAGCCTAATTTTATGGTTTCATAAATTTACACCTTTCAAGTCCCCTTCATTTTATTCTAGAATCCTGCTCTATGTTTTGGTTTCCAAACTTTGGCTCTCTGGCTTGTTGGGCTTTTGCAATGACTTTTCCGCCACACTGAATAAACCATTAAAGGGTTATCTTAATGTGAAACGATTTGCTTAAAATAGTTGGAGTGAATTCGGCCATAAGAATGTTGTGCCGTCATGGTTGCCGTGTATATCACTAAACACAGGAGCTTAAAATTAAATCTCAAGGCGGCTCGCAGTTCCTCCAGCTGAGAAGTCGCCGGACACAGCAGCGCATAAAGGTTTCCATGGCAATCTATGATGTCAATGGATGTAAGTGATTGACTCAGAAAAGACGCTTTACTGCCAGAAACACTTTGCTCTCACTCCATTGTGTAGGCACGTTTGACTACACATTTATAGTGTACAGGAGGGGTATCTGCATCAGATAAAAGTCCAAACAGATCTAAAATTAAATGGAAAGTGTGAAGTAATGGGGGGGGGTGTTAAAAAGCAGGATGTTATATGTCCCATCCATCATACAGTCTCTATCATAATTCATCCTTGTATAATGGGTACTCTCACTTTTGTAAGTGTTCTTACCAAGTGGCGTAACTAGAAGCTGATGGGCCCCAATGTAAAGTCTGTGCCAGGCCCCGACTATAATGTATGTCTTATAGTACTAGTCTTCTCATATGGGAAAATGACACCATAAGGGGCTCCTAAACATCTTGGGTGCAATCTCTGCACCCCCCCTAAAGTTACGCCCCTGTTCTTTCACTATATCCACATATGGTGGGTCTACAAGAGGTGGGTTGGGTAACACCAGTGGTATTATTTCCAACAATGCGGATATAATAATAATAATAATTATTTATTTAAATAGCGCACACAGATTACGCAGCGCTGCACAAAGCATGTCAAATTGGTCCCTGTCCCCATGGGGTTCACAATCTAAACAACCTAACAGTATGTTTTGGAGTGTGGGAGGAAACTGGAGGACCTGGAGGAAACCCACACAAACACAGAAAGAACATACAAACTCTTTGCAGATGTTGACCTGGGTAGGAATCGAACCCAGGATCCCAGCGCTCCAAGGCAGAAGCGCTACTTACTCGCCCACCATGCTGCCCGTGATATGATTTTGTACATTAGAAACCCAATGAAGGCCACTTTCAGATGCTGAACGACAAGACCATACTTGTAAAGGCAACCAGCTGCACTGGACATGCAGATCTATCTGCAGGGAACATGTTATAGAGCAGAAGTAGCTGAGCAGACTTTACATACGGTCGTCTCTACAGGTAGCATGTTATCAAACACAAGGTACTGAGCAGATGATGCAGTGTCCTATCTGCAGGCAGCATGTTATAGAGCAGGAGAAGCAGAGCTGATTTGACATAGTTTTCTATATGCAGAGAGCATATTGTAGAGCAGGAGGGGCTTAGCAAATTGTACATAGTGTCCTATCTGCAGGCAATATGTTGTAGAGCAGAAGTAGCTGAAAATATTGTAAATAGTGTCCTTCAGGAAGTATGTTATAGAGCAGAAGTAGCCGAGCAGATTGTATACAGTTTCCTTCCTGCAAGCCGCATAATATAGATAGAATAAGCTAAACAGCTGGATATATATAGGCAAAAGATTCAGTATGGCTCTTAATTAATTCATTTAAATCCCTTCTATGCTAAGAAGTACAGTGGGTGTGATTTAACTAGAATTAATACAATTTTTACTGATTCTTTTTTCCAAAACCATAATTCAATTTGCTTAGCTCCACTTACATCCAGCCTACAGATCAGGCACCATATGCATTACCACAGGTTACCTTTACCCACCTGCAACCGAAGGTCTGCGCTTCGTCATTTTCATGATTTTAGTAGAATTTTTATTTGTTTTTTTTTTAACAACATCATATCATAGTCCATGTACTTACCATTCACTTAACAGGGGACTAGAGTGACTCTCTGGGCTAACTAAGGAATGGAGAAAAGATTTTCATTGGTTCATGTCTTTATTCTCATACAACACTTTTAGAATAGCACATTGGGGCTCATTTACTAAGAGTCACACGCACACTTTTATTGGACTGTGCACCGGTATTTAATAAGTGTGTGCGCTGGGATTGTGCCGTACGCAACCCTTCTTTGGGGCAGCTGCACTGGCCTCCATGTAACACAATTTAGTGGGGCGTGCTGTTGGACAGTCTGACTGATTTGGACTGAGCACTGGATTTAACTTTCAAATTGTATTGCAAGCCCAAGCACATAGATGCACCACGAAAAAAGATGGTGAACTCTGACGGACTTGAGTGGGAAGTGCCACATTCATGACTTCAGCGCACGATCTTAGTGAATCGCGGCAGAGTGCATTATCATCAGACAATTCTGTGAACTCCAGTGACCCTGTGACTAAATGTGCCCCATTGAGTATGTCATGCTGACAATCTTCATTCTGGGCCCCTCTTGCTCCAGTTTTGTTTCATCAATAGATTATGTTTGTGGAAAGCTCCTCTGGAAACTTCTCAGGAAGTCTAGTATATGTAGCTGTAAAATTACTAGAATTTACATGTCACTTTCTTAATCTCTAATACAGACCTCATATTTAAAAGGCATTCTTCAGGACATTAAAGGAAACCTACCAACAAAATCCATCATGATAAACCTGTGGTCATCTTCTTATATTTCTTATGCATGGCCTGCTTCCTTCTAAAATCAACTTTTAAAATTTTGCAAATGAGCCTGAAGGGCTATGGGGGGAGTTAGCAGAGCTCCTTTATACTGTAGCTCCACAAACTGTTACACTGTCTCCCTATAACTCTGCTCGCTCAGTACAGGCCTCCACTGCACACTATAACAGCCTGTGAAGCTTAAGCACCCCTCTGGCTCATTAGCATAATCTTACATGTCAATTTTAGAATGAAGGAGGCCATAGATTACTAAAATTAAGAGATTACTATCTATGAGTGTCCCTGGTTAATCATACTTGATTATGATGGGAGATTTCCTTTAAGGAAGAATTCAAACACATATTTCATTGTGCACTATCCTATTCTTCTGAATGAAGCTTGCAGAGACTCATGTGCTTTTCACAAAAAAACTCATATTCAGATACATGAATGTTGTAGAAATCTCTAGAAAAAAATTTGTAAAGGCTTTTCCGTAGTTAGACCAACATTGTTGGATCATTGTACTAAGCACTGGTTTCTGGCATGAATTTTACCCTTTTTGTTCCTACAGCATACTCTATATAAGTTCTTGATATTATCCAACTCTATATTAGAATTATTTCATCCAATGGTCTTATAGGACTGTAAGACTGACACATAAAAGACCATAAAAAATATTTACACACTGAATTAAAAATGAGATTATTATAAGTGACAATATTAAAGGAGTTGTACCAAGTTTAAACCTACCCACACGATAGGGGATAACAATGTGATCCCTGAGGGTTCCACCGTTCATGACAATGGGAGTTCCATTCTTACAATTTGATGAAATGGTAGATCGAGCATACGCCCTACCACTCCATTCAGTACTAAGGTTTAGCGCTCAGATATTTACAGAACTCACATTCACTGTCTATGGGAGTAACGGAGATAGATGCTCGTCCTGCCGCTCCATCAATTAGGGAGATCGGGACTTTCAACATGATGTTCATACTTTTTTGGTGGAAGAAACTTTTTGATAAGAGATCTTTGCATAGCAGATATCTAAAAATAAGAAAAGTCAACTCTTTATCTAATATCCACCTTCAGGCTAAGAATGTTGGGGTGACAATGTTCCTGTTGCTTTTTATAGGACCAATAATGTAACCTTCTTGAGATTGTGATACCTTTTAATGGCTAACTGAAATACAAGATATTACAAGCAAGCTTTCAGGACAGCTTAGGTCCCTTCATCAGGCATGCATGATGAAGGGACCTAAGCTGTCCTGAAAGCTTGCTTGTAAGGCATCAGGCATGCCTGATGAAGGGACCTAAGCTGTCCTGAAAGCTTGCTTGTAAGGCATCAGGCATGCCTGATGAAGGGACCTAAGCTGTCCTGAAAGCTTGCTAATAAGGCATCAGGCATGCCTGATGAAGGGACCTAAGCTGTCCTGAAAGCTTGCTTGTAAGGCATCAGGCAAGCCTGATGAAGGGACCTAAGCTGTCCTGAAAGCTTGCTTGTAAGGCAGCAGGCATGCCTGATGAAGGGACCTAAGCTGTCTTGAAATCTTGCTTGTAAGGCATCAGGCATGCCTGATGAAGGGACCTAAGCTGTCCTGAAAGCTTGCTTGTAAGGCATCAGGCATGCCTGATGAAGGGACCTAAGCTGTCCCGAAAGCTTGCTTGTAAGGCATCAGGCATGCCTGATGAAGGGACCTAAGCTGTCCTGAAAGCTTGCTAATAAGGCATCAGGCATGCCTGATGAAGGGACCTAAGCTGTCCCGAAAGCTTGCTTGTAAGGCATCAGGCAAGCCTGATGAAGGGACCTAAGCTGTCCTGAAAGCTTGCTTGTAAGGCATCAGGCATGCCTGATGAATGGACCTAAGCTGTCCCGAAAGCTTGCTTGTAACATCTTATTTTTCAGTTAGCCATTAAAAGGTATCACAATCTCAAGAAGGTAACTTTATTTAACCATCAAAAGCAACAGGAATTTCTTCCACTGGCTAACACGATACAAGACTTTTTTCCTTGTGACGGGATGACAATGTGAAACACATAAAAACATCACAATGCAGCCACAAAATAACGTTGTCGTCTTTTATGGTTTATTGAGTTAGTCCACATGATCACAGTTATAGTTGTACATCGATAGGGTTCGTTACTACTTACAAACAGAATGCATATTAAAATGAAAGCACTCCTGTCTTCGCATTACTTACAAAATGCAACTTGTGTCCCATCAGAAACCGAGTCCGTCCAATGGGATTCTAACAGTCTACTCTTAGGAACTAACCCTCTACTATGCAAGTGTTATAGTCAGGATTCTAGTAAGAGATAGGTACTGTATGCAACCTTGGTATGACTGCAGACGGAATTGTAATATACACACTATGTACAGTAATCAGTCACCTAGCTCCCACTTGGTCCTAAAGCCGCCATCTCAAATGGTCACCTTGCAGTTAGTTCCTTTTTTTTGTGTATATATACAAAGCGATCGCTTCTTTATTTTCAGGCAAGAAGTGCAATGATAATTTACAATGAAAACATAACAAATTCATGCGGAACTGCAGGAGACACAGCAAGTCAACAAGTAGAGAGTCAATATACATTTATGTATAAATATCTGCTGCCAAGTTCAGCTTTATATTAAGAAACCAGAGGTCTTCGCTACATGCAGCACCATGGGGAGTGTCATTCTACAATACATGTACAGTATATAATTATCTTGTTATTGTTTACAGTGTACATTTCATTCTTAACTTTAAAAATACATATACATTATGTGGTCATTCCAGGAAAGAGTTCTCATTTCATACTGGATCTGTGATGCCGCAAGGTGGCGTACTATAAAAACACTGTGACATTACACCGATCTGTATAAATGTGCTGCAGGAATTCTGTATTTTCACTTGGGTCAATGATAATTATCTACTTTTTTATACAAATATATTTTGTAAGTAACTTCATTACATTCTTGCAATGTTTTATATGCTTTGCTTTTTTTCTATTAATATCCTAAATCAAGGGTTATAATGATAAGTTACTAGATAACATTTCACTTTTTTAGATCTGGAATTAAAGATAAAGAGACCCTTTAGGGCCCTGAATGACAGTGGCATAGTGGGATATAATAGAAGGATAGTAACTGTCCTTGATAATTTATAGGTTTATCCATATTAATAGTAATAGTGTCATCCATATTATAATTACCCTGGTAAAGTTTGTCATATGAGTCACCAAGAGTTGTGGGTCACATGACCCGCAGGCAGCAGGACTCGAGACTTCCTGCGACGTCCCATGTCCTGCTGGCTTCTGGTGGATAGAGAGCTGCACACTCAATACTGAGGCCAGCAGGACACAGGATATCACAGAAGTCGGAGGGTCACATGACCTGCAGCTCCAGACAAAATTTACTAGAATGAGTATAATATGGGTTACCCTATTAGGTTCTTATAGTTGCCATGTAAAAGGTTGGTTGCTATTCCATTTAGGGATTGCAAAGAAGGAAAGACAGTAGGAGTCCTGATATGTCTCTTTTTGTGTGTGTGGTGGATGGAGAAGGACTCTTACTGTAAGAAATTAATAAGTCTTTTAGATGCTATTCACAAGGCAATATTCTGCACAGTGCTTTGCATCAGTGTTGCCAAGAGAAAAACAGAAATTGTCCCTTTTTTTTGTTTTTTACTGAATCCTGATCCAAATCATATAACCATATATGCCCAAGGGGTCATCTTCTATCCCTCTGTCATAAAGTGCTCTCAGATTTACTATTAGATTTACCACTACTGTAAAGCTACCAGATTTACGTTTCTGTTTAACCATATATTAAGGAGGCTTTGCACTTTCCAATGCCAGTGGTTAGCAACTTGTGGGGTTTACAACTCTGGATTTCCAAATGACATCATCTCTTCTACATCCCAAAATCAATATATGAACATGACCAGAGGCTCTATTAGCAATAGACACTATGGTATAATGTATAATGTTAGTATTTCCATTGGCAAGTAGTGTGCTTATGGACAAATACTGAAATAATAGTGTCTAGATAAAACTCCACACTAGCTTTGTGCCATCTATAATTATTTTGTACTAATATAAATAATTTACTAAAATTAATGGGAGTAGGACAGGATGACAACGAATCATTATTAACAATACAACCAATATGTCATGTTTTCTCTTTCCTGGAATAACATATAAATTACAGATTTCTACTATAAAGTACAGAGGTAAGAAGGGAAGGCTACATATTGTAATATGTTATCACCTTACCTCAGCTAATATGAACGATAATACTGATATATTCTGCAAATATACACTATTTAGAATGTAGCATCAGAATATTTACTATAGATGACATGCAAAACCGGTGTTTTTGCCTTATCAGTAAGTTCTATATCCTGTGAGGAACAGAACTGAGCCTTTCATGTGAATGGGACCTGTGAACGGACACAACACGGGCAAATTTAGAATACGGGACAAAACCTCTGCAGAGTGCAACCTGATGTTGTTCTTGTCAATTTGTTACAATAGACTACAATGACTTAGGTGAGAATAATCTATAACTGGAAATGAAACAAAATCATGTTATTATGAACCAAATTATTCCCTGTAGACCTAATTCCTGAAAAGGGTGAATGAGTCCCTGCAAACAAGACCATGGGGGTCATTTACTAAGGGCCCGATTCGCGTTTTTCCGACGTGTTACCCGAATATTTCCGATTTGCGTCGATTTCCTCTGAATTGCCCCGGGATTTTGGCGCACGCAATTGGATTGTGGCGCATCGGTGCCGGCATGCGCGCGACGGAAATCGGGGGGGGGGGGGGCGTGGCCGAACGAAAACCCGACGTATTTGGAAAACCCGCCACATTTAAGAACCGAAAATGTGTCGCTTGGGACACGCTTACCTTCACTTGGTCCGGGTCGGTAAATTTCAGGGCATCCGGATGCTTTTCAGCGCAGCAGCGCCACCTGGTGGACGGCGGAGGAACTACCTTAGTGAATCCCGGCCGGACCCGAATCCACCGCAGAGAACGCCCCGCTGGATCGCGAATAGGCCGGGTAAGTAAATCTGCCCCCATGTCCTTTAGGTGCCCTATTTTTCCATGGATCATGAAATACAATTTAGGGAAGACCTCAAAGACCAGATTATGACTTCAGCCTCTTGTCAATCAGGATCTATTGTGAATCTAATCTAAATTGAGGGATTACAACATTCCCATAATGAATTGGAATAGGAACCTACAAATTTGGAAATTAGTTTTGGCGTAGGGAAATGTTGAATGAACAAACATTGTGGTTAATTCTTAAAGGGAACCTATTATGTTGAACATACGGTATGACCTACCTGTTATAGATTAGTAGGAGCTGATTGATATGTAGTTTTCTGAGTACAGGCAGTCCCCGGGTTACATACAAGATAGGGTCTGGAGGTTTGTTCTTAAGTTGAATTTGTATGTAAGTCGAAACTGTATATTTTATAATTGAAGTTCTAGACAAATTTTTTTCTTTTGCCCCAGTGACAATTGGAGTTTAAAATTTTTTGCTGTAATTGGACCAAGAATTATCAATAAAGCTGCATTACAGACACCTTACAGCTGATCATTGCAGTCTGGAACTATGGTAAAGCATTTAGAGAGCTTCACCAGAGATCACAGTGGGCAGAGGGGTCCGTCTGTAACTATGGGTTGTCTGTAAGTCGGGTGTCCTTAAGTAGGGGACCGCCTGTATAACTTTACTTTTTCTCTTAGGAGTCAAATGGACTGTCCTAATCTACATGTGTACATTTCTGCAAGGGAAAGTTGTAGATTACAGAGTAGAGCCACCCAGGGGCGAATTACGTCGGAATATTATAGCCTCTACAAGTCCCCTAGAATCAAGCTTCTTGGGGAATGGAGGATCTGTCCTTTCTTTCCAATCTGCGGTTTCAGGTCCTTTGGAGGACCTTCAAAGGTTCTGAAATGGCTCTTGTGTACATGTGTACAATGGGAACACATGTACAATGACTTCATGGGTGAAGTTCCTTCAGAGTATAAAATTTGGTGGGTGGTTTGAGTCACCATAGGCCCTCTAGAAGGCTTGGGCCCCGGGCTACCGCCCAAACCGCCTATATATAATGTACTTCTAGAGCCATCCAATAGGCTCCTAAGACCAAAATGAGCAAGAGCCTTGCAGAATCTTTTCTCATGAAACTTCATATCAAAAAGTTCAGCTTCCTATTATCTATAAAAAGCTGCCTCTACTTTTGACAGAATGTTTAACTTGACAGCTGTATAGACAACTCTGGTTTTCTATACAACATACAAAGAAAAGTAACAGTCTCTGCCTCTCACAATGCCATTATATAGTCTACAAGGCACAGTCTCTGTTTCTCACAGGAACAGAAGTGAGTTGCAAGCTGTTCTAGGAGTTACTTATTTAATGTCAGACATGTGTAGCTAGTTCCACTGAAAGGTCTATGATTGGCCTATGAAGAGTCAAGCAAAGTGTTTCTGCTGGTATCAATAAGGTATATGAAATGGGCAAGGTACAGAACAGAAATCCACTGATTCAGTTGCTCCTGTCATCACAGTGAAAAGTATTCATTTGGACTGGTTATGTCCCAGAAAATGTGTTTAAAATACACAAAATGTGAAAGAAGATCGCGTCAAGCTTCAAGGTAAATCTTAGACATGATGGTTGACAGAAAGAAGAGCGGATATACTCAGGAAACAAGATTTTTTGGGTTGGTGGGATTAACCATTATACTGAAATCTCCATTCAGTAGCACTTGCCAATTGTAAAAATAAGACAACTTAGAAAAAAAAACAAAAACAAATGAAAAACACTGCTAAAAAAGTCTGAAAATACATTCTCTGCTATAAAAAGGTTCCAAATGTTTTTCACTCCTGGTTTTGAAATCAAAATGAACGGTGACAGCAAGACACTGCAGACAATGGAGAGAGGATCCGTGAACGCTGTACGATGCGAGAACAAGAGACACACATCTAGTTTTATGTGTTTACAAATCGTATGTATATATATATATTTATATATATGTATATAAAAAGGTAGGTAATGAAAATTCACAGTTCTTACAGCCGTTAAAGTGTCCGAGAATTGGTATGGTCAATGGTCAGTTACTCTATGAACTGCAGGGGTTCCTCCGCTAGCTCGATTACCTGGAAGAAGACAGCATAATACTGATCTGTAATAGGTTTTTTTTTTTTTTTACTTTTAGTTTGTTATTTTCTTTTTTTTTTTTAAACTTTTTTTTCAATAAGAATAATTTATCCTTTGTACAAGTGAGGCGTAGCTAGGACAAGTACAGAAACGGTGATGATCATTGGCACATTGAAATGACGGATTGCTTGGTTTATTAGGAAAATACTGTAACCCCTTCGTGTATTTACTCTTCCTACAAACTGGATGGCGTGAAAATGCTTGTGTGTCAATATTGCTAGAATCCAAAAAAGAAATTTAAATAGCCGTTTTTTTTTTAGTTCAATAATTTAAGGTACTAATTGTGTACACACACACAATAGATTAATAGGATGCTAAATGTATCTGTGTACACGCAGTATAACTAGAGTATTAGCTAAGTATTAATATGAACCAGGCCAGCGCCGAGAGGTTTTTTTTTGTTTTTTATGCAGCTACTAGGCCGTCCTTCCATTGATTCGCTACTAATAAATAATTCTCCTCTGAAGTGCGACAGCATTGAATACCCTCACAAGTTAAGGAGATCATTCTTATTTCTTCTAAATCCCCTGATGGAAGTTCTGTTAATTTGATGCATCTAAACTATTGTGCTAATTCCGCTGTGTTTAGGTTTGGTGCTTGTGGATGCGGAAGGGACCTGCTGAGAGTGATGGTGCTGTGCATGCTGGGAATGTGCCGAATGTCCAGAGTGAGGCAATGGTTGGTGGCTAGAGTGGGAGTGCTGTGTGTGAGGGTGCTGAATGTAGGATGCGTGGGAAGAATGTTGTCCATGTGGGTGGTACTGATGCGGTTGGATGTGCTGAGGAGGGTGGTAGTGATGATGATGGTGGTATGGAGGTGGGTTTTGTGGCATGTGGCAGTACTGTGAGTGTTGTGCGTGTACTTGTGCCTGTGTCTGCCCCTCAGCTTGTGCCGAGTGATGACTGGTCGGATGTTGTTGATGTGAAATCAGTGTAGGATGCTGCTGCTGAACTTGTCCGGCTACAAGATGGCCTTGGGAAGATGGCTTCCCCCTCTTGCTACCAAATAAAGAGCCTAGGAGGGAGGAAGAGTTAGGTAAGCTTTGACGAGAGGCACATTCCCGAGTCGAGGTGGCCCGTCTGCGCATGTGAGGACTGCTAATGATGGACCCCTGAAAAGGAAGCATAAAAAATAACAATTACACAATTTGCAGCGGCCTGTTAGTATCATGAAGAAAAACACTCACTACTACAACAAGCTACGTGCCTAATCTAACACAAACCCCGCTATTGTCACTTGGTTGTCACTGTCTTTGTTATTGGCTCTTGTAGAGATCTGAATCCATAAAACTGCAGCTAATCTACAGGATCACTAGACTAGCTATAGAGGTGAGCTAATCCTATATATGTACTAGGTCTAGGCTTGGGCTTAAAGGGACGGGCATTAGGCGGTCATGGGACACAAATTATTGGAGGTGAAAACACAGAGATAGGTGGCTGTGCACATGATCAGTGTAAATTAATGGTTTCAAGATGAATGAAATCTCATGAAATCCACATTGAAGTAATTCTCATATTGACTTTGTTTTCTGTCTACCTGCGTGCGATCTCTGCTTCCCTGATAATAAACATGTCATAAATATTCATCAAACTAACAGATAGGCAAAAGACAGTCAAGAGCTTCATTAGAAGTATAAGATAGTAAGGAAAGAGTGTAAGAAGCAGCCAGTTAGTGGTCTAGGGCCACCGTGAGGAGGAAGCAGACAGTCGTGTGGTGGTGGTGGAGTCATGCTTCTAGTAGCTAGTGGGAATACGAGGAGCCAGGAGCGTCCTCTTAATTGTTGGTCTGTTTGGCTTGGAATATACAAAGTGAGAATTCCAGGCATGCAATATCTGAGGCAAGCAGAATACAGAGGAACAAAAAAAGTGTTCAAGTGAAAGGAAAGGTTTCAAATGCATATCACATCCAGCTAGGCATCCTACTTACTTCCATATTGCTGTCTAGCGATCCTGCACTGCTGCGCCGCCCACGCTTGCCTGCCCAGGACATGCAATACCATAGATTAGATATCGACACAAGATCTGGGTAACACAAGTCTACCCCTAGCTGGCAACCTACTCATGTTATTCACTAAGCAATCAAACCCTGACACAGATGCTCTGCTAGCACTGTCTGAGGAACATGGCCTTGTGTGCTACTTCTCTAGAGGGTTAATGCCACAACACATGGGATCCATGAGGTATCCAGCCGTGTATCCAGTAGACACCACCATGATCTCCAGCTCTTCCTGATTTCCATCTTCCAGAATGATTTGCCACGTTATATGTCGGCTCTCGAGAAGAACCGAGACAGTATACTGGAAGTTGTATACCAGTAGTGGAAGGTTATAGAGCCTCTTAGGGAACCTGTCATATTAAACACCCAGTCTGAACTGTCAGCAGCACATAATAGAGCAAGGTGAGTCAAGCTGATTGTTTTACAGTTCAATGGGAAAGATTCGGTATAATTTGTAGTATATGGATAAAGACTTCTCAGTAATTGCAGTCTCTTCTCTCCATGTGGCAGGATGTCAATCATTAGATAGACCTCCCACTGAACTATATATAAAAAGAAACTATATATATATAGAAATATATAGAGAGAGCAGGGATTTCAATCAATCAATCTTCATCCATAAACTACATATCAATCTCCTCTTCTGATGTTGTTCTATAACGTTTTGCTTTAAAGGGCATCTACCACCAGGATAAAGGACTGTATGCAATGAGCCTGAGGGGCTCCAGGCTCCATAGGTGTTAATGGAGCCTGGAGTACCTCAGGCTCATTTGCATACAGTCTTTTATCCCGGTGCTAGATGTCTTTTAAGACTGAATTTTATGGTTACAGGTGCCCTTTAAGGCCTTGTGGCATAAGACCGTCTAGTAAATATGATGTTATGTAACAATCAAATTGAATAAAAGGCATGAAAAGCCAATGATATAATTAACATTATCATAAATACATGGGAAGAGAATGCCACATCCCTCACACTACAATTTGAGTCATTCACTCCTAGGACAAGTATCTGTTATTATAACTATAGTCAAGATAGAAATTCGGAAATTCTCAGGTTGCAGCAGATTAACTCTGTGGTGTGAAGATGGTTGTTACACACTATTAGGCTATGGGATGAAACGTCTGGTTGTGATCTAATATCTCTACATCAGCGGAATAGGAGCTATGAACACAGTCCAGGGCCTGGGCTATGGGGAAGGCGGCTAAGCTACAGATGCCAACACGTAGTAGCTTACTTGGACGGGTTTTGCCGTTTCTGAACAAGAACATAAAAGCTGCAAAATGACACTGGGTGATTAGTGATGCAATGAATGGAAATGAAACATCTCTGCTCATATACATTATTTGTAGTTCTAAGCTTCACTCTTTATACTGTAGGAGGAGAGGAATAGGGTCATATGGATGTGTCTTTATGTGTAAGATTGAATGTGTTGGTGTTCAGCTTGGAATTCTACCATTTGTTGAAAAGTGGCTAAAATTGAATTTAAACAAAAAAAATTGAAAATAATATTTTGGTAACATTGAAATAAGACAATACTATAAAATATTTTCAGATTTTAAAGAGAATCTATTGAGGCGGCACAGATTTATGACCAATGACGGATCTTGTTTTTGTACTGCATGGGTTTATATAGAATGGATGTCCTGAAGAAATCCTATTAGAAGGATAAAGCCATGAATAATGGTCTACCGGTTTACCCTTTTCGGGGCTCCTTATCTGAGCCAGAGCAGCTTGCAAAGAACAGTTCTGTGGTGGACATAGGTCATGCTATGCACTACATAAGAATGTCTGCATGTAATACTTCATTTGCCCTGTAGTGGCCACTGCAGGAATTATGAGCAGCTGATGAACTTCCTCCCAGCAAGGTCAACTATTGGTGGTAGATGCGAGGAACATTGATATTTTTTTTTAGCAATGAGACAACTTCTTTGGTTTAGTTTTACGAAATATGATGAAATTTAATGATTGGCTCTATGTAAAAAGAGTGATACATGGTGCAAAGCTAGTGCAAGGTGTAACCAGAGAAGGAATAGCTCAGGTTATTTAATTGTTTTATAGAATTCTTCTATGCCACACTCCCATAACAGGGTTGTCCACTTGAGGACTTCCTTTGACATTGACTACATCTGCTGGTCACGTTGGCTGCTTTTCTATAAGTCCATGCCATTAGACAGCTAATGAAGGGGGCCGGCTAGTCAATGAGACTTCCAAGAGGAGGCATGGCCCGCCATCAGGGAGTCAGCCAATTTGAAACTTACAAGGTGGGGTTTACTGAGGGGCCAGGACTCGTTAAAAACCAACCTACGTGATTGGAAGATGGGATGTTGAGATGTTATAGGAAGCTCCGCCTTGGTACCGTCAATTTACGGGGGACAACGCCTTACTCTCAAAACGTGACTTCTATCTTACCCCTAGGAACTTTTAAATTTTTGTGCATATACACTAAATCTAATTTGGGGTTAAGCAACTTACTAAAAATTGCATTTGAATACGGGAAAAGATGATCAGACTATGTCAATACATCCACAAAAAAAACCACTATATTTTCTGAATATGCTGAGATACATCAGGAGGAACAGTCAAGGTCTATGGTACAGAACAAACCTTAACGCAAAAATAATTTGCTTTCTATTACAAATCTCATTACTGTTCCAGTAACACAAGACTCTGTCCAAGTCCCCTGGTCAAAAAGCTGCACATATATTGGACATAAGTCAAAAAATCCTCAAGTACAGCATAAACAATTTGTAAATCTCAAAACTTGAATATTTTGTAGCTTACATCTAAGTCCAGTATCCTTTGTTACACATACTGGCATCAAAGAAGATGAGATACATGAAGGCGTATGTAGATTTGAAGCTGTCGGCAGAAATTGACCTATTTAAACCATTTTTAATTTGTTTCCACCTTCCATGTTTCTTTTTTGGGCCAGCATGGTGGCATCACCCACAAAATCTACTTTAAAGTGCAATGTAAATAGGTTGTTTAAAGCCATGTAGGCAAAGAGCTCTGGTGCATGATGTCCGTCACAGCGGTGGGGACATCCTGAGGTGGGGAGAGCTTGACTTCAGCTTTCAAGTCTCCACCCAGAAGAGAAAAAAAAGTTCAAAATATTTCAATTCACCATCTGTGGTCAGTGCCGAAATTAATGAAGGGCATTTTTATATTTCTATTCAAAACACATGGGGTGCCCTTCCTTCCTTCCTTCCTATTTCTTATTCTTAAAAGATGACATCAGAGAGAAGAAAGATGAGGCATGCCTAATCTGTATGGTCCCTTGGTCCCCCCAACAACACATGTACAGCAGGCTTGGCTGAGCCAGGAGTTCTTGACAGGAGGAGTAAGGGTTGGGAGAAACAGCTGAACAAGTGTATGATGACAAGTATAGCAAAAAAGGGTAGGATCAGCTTTACTGCTAAGTCCATGTGAGTGTGTATGTGTGAATGTACTGAATGTACCGTATCTTGAAAGGGAACCTGTCATCAGGAGGCCTTTGTCTGGTTCCCCCATGTCCCTATAGAGAATAGAGTGCACATTGGCAAAGTGTTTTTTTTATAATAAAACTGGCTTTTTCCGATAAAAAGAAAAGTTAGATGAAAGTTTTCCTTTCTCTCTGCAGAGCAGTGTCCCATGGGAGTGGCCAGTGAGGAGTGGTCCCGCCACCCTCAGGAAACCGCTCTGTTATGTTACTATTTAAAATTTAAAAAAACCACCCATATCCCTTCTATTTGAAATAGCCAAAGCGGTTTCCCAAGTGTGTGGGGAGGGAGAACCACTTCTTACTGGCCACTCCCATGGGACAAGGGACACTGCTCTGCAGAGAGAAAGCTTTCATCTAACTTTTCTTATAATAGGAAAAAGCCAGTTTTATTATAAAAACACTTTGGCAATGTGCACACTATTCTCTATGGGAACATAATGGTGGCCAGAAAAAAGCCTCTTGATGACAGGTTTCTTTAGAAGGGAATCTGTCAGCAGATTTGACTGTACAAGGCTAAAGGCTGTATAGACTATAAAACTAGAAAGTCCCACAGTACTAGGTAGCTGCCCTTGAGATCCTTGTAACCATACATGTGTGTGTGCTGTTAGTAGCAGCGAGACTGTAGCTGGACTGGGAGCGCTCTGATGCACTGGTGTGTGAGATCTATTCACTGTACTGCTGCATGGCCTCTCCCCCTGTGCAGCAGCACAATGAATGAAGAGATTTAACACACTAGTGCACCAGAGCACTCCAAGTCCAGCTACAATCATGGAATGCATTTGTCACAGTCTCACTGCTACATAAGCACACAGAAATATATGGTTACAATGATCTTGGCAGGTACATAGTGTAGCAATGTCTTCCGCTTTATATGGTCAAAACTGCTGACATGTTCCCTTTAAAAAGACAAAATTAGTGGTATACACCAGAAATGCGATTCAACATGACAAAAAGTGTAGTAAATATATCCAATTTCTGCTTCTTATAAAACAGAACACATGCACGTCTCAATAAAAAGTACATAGATATAAATGGCAAAAGCAGAACTGACAGGTCTGCAATAATCTCCAGACATCTCACCAATAACCAGTCATTTATGTATCAAAGTATTATCCTTATGTCTACAATTTTTGGCATGATGAAATGTGGCCATGTGATAAAAACTTACAGTGTGAATGTTTTGTGAGGTGCGGTGATTGTTTTCTGTGTGTAGTACAGTAGTATAGCCAAGGTCAGCACATGTAAGCTTGCATGGTGCCGGACATGTAACTGGTCTCATCTATGTACAAAATGTGAGGCAAAATTGCACAAACCATTATCACATAAGTCAACACACTGAAAACGACATATAGGCAACCAAGAAAGAAGTGTGTGTAAAATGGGCTATAAATTTTATGGAAAAGTAACAATGTTTATTATAAACAGGGATTTACATACAACGATACATTTAAAAATACTTAAAAATATATGTTATACATGATCAATATTCCAAAAGGCAAGGTGGGCAAAGTATAGACCACCTTTAGCAACACCACATGTCCCACAAGTAAAGGCAAGTGCCAGAGGGACCAACCTAGCCTTCCTAGGAATACATGAATACAACAAAACTGTCCAGACGCTATAGCCGGAATGCAAATAACCAATACAACATATATTAAAGGGAACCAGGGACCTCATTTTCACTAAAGACAGGTTACAGAAGCCCATTACAGCTGCAGTGCAAAGATGTATCTGTGTTTTCTCTAAGTATTTGCATTACAATATAATTGTGTGTTATAGCTTACCTTAGTCCTAGGGGTTGGGCTTTGGTTTGGAAGCATTTCAAAAAACAACTTCAGAATCCTCAGCTCTCAGCTGTCACCATTGTGCTCCTGTACAGCTCCTCCCTCCTGATCCTTCACAGAGCTCACAGGTGGTGAGCAGACATCAGTGGGAGAGGGAGAAGCTGTAAAGGAGCACAAAGGTGGGACTGAGAACTGATGAGTGAGCAGCACAGACAAGTCACATGTTGTTTTTGAAATGTATCCAAACCAACCTGGGCTGGTGACAGGATCCCTTTAAATACTGTAACATTTGCTGTGTCATCTAAGAAGCAGCAGATCATCAAATTAATCCTCTGACAACATATGCAACAGACGCTCTAAAACCAACAACAATCTGATAGTCTTTGGACTTAAAAAAAATAGAGAAAAAGCCCCAAAAACTTCTTCAGCAAATCAAATCAATTCTTTCAGTTTTAACAAGCTTAACCCCCCCCCCAAAAAAACAAAAAACTGGCATCTGATTGGTTGCTTATCCTATGTACTGGTTGTCATATTTTGGGATTTTGTATTAAGAGGGGGAGTAGACTAGAGACTGGCAGTATGCTGGACTACAACAGGCACCGGGTATTTTGCACCATCCAAACTGTGAGAATGCAGAATATTAGGTTGTAAGGGACACAGCACATCCTCTTGTTAATCATTGGCAGATATTATTTCATGCGTCATAACACACTTTCTATGTGCATATAGTTATTTTTGGCCATGTTGGAATAGAAAATCAGGCCAACAGATTACTTTACATGCATGAACAGCCAACAATAAAAAGCACCTATAACTGTATGGTTATATAATAATCCCTAATGGCTATGAGAAATTAATGTTACTACCCACAAAACTGCTTTCTAATTGTGTAATATCAGACAGATTTACTAATATCCACCCATTTCTGCCATAAATTGCCGCCATAGGGGACCCACTACTTTTGCAGCCTTTAACCCCAACTTCATTAGAGTATGTAGGTCTCCAGGCAAAATATAAATATATAAATTAATGAATAAATCTTTTATATTAATTGAAGTCTTCAATTTCAATGAAAGTTAAAGAATATACATGTGTTCATATGATTGTAGCCTGGGGATGTTAGGGGCTAGTAAAGGGTATAACTAGTATAAAGTAATACAATCTGTCATCCTGATTTGTGTACTTTAGAAAATACTTTTATTTCCTATGAAATAACAATTCTGGAGTATCTTTTCACATAAGATTTTCCCTGAAAGTGGGACGGTCATATCACTGAAGACCACCTGCCGGCTGAGCAATGTATAAGCTCAGCAGAGGCCGGAGAAAGGATGCAATACTTTGCATCCATCCCCCTTTGCCTCCAATGGCCTCGGTCGTTGCATGCTGTGTTTCTCACAGTATGGGGAGTCCCCACGCCTGCGCACTCGCTGCAGCTAGCGAATTGGTGAAAATTGCTGTGCTTATTTCTATGCCAGGATAAACACTGTGCAGGACCCCGTCGGATACATCAAGAGGCCGAAGCTTCTTGATGTATCGAGCTGTGCAAGAGCGAGCACCGGCGTATGATAAATAACCCCCTATATGTCTAATCCATTAAGCTATTTTTAAGGGGGGCTCGTATGGCAAATTTGTCAGTGATTATATTGTTAAAGCTATGTGGAGAGGATGGATGATAAGTAGTAATAACATAATAACCATGTTAATGAGATAAAACAATGAGGATTAGAAGGAGGAAACTATTGGATATTATACCAATATTCAAACTGTAAAGGGATCTGGCAAATTGTGGTAGAAAGGTGTTCCAAAACATGGCACTCAAGCACAGGATATGTAATTATATGGTATATTACAACTCAACCAAACTTCATGTATCACTTTTTGGAAAATATTTTACTATTAGGGGGTTAGACACTCCCTCTTGATCACAGTTAGTCTGAATAACACTATAAAATAAGGTGTTAATTATACAAAACCATGAGAAATCATTTGTGATAAGACAGACGTGATATTAGATGTAACAGCATTATGCATGGAATATAGAGAACATTAAACAGTAATATGGTGGAATGAACTAGTGCTATGAATCCCTGGGAAGAAAAGTCATCATGGCATGGGGGGGGGGGGGGGGGTTGATGGAATGGATACAAAGGAATAGATGTTGGTTATTGGTGAGGTTGGTCATAATTTTGGATGGAGATTATGGATGGGTACATACTGTATGACAATGGAAAGAAAAACTGAACAATACAATGCAAAATTAATATGGTTGTAGAAATCACGGCTTTGAAGATTGATGGGTATCCCTGCTGCTATTGGAAATATTGGCTAAAATATCCATCACTTTTGGGTTGTACACATTAGCAGCTGCATCAAAGAGACTAAATTGCTTGAGTATTAGGTGGAAAGTACCTTCCACCACACAAGGTCAAGACAAGCCGCATGGCTTATCATCCAAGTATCTAAGTAGTCATTCCAAACAGGGCTACTCCAGGCTATTGTACTTTAAATCACACCAATAACACAGAATAATTTGGAAGTTTTCATAATTGTAGTGCAATGTTCCGCTTATCCACTGTTCTTATGATGGATAATGTTCCTGCGTGGCTTAATGTGTACCATAAAGTAGCTGCATATTATGGGGCTATGCTGGTCACAGTTCTCTAAGAAGTTGACTAATGCTGAGAAGGGATAATGGTCTGATTTTCGTCAGTCTTATATTAACAGACCTTGATTTAGTAGCTCAATGTCAGTCTGCTGCGGTAAAGACATAGAAAAAACAGGCCAATATCTAGGGCAGCATTGTAAGGCAAAAGTCAAATTTAGACGGGCTTCACTCCATTTCATTCATCTAATGTAATGCACGGGTACACAGAAGCACAGGATACACATGAAGCGACCATTACATGAACCTGGGTCTGTCTGCGTCTAAATCTACAAATCCACTTACGCTTTCCACTGTCTTCACTTCAAGTATACATAGTAATCTATATTAGTTCATTTTCAAAACAAGTAAGCAAAAAAAAGAAAAAAAAGGAAAAGGAAAACACCAAATAAACCAAATAAATATTCAAATAAGGGTTACGGCTGGATACAGCACAAATTATGGTATATTTATGGTGAATATACATATTTGTGTATATTAAGCTCATAACCAGGGATACGTGAATGGATCTTACCTGCTTCTGACAGATCTCGTAGGGAGCTGCTGAGAGCGCTGCGTTTTAGTCCTTCGCCCGTGGCGTAGCTGTCATCTAGACACGTCCTGTTCAATGTGCCGTTACCAGACTCTTTCTTCAAGCTGGAGCACTGAGACATACTAGGACGCACCACTCCCTTCTGCTTCTCTAGCTCCGCTGAAGCAAAGAGAACAAGTATATGGGAAAAATGAGCTGCATTATCAACTCACAGAAATCCAATACAGAAGAGCCAAAAGTGGTTTAATCCATAATTGCACTGACAGGAACCCATCACTAGGACACACCGCAGTAGATCGGAGCATAATGTCAAAATGCAGAATGTAATCTAACGTAACCTGCTTCATATAATCAGGTGCAACCATCCAGATATTTCTAGGAAGTCTCCTGGCTTCATGTTTCCTTTCTTTCATCTATTAAAGGAAATCTACCATTTGATTGCATTATTAACCAAACACACCTTGAGAATATTGTAGCTACCCTGATGCAGAAACATATCTTGTTTAATCCCTGAGTTGAATGGTTTTGCTGAAAAAAACAATTATAACATTCAGGACCTCGAGAAAGCTGGATTGCATTCAGCCTTCTGTTCATAAACACATTACATGGAGCTTCCTGAACTGTCCAGAGAGGACTAATCAACCTGAGATGGATGACACATATACAACAGTTGTATGATAGTGCAGCAATTCATTACTTGTGCCTGTGAGGCACAACACATTGATTAGATCATTCTCTGGAGCAGTGTATACTATATGTGAGAGGAGAATGCGCCCCAGCACAGAATCCTCTTTATCATAATTTTATTATTGTTTTTTCAGCACAACCACTCATTACACAGGTATGTTTGCTTCATAATGCATCAAATCAAATGGTCGATTTCCTTTAAGAGAAACCCTAATGTATAATATTAAGTTATTTATGATATGGGTGCCTTCCTTTTGACTCTACTTAGGGGCAGGCACAGATGCCATGTACCCCCACTATCTGATTAGCTGTGTTGGGAGGCAAGTACAAATGTGCCCTTTATTACCCTTCTTTTTGGCTCAGTATATCCCAAAATGTGATATGATGTTACAACCTGTCACAAAGTGGGTGCCTTCCTTTTGAATCTACTGAGGGGTGGGGAAGTCTTATACAACGGCGTATGAGGAAGGTCCAAACCCTCTGGCACCGGCCTCCTAATGTATCCGGTGGGCGACTTGTGTGGAAAATTGGTTTTAAGGGTAGATTTACCTCTAGTATGTTTTATGAGAAGATCCTTATGCAGATTTTAGCTAATTTTAGCTTTTTGTATTAAACTACTGCTTAAAAATGTAGAACTGGTGTAATTTTTGTTAGTTTAAAAAAAAAATCATATGACTTTATACTAAAATCAGGAGCTATATGTGGCCTCCTGGGTTCATGTTTACAATGTCCTAGTAGTTGATTGTGTATCGGTAGCCCCAGGGATGTCATGACATTAAAGAATCATTATAGTGGGTCTTGACTACCTTACAGAATCAGAATCTCTAATATAGCTTTCTAGTTTTATTATCTATTGTGGCTGTGATTGAAGGTTAGGGACCTCTGTTAGGCTGTACTCACACAACCATTGGGGGACGTATGTACGGCCGCAAGCCTACGTCCCCCATAGACTGGCAATGGCCACACGCAGCAATACGGTGCCGCACATGTGCGCCACTGTACTGCTCGGTACATGGGAAAAAGACATGTCCTATCTTTCCCTGTGTTATGGGCCGTCTTCTGTGGAAAGCTATGGAGAGGGGAGGGGCTCACCATTGATTTTAGAAGGAAGGAGGCCATGGATAACAAATATAAGAATATTAGCACAGTCACGGTGCCTGGATTGAATGGTTCCCTTCACAACTAAGCTGGAGGGTCTCCCATTAGTCATTTAGTCTTAGACCTGTTATCCTTATCACCCATAAATCTATATTGTATATATTGTATATACCTTTGTACTTACACTCTATTCTGTATTTTTCCATTTCTTGAACCTCTGCAATGGACTCTCTCAAGTCATCTGTAAACTTCTTTCGATCTTGAGGATTTGGTGCATTGAAGTTTATGAGTACTTTAATATCCGCTCCTGGAATTGCCGATGTGAGTCGAATGCCATTTGGGTAGTCTGAAAAGAACAAAAGTTCACAATCAATGAAATAATCTAGAAATGCAGCATGCAGTGAAGCCTGGCGTCATGTCTGTAATATAATTTTGTTGGAATCAAAAGGAGGAAACTGCTCACACAGTCTCAATTTTTTAAATTGGGCTTAAACCTATGCATTATATATCATGAATATCAGTGCCTATAAGTGCACAGACCTGGATAGACTAACAGAAGAAAAAAAATTACAGAGAATGAAAAACATAAAATAATTTATTTTAGGGGGTTAGGACAAGTTTAGAATTCAACTCCTATCCACAGCGTAGAAGATAACAAGGTGATCGTGGGTTTCTGACTCCTGTGACTCCTCCTGATAATTAGAACTGGGCCCCTACGGATCCACTGAATTCGGATCCTGTTCTCACTAATGGGTGGAACAGCAGGCCAAGCATGCACCCTGTTGCTCCATTCTATTCTATGGGAGTGGCGGGGATAGCTGAAAGCCGTGCCTAGTAATCTCCAGCACTTATAATCTCAGTGAATGGAGCGACAGTGTGCATGCTTGGTTTGCTACTACAACCATTAGTGAGAATGGGATTCCCATTAACCCGATCTGTGAAGGTCCCATTCTCAGAAAGCGTCTCAAAAGTGAGAAAATTACAGCTTGGCTAGTTATCCCCTATCCTTCTTCACTTAGGACAACCCTTTAATTTTTTCTCCTCTTTTCCCCTTTCACTATGGGGGATATGTATTAATATGTCACACAGTAGACCAGTATCTTGTGCTACTCCAGATCTTTGCACCTCCTATAAGTTGGTTTAGTTTAATAATTTTATCATGCAATGACTCAATTTTTTGTCACAAGGCCACACCAATTTTTCATACAAGTCAGCAAAAGTGTATAGAAATTACCTAAAACCCTTAATAAAAGTTGTGCAAGGTTTTAAAGCCTTTTTTTTTTTTTTACTCCAGACGGCTTGATCTACCCCCCACTATAGGACATGCTAAATATTTTGAGCTAACCAACTGATGTGGATTGGGGCAGATTTACCCATGTGTCATAATTTGTGCAAAATAACTAAAATCCACACACATTGCAGATGTTTCCGTACATCTGCTAACTTGTCAGAAGACACGAGTAAAGAACAGTGTTCTTCACTATAGTATGTGAAGAACAATATGTGTGCAGAACACATTGCAGATGTTTAACACGGGTCATTCTCCTTTTTGAAGTTCCACGAATATTCCATTGAATAAAAAAACGAACAAACAGGACTGACTTCCTTATTTCTCAATAAAATGACACATTTTATTGCAGAGCCTTGGTCCCCTTGAAAAATGCTTGAGTCTCCCATTGATTTCAATGGGGTTCGTTATTCGATACGAGCACTCGAGCATCGGGAAAAGTTTGACGAGCACTCGAGCATTTTAGTGCTTGGTCATCTCTAATAACATGCACTATCCATGTTTACACATATTGAACGATAAATTCCTATAAGTGATCCATCCCACTAAAATATCTTCATAGTGACTGAGAATCTCAAGACATAACTTCAGGCTTTCTAAAACTTCTCACACTGCAGGGATCTTAGAATTGTGCAGTGAATACAGCACTTATCAAACAGTGTCCCAGTAATTCTATGAATAAATTGAACCCTGGACCCAGGTGGGGTAAAACAGGGTTATAAAAAGTTTTATAGTATGGGAGATTCAAGTATTAAATAAAAAAGCCATGTCAGGAGAACAGATAGATCCTGTTAAAATAATATTATACCTTACTGATTTCAGACATTGGGCCCCATATTCTATATCTGCTCTCTGTATTATATTCTCTATATTTCTTTTTGGATTACAGCTCTGAAGGCAGAACAAAAATAATCTTCTGCGTGGAAAACATGTCCTTTTATTTTTAGGAATTTTACATCAATGCACACATTAGCACCATTTTATAGCATGATATCAGGTGATGATTATATATTTGGGCACATGTACTAAGGGTCCGTCGCACGCATTTCTGTCGGGTTTCCCGAATATTTCTGAATTGCCCTGAACCGCACAGGGGTTTTTGTCGCACGTTAGTGGATTGTGGCGTCACAAATGGGGGGGTGGCCATTGGACAACCCGACTGATTCGGACAAACCGCGGAATTTAACTTTCAAATTTGTGTCGCAAGACACACACTTACATGCACCATGAAGAAGAAGGTGAACTCCGGCGGACCTGAGCGGGGAAGCGACACATGCAGGAAATTGGACGCACGATCTTAGTGAATCGCGGGAGCTCCGAATCCTCGTCGGACATTCCAGATCGGCATCGTCAATGGGACAGGTAAATAAATGTGCCCCATTATCTTTTGTTTATAAATCTGTCAAATATACCCAAATGGGTAGCAGAAGTCATGTAATGATGGCTGACGGTATAATCTATAACTTCAGAATCTGAAAGGGGGAAAATATTTAATATTCTCCAGGGTAAACCATCAGCAAGATGCAGTATAATCCTCAGTACAGAGTCTGAGTTATGTGTGTTTCGGCACAAGGTCAGGGGTAATATATCACCGCCACTCTTATTACTTTGACGGTTATGAGCATAGACAGGAATATCTATGGGAATCTAAATAAATATTGTGAAGGCAATGATAAATGTCAGCATCATATAATAAAAGCGAGGTGTAGAATGGAGGGCTACTGTTATAAACAATACCATCAGCGCATTCAGAGACGCCAATGCTGCGCCGCTATAACATTTGTGGCCTAATGGACTCCACAAATGCTCTGCACTGCGCTGACCTGCCGGAGCTTTTCTGACTAACGCTGCTAAAGGCTTGTGTAAATTGACATTTACAGGACAATTTACAGCTTTCACACTCGTCTTCTTGAGAATTCATCTCATTTGCTATCATCCGTGCTTTAGACGCCAGATTCCAGAGACCAAATCGTTGCCTAGAAACCACAGGACTATTAACTAAGAGCAGCCACACAATGGCAGATTCTGCCCAAATATTATATAGGATGCCTTTAGTAACTGCACAATTACAGATTGATAATAATTCTTGATGATGATGGGAAAAAGTAGACTTGTTTTTTGTTTACAGCCTCCTCCAAAGCAACCTAGAGGTGGGATTAAAGAGACTGCCTTGGACCCTTTGAAAGTTTTGAGCCCCCACCAGTCTAATTTTTGTCTAATAAATTGAAATGTACTGCTTACCAAGTTTCTTGCGAAAGGAGGTGGGGTCCCTTCTGTCGGCTCTCATTTCAACAGGAAGGGAACTTGTTCATGTACCGAGAGCCGTTACATATGTATGAGGAATTCATGGGTAGAGGCCCTCTATTTACCGTATATACTCGAGTATAAGCCGATCCGAGTACAAGCCGAGACCCCTAATTTTACCACCAAAAATTGGGAAAACCTATTGACTCGTGTATAAGCCGAGGATGGGAAATGCATTGGTCACAGAGCCCCCCAGTATATAGCCAGCCCCCTATAATATACAGCCTGCCCAGCTTGCCCCCAATAGTATACAGCCAGCCCAGCCTGCCCCCAGTAGTATACATTCTGCCCCAGCCTGCCCCCAGTAGTATACAGCCACCCCAGCCTGCCCCCAGTAGTATACAGCCACCCCAGCCTGCCCCCAGTAATATACAGTCTGCCCCCAGTAGTATACAGTCTGCCCCCAGTAGTATACAGTCTGCCCCCAGTAGTATACCGCGTGCCCCCAGTAGTATACAGCCACCCCAGCCTGCCCCCAGTAGTATACAGCCTGCCCCCAGTAGTATACAGCCATCCAGGCTGCCCCCAGTAGTATACAGCCTGCCCCCAGTAGTATACAGCCACCCAGCCTGCCCCCAGTAGTATACAGCCACCCAGCCTGCCCCCAGTAGTATACAGCCACCCAGCCTTCCCCCTGTAGTATACAGCCACCCAGCCTGCCCCCAGTAGTATACAGCGTCCCCCAGTAGTATACAGCCCAGAATAAAAAAAAACTTATATACTCACCCTCCGGTGGCCCCGATGCGCAGCGCTGCTCCACCGATGTCATCGAGGCTCCTCTTCTGGCTTCCCGGCTCCTCTTCTTGCTTCTGCGCCCGTCTTCTGTCTTCTTTAACCATCGTGCTGGGCGCCGCCATTGTTCTCTCCCGGGCGGCGCCTAGAATGGCATCAGCAGCGGCGCGTCATATTAGGTGCCGCCCAGGAGAGAACAATGGCGGCGCCCAGCACGCTGAAGCAAGAAGAGGAGCCGGGAAGCCAGAAGAGGAGCCGCAATGACATCGGGGGTGCAGTGCTGCGCATCGGGGCCACCGGAGGGTGAGTATATAAGTTTATTATTTTTTAAGTCCATTTTTTATTATTTTTTACTCGTATTGACTCGTGTATAAGCCCAGGGGACATTTCTATTTAACTCTACTAGGAATTATTAAAGGGAACCTGTCACCAGGGACATAATTTCCCTGCAGTGCAAATGTGTCTTTCCGTCTTCTCTAAGCATTTGCAATACAATATAATTGTGTGATTTAAATTACTTGGCACCCTGTCAGAATCCTCTGTGTTGTGCCAAGGATTGGCTTTGGTTTGGATGCATTTCAAAAAACACTGTACAGGAGCACAAAGGCGGGGGCTGAGAGCTGATAAAAGAGCAGCACAGACAAGTCACATGTTGTTTTTTGAAATGTATGCAAATCAAAGCCCAACCCCTGGGACTACACAGAGGATTCTTATAACACACAAGTTATAACACACAATTATATTGTAACGCAAATGCTTACAAAAGGCAGAAAGGCAAATGTGCAATACAGCTGTAACAGGCTTCTACAAGCTGTCTTAGTGGTAATGAGGTCCCTGGTGACAGGTTCCCTTTAAACTTTGTGGTAGCCCTGAATCAAAGGCTACCACCCACACCGCCACTTTATGGAACATAGCTCATATGAATACCTTTTCCCAGAAAGCATTAACTCGGGTGGTGTGTCACCTTGACAAAAAAACTAAATTTTATGATATTTATAGTTTAAATAACAAATATGTATAATTATTTAACTTCTAGGGTACTTTAACCGTAGGTTGTCTGATTGATCCAACCATGTACTGCCATACTACAGTATGCCAGTATATGGGGATTTTCCACATCATCTATTATTATATGCAATTCGCACATTGTAATAGATCGGTTACAATCAGACAGGTGTGGAAAAGATTAGTAACCTGCAAACTTTCAGTTACGAAAAATCACAGGTTATAGCGTGGGTGTAGGCGCCGCTGTCCGCATCTCTCTCATGCCCTCTTGGCATGGAGAAGGCGTGAGGAGCAAAAAAATCGCAATGTCTGGCGATTTGCAAGGCGTTATGATTATTTCAGGGCTTGTACGTCACAAAACTGACACACAAGCCTTGATGACTGTCTTCTATCATACTGTGCACTGACCTTACTTACTGTATGATGAGAGTGGTTGTCCTCCCTGGACCCTGCTGTGGAGATGGTCAGTGTAGAGGTGGCAGCTGCTGGGACATCACACAGGGCAGCAGCGATGTGGCCTCTGACTGTGCTGCCATCCTCCCCCCCACCACAACTATCAGGAGCTGTAGAGGAGTCTCCCTGGTTTACGGCCGGGTCACCTCTCCTGCTGTACCCCGTGCTGATACCTGTGCTGACTGGAGACACTAGGCACAGCTCACACATGGGGAGGGGCAGGCCCGGGGGAGGAGGAGTAGGGGGGAGTGCTGGGAGCTCAGTGCAATCTCTCAGCCTCCTGGCTACTGCACCTGGTCATGTAGGATGAAACTTAACTCTCAGGCAGCCGCGTGTCAGTGAAAATGGCTACGCGTGTCAGCAGTGACACGCGTGTCATAGGTTAGCCATCACTGCTCTACACCCAGCCTTGTCTCGTTAAAAGACAAAACTTATGTAGTCTATTGCCCATGATGAGTCTTAATAAAGCAATCTTTCATACATAGATATGCAGACAGACAGAATGTGAGATATTAGACACATCCCATCTATAGCTAAAAAAAGAGACAATGTCAAACTTACACTGATTTTCAAACAACATGACTTGCATTCCATAAAGTGAGAACGACTGGCGGAAGCTGTAGGTCACAGAATTTTTCTTCTTCTGGAAGATTTTCGTTACCTGAAAAGTAATTCATAATTGAACATTTTGTATTTAAAAGAAACTTTGGAGAAACTTCCAGTAACATAAAGTGGACGGAAAATAATTAAAATATCCATTAATCACAAAAAATGACTGCCACCAACTCACTAAAGTTTTTTTCTGAAATGTTGTGACATTTCATGGTAAAACACAGTTCGTGATGATGATGGGACCTGTGGTTAGGGCAGCATGACATTTTGCACAAGGTCCATCTTTCAGATTTTCCATGAGATCTGGGAAGGATCCTTCTTTTTACAGTGTGATGTCTAGTAATTTGGCTGTTCTGTAAATTGCAGGCATCACTTTCCACACAGTCTCCTATTTATCTTCAGCTTTACAAAGCTGCATTTATAATGCCGTCAGCACGGGCGTTTCAGAAGTGTATAGATTAAGGAGAAGACTCATCTCTTTGATCTATTTTTAGTAGAGGATGAAAAAACTAAATTTAAAGTAAAAAAAAAAGTCTAGCAGTTTAGGAACGCTTTAGGCTGTACAAATAATGTGTCACAAGAAGCACTTCTACCCATAGCGAGGAGCCGGCACATCTCCTCCTGAGCCCCCCGGGAATCTGGTTTAATAAATTATCCTGACTAAATGATGTAATTTCCTGTGATAATGTCCATTTAACCCAATACATACCACTAGCAGGTCATTAAACAGAAAGATTTCCCGCTGATGTAGTCCAAGTTTTTGGGGTTTGTTTGGATCAGGGACTTCAAAAAGACGGCAATAACAAACCAGTCTTCGATGTGGTAATGAAAGGACCTGTAGGTTAGACAGAGGTTGTCAGAAGCCAAAGAATGGGATTGATGAAAAAGTGAATGAAAATTTAGATAGTCTTAGGATCCACTTTAACATTGGCCCGCCGTCCAAGTGGGTTCGGATCAGTGAAACAAACTTATCACTAAATCTAATCTGAGCAACCAAAGGGAGAGTATCTGTCTGATATTCTGTCTGATATTGTTACTCTTCCCCTACATAAATACATGTAAACACACAATAAATGGAGCATATAGAAATATTCAGTGGTGTTCGACAGACATAAGGGAAAAATGTAACAAACATAAAAACAGGATTCCCTAACTTTGCTTTTTCAAAAGCAAAAATATTGAAGAATAATATTTAAAACCAATATCTGATTCGTAGGGGTCCAACCACTTCAATTGTACCATATTCAGTCCTGAAGGATCTGCTATTTAAAAGCCACTTTTTAGAACCGGTCACAACAATGACGGCCTACCCTAGCCCGATGCTTTTAAGATAATTTACTTTAAGGACACTCATGTGCCAGAACCTAAATCCCATGGCATCCAAATCTCTTCAGCGTCAGCCCTGACCACTGGGACCATCCACAGTCTTTCATACAACTGCAAATAAATGGTGATGGTCCACAGTCCCTTGTTCAGTCACATTATGTGCCCTCTTAACCTTACATGAGATGTTCCTTCACCCTAAGCTCTGTTCTTTTGCGTATTTTCCAAAATCTATTAATATTTGACACAATCAAAGCCTGTTTTCTAACTTCAAATGCCTACAGTGGGAACCATACACCATACAGAAGCCACATAGAGGATATGTGGAGCTTTATACACTTTACAACTCTATGAACGAACTACAACCTGGGGACACAGGGATCAACTTAAGTTTCTCACCCAAAGATATATTTGTATGGGCAACACCTGCTAGAGGGGAATGGTCTGATCCGGTGAATAATCTGGCACTTACTACGATTCCAATTTTATTTTTATGGTGAACTAGTACAATTGCATAGACCACACTCCATTGGGAACCGCATAGCCATGTCCAGGATTTCAGCAATCAACACGCCCTCCCTCCTAATTAATGCTTTATAAGATGGCGTTCCCACTTGCTATTAAAAATACCAATGGAAAAAAGCCATGTGATTACTGGGGTATACTTCTAAACAAGAGTCAAGCACAAATGTTGACGTTATATGGCTTTCTACTAGATTTAGACTAGATTTTAGGCAAGAAGTGTTAACAAAACGAATACATACACAGCCCAGTCCATGGTGTAGGGATCCGATCTACAGTAAAAAGACACACATAAATTTATTAGTAATAAAAATTAAAATAAATAAAATGAGAAACAAAGAATATACGCAACTGGGCTGTGAAAAACATGCATAATGGAGAATCGGACAAATAACATTTTACACATTTCCTTCTCAAAACCTTTAACAGAAGATGTGAAAAATGAAAAGGAACAGGTCTTAATATATTGCAATGCACTTTACAAGCCCAAAGTTTCATTATGGGATGTGATGAGTCCCGTGGGGTAGATCCTAGATACTAGATACTTGGAGAAGCAAGGCCATTGAAGGATATTTCCAGGGACCTTATAAAATAACCCACATCCTTGGCTATGAGATATTAATACTAAGATCGGTAGAGAGTTAGCTCAATGACGGGGCCTGAGGGATGTGGCTACTGCAGCAATGGTGACATTTCGGAGGGCGCTAATATGAAGGAAGCGATAAAATAAATTATCTTTCATCATCATATGCCTTTAATCTGTCAATGATGTCATTTATTACACAGATCATAAAATCTGGTTCAACTCATAAGAGGAACACAAAGGGAACAAAGTCTATCATAGCATCATAATGGACTCATTTTTCGGGTTATAAATGTGTTGCTGGGAAGCACAATAAAAAAGTATATATAACATGTGCCAGAAGGAAACATAACACATAAAACATAATACATGAGCCACATAAAACATAATACCCTAATAGGGTTACCCATACTAGACTTACCCTGGTAAACTTTCCTCTTTTTCCTGTTGGAGCTGCAGGTCATGTGACCCACTAGCAGCCATTCTTCATTACTATTTGCACACCCCCTCTGTAAACACCAATCTGTTGTCACTTGTTGGAGGGGCATTCAGATGTCCTAGACAAGTAACCAGCTGCGTGACGTGTGCTGTGTCTCAGACGGGCAGCAGAGAAATTTTACCAGGGTAAGGACATGGGTGTCCCTATTAATCCAACTACTTAAAGCAGCTAAAAATGTTTTTTTTTTTTTTTTTTTTTTGGGGGGGGGGGGGGTTAAAAAAAAGTACCTACATGTATGTGCTAGAAAACAAATAGCCTATGATCACCCATTAAACCCCTCCCATCGGCATCACCCTGATGTTCACCAGCCAATTACTGGCCTCTGCAGCAATGTTGCCAATAGACATTTAAGAAGAACCTATCACCTTCACCCTCTCCAAATGAGTGAATCCTTTAATACAATCCCCTCCATTAATTCCAGCACAATTGGTATCTCTTGCTGCAAGAAATCAGTCAAGTTAGTTTCTGCCCTCATTATAAGTCAGTGGGCTGTGGCAGGTAGTCTGCTCTAGCTCAGAGACCGCCCACATGACACTAAATAGCCTAATTAGCATATAAGGGTGATAGCACTTATTGCTTATGAACGATAGGGCTAGAGAATGAATTTGAACTGCACACAAGTCAATCAGGTATCAGCTGTTAAAGGAGGTGATGGGGAAATATTCCCTTAAAGGTCCCTTTCACACATTCAGTTTTTGGTCAGTATTTTGTATCAGTAGTTGTAAAACAAAAAAAAAAAGAAATGGGTCCAAAAAACAAGGAACAGATGCAAATCTCTCCATTACACTTTTTCTATGTTGGTCCGACTTGTGGCTTTGGATCACAAATGCTGATGTAAAATACTGATTTAATACTGACAGTGTGAATGTGGCCTTCAGAAATTTTACTCTAAGCAATTGTCATATAACGGATCAACATCAAGTCTGAGGACCTTAACTCAGCAGCGTGTCCAGATGTAGCTAAGGTTTGTGGTGGCTATATCAACATTTTATTCTCAATAACTTACCGGCTTCTTGCCTACAATAAGTTTCTCAACCTTCTGAACTTGAGATACATGATCTTCATTAGTCTTGAGTTCGCGCTTACGGATGCGCTCATAAATGCCTATCAGCATCTCCCGGGGGATATCCTCACCATCGTCCACACCTGCAGAGAGTGACAGTTCTCATTACAGCAGGGGCAGACATTACGGCTTGTTACTGTGGACGCCTCTGCAAGGTCAAATCCAAGGACAATGATCATACATATCGTTGTTATTCAGGGATGGGCAAGCAGGTCCTGAATTGACAATTAGCCCAGGCACCACAAGAGCGTTCCTCAGGATAGTTGGATCAGCGCGAAAATGAGATTCACACGGAAACTTGTTCTGCATTAATTACCAGCCATTCCAATGTTTAATTACCCAGATGTATATAAAATCCACATTATGCACCAAAGGAGCTTCTTTATTATTACAGAGGTGATTTATCTACCGTGAGAGATATTTTAGGAGATCACTTGATGAATTAAATCTTGTTCTTAAAAAATATTATAACTAATAATGTCATTGACTTTTATGTTTCCTGGTTATGTTTACAATACATATCTCCCTATCCATCTATTATCTATCTCATATCTATCTACTGTATCTGTCACTTGTATCTCTTTATCATTTGTCCAATGACAGTGTAATATACTTTTGGAAATCAAAACTTTTACCTCTTAAATTCTTTACAAAATCTTCCAGCTTCATCTTTCGCTCAGGCTTGACATTGGGGCTATACATGTCAGTGTTGAGGAGAATGATTGCAAATGCCAAGATGAAGATAGTGTCAGGATTCCGGAACTGCCGGACAACACCCGGGTTACAGATGCAATACCTCTGGCTGTAAGAGAAGATCAGATCATCAAACACATTCTGTATAACTTATTGAATGTTCTTGGTTGTCCACTTTCACCAAATAATTGTTTCTGTATTGAAAAGTTATACAATTTTAATACAATTTCTGTATCAATTCCTTTTCCAATGGTTTTTTAGATCTCTGCTTGCTGTACCTTCTATAGCAAGCTTCCAGGTTTACTTCCAATGAATAGAAATCAGTCCCTGGTCCTGTGATGGACACGCGGGTACACGAGTCGTTAGTATCATAGAAAGAAATCAGAGCTGTGTGATATAGCGGCTCATGCACCTGCCTGTCCATGACATAACCATGGACACATTTATATCCACTGGAAGTAAACAAAGAAGCTTTCTATAATAGGACAGCAAAAAAATGAGTAATTGATACAGAAAGTGTATTGGAAAATTGTATAACCTTTCTTTACACAATACATATCAATTATTTGCTGAAAATTGACAACCCCTTTAACAACCACATATACATCTAGTAGTAAATAACAAATACACTTTATATATTGGGAGTAATAAGAAAACAAAACATTCTCCAATAATCTATAATATATAGCCAAAAAGGAAACTTTAGCTATATTCCCTTTAAAGAGGCCCTTTACCACCTCACACACGTGGAGATTAGGATGTCATTCTGTAGTTGCTGCTACACAGATTCAGGGGCACTTTGAATTTTCTTTCTAGCCCCCACGGTTGCTGAGGGATCAGTCCCAGTATCTGACCATTATAATTCTCTTTACTGTCAGAGAGGAGGTGCTGGGAGGGGACATGTGTTATGCTAATCTTCTCTGACAAGTAAAAGATTATCATAACACACACCCCTTCCTCTGCTCAAGCTCCTCCTCTCTGACAGTGGAGAGGATTAAAATGGTCAGATATCTTTACTGATACCTAAGTATCCGTGAGGGGCTAGAAAGAAATTCAAATTGCGCCTGAATCTCTGTAGGACCCCATACACTATGGTATGTGTGTTGTCACATGAGTGAGGTGATAAAGGTGTTCTTTAAATACAGGTGGCAAGTATGTTAATACCTCCCTTGGGACCATACCACCTAAAATTGTACATCTTGCCCGAAGGACGGTATTCCCATGATAGAAAAATTGCCAAACTATCTCTACTTTCACAATTACACTATGGAACTGTGTTCCTATGATACCAGCACTTATAGATTGAGAATCTAGTGAAGATATGACCAGAAATCTCTGCTCAGAATTACTGTACATCATCAGAATCACATCCATGGAGCAGAGCACTAAGACTTTGTCACACTAGGCACATTATGAAACTAGCTCCGTAGACAAATATTCTACAGTAAGCCCCCCCATGAGCCTTAGGGCATTCAAGAGGAAGTAAAACTTATTGAAAACATACAATTTAGGGAAATGATAATTACTGCTCTCAAATCTGGAACGTCTCTTGTGCAGAGTCAGATTTCCAAAATGTGAAAAGTCAGTGAATTTAATAAGTGCGGGCTGGGTATAGAGATTCCATTATTTTAAGCAGCTCTTGTTTGGTAGGGCATTAGGTAAAACAATTATAGTATTTTATAGGAAAGTTCTGAAAGTATGACACTTCTTACAGCTTAATTTCACATTCATGAAGATCCTATAATTAAGGGCAGTGTCCCTACCGCTAAGAACGACATTTGACAATGTTGTATCTGATCCAGACCTACAGCTCCGTCAGACTAACTTGATTGTCCTTCTGCCTCTGCTCCACCTCTTGAACGTCACAGTCCTGCTTGGTGAAGCTGCAGCTTGGGATCCTTAGCGGCATTAGGTAGCATTGGCAAGCGGGGCTTAAAGATGATGCCAGGACAAGTCTTGGATTAATATTGCCATGGGCTGTGGGGTGTATTTTGGGCCTCTTACCTGTCCATTATTTTTAATGGTTTGACATTTACTGCCAGCATTTGGTACCAGAACAAATATTTGGGGAAATGAAGATGGGAAGGGTGGTTTAAGGACCTTCACATGATATTTAAAGGTCCTTGAAGGGTCATTGCTTACAAGTGTATCAATAGCCAGAACATATGTATCAGGATTTCAGAGCTAGAGGGTCTTCTACAGGGAAGCTGCAAAATTGGTGATTGTTTGGGTGGTGGCCATGGGCCCCCTAGAGGTCTTGGGCCTATTTCTGCCACCCAAACTGCCCATATTATGATCCGCTACCGGTCTGGACTTATTTGGAGTAATTCTATAGGTTTATTTTTGTCCTGAGGTACTTACTGGCTACTCTCCTACCTAATCCTTTGGTTTACAGTATCCTAAACGCTCAAAACACTTGGCTACATTTTTGACAATTTTGCTACACTTTTAGCACTATTGCATCTAATCTGTGACTGTTTTGGGCAGCATAATCCTTGTGGGTGTTATGGTTAAAAGTCAAGGAATTGCTTCAACTCTATGTACTACTTTAGACAGCACTCAAATAATTGCAAATTCCACTAGGGTAAATGTAAGAGTTACAGTATCCTTAGGTCAGGGCCCCTCAGTAGCTTTGGGCCTTATTCAAAGTGGTTACTAACTTAGACCGCCTTTTAGGCTGCATTTCCAAAGCCACTGCAACACTAGCAAACAAAGGAAATTGGTGAATTAGTTCAAAGTCCACATCACATTGTCCCCTACCCTAATGAATAATGAGGCCCAATATCCACCATGTAAATTCTATTCCATTCCATTTGTTATCTTTGACCTATAGAATAGATGACATGGATATAATTGGACTACAGATGGTGGGCAATGTGTTATGGGCGTTTGATATCAATGCTTGTAACTGAGCAGCTGTTGGCAGACTAGTTGAGAGGGCATCATACGTTGGTAGAGCATCTGGAAGAACATCCACCGCAAGTTGTCCAAATGTAGTCAAGGAACCGCAGATTGCCCGTCTTGCTGTCATGACTTCACATATGTCCTTATCAGTGTTTTGTGGCTTCCTATTCTGTGTTAAATGCAGCAGACAATTTACTCTCAGGTGACTGTTTACAGGGATCCGTCTGCAGTTCAATGCTCTTCTTCACGCGAGAGCAGAAATCAGCCCATGAAATGTATTCATCATCCCTGACCTTCAGATGTAGGCACTTTATTTCCAGGGACAGCTCATCCCTCCCTAGTGTTTTCACACATGCTGTTTAAATTCCAAGCGACCGAGCCATGACCATCTGACTCTGCTTAAGTCAAACTGCAAGAGCTTAGTGAAGCTTAAATCTTTAACTAACTGTGTGCAGCTCCGAATATTCTGCATTCCTGATGTGTTGTTCCCACCTGACAACCTTGTGTACTGGTCCTTAACATGTCCTAGCCTTATTTATGTATTTTATTACATTATATATGTATATATTATGAAACGGATACCGAATGCTCACCTAAATGCTTCAATGAGTCGCTCCACTTTCTGGGCTTCTCCCTGGACCCGTATATGAGCCTGGAACTTCCTGAGAGCTTCATCTAACTCCATGGCTGAAAAGTCCATCTCATCAACCACACAGCTGGAAGACAGAAGAACACATGCAATGTTAAGCCTCACAGCTAGGAAACACATTTGATATGAAATTACCTGTCTTTTTTTGTATTTTATAAGAACCCAAATTACTTTATAATCCATGCCAGGAGCCATAAACGTGCAATATTTACCACTAAGAATGTGCAGGAATTCTGGGTTACAGCCTCGTAACAGATTTTGTCATTACTTTAGAGACTTCTTCTACATCATCTGACAAGGAAGCGTTCCTCAACTGGAAATTGGTATAGCTTTAAGGGGTTGGCCACTAATAAGAAACTCTGCCAGGTTAAGTATAAGACCCTAACAGGGTCACCCATATTATACTTATCCTGGTAAAGCTCCTCTGTAGTCCAGGGGAACCGTGGGTAACGTGTCACATGGCAGCAGGACTAAGGACTTCCTATAACATCCCGTGTCCTCCTGGCTTTTGGCCAAAGAAAGAGGCCATGCAGTTAAGAACCTCCTACCAAGGACATTCACAACCTCTGAAATAAGAGTAGTTATCATGGAGAGGGCACACAATCAGCAATCATTGCACAGCCTCCTTCATCCATAAGAAGCCAGCAGGACACAGGGTGTCATAAAAAGTCCCAAGTCCTGCTGTAGACAGGTCACATGACCTGCAGCTCCCGTGAACAGCAGACAAATTAGTTAGTATGATATGGATAAAGTGTTTTTTTTTTTAATCAAAACTGTTTGCATTTTTACACACAGATACTCCCATGGGTAAAGTTTCAAATTAGCAGCAAACCCTTTTAAAATGTGCTAATGTGTAGGAAAATTCTGGAGAAAAGTAACTAACAGGTGGTATAAACTTAGAGAAGACAATCAGGTAATGAATCAAATTTAGCAACAGCTGTGAAAATGTTGTCACATTTTTGACAACATTTTCGAGAAAATTGGCATACCTGCCACACTGTGCCATAGGTAGGGCCTGAGAGTTCTTTGTTCCGGCATCAGACATTACACATAGTATTATTTTTCCCAGTGGTATTTCAAGAAATTTAAAGTGAACATACAGCACTAAGAACGAGTGCCTTTGTACTAAACCCAGGTTTTATCACACATTGTATATATGGTATAATCTATTACTAAAGAGGCCTGAAGCTATAAAGTTTTTGACGTGTGCCCTTTTTACATAAAAGAAAAAGATGGGAAATAATTAGAGGACATTGATCTGTTACCCGGTGTTAAGCAGCAATCAATTTCGCTGTGAATTGTTGGTAATACCCGCAATGAACGGTTTCTAATCTTCTCGGAGAAGTAATGTAATCTGTAGTGAAACCATTTAACACCAGCCCACCTCTTAATAATAGGACTTACATAAAACTGCATGGATAAAGACAAGCTGTCAGTTCTCCTGACATGTCTATTTTAGTCAATACCTGTATTACTCATTACCAATCAATTTTAAATAATCTATTCAATTGTTTTTCCTAGAAATGCTAATCCCATGCCTATGCAACCAGGCCTAGGTGCCTAAGGGGGACCAGTAAATGGTAAAGATCAAAAGTGTACTGGAGATACCTCCAGTGATCACCTATGATCTGTGTTGAAAACTTGCAGTAAGTGAATAATCTCCCTGCAGTGCCCCCACTGGAGAAATGAAGTATTACACTCTGTCGCTCCATACATGAAGTACTGCTAGAATCTGTCCTGTCTTCTGTCACATCCAAAAGATTTAAAAAGCAAAAAAACATTAACCAAAGGTATCTACAATGTGCTAAGTATTCTTCTCAAGGTAATGGAAGAAATTTTATACGTGGGGATTTTATATGTAATAGATCATTTATCTAGAAACTATGCAGGACAAAGAGGTGACTATTAGGTTTTTAGAAAATTGTATGAAATAGCAGGCAAAAGGAGAAGGCATGGGGGCTGGTATTATATGAACAAAGGGACACAATTGTGCACATGGGGACAGCTTTGTAAGGGATTGGAGAATTGGTGAGTTTATAAATTATACTCCCAAAGGTTACATGGTAATTGTACTGTTCTTAAGACTCAATGGTTACTGCAGAATGAACCTGTTATAAATTGATGTCTGAAAGAAGCCGAAAGAGTGGTACCAATTGAAAAGCAATTCCTGGCGGCCACCGATGTAGGACTACTTACTGAGGAGAATCACAGATGTTACTGAAAATAAAGTCATACTAGTTACTAGTCACATTCCCTTTATATGTCTTCCCATAGCTCTAAGCAATATACAACATGGAAGAACAATACTGTTCATACTGATCTATCTGGTGCATAGAAATAATACCTAAATTTAAAGGGCCTGTCACAGCATTTGATGCACTAATAAACACACAAACCCTTTATCCAACACCATAGTCCCCAGACCTGACCACCAAAAGAAATATAAACCCCAGACCAAAAAAAAGATAAACACTGCTCTCCTTGAAACAAATGACTTCATACCTACCAGTTTTCCAGTTTTGCCAAAATCTGTATTCCTATTTATGAAAATTCAGTCTACTACAAAAAGAATACAGACCCTTGGTCCGAACACATATCTGTACAAACCCCATACCAGATTTCTTCATTTAGCCTGACTGCAAGTTAGACCTCCTATCAATTCAGACCCGAAAAAATACAATCCTACTTCTCTAAAAGGAGCCTGGGAAATTCCCTGTCTTTTAGAAGTTCCAGGAAAGTATGAATCCCATTTATTTATCATGCGTTGTCTTTTGATGTATTCCGTGCTGTTATGTGTGAGCTTGTATGATGCCTCTGGCAGAAGCAGTGGATGTTGTTTTTATATGTGTGCCCCTGCAACCAGCAATGAGACACTGACAAGTAACGTGCAGCCAGTGGTCCTGGGTGGATGCCAAAAACTCTGGGAAGTCTCACAGATAACATCCATCAGATGGCTCGGATGTTAATGAACACCATAAAGTGAATACTTCGTACTTTGTTCAGCTACATCAATTCTCTGCATGAAGGCTAAGACAAGGCCTTTGACATTGTTTCCGCATTAAGAGCCATTATTCTCCGATTGAGGATAAGCATCCCCAAAATTCCTACTAAATCTACTCAGACTGATTTAGTAGCCTATGAAGGGTTACAGTTATCAAAAAGGGAATATAAGGCAAAGCCAGGGCAAGCATTAAGACTTGCCATGGGCCCTGGGCAACATCAATATTATAGCCACTACAAGTCACTTCCTACATATAGTTCTAGAATCAGTCTGCGGTTTCAGGACCTTTGGAAGACCTTCAAAAGTCCTGAAATGGCTCTTGTGTACATGTTTATTGAAAGCAGGAACATATTTAATAAAAGGATTTAATAGGTGAAGGTCCTTCGCATAAAAAATTTGGTGGGATGATTGGCCATGGCGATTACCATCCAAACCGCCAATATAAGGTCTATTTATTATTATTCTCTGCTATAGACCACCTCTCTATACCCTTTATCAAGACCAGTTTTCTGTTCTGCCATATATTCTGAATGACCCGAATTTAATGCAGTTTTACAATGTTTCTTTTTAAGCTTTTAAGATTGAAAATGAATAAAAGAAGTATACTGCGGTAGTGGGTGATGGTATCTGTGAAATGGGTGGGGGTGAGGTATGAGGTGTCATTTGCTCAGTGTTAGGACAGTAAGAACTGTGAATATTGTGAACTCACAACCTATGTGCCAGCGTAGGGCACTAAACACATTGAAGATGCACAAATAGGGGTAATTTAATGATATAGCTAGATAATGGAACTACTTTGATGGGATGAGTTTCTGGGACATCCATGTGGCGTGGTTCTGTACACCCTTCACAGGTTTCCCTGCACAGTAATCCTCTGCCCTCCCCTGCAGTGCAGAGAATATCAGAAATCTCAGTTAAGTTGATTCACAACGTTTTACTCACTCGAGGACGTCTCTGTTGAACTGTTTCTGCCGGTTGCCCAGAAACTCTCCAATCATTTGTCGGCTGAGTCCCTTTCTCTGCAAGAGAAAATGAGCCACTCCAACTGGGGTGTCTGGTACGAAGCCCCGCTCAATGAGATACTGGATCCCCTTCTCAGGTTTCCTGCAGGAAAAGAAAAGCCATCAATTCATTTGAATTACAAAAACAGAATGATTATACGTATCAACAAAATTATTATTCTACCACAATGTATCGCACTAAATTTACTGGGGTTGATATATGAATACTGGTGTATTGTGCACCAGTCTACATCATTGCCAAACCTGGCAAAACAACCTCTTAGTAATTTTTAGAACGGTGCAGTGGAACTAAAATCTAGGCCAGATCTCAGCTATAATTCACCTAAGTGCGTGTCTTTTGACACATTTCCAAATGTTAAATCCTGTGCATTGCACGAATCCCTCGGGTTGTCCGACGGCCCACCCCTGATTTCTGTTGCGTGCAAGCCATCGCCAATGCGCCAAAATCCGATCACATGCGCCAAAATTCCAGGGCAATTTGGCGCAAAACGGAAATCGTTGGGAAACCCCACGAAAATGTGCTCCCGCAGACCCTTAGTAAATGAGCCCCATTGTGTCCAACACGAGGCTCATATTGTATTTGTATTTATGGAGAATGTTCTGCTTGGAGATACCTCCTACATCCCTTGCCAGTACAGTAGAAGGGAAAATAAGTGAAATATAAATATATATATATATACTGTATATACACACACACACAATATCAAAATATTCTTTACTTTAAAGGTGCTATAAATGGCACAAATAACAAATAACTAAATACTGTAATCATAATATAATAATCACTGCTGTAAATGACTACTATTAATGAGAACAGTAATGCACATTACTCAGCTACGTGAACAAGCTGTGCCCAACCTATGAATGAGTTGTCTCTCAATCTGCCTCTCTCGCAGCAGGAAGTCCCAGCATGATTGCAAGCACCAATCAGCCGCCTGATTACATTCAATCAGGTCTTGTTTGCCTATATGTCTGCAGCTGAGGAAGTATAAGACTTTTTTACACCATTTTACACGTTTTTAAGCTGGGAAAATGAATTTCAGGCCTTGCTGGTTTCTGATATGTCTAAGGCTGGATTCACACGACCGGTGCCCGCCGTACCGTAGCCGGCGGGCACACGGCAGCGTGCGGGGAGAGGAGGAGGGGGAGAGCGCTGCTCACCCCCGCCCCTCTCCATAGGCATATATGGCGCACGGCGCCGTATGCCCTGAAAAAATAGGACATGTCCGTGTGTGGCACCATACCGCTCCCGTAGGGCGCCGCACGCCCACTGCCGTCTATGGGGGACGTATATATCGGCCGTATATACGTCGGCCGTATATACGTCCCCCTTGCGGTAGTGTGAATGCAGCCTTACTCTGTGCTGGGAGACAAGTTGCTGCTGGAAGTGTCTTCCTCAGCCGATCAAAGTAAAAAAGTGTGTTGAGCTGAGTGTTTAGAATTGTCAGTTTTTGCCAGTGCTTTGCTGTTAACCATCCCTTTAATTGCCAAATTTATTCCTCGATCGTTTCAATGCGCAACATTAGTAAAATCCCATTTCCAAATAATAAAACAATTGATTTCTAGGACAAGGTGACCCAGAGACATCCACAGACTACACCGAGAACGACGGGGAGGATGGAGAAGATTAAAGGCTTTTGTTTTTAGATAAGAAAGCTTGATTTCCAAAAAGGTTTCAGGGGGATTTTGAAGCACAGGAAATATGGTGAAATCTGCTCTGTAGGAGACTTTTCATTGCTTTTCATCCAGTGCCAACATCATAACACATAACACATAAATGACATTTAGTTTTTATTGTATGAATCAGACAACTTAAGGGCAGCACTGCAATATATCAACATGCACCAAGAAGTGTGCCCCATCTACTGCAGATTTTGTAAAGAAATTCATTTATAAAAATCTTACATGGGGAAAGATAATACATCTTTCCGATGCTTTGCTGTTCCCTTGATTTTCAGTGTCCTCTTAAATTTCTGTAGATTGTTCACCAGATTCCCGAGCTATGCACCAAGCACACTAAGGTTTGGTACACTGGCTGGTCTACCATAGAGGAGGGGACCATCTACCTAATGTCTTGCGCTATATTTGTCAAGGGTTTTAGACACTTTTTTGACTAGCAAGATGAAAGGGACGGGGCTCAAAAAAAGGTCTGTGCAAGAAATACAATGCAAATCACTTTTGAGAATTTTTCTAGTGTGAACTAGGCAATCTAATCGGAGATGTAAAGTTAGTCCAGACCAGATTTATCATTCGCCATCAGACACTTTGATAAATCTGTTGCAGTATATGACTGTCTGTCTTTCTTTTGGGCTACCAATGAATGTTATAAGAAAGCCTGGTAGACGGCAACTTATAGGAACTGCATAAGAAAGTTTAAAATGGGGGGGTGGGTTTTGTTATATAAAAGGGGTTGTACCCACTATTTATAAGCAACCTCCCCATTCACAGGATATGGGATAACAATATAATTGGTGAGGGTACAACTGTTGGAACCCCCATCGATCATGAGAACATAACCCTCTGCCATCCAGGGTACAGGGGTCCCGTTTTCACTAATAGGTGGAGCAACATGTTGTAATTTTGAACACTCTATAGCAGTGATGGCGAACCTATGGCGTGAGTGCTAGAGCCTTCTCTATTGGCACCCAGGCTGTTACTCCAGTACAGTGTTCACCAGACAGGACTAAAATTCTCCTCATGCAGTCCCATGCCACCCAGGACAGAAGGTATGGACAAATTTGGATTTACATTGGAGCTCTTTGTCCAGGCCCCATGATTCTTCTTTTTCAGGGGATTATTATAACAATAATACAAACTTCTCCTCCTTCTTTCTACTGTATTGGTGTCCACAGGAGACCAATGCGATTGAATGCCGTGACAGAGCGAAGGAGGAATAAGTCACTGCTTAAAGGAAACCTACCATTTGATTTGATGCATTGTATTGTAGTGTAGCTACACTGATGCAGGATCATATCCTGTTTAATCCCAGAAGTGGTTTTGCTGAAAAAACTAATTATAAAATTATGATAATAAAGCTCTGTGGTTCTGTGCATGGGCTCAGCACTTCTCCTCTCGCATTAGTAATGCACTGCACCAGAGGATGATGCAATCCATGTTCTCCCTGCCAGGCAGAATAATCAATTGCTGCACAATCCCCTAACTACTTTGTATGAGTGATCCAGCTCAGGTTGATTAGTCCTGTCTTGGCTGTTCAGGAAGCTTGTGTGAATTTTATAATTGTTTTTTCAGCTCAGGGATTAAACGAGATATGATTCTGCATCAGCATACAGCATTCTCAAGGTATGTTTGCTTCATAATACATCAAATCAAATGGTAGATTTTCTTTAAAATACCACGTTGGCACTTTATGATAAAAAAGTGGGTTTTAATTGTACTTTGGCCATTTGGTCTCTAAAAGGTTTGCCATCACTGCTCTATAGGGTCAGGACCTTTAAAACCACCAGCAAGTTGTCATTCAGACGCGGATTTAGGTACTCAACCTGCCAATATCATATCTATGTCTATCTGGCATGTCTTGAGAAAATGTGTAACTAACTGAGAGTACGGAGAGTACACCTTGCTCTGATACTAATGTGACTGATATACAGACCAAAATGAAACCTTAGAGGTTGGTCTCAGAATTAACTCCAATAATCTAGGTAATACATTTCCACATAAGAATAATGGGCACCTATATTATTGCAAATACTGCTATATGTTGTAGTATTGTTAGTTAAGGGGCCCTAACACTGGGCTTTGAAAAGAATAAACATGTGTACGTGCAGTTCCATGCCCTAACACAGAGAGTGCTGTTGCGTGCAGGTACAATATGTACAGATACAATATTGAGTATTGTACAGTAGCAGTGCAGTTTTGCTGACAATACAAACTAAACCAGAACAATTAATCACATTTTAAAATTGTGTAAAAACTGCAATTTCAGACATGTGCTTCACTTCAGACAATAATCTCTCTATAGACCTTAATATATTGAATATATATAAATCACCGAAAAATTCTCAGAAAAAAGAGTCTGCCTCAAAGTAAAGGGTGGAGAGGACAATTCCTCAATTCTGTTAGTTTGGGGATTGCCACCACAATGGTTTCTTTGTGGTGATAGATCATGACATGCACATGAAAGTGATATGTTCTTGAGAAAAGATGGCTTGATTCGAGCCTTAAGTGACCAGGAGAGTGGCTGCTGGGGAGTGTGACAAGAGCAGATGGCGTATAAAGAGAAGAAAGCAGATGTAAAGGGGGAACAATTTTTATTGAAAATAAATCAAAAAGAACAATTAAAATCATTTAAAAACCCAAAGAACAAAGTTCATTTGGGTGCGCAACACACACTCCCATAAAGGATATAAATATCATAGATATAATAAATACCCAACTGTGTCCATGCACTTCCAATGAGGAATGGTAGAGGCACAATATTGTGACAAGGTGTAAAGGGACTGAGAAAGTAGTTACACGGGCACTGCCCTATATATGCATCCAAAAACACAAGGTATATATGCAGTCCCAAATAGTATGCGTACAATAGCCAAAATACAAAATACAAAGACAAATGGGTTACATTACCGGAAATAATCTAGGTCTGGGAGTGAGAAAGCCCCACGCGTATCGCCCATTAAATGGGCTTCATGGGCGATACGCGTGGGGCTTTCTCACTCCCAGACCTAGATTATTTCCGGTAATGTAACCCATTTGTCTTTGTATTTTGTATTTTGGCTATTGTACGCATACTATTTGGGACTGCATATATACCTTGTGTTTTTGGATGCATATATAGGGCAGTGCCCGTGTAACTACTTTCTCAGTCCCTTTACACCTTGTCACAATATTGTGCCTCTACCATTCCTCATTGGAAGTGCATGGACACAGTTGGGTATTTATTATATCTATGATATTTATATCCTTTATGGGAGTGTGTGTTGCGCACCCAAATGAACTTTGTTCTTTGGGTTTTTAAATGATTTTAATTGTTCTTTTTGATTTATTTTCAATAAAAATTGTTCCCCCTTTACATCTGCTTTCTTCTCTTTATATTCAATCACGTATTCAGATGTGGGAAGATTAATTATTTGGTGTACGCCATACACAATAAACCCCCCCCCCCTTTTTTTGTAAGAGCAGATGGCGAGGATCCTCTTTAAGCAGCCTGCCGTGCTGAGGTCTAATTGATGTTGTCATCTTCAGGTAAGGCTGGTTTGTGCGTTCAGCCATGGAGTACAGTCATAAAATAGACGTGGACACAAAGAAAAGTACAAGTCTTTATCACAAGTATTTTCCCTTTTAGTTCCTCGCAAATCATGGCTGACGTGACTAAAATTCACTAATAGTAGTTCCAAAGCATTGGGAACTATGTGGATATAAAGGACAGGGAGTAAAAGTTCTCCTTACAGAAACTTTGCCAATTAAGGCCGCCTTGCAGGTCTGAGGAGACTTAAACCTATTGATGCTCTACAAGGGGATTCTGGGAAATATGCAAATAAGTTTTCCAGGATAGGAAATATGCACATTTCTGGGGGAGTTACTGATCCAGGGATTTATTCCCCCTTCTTTTTTCCCTACAGTGAGACTTCTAGGAAGTTTTTCTGGATCAACATAATAGGCTGAACTTACAAAGTTACCTAACAAAGCAGTACAGTCCATCAAGTTTAACCAAGGAAGGAGAGGGGACTTGAAGTGAAGGGATGTGGGATCCTATATAAGAGCATCAACTTTTATTTTACTGTAGTGTTCTGATATTATGGAAATTTGGTTTTTATGTGAGGTATTTTTTTTTCGGTCACGTCCACAGATAAAGCTTGAAAAGTCACGTCTTGCAGCCAAGGTGGTTAGACTCTATTAGCTACAGATAAGCATTGTAAATATCCCATCACAAAAGCACCGATACCAGGGCACATGATCTTATTGTTCACATAGTCTTCACTATGAACATATATATATATATACACTGAGTTACTATGGCTCTACAGTTAAGCAGGATGTATATAACAAGATGTGTTGTCATCTTCTGTTCTTTTGATATATACTATTAAAAGAAGACTTGCTATTGAAATTGCACCGGAATGCTTACTCAATCTATAAATCCACGGCTTGTGGAGAAGACACTTGTGGTTCAACTATTTGTGGTTCAGCTAAATAGGAATATGGTTTATGTAAAGGGAGTATGTTCTATTGTGCAAGGACACAGCTTAAAGGTCTTTTGAGAAACTTCTGTAGTGTCCAGGGCTGGTTACGAAAGAAGAAAATACTACACGTACTCAGCTCCCGATCTCGGTTCCAGCATTTCTGCTCAAGGTCAATTGTTTGCGGTTACTGGACTTCTAGAGCCAATCAGTAGCCCTGGCAGCCCCCTTGCAACATGTATCAAGCCACAAGGGTTCACAATCAATTCCGGCTCAGATATGCGTGTTAACTGACCGGGAGCTTCAATGCTGGAATTTGGAGCCGAAGCAAGGTAAGTATACTTTATTTTTTTAACATCTTATACCTGCACTACTTTAAAATGCAACAATGCACACAAAAATGTTGCTAAACAAACAAATAAATTGATGCTGTAAAGATAGATAAATTTACACTGCCTAGCCATGAGACAGTATTAGTAAATTTGCTCCATTGTGTTATGTCTAATATAGGGTCTACAAGGCAAAGTAATGAACTCATTGATGTCCTATCAAACACTGCGACAGTCGGAGTGTTCCTTTAAATCATACATGACAATATTCAGGCTGTCGAGAGTGATTAGTTAAAACATCGCACTTACTTGTTGAAAAGGTTGAGCCCAATCCTGTAATGTCTTTTCCTGATCACATCATTACTAAAGGCAGGTGAATCCCAGCTGTTTCGTGTCTCTTTGTGGTACGTCTGTTTGCTCAGGGTCTGCTCCCGGATACTGTCTCGAGAAGACTCTGAGCTGCAGTTTATGGTATCATTGGAGTTAGAAGTGCTATTTATACTGTCATTATCGCCATCAGAATAATCAGATTCAGATTTACTCTGTCGGTTTACAGTGCCGTTAATAATCAACTGTGCATCGATAGGCCTTGGCCGGTGGCGGCTTTGTTCGTCTTCCCTAGGGATTATTTTGGTTGGAATATGGGAGATATGTTTGGGGCTTCCTTGCTGACTGTGGATGGCTCTTTCATAGATGTTCTGCCTTTTAATAGATCCTCTTTCAGAACGATCACTAAGATCTACTGAACTGTCACTAGGTGGCTCAATGGTAAGCAATGGGAGATGGTCTATTCTTGACCGAAGGTCCTGGCACTCCAGGGATGGGGTGCTCCGACAACTAGTATCTGTGTCCAACTTATCGTCCTTATGAGTCATGGACCAGTACTCTTGAGAAGAGTTCATTGATCTGAGTCTTAAGTCAGATTCTGTGCTGGACGGTCTATCCACAGATTGAGAAAGAGGAAGAGGAGGGGAGAGTTCTTCCTCGTCAATGTACAGGGTAACATCACTATAAGATGCCGTCATTTCATCGAGTTTCCTGTGATCAATATTATGTGCTGGCTTCATCTGACTACTTCTTTCTAATTCCCGACTTCTTAATTGTTCAGATGCTTGGACTTCATCCGCATGTAAACTACGACAATTCAACGCATCGTCGATAGATTCAGCAAGGGACTTGACTTGTCTGGAAAAAGCATCTTCAAGTTCTGTGATTGCATCAGCGAAATCGCTGGACGCAGCAGGGGATTTTAGGGATGTCTGCTCGCCAAGATCCCCACAATCAGATTGCACAAGGCGGTGTCCTAGTTTTGAGCCATCATTCGACAGAGATACCTGTTTTCCTTCAAAATAGGAACTATGGACTTTCTCTGGCCCTTCAAAGGAGAACTGCATTCTCATATTGGACAATACAATCCTTCTCGACATGCGGTTTTCTGACATGGAACTTCGAAGCCTCTCAAAATTCTTGTTCATCTGATATTGCCGGAAGGCAGTCTGGATAGTTCGTGCAGCATGTCTGGTTATGAGACGGCCTCCATATTTGCGCTCCAGCATTTCCACCTGAAAAAATAAACCCAAAGTTACTAACACCATACTGCAATAGATCCTATTCTTTTCAAGCTTGCGGATCACAAAATGCAAAGTCTTTGGGTCAGCAAACAAAACGTATCACATTTGTGCGCATTCCTTTTTTTATTTAATTGATTATGCTGTCGAACCAGGTGTTTTGCCTTCTAATGAATGAAAAACGTAAGTTTTTGGGCGGATGTGAAAAATAATAGATGCAGAAAACAAATGGTAAAAAACAGATGCAGACAAGAAATGGAAACAGAACAAATCTGTTTGAATAAACCCTTACTTTGAGAATCTGTCACCGTGATAAATTTGATGCACTCTCAAACTGCTTTTACCCCAACAATTAGACATTTGTATAAATTTGTTCTAATATACCAATGAAACGTGTGTCTATTTTTATAGAGGATATAGCAAAGTTGTCAGTCTTAGGCGAATTACCAATGTGTCCTTCAACATAGAGCAAAGAGGAGGGATCCTCACCGTCCCACCTGAAAGAGATTGGGGTTTTTCCCCCAGTGATGCTTTTATGGACAGTGACATCACTGGGGACCTCTCAGTCAGTCTGCGTTTTCCACAGTATACAACATAAACTGGGCAGATGGAGGCAAAGGGGGGGGAGTTGTCCATCTGCACAGTTTATGTTGTATACTGTGGAAAACGCAGACTTGAAAGACGTAATAAGATGGCATATACACTCAGCTGAGTCCATTGGAGCCTATAGGGGACAGATGCAACAGTATTACATCCATTCCTGGCCTCCACTGAACATATACATAGCTCAGCAGGAGAGAGGTCCCCAGTGATGTCACTGTCCATAAAAGCATCACTGGGGGAAAAACCCCAAACTCTTTCAGGTGGGACAATGAGGATCCCTCCTCTTTGCTGTTTGTTGAAGGACACACATTGGTAATTCGTCTATTAGCTATTCGTATATGTCAATGGATACGCTTAGCGTTTACACCAGGAGCTTTCCTGGCATATACGCTGAACACATTAGGAAATTCTCATTTATTCATGACATGAAAATTCAAAGTATATAGATAATAACATACATAAAGTAGAAAATAATGCATGTTAATTATGTAGATAATAAAGTATGTAGATAATTATTCATGCAGATTAATAAATATATGGCAGATTTTCCGTTACAACAGTTAACAAAAACAAGCCCATGACATTACGCTACTATCAAAAACAATACTCCAGGATCACTGCCTAGTCCAGAAGAGTGTGTAATGTGAATGTCAAATCCCACTGCTTATATTAGCGATTCTGGGAAATGTGCCACCAATGTTGTTATACTGGCATAATAAAAATACATATTGCTGAAAATATTTCATATTTAAAGGAAAACCATTCTTCTATCGGGGACATAGGTAAACAGTGATCATTAATTCTAATGATACATGATCCCTTGTATGTCAGAAAAATGGAAAACTAGAGCACTTCCTAGTCATATATAGGATGCAAAAAAGAAAAAAGTGTTTTCCACGGCTGAGATTCAGCACAAGGATAGCCTAAGGATCCCGTGTCCCTACTTGTAAACATTGCTTAGCTATATTATTATCTTGGAATGGAGCGACACTGCACATTCCATTGTGTGTGAATCTACTCTTACAGGACAGGGCTTTTATTCACTGACAACAAGCAAAAATCTAAGAAAATGTCAATTCTGAAAGATTCAATTCAATTAAATATGACAGCAAGAAACCTCTTACCTGCTTGTCCTGCAGATCTGAAGACAGTTCATAGCTCTCGGAGAGTGATCTAGAGCGTTTTATCGCCTCCTCCTCAGCTTGTTTCCGCAGAATGGATGTGGAATGCTGTAGTTTTGGCCTTCGTGACCGCTGTCCGGGGGACACAGAATAAATCCCGTATGCAGGGTGGTCGTACTGGTCGGGGCTTATAGATGAGCTGTGTGTGATTGCTCCTTGGTGGTAACCTGATGACCCGTCTAAAGAAGCGCCAGTCTCACTTCCAGGGACCTCTCCTTCAACACTAGATAAAAAAAGGGATAAACAACCATAAGTCTATGTAGTTACAAAAATGTAATTTACATCCAGTAGTCTCTGGAATAATACTGCATTGTTAGATCCGCATGGGTTCATTAAAATACACATATTCACACCTAAATCATGGCAGATCACATCCCTGGATCTCACCTGTGACATTACCTGCAGTAAAGGAACTTTCTTTCTTCTTGCTCTAAGGCAAGGCAACACTTGTGCATAGAAACCGAAGGCAGGCATGTATTGGGCGTGTAGTAGACATGTGTGTCAGTCTTATCCCGAGGTCAAAGTACTGACTGATCACACAATGAACTGATCAAAGTTACCACTGTCACCGCCTTAAAGAAATTTCTGTGAGAAAAATAATCCTTTTTCAAATAATTTACCTCAAAAATATATGTATTATGCAATTATTACCTCAACAACGCCATCAATGACTGCCAACCATGACTGCTCAGAGCCTGGGTACCTTAGAGACCTTCCACAATCAGTGTGAGGAAAAGCAAAGACCCAATGCCGAGGTGAAGATTTATCAGGAGAGGGTCCTGAATGGGTGACCCCTAGATAAATAATACACAGCAGGAAATATAAAAGCTTTTACGCCCCTATTCACTCTTCACCCGATGACTCTTAGCTTTGAATATAAAGCCCTCAATATAGATACTGAGAGAAATCAATAGACATTACATGTACAGTATGTAATGCTTTGTAGCAAAAAAAAAAAAAAGTTTTTACGTAAAACACTTATCTGTGTACAACTATTTGAAGAGGTGTGAGTGAACACTCCTAGGCCCTGAGGTAAAATGTGTAACAGATCAGGTTTCATTTATAATATTTGTGTCCTCTGTAGAGGGACCCCCCACAGACAATAGTCCAGACTGCATCCCATGTAGCTATGACCCTAGTGGTTACCCCAGGGTGCCTATAATTTATTATACTGATGCCCTGGAGTAGGGGACTTGGCACCCACACTAGCACACTGCAAAGGTGTAAGAGCTGCTTCTGCACAAAAGCTATGTCTACATGTCAAGTACAGAGATGGCTAAATTCAGAAGTCCCTTTAAATGGTGTCCCTTTAGTTATGATCAGCCTTATTGAATGTGGTATATGGTCTCATACAAACTCTCGGTCAGGGGGCTCAAGGGCTCAGAACTTAGAACCTAGACTTAGACACTATGTCATTTGATACCAATGTTCTTTTGGGGTACTATGGAACTATAAGGGTATCATTTTGGAATTTTTTTTTTATTGGCCTGTTTGAGCACATACTGTACATTAGACTAGACCTGACCTGCTAGATATTCAATTCCAGGCCAGAGACAGTCTGCAGATCTATCTGAATGTTTTTGAGAAGCTGCTCACATTTACATCTTTCCTCTTGGCTGAATTCTCACTTTAGAACTAAAGCGCCGGGGGATTCACAGAGTGTGATAATGAAAACTTCACAGATATTTTTAATTGTTTTGTCACTATGAAGCTACAGAATATATTGATTTCCTTCCTGACTACAATGTACAAAAGGCTACACCTTCCAGTGGTACAAAGAACCATAGATGATAGAGACACAGACGTCCATTTTACCCTCAATGGCATCATCGTTGCCTGCAATACATGCCATTTTGGCTGTGCTATCTATTTCAGATCCTTCATATTTTAAGTAAAAGTGGTATTTTACCCTAAAAATTGCATGTGAGCATCGTGCTTACTTTGCAACAGCAGGGACTTCTCTCAAATTCTGTCCCTGTCCCCATGGGGCTCACAATCTAATCAACCTACCAGTATGTTTTGGAGTGTGAGAGGAAACCGGAGGAAACCCACACAAACACGGAGAGCAGTTTTTGCCTGTCACAGCCTGAAAAGCGGGTGGTCTCATCTTACAAGTACTGTCTCCATGCCAAGACTAAATTTGCCCGGAGGTTTAAAGGATCCTCTGTCCAACAAATAAGGGGCCTATAGCTATGCTTCACCCATGTGCAGAGAACTTTCCTGGCACGGCGTGTGATAGCAGCCAGCTCCTACGTCTGCAAGATACGAAATCGGCAGCAGGAAACCACACAAAAGCAAGGACAAACATCGCGTCAGGAATAACCTCCCTCTGCAAGCAAGCAATAAAATCCAAAACATTTACTGACATGCAAAAGAATGGCTCAGTATGTAAAACATCTCTAGTATGCATGTCTAATACACATGCTACAGTAGGGGGTACTAGATTTTATCATAAGGAATCTTTACCAAAATCATAAAGTCTCCAGTGCAAAAAGAAGCAAAGAAAAGCAAAATCCAGTTCTCCACAAGCAAGAGAAATGTGCAGAACAGGACGAAGCTTTATACATGAAGTACTATGTGTATAGTACAGTGCACAAAGGAGTCCTATTTATAGATGACTGCAGCCTATTTCTAGCTGTCTGTTCAGCACACGCTCATATTCTTTTTATATTCATCCACCGGGGCTCCTGTCCTGCCATTCTTACCCTCCGGAGATGACGTTATCTGTGATGACTTGCGTTACTCACCTCTTATATAAGCTGTGGTTACATCACAGCCCGGCCCTCTGCTGGTAAATACAGGCCATATAGTCACATCTCATTTCCCATGGGATTACAGAGTATTTGCACTACAGGGTGTTTGTAGGTTGTGTTGTATACATTAACCACAGATCTGCATTTTAAAGAGGAATATGTGTTTCCTCTTTATAATAGGTAATAGGATTAAAAAATATAGAATTTTTAGATGCTAAGTACACTATATAATAAGTATATTCATAATATTTTGGTAATGCAGGAAGGTCAAACACCCACTTGAAAAAAAGTTACTTTTTGAACTTTTGATTTAACAAAATATGTTCAAGAAATATTATTTATAGGTATATTGTCAACATATTTTACCCCATTAAACTAGCAGCCCCCCCAGGTAGGGCATGAATGATTTCATTTTCCTGTTGTTTTGATCAATCTGGAATAATCCAAATACATTACACAATCCAGCGCTTCATAGTGGGGAACAAAAGTTTAGCTATACTGAGAAAACATGATTTATTGTGCAAAATATAATTACTGAATTTGCCTCAAGGCATACTGCCCCCCACAGTCATGACAAAGTATTACTGCTGTCACTGCCAGCTCCACTCACATGAATCGCCATTTGTTGGCACTTGGCATGCTGTGAATATCTGATCATCGGCGGTCTAAGGGCACCGAGCTGTGAAATGAAGCTCACCCAGAAACAATGCACTTTTGCTCCGGCGTCTCTCAGTTTAGCGGGTTATTTTACCTGAGAATTTTTTTTGTACCACAAAAATGAATGTTCACTACATTCTGCATTACGTATGGTATCTTTCTATTACATATAAACCCGATCTGTGAAATGAGACCATACTTGATATACACGACTTTTATAGCAAACCTGAAATAGTTCAATATTAAAGGGGTTGACCAATTGACCTCATGTTGTATGTATTCTGTGTGTAAGTAAGAGGGGCAAGATATAAGGTAATTTACCAATATACATCTATTAATAGTTAGGCTACATTCACACTAACGTATGGAGGACATATATATACGGCCGATATACGTCCTCCATAGATGGCAATGGGCGCACGGCGCCCTACGGGAGCGATACGGTGCAGCACACGTGCGGCACCGTACCGCTCCGTACCCGGGAAAAAGATAGGACCTGTCCTATCTTTACCCGTAGTACGGCGCCGTGCGCCATTACTTCCTATGGCGAGGGGCGGGGGTGAGCCACGCTCACCTCCTCCTCCTCTCCCCGTGCACTACTGTTGCCCACTACGGTACGGGCGGGCAACGGCAGTGTGAATATAGCCTTAGGCGTTACTTTACATATCAAGAAAGCGGAACAGAATTATTAATAGATGTTTATTAGTAAAGTACTAAATATCCTGCCCCCCACACTTACACACACACTACAAAAAACATGAGGTAAATGGCCAACCCTTTTAACATGGGCCTGTGAGGAGACTTGACAGAAAGAAAATCGGCAGTGTCTTCAGGAAAGAGACAACTCAGGCAACCTATTATTTTGTACTGCTTTTTTGTGAAGGAGAAAACATTTGTGTGCAGGGTACCTGAGGCTGAGAGGCAGGAATTTTTCTTTAGGTGTAATAATAGACACTATATATGGATACCCAGTGGACTCCATTGTAGTCAGTGGTTCCTTTGAATGATTTTGGTTTCCATTGGAGAAGAACAAACACCTGAGGCAAGTGTGTACCTAGCCTCACAGGGGGCTTTTAACACTGTCCATGTGCCATAAGTGATTGAAAAAGTCCCAATGCAAATATATAATTTATACTCCTCACAAGACTATTCAACAGTGACGAGTGACTAAAATTCATTGATTGATATATACATATAATATACTGTAGGATCCGTTGGAAATACAGAATGCAATATCAAGACATCCCCCAGAAATATGTAGTATGAAATGACTCAAAACCAGACCTTCTTTAACAATTATTGCACATGGTGTTACTGTGTGCAGTACTCCATAGAAAAACTAAACTGTAAGTCCCATTAAGGACATGACCTGATGAGTGAGGATACTGTATGTTGACGCAATATTAATGATGTGAAACCCAACTATAGCAAATATATATATCCACTCTGCAGTATGAATAGGAATTCTGCTTAGGAGTAATGAGAACAGTTACGGTCCCGGCATCTTATGAAATGTCTGACAGAGAGAAAAATTCCGTTGCAGCTCATATGGTTAAATCATTAAACCTCAGCCCCACAACACAGAAGCTCATTCAGTTGCAGAAAGAACCCAGCAATGTGACAGCAGAGCTCAGACTTAGCGGGAGATGCCAGGAAGTGTAATCAAGACTCCAAAATGTCTGCAGCCGAGTACAGAAAGAGCCACCTATGAAATATTGAGGGTTATTGCTGCAGTCTCGCACAATACTTAGGCCATAAAAGCAGCAGCTGCCGGGAATTAAAAATCTGTCTAATGAGCTTCCCAAATCTCTCTTTTTGGAATTAAAGCTCAGAGTGAAAGCTAATTCTGGAATAGTAACATTCCTCGAAGACTCCCACAGTTCTTCCAACAGCTGAGTCCTGGAATGTGAGCATTCATCCTAAATAAAGTAGTGGACTGATAAAGAAGCTGAGCAGAGAGCCACCGGCCTGGCAGCTGGGAGCCCACGGAGCTTTATATAGTATAACAGCTATAGAGATATATATAAATATTAACAATCATTTTCTGTAACTCCGCTCCCTTACACATGATGTCAAGTGAAGAAGGAATATTGTTGACTGTATAATATCCATTCATTCAGTCAGTCCACAGATACTAATGTTATGTAAAAATTAAATAAGAAAAGGGAAACGTGTTACATAAAATGTGATTAATTCTCCCATAACCTAGAACTTACATCACAATTGGGCTTGACGTAGCACCTTCAGCCAGGCTACAAAATGTAGCTTTGTATAAAAAATTATTATTGTGTAATGCCACCTCTCTGGACTCACGGGTCAGTTAAGACTGCCATGGGCCCTTGAGTGTATGAATATTATAGCCCCTACAATTCTGGAAGTCACTTCCTGCATAAGGTATTAGAATCAAGCTTCTTGGGCAATAGGGGATGTGTTCCTTTTGCCTGCTTTCAATCTCCAAGCATCATAGTTTTTTCCTGGCCATTGTGGTTGGTCTGTGAAATTCGGCCAGCGCACGATTTGTGGTGCACGGACATGACCATGGTTGAGTGTTTCTAGCCGAATTCAGTGCTTTATCCCGGTTACACATCCATGAAATGAAATGAAATGGGGATGTATTTTACACAATCTGACACTATGGATAAATGTGAACTCCCAACACCAGGTTGCTTCATAAATTTAAAGATAAGGAACAGCACAATACATGTTTGTGTGAAAACTGGAAAGAGGTTGTTTGAAATTTTCCTCAAGGAGCTCTTGCCAAGACATACACAGTATACAGTATTTACTGTACATAACATGTAGTACACTGGTCACAGGTGAAATGCCAACTAGATCCTCTCTGATCCCCTTAATTCCTGAATATTTACACTTCTTTCAATAATCCAGTTCCTAGAAAAACATCTTAAAGGATCTATATTACTGACCCTCTATACTAGTTAGTTGTGATATATATATATATATATATATATATATATATATATATATATATATATATATATTTATATATGTGAAGTTCCTATACATATTGTACATGCTCGCCTAACATCTACATAGTGCTTAAAATATGAAGTTGGAAACCTCCAAAAAAGATGGTTGGACTGTAGGAGCACAAGACACTAAATGTTTTCCTCCAAAATACCGCAACATCCTACTGCATGATCTTAATGTGGTCCTAAATTGTAGACAATTGTCAGATAAACCCCACTATTTTGGTAAAAGTATTTGTCAATAAATTGTGTATAGCGATATATTAACTCCAGATGATAAGGAAATGAGAGCTCCTTGGTTATCAAGGGTGATGAGTTTCTGCGTACACTCTCCGCCATGAGGAATATCTGTCTCATTGGGTCAGGTTCTGTCTAAGGTGTATGGTCATCTTCAGTCTCAAGGTAGATCATGTGGTCCACAATGAATGCCATCTGCTTAGTGTCAGGGTTGTACGCACATGACATGATAAGAAAGAACCAAGATATCTATGTACATATCGATGCTTTGCAGTTTGGGCTGAGATGTCCCCAAGCCCGGCTTCACATGACAGTATTCTGGTGAGTAATTGGCATTATTATTTGCAAGCCAAAACCAGGTTCATACAGGAGAAAACTTTCTGGTTTGGGCTTCCAAATACTGCTCAGAACACTACAGTGTGAAGCTGGCATTGAGGTAGTTCAAGTGCCTTAGAAGTAGGTTAGGTTGGGTTATTCTTTTCTTTTAAGAATTTCGAAAACCACTTTGTAATAGTTTAATTAAAAAACAAGAACCTTGCCAGGAACAAGACGTTCCGCATCCAAAGAATTTGTTCTGCATTAACTCCAAATGACCCAATTGAATTCTCCATGCATCTATAGATATCTACAAGCTGGGATCCATTCCGTCTGATGGAAAGGTTCCATATGATACAGTTCCGCTTGCCATAGGAATTACTTGGGGCCAAACAGCGTCTAATCTGAAAGTCAGCGGAGATCAACCCACCTGCAGTCCTCAACTCTATGAAAGGATGAAATATTTTATCTTAAGTAGGAGAGTCAGGCTCAGCTCACATGGATTGGTGGACGCTCTTCCTTGTTTACGCAAACTTGAAGCAAAATGTTTCATGTTTGTTGAAGAGGAGGATGAATCATTGCGTGATTTGCATAGAAGAACACAGGGTGCTTTGTGACACGAGCCTGGCAACTGGATGCTCTCTCGATGGACAGATCACATGGAAATATTACACTCTAGCGAGAGAGTCATGCCTCAGGCACATCATGAGTGCACAAAACAAAATCATAATAATAATGATATGCTATGACAGCACGGATGCCCATACATATACCATACCAAGTCTGTGGCTAAGAAGCTCCGCCACACCATCCATGGCCCCTCCCACTGTAATATGTAATTTTATGCAGTATTAAAGTTGCAATACAATGACATGTACACTCTATGGGGTGCATCTATCCCCAAAAGAAAAAAAAAATCTGCAAATAAGAAGTAGAACAATTATACTGCAGGATGTCAGAGAATGGACTCAATTACCGATTCCTGCTCTATAAAAATTTCCCTTTATATAAGAAGTATGATATTTCTTCACATCTTTTTTTTACCATCTGTGCACATTTTACACATTCACTTATTATAAAATTAGATTTTTGTTTTTTGTAACTTAAATTATAAAACACAAAATCCCATGACAATACATTAATATATACTGAATATGACACTTAGTATTTTCTACTTATAGACACCTTCCTACAACTTTATTAGTAACAAGCGACTGGGTCCCAACATCAAACTGATCAATAGACCGGGGGTCTCATGCACTAATGTTAGAATGAGAAAAAAAATGGGATAAGAGTCACATGTGCGTTGGGGACTTTGAAGATCGTTACACTAGGGCAGTGATGACGAACCTATGGCACTGGTGCCAGAGGTGGCACTCGGAGCCCTTTCTGTGGGCACCCAGGCCATCACCCCAGAATGAAGTTCACCAGACAGAACTCAAAGAATCTTCCTGCAGAATCTTCCTACAATGATAGATGAATTTTCCCTCCTCCTTTCAACTGCGTTGGTGTCCTTAGGAGGCTGAAGGATTGAAAGTTGTCATGAACAAGGAGAAATACATTACTGCTTAAATTGCTGCGCTGGCACTTTGCAATAAATACGTGGCTTTTGGTTGAAGTTAGGGCACTGAGGCTCTAGAAGGTTCGCCATCACTGCACTAGGGTATCTCTACCAGAGACTGAATGGAGCGTTAGTGCCCAATGTCAGTGCATTACAAACTAGAGGACATAGAGACAAATTGCTTTACCAATAGGCAAGTTTCCTGTTACAGAGCTGTGCTGGACACTTAATAGACAACGGAGATGAAATATTGATCCACTATTGTTTTTTTATGCTGCATACAAGCTGGAAAGTAGAAATACAAACTAAATACAATTTTTGCTTTAATAGACAATAGTATTGAATCGTGTGTGGGCATCACATATATATGTTGCGGCCATTGCCCTGACATAACCTACCATGCTCTAAGGATCTAACACAAAAATGTCCAATCATCAAATCCATCATATCCAATCATCAATTAATCAAATCATATTCATTCTTGTAACCCAGTGTAACAGATTTCCTGGTCCACAATGGGTCCTCTTGACCACTCACTTCCAATAGGGGGAGACACCACATATCTATTCCTACCTAGGTTCTCCGAAATCTCCTTTTGGAAGCTTTTTTTTGGGGGGTGCAATTACAAAAATTTCCAATTGTATAAAATCATCACAGAAAAGAAGACTTGCCCTTGGTGAGTCTGATCCAGGCACTTGCAGGAGCTGAAATGGCTCTCACACAGCTATGTACCCGGTGATAAATCTAAACCTGTCCCATGCTGACATCACTACAAGCACTGACAGGCTTGACGTGGGACTAAATATTTTTGGCAGGTGGTAAGAAAAAAAAAAAAACATGTGACACAAAGAGGCCCCTAAGTCATAAAATGTTTTAAAAAATACCAATAAAACTACAAAAAACATGTAACATAACTGGAATACCTGTATGGACTGAAATATGTGGGGCAAATGGTAATAAAGAACACGGATATGAAAGTAATATAATATTGTATATAACCACACGATAAAACATACATAGGTGCGTGGTGTAACCTCTTTTGTAGAAATCCATACCTTAAATAATTGAAGAGAAGGTGGATTATTACAAATCGTGTGCTGATCCAGGCATATCCCTATACTTGTGCCCAAAACAGTGAGTTCACATAATCATATGAGTCTACCAAATCTGGGAGGGTGCTGCTTTCTATGATCCGATTCGAGGACAACGTGCCACAAACAGCAGCAGGTATTGTAATAAAGAATTTGCATGGCAAATGTAGGTTGGAAGTACAAGGCAGCCTGGCATCGTATTATCAGAGCCAGTGTGATGTGCCCTTACATTAGGGCATGGCTTTGGGAAGGCTTCAACTGTGTCCGTTCAGATCATTGAAGTGAATGGAAATGAGATGTAATACCATTCATGACCCAGAGACATGTGTGGCGCTGTTTCTGACATATACCAGGCATGTATATCCTATGGTAAGACTCATTTAAGGCAATGTTCTGCAACCTATGGATCCGTGCTTCTCTCCCAACTACAACTCCCAGTGACTGTCACATGCTGTGAGTTGTAGTTTGTATAATATTTCTTAAAAGGATGTGACAAAATGTGTAGAGCGTTTAAATATGTATTGCTTGGATGGTAACTGCAATTTCGCTATAAATATACCTTCCTTTTATGTCCGCCAGCTGTTCTGAATTGCCCAAACTAGTAGCAACTGGCAGAGAGGTTTATTTATACCCGTAATAAGTGGCAATCTACCGCAGGACGTCACGTGTCAACTTCGTTGCGTCTACGATGGTCAAGTGCACAGAAACTTGTAGAATTGATACCAATGACCGGGGAGCTCCTTTTAGTTATTATAATCCTATGAAGACAGCTGCATGGGGAAGGGACACGGGACTATGTGGTGGGAGTGACAGAAATATAAACAGGATCATAATCTGGGTCCATTTTCCATTTTAAGTGATTCTTGGTAATGTGAAGCACAGATGTAGGGTGATTTGAGTCAAATTCTTTGGAAACACCGATGCATTACATCATGGGCTCTGGCAGTTCTTCTCATCTTGCTGTAAAGATGAGGAGGTTCATTACAGGAATACAGATTTATTTTTTTTAAAAGGTCTATTTTTGTTTTAAGCAATCTTATTGGAAAATGTATTTTGAAAACAAAAAAAAAATATATATATATATACACATATATATCTTGTTATTGATAACTTACTCCCATGAATAAAAATAGAAAATGCCATAGTAACCTTAGGGATCCCCTGCCGATTTTCTTCTATTGTTGCCTGATCACCTGCAGCTCTGCACTTCCTCCTCGCACGGTACAAATACCTTCCATACAATGTTTATGTGACTGTTTACTATGCCCTCCACGGTTTAGCTTTTACTTGACTTAAGGACACCCAACTTACAGACGACACCTAGCTACAGACGGACCTCTCTGCCCCCTGGTGAAGATCTCTGGATGTTACTTTAGTCCCAGGCTGCAATGATCAGCTTTAATGAAGCTTAATGATCTGCTTAATAAAGTTACAGAAGTTAAGTTTTTGTCACTGGGACAAAAAAAATGTGTTGTCTGGATCTACAATTATGAAATATACCAGTTCTGACTTACATACATATCCAACCTATGAACAAACTTAAAAAACATATCTTGTATATAACCTCGGGACTGACTGTATAGCCATATAAACATAGTGGCTGTTGACAAAGGCTCAAAGCCAAAAATTTTTTTACATTTTTAGACTTAGAAATAGAGAGTTCAACTTAAAAGGGGTATATGAATGTTATTCACCAGATAGATATAATTGTATAAATTATATTGTTCCCACTTGTGGCGTCCTAACCTATCCTTGATAAAATTAAATTGAGCTCTGCTCCACTGTTCATGTTACTCCCAAAGTAGTGAATGGAGAAAAGTAGGCATATGGCCAGACAATGCTCTATCATTCATAGGTGCAGAATGATTGTCCAGGCAACTCAGGTGAGTGCACACAACGTTGGTTGTTAGAAGGCTGGATTTCATGGCCTGATCATAGCGAAGAGGATGGGACTCCAGGCATCAAAATGCTATATGATACATAGCAAAGGAGTGGTGGACTGACAACATATTCGTCATATATCACTGCAATGTGTCCCAGGAACCCAATCCTCAGCACTGTAAGACCTGGCAGACACACAGTCCATTTTTTCACGGATCAGCCACATTAGAGCTGCCAGCCTTACTCCATCTGAGTACCTCAGAATCTTATGAGGTTGTTTGCACATCAGATTTATTACGGTGGAAATGGAAAAGTGCAATGGATTGGCAAAAAAAAATTATAATTCAAATTTGGTGCAAATAGGCCGATGGGACAAGTTTCAGACATTTGGAAAAGGGAAAACTGAAGTAACTGCAATGATAATCATTCCTTTATTTATATTGCGCACACAGATTACACAGCGCTGCACGGAGCTTGCCAAATCGGTCCCTGTCCCCAATGGGGTTCACAATCTAATCAACCTAACAGTTTGTTTTAGAGTGTGGGAGGAAACCGGAGGTCCTGGAGGAAACCCACACAAACACGAAGAGAACATACAAACTTTTTGCACACATCTTCCCCATTATCTGCATTTGCCGGCCAGAGCCCACTTCACCAAATAAGATGAGAATTGAGGTTCCCCGTTTGTAGGTGGGGCCCACATCTATCCGACATTAATATCTAAGACAAGAATATCTTTTAAAGCTAAGTAAACTTCTCTCGCAAACAACATGTTCACCACCTCTGTAACTACATCATCCGGATCACATGGTTTCCCGGCACGGCGACATGCACAACACTAGTCAGAAAACTCCTCTTTAATCAGAATATGGTAATAAAGTCCTTACTCCACAGCTGGTGCAGATTACACAAGCCCTGAATAAGCCAACGCTTCATATTTTCCACCAGAATAAACATGGAGTCTATTTACAGTGTGATATACCTGGAGCGCTGCCACCTGACTCATGGCAATGATCAATGGATAGTTTTATAAGTTATATATAATGTAATGCTGGCTGTCAGGAAAGCAGACACTGAGCGCTCAGTTCTTACCAAAAAGTGAATTTAGTGACAGGAATGCGAGGAGTGAGACTCAAGGCTGTAAATGTCTCGCTGCCGGCTCGGCACAGATCCTAACACATCTTCTACAGCGCTTTATAGGCTGCTACCAGGATGAATTCATTTCTGGGTAACAAATTCAATTAAGGAAAGAATCTTCGGCTTCAGAAAAGAAACCTTGTAAGACGGCTTTGTCCACTGTATGTGTCCCTATTTATCTACACCAAGGCAAATATTGCTTTTAGTAGTTGACAAAACAATCCCTTCTTGTATGCTAAATGTGGGAACTTTATATAAGAGATAACCCCCTAAACAATGTTCTACAACATCAATTTATTTTATAGCATCCAATGCACAATTTTACAGGAAGACTGTCACCAGATTTGACCCCATTAAACTACTAGCCCCCTCAGGTGGGGTATGAAATGGCCTTTCCAGAACCCCATCTTCTATGTGAAATCTCCCCAGTTTACTTGTAAAATAAATCTCCTCCAAAGTCATGTGAACATGAGCAGAGAAGAGTCATATTTTGCCTTAGATGAGTGAAATTTAGAAGCTGCAGGGGGAGTGAAATGTCATACCCACTTATGTTTGGTTTTATATTGCCTAGAAACATGGTGTCAGATTAAAGGCAATCTATATTTGGTATACTTAGTATTCATGGCCTCCTTACTTCTAAAATCAATCAAATTTTAAAATTATGCTCATTATCCTGAAGGGCTCCCCCTGAGCTCCTCTGTGCTCTGACAAGCTGTTACACTGTCTTTCCCTCCCCACTGCTCCTTCAGCACTTTCCTCTTCCACTTTGTGTTGTAATCTATCTACAGCAGCAGAGGAAGTTTAGGAGACATTGGGTGGAGGGAAGGGGAAGAGGAAGGGGAAGTGTAATAGCTTGTGAAGACAGAGCACAGAGGGGCTCGGGGGGAAGCCCTTCAGGATCATAAGCATAATTTTAAAAGTTGATTTTGGAAGAAGGAAGGCCATGGATAACACATTTAAGAAGATCATTACAGTCATAGACCCTGGATCAATGAGTATGTGCCCCTGGTCTATCATGATGGATTTGGATGGTAGATTCCCTTTAAAGCTAATAATCTCACCTCTCAGATAGCATCAGGCTTGTGGTTCTGTGGGCTACAGAACTTGCTCTCCGCTGCTCATTTGCTTTTGAAGTAGGAAGCATTTTTTTTTTACAAAAAGTAATTGTTGAGCTTTTATATAAAATAGCCAAATCTAAAAAGGACGTTTCATACTCATGAGGGGCTAGTAATTTAATTTGGTACAGTCTGATGACAGGTTCCCTTGAAGTAACTACGTCTTGATGGCCGCATTGGTATTAAGCACCAAAACCACATCTATTCTTTAATGTAAAAAGGAGTGGAGGCAATCCAATCCCAACTCATTCCTTACAAAACGTAGATAAAAGAGATATCTTCTATATTTTTTGTTTATTTTGTCTCCTAAATTATTCAAATGCTTTTCATTACATTTCCCAGTACGGTTGTTATTTTCTAACATAAATTATACAGGATTTCTAGCCACAGGGGGGGAAGAATGGCCGTAAGAAATGACATCATTAAGTGACATCATTAAATGACTGCCAATGACATCACCGGTCACAGCATAGACAGCTTAGAGCAGTGATGGCAAACCTTTTAGAGACCGAGTGCCCAAACTACAACAAAGACCCGCTTATTTATCGCTTTTTTAAGTGCCAACACAGAAATTTAATTTATGATTTATACTCTTCTCTGTTACAGTTTTCATTGATACCAGCCCCTGAGGTCACCAATTAAGCAGAAAATAGTCCCAGGTAGCACTGTCACTTTAAAATAGCTCTGTGCACAGCAAGTCCTGGGCTGTCTGGGACTGCAGGAAGATACTTGGAGTCCTCTCTGGTAGTGGCCTGAGTGCCCACAGAAAGGGCTCCGAGTGCCACCTCTGGCACCCGTGCCATAGGTTAGCCATCACTGGCTTAGAGGAATGAATGTATATGTCTTGGGGTTTTATGTAGCTCGATGTGATGTATCTTCACAGCAGGACTAGTTAGTTGTACAGAACTCCAGACCGAGACTAAATAAGTAATAGGTTTTAATGTAATTGAAAGAGCGCAATATTTTATTTATTCCTCTGCTGCAGGGTCTCATCAGCAGGAGGGTCATATGCCAGTTGTTTGTTTGTTATATTTAATGCGAATGAATTATTTATAGCTGACAAATCATGAAGATGTCTGAATGTATAGGGATTAGGAAGCTGTGCCGTCATAAAGGGGACCGTGCAACAAAATCCAACTTTTTAATAGGCAGGCATTTTATTATTTTAGTGCATTTAGGATTGTTTCTCTGTCTGTCACTGTTTTACTAGATTTCCCCTTGATGTCATTCTGGAATTGATATAGACACCAGATCCAACATGTCAAAGATTCCAGCTATAACCTGTGCCAGGTTTTTGTGCAGACAAAAGTAAGTTTGGCTGGCCCGGTCATTCTGCTGCGTCCCCTTTTATTAAAAGTAGCAAATTATATGGCGTGTGCCAGGAATTGCGACTTTTTCATGCCTTGTATGGTAAAATTTTGGCACCAGACATGACACATAGGTCCTATCATATCTGTCAGGTACCCAATAATTACAAAGGTGAGGCAGTTTTTTTTCCTGTTGAGATTTCCAAATTTGAGGCTTTTTACATTGCATTGGCAGGAAAGCTCCTAGATGTATCCTCAAACTCAACTCAACTACCGGTATGTAGGCCAAAAGGTGTCATCTGTGCCTCTGTCAGACAGGTATTTGGATAGTTTCCTTTGTATATAGTGGTATCCATGCGATTAATACATTGCTAATTAGTTATGAGTGGACAGTTCGGGTCTGCTGAGTTTGAACAAAAGTTTGGTTCGGGAACCGGAACTCCGGGATCTGTTTGCTTCTACCAAATACTTCACTACAACAGTATTGCAGTATATGGGGAACTGGCTACTGATCTGTAACAGTGTGTCACCGGCACAATGTTACAGATCGCACAGAATGACAGGCTTGGAGCCTCTACAGACCCCAGGCTGTCATGGGAACAGGTTGTCACTCCATGAAGACATCAAGGGGAGCTCCAAGGCACATGCTCAGTACAGACCTGAACATTGAGGTTTGTTTACGCTCAACCCATTTGCCAATCCTAACATTTGTGTACGCACGCAGAAAAATATGGTGTGAAATAGACTGTTAACTTGCTGCAGAACTGGATGCATGGTGATGGTTTTTTGGAATGGAATGATATTGTTCTGAAAGTAATGTATTTTTAATACCGTCTGGGTACCCACATGGAGGTATGCTATACAACCTGTCTGTGACATGGGGAAAATGGTCAGGAATTCAATACATATTATCAGTGTATACAGGCCATGTTTATTTGTCACCACCTAAAACAACAATGTATTAAAACACTTACTCTACCTCAAATACGGCATTCCTTCATAGCTACACTACGTCACACTTCTACAATGCAAGCAATTTTCAACATATAGATATCTGCTTAAGGAAATTCCCAGGAAACAGAGGCCCCAGCGCTAAGAGTTCAGCCCAAATAAGTGACTGTTCTTCCTTAGTGAATACTGATTACATGATACAATTAGACGTATTGTAAAAGCTCCAGAAAAAAACTCAATTACCACAGCAACCATAGACCGTCCATTGCCACCCGTTCTCCTCTCACAATCCTTTAACATATCTCCAGGAAGTTGGGTTCCTTCAAAGGTTTAGTTTGCTGGCAAGTCCCCTTGGCAAGAGGTAACTCAAGCCAGGAGCTGCTTTTACTGGCAAGAAAGTTTTAGGAAATGTTTGGAGAGACTGAGGTGATTATGACCAGAACAGACAGGAACTATGCTTACAAATATATTTATAAAATGAAAGAATTCAAAGAGCAACAATGTAGAACTTACTATTAAAATCAATAAGTCCCCAAATTACATTCAAATGGAGAAAAATCTTCTTTGGAGGAGGATGAGGCGGCCTAATCAATGGGAATTGTAATCCTTTATCATTTCACTGGGGGGGAAATGAGACACTGCGTGGATAACAGCTGGACTTTTAAAAGGTTTGTCCACTTTTAGAAAATAATTGATACTATTTGTGCAATTAATAGTTATTCCATTTTCCAATATACATTCTGTATCAATTACACTCTGGGTGGCATTTATCTTAGTTTTTATTGTGTTTTTTTCTTTTGTAATTGTGTCTTTTTTACCAAAATTTGTGACTTTTCCACTTGCCACTACAGAGTTTTTCACTGTTGTTCCGGAGTCAGCTTAGGAATCTAGACATGGATGTGTGAAAAGGTCGCAACTTTTTGCACCATGGCAGTAAAAAGACACAATTTTGCTGAAAATAGTCTAGTCCAGAGCAGGCGTGGCTAATTGTTTAGATGGGTTCGCTCAAGCAACTTTTTGGCTTCATATATCAACCTCCAAGATGAATAAAAAAAAAACTAAAACCTGAGAAAAGAAACAAGATCCAGACTTAAGATAAATGTCCCCCACGATTATCTAGATCAGTGATTTTCAACCAGTGTGCCATGGCACACTGGTGTGCCGCGGCACATGGTCGGGTGTGCCACGGGGAAAGTTCCCTAAACTATGGTGCCCCCTGTGTTTTGTTTCTCGGCAAATGAGATGTAAAATGAGAAATACTATAGTCATGAGGCTGGAGTACTAAAAGTAACAGCTCATATGCTGTATATATGAGCTGGCACTTGTACTCTGGCCTCATGACCATAGTACTTCTCATTGTACCCCTTTATTTTGCAGTATATGAGCCACATAATAATCAGAACCATATACTAAAAACAGGGAGAAACTGAGAACTGTTGAGGAAGAGGTTTCACACTCATTTACGGAGTGAGTAAAATAAATTTATTTAATCTATATTATTAACTATATGTATAATATGACTGTTTTAGTGTCATTTTGTGCTATTTTGGTTGGTGGTGTGCCCCAGGATTTTCTAAGTATAAAAAGTGTGCCGCGGCTGAAAAAAGGTTGAAAATCACTGATCTAGATCTCTGTCATTCTATAGGAAGCTTTATTGTTTGTCTCCTGTGATGTCACACACGGATCGTTATATCACCGGTAGAACTGTATGATATAACGAGCCGTGCATCTGTGTGACATCACATGACCATGGAGCAGTTTTTATCCACAGGAAGCAAACAATGAAGCTTCCTTAAGAATGACAGCAAGAAGAGATCTGTGAGGTATTGAAACAGAATATTGAAACATTGTATAACTTTTTATCATACACATAATGGTAAGTTTTATTAATCTTGCTACAGCAAAAATATGTCATTAAAACTGCCTACACCATATTTATAAAGGGTTTTAGACAGTTTTCTGTCGCTCCTACGACTAGTTTTACATAAGGGGTGTGACCTGTGACAAAGGGGCATGGTCTCCTGCCACAAAAAAAAAAGAAAAAAGGTCTGTGCGCAAAAAATACTACTGACCTGATATAATTTTGTCCTTGTTATCTGGTTTAAAGTAAGCTAATAGGAGGTGCAAAGTGTGACTAGACAGTCATAAGCTACGACAGATCTATCATCCAGCATCAGACACTAATATGAATCTTGTGCAGAATGAAACTGTCCAGTCTAACTCTGTACTGTCTAACCTTAGGACACTTTCATAAATCTGACCCAGTATCATTTATTTGCTGAAAGTAGATAACACCTTAAATTAACCTTCAATCGGTATAACCTTCCATCAAGCAACAAAGAGGATGAACACCTTTCTTTTCATTTATAAATGTTAATATCATATATGGCATTTATATAAATCTCCATAACATGATAAATATGGAATGACTGTTTGTTTTCCCCATCCAATAAGTTATAATAATTCCAATAATGAGTTATGGAATAGTGTGAATGTAAATTTCATAAATTTGATAGCTTTTATAGACATTGAATGGGGTAATAGTGTTACCATTGCTCTATTTACAGAACATAGACTCCGGACCCCCTTTCTAGCTATTGGGGGCCCCAGTCTGCTGTCATAACAATAATTGCTACTAGTACACTGAGTATACTTTGTATGGTTCCCTTATTAATAAATAGTACTTTTTATACTGTGATTTAGGGAGTGTCATGGCACGTAAAAGAGAAGTTATAAAAAGGTCCGGCAGTGATGTAATGTTGTTCTACAGCGCACACTTGGACAACTTGCTACTCTTAGAACTTTGTTCAAGACTTTCTAAAGAAAAACTCCAGCATGGGGACACAAAGTTCCCTGCTGTTCTACCCTTCAGTTTTCTCCAAAACATTGGCCGTATGAAAGCCTAAGGACAGCCATTTTTTCCATGCCAGCGGCTAGACATTGCGGGAAGGTGTTCCTGCCTGCAGCACTCCATGGGAATGATATCTACAAGGATGGAGCATACAGTCAGCCCATGGTCACACTGCTGGTTACTAAGCAGCCGCCTGATGAAAAGTGGAGCTAAAGTTGTCTATAAATAACATTCATGCTGATGTATTCCTCTAATGTCCATAGTGATCGGCAGCGCTTCTCTTCAGCAGAATTTTAGCTGCTGTATCCTATTGTTTCCCCAGATAAGCGGTGCCAAATGTGTTTATACAGAACATCCTTTGTTTCCTCAGATAAGCGGTGCCACAGGAATTTGTTTATACAGCATATGCTTATTTCCCCAGATAAGCGGTGCCAGGGAATTTTATATACATTACATGCTTGTCCTGAGATATATACATATCCTATGGATGACTCATCCGTGAATGAGATGTTCGAAAACCAAACACTTCCATACGCTTCTCCAGTAAAAACAACAACTAGTCCTTGATCTGATTGATGGAGGTCCCAGACACAAACCTCATTGTTACAACATATACTGAAAGTCTGACTTGACTGTACCAGAACATCCACGTATGTAGCCACTATATTTCATTACATAAATCAAGCGTAAATACAGAACATATACATGACTTTTGTGATACTTTAGAACTTCTGAGCCTCAGTTCTCCACATATGGTCCAATCATTGGCTCCATCGCTCACAGCGCCCCACCATGTATGGCAAAAGGATCACAATTGTGCATAACATTACGTTACAAACTATAAGACTGCATTCCCGGGGGGGGTCCTCCATCCGCACACATTGGTTCGTCATTCCCAGCATACTTTGTTCATGTTTTACAGTAAATTGTCTATAGATGAAATCTGGAACTGGTTAACTGAAAGTCGAGACAGAGAGTTTTCATCTTTACAGAGCAATCCTATGACTTCATCCACGTTAACTGTTCATTATCCACACACTACTACTTCAGGATAAAAATATATTACAGATGTCATCCTTGCCATGCGTTTTTCATGCAAAGTATTAAATAAAGATGATAGAAAACGACGTGATGTACAATGACTAAATACAGTATATACAGATGTAGCAGACTTGTGGAGTCAACAGGTTTGAGTTTGTTATTTTCCACAGATTCTGAAATAATGGGATATCTGTGATTTTACAGAGAAGCGCAGTTAAACCACGTAACATCTAATAACTCACACACACACTAAAGTAACAATGAAAGCATACAGCGGATTAACAAACTCGGCACTGCTGCATCTGTATACAGACACACATGGATACAGTTTATATGTCGTACAGTAACATATGCGTAACAATATTATTCAATCACAGGATGTTATACAAAGTATCTATGGACTGTGTAGATAGTTGTAGGACTCTTATGTGTCTTGTAAACTGTGTGCAGCTTTGTGTCTCATGTTTGTATAAAAGGGATGAAAATATTTGATGTAGTGGTGAATTATAACCCAGGACTGCGTATACATTATTAGCAGCAGCCGCCGGTCACTTTGTATTGCGTGTGTAGTATTGTGTATACAATGGTGTACGCTATTTAGGATGGTGTCTATATATAAGTATACTGTATTACCAGCTGTCCAGTTCAAGCTCCAGCAGAGACTGGGTCCTCTCGGAGTTACACTGCAGACACCACATGGCTCAGTGCAGGGACAGTACAAGGTGACAGTGTCACATCACCCCAGCTGGGACCCCAACATCCTGTGTCCCCCCTGACCCTCTCCTTGCTGCTACTGCAGTGATCCGGAAGAATCAGCAGAGAGGTCCACCCTTCCAGTCCAGGGGAGGATGGGGGGATGGCTGGAAGACTAGCATAGGGATAGGGGGAGGAGGGACACAGGATTAAACTGCTCTCATTTGCTGCCCATTGCTTGTGCTGGTGTTTTCCTAGCAAAGGAACAGGAAACTGCTAAATAGTCCAGAGCAGTTCATGCTGGAGGAGAGGGAACACAGCAGAGGATAAATAGTACTATTACCGCTATGTGTAGGGAGTTTACTAGAAATATTACGTTTACTTCTCTAGAGGATCTTACTAAGAACATACAATCATTAAAAAAAGGCTAACATAAGTACAGAGCGCACTGTATGTTTCAAAAACTTACTGGACCCAAATAAAACAAGCCCCCAACAAAATAAGCTGTGGGTAAAATCCATAGCAGTAAGTGACATTCTGCAAGATCAAAAGCCACATCCAGGTCACATCACTGCTACTAAATGTGTACAAATCATTGCCCCTGTGTACCTGGGGGATTTCACATCTATTGCAATTTACACAATGGAGTAATCCATGCAAAATGCATATATATGTTAACTTTATTTAGATATAAGGGAATTATTTGAAAATGCCCATGTAGTCACATACACTAGAGGCAGCTTTCCTCTGACTCCACCATAAACATGCACACTTTACTAAACTAAAGTGCATGGCAGATTTAAAGAAAATCTACCATTTGTTTTTATGCATTGTGAAGAAAACATACCTTAGAAATTTCTATACCTGTTTGTCTTTTGCTGTTACCCTCTATCTGTTACTGTCTAGGGCAGTGATGGCAAACCTTTTAGAGACCAAGCGCCCAAACTACAACAAAGACCTGCTTATTTATAGCAAAGTGCCAACACAGAAATTTAATTTGTGATTTATACTCCCTCCTCTGTCACAGTTTTCATTGATACCAGCACCTGAGGACACCAATAAAGCAGAAAAGACAGGTAGAGCTGTCACTTAGCTCTGTGCACAGCAAGTCCTGAGCTGTCTGGGACTGTAGGAAGATACCTGGAGTCATCACTGGTGATGGCCTGAGTGCCCACAGAAAGGTCTCAGAGTGCCACCTCTGGCACCAGTGCCATAGGTTAGCCATCACTGGTCTAGGGTTTTCCCTTCACTTTAGATAGAGGCTTTCAAGCACTTGTTCTACCATCTGTATTTTTATTTTTGGACACTATTCTATGGATCCCCCTTACGCATCCTTACACCCCCCATCCCCCGTCCCCGTTCCCGTCCTCCCCTTTGCCTCTTAGGATTTTCTAGGGCTTCCTGCACTTAACAACCAAATGCCTCCCTATGATATATCCCATCACCAGAGAGATATGTTCTGCTCTTTTCCTTCCTTTTTCCAATTGTTTCCCATCCCCTCCCTTTGTACATCATGAGCTCTTATTGAGGTCGATAACTGTATATCAAGAACGCACACTCTAGCACCGCACTCGACAGATGCTCTTATATCTCATGAAATCACAGGTATGTGACTATCTATATATATGGGTCTAGTATGTACATCGGGTTTAAGGAAGTGCTTGTATACTGTGCCTACTTGATGAGCACCTAAAAATATATCTCTCTCTCGCTGGTTTGTGCTTTTTAGCGCTCCTACTCGGAGTCCACTTTGCATTTTATTACTATCTTATTACAATTAATTCATTAAAAGTTAAGTTTTAAATAGGTCACCCACCGTTTTTATCATCTCTATGTTCTTTATTGACCTTGGTGGTCAAGTTAGGGAGTGTACACTACCCTCCTCTTTTTGTACTTCAGCTACACTGATGCAGAAACGTATCTTTTTTAATCCCTGAAACGAGTGGCTCTGCTCAAAAAACAATAATAAAATTCAGGACCTTGGGAACGGTATAAGATAAAAACAGGAATAATACTTCGGCCATGTCCTGAACTATCAATGTACATTATTTGCTCTCACCTCCATGCCGTAAGTATTGCAGACGCTGTCATCTCACCTGGATTTGAAACATTTTAGCACCAGTTCATAACAAAAGAGAACAGTCAGCTATAAATAGGGTGATAGACTGGGAAGTCCTTGTAGTATTAGGGTTGTACTATGCTGATACCACATACTCCTCTTCCCTGTTCTCCTCTTTACCAATACGGAGTGTTCTGCTTTCCTGCAGCAACGTCTTCTTCTTTCTCATTGTGTCCAGCATAGATTGTTTCCTCAATGATTGCAACTGGTTCCAGACTTTTCATTTATGACCTTCTTTCAATACCCTGAATAACCTGTTGGAATTTTTCAGTTCCACTTTTTGGAACCCCACCTTGAAGGGGGCTGCCAAAACCATAAAAATGTGACAACGGTTTATAATAACAAAATAAGTAATACTCCCAGCTTCCAGGAATGACATGGCGTGCCAACAAGTGACAATGGTAGCCAATCAACTCCTGTTCTGATGATAACAAAACACCACGGGACCAGGGAAAACGAGGAGTGGTGGACAACCAGGGAAGCACTAGTATAAGGTCAATATTGATGTAAATGTAACTTTTTTTGTTAATATACCACCAATGGTGGTCAAGAAGATGGAACTGTTAACTCATGCAAAATCCTACATGCAGAAGACAAAGCAAACCAGGAAACCAGAATATGATGGACACTATGAGAAAGCAGAAGACATTGTTATAGGAAAACAGAACTTGTATTGATACAGGGGGAAGAAGAGGACATTGGATGAGGAGATTCCTTCTGCAGGCTGAAAGTATTGTAGATATAATAAACTATAAACAGTAAAAGTAGTAGAGAAGCAAAGGACCTTGCCATTGTCAGGTAGGGGACATGGCATTTGTAGGGTACTATTATTTTGTTGGAGTGACCACCTAAAGCACAAGCTCCTATGACCTCAGTAATCTTAGTATAAAAAAATGGTAGATGGATTTGCGAAACCCATAAAACTTGGTAACTTGCCAGTCAATGATGGTTTATAATAACAAAAGAAGTAATGTTTATCTTACCAATTACCTACTGGTCCCTGTTTACCAGCCTCCAGTGATGACATTGTGTGTCAACAAGTGACAACCGTGGCCAATCTACTGCTGTTGTGATTATACGGAATAACTCAACACCATGGGATCACAAGGAGCGGTGGGGAACCAGGGAAACAACATTGATAGCAAATTGCCAGCATATAGAGATCTCACGGTATTGGCCTTAATTATAAAAGTATCTTGCATTGGCTGCACAAGGACTGCAGAAAATGTTTCATGGACGAATACAAGATTGCCAGATATGTACTGAAGACACGTAACAAAACAGCAGAATTATGTGTTGGACATTATCTTAAAATCCTCTACAAAGTCAGGTTTTATTATTTGGAAGGAGCAATTCTGACAGAGAGGGAGCAGTTGTCTAAAACTACCCCCGGAGACTCTGTGGAGCAAGAACAAATAGGGCGGCTAGAAGGAGCAGATCCTGTGGATGGGGATTACGTTAAATCTTGGGCCAACCCCTTATTAAGCTTAGTAAATAAATCCCATGAGTACATAGTATCTCTAGAGTAGCAGGCAACAAAAACACCCTTCATTGATATGGTCCCAAATTTTACATTCACCTACATTTGTAAAGCATCAAAAAAAAAAATGGACACATGGAAGGATAAAATCTGACTTTACAAAACTTTACAAGGTTTGTTTGCTGTCTGTTCTCATGGAAACACATTGGACTACAGAGCGGATAAATTAGAATTTTTTTAAAATTACAACCTATAACAAAGTAGCATCATTTATTTAAGTTGTACTAGGACTGTAAAAAATGTATATTAAAATGGACATGCCTGTGGCTTAAAGGGAACCTGTCATCAGAAATTGACCTAATAAACTACGACCATTATGTTTCCAAGCAGATGAACACCTTCCAAATCCTGTTTCTTTCATGGCCCAGTGTGGTGTCATCATCCAGAAAAGCAACTTTTAAGTGATATGATAAATTGATTATATAAAGTCAAGGAGGAGGAGATTTTAACACTGAAGTCAAGCTTTCCCTGCCTCAGAACACCCCTTCACTGCAATTGATGGTCCTGCATCCAGAGACTTCACCAACCAGATGTCGTGAAGTCTGATGAACAAGTTCAATCACAGAGGAGGAGGTGTTCAGAGCTCCACCTTGACTTCAGACCTCCTTGACTTTAGGCCTCCTTACTTCTAAAATCGACTTTAACATTATGCTAATGAACCAGGAGTGCTCTGGTGGTCGATACCAGAGCCCCTCTATGCTGTAGCTGTTTAGGAGCACTTACCTCCTTCCACTGTGTGTTGCAGCTCCCTCTGCTGCAGTCAGATTACATCAGGCAGAGGGATAGGGTGAGATAGTGTAACAGCCTGTGAAGCTCAGAGCCCTACTGGCTCATTAGGATATTTAAAAACTCCATTTTAGAAGGAAGGAGGGCATGGGTGACAAATATAAGGGTATTTCCACAGTCGCAGTGCCTGGATCTATGACTTATCATGCTTGAGTTTGATGGCAGATTTTCATTATAGGGCGTCTGTAGGTTACATACATGAACTTTCAAGCTGAACTTAAATCACTTCAAGAATTTCATCACAGTTGACATAGATGATAGGCTTTATCCAATGTGTTGTTATGGGTTATCACATTATTACAATATGTATCATTCCCCCTCATCAGTCATAACCATTTCACGTTGGTTGCTATGGAAATTTCCCCCCAAAAGATTTTGCTATATTGAGTGTATGAACATAATGAGGGTAAAAATAACATAAGAAGAAAAAAATTTTGTAGCAACACATTATAAGGCTCTGGGCTGTATGAATAAAAAGAGAAGGATGTGATACAATCACAGATAATATATTATCCTTGTCAAATAAGCAGCTTTGAAGGATGAACAGATCAATCCTGCGTGTCTTCTAACTTTCAATGTCATTGGAAAATAATCAGGTCCTATGCACTTGAGGCAGAACATTTCTACAATCTGTAACAAGGGGCCCTGGATGGGTGCCAGCCGCAGCCTAGCATAGAAACTCAGCTGAAACATCTAGGGAAGAAATCATCAATGATATGTTTTCATAATGTAACACGACAAAAAGCACAATAGAAAATTATGAAGAAATAGTGAGGTAGATTTCATCCTATGGAGGACTGGTGACCTCCAGTATTAGAGCTCATGGTTAGAAGAGGCCACAGCCGTAAAGTCAGGTGCGGGGGCTGCAAAAACAAGAAAGCTTAAAATTATGACTCCCAAAGTATTTGTGTGAACCCAGCTAAGGCCCATATTACTCTCTTTCCATATCTCCCCTCTTGTATCCTATAATAGATGGATAAAATGGCCCTACACTGACCGTTTTCTATCACCATAGGTGGCACATGGTAACTGCAGGGTCATCAAATGTAATACAAGTATACACAGAACCAATATATATATATACACACACACATACATACACACATACTACACATGTACTATCTTCCTCCTCTCCCCGGCCACTGCCGTGTGCCCGCCGTGCAACGCTACAGCAGGCAACGGCAGTGTGAATGTAGCCTAACTGTGCGAGTGATCATGGAACTGATGGATATATGGCCAATGCCTCCCCAGTGGAAGAAAAGGGGCTATACTACAGTCGATTCAACTTTCAATTACAAGCAGTTATGTACAAGATAGGTTCCTTAGGTTTGTACTTAAGTTGAATTTGTACTTAAGTTGGAACTGTATATATTTTTTTTGTCCCAGTGACAATTGAATTTTCAAAATTTTTTGCTGTAATGGGCCCTAGGATTAGCAATAAAACTTTATTACAGACAGCTGATCATTGCAGCCTGAGACTAAAGTAAAGTATCCAGAGATCTTTACCAGAGGTCACAGTGGGCAAAAATGTCCGTCTGTAACTAGGGGTCGTCTGTAAGTCGGGTGTCCTTAAATAGGGGACCACCTGAACTGTAGGAGAAGGGCATAGTTCTTGTTAATCCCTTTCCCTTTGCTACTGGTTGCCAAGTTTCTCTACAGGACGTCCTCTCCTTTGGAACTGTGGAGTGAAGAAGTGCCATAGGACATAGATGGGAAATAAAGCAAAAGGTAACATAAACATATAAAGGGCTTGTTTTTTGCAGTAAGAGTTGTATTTTCCGAATTGATGACTGACCGTGTCAGAACGGACCACATATCAGGCATGTATGTCCTTGAACCTACTGATCTGGTTAGACATACTCGTCCAATGTCCTCAACTGGTGAAGAATCAAGAAACAACAGGTCCTTCCTTTCCTGGGTGTCAAAACCCAACACTACAATGAGGCCAGATTAGCCTTAGTTTCGCGTGCCCTCTAACCTATGAGCAATGCAGCTCAGTAATTTTGGTTCAATGCTTTCAATGTGCACCAACTATATTGAGTACTGATCTCCACTACTTAGGGCAGGTGTTAAACCATCCAGAGGTCACGTACCTGACCCAATGAGGCTACCTTTTAGGTCCCCATCACAGTACCTCCTTCTCTTTCATTACATGCGTGTGATTTATCGAGTAGTCTGATGATTTGTGAGAGATCACAGAATTAGTCAGGAATAATATTCTATAACAGTCTACAGAAACCCTGGGGAGATGTTCTCAGTTATAATTAAACAGAACTCAATTAGTAAGGAAAATAATGAGTATCAACATCTTAATTGTTCCATATTTCCGTACAGCGATCACATCCTCACATCTGCGGGCCTTTAACGGCAAACTCTGCTGTACTTTAATATCTGCAATGAGCTAAAGTAATTGTTATCTAAGAATATTAAAGTGCACCTCTTTGTCTGCTCAATAATTTGGGGGAAAGTCCTTTGTTATTGGTAGTTGGGCCATGCGTAATCCTAGACAACAGAAGTATAAGCATATAAAATATGGTCACCACTCGGATTTATTAGCAATATGCAAGCTTCAGTCAACTCAACAATTTATTGATCTGATATCTGATGGCTCAGATGAAAAAAATGTCTTCCTTATTCCTAAATCAAGACTCAGAGGAATCAGACAAGTCATCCTGGTTTAATCTTATAAGCCAATAAAGTTTTATACTCCAACCCCTCCATACAATTCCTTATAAATGGTGTGTTATCTATGGCAAGTAAATCCTATTTACCTATTAATAAGATGCAAGGTGCAGTAACCTGGACTCGCCACTACACGCAGAACGGTGCTGTCCTTCCATCTCCAAGCTCTATGCGCCTCCAACAGAGGCCCATATCCATCACCAAAGATGCTTTCACTCTCAAAATCTTGCTACGTATTTCCTTGATTTGGGTGGTAGTTACTACTAATACTACTACCACTTCTACTACAAATACCCTAATGATTGAAGTAATTATATTCCTTTTCTAAAGGTGGCTTCAGAGTCATAAAATGCATAACATATTATAAGAATTACTCAATATTTCACTTTTCAAGAAAAAAAACTGTACATAAAACTGCGACAAGATAAATAAATGACATAATACATTTCTATTCCAGGTCATATGATGCTGATCTGCTTCCAGGTATGAAACACCCAGTGGAAAATATTTACTATGCATAAACATATCCTGGATCCTTCTCACCTTCTATTTGATATAATGAACATGAGACTGTAAGTCCCTCATGATTAATAACTTGGTAGAAAATAATCTACAACTTATGTAATACCAAAAATATTACTAAATCACTAGAGAAGGTTTTAATTGGACAGAATTAAAATCGCCAAACACCTACAAAAGCTGTAGGTCAGTAGCTATTTCACCCAACTTCCCCCAAACACGTGTATGATCAGCTCATCTGAGCATGCATGTATTATGTATGGGGAGATGGCCGTGTCCCGAGATCAATTATATATGCATACTGTATAGTGCACATACTTATTCATATGCATACTGTATATGCAATGTGAATAGCATATATCCCGTGTATAGATTTTGAGTATTTCAGCAGTACCAGTTGTATAACAAAATCCAAGAAAAGGCTAGTGTGTATAAGCAGTACCAGTTGTCCCACTATGTTAGTGAATGGCCCCCAAGTCGAAGGTCAAGCATCAAGGAGAACCCTGCCCCGTGCTCCTGTTTTTTGTGATAATGACAACTGTCTGAGAGAGGTAAAACAACGCACTACACTCATAGCTTTAAAAACTTCCATCAATTACAAGATCTTTTTTACTTTTGTGAAGGCGGATTATCTATGGGACTATATAGGTTCAAAGAATCCTGTGGGCTTCAACTAAGGCCAAGATTATACTAAGATTTGTTATGCTACTGATTTTAACTACAGGATTTAGTTAAACCCACTTAGTAGTGCTGCTATAAAACTCACATTGTTCCGCCAGCCTGATAACTTCTTTTACCTGTTTAGTAAAGGTGGGAGAACATAATAGACATACAGTATACAATACTATGAGACAATAGAGATGGATATTTTATGGCGAGTACCAACATCATAAACTTACAAGACAACTGATCTGCAAACCACATAAAACTGGTGTAAGAATGACTACACTACACAATACTGGATGTAGGGCACGTAACGCAATGGTCTACTCCATAAAAAGGGATATATCCTCGAAAATCAGTGTATGTGTGGGCCACAATGTAATTGTCCCTACAGCAAATCTCTGGTTCTGACGATATATACAGCTAAATGCAGGACACCCTCCACTGGACTTCCATCCCTTATTATCAAGATACTGATAATATGAGTCAATTAGATAATTGGAGTATGTGACAGGGTGCCTAAGGAAGGAAGGTACCACACAGAATAATTCTGTGGATTCAGATGGAAAAGGAAATGCAATGGAAGACCCACTATTGTCTGTGACCACATAAACTGCTAAAAATGTGTGATTTCCGCAAAGTGCAAAGTTGTACAGAAAGTTTTTCCTTAGCATCAAATGTGTTTTTTTGGGACTAAAATTTTTTTATACTGACTTCTATCTATATATAGTGGTACAATATAGTACAACATGTTAGTACAACATTCGCCGGCTTCTCTCACCTGTGCTCCGGTTACCACTGAATCTCCCTTCTGGTTTTACATCACTTTGCTTCATTTTCCATTGGCATTAGTATGAAGCAGCCTCCTTTGTGTGTGTCTAATCTGTGAGCTGCGGGAATTCCTCACATCTGCTGACACCATCAGTTTGCTGCCCAGAGTCAACAAGCCACCCAAAAATGCAATCTCTTAATCACATTGCGCCTAATGGCAATATTTCACTGTAAGCTGGAATTTCGTGTCAGAAGATCAGGGTTTAGTGCAATTGTAAAAAAAAAAACGAGAGGGAGAAAGAAGAGACCTGCAGCACACTATATAATTTTTTTCTGGCTTGATGTTGAATGGATATCGACTGTTAAACAACACCAATCAATGTTCTCAGTGTTGCATGAAAACTGCACAGGACAGAAAAACAAAGTGGAATAAACCAAACACCAGAAGGAGCGGAAGAGAATGGATTCAATGCCATAAGACATGTTTCTTCCACTCCAACACTAACATAGCAATTGGTAGTATATGAGGTTATGTTCACATCTATTTGGTTTGGAAACTATAATGGAAACCCAAAAGAACTCAACGTAGTAAACAAGGTGCATTGATATTTGTTCATGTTGACCATACGACCATCAAACTGTGAAAAAATGGAAACCCTGCTCTGCTTCTGTCAATATATTAGTGAATCCATGAATCCAAAGCTGTAATTTGGAGCTTCCGGGTCCCATTGCTACTTCTGTAACAGGGTCCGCAGCTCACATGTGGTATATATGGTGCTAGGGTCAGGGCTACATGTTGGCTTGACTCACATCAAAGCACAAGGAAGTTGTGCCCCCAAAAAACAATGATTGGATATTATTTAACTGTGTTTAAGGATTTACATTACCATTAAACTACAGAAAAACTGAATCAGTCTCAATAACAGTAGTGGGGACCCCTGAAGTTTGGAAAATAGACAAACATGTTTGCTTACCTTTTTAAGGCCGCCATAGAAATCAATGGAAAGATCTATGCACACAACACAACAAGGGCCGCAGGTTAGGGTTTACTGAGCACTTTTTAAGAAAGGTGCAATGGGACCCACATCTATTAGTTGTGTATACATGTAAAATTGGAAAGAAAATTACATTTACAGTTTTGCCAATTTTCTGACATTGCAAAGCAATGCATTGTGCGAATTCCACCTTATACATAGCAGTATTCAAGTTGTACTGTACCCACAAAGGTCTATGGATGCATACTGTACATCTTTCTCAAAAATGTTTCCCATAGATTCTGTCCATTGGAAAATATGGAGACATGACCCCCCCCCCCCCATCACATGCCATAGTATGGGGTATCGGTTTCATAGCTATGAGGGGAACATGATCTTTTATTTTTGCTGTTAACTTGAATATTCTCAGCTTTTTCAATGCAAAGACAATAATCAATGACTTGTCACAAGAAAGCTGAGATTTGCCATTTAATTCCTGGTCATGGTTCATTTTCCACTGGATCACGTCACACTAGTAGAGAACACTGAAATCAGGACGGTGAAACGATCCATTTAAATTTAATACTTCTAATACTGCTTTCATGGCAGAACGAGTCTACAGGATCGCTGGGCAATGGGCAAGTTACCATGTTCATACACCCACACTTTGCCACAGAAACCACCGACACACAGGAGATGGCGCGTTGGCCGCCTAACCACAGCCTATGTGAGGCCGCATACTGGCAAATACCCCAGAACGGGATGTATTCTGGAAAATCATTTTTGAAGAGCTGGCAGCAGCTGAGAGGAAATGAGGAAGCAATGACTGTGTTATTATCTGGTATAGGAGGAAATGCTGACCAGCAGCGCGGCCTGGAGCACATGTACAGGCTACAGAAGTGCTGGCGAGGGAAATATTACATTATCAGTGCTCTGCAAGGACAGGTCATTTCGCAAGTTATTTATCATGCTCGCCTTGGCAAAAAAGAAAACCAGGGTAATAAACTAGCTCCATTCTGTCCAAGCAGATGTTGTAAGGAAGTAGATTCGGGCCAAGTCTTGTTAAAACAGCAATGTCAACAACTGGCTCTTATGGAAAATGAGAGGTACAAAAAAAATCCTTGTAGGCCCTTATCCAGCCCACAGATATCCAAACCACAAAGACGGGAGAGGGAAAACGACTTGATGATGTATGAAGGCTGTAAAATGTAAATTACCTACCATAGAAGCTGCTCTATGCGCAGAATGTCTGGATAATCCAAACTTTACTTAGAAATAGGTCCTATAATTTATTTACAGGGGATGTCCAGACATATTCTCCTACTCTATTCTGAAATTGGATTACGGAGAAGGCAAATGTTCGACACTGTAATTTATGGGAACCATGCATAGTACTTCTTGGGTACCGGACAGTTGTCTTGATCCTAGAGGCTGTTGCATTTCCTCACATTGGGAAATTTTAACCCAATTTGAGAAAGATATCAAACTTCAAGACACCGAACAATCTTTACCTTCATGTTGATTATTTCTATCATTCTTCTCTTTCATAGGAGTCAAGCAATAACAATAAATCCATCTCATAACTTATTATAAGTTATAATATTGGAGGCCAATAACCTTTACTTATGGTGATGTTGAACCAGACTTAATAATCCATCCAGCTTCTATTTCACACAAAATTTTTGACAGACCCCATGATGGATATTTAGGAGAAGGTGACAAGTGCTACTACGTATTAGGTGGTAGGTGGGGACATGTAAAAAACAGTAGTAAGAGATACGTTTGTTTAAGTTGTATATGCCTATAATTCTTTTTCTTATTGTTCATACTGATGATGTCATCGGGCCATGGTTTGCAGTTCCGTCCGGTCAGGGTGATGTCATTATGTATCACACGATCACCACCGTCTTACGACTTATCATGAATGACAGAGAACTGGTGAGCGATGTCTTTGGCTGATCCTTGGTATGAAGATCCTAGGAACATTGTGCTATGCCATGTGAGTTTGCAGGGTTGATATAAAAGATTTTAAATGAGACAATAACACATAGGATGTGACTACTTGATAAAGAAATAGCCAATTCGAAACTTGGATCCGGGCGGCACTATGAGCAGCACACGCACTGCAGCAGGGGGATTATCCTCTACACAATGACCAGAGACTGAAGGTAACAGCTGAAATAACAGTCTCATTATGTCCCCGAAACAAAGAGGCGCAGCACAAGCCCGGGATAATTTATCTGTATTGTGCTTACTTTGATCTGACCTTTTTCAGTTTACAAAATGTCTCCAATAGTCAATCAATCCCTTGTGAGTAACTAACAAACATACCTGTCTGACCGCCCATCTCCAAGAACAGATCCATCGCTGTGCAAATGCTTCTTATTGTTATTTTCAAATTGCTTTTCATTTTCCAATGTCAATTGACCCTCCGTAAAAAAGCGGACGCGTATAGATAGAGGACTATTACTGGCAGCTTTGTTGGTGTGATCAATTCACACATAATACTATAGAAGCCCAGTCTAATGGAAGGCGAAGAATGGAATCTGCGCTTACTGGCTTGTATTGTTTATCTAGAAAGATTTATGTATATAGAATTACTATTGGAAACAGAAGAGATGTATTAGAAGCACTAGTCCCATTTATTCATGTATCAATATTTCCGGACATACTTTTTCAAATTCTTAAATGGGTCATGTGACATAAAGGAATCGTACCAAGTCTGAGTGAATGTAATCTGTGGAACCCAAATGGATCACAAGATTGCACCTCCATCAATTACAAGAACGGGTCTTGTTCTCACTAATTGATGGAGCAGAAGGTCAAGTTCCTGCCGCTATATTCAATTTTATGGGAGCGTTGGATACTGCATAGCGCTTGGCTCTCATAGACTGGAGATAGTCCATCTCTGCGATATGTACAGCTCCCATTATAATGAAGATGGCGCTTGGACCCATCCATGGCCTGACAGTCCATCATTATTGATCTATGGTTTCTGTTCTCGTGACTGGTGTGGTGGCCTCAGTAGTTGACCACTACCCATTTTTCAGATTAGGATAATAATACAATTTATTTTAATACAACAATGTCAACATTGGTGAAATATACCTCCAGTCAATGGCTCGATACTGGCTCCTGCAGCTCCTGCTTGGTTATTGTTGACCGACATTAAGTATGATTTGTAAAGTGCTACGGAATTTGATGGCGCAATATAAATAAACATTATTATTAAGTTCACAGACAAGACCCCATTGCAGACAATCATTGGCCTCAGCAATGACCTCTACACACACCACATCAGTAGTCTGTACACTCAAAAGCATCCCTGTATAAGTAGTGGTTCTCCACAGACATATCTCCTAGTAATACCAATAAGCAGTGTAACATTAAGAAATATTAGTGACCACAGGAGTAACTACAGGGGTAGCGGCCATAGCCGCTGCTATGGGGCCCGTAGTGTCAAGGGGCTCCGGCATCTGAGGCATTGGGTGTTTATTTGCTGTATGTGTGTGGTGTTTATATACTGTCTGTATATGGTATTGTATGTATGTATGTATGTATGAATTTGCTGTATATGTGTACACATGTAACGTGTATATGCTCCATGGGTGTAAATGGGACTGCAAGGGAAATGGGGCCTCCTGCAGAAATCTGCTGTGGGGCCCGGTCTCTCCTAGTTATGTGAGTGACAATACCACATCTTTAGTTTAATGCACTTGAAAATCTGCTTAAGAGTAAATAAATTTAAGACGTCATCTCCAAATGTCAAGTGCCGCTCTCAAGGAAAGTTTGAAGGAAAACAAATATTTACTTAGCTTTTTCCCATTAAATCCATCCGATTCCACAATATGTATATGAATATTGATATATGCAAATATGTTTCCAGGATGGGACAAGGAATATGGATAATCAGAGGAACGTCAAGGTTGGATCTTCCACCATGCTGTCAGTCTGGGGGAGGGAAATCAAAGGTTTGGAGACAAATCCTCCTATTACTTTAGGGCCTAGACAAGGGGGAACTTCAAAGTGTCCCTCTAATGAGACTGTATTATGAATTATTCACCGTCTGTCTAATATTCAATGAGCAGTGATAAAGGTGTGGGATTCAGGGGGAGGTTTGAGGGGTCTCCTTCCTTTCATCACCCAAATCTACTGAAATTAGAGAATTTTCTTTGGCACAGAGATATATAACACATAATTCCTGTGGGACATTATAAAAATAATTGACCTAATACAGCCAGGAATTGGTCATGTCAAATATTTGCCGGGAGTAGAAAGAGAAACTTAACACCTGCATTAGAATACCTCCCGCAGTATTGGTGTAAAACACTAATGTTGCAGATCCGTTTGAGTACAAATTACACTCACCGAGGTTATGCCAAAGGGAATTACAGAATTCAATATGATTTTATAACTTTATTGTTTTCCGGTGTTGCTAATTTACATTTTGAGATTCATTTGATCTCACACGATGTACAACGGTAACAGCTGAAGAGGACAACCTCTTATCTTTATTAAAGGGGTTTTACCATAGTTGGATCTTTTAATGTACCAATCAACATGCGAAGAATGGTCCTACCAGAGTCAAAAACACTCTACTGTATGGTCAGCCAGAGAGATTCGGCAATACTGCCAAACCCACTGAAATTGGAAGTAATGGACAACTTTCTAATGTATATGAGGATTTGCAGACTTTTCACTCATGGCAGATGTGACACAAGGCCCCCCACTGCTCTAGCGGTCACCACTAGTCTTGTGCTGCACTGGATTCATCCTTGTGATAATGGATCAGTTGAAGCATAAGACTGTCGAGTTCTACTTTTAGACCTGCTTTCGCAAAACCAAGCCTCTTTCACCAGGCCACTACCCTTTGACGGAAGAGACGGAGACAACCAAAAAATGGTCTAAAAGCCTTCATAAATGTGTTGGAATGCATTTTTGGCTGTTTTTTTGTGACACAAAATGGCATTTTGGTTGCAGGAGCAATAATGAATTCCCCCCAAAATGTACATATACATATAAGCTGTACGGATCCGAAAACGAGATGCAAATGTGCTCTAAAACCTACATCACAATCTTGATGCAAACTTAGCCTCATAGGTATAAGACACCTTACAAGTTGTTCAAACTTCACACCAAAAACCCTAATGCCTTCTATATTGAGTAATTGAGGCCTAAGTCTTGTGAAACCTTCTATTCGGCTTTCTGGTCCTATTAGCGTCAGAAGTCTTCAAGTGACATCTTGTGAAATCTCTTTTGATCTCGCCATGTTGCACTCCAACCCAATTCTTTATTTCAAGCAGTCAAGCAAATTGCTTTCTGATAAGACCAAGCAGATCAAATCCATACCTGAGCGGAGAGGAACACGGCTCAAATCACTGTTTTCACAGATCGATACTTTCAGATGCTCAATATTGTAAGAGAATCTGATACTTTTACCACCAATGACCTTGGTTGTTCAAAGGAAAGCAAATACCGGTTGGCCATACGTGACCAAATGCTCGCTCAGCGGGGAACTATTCCTATTCTTGACTTCTTGCATGCACACGTATAGTCACGCTTATGTCCCATGAGTACTAACTCAACATCCTCTCCTTACACAAAATATAGTCAGCCCATTCAACCAGATGGTCGGAAAACTACTCATATAACTGTATAACCCCCAACAATTTAATTATGACAATAAATACAGTTGACATGTCATGTTATAGCAGAATAGGACTGGTAGTACTGCCATGGGAGGCCCAGTCACAGTGCTAGGGAAAGGGGACCCGCTTCCTCGTCATCCTAGGGACAAGAATGAACTTTCTTAGCAACTTTAAGACAATTAATGATGTCATTGCTCCCTCCATAGAGGTCTGGGCAAGTAAAGAGAAAGAGGTTTTTATTATTTCTCTTCTAGTCACAGCTGCTGTCCCTGTATATACATTAATGAGGGGATGCTGGTGCTGTACATACAGATTACTGATGGGGGTACTGGTGCTGTACATAAATTAAAGGGCCCTGGTGCTGTATTTTCTAAATGTGTGGCACTAACCATACTTTTATGTGACTCAGGAGTTTCTGCTGCAGCTTCATTCAAATATGCTACGTATCTATGGTCGTGAGGTAAAATTACATTATTACATTGCTATCGGAAACTAATCAATTTTAATCTAAGGGGTTTGTCAAAACCTTTTGCCCCCTCCACCCCCCCCCCCCAAAAAAAAAAATTCTTGAAGTTATCTATGTATTGTAAACCAAGGAATGGGGGGGGGCACACAATTTGCCTGTGTGGCACCACAACATTTCTGATTCAAGTAATAACTCAGCAACAGAAAGGATATTCTGGGTTGGTAAAAAAAAGATGCCGATTAGAAACCCAAACTTGTCAATGAAGGCTGGGTTATAGGGAGGAGTAAACCTCTACCTCTGGGGTCTCTACCTTTAAGTTCTCTCTGTTACTCTACAAACAAGACTTGAACATTTGGGGAAAAAAGGTTAAATATTCCTCCAAAAATTCTAAAGTTTTACTGTATGCCACAATGGACATCATTAAAGATCAGCCTAAACCCCTTCATTTCTGACATGTAGTATTCAACATTATTACTAAAGATGGGCACACTCAAAATGTTTTGGCCAAGGCCTCCATCTATGCCCTGGTCTCCTTGTTTGGGGAAGGGACACCTTATACTACCCCAAAGGCTCCTTGGCCCAGATACAACCACATACTTTGCAGCTCCCTACCAAGTTACATCCCTTCTATGTAATACTACAGGGAGGTCAGATCTGCTCCATCAGTTATTATCAAGGAGGAATTTCATATGTTACAATATAATATTATATGAACAATTTCTCTAAATTGTGAGGACACAAAATATATAGATAGAAATAACAGATAGAAGGCACCTAGCATTATGATTTAGGAGTCTATGGAAAACAAGGGTCATCCTCTATGTAATGTCACTCACAAGGTTACTATCAGATAGCACAACTTTCTGAGACTTATCCTACCGCACTGTATAAACCCCAACTATACTGAATACACAACACATTGTCACAAATGTCTTTTCCATGGAAATATGACTAATTCGTAATAATTTGCTACTGTAACTAGGATATTATCAGAAACACAATGGCAGTAGTTACGAAGTGATAACCCCCCCCCCCCCCTCGTCTTATCGATAAGCATTATTAACCTGAATCAACCAATGCCAGACCATATATTCCTAGGAACTAGCTAACAATTAACATTTGCCTAACCCCAAATTTGGCAAGTACCTTCTCATTCATAAGACAATAGGCCCAATACACAAGAACAGATCAAGACAAGAATCCAGGGGTTTCCCATAAATACATATACATAGTTCTTGTGTATCGGAGATCCCTACATGTCACAAAGGGTTAATACATGGAGAAGAATACTCCGCATTCATACAGAGGAGTCTCTCCACAACATGTAAAACAGCAGACATTGCAGACGCTCTCGCTGCTAAACTGCCCTGCTAAATCATTGTGTCTCCTGCGGCACAGTGTCCTGCACTGCATCAGTCACCTACCTCTGACTCCATCCTCGCCAAGGCGGGCGACAAAGGGAGAGGATCTGCCTGCGTTCAGGTGGAGCGTTGTCTGTGTCACTTTGCAGTGGATACTCCGTAATGACAGAGGGAAAACAAAGCTTTGTGCTTGTAGAGGAGGATGCAGCTAGGTCAGTCCCTCATTGTCGAGCAACGTGAAAGATATACCATACAGTACTGCTCAGCACATTGTACTGATGGGCTGGACCGTATAGCTTCTACGCTCGTCCACTATGCACAGGGTAATTCCCAACCTCTACGACGATTGCGGACATGGAGCAACCTTATTGCAAGGTCAAAGGCCTTCTCATCCTTGCGAGACATATTCTGAGGCTTAAGAGATTGGAGCTGAACTGTACATAACAGATGATGGGGCACGTGACTTAATGGAATTAAATGAGTCTTTCCTTCACGAGGATGGTTACTTAATGGAATTAAACTGTTCTGTGCGTCTCACGCCTTTACAAAAAATAAAAAACCTTATATATCGACACCAAATGATTTCATTACGGAGATAAATCGTACGCAGCGATCTGCGCTGGAGGACTCTCTCCGTATTTATTTATAGGATCCAACAACATTGGAACGCTGAGCTACAACTCCCATCATAGACATGGATTAGAAGTGACACTCACAGGACATACAGACAGATCCACTCCCACCATGTACTGTACTCCAGTAGTAAATTAGTGAAATCTCATTACCTATGCAGGTAGAGGACACGGCCACGCTGATTTTACAGGATTACGGACAATCTTGTCTTACAGATTCCCGGGAAGAGTGTGTACGGAGGTTTTCTATAAGTGCCGCTGACACAGGGTGTACTTCCTTAAAACTGGTTTAACTACACATGATGTTAACCCCTCCCTTACCAGTAGAGATTACGCTTCTGGGTAACTCAATGTTCACACTGGTAACCGCACACATCATGTTATAGACGTTATACAAGAGATTTATTTCCTAATCACTTAGACTTATTTCATTAGTCTTGTGGCATACCTAAAGGAATCTCCACAGAGCTTAGTAGTAATAGTGATAAAAGTTAACCAAGAGTATCAGGGACCACCAGAGATGTGAGGGACTTAACATGTTATTTTTGGATATTTTATTTTTGGATCTGGGGCAACCTATTATTTTAATGACCATCAGTGGTGTGGTAACAATCAGGTATTCTGGTGTCTTTATACATCACATTGGAATCTTAGTTATGTGTCCAATTACTCTGTCATCATGTGAGATTATAATTAACATGTAACAAACATGAACATAATAATTTCATGAAGGGAGATGCTTAAGCAGTGTGATGCTGGGTACATATAATATATGCAGTTTTTCGCGCCGGAGAAGGACAATTACATTTGTACCATACCACAGGCTTGTTGCAACACGCTTTCCATTCTGTGGGTGTCCATATTGTATACTGCAAATCAATAGACTGGACCTGGGGTCACTTTAAGTGATTTTAATGTATGTTATTCCAATGTGATCATATTTTTTTATGTTAGCACTAAATGAGCTTATCCACGGTAATAAATTCTTACACTAAAGTATCTCAAAAATATGTAAAGTCTGTGACTCCTGCTTTCTTCAAATTATGAACTTCAGAGTCCTCCAACTATCTCTAAAACTGTAGTCCCCTAACCCTCCTCTGACTTCCACTAACTAGAGAGGTACATCTGTAAAACCTTTAGATGGTTGTCAAAGTTTTGAAGACCAGGGCTACATTCACACGGCCATATGGGGAACATATATACGGCTGACGTATATATACGCCGTATATACGCCCCCCATAGACGGCAACGGGCATACGGCGCCATACGGGAGCGGTACGGTGCTGCACATTTGCAGCACCATACCATTCCATACCGGGGAGAAAGATAGGACATGTCCTATCTTTCCCTGCAATACGGTGCCGTGCGCCATATATCACTGTGGAGAGGGGCAGGGGTGCAGTGCTCACCCCCTCCTCCTATCCCGGGCGCCAGTGTGTGCCCGCCGTGCTACTGTACGGTGAGCACATCATCGTGTGAATGTAGCCCAAAGGTGAGTAATAATAATCTAGGATATACAGCGTTGTAAACTGAATCTTTAAAAAAAAATGGGCACACCAAAGCGGGGGTACCCCCATCAGGACAGATTTACTGGTCCTTAAAGGGGTATTCCAGGATTAAGCGTAATTCATAGTAAATTGTGTAATTTTATTTAAAATTTTTCTAATGCTTATGATTTATCCACGTTTGCTGCGGAATCGGAGCTTTACCATACGGCAGTGCATGTATCAAGTGCCAGGGTATGATATATCTCCCCCATAGTGACAGATGAGCTAAAAAGTAGTAGATGACAAGCAAACATACATACCCAACAGAACCTTCACTATGGATATAAATTACAAAGAAATTTTCACATTGCTGATTATCCATAGTAGGTAAGTAAAGCAAATGTTTTTTTATTTAAAAAGTTATTTAACATTGTATACAGCACAGATATTCAAAGATGGAAGTTCTCTTTTGAAAGTTCCTCTTACCATATGAGATTTTCTAAAATATGCATCTATTGGGAGTCTTATGCTCAGTAGGAAAAGAAGGTCAGGGCTGTTCTGGTCAGGCCCAGATGCAGCTGTGACCCTTGTTCCTTCTCCACAGTCAGGGTAGGTGGTACCATACATTACATCAAAGACAGAAAACACATAACCGGAATCATTCTTTGTCACTGTGTATGGAATTTCCTCACAAAGTGTAGCAAAAGAAACAGTCAAACTGCTGGTATTTCATGACACAGCACATATATACAGAAGACAGAAGCAAATTTCCAGACATCAAATAGCAAAAAAACAAAATGAAGGCTGTAATATAATCCATAAAACCACAAAAAAAACACATTGTGAAGTCATTGTAAACAGACAGCACAGGGAAAGGCTCCTACAGAACGGGAGTCTTATAGGGCATAGGGATATAAATGTTAGATCTCGCCCTGCCATATAGATTTTGGCTGTGTATTACATTGTCAGCTACTGATCTGACATCCCAATATGTACATCTTCATCTCCTCCATATCAGCCAGTATCGTGTCTTGTGCGCTAGTTTTTTACCATACAGGGCATGACACTTTTGTGACACTGTTTTAAAAAATAAGTCTTGTCGGGCCAGGGAATAAGGAGGACCAGGGTGAGGAGACCTTGGGCATCCAAATTCACTATAATCTGCACCGAAAAACGAATGTGTATTAAAGCTGACCTGTCCTGACCTACACAAGTTTTCAATACCAGCACGTTAGTCCTGCTCCAGAATCACTGAAAAGTCCAAACCTCTTAGTTATTCTGGCATGTCACATGCTCGGTATGAAAAGTTACTGTATCTGTAGGCTTAGCTGATATTTTTGGGTTGTTAAACCCGTCAAATCTCAGTACAGGAGGTCTCCTATTTAAGAACACTTGACTTACAGACGGCCCCTAGTTACAGACAGACCTCTGGATGGTAATTTACTGTACTTTAGCCTTGAGTTGCAATAAACAGCAGTAAAAGTTATGTCTGCAATTAATTGTAAATCCTCGCTGTTATGACAACCCAACATATTTAAAATCTAATTGTCACCGAGTCCAAAAGTTTTTTTGCTGGGGTTACAAATATAAAATATACAGTTCCGACTTAAATACAAATTCAACTTATGAACAAACAAACAGAACCTTGTACGTAACCCGGGGACTGTCTCTATAACAGTATGTATCCCATATATGTCACTTCAAGATTTGAAGCCACATGCAGTGGGAAAGTGGCCCATCAGATTATCCTCTGGTGGACCCAGGCACATATGATAGACCCATAGACCCAATGACCCAATGATAGACCCATAGATGCAGAAGAAGACAACCCATTTTGTGCATCCGTGGGTTTATGCAGGGAGCACCCCCATAAAAAAATCTAACTGTCAGGTACAACGCTGGCTACTTGGCATGTAGGTATGTGACATAACAATGTCATCAATCACATCTAATATTACATAAGCTTCTGCAGTTATGACCTTGACGAAAATGCAGTTTTTGTGCATGATATTAATATCATGTGTCCACAAGTCGCTATGTAGTTCTATAATGAGGACCTGGGGTCCTGGACCTGAGCGAATTGTCTTCATTCATTCAATAACACCAACTATTTCCAAATCTCAAGGTGCATACATAAATTCTTCCGCCGGATCCAGAAATCTCCATAACCACACAGTCGCCTCGGGCTCTGCTTGTTTTCATGTGTATTAGGCAAGGCTTTGAGTAATTACTGCACATCAACTTACACGTCAAAGCAAGTCTTTGCTGGATCACAGGTTAGTAATAACCAGCAATCTTTTAATGAGATGAAAATATTCGATGAAAGCAAGGATAAAAAAACCCAATAAATGAAATAGAAGTTTTACAACACATCCAAAATATATAGCAGAAATGTTATCACTCCGCCTGACATCGGTATTTTGTAATAACCTGAAGGCACATTATACAGGAAAACGGTAAAAGTGCTCAAACTGCTCAGAATTATACACTGCCTTGAGATCGCTATAGGCAAAAAGATTGAGTCAGGATCATATGATTATCCCATAGATTGGCTTTGAACCAAGTGAGTAATATCTTCATTTGACCTGGTTCTTCTTAAAGGGGTTGTCTCCTCAAGACAATCTTTCTTCAGACTGAAACTGGCCTAGCGATCAGCTGGGAAACTGTGTCTAGTAATCTACATAAATCACCATCTATGTGGCATGTGGAGTAAAAAGGGTTCTACAATGTAAGCCAGTTGTAAAGGCTCTCAAGACCAAGGTTTGCACTTGCTGTGTACGTCTAACCAGGGTTGGCTCCGGGTTTCAGTAAGCCCCTGAGCGACAGAGCCTTAGTAGGCCCCATTGCAGTGAACTCACATGGTGGTATTAGAAAATCTCTCTATATTGTAGCTGTCCACGGCCGTAATGAAAGAAAATAATACTTCTGTCATTATGGCTGCTGTAAAGTGATGTGGTAATTATTTATCCTCATCCAATTTGCTTTTGTCAGTACAATATTCCCCCTTTGTACAGGGTGATGTGTTGTCCCCCTAATGATGATTTTAGGTGCAACATTATAGATGCAATAATCTAGGAAATCTACCACCAGGATCAGGGATTGTAAACCAAGTTCACTTTCATGCTGGTGTGTGTCCCCTCTGGCAGGATCTGGTATTCTTTTAGCTTCTTATGCCCTTATTTTTACATAATTTTGAAATCCTTATTTTGTAAAAACAAGGGCATCCTGCCGGAGGGGACACACACCAGCATGGCACTGATCTTGGTTTACAATCATTGATCCTGGAGGTAGCTTTTTTTTAGCTAATTGCCTTGTGCTTTGCATGGGCCAATGATTGCAAATAATTGATAATGGGGCTAAATAAAAGGGCATTAAATCTTGTATAAAAAAAACAAAAATTGGGTTCCAACTCTTCAGCGCTATCCCTGGGGGTCTGGGATAAGGTGGCATGTAGAATGTGTTTGCCTATCTATCATTCTATAGACATAACAGTTCCTTAGAGGCCCATTTACAACTCTGGTGCTATGTATTGATTGTCATTATCTCCACCTAGAGATTGATGACATTTTATCGTTAGTTTAATGACATTAGGGATGTTATCATTTAAAGGGTCACCTCCTCATGGCACCTCCTCTTGCTTTTATCACACTACTGAATATTCATCAAATACAATAAAATATACAGTACATGCTGATGTTAGACAAGCAAAAAACAAGGGGAACAATAACTTAACATTATACACAACTGCTAGCTTGCTGTATGTGTTAGGAAAGCACCTGCTGCATGCGTCCAACCAGGGTAGGCTCCAGGTTTTAGTAGGCCCCTCGGTGACAGAGCCTCAGTAGGTCCCTTTGCAGTGAGCTCATGTGGCAGCATAAAAAAATTCTGAAACTAAAACAGTTTCCTGCTCCCCTTAAATATTTGTTAGTTTATCATACCAAACAGCCCCCTCATGGTTACTTTATATAAGCCCCCGTCAAATCGTATGGATTCATTAGATACAGCCCTCCCTCATCTCCATGGATTCCTTACGTACAGCCTTATGTGCCCCCTCCTCTCTGGGCCCCGACATTTGCCTGGGTATGCCCAGTGCTGGCGCAGGCCCTGCATCCAACCTTCACAAATGTTGGTCACACCTTACTTATACAGAACAGACCTCCATTCAGGCTTTTCCATGTACAACTACATTCACACAACAGTGTGCCCGCCATACCATAGCACGGCGGGCTCATGTCGGTGCCCGGGAGAGGGGGTGAGCACTTCCTCCATGAAAAACATGGGAAACATGGCGGTACAGTGTTGCACGTGTGCTGTACCGCTCCCGTACGGCACAATGTGCCCATTGCCGTCTATGGGGGAGGTATATACAGCGGCGTATATACGTCACCCATACGCTTGTGTGAATGTAGCCTTAGGCTGCAAACTGGTTCCTTGCAGTCTTTGTAGCACCTGTATATAGGTCTATAGGTCTGAGCTTGGTGACCGGCATATGATGCTCTAGACCAGTGATGGCGAACCTTTTAGAGCCTGAGTGCCCAAACTTCAACCAAAAGCCACTTATTTATCGCAAAGTGCCAGCGCAGCATTTTAAGCAGTAATTTATTTCTCCTTGTTCTTTGACAACTTTCAATCGTTCAGACTCCTAAAGACACCAACACAGTTGAAAGGAGGAAGGCAAATTCCCCTATCATTGTAGGAAGGTTCTGTAGGAAGATTCTTTGAGTCCTGTCTGGTGAACTTCATGCTGGGGTGATGGCCTGGGTGCCCACAGAGAGGCCTCCGAGTGCCGCCTCTGGCACCCGTGCCATAGGTTCGCCATCACTGCTCTAGACCATAAAGTGTCGCTGTGCGTCTTCCTTGTCACACAGGATTAGCAGATGCTTCTCCTGGCCTCCCGATGCTGGGAGAAAGCATCAACGAGTAGTTGATAAATATCAGCTGGAAAAGTTAAAAAGTTACAATGACCAAGTTTTTTAATTTCGTTTTTGTCGTTGCTACTTTCCTAGGACTGAGATGATTGGAGTAATCGCATTGCTGTGGCTATGGAAAACATAATCTATGGAAGTTTTTCAGGGATTTCCTGTGACGCAGCTGGTTAGTGAATCATTATCTTTGTGGTAACTTGCACAGAATGGAGAACAGATATTGTACATACTTGATGCTGGAGAAAGTCGAGAGCCGTGATATTGCTATGTACACTATTACTATGAGTATATTTACACATGTATAATCTTTAGTAGGAAAATTGAGAGAAATTATCTGAGTGTAGCAGGTGAGGAGAGAAAACACGATAGTGAAGCGATATGATAATGCAGTTATCCAGGGTTAGGTTCTCCTCATTAATGACATCTAATCTAACTAGATTTTGCAAAATGTATTTATCTTAAAAGGCCTTGTTAAAAATCCCAATAAATCCCACAGGGGGTTCCACTATGTGGTTCATTCATTCAGCCAACATTTTCATTCATGGCGCAGTTCAAGTCTTGATACAACCAAACAGATCCATATGGGGTCAAACATAGTTTTTGTGTCAAAAAAACATGTTCTGTTCTGGTTTGGAGCAATAAGATTATGCTTACACCATCTTTAATGCCAACTCCAAGCGCACCACACATCAACCTGGTCATTTTCTTCTGGATATTGTCCCTAGCGGACACAGCAGCCATTATCCTCATATAAAGCCAATTGTCCTGTGCAGGGCCACTGCTACGAAGTTTGGGTCCCCTGACTGGTCCACCACCCACAGTATGATTATCTCACCATGTAAGCATAGTGAGTTCCATGCACCAGTGAAGGAGGGAAGGTTTTCTGAGACTCAAGCAAACATACACCCAAAGTCAGAATTGATAGGGATTTCTTCTAGACGGCTCCAAAAAATTTAGGGAAAGTAATGATGACAGTTAAAGAGAACCCGTCATGCAAAATAACCCCCTTAAACTAAATATATTTTCATAAACTGCCATTAGAAAGCATTGCCTCTATCCCTTCATTGTCCCTCTACATGCCTGTAAACTTAAGCAAAGAGGTCCTAAAGCTGTATGCAAATGACCTGTGAAATGTCCAATGAGTCATTCGCATATTCAAGTTGTCCACCTTATTCATGAGTGGGAGGTACAGCCACACCCCCAGTGCATGACTGACAGCTGCTCCATGTGCTTGCTGGTGGCTACGCCCCCTTCAGTGTGTGTGTGCATGTGCTGTGTGTGTATGTGTATGTGAAAGATACAACAGCTCCAGGCTGCAGCCATGTTATAGCAGAACATGTCAGATTCATGTGTAGCTGATGTCTGTGTCTCTGTATATTAGGAGGATGCAGCATGTCAGCAGATACACTAGCCATGCTTTACTATACATTATACACAGACATGAGCAGGGGGAGGAGAGGGGAGGGGTAACAGGGGTGACATCACTGCCTCTGACCATGTGACCAGCCTCATTTACATAATAAAGAAAATATGATTTTACAATGATTAATGTATGAATTGACTAGATAAAGGTGGGGATGGGATCCTTGTGAGCTGCTCCGACAGGTAGTAGTGACAGGACTAGTGACACAGACCTGATGACAGGTGTCCTTTAAAGGAAACCTACCATTTCAAATGGTCGGTGTAAGCTGTAAACACCGAGCACCAGCTCAGGGTGAGCTGGTGCCAGTGCTTAGTTTCGTTAGTGTTAAAACCGCGGTATCGCGGTTTTAACACTTTTTAAACTTTATAGCAGAAGCTGCTTCGGCGCTGTGCGCGACCGTGCGCGCGACCGTGCGCGCGCAACGCCTGCGGCATTTCCTATGTAGGCGCGCACACGATCGTACGCACGCAGCGCCGAAGCAGTTTCTGCTATAAAGTTTAAAAAGTGTTAAAACCGCGATACCGCAGTTTTCTCATAAAACCTGCGTTCTATCATACGTCTAAAAAACGCTATAAATCTTGACAGCATTATTGAAGAATCTGATAACGCATGCAGGCTCAGCACAGGCTCCCCACTTCATTTTTTAAAGTGTACACTAAAGATCTGTACCATTGTTTGTCTCAGAGAAGCTGATTTACTAAGCAGCGGAAGAGGGGAACCGTGCTGAAGAATTACACATATGGTAGAATGACAAATGAAGACGCATAGTCATACATCACAAAGTTGGAAAAACTAACATTTTTATGACTATGAAAGGATCCACATTGTGCATTTTAGACAAATTTCCGATAAATATCTATTATGAGAAATGCTGTTATATATTATAACAAATGCTCCCCATCCAAAAGATTTACAGCAGAAAGTAAATGGATGCGCTCACCATTAACCATCCGCTTGCCATTCTTCCATATTCATCATTTTATTCCTTTTATTTTTTTATTGTGAATTTTCCATGTGGATTTGGAGGGTAAAAAAAATAAGACAACAAATATTGCTATATACTACCTCACAAAGGGTAATGGCTGCTCTTAAAGTAGACAATCTGGTCCTGAGCTCTAAAATGATTTGTAAGTGCGTTCCTACAGGGGCCAATCCCTATTATCTATTTTCTTCATATTTTGCTCCCCGACCACACAATTAAAACAGAGCTTTTGATATGTGACTACGCTTTTGTCACACTGACTACAGGGAGTCTTCGGTAGTCTGAGATACGATTGTGTCCCATGATTGGCTCAAGCTGCAGCTCTCTTTCCCCCACTCAAGCTCTGATTGGCTGCTGTCCATAACAAAATAAAAGTCCCTGCATGGAAAGCTGATTTCTGTTTTATTGGAATGGTAGAATGTTTCTATATTAATTATGAGTGAGATAAGATAATGAATATCATGACTACACATGAGGTGTAAAACCTTTGTCAGGGTTGCTAGAGGTCTAGGGGGTCTTTAACCTCAAAAAAATTACTGTTCTGTAGCCAAAATACCAACATACACATTTACTGCCCCTTTCAGTCTTGTCATTCCGAGGTTTGAAGATTTTTTGGAAAATCATTATAACCTTTTAATGTTTAGCTGTCAGTGACCACACATTACTGCACTATGGAGTAAGGTAATAATTCCCTTTATGTTAACAGCGCAGGGGAATGTAATGTAAACCGTTCTCGGCAGGGATCTTAAAAAGGACACAATGCTGAGGTAGGGATATCTATGGCAAGGTCACCTGCTGAAATTTCCACTGTTTGTGTAACACATTAGATGACAGGTTAGAAACACGATCATTTGACTGCGCCTGAACACTACTTATATGTACATGATGACTATGAGAGACTCATTCAAAGACGTCTGATAGAGAGGTGGCCATATAATATCGAGGTGGCCATATTCTTTCAACAAGTTGAAGCTATTCCTTCCAACTCCTCTGCCATAAACATCCAAGAATGCCCACCTTTAAAGTGGAGGCCCAAGGATTAACAGTGAACATTTCAAACATTGTTTTCTCAAAAACTTTACAGAAATGAAGTGGGAAGGGTCCAAAGCATTGAAAATGTATTGAAGTTTCCTACAAGCAATATAATGCCTTGTGTGTTCCTCCGTCTGATTGGTTTTGCCACATGACCATAACTGTGCAGTCTTCTACCACCTCATACATAAGTGGTTAGTAGCTCCCCAGCTCAGGTCTGTTTCTAATGTGAGATGACCACCAATTAGTATAGAAGATGTATATAGATATGGCTTTTCCCGATGTCAGTGTAGAATAATGCCGTTTCCCCTTTTCTGTCAGAGCAGATCTAGATTATGCCTCTTTAGACATTTTAGATAATTACAAATAGAAATGTCCTGTGTGTCACTGGGAACTTGCATTTGTGGGAGAATTTCTGTACACGGTAAAAACCGTAATCCCATTATTGTTTTTTTCTTAAGTTTAAGGCTTCATTCACACTGCCGCATGGGGGAGGTATATACAGCCGACGTATATACGGCCGATATACGTCCCCCATTGACGGCAATGGGCGCACGGCGCCCTATGGGATCGGTGCAGCACACGTGTGGCACGGTACTGCTCCGTACCCTGTGAAAAGATATGACATGTCCTATCTTTTCACGGCATACGGCACCATGCGCCATATATCCCTGTGGAGAGGGGCAGGGGTGAGCAGGGCTCACCTCCTCTCCCCGCGCTGCCGTGTGCCCGCCGTGCTACGGTACGGCGGGCAATGGCAATGTGAATCCAGCCTAAGACAGCGGACTCATTTACCTTCATGCTTTCAGCCTCATCCATATAAACGTTATTTTTTCTTTCAGTCGTGAGCTAGCTGTTTTTTTGTGTTTTTTTGCGTATGACTCACAGCTTCATTCAGCTTAGGAGTGCAGGGCTATTCCTGTCCCCCACACAGGGGATCCGGCACTATAAGTGCACATGGACCTCTACGGGAGGCCTCTCACTCCATTTTATTGTCTTCAAACTTATTGCTACATTAAAATAGAGGGTTGGCGTGAACCCTTTCTATTGTTAAATGTTTCCTAACTATATGAAAATGAATTGTCTATATTATATACTATATGATCTATAATAATGTTTAAACATTATCAGCCATTTCGTGTATTTCATAAGAATCATAGAGGAAGTTCTCTTTCAGGGACATAGTGTTCTGGTGATGCACTTCTCGTGATTTTTACGCTTGCATACTTTATATGCAAGATATACTGTCCTTGCAGTATCCCTTCTTTCATATTTATGATAGGAAGTATACAAAAAAATAGATATTTTTAGCCTCATAAAATGGGTTTCAGCTGTCCTTTATAAGTAGAGCAGATGGCTTTCCTGGTTCAATGCATTCATGACTTTCATGTATAAAATACAGATTACAAATCAGAAAAAGCCTAATTTCAGGGTAAACAACAGGGAGGGCACAAACACTATTAGGGAAAAGAAAGTGACCCCTAGCACAGAGCATACAGTTTGGTGGATCTTGATGTGTTTGGATTGCCTGCAATTGACTTTTGGACTAAGGCTCAGTTCATCCTTATTGGTTTTTGATTCTGTCAAATGAATATAAAGGATTAGAGGTTGTAGTCCCAGAAATCAGATATTTGTCCTATATCCTGGGTAGCAGGGGCCGCCTACTTCTTCTCAGCTAGTGCCTGAGACTACATGGAACAGTGAGTATTCAACACCTGTTCACACATGGTGAGCCTTTTTCCTGTTTACATGGTGCGGTATTGCAGGGCGTCCGCCGCTTCTGTGGTGCGGTGCTGGTGGGGACCCGGGCCTGGAGCCATGGGGGCTATGCCTGCCAGTACGGGTGCTGGGGGGGCAACCAGGTCTTGGTCCCTGCTGGCGCTGTGCTGCTGCGGTGGTAGACGCCATGTGATGCCGCACACAATAGCGTAGGGACCCACCAAAAAGAGGTCACCTTGAAGTGGTTGGTGGGCTTATACAATTTGACAAAATGTAACTAAGAACCTCCAGTTTGTTATATAATGTAGATCATTGTATCATGTGTGGATGTGCGGTCCAGTTCTTTTTCTCTCCTCATGTTGGTTTAGTATTCACAATATAATCCCACCACTAAAAACCATCTATGAGTAAGGCGGAGCCTTGACTGGCAAAGTCGAAATGCGTTGATCGTCTGTGTCTTTACCCCCTGACCTGCGATGCCGTTTTAATTAATAAAAGAATTTGAAGATTTGCTGTATCCGTGTGAGCGCTGGATCCTTCTTCTTGTGTTTCTGTCTCTCTCAAGTCTCAGTTTCTGCTGGATGAGGAGCGGTGAGCGAGTGTATCTCGGTTTTTCATCCATGTGTGTTTGCTGTTAATTCTATCTTGCCTATTGGGTTTTTGGCTACACTATAATACAGGCATTTAATTTTTTACAGATTGTCATAAAAACCTGGCACTCGTATAAAAATTATAAAAAAAAGCTTTGATCCTTTGCCTTGGACTCCCATCTGATATTCTGGGGCTCTTCCTACAGATTGCTGAATTTCCATCACTCGCACAGTCATCTCATGACTCATTCATACAGCACATCCATGGAAATGTGGAATTTCATTTTCGCAGTCTGACAGGAGTTGTAATGCCATTTAAATAAAGGCAATTTAGCCTCATATGAGGTGGTATAACAATGTAATAATCATAATTAAATATGTTTTACTCTTCCATTACATCCTAATGGGTAGAGGATGTAGCATGCTGTTAAAACACCAGTATTTCATTAAGCAGTTCCATGACTTCCATTCTTTACGAGTGTTACAAATAGCACAATATTACTGTTATTTCCACAAAACCAATATGGGGGTCAAATCACTATATACTATGATACCAGAGGGCTGCCGAATGTGAGAATGAATCTCACTGGTCTGCCTGAGCTTATACGGAATTACTATTCAAAGAAATGAACAGTGCCATGTATTACATATTCTTCTCTGCCATTGAAGGGGCATTACTAGACCTACATGTCAATATGGCAATATATCCTATAGCGTAATACAATTTACTGCCTATATCAGAAGGCTGTATATAGATATTAAAATGTTTAATTGGTTTCTAAGGGCCAAATATATAGCAAATGTAATATACTACCCACCATGTCCATGCACTACTGCAACCATCAGGAATATGCCTCTGGTGTTACCTGGTTGAGGATAGAAGGGTAGGAATGGGGAGAGATGACTCAAGGTCTGGTCTGAGATCTGGGGGTCTAGCCTAGCATCTATCTTTATGACCCTCAAATACTACCTGCCTCATAACTGGCCAATAAGTGGACCTAAAACCTGTTTGATTTGTCTCAACCTCTCGAAAGTTCACCCACATAAGTTTGTAAGTTGGTATCCAATAAGCCACTGTCCACTAAAATAGCGACTACATTCAAAAAGGATTATAAATTCTACACAGAAGGGATTTCCATGTTTTCTAAAAACCTTGAATGCCAGTCATTGTGGATCCCAGATGGGTAGACTCTGAACTTAACTTTATATTTTTTGTCTATGGTACTGGTGTCGTGAGTAGAAGAAACACCTTATGGGTCTCCTTGTGCTCCCTCCTGATAGACAAACAATAACCAAGGAATGGCATTATACAGTTAAAGGGATTGTCTTAAGTTTGAAGGTTATTCTCAGGTAATAATCTGATTGGTTGGAGATCGACTGTTGGGACCTTGACTAATTACGAGAACGGAACCTCCCCAATCACAAGAACCCTCACTGATTATGAGAATGGGAGTCCTGTTCTCACTAATTGAATGAAGTATCAGGTGGAGCCTGTCTCGTGCCACTTGATTCAATAGTGTGCACAGCGCAGGGGTATCTCTGCCACTCTCATTCACTGCTTATGTAAGTGCCAGAGAAACCCGAGTGTGGTGCTTTGCAATCCCCTCTTCATTCAGTTTCATAGTATTGAATGGAGCGGCAGGACACATGCTTGACCTGCCGCTCCATTCAATTGGCGAGAACAGAACTACAATTCTCCTAACCATTCTCGTGATTGTGAAGTGTCCATTTTTGTGCTCGGTGAGGGTCCATTCTTATTATTGGTCAAGGTCCCAGCAGTCAAACTCCAACCAATCAGATTATTTCCTTTCTCTTTCAGGAGAGACCAGTCCTCTATAATAATGCTTTGCATTACATAAAATATTACATAAGAAATCTCACATGTAACATTTTCATGTATTACTCTGTGTAGTAAGAACACTGCCTTGAATATCTCCAGCAGCATTCACAATCAGAGAGGAATTTATTGCAGCTCTTGACACACAACAGCCTTACATTTTAATTGAAGCTTCTTCCAGGCGGCTGATGGCCTTTTAGTGAAATATATTTCTGTCATTTTCATGCCGCGTGGAGCCCAGATAAGTGCCCCCAGGAAGCTGTCACCCTGCACGAGGTTTCTAGGCCCAATAGCAGAGAAGACTTCACATTATAAACTCATCACGCTGGTTACTGGCGATATAATGACACCCTAATCTGCCCCGAGCCTCCAAGATCAGAATAGTAATCAACTTATGGAGGTCAGAGAGCTGGCACTGCCAGTCAGGAGCCAGGGGCACTTTTATACCTACAACCGCTGTAATCCTATTAGCTCTTATCATGGCATCTGGAGAGGGAGCCTTTATGTCTATTTTTGAAGCAATGTTATTTCATATGTTAGGATTTATCCTGGTGATCCTGAGAATAAAGGTAGTGTTCTCATCACTAGGTGACACAGCTGTGAATAAAAAATAATGAGGAAGAACTTAATCTCCTGTTCTGCCCCTGTATTCTCAGAATCACTGGGGGGGCAGAGGTAGCACCTCCCTTGTTATAAAATGACCGCAGAATATATCAATGGCAACACAGTATAAAATGTGAAAACCCCTTTAAAACTTAAGTTACATGAGGTCGATAGACCACTCCACCACTTGAGGTTAACCGGATGGATAAGTCAGATTTTAGGGTGCTTCAAAGTCCCACCTACTACCTTACATGTAACCTGGACACAGCATCACTCTCTCTTTGCAGATCGGATGACATATGTAGAAAAATTCTTTGAAAACATTGAGTAGGGCAAATTATAATTGTATAATTTATACCCTGTACCCAGCAATCAGTAACTCTGTTTTTGATCTTAATACAGATGAGCTTCTTGGTGCACAAGGGGCGGAGCTATACCTACTGGTGCACCCGTTTCCTTCGTTCTATCCCTTCTTATCCCTATGACCTCTGTAGATCACTATGTAAGGGCCAGTTATAATTAATGTTGTGTCCTGCAGAAAGAATAAAATGGAGATTGCAATGCTTGCGTTTATGTTGATTTGGGAATAGAGGGACTCTCTATTGGCTCTGCAGTTCTGCAGACATTGGCCATCAGCTGAGTCCTTCCCCAGGTCTTGTAATTTTGGAGAAATGCAAAAATGTGAATAACTTAAAAAAACATGCACACGGAAATTGCAGGACGTATGGCGCAGACTGCTGATATAATATCCAGTGCAGTACACTTGATCTTTGTAATGTGGCTGCATCCAGTCCGGTCACATAGTCGGTATCAGTTTTGTTAATTGCGTTTGATTTATAGAATGGTCCCTGTAATTGATTGTATTAGAGGTTAATAACACTCTTCACCAGAGCTTGCAAATAAAATCTGCTGTAAGCATCAAGTGAGCTACATTAATATGCACTACCTCTTCTCGTCACTAGGGGGAGAGAACAGAAAGAGAATGGAAGAAAACGGGAAAGAATTGGAAGGACAATGGCCAAGCATAAAGCAAACAATAGAAACTGCATGGGCTAAATGCGTGATAATGTATTATACGGGGAGGGTGGTACTGACTATACCTATACTGGGAGCTGCATAATGCTGTAATATGGTATATACTGCCTGTTTCTGATCATTCTGAGTAGAGGTGAAAATTGAGACTCCTCTTCCACAATTCAGGATATTTCCCTAACCATGTTCCATTTATTATCCCAGTAGGTTTGGGACCCCTCATGTGCCCCATCTATAGTAAATTTCCTGTTTCTGACCTTGTGGTGAGGAAGACCCTGAACAGATGATGACCTTTAGCAGAGATAATTTTCGCTTATCCACAGAATCCAATTTGAGCAAGCAGAGGTGCAGGCTATAGTACAGAGGGGGGCAGCTTTGGTCTTGGATCACAAAAGAATAAGGTTCTATAGGCACATGACAATCTGATGCTAAAATTTAGGTGACTGAAATCCTGTACCATGCAGTTTCTGGTTTGTGTAGATGGAGTCTGGGAAACCATGTTACAATGAATAGGACTGTCCCTTCTGTAGTTGATAATGCATAAAAAAAAGAATCTTGCTGATGAAAAGAAGGGCTGTGTGTGTTGGTTTTTTATATGCCAAATCCTCCATTTCACAGGAGGATGCTCCCTCCTTATCACTGAGAACACATGCGTGCTTTGCCATACAGATGTGCATTTGGGGATGGGGGATTTAGTTAAAGGGGTTTTCCTACAAAAGAAAATTCTCACATTTCAATCCCCTAGTGTTGTTAACAAAATAAAGATCATTTTAACCCTTTACTTTACAATTGTATTCAGTTTTATTGCTGTTTTAGCTCCTATCACTCCCTTGGCTGCTCAGTGCAAAATCCCAGGGTGTGGGTGTGGCCTCTCTAAGCAGACACATTACTGTATTATCCATTTAGGTCTGTGGGGTGACAATGTGGTTAGATTCTCAGGGTACAAGCTGTATATACACTTTCATCTGGCTTCTGACATTGTACTAACACACTGACACATAGAGAGAGGAGACAGATCAGAGATACATGAGATCGTGATGCCTATTACAGACTTTTACACTGTTACACTATCAGCTCTGTTACATCTCACAGACATGGCCTGCCTCCCCTTTCCCCCGGATCACTTATTTCCTTGTAGCCTCTCTCTCTGCTCACGATCTCCTGGCAGGATGTGAGTGTCCCTGAGCTCCGTGCAGGGGGCGTGGCTACAGGCACACATCAGAGAGACACAGAAATCTCGTCTGCACAATCTCATCCCAGGTGGCGCCCGACCCCAAGTCAGAAGTTACTGGGTTGTGTCTAGGAGCAACTGAAATTGTGTACAGCAGGACTGATAGAGACAGGTTAGAATTATATCTGTGAATATTTGTTAATAACAGTGAATTAGAGAATGTGTTATTTTGTTATCCTGAGTACATATAAGAAACTTGTCTTTGTGGGAATACCCCTTTAAGTGCATGAATGTTCTGATAACTGTATGAGGTGTATGGATCACGCTACTGATTCCAATAGACAATGCAGGTAACTTGTAGCATTACTGTTCCGTAAGGCTAGGGCTACATCATAATTTTGGCCTTAAAACCTGCTTAACGACCAAAGATCACAGAGAGCACAGTTACTATTCTACATTGTACATATACACTCACCGGCCACTTTATTAGGTACACCATGCTAGTAACGGGTTGGACCCCCTTTTGCCTTCAGAACTGCCTCAATTCTTCGTGGCATAGATTCAACAAGGTGCTGGAAGATTTTGGTCCATATTGACATGATGGCATCATACAGTTGCCGCAGATTTGTCGGCTGCACATCCATGATGCGAATCTCCCATTCCACCACATCCCAAAGATGCTCTATTGGATTGAGATCTGGTGACTGTGGAGGCCATTTTAGTACAGTGACCTCATTGTCTTGTTCAAGAAACCAGTCTGAGATGATTCCAGCTTTATGACATGGCGCATTATCCTGCTGAAAGTAGCCATCAGATGTTGGGTACATTATGGTCATAAAGGGATGGACATGGTCAGCAACAATACTCAGGTAGGCTGTGGCGTTGCAACGATGCTCAATTGGTACCAAGGGGCCCAAAGAGTGCCAAGAAAATATTCCCCACACCATAACACCACCACCACCAGCCTGAACCGTTGGTACAAGGCAGGATGGATCCATGCTTTCATGTTGTTGACGCCAAATTCTGACCCTACCATCCGAATGTCGCAGCAGAAATCGAGACTCATCAGACCAGGCAACGTTTTTCCAATCTTCTACTGTCCAATTTCGATGACCTTGTGCAAATTGTAGCCTCAGTTTCCTGTTCTTAGCTGAAAGGAGTGGCACTCGGTGTGGTCTTCTGCTGCTGTAGCCCATCTGTCTCAAAGTTCAACGTACTGTGCGTTCAGAGATTCTCTTCTGCCTACCTTGGTTGTAACGGGTGGTGATTTGAGTCACTGTTGCCTTTCTATCAGCTCGAACCAGTCTGCCCATTCTCCTCTGACCTCTGGCATCAACAAGGCATTTCCGCCCACAGAACTGCCGCTCATTGGATGGTTTTTCTTTTTCGGACCATTCTCTGTAAACCCTAGAGATGGTTGTGCGTGAAAATCCCAGTAGATCAGCAGTTTCTGAAATACTCAGACCAGCCCTTCTGGCACCAACAACCATGCCACGTTCAAAGGCACCAAATCACCTTTTTTCCCCATACTCATGCTCGGTTTGAACTGCAGGAGATTGTCTTGACCATGTCTACATGCCTAAATGCACTGAGTTGCCGCCATGTGATTGGCTGATTAGAAATTAAGTGTTAACGAGCAGTTGGACAGGTGTACCTAATAAAGTGGCCGGTGAGTGTACATAGTATATTGTAGGCGAATGGGGTTTACATTCAGACACTTACGTTAACAGTCAAGAAACCAATAGTATTGGAGTCAATAGCAACATAACTACACAGTTTACCTAAATGTTACCGTATATACTCGAGTATAAGTCGACCCAAGTATAAGCCGAGACCCCTAATTTCAACACAAAAAACTGGGAAAACCTATTGACTCGAGTATAAGCCGAGGGTGGGAAATGCATTGGTCACAGCCTCCCAGTATATAGTCTGCCAGCCCCTGTAGCATACAGCCTGCCTAACCCCTGTAGCATACAGCCTGCCCAGCCCCTGTAGTAGGAAAAAAATAACACTGTACTCATCTCAGACTGTCTCAGACAGAAGAGGACCTATGGGTGACGTCAGAAAGGTGAGTTTTGTCGTTATGTTTTTAGTTGACTCGAGTATAAGCCGAGTTAGGGTTTTTGAGCACAAATTTTGTGCTGAAAAACTAGGCTTATACTCGAGTATATAAGGTATATTTAGCAGACCAATCTTCAACTAAGAAAATCTAAGAGCCATCCCAAGAATACTCATTTCCAGGGACAAGTCTCTGAGACATGTGATGATTCCTGGATGTTTAGGATAGCTGACTAGTATAGACTTACATTATCTTTGGTCATAATATGTGACATGCTGAGTTTTAGGTTAAAGATGCTTTTGCACATGGGACAATAAATGAACATAAACCTGTCAAGGACAAGTGTCAAAGGAGTATCCGGTGTCACAACATATAGGGTTACAAAGGAGGCATTACCATCGAGACCCCATAAAGCATCCCAATTCAAATAAAGAGGGAAAAAAGAGTCTGGCGAGTTTACATCCTGTTCAGATCTTCAGTTTTAACAGTTCTCTTTGATACTTCCTTTTCTTAAAGGCATTCCTTAGGCAAAGCCAACCTCATAAAAGTGGATGTTATTTACCACGGAGAAGGCTGACAAGTTTTTGGATGAGTCTCCTTGAAACTCTCTAATTAATGTACAACTAATTCAAATACGTACAGTAGGGAGTGATAAGACATCTGAGAAGCCCCTTAGCTGCGAGAAGTAGAATACAAAACATCTGAGTCGTCACTGGTTCATTTTTTGGAATAATAAATGAATAAAAAAACAACTCCCTAATATAATAGTAGTAAATGTCTCCTGCAGCAGGGTATTACTGACTATTAGTTCTTCTATATAACAAAAGAGCATATATGGTATTCTGCAGTGTACTGCCAGGGGGAGAATACAATACCGCATGGAAGCTCCATACTCCATATAGCACATATATACATAAAACAAGACAGGATCTGAGTACATGTAATCACAGAACATACAAGTCCCTTTACACAGTTTCATGGCACTGACCCTGTAAGGTGGCACACAAAGTCCTAATAAAGTACCAAATTGAGGCATAGTTACAAGTACTACTACTCTTATCCTTCATATATGGGCACTATACAATACTACTGCTCTTATCCTGCATATATGAGCACTATACAGTACTACTACTCTTATCCTGCAGATATGAGTGCTATACAGTACTACTGCTCTTATCCTGCATATATGAGCACTATACAGTACTACTACTGTTATCCTGCATATATGAGCACTACACAGTACTACTACTCTTATCCTGCAGATATGAGTGCTATACAGCACTACTACTCTTATCCTGCATATATTAGCACTATACAGTACTACTACTATACAATACTACTACTGTTATCCTGCATATATGAGCACTACACAGTACTACTAGTCTTATCCTTCATATATGGGCACTATACATTACTACTGCTCTTATCCTGCATATATGAGCACTATACAGTACTACTACTGTTATCCTGCATATATGAGCACTACACAGTACTACTACTCTTATCCTGCAGATATGAGTGCTATACACCACTACGACTCTTATCCTGCATATATTAGCACTATACAGTACTACTACTCTTATCCTTCATATATGGGCACTATACAATACTACTACTGTTATCCTGCATATATGAGCACTACACAGTACTACTAGTCTTATCCTTCATATATGGGCACTATACAGTACTACTGCTCTTATCCTTCATATATGGGCACTATACAATACTACTACTGTTATCCTGCATATATGAGCACTACACAGTACTACTAGTCTTATCCTTCATATATGGGCACTATACAGTACTACTGCTCTTATCCTGCATATATGACCACTATACAATACTACTACTGTTATCCTGCATATATGAGCACTACACAGTACTGCTACTCTTACCCTGCAGATATGAGCATTATACAGTACTACTACTCTTATCCTGCATATATGAGCACTATACAGTACTTCTTTTATCATGAATATACTGTATATGAGCAAATTAAAGTACTACTACTCTTATCCTGAATATATATGGACACTATATAATAGTACTACTCTTAGCCTGCGTATATGATAACTATACAGTATTAACTACTCTTACCTGAATATATATGAGCGCAGTATACTACTACCATTATTATCCTGTATATAGGGGCACTGCATCCTTAATATATAGGTACAACACCACAATCCTGCAAATATGGGCACAACACAGTACTACTACTCATATCTCTTATATATGGGCATAGAACAGCACTACTACTCTTATCCTACATATATGGGCACATCACAGTACTACTACTCCTATCCTGTATAAATGGACACATCACAGTACCACAACTCGCTGCTTTGCAGCACTGGAATCCTGGGATGGAGTCCCACCCTGGTCAACATCTGCAAAGAGTTTGTAGAGATTGCGTGGGTTTCCTCTGGGTCCTCCAGTTTCCTCCCACACTCCAAAACATACTGTTAGGTTGTTTAGATTTGTGAGTCCCATTTTTGGACAGGGACCAATTTGGCAAGCTTTGTGCAGCACTGTATGATCATGATCTGCATGATAAAGAATTATTATATATATGCACTCCAAAGTACTACTACCCTTATCATTCATTCATGGCCACTGCAGAGTACTACTAATGTTATACTGCATATATGGACACAGTACAGTACTACTATCCTGCATCTATGGGCACATCATAAATTTGGTGCAATTTGTGACAATGCCAACTCCATCAAAACTGTCTTCAAAATTCCCCTATAAAAATATTTTTTTCCCAGTGTGTAGATTTACAATGTAAATCTTGTTCATGAACTAAATATATTTATATTTATCATTAAAAGCAAATCTTTAGATGGAGCTGGTTACTTCCACGTATTTAGGTATTTTTATATCTTCTCTCACTTGTTCAGTGCAGATGCATTTGTTTATTTACTCAATCAATACAGGTTGTTATATGGGGTCAGTGGCTGAGGAAATAACATCGCCCCACCAGCTGCCTAAATCACAATGACCCGTCCATTCTTCATCCGGCTATCAAACTCTTTCATGACGCATGAGCGACCATCACGTTCTACATGCCAAGTGCGAGCACACGAGACGCCATCTGTACAGCCGGCCATTCATCCCCCATACACCTCATTACTCTGCAATCTATTTATTATCCCAGGTCTTGTTAATGATTCTCTGTGAAGGGGATTCATTAAGGAGGATTTCAATATGTAATAATGTGCAGGATGGCTCTAAGGGCTACCAAAACACAATCGGCAAAAATAATTGAATTCTATCTATCTGCAATTTGGAATTAATTGGTGTGTAATATAAGAGAAGTAACGTTCATGTGAATATCCATAACAGACCAATGTTTCATTCAATATAAGAAATAATTATTGTACTTTTATTATTACAGGTAATTCTATTATATGTGATTTCGTTATATTCACTAATATCTTCTTTAACATAGGGGCCTGTATGATATAAAGTGAGCAAAGTGGCATGAAGGCGCAGCCCAGCCAGTTATGAAGGCTCAGGTGTTGTCCTAGCATTACCATGTGCACTGGAGCATGACAACATGTGTGAGACAGACCTCCATTCCTAATAATTATTCTGAGACTGTGCTGTCTAGAAAATCAGCATCTGCTAAGATCCTAAAGTGAATAAAAGATCTCAAAGGAAACCTGTATTGTCTCTATTTATAGAGCAGCATGTCCTTAAATAGCTCCGAGAATGTTTTGCCAGGATCTATTCTTCATGGTGGGAATCAAAGGTAAAATTGTCTTTGCAAAAAAATTGCACCAAGCACATAACTTACTATTCTGGTCCATGGCCTTATTGTCTTAATGTGGGCTTACGTCACCCCAGACAGGAACCCAATGGGGCCAATTAATCAAATGTGTCTAAAAGTTAGGCCACATTCACACAAAGGGGCGGGTTTACTAAGGGTCGTGAATTGCACTTTTGTTCACGGTTTTCAGGATTTGCGCAGCTTGGACAGGTATTTAACAGGGGTTTGCGCTGGGACTTTGTCGCACGCAATCGGATTGTGGCGCAGCGGCGCCAGCTTCCAGGCAACAGAAATCGGGGGGGGGGCGGGCTGTTGGACAATCTGACTGATTAGGACTGAGCGCAGGATTTAAGATTCAAATTGTGTCACAAGATCAATCACTTACATGCACCAGGAAGAAGAAGGTGAACTCTGCCGGACCTGAGCGGGGAAGCGAAACATGCTGGATATCAGGCGCACGATCTCAGTGAATCGCGGCAGATGTGCATTATCATCAGCCAATGCACTTTCATGAACTCCACGGGACCGGGTAAGTACATATGCCCCAATGTGCTGTTGGCGGTCCGCAAACAAGGGTCTACCATCGGCAGGTGAATTCCGCTCACGCACACTCACTGGGGCCGTCATCTCATGCTAGTGGCCATGAAATGCATGGTCGTGGAGATGAGCCCATCGAAAGAATAAGGGACATGTACGAGCTGTTGAAAAAATAGCTACACCCAAGCCCATTTAACGTTCATGTACATGAGGCCACTTACTGTTCCAGAATTAGTCTGACGCTGGATGATACATCTGAGTAGTTTTAGACTGTCTAGACTGTAATTTGCACCTCCTATGTTTTGTCTTAGTATATAACACAAAAACGCACCACAATTATGCTGCATTTGCAAAATTTCTGACGCATGATCTATCTCCCCTGAACCTAAACCACATAGGTTTACTAGTTGTAAATTGCCACACTAGTTGTAAATTGTCTTAAAGACCTGCGGTCGCATTCACACGTTGCATTTTGATTGTGTTTTGAGACGTAGTACAAAGGCTTTTCCCGTGAGCACATGTTAAAGTAACATTGGGGCAGATTAACTTACCCGGCCCATTCGCGATCCAGTGGCGCGTTCTCTGAACAGGATTCGGGTCCGGACGGGATTTATGAAGGTAGTTCCTCAGCCGTCCACCAGGTGGCGCTGCTGCGCTGAAAATCATCTGAACGCGCCGGAATACACCGAGCTGGACCAGGTGAAGGTAAGCGCTTCCCAAGCGACACATTTTTGGTTTTTAAATGCAGCGTTTTTTCCGAATACGTCGGGTTTTCGTTCGGCCACGTCCCCGATTTCCGTCGCGTGCATGCCAGCGCCGATGCGCCACAATACGATCGCGTGCACCAAAATCGCGGGGCAATTCAGGTACAATCGGCGCAAATCGGAAATATTCGGGTAACACGTCGGGAAACCGCGAATGGGCCCTTAGTAAATGACCCACATTGTGTTTTGAAATTGAAACCATTGGAAATGCAATGTAACCTCAGCAAGTGGTCATCATGGGAGTCTTTGAATTGTGCCTCAAAACTAAATCAAAAAGCAATGTGTGAGGCTGCGTTCATAAAGGTTGTGGGGAGGGGCTTTGGCCTGATCACAGATGCGTTTCCGCTGAAACGCTTGTAGACAATGCAAAACACATGGGGGGCATTTTGCAAACTATTTCTAGTTTCTCCTGTCTTTTTTCTGTCTTTTTAGTGCAATTGTGCCAAAGTTTGCTACTTTTACACACATTTTGCATAGTTCGCTGTAAGAGTTTCACACTGTTGCATCTGAATTATCTTAAAAGTCCAGATATGGACATCTGAAAAAGTCCAGAGCAGGCAGAGGCAAGGGGGTTTCTCAAACATTTGAGACTTTCGTGTGGCTTTTCAGACTCACGTGGCTCATTTATCAACCACTAAGATAAATCATGACAAAAAATGTAAAAAAAAAAAAACCAATACCTTTCAGACTTCAAGGAAACCTACCAGAAAAAACACTAACTGGTAGATTCCTTTCTACACTGTCTTTATCCAATCTTTCCACCCTTTCTAACTAAATAAAAACGTATCTTTATTTTATGTAAATTATCTTCAGAGGCTACTTGGGAGTAGGGTAGCTAAGCTGAGCGCTGGGAGCTAAGGCTACTCCACGCCCTTTAGGGTACATCCACACATTCAGCTTTTCAGATGCAGTTTTTGAAGCCAAAAGCAGGTGTGGATGCTAACGGGTTGAGACAAATAATTGAAAGGTGCCACTCTTCCTCCTACTTTTACTCCATTCCAGGTTTGGGCCTCAAAAACTGCATCTGAAAAACTTATCATGTGGCTCCTGAGGCCTCTGAAGTGCCACCGCCCCGCGCATCCCCATAACGTTCTTCGGCTCTTCAGCCTGTTCCCCACATGCTCAATAACATCCAGCTTTTCTCTGGAGCTCTGTGCATGCGGTGGTGAACAAACAGTAGAAAGTTATTGAGCATGTGTGGGCATGGGTTGAACACTGTGGGGATGCACAGGGAGGCGAGACTTCAGAGGGTTTAGATTGTGAGCCCCATGAGGACCGGGACCAATTTGGCTATCTTGGTGCAGCGCTGCGTAATCTGTGTGCGCTATATAAATAAAGAATTGTTATTATTATATTAAACAGAGGCCTGCCCCAGTAGCCTCTGAAGATAATTTACCGAAAAAAAAATATAACGTTTTTATTTATTTAGATAGGGCGTAATGACTAGATAAAGACAGTGTAGGGATTTGAACAGAGAAATTAATCTGCTTTAGTTAATCTACGGCAGTTAGTGATGGCAGGTTTCCTTTAAGGGCATGTTCACACGATGCAGTGTGTCATTTTTTTTTAATGCGTTTTTGACTCATTCAAAAGGCTTCAGCCTTGATCACATGCTAAGATTACATTGTGTTTCCCAGGGGTCTCAAACTCAATTTACCTGGGGGCCGCTGGAGGTAGATTCTGGGTAAGGCTGGGCCGCATCAAGTTTTCCACACAAAATGCGCTTACAAAATATCATTATTCAGATTCAAATGTCATGGCGTCTCCCAGCGCAAGGAAAGCCCCATGCTGGGAGACGTGTTCTCTCTATGAACGCGTCCTGTGCACCAAGGGGTCCCAAGCTCCTACCGCACTGAGCCCAGGACACTCCATCCCCCCCTCCCCCCCGGTACTTGCCTCCCATCGAAGAAGATGAAGTCGCCGCTCTGACCTGCACCAAGTGCGTTCAGAGCGGCGACTTCATCTTCTTCAAGTACCGGAGGGAAGGGGATTAACTGGTTACGGGCCCTTTCCTGTTTTTTCATGTCCATTTTTCACTCCCCACCTTCAAAAATCTATAACTTTTTTATTTTTACACGTAAAGAGCTGTGTGACGGCTTGTTTTCTGCGTAACAAATTGCACTTCATAGTGATGGTATTTAATATTCCATGCCATGTACTTGGAAGCGGGAAAAAAATTCCAAATGCAATGAAAATGATGAAAAAAACGCATTTTCTTGTGGGCTTGGATATTACGTCTTTCACTGAGCGCCCCAAATGACATGTCTACTTTATTCTTTGGGTCGGTACGATTAAAGGGATACCAAATTTGTTATAGGTTTATAATGTTTTTTACAAAAATTAAAACCTCCTGTACAAAAATTATTTTTTTGATTTTGCCAACTTCTGGCGCTAATAACTTTTTCATACTTTGGTGTACGGAGCTGTGGGTGGTGTCATTTTTTGTGAAATTTGATAATATTTTCAATGATATCATTTTTAGGACTGTACGACCTTTTGATCACTTTTTATAGATTTTTTATATTTTTCAAAATGGCAAAAAAGTGCCATTTTCGACTTTGGGCGCTATTTTCCGTTACGGGGTTAAACGCATTGAAAAAACGTTATCATATTTTGATAGATCGGGCATTTTCGGACGCGTCGATACCTGATGTGTTTATGATTTTTACTGTTTATTTATATTTATGTCAGTTCTAGGGAAAGGGGGGTGATTTGAAATTTGAGGTTTTTTTATTATCATTTTTTTTTTTTTAACTTTTTTGTATTTTTATTTATACTATTTTTCAGACTCCCTAGGGTACTTTAACCCTAGGTTGTCTGATCGATCCTATCATATACTGCCATACTACAGTATGGCAATATATGGGGATTTTCCTCCTCATTCATTACAATGTGCTATCAGCACATTGTAATGAAGGGGTTAAAACGAAATAGCCTCGGGTCTTCGGAAGACCCGAGGCTACCATGGAGACGGATCGCCGCCCCCCGATGACGTCACGGGGAGCGGCGATCCCAGGTAAGATGGCGGCGCCCATGCGCCGCTATCTGTTTGAGGCTGCCGGCAGCTTTGCCGGCAGCCATCGCTGTGAAAACACCCGCGATCGGTACTAGCACCGATCGCGGGTGTTACCGGTAAGCCTTTGCTGCAATATGCAGCAAAGACTTACCGGCTATGGAGAGGGCTCGGCCCGTGAGCCCTCTCCATGCAGCGCGACCTGCCCTCTCCATGCAGGTGGGGGCCGCAAAATATTGTCCCGCGGGCCGCAGTTGGCCCGCGGGCCGCGAGTTTGAGACCCCTGGTGTTTCCACTGCATCTGCTAAAACGCAATGTAACCTCAGAATGTGATCAAGGCTGTCAAGAACGCATCAAAAAACGTGACGCAATGCATTGTGTGAATGCGCCCTAAAGGTTTGACACATTACCTCATGTTTTTGTACTGTGTGTTTTAGTGTGTGTGTGTGTGGGGGGGGGGGGATATTAGGTAATTTACCAATATACATCTATTAAAAGTTCAGCATGGCTTTATTTATATGTAAAGGGAACCCTTTTTTACCTCATCAGCCAGACATACCTGACCATAAAATGGCCGCAGATAGAGGGTCTGTGATCTCTATCTGTCCATGAACAATCCCCCTGCCAGGGCCTTATGATAGTGTTCATGAATATAAGATCATGGTCCTGGTAGGGCGATTGCTCATGGATAGATAAGATCACATGACCCTCCATCTGCGGCCAATATATGGACAGGAATGTCTGTCTGATGAGGAAAAAAACAAGAGGCTTCACTTTACATATCAAGAAAGCAGAACAGAATTATTACTAGATGTATATTGGTAAAATACCTTATATCTTGCCCCTCCACACTTACACCTATATCACAAAAACATGAGGTAAAGTAGTGAACCCCTTTTAGATAAATATCCCCTATGGTCCTTGATTCCACTTACAGTGGAAACGCAACTGCGATCAGACCAACTTCCACCCGGGCAGCCTTTGCGCTGGGTTTCAAAACGCTTCACAAAAGCTGCGAGTGAACACAACACTGGGCTGAGTTCACATTACGCATTTGTACTGCATATTATACTTCAAATACAGCAGATAAAAGGAATCACATTGGACCAAATGAATGATTTTTGTATTGTTAATAGTTATTATTAAGAATCCCTTGTGCCTCTCACATACAAGGTACCAAGACATTTGGTATATTTTGTGCCTCTGTGACACTTGCAGGTAATAGGTATAACAAGGGTCCATGGGGTCATATCATGGTGTCTGTATCCTTTAGTACTCGTGTGCATGCCATCCTAGCCATAGTCTAGCATGCCTGAGCCCCTAATCACAGTAAGTAATATTACAGTCCCACATTCACTGTATTTTCTGAGGTTATCAGAGTAAAAGGAATGAATTTCTATAAAAGTAGTGATTTCTGTTATCACAAATATGAATAATACCTTTTATCCATATTGTGAGGGTCGCCTTCTTCTTCAGAACAAAACTGTCAGGGATCCTTGAATGGATAGCGCTGTATGATTTTGTTTGAAGGCCGTCCAAGGAAACAATACCCTCGGCAGTGTTTCATATGATTCCTCCAAGTCACTGTTTAACCCTCCCCCATTTTACAGCTTGTCTAGTAGCGAAGCCTTGGCCAGCTGTCCCATTTAGTGCCCTGGGTCTAGGAGACCCCCATCTTCTAGGATAAAAGCTGTTGTTCAGTCGCCAAGTTTCTAGTGTATTATTTGTATTGTAACTTCCAAAGGAATTCGCTTTTTTAGCATAACATAAAAATTGTCGAGCCTTCACTTTGTCTCATTTTTTTTTTTTGCAACATGAAATCGATAAATAAATGCTTAGTCATATATATATTACAGCAGATTCTGCACAACATACCGGTGTATATACACACACACACACACACACACCGGTATGTTGTTGCAGAATTTGCTGAAAGCAAGGATCACTCTCTTAACGGGGTTTTCCCAAGAAGACAAGTTAGGCCCTATCCATGGGTCAGACCCCCACAGAGTGGTAAAATGAGGGGTCCGACGGCCCCTGTGCCGCTCCTCAGACTAATGGATCGCCGCAGATGGCGTGGCGCGTCAATCTCCGTCAGCTCCATAGAGAGTAATGGAGTAGAACGGTCATGCGTGGCCGACTGCTCCATTACTTTTATGAAGTTTCGAGGGTTGGCTCGGACCCATTGTTTTCGCGATCTGTGGGGGTCTCAGCACTGAGACCCCCACTGATAAGCAAGTTAGGCCCTATCCCATGGATAGGGCCTAACTTGTCTTCGTGGGAAAACCCCTTTAAAGGAAATCAAAATCCATCATGATAAACCAGGGACACTTACTCATAGATCCAGGCACAGGGACTGTGGTAATCTCATATATGTTATCCATGGCCTCCTTCCTTCAAAAACAAAATCATGCTGACACTATAGGTGGTGTTACCAGAGCCCCTGGGTGCTCTGGCTTCACAAGTTGTTACACTTTGCAGGAGCACATCTCACCCATCCCCCTGCTCCCTCAGCACTTCCTGCTGCTCTGATGTTACATTTCATATGTACTGTTTAGGGAACTGGTTTTGGACAGGAACGGATTGATTCTCCTTATGGAGATTTTACACAATTACTTACAATATTTCCTGCTGTGTTTGTGATGGAAAAGCAGGGAAACAGAGAACTAGTTTACATCTTTTACTGCGGTAGAGAATATTACAATTAGACCCTTCATTTTATAAATGATCCTTTATAATGGTTTACAGCTTTTCTCCAATACAGCTGTAATATGTTTATAGACTCGAAGCTCTGAACCAGTGACCTGACAACGTACAAGAAGATTTTCTAATCTTTGCTCCATAAATATTTCACGTTCGATTCAATGAGTTTTTGCAAATAAATAGGAGATAATTACATGGCGCAGCTGTTGAGGGACAGAGTCGGCCCCTGTGGGATTGGTCTATACTATCACACACATACTGTTTGTCTTTTATATGCAAGTCTCCCCCTTTCTCATCTTCATGGCTTCCCATTAACCCTGAACATACCATTATATAAAATTTTAAAAAATCGCGTTTAGCCATTAGGTGAATGCCCTGAAGGAACTAGACTGAATAATAGAAACCGACTAAATAATAGAAATGGCCTCCAAAAAGAAAGAGGAAATTCACAATAAAATAATATTATAACTAAAAAAAATATCTATTAAAGGACAAATAAAGATAGACAAAAAGGAGACTGCAACAACTTAATTAAATGTATGACAAACACTTTTAGGGATTAATGTCTGAAGTATTAATGACCATTGTATTGTAAAATTAATGACCAAACTGCTGTTCAGGTCAGGGTCCAACAACTAGAACCCATAGCCATTAACTGTGTCGGAACCAACCATGACCTATTAACTGGATGGACCTGGAACAGTGCTGGAACAACTGATTTTTGGAGGGGCTGGGTATTGAACCATATGGGGGTTATATTTAACCTCTGCATCCACCTAACTGCTATTTGCCTGAAAGGACCCCAAGCTGCTCTGTACACAGCTGGTAAGATCTATATTATTGGACTATATGGTCATTTACTTTGCAGTATATTTGTGGTTTGGATATTACTGTTCAAATGATGTTTTTTAGGATTCTATATGTCCCATATTTTTAATCATATTTTAATAAGAGTTAAGTTTAAATAGTTAATACCTCATTAATTTTTGTCCTGTTTAGGTTTTCGAAAACCACCACCAAAATGTAAATAAAGGTGGGATTTTAATCTTTAAAAGTGATATCTTAATGCTATAGAATGCTATATGCTACAGAAAATTAGAATGCTATAGAATATTCATTATTCTATAATTGTGGAATTCCAACCACTCAGATCAAACAGAGTTATCGATTTCTTATGACCAATGAAGATGACGTCCATCAGATATTGGCTAGCAAATGACTATTAAAAAATGGTCTTTTCTATATAGCAATTGCTGGGCATTGCTGTGCACAAGCCTAAAATAAAACTAAATTATACAACACATTGCTTCTGCAACCCCACAGTGATCCAGGAGACTCTGAACCTACTTGTCACAACCACTTAAGATGCGATGATGCTGTAATGTCATATATAGCAGGGAAAATTCTCCGTCACATGGTAACAAAAGCCTGAGGTGAGTATTCAGCAAGGTGCACTGTGCATGAACTGCGGATACATATACGGGTTAGTTATAGGAAAAGAAGAGATCTGTGTAATATATCCTGCTCTACATGCTATACACAAGGGTCCACTTTACCTTCCTGAACATTTCAGTCCTTGTATCGTAGCTCCCTTGAGATGTCTACTGGTGGGATTATGGTCGGCAGGTCAGCTGTATACGTATATACTCAAGTATAAGCCGAGGTCCCTAATTGTACAACAAAAACCGGGTAAAACCTATTTTTTTCACTCGAGTATAAGCCGAATTTGGGGTTTCAGCACATTTTTTTGTGCTGAAAAACTAGGCTTATACTCGAGTATATATGGTAATAACTGTACGTTACACTAAGGTATATATAGTACCATACATACAGCAAGTACACTACAATATAAGCCAAAAAGGTCAGCTCTACACTGTACATATTTGTCAAAACTCCTATATTCAAAGGAAGTCACACAAATTTTCAGAGACAATCCTATTTATCTTATACCTTTATATAAATCCCACAAAATAGTGGAAGTACCCAAAGTAGGAAGGGCTTAAATACCCAAATGTTTTCAACAATAGGTTGATTTGCTATTGTGTTCTTCATGATCTACTGTAGTGGTCATTTATTTTTGTTTTTCTCACCTTATGATTAAATGGGAAAGTGGAAACGAATTAAATATACAATGTGGCTTTGAACTATAGAATGTCGTCTGGGTGCGTACCAAAAAGTGCAATTCTGCTATGCTGGCATTTGCCCTTGCACTTTCACATTTTAAATATGTAAGTACAATGTATGATAACAAGGTAAAATATTCTAATGTATAACGAAATAATAACTAAAATGAAAATCTAAGTCATCTTCATCATCATGTAAGATAAAGTAAACTAGACCCTCTATACATGAGATTATCCTGCCCACTTCACCCATCCACTATAATCTAGTTACCATCCTACGTGTTATGCCCATGATCTTTTCTAGCATGCCACGTACTGTACACAGTAATATCAGATGTACCACGGCCAATGATCTGTATCCCTGTCCATAAATACCACATGATGTGACTCATAACTTCAGAAATGTTGTGGTTAATTCTAAAAAACGAAAAGACATTATAACAAGACTAAGAAGCTCCATAAAGAAATCCATGCAACGTACTTACCACAGGCCTGGATATTATCCCGTAAAATATCCCGTATACCGCAGGCGAGGTAGATCCAGCTTAAATATTGACACTAAGCGCTTCTTCTCTAACTCTCCTCATATCAATTAAATGTCTTTCCTGCAACTTCTTGATCCCTAAATTAACCTCCCTGAGAAGAGATTACTGTTTGCAGAAAGAAGAAAGGGGCTTTGAACGTTCCGCCCTTGAAAACAAAGCAAAGTAGAAGAAAATACCAGATAATCTTGGGACTCGTTGGATACTGTGAGAGAGAAGAGGGCTAAGTCAATGTGCCTGTGTTCAGTATCTTAATACAGAATTCCTAGGAAAGTTGTTCTGGAAGGATACAATGTAGCTGCCCTGCAATATCATGGCTATTCGGAAAGATGCTGCTGGTGTACAGGGACATACACAATAAAGGAGCTCTGGCCGGATCAGGTGTCTCTGGTCTAAGGTTTCACGGCACACCAGGACTTTGTTTCAGAGGACACGGCTTAACTTACCATCCTGGGAAACCTGACTTTTACATGTGTTTCAGAATTTCCTTATATTAAGTCAAAATAAGAGTCCAACATGTCCAAATGTAGAGAGGAAGAAGGCAGGAAGATGGAGTAGTGGTCATAATTAGCAAATGGAGAAAGAAGGAGATGGTCTTCGCTGGCCTCTCCTGCGGCACACTGCATTATTCAGGAGGCTAGAGCTGTCACGGGCTAAAGGTGATATGGGCAAAAAGTGCTGCCAACATAAGCACCCGGCTCCACAACATATTATTTACACTCATTAGAGCTCCTTGTCTTCTGGGAGTTTAATATGGTCTTTTCATGACCTTACTTGAAAAAAACCTACCAATATCGCAAAATTTTACTGGGCCAACTATGGGGTAAATATGGGATATTGGCAAAAGTTCTCTGGGAAGTTAAAGAACAATAATACTGCCATTTACTCAGCAGTTAAGTTGATTCATATTATTCTTAATATTATTAAGGATTGTACGTGGACATCATTGGGTGAGCGTCAGGCACCTCCACCAATGTCCATAGGAGATACATGCACCACACTTTAAACCAGCCCAATAGAAGGCAATGGGGCAGTTAGTTAGCCTCAGTTCTGACATAAGCTCATGGCCAATGCAAATGTTTGTGTGTATGAGGCCTAATAGTAATTATTTCTTATTATTGGTTAACATTATTTTTATAGTCCGATACAATCAAACTGTTTTTATGCATCTTATTTACTCTTTTTTATATTTTTATACTATATTATATGACATATGATAAGCATCAACAATAATTTAGCAGTTCTCCGTGAACAAAAAAAAATAATGAATACAAAATTATCACAGATAAATTGCTTATTAAAGCAAGGATATTTAGTGACATCTGATCACTGAATGTGACAAACTTTACCAAAACTTTTAGAACATTAAGAACACATTGTTCAATCATGTTTGAATAACATGATTAGGCCAGGGAGGACATGACCTATCATGGCCATGGCTAGAAGCAAGAGGGCCGGCGCCAGCACTGGGCATACCTGGGATAGTGCCAGGACCCAGAGTTGCTGAAGGGTTCACCTAAGCCTCTACATAAGGAATTCATGGGGATGAGGGGGGGGGGGGGGGGGCTGTATCTAATAAATCCATAGGGGGCTTTATGTAAAATAACCATGATGGGGCTGTTTCTGATTTTTTTAATGCCACCACTTGAGTTCACTGCAAAGGGGCCTACTGAAATCTGAAGCCCACCCTGGGTTTCAATTTGCCGGATCTGTTCGGCTGCCAATCCAGCAATACGTTTAGGTTGTGTGGCCTCAACAGGTCCGCTCACACACCTTCATACAGATGCATGCTTAGCTCAACCAAATGTACAAGTTATGATGACTATCAGATTGTTAACATTCACTAGCACATTGGGTTAGTCCTCCCTGTCATATTTCCAGGAACCAAGGTCTGCACATATCTGGGTACCTCAAGAGTTTTACGTTTGGGGTGAAAAAGTAGATAGACAGTAATAGAACATGCTGTGACATCCACATTATAGGAATTCATACAAAACTCACAATGGGATGTGCAAAATCTAACCAAGTCTTTATCTTGTTCCCTGCACTTCCACTATGTAACAGCAGTGAGAACGCTCCATGAAGGGTGAAGTATCTCATTGTGTGTAATACAAAAGTATGCAAATAACAATAAGCAATCCATACTGTAAGGATTTACTTACACTAAAGGCTGTTATGTAGCATACTACAAGAAAGTTCTGCTCTAAACGTCTCCCTGACCCACAGAATAAGTTATGGTGGCCTATATTCAGCCAGGCATTGGTACAATCATAATGACATGGTAATGGTAGCAAAGACAAAGCAGCTTCCAAAATACACATTAACGTCCTAAACACCACTACTACATCACAAGGGGGCGGAAACTCCTAACACAGTTAATTCTAATTACACAGTTTTTAATAGGGGGATCAAAGCTCAGCCTCCCTGACTGTATACTCATGGTAACTCAGTTTTTTTTTAGGAGAATATAGTTGGGAAGGATAATACCTCCAGCTATAAGAGATGTTTCTGTCTCTGCTGGGTCATGAGGTTCTGGGATGAATGTTTATGAGATATCAGCAATCCAAGGGAGAAGGGAGATGACTCTGGTCATCTTTAATACGGACAGTACATTTACAGAACTTTTTAATAGTTTTAGCTGATATTTTGCCTACGTGATGTAATGCATGGATTACAAAAAGGAAAATAAGCACAAGAGAAAACAGATAGTATTACACATTCCCTGTGATGTTGATCATGTCTCCAATAATGAAGTTTTTGGTATTGGGTAATGTTCTGGTTGTACAGATTCCACAGAGTGCAGTCACCATATTCTGGCGTAGTCACTTCTACCATCTGTAATTTATAGAACTGATATAATCTGTTCTAGTATAATAAGTATATGTCATTATAAATCACTGCATCAAGCAGATCACAGCAGGAAATAGTCTGTTAGATCTATTGATGAACTATAAATTCATAAATTATTTCTGTCCATCATGTGGTTTCTGATAAATTCCTATTTTAATATGTATGCTAATGAAGCGGTTGATGTACCCATAGTATGTAGTTAGCACCAAGAGCTCTGCTATCCCAGGACTACTTCCCTCATTTCAACTAAGCAGATGATTTATCTTGAGAAAAGCATAGGAAAGCAGGCAGGAGCAGCAATGGTAAGGACATGACCTTCGTGTACCTACTGCCTCATTAGCATATGGATTAAACTGGGAATATCCAGTAATCAACAGAAATAATATAGATATGTTTGAAATCACAGAGCATCTCTCTAAAACATGCTGCCAGATTATAAAACTTGGTGGAGATGTTAGACTCCCACACTGCTGCACTGCCACTGGCTGTCTGTGCGTCTTTAAGATTGAAGTTATTACTTCATTTTCCTGAAATACAACTTTCTGTGCTATTTTTAAGCGTATAATTTTCTGTTCACGTATTTATGTACGCTCTATGGTCCAATTTCCTAAACGTTTCATTCTGCCCTTCCCTATAAATTGGTTCCTTTATCCATTTTATAAATGCACAGAGCATACTATGCCATAACATTGCGGTGCCCAGGTTGTGCTATTTTAGAGGGCGGCTCAGCATCTCCTACACAAATAGGCTTTTATGGTGAACAGGAACATACTCAAACCTCCCACCTGTAGTCTTAGGGATGGTTTATAGAGCTCTGTGACTCAGTCCTAGACAGGGGTGTATGTCGCCTTGTGGACATCCTGCTTGTCTAACAGTCTCACTTTTAATCCTTGTCTATGAAAGAACCACACAGCGTTATATAGTAGCACATATTGTGCTTAAAGGGAAAATTACACACTGGAAATTCACTCCAACATAAGCAGCCGGCATAGTATTCTGTATCGCAGGAGAAGCTGAACACATTTTTCATAGTGTCTATTCTGCAGACTCCATGACAAGGTGGAGCTGAGAATATTGTACAGTGTTGCAGCATGTTATAAATGCTGATTGTATAAAGTGTCCTATCTGCAGGCAGCAAGTTCTAGAGCAGGAGGAGCTGAACAGATTGTACTTAAAATTTGCAGGCAGAATATTATAGAAGAGAGAAAGCTGAGCAGATTGTATATAATGTCCGATTAGCAGGCAGCATATTATAGAGCATTAAGAGTTGAGAAGATCTGACATAGTGTCATAATGCAGACGGCATATTATAGAGCAGGAGGACCTAAGCAGATTGTTTCTAGAACTGGGGTAGCTGAGCAGATTGTCCATAGTGTCATATCTGCATGCAGCATGTTATAGAGCAGGAAAAGCATAATAAATTGTATATAGTGCCATATCTGCATGTAGAATGTTATAGAGCAGGAGGAGCTGAGCAGATTGACCATAGTGTCCTATTTGCATGCAGCATATTATAGAGCAGGAAAAGCGTAATAAATTGTATATAGTGCCAAATCTGCATGTAGAATGTTATAGAGCAGGAGGAGCTGAGCAGATTGTCCATAGTGTCCTATTTGCATGCAGCATATTATAGAGCAGGAAAAGCGTAATAAAATGTATATAGTGCCATATCTGCATGTAGAATGTTATAGAGCAGGAGGAGCTGAGCAGACTGTACACCAGACTGAGCAGACTGAAGTCACAATGTTACAGATGTGCAGATCATACATAGGGGCACATTTACTTACAGGGTCACTGGAGTTCACAGAAAGTGCATTGTCCGATGATAATGCAGTCTGTCGCGATTCAATAAGATTGTGCACCCGATATCCTGCATGTGTCGCTTCCCCGCTCTGGTCCGACAGAGTTCACCATCTTCTTCCTGGTGCATGTAAGTGCATTGTCTTGCGACACAATTTGTAAGTTAAATCCCATGCTCAGTCCGAATCAGTCGGATCACCCGCCCCCAACCCGATTTGTGTCGCATGGAAACCAGCACAGCTGCGCCAATAAGCGATTGCGTGTGACACAATCCCTGCGCCGACACCTGTTAAATACCTGTCAAAGCCGCACAATTCCCAAAGTCCGACGAAAGTGCACATGCGGACCCTTAGTAAATGAGCCCCATATTGTTCTATTTGAAGATCTTGTAGCTATGTAGCTATCACAGATGAATACGCGCACGTGACCCGTGACCTGAGGGTGACTCTGGCTTTGTCCTCGGTAAGGAATGTTCTGCTGCTTTATTCCTCCTGAGCTCAGTTTGGATGATGTGACTGGTTTTATAAACATTATCTGCTGAGATAGTGATGAAACCCATTTTGGAAGAAACCTCAGAACTGCTTATGTAAATGCTGTACTGCCCGATTTGTCGTCTCTTCACACTTATCAGTTGTCTGAAAGGAAAATATCAACACGAAACAAAGTAAAGCCTTCCCATGTCGATACAGAATAACTTATGTACAGCGGACCCACATATACCGTATAATGCAGATAATGTGGCATTTGATGGATTCCGGCAATGTGGTATTAGATGAATTAGCAGCCAGATATGATGAGCCCAAGGTACTAGAGATAACTGTACGCCTGCCATATCATTTATGGGGACTGTGTAGAATATGTTTGAAACTAATGATGCATTTTCATAAAAAAAAAAAACTAGCCCCAATCCAATGGTAAATAAATGGAGTTAATATCTACTGTTTTTCAATATATTTTATTTTAGATTCTTTATAGCACTTGTAGCACTGTTTTTGTAATCCTATCAACTTCATTGAAAAATAAACAATGAGATTCCGCCACCACTAGGGGGAGCTAATTACCAAGTTTCTTATCATTAAGCACAATGAGGAGGTATTTTTTCATACTCCACAGCATTGTGAGGTGGCGTATAATGAAATCCCTGCACCTCCACAGATAAGGCCACCTAATATCTCCATTGGCTGGCGGTGCTGCCCAACAATTCTATGCCAGGCATTGAGAAATATAACTGACCAGGGAGAAGTAAACTGCTGGTGCGCAGGTACGGAGCAGAAACGCCCCACGCCAGCCCATTCTGCCACCAGGTGTCCCCCTACACACCCCATTGGGGTGGAGGAGGCATAAAGAGTTAAATAATAAAAAAGCTGACTTGACAAATGTTCAATTTGTTGGTCTCTACAGCTAGACAGAATCTTAACCTTCTTCCACGCCTGACATGTGTCTTGTGTATTTTCCATCAATTATTTGTATTTTGCTTTTCTGCTGTTATTTCTACTAGAAATGTATGAATAAATTGACAACTGGGTGTTGCATGAAGGAGAAATCCAGGTCTCTAACATACTCCATTTCCTCTACGAAATACTGGAGAAGGCTGCTCAGCCAATGACCCACCTCGATGATTGGCTGAGCAAACACCCCTGGTGCTCCCTGTGGAGCACTTGAAAAACAAGCAGGAAGTGCACCAAAAAAAGGGGAGGTAAGTAGTGTTTTCTTATATTATCTGTTCCTAACTTTCCCCCTTTCAGCATAATTTTAAGAAATTAATTAGTACTGAAATATTAACTCTTTAACATTAACATTTATTGCACTCTACGGATTGGAACCTAGAGGGAGATTTATCTGTAGTGCCTAGCAAAACTGAGCAACCAATCAGAGCTCGGCTCAGCAGTTTAAAAAATAAAAGCTGAGCTCTGATTGGTTGACAACAGTTTTGTTCTCAGGATAAATCACCCCCATAGTCCCCTCAACTTATGAGCCTTTAGGCACCACTAATTGTTTAAATGCTGACCCCTCCCTGGGCTTATTGAATAGCAGAATCTACCATGATAAATAAAATATTCCTGCATTTTATATCTCCGAAGATAGTCACATAATGGTCTTTAACCTTGCCAGACTTCCAGAGAAACCAGGGCGTTCCAGCAGATAGCGATAAGACAACATACATAAGACTATCTAGTCTAAACCACCACATCATCCTCCCACTACTAGATCATACATTTTTCTTGGCTAGCATTTCCCTATTGTATTCTATGGGCTTCATGCTTTTAATTATTCACATCATAATATTGTGTCATTTCTATGTTATATTACATGGTATAATAAAATTCATCATAATATAATACAAATAATTTACCTAAACAACAACGGGAGTAAATATCCCCCAGAGCAGTAGAAGGTAACACTATAGCTGCAGACAGTCCTGCACTGTAAGCTGAAGTGTAATGTTCTGCAGCAATGTATACATTTCCATACATAGTAAGTGTCTGGGATACAATAATAAGATGTCAGCATGTCCGGACCGATCATGGTCACCGCTATGACTTCATCGGCTGCTTTCATACCTGTTTACAGTCATCCGCCTTACACCAGAACAGACCAGAGTCAATGGGGGGTTCTGCATTATTTATAATAATGATAATAAATGTGGCGTAGATATAATATATATATATATATATATATATATATATATATATATATATATATATATATCTGCACTGCAGCTAAGTTTTTTTTTGGTAAGATTTGGTATGATCACAACCTTTTTTCTCCAACCCATAATTTAGTACTTTACATCCCCTTATAACCTAACCTGTAAGCACAAAATAACCCCAATAACCTGTACTTTCACTTTTTCCCTGCCAGGATGATAGACAGTAAATGGAGCAACAGGACTGTCACTCCATCCGTTAGGGAAAACAGGGCTTCCTTCAAGTGCAATCGGGAACGGGGTATATGAAGATGACTTGAGACAAACCCTTTAATAGTGTTTATTCAGATTAAGATAAAACACCAACTTAAAGATTGTGGCATTGCAGCAGTACAGCTCACTTTACTGCACATGATGGCTTGAAATTTAAAAGTCCGAAACCCCGATACAAATGAAACTGCACTAGGTTGCAGGTAAACACCAGTAAACACTATGTAAACACCAGTTGTCCTAGGACACAAGGGTTCTTTAGAAGTCCCAAAACTGGTGATGGGTTCCCTTTATTGATTCTATATATCCCTGACCAAATTAATGATTTGGTAGTCTGTGATTTGATACAGGGTTGCGATAGCGTCCATATTACTGCAAGAATACAGAATTAGATTAACTATATGAATGGATAAAGTTTGACTATAAATGATATATGAATATAAAACGGGCCCATGTGACGGTGGTCTCTGACTATGTTCCTGGTGCGTATATTCTTTACTCTACACAATATAATCTATTCTAGTGAGGGTGTGTGTGTATGTGTGTAGGGGGGTGACAATATAATTAGTCATTCTACAATCTATTCATAACTAGGAGATATTATGATGGATCTAGCCCTGGACAGTCACACCCTATAACCTCAAAATACAAAAGTCAATAGATATTAGTTGCTAATAATCATGTAGGATAGCTCCAGGGTGGGGGACCCATCTACAGGACAGCAGTTACCTCATATAGACCCTGCTACATGTAAGAATAAGTCTTCTCATTCATAAAATATGACCCTACCTTATTGTTCTGACAGAAAGGCAATATTTCCACATTAGGTTCCACATGGCTCCTCCATCCCCCTTCATGACCACCCGAGATCCTGTACAATCCACCTATTAGAGGACAACTGAAGAAGATACCGGATCAGTCCAGGACTCACGAAGATGCAGTGGATTCCATAGCTTCAACTTGCAGAAATCCCCAGACTTCTGGGACCAAAACTGGAGTTGGAGTCAGGTCTCATGTTACCTCTTCATGGTTTACAGGAATCTGTGTTACGCTGAATATTATGCACATTTTCCGAAGAAGGAAAAAAAAACAGATAGTAACCTCAAAATGACTGGTTTGGGTTTTTTCCTCTAGTCAAGACTTCATCCAAGTGTCTCTCTATGAGGTTTCTTCAGAGTCTCCGTACAACTACGCTCTCCCTCTCTGAAACTGCAAGTGAAATCATCTACTTGAGCCTGCACAAGACCCCAGCTGTCTGCAAACTATCTGACTTGACGGCTGTGTAATAAACTCTTTCCCAGGCCGAGCGCCCTAATGAATCATTTTTCCAATAAGCAAACAAGGAGCTAGAAACTTAAATGAACCAGGGTAATGTGAAGCCGCATAGCTGAGAGTGCCCGGCGCAGTCATCTGCTTTTAGTACAAGGAAATGAAGCCGTATTAAGGACACACCAGTGAATTTCTGAAATGGAAAATGCAATGTTGATTAACGTCTAGAATCGTTTTTTGTCTTAATGTGCTTCTTAGGGAACAGGTAGGTACAGACGATGAGAGACCTGGAAGATGAAACGTTGGCAGCTATGGCTCGGTAGGGAAGCAGTGCACCTAGCGCCATCCAGGGGAGGAGCTTCCTGCTTCCTAATGACAGCATCCACTCCCATTTATGGTGCTACAGATATACATAAACAGCCTGATGAAGATGACAGGCCTAAGAAGAGAATCTGTCACTTTGGACCTAATTTTCACTAAAACCCATTACAGCTATATTGCAAATATGCCTTTCTGCTTTCTTTAAACATTTGCATTACAATGTGTGTTATAACTTACCTTACACCCTGACAGAATCCTCTGTGTAGTCCCAGGGGTTGGGCTTTGCTTTGGATGCATTTCAAAGAACAACATGTGACTTTTCTGTGCTGCAGACGCTCTCAGCCCCCACCTTTGTGCTCCTGTACAGCTCTTCCCTCCCCCACTGATGTCAGCTCACCAGGCTGTGAGCTCTGTTCCTGTGAATGAAGGAGCAGGAGGAAGGCGCTGTACAGGAGTACAAAGGTGGGGGCTGAGAGCTGAGGAGTGAGCAGCACATACAAGTGACATGTTGTTTCTTGAAATGCATCCAAACCAAAGCCCAACCCCTGGGACTACATAGAGTATTCTGTCAGGGTGCAAGGTCAGTTATAACACACAATTATATTGCAATGCAAATGCTTAGAGGAAGCAGAAAGGCATATTTGCAATCCAGCTGTAATGGGCCTCTGTAACCTGTCTTTAGTGAAAAGCTTCTTCCACACAAGCGTTGCAGAAATCAAAGTTTGATCAAAATTGGTCATCACAATTTGTTTTCATGCACAATTTTTGATAATTTTTATGCGTTTTTCACGCACTTCCTTCATCTCCTCCATCTTTGTTCGTATTTTATATTATACTGACAAAAAACACAGAAAAAAAAAATAATCTTCTCTATGTTCCACTGGATTTCAGCCACGTCTCCCCTCCTCCCCTCCCATCCATTGTCATTTGCCTGGCTGTAGGACTTTTGGCTGGAGCAGAAGCCTCCCCCCTGTTTCCAGTAGATCAAAAAGATTACTAATGTCCCCCTGGCTCACACTTCTCCCAGTATTTTTCTTTATTTGGCAGGATTTCTATAAGACTGTGTCAGTATTTTGTATAAAATATATAAACAATATTTATTGCTTTTATGATTAATTTCTAGGTTGTTAAAACAACAGAGAAAATCCACTGGAAACTCTTACTTTTGTTCTAACCCCCTTCAGAGTTTTTGTGCACAGTCTGTACAGTCTGCATGTTTGTTCTGTGAGTGTTTGTTCTATTCTGCTCTATGAATAGAATGTCAGAGCTGCAGTAAAGACTGACACATACGTAACATTTTAGAAAGTGATATATTGGGACCGTGTATGACTGCTGTTTGACGCTATTTAGTAACAATAGATGTGGCCTGAGGGTGAGACTAAACAGTCTAACACTGTCAGTCCCAAAGAAAATTAGGGGTAAAAAAGTAGCATTTTCATGATGTCATCATCTCTATTGGAGGAGATGTCATGTACAGGTAGGTGTTAAATGGATTGACCATGTTTCGCTATTGTAGTTTGTGCTACTGCCCCCTGTTCTCAGTGAACCATCAATAGGTAAAAAGGACATATGATGATTAACCAAACAACAATAGAAAAGATTAACTAAAAGTAAACCAAATGTAAATTTGAATAATTGCAATACTAGTAGTTTACCAATAACCATATTTTCATTTCCCAGAAGCTCATACATGCTTTGTTCAGCCTTGCATACACATGTTTTCAGTCAAAAGAAGGGACTAAGCCACTGCTGGACTTTTTCGGTCATAGTTTATCTCCCAGGAAACAAGGGATCAGACATGATAAAATTCAACATGCCTTATCTTTCCTTTAACTAGCATCACCAGGAGAGCGCCAAGATACCCTTATACTGATAAAATTGTCCTGCTACCCTTGTTCATTTTGGCCAACTTTTCTCACATTTGTATGTAGGTTTTAAAGGAAATTTACCACCAGGATGAAGAATTGTAAAGCAAGCACCTTTGCACCTAAAAAGTCGCAAAAAAGTTGCAAAAAAGGTGAAAAGGAACATCTGAAAAGTTAAGATACATGAGGCACACTGCAAAAGGTGCAGACCGAGGTGCACTTGAAGAGCGCCAACAAAAGTCGCAAACAAAAGTCGCAAAAAAAGACAATTTGCCTAGCTGAAACTATGATACATGTGCCCCAAAGAATTGTAAACCAAGCACACTGACATACTGGTGTGCCCCCTCTGGTAGGATCTGCTCTTCTTGTAGCTTTGTATGCCTTTGTTTTTAAGAAAAAGAGGTTTAAAAAATTATGCAGATGAGCCTTCGGGGCTCATTTGCATAATCAGTGAAACCTTTTTATTGTAAAAATAAGGACCTAAGAATCTAAAAGAAAAGCAGAACTTGCCAGAGGGGGCACTCACCAGTATGTCAGTGTGCTTGGTTTACAATTCTTTGGGGCACATGTATCATAGTTTCAGCTAGGCAAATTGTCTCTTTTTTGCGACTTTTGTTGGCGCTCTTCAAGTGCACCTCGGTCTGCACCTTTTGCAGTGTGCCTCATGTATCTTAACTTTCCAGATGTTCCTTTTCACCTTTTTTGCGACTTTTTAGGTGCAAAGGTTCCATTACACATTCTGTATCAATTTCTTAGTTTTCTAGATCTCTGCTTGCTGTCCTTCTATAGAAAGATTTTTGTGTTTATTACCAGTGGACAGAAATCTGACCAAATGTCACACAGATGCACGGCTCGTTATATCTCACAGCTCTGATTACTCTCTGTGATATAACCAGCCGTGCACCTGTGTGACCATGGTCAAATTTTTGTCCACTGGAAATAATCAATGAAGCTTTCTATAGAACGCCAGCAAGCAGAGATCTAGAAAACCATGAGGACTTTATACAGAAAGTATATTGGACAATTGTATTATTTTTCAGCATACAAGCAATGGGGCATGTTTATCAGGGCCTCTCCGTCACATCAGCTTATTTCTAGCACTTGTGATTATTTTGCCTTCACCGCCACCTTCACGCCAATGGGGAGTGAAGTGGGGGATCGGGCACAGGCAGCCGAGTGGAGGGCGCGGTCGGGCCAGGAGTGGGGCGGCTCGGGGTTGCCAGCAACTTTTCACATGTGAAAAGTGTCCGGCTGTGTTTATTTCTATGCCAGGCCCTGCACCACATGGGTCTGCAAAAATGCACAAGCGCTGGCGTATGATAAATATCCCCCAATAGCATTAATTTGCCAAAGTGGGAATACCCCTTTAAAACTTTACAATGTGTACAGGATAAAATCTCTGGTATTAAACCAATGTTTAGGTTCTGAAATGATTTACACAGGAGAGTATCCCCTGCACACATTCCCAACTCATAGAGTAGAGGGTAATGACGTCCACGCTTCTCTCTTCATATCCACAGCGTCATGACTATGCAGATTTACAAAGCATAAAAAGAACCTAAAAGGACTATATCGCCTGCACATTGCATGTTTCTAACAAAAGCGCTCTAGATCTGGAACTAATTAGGAATGAGCTCACCATGGGTGGAAACTGTAATTGTTACCACCCCGCAGCCCCCACATGAAGACATAGAGAACCTCGGAGACAATGACGCTGCTAGCCATGGAGACCACTCACATGATACATGTTATTTTTACATGCTTTTTTTTTTATTTCACTAGGCTGATAAACAGAGACTGAACTCACTGAAGTGAGCAGTATTTTGCATGCACTATGCACATAACATTGATCTATGCGTTTCAGATACAGCTCTCCTTTACTATTCCCGAAATTTTAAAGTGAATCTACCCCTCCTACGGGAGAAAACAACAGGTGCCACACCAGAAAGGACCTTAGTGCACCCCATGCATGCTAAGTATAAACATTTTTTCTCAATAATAAAAGATCACTAAGATGTCTAGATAGTGTATACAGGCAGTGCCCGGGTTATGTACAAGATAGGTTCTTTAGGTTTGTTCTTAAGCTGCATTTTTATGTAAGTCAGAACTGTATGTTTTATAATTGCAGACAAAAAATTTTCTGTCCCAGTGACAATTGGATTTTCCAAATTTGTGCTGTCATGGAAACAAGGATTATCAATAAAGTTTCATTACAGACACCTTACAGCTGATCATTGCAGCCTGGAACCAAAGTAAAGCATCCAGAGAGCTTCACCAGAGGTCACAGTGGGCAGAGGGGTCCGTCTGTAAGTCTGGGGGCCTCAAAGGACAAGTCAGTTCAAAAAAATGGAAAAGCTGCACATACTAATGAAAGACTGTCCCTAGCCATCTTCCAAAACCATAGCAGCAGCGCCACATATCGATAGGATCTGATTGACTACTGGAGCTAACGCAAATACAGGTGATGGATCAATTCTACATGTGTGCTTTTTTAATAATCAGGTTTCCAGTATTTAATATCAGCCTGCTAATGAGACTGAACAATCCCTAGACAAATAATCTCGCCTATGTATTTTCAAGAAATTAAAGGCACAATTATTCTATCCCGTGTGTTCCTGGCTTGATTGGAAAATGCCTCACTGCTTGCAGATGATGTGATTAGAGTAGTATTAGTTAAATTACATGGCTAAATGCCAAAAGTTACAGTAATTAACCCACAAAAGTCATTATGCATTGTGTAATGGTATTAGACAGTAAACTTCCTAATTACAAATACACATACGGTATTTATGTATCTAGTACACAGAATCATCCAGTGTATGAAGTCTGCTTTAGCCTTATTGAAAAAAATAAAGTAGGGAAATATTTTCATGCACAGAACATATTCAGGACTGGATATCAAAAGGGATCAATGACGAATACATTTTGTCATATTTTGTGCATATGGTAAGTCGTCTTTAATTTAAAAAAAAGTAAAAGTAATTGAAAAGTTGCCCATAAAGGATCCACAAGTTTCTATCATTCCAGGTTAAGTGGTCCTTTACGTGAGGCATTTGATCTGTATCAAAAATTTTGGATAAGAAGGGAAAAGATTTGTTGTCCTCTGTTTACAGCGGAGCATCTGAAGCGCTGCTCTACATCATTATTCACATAAACAGACTGAGCACAAAGGGATTCAACTCCAGTGCTGCAATGCAGCGCCATATCACTGGCTATAAATAGAAGACACAAAGAAATAACAGAGAGATGGAAGGGATAAAAGCACAAAAACTTCATCAACAGCAAAAAGAATCCTCACTATAGTCCACATACCACATAGTGCCTACTAGCTTATATACTGAAATAATGGTATACAACCAGGTTACATCGCATCAGTTGCATGTGTAGAGTCTATCCAGAATTTCCAAAACATTTTTTATGTCTGTATTATTTGTGGTTGTGATATCTCCTGTAGCTGACATATATCTTCACAGGCAAAGAAGTCAAAAGGAGAATAATCTATCGGAGCAATCGCTATTGTTAGGATTCATCAATTATCACGTGGGAGCACTAGATATCACGCGGCTTCTTCCACAACCCATGTCCAGTATTTAGTTCTAAACATTATATTTAGGAACCTCTTCCCATTAAAAGGTACCTGAGCAACGATGTTCCTAGGACAGTGATGGTGAACCTTTTGGAGACAGAGTGCCCAAACTACAACCAATATTCATTTACATGTCACAAAGTGTCAACATGACAATTTAAGCAGTAACTTATTGATCCCTGCTGTATCACAGGTTTCAATCGTATTGGTGTCCTGAGTTTACCAATAGAATAGAAAGATGATGGAGAAATTTGGATTGTAGCTTCCCTCCAGGGGACCCAGAGCAGGAGCCCCAACGATAACACATATCTATCCATACCTTGCTCCTCCTGTACTGCTGGCAGCCAAGGATATTGCTTTAAAATGGCACTGAGCATGGCACCTCCTGGACTTTCTTGGACCACAGGAGGAAGCTTTGAGTTCTGTCTGGCAAACTCTCTGTTGGCCTGAAGGCCTGGGTGCCCACAGAAAGGGCTCTGAGTGCCACCTCTGGCACCAGTGCCATAGGTTCGCCACCACTGCCCTAGGAGCTAAGTTAGCTCTCAGCCTGTTTTCTGACCACTGCCTTAACTTTTCGGCTTTCTTGACCTTTTCTACTTGTAACGTCACAAAAGTTTTGTATCAGCCTTTTCCTAACCACATCCCTGACTGTCATCTAGGTTGTAAACAGCACCATGGCTTGACCCATCCAAGGTTAGCTGCCACTAAACTTGGACTGATCCCAAGCTGGCGACCTGTTGGTTTCCCATTGATCTTCATAGACGCCTCAGGGAACATTAGGGAACAAATTAGACAATGAACAGTAATCCCATGTCACACCTGTTTTTGAAAAATTGGGTCCACACACTTGCGTTCCAACAATGTGCACAATAAAACTCCAATATTGGTTTATGTCACTCGAATACCAATAGGAAGCAATTACAACATGCAGAAGATACAACAAACAAAACAATATTGCCTTGAAAATCTGTCCATCCTGTGACAGATAAAGATGAAGGTAAGAAGATTGTATCAGCAGCATAGTACACTAAAGTAGGAAAAGTCAAAAAAGAAAGTAAAAAATCTGGACACATTTTAGTCCTGCATGGTTTGTGGATTTAACTTCCAGGGCGCTATCGCCATCTGTGAGTATAAGCTACCATACCTGACAGCCTATTAACAGGACTCTTACAAAACCATTGACAAATCGGTGTGCTTTGCTGGTTATATTCGAGGAAAAAGTGCAGATAAAAGAACTAAGGTGGATTAAAAAGATTAGGGTGGGGGGTGTATCTGACCAAAATGTGAACTTTATCCCTAGGAAGACAAGAGATTTACAAATACTTTCCACTAACCTAGCATCTATCTGACTCAAGGATATGGAATTCATCCAAGCTTCGTTTTATACTTGAAAGTGCCAGCGATCAATTAAACAAATCATTAGAGGGAACAGGGAAACAGCGCACTTTACATTAATTATAAACAATTTTTAAAGGTTAGGATTGTAGACGTCAATAACAAGGTCCATGCAATGTTGTGAAAATTGCCCAAGATTAACATCCCCTTATAGATACAGCTTCATCATCATGGGGTTCTCTCTGTGCTACTCACCCCCTGCATCTACTCAGATTTACAATGTAAAACTATGAGTGATCTTTGGTCAAAAGAAACTTGTCATATCAAACAAGTAGGGTAATTGTCAGATAGAATGTTATAAAGCAAGAGGAGCTGAGTGTAGTGTACATAGCTTCCTATAGAACAGGAGAAGGAGCATGTTATAGAACAGAAGAAGCTGAACAAATTATAAACAGTGTTTTATCTGCAGGCAGAATGTTATAGAACACAATGATCCTTCTGAGCAGATAATTAAAGAGAACCTGCCAAACCTCCCAAACCTTTTAGATGTCTTTATACATGTTCTGCAGATGCCTCTATCCATGGAATTACAGCCAGCATTCTTCTGAAATTGACTTTTAATGATATCCTCTGTTCCACTCCTGGAGGTGGGGAGATGCAGCATACAGTCAAGCTACCCCTCCTTCCCCTCTATGACGTTGATGAGAATTTCTGAGGGAGGGCTAAAGTGCAGGGTTGATTTCTCCTCATATATCCAGCATCACTTTCAACACCCACCATCCTGAGTGAGTGGTTAATGAAGTAGAGTTGAGAAACCCAAAGCCACTGTCTCTCTCACCTGCTCCTCACCCTATCCTCAGGAAATCTCTTCAGCTTTACAGAGCTGAACAGGAGAAAGTAAGGGGAGCTAAAGTCTTTCTGAATCTTTTCCCATAAGATTCTTTATTCTTTGCCCTTCTACCTCTTTAAGATAAGATAAGATAAGATAAGATAATCCTTTATTAGTCCCACAGTGGGGAAATTCACAGCGTTACAGCAGCAGAGAGTGAAGGACAAACTATGACAACAATAATATTAGGGATAAATGAACAAAAAGAAAAGGGGATAAAAAGACAAAAAAGAGACAATGCTGTCTACTGATAAGAGTTTATGTTAAACATGACAGGCTCCTTTTAACACTAAGCCCTTTACTTAATGGGAGGAAAAGAGCCAGGTAAGTGGAGAAAGACTCATTCTACTAATAAGACATATTACACTATAGTTTGCACTATTAATTTACACAAAGTTTATTAAAAGCCTAATTGTCATTGAAGGGTAGAATTACACATGCAATTTTTTTTACATTTTTATGAAATATCTACAGGTCAATAGAAGATATGAGCGAAATAGGACAGAAACCATTTAATTTTACAAAGCTGCTAGTGAATGGAGAAGCATCAGAATGTTTCATTTTAAAATAATCATAAAGAGGAAAACTACATTTTAATGATAATTCCCCTTCACGCTTCAGTGTTTTAGATGTAATTAATGCAGCGTTCCCCCAGCCGTCAGCCTATCCCAGCACAGAGAGACAGCATAAATTACCGAATTACAGAGGCGAGGCCTACAAAATCTAAACACATCATTTATAATCTGTACGGAATGTAGTGCAGGACAATCAACAATAAACCCAAAGCCTGAACTTCACTTAATTCCTCATTATTCCAGCCACAATCTCCTGGTTTGCATGGACCGGAACCTATTTGGAAGCAAACTGCAGAAAATTGTCTTGAAAGATCTGGATTGGGAGTGAAAATGCCTAATTTTCTTCCCATGCTCTCAGAGCACTTTCTATTGTACACAAATAGAGGGAGAGAACTTTGGCCTAATTCCTGATCCTGCTGCAGAGCATCACTCCAGAAACTTTTGTTAAAGGAACAGTGATCTGCAACAAAGATTAATGTACTGACCGCTAGGACGGGGGCCAGTGTGATGGAAACTTCATAAACTTCACAAAGATGGGAGTGATCATGTATGATACGCTTGCATCATACTGCAGAATAGCATCTGTCTGTACACTGACTATGCTATGGTAGTCCAGAAGCCCTTTGTGCAGTAAATACCTGATCAATATAAACCCCAGATGGTAACATAATTGCTGGAAGGAAGAAAACAATCTTGTAATGGCAACATATGATCACTGGCGTACAGGCCTCTATGTAGAAATACGTACAGCAAACCATACAAGTTATAATTATTTGGGAAAAACCCATTAAACTACATAATGGCTAAAGAACACTGCAACAATCTATTTGGAATGTTTTATCTGCGCAACATATTTCATTACACAATAGTTTAAAAAAAACACATAGTTAAAAGTAAAACACAGCAAAAATTATTCCTTACTGGATCTAACTTGTTTATGTTAAATACCATTAAAATGGTTAATTTATAAAACTAGATGTTGATGTACCACCATAACATACATCCAGAGGGAGCACCCGTACTGCTATGTATACACAGTATTGGACTGGCCCACCAGAGTACAGGATCCTCTGGTGGGCCCAGGATCTAACCTAATGCTAGACCATAAAGCTCTATCAGAAGACAACCCAGTTTATTTGCTCAGGTCGGTTTCATATGGGTTGATAGGAGGGGGGCAGTAGATTAGAAACGTGTCAGACCTGTGGATTATGCTGCTTACGGTATATGTACTGTATTTTGATGCTACAATAACCACATATGTGGGAGGATCGGATGCGGTGACCTCCTATACATTTTGTATTACAAATAGTGTACAATGCCTAAAGCACAAGATGGGCGGCTGGCCTCTGGTTTTGTTTTATTGCCTTCTGCTAGTGTTTTTGCTGAGGATTACTGTATTGTTTGCTGCCAAATTAGATTATGGGAAAATTCCCAGCTGCAGGAAGTAAATGTGCTAATCTAGTGGATGAAAGCGACTTGTCCACTTATGTCATTATGTCACTGCGGACAGGACCCTTGGAAGCAGGGATTAGAGGTATGAAACACACGGGAAAGGAAAGGGAAACAAAAAGCCTCCTAAAAAATAATTTGGCTGAAAGATATTCTTACCAAATCATCCCTCCTCCCATTCCAACCAAACCATCCTCCACTTTCACGTGAACAGTATTTAGTATTTTGGAGCAGTATTTGTAAGCCAAAACCAAGAATGCGTCCAAAACAGGGAATAGATGCAAATATTGCCATTATACTTTTTCTATGTAAGTCTCACTTCTGGTTTTGGCTTACAAATACTGATGCAAAACACTGATTTAAAGGAGTTGTCCGGAGTTTAGATTCAGGATAGGGGATAACAAGGTGATCGTGAGGGTCTGACTGCTGGGACCAACACAATTACAAGAATGGGACCACTGCAATATGGAAACCAGGGATACCCTTCTCACGAATGCCGGCACATTCTATTCTATGCAAGTGCCGGATAATAAGTGAACGGAGCAGCTAGGTGCATGCTCGTCCTTCTACTCAATCAATAAGGGGTCCTTGTTTTCCAGAAATGTAGGGGTCCTGTTCTTGTGATCTATTGGGTTTCCTGTAATGGGACAACCCCTTTTATGCTGACCTTGCGAAAGTGGTTTTGGCAACAGGATCGGACATGCCTTAAAAAGGCAGTACACATACACCAATTTCGGCAAGACCAGCAAGACAACTATTCAACTCCCTTATGGGATATCAGCTGCCATGAGCTGTTTACTTCACTATCCTATGGGAGGTCAAAAGGAATAGCTGTTCAAGGGATCTCCTACAAACACTAGAGGTAACTTACTTGGCCCACAAATGATTATATAAACGTTCAAATGGCCTAAGGCAGATAAAAGGCTCCTCACTCCTTCTCCAGCCTCTTGGGATATTTCCAGGTGGTTTTACAAGGGGTCAAAGTCTCTTTTTATCCTATTTTGCCTAATCTTATTTACACAGCTATCAGCTTCCACATAAACTCTCCTCCAGCACACGGTCCCCTGCGCTACATGTATAAGTCGGTATTTTTGGAATGACGTGGGTTAGAGGACGACATGCGTCTTTACAGATTGATAAACGGCTATTACCCATGCTCGGGGGTCCGCTATGCTAAACACAGGCTCGCCAATAATGTGAACTTGGATTTCCTACTGCTTGAGATAACAGCCATTAATGCTCCCGATTTCCTGTTATTATAATTTGGCTTGCGAGAGACACAGACACAGTTTTATGCTTTATTTACAGAACTGTCAAAATATTTGTAGAAATCTGTCAGAGGGAAAACTTCAACGAGAAGCATAATGGCTCATGAATATGCAAATATGCTAATGAGAGCACTGCAGTTCCCAATGAACTGACACTTTTTCTCTGGCCAAATGGTACCAGTTCCTTGGGAATAATATACCAGTGCCAATAAGATCATATGGCGCTAAATCTGCCAGCTTTAGCAGCATGAGGGCTACTTATTTACTGCTAATGGCTGAAGCAAACTGCAAAGTTTGGGGAAAAATTGTAAATAGATGAAAAGATGGTTATAAGTGTTCTGACCGCTTATATTGGAAAAATCATGTTCAGCCAATAAAGTGACAGTCACAGCGCGCTACTTGTCATAAACTTGGCGCTGACCTGGTGTACAACAGAGGCAGCTGAGACTCAATCACACCAGGGACTCCTACCCACTATTTATGGTAAGTGTCCTCAACAAGGAAGTCTTGAAATAAAAATATGTAAATTACCTCTTTGTCTCCTTTTTGTCTCTTAAACCTGGAGAAAGAAGATGTAAACGCCAACGTCCACATTTATAATAGCCCCTGCACATTCTTTTTAGTGCAAACTGCTTGCACAAGTATTTATAAAGTGCTGTCCCCAACACGACACAAAATTCTGCACTGAAAGGGGCGTTCTGGTGCTGCATAGTCAGACCAAGAAACACAGAATTGAGTCGCACGCCCTATGTTAAAGGTGCACCAAAAAAAGTTGGTGCACTCTGTCAGAGAAGTGTATGAAGAACATGCACCACAATTCATGAATCTGGCACACCCTTCACCTAGTGCAATTTGCACTGTTTTTGATAAATGTAGGCCCAAATGGTTTTCTCTGGAAGGCAGACCTCACCTCATTCCTCGCCAACAGCATCAAACTCAAACCATCTTACATTCAAATACCTTTTTGTGAGCCCCAAACTCTCATTGTGCCAACTATCCTTCTTTGACCCTCCATTAGATCGCTAGCATCTCCACATCACTGTGTTCCACTGGGAGAACATCCTATAAGTGTCCGACAGGGTCTGCCCCAGGTTTCAGTAGGCCCCTGGGCGACAGAGCCTCGGTGGGCCCCTTTGCAGTGAACTTACGTGGTGCCATTAACAACTAAAACTAAAATTGTCTCCTGTTCCCAAAAATATACCCTAGTTTATCATACCAAACAGCCCCCTTATGGTTATTTTATACACAACCCCCTCATAGTTATTTTTTATAAGCTCCCATCGCACACTATGGATTTATTAGATACAGCCCCATGAATTCCTCACATACAGCCTTATGTGGGCCCCCTGCAGCTTTGGGCCCTGGCACTCGCCCTGGTATGTCCAGTGCTGGCGCCGGCCCTGGTGACCAACATACCACAGAATGGTTCTCTGACAAAATCCTTGATTCAACCCTAAAAATAGAGGCTGCACAGAGATTACCCACTAAAAGGAAGAGCCAAATTTTGTTTAACACAAGCCACACATGTATATCACAGATCTTCATGCTGATAACCCATATTCAGACTGTGGCTGAACATAGAGATGAATAAATGGATTTGATGATCCATAGAATTCATGCCGATTTTCCAAATATTTCAGAATTCATGAATATTTTCTGATTGGCGTTTAACTCTAACCCTAATGTTGTCCCTGATGGAAAAGTTTATAGGAAATCAACTGAATGAGAAAGGAATTTTATATATAAAAATCAGTGTTGTAAAGCACTAGACGGGGTTATACACCAATTTCCAGGACAACTGGAATAACATTGGTTTAGAATGTTTCCATTTAGACCTGAATATAAACTTATAAAAAAAATTGGTAAAGTGTCAACTATTCAGATCTTGGATAATTCACTCATTTTTAGCCTCCTGCCTGAAACTCTGGCAATGTAGGCAAGGTGGCAGGTCGCACCTTTCTCGCCTTATTGTCCTGCAGATATAATGTATCACACCAAGATAAAAAACACAATAATTTACTATATTTAGATTAAATGTATGTGTGCTGTATATAGTTAAACATAGCTGGGACCACAGCTGTGGGGGAGGGCTGGATATACGTTTGCATATGTGTTGTTGTTTTTACGTTTATGACAAATCCATTGAGATCTATGGACATACCCTGGTCCCAAAGGACAGCCGTAATTAGACAATCCCACCCCTCATCACTCCAGCAGCTGGGTTCCCCAAGATGATGGTTCAGAGACCACATTTTCCTTTACACAAGGACGTGTACATCTTAGTATTCTATAATTTTAGCCCCATTTTTATTTCCATTTTAGCAAGAGGGCAATAAATCACCATCTCCGTAGTAGTTGTAATAAGCTATTACAGTCTACATAGTGTATTGTTCTATAACACGGCCCCTGATTCAGTATTGTGTATAACCTATGTCCTGTCTTTATGCTGATTCTGCATTTTTGGTGGGCTACTGCCTATTAAAGGTCTTTCTAGGTTTTAATTGGCAGCAAATTGGATGCATTTATAATTTTCCAGTCTTCTGTTCTACATCTTTTCCCCTAATTTCTTTCTCCTCTCTCTGAGTGCTTTAAACCTCACACGTGCTGGACAACAAAGGGTAATTGAGTCCCATCTACACACAACAATGAAAGATGACACAACCAGCTGGTGCCTTTCGCTGACCCTGGGAGTGTGAACAAATGAGGTGTTGTTTTAGTGTGTGTGTGTTTTGTATGGGGGCGGGGAGGAAATTTTAGTCCTTTAGACCTAGAGGCAATTTATAAAGCTGTTTTAAGATACAATTGAAGCAAAATGGGAAACTTTGACTATATAAGACAACAATTGTTTGAAAGTTTTTGGTTGGGACACCTGTCTGCCTAAAATCTGATCTCTCAGGATGGAGCTGCTGGTTTCACCTGTGATTTTAACCCTTTGTGCCGCATATGAAAAATGTGGTGCAAAAACCATCCTGTTAATTGGGCACTGAAATATCCACACTTGTCCCATAGTGGACGTCCACTGCCAGTAGTGGATTATACTGGAAGTAGCCCAGGGCCCAAGCCTTCAATAGGGCCAATGGCCAACCTAACTACCCACCAAATGTTATACTGAGAAGGACCTTCACAATGAACTCCTCATACATCTGATCCTGCTCTCAATACACGTGTAAACAAGATCCATTTTAGGACCTTGGAAAGTCCTCCAAGGGTCCTGAAACCACAGACTGAAAGCAGCCAGAAGGGACAACCCTCCATTCCCCATGAAGCTTGATTCTAGTACCGCATGTAGGAAGTGAAGTCCAAACTTGTAGGGGGTATAATATTCATACAGCCCAGGGCCCGTAGCGATCTTATCCCACTCCTGTCTACTGCAGAAACAACTTATGTGGCTCCAACTTAATCTGAAACCTTGATGGTATAATCAATGACCTGACATGCAATTGATTGGATGCATTCTAGCCAATACTTACGTCATGCATATGACCAGATCTGAATGGGGTTGCTTGTTTTTAGGCCTATGCTTCATATTAAGATGGATGGTAGTTGTTTTCAATAACAGAAATATAAAATTGTGGCAACAAATCTGTTGCATGTGAATATACTCTTCATGGACATCTATCAGTCTGTTCTATATTAAGTATTCCACAGAAAATAACAATTCTGGAACATATTTTTCTTATGGATCTAAGTGTTGTCATTCCTCTATTATTCCTCCTGCAAAATTAGTTGAATTGACAACTATCCATTACCATTGCCTTTGAGAGAGATGAGCGTATCCATGCGGAGCAATAATTGGGCAGTGTAAAGTCTGAGGTTCAAGAGCAATTTCAGTCCAAGAAACTTGCATTGTGCACAGGCAGGATTTCAGGAACCGAACCTTGAATCACTGAACTTAACTCAGCACGCCCGTTCAGTTCAGTCATTCGCAATTTGATCCAGGAAACCTGCAAGTGCACGGAGCAAGTTTCTTGGACTGAACTCACTTCTGGGCAATGGGCTTAAGGCCAGCATCACATGACATTGAAAATCGCTGGTTTGCCAGCTAATTTTTGAGTGGACACCACTCGGCTGCTGACATGCCTACTTGTTGTTCGCCCGATATGTCGCAAAGTAAAGCATGTCCTAGTCAAAAAAGTCAATTTTTGCTTTGTTTGTGTGCAGGTAGCCACACTGGTAACACCCTGTTATAACTTCATACATGTGTGGTAACAAAAACAGAGGGGTGACCACTACAAGTGATCGTGGATACACTGAGGGATGTCCTTTAAGCTTATAGGAACTATTTGGGATTGGGTTTACTGTAAGGTCAGCACCAAGTCACAGGTATAAGATAAGATCAAGTGGCCCGCTCTGCTTCTAGAAGTCACTGGGGACACTAGCTCCATGTGACAGTATATACACGCTATGTGTTATCACACATTTCCCAAGTTCCCAAGCTAAATTTAGTTTCGAGAGCAACGTCGCCACTTCCCGCCTGAGCCTCAGAACCGAGGACAAGCTAGCCACCCCTAGAAGAAGCTCCAGACAGAGAGGCGAATGCCTGTAATCCATTGTGTGCCGGGTGGGTGTGTAATGCTGATATCTGCCGATATAAAGGATGTGTCGGGGCTCATGAATATGGATGCATCTGCCTCCCTCCTCCCTGCACACCATCAATCACAAAGATGCTTTGTCACAGGACCAAAGCCTTGTACAGATTAACTATTTATTAGCCAAAGGAAGATATCTCCATCTTGTCGACATCCTCACATCACTAACCCTTGATCTTGGTGCTTTGGAAGACAATACACTGCATTGATTCCAAGAAGGAGAGACAAGTACATAAGAAATATATCATATACATAATAACATAAATGTAGTGCTACATTCGGATACATTTACTGAATCTATTGTATCACATTGTAAATATAAAGAACACCAGGGATACTGACTTGTCATACCTCTTATACAGCCCATGGAGGGGTTGAAGACATAGAAACTGCCAATAATCCAGACAGAAAGCTTTTAACTTCATCATTTTGATAGCGAGTGGTTAAGAGCTCCTAGATGGCACCATCCAAAGCCAGCAGGTGCCCTACTGCACATTGGCACAGACGCATGGGAACATTCTGCATCCCCAAAAAGTAGGAAACTCCAGCTAGATCCAGTAAGAGAAGAATAGCACCTCCGGATGACTGCGCCGACCTCTTCATATTACTGGAAGTTATTGGGATCTTTGTCAGGGAGAAGAAACTAATCCACACAGGTTTTGACCATCCTCAAGGGTTTCTTTTCTTACTAATCCTCAGGCAAAAGCTTTCCCCCAAAAAAATCCTCTTTGTAGAAGAAATCAGCAGGACGGCTCACTTAGCTGTCACCGGACATGTCCTAGCCCATTGTAACGAAACATGTGAGCCCGCAACAAAAAGAAATGTCACCTTAAAGGAAATTCTTCTTATCTTATTCTCAGCACACGTTGTCAGTCAGGTCTGTGTGAACAGCTAATCGTGAGAGCCACATGCTGCACAGGGGGACAGGCTCCCAGCCAGCGACAGGGGCCCGGGGATTGGCCCTCCTTGGTTTCTACAGCAACGGGAACACATTGATAACAGCCGAAAAGGGACCTGGATGACAGCCTTCCCCCTGTAATGTGCAGTACAAGGCCCTCGGAGAGACCCCTCCACACAATGACAGGTCTGGGAGGGGCCACTCACACAAATACTGAACACCAGCGAAACAAAAAGAAGGGATTCTACTGTAAAAACAGCAATGGGACATAAAAGAATAAAAAATGTACAGAATATTCCTTTAAATTAAACAGAAAAAAAAATTATTTAAGAATTTAAATTACCAGTTTATAGCCATGTATTGCATATTTACCAGATTGAAGGGTCTTTGATTTTTAGGAGGAATGAGGGACACGTTCCCTATGGTTCTCTCTATGCTCCATCACGGTCATGTGTGACAAAAACAGACAAGCAAGAAAGGTTCTAAGGAGGAAGCATGAGAGCGCCGTTCTATCACGCCTGGGATACTCACCAGGACCGTATAGGTATAATATAATGAAGGTATAAATATCATAAATAGGAGACCTCCGCTATCAGGAATTGTCACATATATGATTCTGGGGGCAGAGGGTCAATACCAGTCACTAGTTCCCAGAAGCACTGTTGCAGAATTAAAGACAGCAATATAGTTCGCCACCCAGCTTTCCTAGGCACAGATACCACAGGCAGCTAGATAGATATTTTAATATTTTCTATTTGTTTCTGCAGAAAACCATTTTTTTGCAAGCCCTATTAAGATGAATGTGACAATTATAACTGCAATAACATCTTCCATTTCTAAATATACTCGAGACAGATAGATAGATAGATTTTGCCTCTTTTCACTCTTTGTGAATAAAGTACCCACGAATTGATGCACATTGATGCACTGAATTGTTGGTGTGCTACCGGCAAGGAGAGCATGACTTCAGTGCTATACTCTCCGCCCCCATGTACAATTTACTTTTCACTTCAAAGTTGATTTTGTAGATGAAGCCACCACATTGGGCCATGAAAGAAACAGGCTCTGAAAGGTTTCAATCTAGACAAAATGCAGGCAGTAGTAGTGTAGGTTAATTTCTGCTGACAGGTTCCCTTGAATGTTTGGAGTGGACTTGCGCAACTAGCTCCTAAGTTTTTCCAGGGTCACTGGAGGACTTTATGAAAAGTCACATTTGACAAATCTTTCCACCACATCTCGATTCACTATCCATATGTGGAGTAAATTAGTCCTCCATGAATGAATGAAAAGAGAATTAGGTTCTCAAATACTTGTAAATCTGGTGTCAATCTGCATTATTTTTCTGTGGAACTACAATGTTACTACCCCATCGTGCGTACATCCAGATGACTATGATAGTCAGTAACTGGCCTCAGTGGTCTTGCTCCACACATACAGGCATCAACGTTGAGACCAGTGAGGGACTTTAGTGAAGAAAATGACCATTGAGGACAGCTGAAGCTACATAGGACTTACTGGACAATCCCTTTAAACGGGTAACAAACAAACAAACAAACAAAAAATGAGGTATCACTGTGATATAAGGGAACACAATACAGACAGCACAAAACACAGCGACATTACTAGATGTGTCCCCTATGCTCCAAGTAGAGTATGAAGTCTGCTGCCTGCGAGTGCATCTCCAGATGAGTCTGTAGAAAGGCAGATATGACTAATAAAATTGACCTTTTAAGTTGAATCATACGGTACATAGGATAGTGCTTAGTCTGTTTTATCCTATATGCATAAAACGCCAGTGGCAATGAAAATGAGCAACCAGTGGAAGTAAAGGGCAGTAAAAAGATACTAAATGCAGTAACACTCCTCTGCAGATAGTAAACTCACTGTATAAAGTGAATAATACCTATCTTTTTGGCACAGATATACTATAAATTGCTGTAGGCACGAGGCACATCTAGTGAATGATTGGTGCCATTTCCTTGTAGTGGCCAGACCTGGTTATTGCACATTACAGTAGTTCTTAATCACTTGAAAACTATCAGAGCTTACTTAGCTTACCAACTACACTGGAAATGGAGGCTCATTAAATAAGGGCTTTGCGCCGCACTTTTTTCGGACTGTGTACGTTCTTCTATGCTAAAATTTCTTGCACATGTATTTAAGAAGTGTCTGCGCTGTGATTGTGTCGCACAGGACCCTTTTTTGGCACAGCTGCACTGGCCTCCATGTGACACAAATTAGGGGACGTTGGTCTGACAGCTCCAGACTGAGCACCGTATTTTACTTTCAAATTGTATTGCACACCCTATGTTAAAGGTGCACCACAAAGAAGATGGTGAACTCTGTCGGACCGGAGCGGGGAAGTGCAAGATTCATGATTTCTGGCACACGATCTTAGTACACGGAAAGAGCACTTTTAGTGAACTGTCCAACTTCCTAAGTAAATGTGCCCCAATGTGCATAGACATCGACAACTTACTACTGGAGAGCCATGGGTCAGATCACAAAATAATTTGATATTGGTGATTTATCAAATTAACTTGATATAACAGCAGTACAGATGCCTATGTATATGACCTTCCAAATAGGGGGCACCAATTTCTGGGTTTATGACAAACCCATAAATAAAATCTTTATTACTTCCAGATGTCGCCGCCGTTTCTGTAATCCCTGAGACAAATCAATAGAGTTAATAGTAAGTATAGTGCAGTACTTCACAGTAGTGTTACTAAATCCTATTTCCACGGTGAATAATTGCATCTGAGCAACATTAAAAATTTGTATAGCTATAGGCATAGTGGAGCTATTGTCCATTATGTATCCAACTATGTAATATATGTGCCTTCTATATTTATTTAATATCTATATCTATCATTTATCCACTATCTGCTATATCTATCTATCTATCTATCTATCTAGATAAATAAAGTAAAAAAAGTAAAGTAAAAAGCGGGCAGCACTCCATGGTTCAAATTTCAAAATAAAAGGTGAACTTTATTGAACAAGTGGCGACGTTTCAGAGGTGTCACACACCGAAACGTCGCCACTTGTTCAATAAAGTTCACCTTTTATTTTGAAATTTGAACCATGGAGTGCTGCCCGCTTTTTACTTTATTTATCTACGAGAGGATCAAGCCAGAACCTTTGGGGGCGCTGCACCCCTCCTTATTAGGAGTCTATAAGATTGTGCTATCTATCTCATATCTATCTATCATTGATATATTTTTATCTATCAATCTTTCTGAGATCTACCTCTCAATTAGAAATCTCTTCTAGCTTTGTCCCAGATTGCCATTAATACAAGTAGGTTTCTGTATTGATTGACATAGAGCAAACACTGAAATGTGGTACAGGTCAGAGGTCTCTGTAATAATTGTGTTCTGGGACACACACATTCATAGCGAGGACTGGAAAGTTCTCATTATATAAGTATTGAAGAGCACACATTCTTTTTTAGCCCCAGCGCCCCATCTGTTAGCTGCTCCATCTGATTTATGTTGATATCGAATGGTAAACCTGTTCTGCGGCTTTATTATTTGCTAGGATGTATTTCCAAGAGCTGATACTGGAGTACAACATGTCCAATAGTGCTATGATGTATTTCTAGCGGTGGATACTGGAGTACACCATGTCCCATAGTGCTATGATGTATTTCCAGGAGCTGATACTGGAGTACACCACATCCCATAGTGCTATGATGTATTTCCAGGAGTTAATACTGGAGAACACCATGTCCCATAGTGCTATGATGTATTTCCAGGAGTTAATACTGGAGTACACAATGTCCCATAGTGCTATGATGTATTTCCAGGAGTTAATACTGGAGTACACCATGTCCCATAGTGCTATGATGTATTTCCAGGAGTTAATACTGGAGTACACCATGTCCAATAGTGCTATGATGTATTTCCAGGAGTTAATACTGGAGTACACCATGTCCCATAGTGCTATGATGTATTTCCAAGAGTTAATACTGGAGTACACAATGTCCCATAGTGCTATGATATATTCAGGAGCTGATACTGGAGTACACCACATCCCATAGTGCTATGATGTATTTCCAGGAGTTAATACTGGAGTACACCATGTCCCATAGTGCTATGATATATTTCTAGCAGTGGATACTGGAGTACACCATGCCCCATAGTGCTATGGTGTATTTCCAGGAGCTGATACTGGAGTACACCACATCCCATAGTGCTATGATGTATTTCCAGGAGCTGATACTGGAGTACACCACATCCCATAGTGCTATGATGTATTTCCAGGAGTTAATACTGGAGTACACCATGTCCCATAGTGCTATGATGTATTTCTAGCGGTGGATACTGGAGTACACCATGTCCCATAGTGCTATGATATATTTCCAGGAGCTAATACTGGAGTACATCATGTCCCATAGTGCTATGATATATTTCCAGGAGTTAATACTGGAGTGCACTATGTCACATAAGAGGTATACACTGATCATACACTGTTAGGTAATAAAATATATAAAATTTAGAGGCCATTGAGCCCATTCCAGCAATTTACATCTTTCTTTTATTATCTGTGGTCTCCCTGTAATGAGATTGTAACCGATGATATTTCTGGATGAGAGGATCAGGACCTTAATTGTGACAATTCCACGTTCCGATGATGATTTAATCATAATGCTACAATACATGAAATGTTCCTCTTATCATTCACTGATTAGAAGTTTACACTGAATAAAGGTCAGAAAATTGCCTTTCTTACACTGTGTTTGCAGATGTTTACAGAAGATATAGGAGGATGAATTAATGGGATGACAGTATGTCATCAAATAACTGTTGTCATCAACTGAATGGACTTCAGAGACATTTAAAGGAACACTTTCCCCTAAAAGAGAAATAAACTATAACTAAAGCTTCCGCCGTCCTTGGTCAGTCTCCATGATCTCAACCCAACCTGGCTGAAATTCACTAGAAAACACAGGGATGAATCTCTTACTGATCTGTCCCATCTTTGTTGGCCAGCGGCGGACGTGCCCTACTGCTCTTACTCCAGCCAGTTGTCATGTGGCCTGGGTCAGGAATGTTGTCTTATGGCCTATGGTACATGAAGTTTGAAGTGCACATTTACTAACAACAGTAAAAACTGCACTAAATGCAGGGTGCGCCAGATTCAGGATTTCTGACACACATTCTTCATGAATCTGGCAGTCCCTGTGGTCCCTGCGCTGCCACAATCTTTTGGTGCACCTTTGACTTAGGGAGTGTTACACACTTCTGTTGGACTTTGCATGTTAAATCTTCCGCACGGTCCGACTGAGCACCAGAATGCCCCCTAATTTGTGTCACATGGTGTCTAGTGCAGATGCGCCACAAAAGGGTCACATAACACATTTGTGGCACGGACACTTCTTAAATACCTGTATAAGCGGTTTGCACCTAAAAAAAATGTGGAAAGTCCGACAGAAAACTGGCGCACGGCCCTTAAATGTGACTAAATGGGTTGACGAAATGTAAAATCATCCATTTTCAATTTTTAAATATTTTAAAGGGAGCTTTCAAGATTTTGACATCGGTGACATATCCTTAGAATAGGTCAATGGGCTAACAACTAGTATCCCACCAATTCGCTGATACTGTGCGTATTACGAAAAGTATATAGAACCAAAACTTTGTGTAGTGGCCAAGACAGGTAACTGCAGCTCACCTTCCATTTCATTAAATGGAAGTTGAACTACAATGACCCAACTTGGCCACTACACAATACATGGAGTTGTGTCATTTTGGCTTGCACATGTATTTAAGAAGGCCCGCGTCACATTTGTGTAGATGGCGTTTCAGTGCTCAGTCAGCCCATGTGCCATATTTAACAAGCACAGTCCGACAGTCCTGTGTTAAAGGTGCACCAGAAAAAAGTTGGTGCACTCTATTGGAGCAGTGCAGGGAGCACCAGATTCATTAAGAACATGCGCCATAGATCCTAAATCTGGCGCCCCATGCACTATACACAGAGTGCAGTGCAGTTTGCACCGTTCTCAGTAAATGTGCCCCACTGGGGCATATTTATCGAGCTGTCTGGAAGTCAGAATATTTCTAGTTGCCCATGGCAACCAATCACAGCTCAGCTTTCATTTTACCAGTGCTCATGAATATTTTAAAGGGGAGCTGTGATTGGTTGCCATGGGCAATTAGACATATTCTGACTTTCAGACAGCTTGATAAATCTGCCCCACTATGTTTAACTGGCGCCACATCTCCTTTTATCAGCTAGTTACTGGCTGTACCAAATGTTTGACACCCATCAATAATTGCTATTGATGACCTGTCCTAAGCAAAGGTCATTAATATGGAAATCCCCAACAGACACTGGTTATAATATTCCAATGCAAATATTCCTTTTAGGTGTAAAAGGCCTGCTAACATTATGTATGGTGATATTTAGCTACCATCCAACGCTCCTAGCTGATCACATTAAGATCTTTTTGAGACCTATAGCAGTTCTCAATGCTGCAACCTATCGTGGGCACACACATAAACACCAACACACATTTGCCTGTATTTGCATAAGAATATAATGGGCGCCTTACTCCGATTATATGTGATGCTAATTACTATGGAGGAGCAATGACAACAAAAATCCGGCAATGGAGCGCACACATATAATTAGGGGGGAAATGCGGCAAAACACTGATTATTTTAATGGAAAGATTTAAAGAGATCCCCCTGCCCCCGCCTTGATCGTGCTTGCACTGTAATTTTGGCCTCCACTCCACACAATCTTCCATGTAGGAACGAGTGCACTTTATCGGCTCCTTCACATTTCGAAGTCTAGGACGGGTATTGTTACACTGCGGCTGAATTAGCTGCCAGTCACTAATACTTGGCGGTAATCTGCCAGCACGGGAATGCAAATGAGAGACTTTTGTCAGCAGCAGCCGCTGAGTTTCAACATTTCTCATTTCCTTCAAACAACTCAATAAAAAAGCATTAAGCTTCATCTCACGATCCGAGACAAAATGAAGCAAAGTCTTTGAAAGAGATATTGGGTTGCTACCTATTTTGTTCGAGGATTTACAAGACAGATTCCCTGTCTGCTAGATGTGTATCACACGGCTTTAAATTCTATAGATAGAACAGGAGGCGGGGGTGCTGCCAATGGGAGTAATTTAATGAAGTTGTAAAAGTTTTGGTGCTTATAAAAAAATATATGAAAGATGCTTCATATGCAATATAAATATATCCTAATATCCAGAAATATACAAAGCGAGACACAAAAGTAGCCCTGTAGATCTTGTATGAGTCTACATCGGACAGAACACAGACAGAACTCATTGGGGGACATTTATTGTAACATGTAAGCCCCGCCCCCTCAAGTCTTCTGATGTATCTGGCGGGCGGCTGCACTAGCGTACAATTCTACGCCATTGCACTACTAGCCGTGACCATTCAGGACTGAATGATCCCAGGATGTAGCAAGTGAGCAGTAATGTGTCAGCCTGTCCGCCACCAGGTGCGCCATCTTCTTCACACCCCTCCACTTGACACGGAGGTGGCGTAAAAGGAGTGATAATCATAATAATATCAATTATTTTAGAGATTGTATGCCAGAAAACTGGTGTACAAGCCTTAATACATACTCCCATTGATTGTCTGCTGTTCTATGGACAAATCCGATGTTTTTTTTTTTCAGTCCTTTGATCCTCTCATCTCATCCAGCATGGGCTACTATGATCCGAATCAAGTGTAAAAACTTACCCATTAAAGTCAATGGGTTCTTTAAAAAAGAACCGGGGCATCAGATGTCATCCTAGTGCAGTCAGAAACACGTGTGTTTCAAGATAGTTACTAAATGCCGCAAAAATCATATATGAAAGTTTGACACAGGATAGCACTAGGACTCAAATCAGACCAAACTCTGGGCAACTAGCCATAGTATATTGAATCAGTAGAAACTGTTGTATAGAGACTGGCTTGCAACAATTCATGCTGAGCACCATGACAAAAAAATTGCTCGCGAATGGGACCTGTTTCATAGGGAAAACAGGTATGTCCTCAAACAGACTTGGAAGAAGAGCTGACAGAGTCTCTGTGAGAAATGGTGTTAGCAGCAATCCACTTATATAGCGCACACACATTAGCTTGCCAAATCAGTCATATGCAGCTAAAAAACATCTTTCTAACCTCAAGAATGATCTAATAATAACCTGTATCGCTGGAAGGAATGGTAAACTCTCCCGGCTTGATCTGCACATTCTGATAATTATATACTAAAGAATAACATTATGCAATCCTCTAATAAATTCTTCTTTTTTTCTATTATACTTTTCTTTGAGTTTTTCTTTGTTTATTTGATTTGTTGTGTTCTACTTCTTTCTATGTTTACAGATGTAGAAGGCTTGAGTTACATTGTTGTGAATTAATATACCCCCAACCCAGCTATCCCGGTAAGTTTACCAGCACTTCTATGGTAAATCTGTGGAAAGGGCCACAGCAGTACATGATAACTGAGGCCCCTCCATACTCAGGAAGGGTGGGGACACTCATATTAACCTCTTAATACAAATACTATATAAGGGCTAAGCCCTGTGCATACAGAGTGGGTGACTGCTGTATTACTACACTGATGGAACCAATCTTGGGTATTAACCTTTAAACGGCTGTGGTTAAACCAAAGAATGTAGCGGATATGTCAATTGGACCGCACAGTGAAAGCTGTAAAAACAAAGCCAGTTTTCTTTTAAATCTGTTTCCTTGAATGTTGAATTTTTGATCCAGATTTCGAGGAGCATTGCACAGAATATTTAATGCTGCCACTAGGAAGTCAAATCTGTCCTGCAGAAAACAAATCATCCAAAACAGAAACTGTAAACTGAAAAATAAAAAAATATTGTGGGTTTTGGATTGCTGCAAATCCAAACGGAAACAGAAAAAAATACGGAAAAGGACCTGAATGGGATAAAAATGATCATATACACTCAATTTAGCAGATGGAGGCTGTCCTCTATCATGTAGGTTTAATGTTGGTTATTTCATTGTGCTGGCTGGTAATATAGTATTTTCTTTTTAAATATTTTTATACACAAACTGTCATATTAAGGGGCTTCTTTTGTTGGATAAAAAAAGGTGGCAACCCTAAGGTCACGTTCACACACAGCGGCCCACATTTATTAAACCCCCTGCACTAGACTTTGCGCATTCATTTCAGTGCAAACTGCTTTTACATGTATTTATAAAGTGTCCGCAACACAAAGTTCTGGACTGAAGGGGGCATTTTGGTGCACAGTCAGACTTTTATCCATTTTTATAATGCGTCTAGTGACATAATTTGCTAGCTTGGTTTTTTTTTTGACGATCGGCAAAAACGAATGACACAATAGATTTTTTCAGACATGCAACCAGACAGCTGATTAGGCACTGATGACACATGGACCAACCAAAGAGAAAAACGAGGATGCATTTTGCCGATTGTGATCGGTTCATTCAGTATCATTTATTTAATTAATTTATCCCCTAAAAAATGGCTGGAGCATCATACAAGTCACCTTTTGTGTCCCCCCTTCATCCTCATAGACTGTAAGCTCTAGTGTGCAGGGCCATCCTCCAAGTGTTTCATCTGATTGTGTTGTTACTCTGTAATGTCTTGTTTTATTTCTATATGTACCCTATTATCTGTACAGCGCTACAGACCATGATGGCGCCATATAAATAAAGCTTTATATTTATTAATAAGCAAGATGACTGTGTTTGTTAGTGTGAAATAATACCTGGCATTTGTACAGATTTTTACGTGTGCATTCGTTGCTTTTGGCTATTATCGCTCTTTATTTCTGATGTAATTTGCATTGTAGATGATTTTACTCTGGAAGCAGAATTTAATAGCACATATGGCAGGTGGATATACACTACACATGCAAATTTCACACGGAGGTGCCACACAAGCCATCACTAAGTCTTCATGAATTTCTTTCCTGATTATAAATGAGATGATTATGATGCACGGCAGCGTGTGGAATATAGTGTTAGAATGGATCGAGTGCTACATACTAAATGGAAATGTGAAGCAGAACTATGATCCCTCATCAACAACCTTCTAATGAAATGCTAAGCATAAAAATATCCAATCCCAAGTATAGGGTAATGGCCATAAAGGGGTTGTCCATTTTAAGGATGTACCAGCAAATAATTGATATTGTTTCTGAAAAGATTTAGGATAGTATCACACAGCTTTGATTACTAGCTCTGATATAACGAGCCGTGCACCTGTGTGACATCACATGACAAGGGATATGACAAGCCGTGCACCTGTGTGACATCACATGACCACGGGTATTTAAAGAGCCGTGCACCTCTGTGACAACACATGATGAGAGCTATAACGAACTGTGCACCTGTGTGACATCACATGACAAGGGATATGACAAGCCGTGCACCTCTGTGACATCACATGACCAGGGATATAACGAGCCATGCACCTGTGTGACATCACATGTCCATGGGCCAGTGTTTATCTACAGGAAGTAATGAATGAAATTTCCTGTTACATGACAGCAACAAGAGATTTAGAAAACCATTAAGAATTGATAGAGAAAGTATTATCTGCACAAATTATCTGCTTAAAGTGAACAACCCCTTTAAGGTACGGCTGATGCTGCTTATCACATTGGACAGGGGAGGGGATAATTAGAGTCCCATGGATACTGAATAATTATTAGTTGGACCATCAACAATGTTACATTGGTGAGTTGTATGAAAGTTAAAAAAAAAACATCATCTATGTTACTTCAAAAGCTAAAATCTGCTTGGTTGATATAATATCTACTTGATGTTACTGAAATACTAGAGAACAAGGACATCTTGTTCATCTAAAAAAAAAATTAACAAGCTTAAAGGACCAGGTAATCAAATGTATCTGATATGGTAGTTCCCATTTAATTGGAATCTGGCACCAGTTTTGACCATACAAAGCTGCAGACAGTGTTAGGTGTCAGCCCCAGAGAGCTGTCTAACTGTGAAAAATAGAAGTATATTCCAGGATTGTAGCCTCTAAAGGAAATCTACCACCAGGATCAGGGAGCACACTGTGTGCCTTTACTGGTAGGATCTACTCTTCTTTTAGCTTCTTATTTCCCAGTGTTTTTTTTAAAAAAAGGATTTTAAAACTATGCAAATGAGCCCATGGGACTCCCAGCTCAATAGGTTTTAATGGAGCCTGGAGCCTCTCAGGATCATTTGCATAATTTTAAAAACCTTATATTTTTCAAAACCAGGGCATAATAAGCTTAAAGAAATGTTGATCATGCCATAGTGGGCACACATCTGCATCTCAGTTTGCTTGGTTTACGATCAACAATCCTGGTGGTAGATTTCCTTTAAGGAGTGTACCAGGGGTGTGTCCTCACACTGCTTTGTCCTTAGCTTTGTGTATTAAGCTGCTCCACTGCCTCTCATCTGTAGCAGGTTTTTGCCTGAATACTATCCTGGTCACTATGTAAATAGTGTTTGAACACTGGGGCAGCTTAGTGCAGAGAGATAAGAGCACAGTAGTGTGAGGATACCCCCCATTATAATCCTAATATTGGGTAGACTTGTGATCTAAAATGTATCTTTCTGACTTCACAGCCCTGGTATTAGTTTTGAGTCTGTTTCCCGATGTAATTTATAATATTCAAGGGTTTGTACAGCCACTCAAAAATCAAATTTTCAGCGATCCACAGGTTAGGGGATAACTTGCTGATTGGTGGAGGTCCTAGTGGTGGGATCCCGCAAGGATCGCAAGGACAGGGGTCCGGTGTATGCAAAATGAACTGAGTAGCCGGTAACACATGCACCCAGCTGCTCTCTTCATCCCTATGGTGCTGAGGGAGGTACATGGTTTCTTCCATTAGTTCACAAGACAGTGCTTGTTGCTTCATTCACTTGGGGTACAATGGGGGTACAACCAACCCCATTCTCATATTCTTTGGGGGACCACTGGGACCCCAACCGATAAACTAGTTATTCCATATAATTTGTGACTGGACAAACCCTTTAAGTGAAATATTCTTCTTTTTCCCTAATTGCATCTGTATGTCCATACACAATACTCAAGCTTCTTATTTTATGAAGAATTAAGCACTGATATAACTGTAACAAGTGAAAAATGCTGCAACATTTCTACAACTGCAAATGATGAAGTGAGATCTAATAAAAGTGTCCAGACGCCACAGGAAATGAAAGCAATAATCATCGAGGCATGAAAGAAGGGACACACATTTTATCATGCGTTTCCAGACTTCAAGATGAAGCAAATTACATTTCGGTGCAGTATGAATCCGGCAGCCTGAATTATGTAAAACATTGTAGCTGACATTAGCGCAGCGCAGGCTTGTCATGTATAGTGCGCTTATGTGTGAACACTTTAGCTTAATTAAACCAGGCCCTTGTCTTCCTGTAATACATAACATATGACATAACTCGACATAAGGGTAACATTGGTAAATGAATATTCTGGGATTCCTCATAGGAAATAAACCCAAACTATTATGGGGACGATAACTGCCAAATAATCACCCCCATAGGCCAAATATCCTATGCACGAAACTGGGAGATATGAATGATTTTACTCATATTGTTAAAGGGGTATTCCTATCTCTGCATTCACATTTAATTTAGTTCATCTGCCTTATAGAAAGATCAATTGCACTCTTATATAAGGCACTATATCGCTATACTACTGTATTGCCTTTGTCACTGTATTCCAGTCTGTTGCTTAATAAAGTTCTTTGAATGGAAACATATAATCAATTGTATCTTCCTGTGCAAAGATAATTTCCCCCAACATTGGCAATATTAGAAATAAGATGGCTGCCTCTGGATACGACCACCACCACACTCTGGCAGCAGCGGCCAGACATACGTTATTGATGTGGTTTATTACCACAGGAAGGCTGTGGGACACACAGAAATTCCCGATCATTTCATATGCAAAACAATTAGTTTCCTTGTGCAATCACTCTAGTAGTCGTGGTCGTATCCAAGGACAACAATCTCATTTGTAAGAGACAATATTTACTGGTACATTTTTTTTAATGGCATCCAATTGAAGAAATGTATCAATATGGCAGATGAATTAAATAAATTGCAAATGCCCGGACGAGAATACCCCTTTATCTGGGTCCATGATTATTTGACTTCCCCACCTCAGTGTGGAATCACAGGTCAAGATAGATTAAGATTAGATAGTCAGATTAGGAAGGCCAGATCTTTGGTTGGTATTTTGTGACAGTCTTGGTAGATGGTAGTTAATAGGCGGGTAATAGAACGCGGGTTAATAGAGGAGATCCACAGACCTAGCCGAAAAAACACTGCTGTTTGCTATGGTCATGACCCAAACAAAACCTTGAGAATGAATTTCAGGGTTTATTTCTGATATATCCTTTCCCTGTACTTTTCTTTAAATTATACAATAAAATCTATACTAAAATGTATGCATGGATACCTTCGTACAAGATCAAGCTATTCAGTCTATTATATTCTGAAGGTAACCTCTCACATAGACATAAAGGTTTGGGGATTAAAATTCTACAGTTTGCAGTTATTCTGACCATGGATTAATAATCCTTTGGAATTTTCATCAGACTTGAGGTCACCTTGATTTGGAGCACAAAGCTACAATCAGCAGTTAATAATAGACTGTTACAGTAAATAGCATATTATAAGTATATCATAAAATCACAATATAGAATTATTATAGAAAAAGTTGGGATAAGACAAAAACAAAACAAAGCAAAAAATACAATAAAGCAGATTTACTTGGTTAAAGGGAACATGCAACATGGAGAACAGCAGGCAGTGTGTTAAAGAGCATCTGGAGCTGGGCTGATTGTACATAGGGTGTTATCTACAGGGAGCATGTTATAGAGCAGGAGGAGCTGAGCAGATTGTATATAGTGTCCTATCTACAGGCAGTATGTTATAGAGCAGGAAGCGCTGAGATGATTGTACTAAAGGTCCTATCTACAAGCAGCATGTAGTAGAGCAGGAGGAACTGAGCAGATCGTACATTGTGTCCTATCTACAGGCAGCATGTTATAGAGCAGGAGGAGCTGAGCAGATCGTACATAGTGTACTATCTACAGGCAGCATGTAATAGAGCAGAAGGAGCTGAGCAGATTGTACATAGTGTACTATCTACAGGCAGCATTTTATAGAGCAGGATGAGCTGAGCAGATCGTACATAGTGTACTATCTACAGGCAGCATGTTATAGAGCAGGGGGAACTGAGCAGATCTTACATAGTGTCCTATCTACATGCAGCATGTTATAAGAGGAGCTGAGAAGATTGAGCACAGTGTCCTATCTACAGGCAGCATTTTATAGAACAGGATGAGGAACGTAGCAGCTTGATCATATTGCCCTACCTGCAGGCACCTACCCCTCCGTCATAATGGAGAAATTGTTTATCACTCCATGTTATAGAGCAGGAGGAGCTGAGCAGATTGTACATAGTGTCCTAACTGCAGGCAGCATGTTATATAGCAGGAGGAGCAAAGCAGGTTGTACATAGTGTCCTATCTGCAGGCAGCATGATATAGAACAGGATTGGGAACTTATCAGCTCAATCATAGTGCCCTACCTGCAGACAAAATGTTATAGAGCACAGGGAGCTGAGCAGATTGTGCATACTGTTCCATCTGCATGCAGCATGTTAAAGAACATGAAAAGATGAGCCGATTGCACATAATAGATATCGGACGGAATCGTGGGATGCATAATGCGGCCAGCTCAGTTCAATTCCAACACCCGGCCTAGCGTAGAACTGTGATATAGCTAGTGCCGATGCTATACCCGTGCCGAACCACTCCGCACCCCGGTACAACTCCCTCCCCGCCTGCCCAACCCGCAAATAGTAGAGTAGAGTAGTCGCAATTACTGGCTCTGCTACTAAATCACGTCTTGTACACCAATAATCAGGCATACAAGCCGTAATAAATCCACCCAATGTCCTATCTACAAACAGCATTTTATAGAGCAGGAGAGGCTGAGCAGATCTGTCATTTGTCCATCACAATTTCAACATTTTTTTTGCTGAAAAGTCAAGGAGGCTGAATGACTTCTCATCCCAACAAGAGCAAAGGTGTAAATGGCGGTTATGGTTATGTTATACTAAATATGTACCTACAAAACTATGTATCAATCTACTTATAGCATATTCTGCTCTATAACATGCTACTTGAAGACTGCATTTTCAAAATAACAGAATCCTTTTAAAGTAGACACAATTTTGACTGAATTTGCAACAAAAACCTGGCCGTGTTTACAGGCATTTTTTTTGTAGTATGGCTTATCAGGGAATGGGCACAGTGACTGAAAATGGGGCCATTGATTACGTTTTTAAATATACACTAAACATTTTAGCACAATGTAGTATAATTTATAGTTGGTATGAGCTTACACCAGGCTGCTTAAAGGAAATCTACCATTAGGATCATGGATAATACACTAAATATAATGACATGCTGGTCTGTTCCCCCTTTATTAGGATCTGCTCTTCTTTTAACTTCTTATGCCCTCGATTTTGAAGAAAATATGCTTCAAAAATTATGCAAATGAGCCTGAGGGGCTCCAGGCTCCATTAACTTCTATGGAGCGTGGAGCCCCTCAGGCTCATTTTGAAGCCTTTTTTCGGAAAAACTATGGCATAGAAATCTTAAAGATGAGCAGATCCTGACAAAGGGGGAACACACACGCATATAAATGTACTTGGTTTATAATCCATTATCCTGATGGTAGAAGTCCTTTTAAGGAAATCTACCATCAAAATAAGACATGATAAACTAGGGACTGTAGTAATATGGAATTAGTGCTTCCAATTGTAATAGGGATAGCCTGGGACCGCCTTGTAAGGGTGGGAGCTATATTTGGGGTGAAAGGGCAAGTCTCTGGTAGTATGTACCAGGGGCAGTGCTGTTACCATATTCCTGACCTGGATGCTCTGATGTGATTGTTACCTCCCCTGTGCTGTACTACTCCCCCTTTATGGATTGATAAGATCTGACCACTCCCACTCCCCAAAAATCCATACATTTTTCCATGTAAAGAACTGTGTGAGGGCTTTTTTTGTGCGTAACAAATTGCACTTCATAGTGATGGTATTTAATATTCCATACCATGTACTGGGAAGCAGGAAAAAAAATTAATTACAGTGAAAATAATAATAATAATTCTTTTTTTATATATCGCACAAAGATTACTGAGCGCAAATGGTGAAAAACCGTGTTTGCGCCATATTTTTGTGGGATTGAATCTTACGGCTTTTACTGTGCACCCCAGAAGACATGTCTACTTCATTCTTTGGGTCGGTATGATCACAGGGATACTAAATTTGTATAGATTTTATTTTGTTTTTATAAATTTACAAAAATTAAAACCTCCTGTACAAAAAAATTCTCAATTTTGCCATCTTTTTTCATACTTTCGTGTATGGAGCTGTCATTTTTTGCGACTTTTGATGACGTTTTCACTGCTACAAATTGTAGGACTGTACGATAAAGGGGGATTTTCGACATTTGGCGCAATTTTCTGTTACAGGGTTAAACGCCGGGAGTAACCATTATTATATTTTGATAGATCGGACATTTTGGGATGTGGCGATACCTAACATGTTTATGATTTGTACTGTTTATTTATATTTATATCAGTTCTAGGGAAAGGGGGGTGATTTAAATTTTTTATTTAATTTTTTTTTACTTTTAATTTTTTTTGTTGTTGCGAATTCTTAGACCCTCTAGGGTACATTAACCCTAGATTGTCTGATTGTTCCTACCATATACTGCAATACTACTGTATCACAGTATATGACATTTTTGCACAGTATTCATTACAATCGGATTCAAGACGGCGGCGCCCACGGGCCACCTGGATTTAAAAGCCTCTGGCAGCTTTGCAAGAGGCGTTTGCATGGTTTACACCTGCGACCGGTGCCAGCAGCGACCGCGGTTGTTGCCAGTGGGTGTTTGCTGCAAAATAGTGTAGTAAACGCCCACCTTGTATAAAGAGGACTCAGCCCGTGAACCCTCTCCATACCCCGTAATACTACGTCACATGTCGGTAAGGGGTTAAAATGTGTGCAAATCTGGCAGATTGAGGTCTTGTATCACTATATTGCATTGTGCAATGTACCGGCAATAACACAACGCCTGTAATAACCCAGTTTGTATGAAAAAAAAATGTTTCCCCCAGCAGTACTGATGATCTATTGTACGGATCACCAGACGATGATGTTGAATGTCTTCCTTTGTAAAGAAGGTCTATCCTAAATTCCTGAGGAGAAGTAATGGACCTCGCTAGGTAACACTTACAGGAAGGTAAAGTAATAAGACAGGCGAGGTATATGAGAATGGACAGGTCCAGCAGATGACTCATGCTGAGCAGATAAGGGGAATCTGCCCGGGTGATACAATGTATTTCACAGTACCTTAGTGGTTCTGTAGATAAACTGCTCCTGGTTTCCAAGGAGGTCCGTGGGTAATAACTACATAATGAGAAGGAAAGAGAAATCAGAACTTGTTTAGAAGACGCCTCAACCTATTAATAAATACCAGGGGTGATCGTTCTTAATGGCGCATGTTATTTTAAGGATGAGAACTGGTGAGATGGTTCTTGGTTCTAGTACACACTAGAGGGATTTACACGTCCTCCGCTTACATCTTTGTCTTAGCAGTTAGCACCTTATCGCTTCTTAATGAATACATCCATTATTGTAGTGTGCACAAGATGTGAACAAGACTTCAAGATGTAGATTCCTAAATAAATCAAGTGGAACTTCCACAAGTAGCAGCTTAAGGAAAGTGTCACTACGAAACTAGAATTTCAGGTGATGCTTTAGCATTTATTTTCCTTTGAAGAGTCTTTCTCTCAGTCTCCGTTCTATCTAAGCTGTGGGAGTGGAGACTAACTTCTACGATGTCTCTCACGCATAGGATATGCTTATCTCTGAGCAGTACTGATAGTGATCAGTGTGGAACTGAGGTTCCTTGGGCCTATTAGATAACATTTTTAAGGGGGCCCACCTTTTATAAAATCATACCCTAATAGCCTCCAAATTGGCTTGCCTTCTCACCTACCTCTTGGGTCTAGTATTTGGTTAGAGCTTGGACCACCAAGATTCTCTGGTACTCAGGTGGGCCAGTCGGACACTGGTAGTGATGCTTTGAATCCAGACTGGGGTGAGACAAAACACTTACTAAAAGCAGCAGCTGTGTCTCCATAAGTCTGTGCCTCTCTGTCTTTCTTCCAGCAGATTCTCCCCCCTCCTCTACCTCTTCATAGATTTCTACGGGTAGAAGCTGTAATCTCTCTCCTCCTCCATCTCTCTCTCCTTTTAGATTACCCCCTCCTCTTCATAGATTTCTATGGGTAGAAGCTGTAATCTCTCTCCTCCTCCATCTCTCTCTCCTTTTAGATTCCCCCCTCCTCTTAATAGATTTCTATGGGTAGAAGCTGTATTCTCTCTCCTTATAGATTCCCCCCTCCTCTTCATAGATTTAACTTCTTTACCCTTCACTCTGAGCAGGGAAATTACAGGGTGTAGCATCAAACTGGTGAAAGAATCATTTTTATGTAATAAGATATATTGCAGAGTTTCTTATCATTGTTTGTTCTTTTTGTGTACGTTCTGAAACAACTTTTTATGACTTTTAGATATCTGAGCGATTACTCGGGTAATTAAGAATGAAATCATTTCCAGAGTTCAGCACGTGCAGTTTATATACTTAAATTAATGGATTTTTAAGGATGAATAAATGGATAATTTCCATGGATGTTGTTGAATACAGTAAATTGACCTTTTTGTGGTATAGCTATTTAAGTGCATTGCAAACTAAATCTTTTCAGAGTTTACATAATAAAGCTGTTATCACTAATGGGAGACATTTGCAATCCTGAGATGTCATTTTTGCTTTGCATTGCAAATGAAATCACTTCAACACATTAGTATTACAGATCTTAGCCCTGGGTCACAGGTGATGTCTCAGTAAAGAATAGAAGTCTGACAACTCTTGGCTTGAGGGGGCAATCAGCAGTCGTGGTAAAATGGAGGAAGCCGATCATTCAGGATTTATTTATATATACCATATGTATTTATATATATTTTAGATCTTTTGCTTTTCTTGTTGTGATAGAAAAACAGAGTTTTCAAAGGACAAGATGGAGAGGGTTTGTACAGTGTATGAAGCATGAAGGGTATGAAGTATGGGGATCATTTACTAAGGGCCCGATTCACGTTTTCCCGACGTGTTACCCGAATATTTCCGATTTGCGTTGATTTTTCCTGAATTGCCCCGGGATTTTGGCGCACGCGATCGGATTGTGGTGCATCGCCGCCGGCATGCACGAGACGGAAATCGGGGGGCGTGGCCGAACAAAAACCCGACGGATTCTGAAAAACCGCCGCATTTAAAAAAAAAAAAAAATGCCGCTGGACACGCGCTTACATTCACCCAGCAATGGATCGTGAACTCCTTAGTGAATCGCCAGAAGTCCCGAATCCACCGCAGAGAACGCGCCGCTGGATCGCGAATGGATGCAAATCTGTCCCAACATCTTTCCCATCCTTGAATTTGTTAACAGAGGTCCTGGGAACCACCATCTATCACAAATCTATAGCATTTGCTATGAATATGCCATAAATACCAGATATAGATGTTTAACTACACTTTATTAGACTTGCTACATCCACTGGGACGTCCAGGAGGTTTTCGGAAAGTCCTCATGGATCACCAAAAGATACTGAAACTCTCCTTGGTGTTGCAAAACCCTCCTGAGAAGCATTGTGCCATATACATTTCCTATGTGCAGCATTGGGATGCAGCATCTTCAGGCTCCACATCCACATTCAGAGGATGGCCTCTAAAAAGACATGGGGGCTAATTTACTAAGGGCCGAGCCCCAGTTTTCTTTCGGACTTTGCATGTTCTTTTTATTGCAAACTGCTTGCACTAAAAAATTAAAGAAGTGTCTGCACCACATTTGTGTCGCACTAGGCATTATGCAACAGAAATTAGGGTGCGTTCCATGCTCAGTCAAACCCTGCACCAGATTTAATATGCAAAGTCCGACAGAAATGTCTTGCACGCCCTAAGTTAAAGGTGCACAAAAGAAAATGTGGTGCACTCTGTTGGGGCAGTGCACAAAAACAGTCTAGTGCTCCTTAAAATATTCCCTAGTTTATCATACCAAACAGCCTCCTCATTGTTATTTTATATAAAGCCCCCATCACCGCCTATAGATTCATTAGATACAGCCCCCATCACTCCTATGGATTTCTTATGTATAGCCTTATGTGGGCCCCCCAGCAGCTCTAGGCCCAGGCACTTGCCCAGGTATGCCCAGTGCTGGCGCCGGCCCTGCCCACCAGCACCCTTCAACCTATACCTTGGTTGTTGTGACTTGAAGATGCTTTACATGTTCCTGAGGACATAGGTACAGGCTCCATGTTAAGATACATTAACAATGATGGGCTGGTAATGACTAGACATTGATGTTCGGCTGCACATGACTAGTTCTGTATCATATCCTGGATGGAATGAATGGAAATACAAATATAAAGTATATCATTAGCAGCATAATGTGTACAAATTAAACCTATTTGTTAGGAATATTCACTGAGGACTTGCTATGACAAAATATAATTTCGTCTGACAAAATACATTAATGGGGTTATTGAGCTTTTCATTTATTTGCTTTTGGTGCCAGTGAATTATGAAGGTTTTCCTCTTTTTTTTTTCATTCCCTCTAAGTTTACACATTTCTTCCTCAGCTTCATTGTTTTTGAGGCAGTGTAAAAGGGTAGGATTAATTTATTTCTAATTGGATGTACCGCTTAACTAAATCTTTACATATTACTGTCAGCTCAGATTGTTCCAGTTATAATAGTGGAGGAAATAAAATGAGGCTTTTAGCCTTTTTTTTTATAAATTAATCTTTCAAGGAGACATGTTTAATAAAATACTGTAACTGAAGGTTTTATATTTGTTCTTTTTTTTCAATATAAGTCAATTTATGAAAATCTCCAGGTACACCAATGTCATACACAATTATACCAGGACTGCAGCAATATTTTATTCCATACACCCATTAAAGGGAACCTGTCACCATCGGAATCTCTTGCAAACCACAAAATCTTCCTTATACGGTCGGTTGACTGTCTCCTGGACATATCTTTATCAAGGGCCAATGCTACCTGCGTCCAGAAAAGTGAAATTATATCCCCGTTCTGCTTAAAGTCAGCAAAAATGTGGCCAAGGTAAGCGGGGGCAAGAATTCCATAAAGGAAGACCTACCAACCAAATAAGAATGTTGGTGCAACATGGTAAACAAATATGGGAATCATTGGATCAGTAGTGACTGAGTGGAAGGGGATTTTTTACAGGCAGTCCCATAGTTAAAAACACCGGACTTACATTCGTCCCCTAGTTACAAACGGACCTTTGGATGTTAGTAATTTACTGTACTTTATCCTTAGGCTACAATGATCAGCTATAACAGTTATCAAAAGTGTCTGTAATGAAGCTTTATTGTTAATCCTGGTTCTTATGACAACCCAACAAAATCCAATTGTCACAGAGACCAAAAAAAAATTTGTCTGGGGCTACAATAATAAAATATACAGTTTCGACTTACATACAAATGCAACTTAAGAACAAACCTATCTTGTACGTAACCCGGGTACTGCTTGTACTTTTATAAAATATGGTCAATTAGTTAAAAAAAACTAGTTTGCAACTTAATCTTGATTTGCACGAAACTGTTCTGATTTTACAAATGTCCTCACATCTTTATCATTCTTGAGCAGAACACAGCTCAGACAGGCTATTTCTCCATCATTGGCACATTCCTGTCTTCATTAGTGTCAGACCTATCATTATAACTCTCGAGACCTTCCATTCTTCTGTCCATCACTGGGTGTAACTGCACCATCTTATAACTAAGCTACTTGAACATATAATGAGCTATCATTTCTCTAATTCCCCTCTACAATCTGCTTTTACTGTCATTACTCCATGGAAATGGTCCTTTGTAAAGTACTCAGGGACATATTGCTAAGCGCAAGCATTACTGAACCCATCTTCTCTGACTTTATCAGGCCATTGCTTTTGTCTCTCCGTCAGCTATTCCTGCTTTTGATGCCTGCTCTTTGGCTCCTTTTCTTGGATCCATTTTCATTTCGATTTATACAGGCACTTAGATTTTAGAATCATTTATATGCAGATATTATGAAGTTGTCTGGTTGTAAAAACCCATTTCCATATTCCCCATTAGTTAATAGAAGGCTAGACCTTATTTGAGACCGCTGGGACCCTCAAGGATCGCAACAATGGGGGTTCACGTACTCCCTCTGTAAAGGAAGCTGTAGTGTGCTTTATTGTTCTCTTTTATCCACAAGATACAGATAAGAATCTGATTGCTGTTGGGACACCCACCCATAATGAGATAGATCACTCAAGGGGTCCCATTCTCATTGACAGAATGAAGCACAGGATGGGCAAGTGTCCTGCTGCTCTATTGAATACTATTGGAGTGCTGTAAATAACTGAGCACAGCACTCAGGTATCTCCAGAACTCTCTTAAACAGTGAATGGGTGTGAGATACTTGAGCGCTGAAATTTCAGACCACCCTCCATTGTCAATCTGCACTATAATTAGTTAGTGAGAATAGAACCCCTGTCCCCCTAAACGTGGGGGTCAAGTTTTTGTGATCTAGCACCGATTAAACCCACACCGATTAAAATGATAACCATGCAAATAATACTTGGTACAACCTTTTAACACCATTAATTTTATTCTATTTTACTTCCATCACAAAGTATGGTGCCCCTGTGGATAATTATTACACAGCAAAATCCTTTTATTTTTACCCCATTGCTGAATATCCCAATGGTGCTCACTCCCTATGTAGGATGCTACTACCCAATCACTATATGCCACACCCATTTGACAAAGGCACCTATGATGAGGGTTAACACCCAGCTGTCAGTTTCTGATCTGGAATACTTCGACTTGCAAATATGAAATACTTCTAGCTACGGGATAAACCGGTGGACGCTTACTCCTCGTGGCCACAAGCGTTTCCACAAGGAGCTCTTCATAACGATAAAACTATGTGCCCTGTTAGCAAGACAACCTAAAGGCGAGCACCCTAACTTTTAATCTTTTCAAGTGAAACTACACTTGAGTCTTTGCGCCCTGTGTTCCTTTTCTATCTTTGATTCAGTGAATCAGTCCATAACAGAACTTCTGATCTGGGGATCTGACGATGTAGAACCCCACGGATCAGCAGAATTGGACCTTGAGCAGTCCCATTCTCACTAATGGGTGGAGCACACGTCCTGTCGCTACATTCAATAGTATGGAGGTTTTAGAGATTGCTTTAGAGACACTCTCATAGACAGGTAATGGGAGCACCAGAGGTAGTCAAGCACCAATACTATTGAATGGAGAGCCAGGATGCTCAATGGGCTGGGATGTGATCCCCCTTCTCCGTATTGCTGGAGTATCTGTTCTCATGATCATTAGGGACAATCACCATTCAGCTTGTTATGATAACAGATAACAAGAAAAGTTGGTACAACCCCTTCAAGCACCAGGACCCTCTATGTTACTAGTACAGACTGTGATAACCCCATTTACTATAGCTAAAATACATCAATATCACTGGATGCTGCTAGTTACAGGACACGCTTTCAGTGCACCATTCTTCAATATATGTGAAATCCGATTGCGCCTTGTTCCAATCTTTCCACACAAAGCAAAAATTTGAAAGACTTGCTGTAACCCTGCTGCATTGTGAGAGCTGAATGGAGCTGAGCTGTAATCTCGTCATATCTTGTCAGTTCCAGGGGCGGCTGATAAACTGTTCTGCGCTGTCAGACTCCGAGATGCAGCAGAACAAAGCGATAGATATTGCGCTAATCACGTACCGAGAGGAGACTGTCTCTGCCAAAAACATCTTCAGCGTTCCCAGCCCCATGTACAGCATCTCATCGCACCGCTTACGTTATTCATGGAGTGCTTTATTATCACCGCACAAATAAGCACTCTACTTTTAATTGTTTACACGTTTTGGCTGCGGGCCGAATCATAATTTTATGAGATAATCATGAACGGAAAAATAATTAGATTTTTTTTTTCGCCAGTAATCCTTAGCTTCTCTACAAGGCGGGTGTACTGGGGTTACTGAGAAGTTTGCTTCATCAATAGGGATTATAGGGAGATTTTTTCCATAGTGCAATAACAATGCAGCGTACATTAAAGTACACATGTACTTATAGGAGAAAAGGTAAGAAATATCTGAGGAAATCTTACAGATTAATACAAGAATATCTAAGGGCAATTTTCTGTACTTTACTTCCACTGCAGGGGTACTAAAACGTACAGAGGTTTGGGATTTTGCACCTTGCTACAGTGACACCTGCTGTTATACATGGGTACTACACCTGAACCAATACTTTACTACAGTGATGGCGAACCTTTTAGAGGCCGAGTGCCCAAACTACAACAAAGACCCGCTTATTTATCGCAAAGTGCCAGCACAGAAATTAAATTTGTGATTTATACTCCCTTCTCTGTCACAGTTTTCATTGATACCGGCACCTGAGGACACCAATAAAGCAGAAAATAGTCCCAGGTAGAGCTGTCACTTTAAAATACCTCTGTGCACAGCAAGTCCTGGGCTGTCTGGGACTTCAGGAAGATACCTGGAGTCATCTCTGGTGATGGCCTGAGTGCCAACAGAAAGGGCTCCGAGTGCCACCTCTGGCACCAGTGCCATAGGTTAGCCATCACTGCTTTACTACATTCAGTGTAGCATTAATACCCTTCATTGGTAATAAGTTCAACAACAAACCTACAGCTTTTTTGCTATTAAATGAATAGTCTTCCCATTGGGTAGAATCGGCACAGGTCAGCCTTGTTTGACTTTTTAGGGTCCTTATCCAGTAGTGACAATAACAAAATAAAGGGTCTTGATAGCTAATGAATCGATAATCAAACATATAAATATATGAATATAAGGTTTTTTTTCCTTTTTGGTAGCTCATAATGTAGCCAAAAATCTGGCAAGATTCTCCTAATCATCCCATATCTTTCATTTTATGGACAATTTGTCATTGTGAAATTCATGAGATATAGATAAATCCCTAACTTGCCTCTGATTTGGTCCTGCCTGGCATAGAATTGCACTATAACCTGCACAAATTCCATGGCAATAGGCTACAGATAGTGTGCAGGTACAGCCCACTCTACTGTCTGCCGCCTGGCATGGATGTGACTGATTAAATCTTCCCAATAGGGTATCGTTTTTTTTTGGCACAATACCGCAAATTTTGCAATATTGTCTTAAAAAGATGATCATTTTGTGACCCACATATCTGGGCCTCTCCATCTATGAGGAAAGGTGTTGGCATTCTTGGATTTTTGGAGGCTCTAGCAGCCCCTGTATTGCAGTGCTTAGGCATCAAAGGATAGCAGGGTGAGCAGGGAGGAGGCTGCACTGCAGGGAAATTAGTCTCTCCCAAAATGAATTTTACGATGCTGTATTTAATTGATGCATGCCGGATACATTCCCTGACCAAAAACCAATTGGATGACTGATGCACTGCTATCCATCACAAAACATATAGAACATAACACTAAAATGTATATTCATTACTGTAAATATTGATCAACGTATCATGTGGTATTTCATTAATAACAGATCCTGTTGCAACAGAAGATTATTTCAAGGTTCTTTTGCCCCATCTGTAACTATAGGCCTAGGAAGGAATAAATATATATCCACATATGTCGTGTGTACAATGTGAACGCTTTGGCTGTTTTGCTCACAAAGAATTTATTTTGGTCGGTTGATTAGAATCTTCATTAAGAATGTGGGAATCAGCTTCATTATTGTGCTCGGCTCCCGCTAGACTAAACCCTGATGAGAATGTATTTCTACTTTCATGTATATTTTTAATGAGCCCGGAACTGCACCCATTTCATGTGTATTCAAAGAGAAAACAGCACGGCTTAGTGTTATTGTAACTTTCATCTCGCAGCTGTGAGCAAAACAGTAATATTCCTTTACCTCGCTTTATTTTCTGGGCTCGGAAATACTATAATTATCATCTGCCTCGGTTTGTGTTTAATATGTATTTAAGAATATATTCTTGATGAAAGCATTAATTCTCTATACAAGTAGAAATAACACTGCTGATTATACGCTGAGTGTCAAATATTAGGGAACACTACATATTATCAAATTAACAGTCTGCATTTTGTTCTGGGATAATATAAGGAATCCTAATTTCTTTTGTTATTTGTTACTGAATAATACTGAGATCATAACTGAATTCAGCATGACTACAGTCTGTAGTACAGTATGTCTACATAACAATGTTTCTGGGAATTGTATAATGTGTATTCTGCATTTTATGGCCGTCTTCAGGCTCCAATTATTAGTTTTCCTCTTTGAAGGCTCTATCACTATCACAGTTACCCCAGATCTACTGTTACATTCACCTCCAGGGCTGTGGAGTTGGTGTCATGGAGGTGGTGACACTATTGGTGGAGTTGTGATGAAATGGACTGACTCCACAAACATATAATAAACTATATCAAAATGAAATGTCTGCTCTATTTCTAATCTAAGGATTTAGGCCAGGGGTGAACAACATTTACTGGTCACATTTAAGGGCCACATGCTCAACTTTAAGAGGCCACATCAGTAACCGTCACTGTAGATGCAGCAACAACCACAGTAGAGAACACATGACTTCCCAAAAATGATAAGTACCACAGTATAGTAACAAATAGCACTCCAGTAACCAAATACTGCATTTTAAACAGACAATAATAGTGTAGAACAGAAAATAATAGTACTGGAGACCCTATAGTAATCAACTATAATAATGGAGAGACCCCCAGAGTAGACAATAATAATACTGGAGAGCCCATAGCAGATAATAATACTGGAGACCTCATAGCAGATAATAAATACTGGAGACCCCCAGTGCAGACAAATAAGACTGGAGATCCCACAGCTGACAATAATACTGGAGACCCCATAGCGGACTAACAATACTGGAAATCCCAGAGCAGATAGATAGTAAAACTGTAGAGCCCCAGAGCAGATAATAATACTGAAAACCCCAGAGCAGACAAAAAAAGAAAGCCTCTTCTTTCATCTTCTGCTCCCTGCTACACACTGCTGCTTCTCTCCTCCATGTGCAGCTCAGCTGTGTTCTGTGCTGGACCACTCCTGCACCTGGGGCTGTTATGCCCTGTATCCATAAAACTAGTGTCAGGAGTGAAGACATAGAACAGGAGAGGACCCTGGAGCGGTGAGGACTACTCAGCTTCTTCGCTACCCGGCCTCCTGCACCAATGATCGTTTCCATGAGTTATGGAAGTGCTCTGTGGACTGTGACTCTGAGCAGGTAGTGGGAGACAACTCATGGCTTCACAGGCCGCATGTAGCCTATCAGCGCAGGTTCTGCAGGTCCCTTCTAGGCTTTTAGTTGAGATTAATGTAAACTTGATGTACATGCTCAGTAGTGAAGCTCCACTGCTACAGATCAGAGTAATAAGGCACTGGGAAAGAATCCCTATATGCCGGCAACCAGTCTTGAAATGCCAAGTCAAATTCAGCATAGAATTCCTGGTGAATGTCAGTTTAAAAGGTGGAAGGAAAAAAAGAGCCTGATAAGTGGAGAAGAAAGCATTTTTATTACCATATATCACAATATTTTTTTTTATAATCAAGTGTGCTATTGATTTATGCCAAATTTGTTAAAAGATCAATGACCAACTCCACATTGTATTTTTTTGCTATGTCCCACCCCTTCAAGGACTGCAGTTGGTATCAAATATTTTACTAACTAATAATACATAGTGCATAACTCAGAGAAAAAAAGTACAATACAATAGAAAGTACAGAGATGGAGGAACAGGACTGTTTAAAGTACTAAGAAAAGATCTCAGAATTGTTGTTTCAAGGGGAATAACGATTTTCTAGAATAAGCATTTTAGAATTGCTGAAATGTCCTGTACACATACAGGGGTTGTCCAACAATAAAAACAGCATTTGCATAGATGATAAGAATCTGATTAATTTGGTGGATGCAATTTCACTTATTTGAATAGAACAACAGTCGAGCATCCACTCTGCTGCTTTTTTCAATTTTTTTTATACAACTGCAGCACTGTTATTTAAGTGCCATTATTCTGTAAGTGACTGAGGTATTTTTAGGTGCACAGTGTGGGGGTTTGCTTCATGGAGATGAAGGCATATGATGATGAATCCAGCAATAATAAGTCACGGCTTTGAGGAAGCGTAATGCAGTCGTCTACCTGGCGGAGCAGATTGTCACCTGTAAGGTAGTAGATCCAACTGATGTCTGTGTCACTGACTGACTCCTAGCATGTGAGACAGCATCTGCATGTATAGTGTCAGTCAGAGGGTGTCAGTGATCTGGTGGGGCTATATGAGGATTCTCTTAGTAGTTAGTGATGTTGTCAGCATTTTCTGATCGGGTTAAAGATGCTTTTTATAGAAGCAGCGTCATTTAAATTTTTGCCTCAAGCAGCAAAAAGGCTAGAACCGACCCTGAGCACAGGTCAATACATTCAGAGTAACACACGGGTTTTGGTTAGCAATCCAAAACGCTTACATGGGATCTGAGCTGCACACATGCATCATAACAGACACACAGCATCACTGGGTAGTAATGTGTAATTAGGAGAGTCAGGGCCCCATAGTGGACTTCTGAAAGGGGCCCTTTGCCCCTATACATATTTGTATACTCACATATGTGAGTTACAATCACACATAGTATATACACACCATATATATATATATATATATATATATATATATATAGACACACACAGCATATACACATCCCATATACACACATACATAATATACATACAGATATACAATACTATATACACATACAGCTTATACACACACATACAAATACAGTATATACACACACCACACACAGCATATTCATACCCAATATCCTAGATCTCGGGGCCCCCTGACACTGTGGACCCCATAGCAGCTGCGATGGCTGCTACCCCTGTAGCTACACCCCTGTTTAATTGGTTGATCAGAGGGATTGTTATCCTAAAGATAGGGGGATTCATTTTCAAAAAGCTGGGAAGTAGAATTTTTATGCATCCTTTCAGTTATCACATCAAAGACTACAGTAGGTCTTGCTCCTGCCTGAACTGGTTGATATCAGGGAACAATAGATGGTAGTCAAACACACAGCAAAAGCAGATAACATAGATTGTAAGTATATTGTCCGATTAAACTGCATTGACTCCACAGTGATTGCTCAGTGGTCAGTTCCCCCATGAGATAAGAACAGGGTAGATTGGCTATGACACATTATTACTTTCTTGTTGAAAACCAGGAATATTTAATAAGCGTCGGTGAAGTCGTCTCTCTTCATATTAGAGAAATGTAGATATCTAATAAAAATATCACTCTGTATGGATGGGAGGGAATTCCAGGCTATTGTGAGGAGGAGAGGATGATACAGTCGCTCTTATCATTCCGTTACCGTTTCCAGCGATCACAAGAGAGATCTTACAGAATATGTAAACAGCCCTCTGAATATTTCATCTAACTGCTTGCGACGCCTATACCTGAGCCTTGTTTGAAGTATAATACAAACTATGAATAATATTACTGCATATGATTGCTGCTTGTGTCTCAGAAATGTCTGCCTGATTTCTGAATCGTTCTGTTGAAATATTCGGACTCCTTCTTACCTTTGTCAACAAGCAAAATGTAATGACTGTGTCATATACTGTCTGTGTAGAATACGCTCTGTATTAGATCTTATTATATTGATAGACTATTCAGGCCCATTCCTATTAGCATCTAAAAGCAGAGATGTAGAGAGCAGCTTCTAGACCCGTAGATATAGAAGCCCCGACATCCCGATGATGGTCATAAATGTTATAAGGGTCTTATTAAAAATTGTACTTGTCTAAATATCATTGCTTCCTCAAACCTCTTTTTGTCTTTTTATCTTCCCATAAAGAACATTTTCTATTGATGATAGTATCCACTGTATGATATCATTATCATGATTAGCTGTCATAGACACAAAACAGAATGCAGGAGATTGATCAGTTCTACACCAGTTTCCTGCAAGAAATTATGAGTGATACGAGTATGCCACCTCCACGCCATGTGGGCATGAAGGGGTGCGGCCGCTGAAAGAGTGGGCAGCGTTTCATAAATCTTCCCAATGTATTGTATCCATATTAGTATAAACTCACAAAGCTATCCACAATGCTGCTCCTTGCTACTTCTCCGTTCTTATCTCATACCATCCATTGTTTCTATTCTACCAACGACTTTACACAACCTTTTTCTTAATCCAACTCCAAATCACAATAAAACCTATATAAATTTGATATCGTACTGATAAAACTGAGAAAATACGCATCATAGCCTCCTTTGATAACGGTTCCAAGGAAGCCCGGGCCATCTTGGCAAAACACTGGCCCATATTAATGATGGACCAGGACATTAAGAACCTAGTGGGGTCATTTCCTCAGATCACCTTCCGTAAAACTCGTTCCATTAGGGACAGAGTAGTAAAGAGCCATTATGTGGCCCCAAAACCTGAAGGGACGTGGCTTGACAGACGGCCCACAGGGAGCTTCCGGTGTGGTGGCTGCATAGCCTGCCCCTTTATCCAGACGGGAAAACTCTTTTACAGTAATGCCACTGGGAGGTCGTTCAAACTGAGGGACTTTATTAACTGTAAGAGCACCGGAGTCATTTATAAAGTAACCTGTGACTGCGGTCTTGAATACGTGGGCAAAACCTTTAGGGAACTGCGCAGAAGAGTGGGTGAACACCTGGGCGACATCCTGCATAAGAGGGACAAGCCACTGTCTAACCACGTGGTAAGGTACCACAATGGTGACGCCTCAGTGTTGCATTTCATGGGTATCGAACGGATCCCCCCCCCAGTACGAGGAGGTAACTGGGACAAGACCATCCTGCAGAGAGAGGCGAGGTGGATTTACACACTTGATACTGTCCACTCGGGGGGTCTAAATGAAAAACTAATCTATACACCCTTTCTTTAAATACTCGTCACCTCCCTAAAATATAACAGCAATATAAAAATCCCACTACAACCCCCCCTCCCATATTAGGTCATATATAAACCAGTTCACATATACCTCTGGACTGATGTACTGACCTTATATACTAAGCAGAGATCGGCAGTAGGTTCCTCTCCTTTCTCTGCTTATGAGGTAGGAGTTAATGGATGAACTGACACCTGCATATTTCCCTCTGGTCTTTCTGTGCTTATTATTTCCATGTCCTTATGCTTTTGTAGTCCTAGTCTGTTTGTCTTTCTTCTCTGCTATAGAGAATCGCTATGTTCTAAGTGGTCTTCCCGCCCCCTTGGAGACGGGCGGCTGAACGTTGCTAAGGCAATGTATTGTTTATTTAAACCTCCCCGCAGTTTTCGGCGCATGCGCGCCAAATTTATGTCGCACTCCGGACAGAAATATGGGCGGTCAGATGACAGCAGCTGTCGGGCGTTCTCATTGTGGTCCGCCTCACCTAGTGTGTCGCGGCCCAGGAGTATGCGCCAATAGGAGTTGCAGCATGGCAGCGCGCCCAATCACAAGGTAGCTGGGCGGGGCTTCAGGTTTAAAAGACCGGAAGTGCTTTCAGGCCGGTGCGATCACAGAGCCAGCCTGCAACATGACGGTCTCCTGATCCACCACTAGGATCGGAGACTTGCAACCTTTTTCAAGTGGGTCGATTTGCTAACAGCAGTCCCACTACTCCTTTTTTGTGCATGCCGCTGTGTGCTCGGTCTGCTAGGACTACAGCAGACTGAAGCATCTAATGCATTTACATTCCCTCTGAAGAGTATCCACGAAACGCGTCAGGGATAATGGCGTTTGATAGGGGGGCATGCTGAAGTCCAACAGGGACAGTTGTGGACTGCCCTTGTAAGGGCGGGAGTCTTAAAGGGGTCGTCTAGGGTCAGACAAGTTTTCCCTCCTGGTACCCCTGATCCTCCACCCTTAGGCAGGGCTTACGTCTGAACCACGGTAAGAGTATTTAATGCATAATACTTTACCTGTTGACACTTTATGTTAGCATTTCTGCAAGCAGGTATTTTTGTGACACATTGTCATAACTGAGACATACCTTGTATTTTAATATATTAGATTAAAAGTTATTTTTTATGTATTACACTCACTTATCTCCTATGCTTTATTTATATTGATATCGTACTGAACCAAAGAATAAAGTAGAAATGTCAAATGGAGCGCACAGTGAAAGTCGTAAAAACTGAGCTCACAACAAAGTGACGCAAATGCTTTTTTTGCCAATTTCACCACAATTGGATTTTTTTTCCAGCTTCCCAGTACACGCCATGGAATAATAAATACTCTCACTAAGATGTATAATCTGTTAAGCAGATAATAAGCCCTCATACAGCACTGTACAAGAAAAAATGAAAAAATTATAGATTTTTGAGGTGGGGAGTGAAAAATGGGTGAAAAAAGACTTCGACACATAGGGGTTACTCTGACCCAAGATCAACAGAAAGGGCTGTATAACATGATGTTATAATTTTTCATGGGTTGACCCTTACCTTGTGCAAATGGGCATGACAAATGATAACGAATTTGGGATTGCATGATACTTTCTTTAGAGTCTAGAAAAATTGAATATGTTAGCATGTATTAGGGAAATGTCATTGAGTACCATAAAAACAAATCTCAGAACCTCCCTTATTGATTGGGTGGGCCCTTCAAACTTTATCAACAAAACTGCAAACAAAAACAACAACATATAAAATAGATAAAAAGAAAAAAAATGTACTGTTCCTTTTCTACACCTTGAGCCTCTAGAGACTTTGTTGTTCTTCTCATTCACAATGGAGATTGTCTGTCAGGAGCCAGTTTTACAGATTCCACAAAAATTAAGATTCCATCACAACATTCTAAACTATTTAACCCATTATAATGCAAGGCTGTATGACGAAAACCTGACAGACCCTATTAAAGTCAATGGAGACTGTTGGGTGCCGTTGGTATTTGTCTTGTCAGGGATTCAGCACTTTAGTTATTTTCATTGCTTTGCACTTATACCGAGATGTAATAGAACCCCTGAGAAGACAACTATAGTCTCATAAGAGGCCATTAAAATACTGCCAGATCAGCAGCTTATTAAAAAAAGCACATTTAAACACAAATACAGACTTTCACTTTTTCAAGTTGTTTTCTTGCAAGAATGCAGTGGATGTATTTTGGAGTCAGTGCTCCACTTCTGCGTCCGTCACCATGTATTTTGCCAAAACTGCTCTGCTAAACCATCCTATTGCTAGATGTCTGTACAGCTGTTCAGTGTGTTTAGTGTGAGTAAATAAGCTGTTTAGAGATGAACAAGAGGTGATTTCATTAGCATCTTGTGGGATAATGGATGCTCTTACATCGGTCCCTCTTGGTAGGAGACCACGGTTTGTAAACTTCCCAGACGAGGTGAAGTTTGTTTGCTTAATAAATATCAAATGCATCAAAGCAAATCTCTGTACATCTACAGAGGCGAGGTCTATTTTGGTAAAATAGAAAGGAGGATCCCCCTCTGTGATTTCCTTGGAACTGTACAATATAAAAAATTCATGGGCAAGGTTTTAACATGTAAACAGCATCTTCCAAAACAAGTTGAATTGTTGTTATTTATTCACAGGGTTTTCTCTTATTCTCCTGTTCTAAAAATAATGGCCCAGATTTATTAAACCCCCTGCGCCAATTTCTGACACTACACTAAATTATGCACATAAAGCGGCGTTCTGGTGCTCAGTAACATTAAAATGCAAAGTCTGGCAGAATGGTATCTCACGCTCTATGTTAAAGGCGCACCAAAAAAAGTTGGTGCATTCTGGCGGTGCAGTGTAGGGGGCGCCAGATTCATGAATCTGGCGCCACCTGCACACTACATAGGCTAACTGCACAAAGTACAGACTGCGCTGTTTTTTTAAAAAATATGGGCCAATGTTTTCTCTTGTATTTTTGGCTTTATCATATAAGGTGGTTCTACATTGTATATTTATAAAAAAGCAATATCTTACCTTTAAAACTCTTCCCTGCCCACTAGCCCTACACCACAGTGCCCACTTCCAATATTATAAATTGTTTCATTTTATTGAAAAGTAATAGCATAAACTACGTAGTTGCTAAAACTGTATTATTTAATAATAAATTGACTCTTAGCCTCTTAAATGACTTGCACAGGTTACATGCTTTTAAACTGGCAATGCACCCCTGTCTTTATGAGGATCCTTAACACAATGCCATGTGTCATAGTAATAAGCTACCTTAAGTTATTGAGTCTTCAAAGGCATATTTTTGTCGTCTTACCTGCCTATGGTCCATTACTAAACTCTGTCCTCAAAAATTTGTATAATAATAAATTCCTATAATTTAATTGTTTAAAGGGGTATTCCCACTAAGACAATATTATTAAATATACACAGGATAACAAAATAGCACATTCTCTAATTCACTGTTATTAACAAAAATACAGCATTTCACACATATAATTTCAAACTGTCTCTATCTGCTTTTTACAGAACTCAACATACTTTTTTCTTCTTCTAGTATTGTAACTGAAAAAAGGCAGAGTAGTTGCTTTACATAACGATAGATATTACAAAATTCACTATTATCACCTGCAATATTGTTGACTTGAGATAGTCTAACAGCCGGTGAATCTGCAGCATGGAGGGGCTCTGGTAACTCCCCCCAGGGCCTTTTTGACTCATTAGCATAATTTGATTTCAGTTGATTTTAGAAGGAATGAGGCAATGGATAACAAATATTGGAAGATTAACACAGTCACAGTGCCTCAATATATTGTCCTTTGTTTATCCATGCCTGAATATGATGGTAGATTTAAGTGTATAGCATTTGCCACAGCAGCGTAAAACATAATTAAAGTTCTCCATCTCAGTCATGCTACTATTACATATAAGTATGTTTCTGGGGAATGAAAAATATATATGTAAGGCATGTTATTGAGATGTTGTGCCTCCTGCTTTGACATCACATAATAATAGAGGAATAATAGAACATTGCCATCCAATGGAATCTACATTATTGTTGCACTACAACTCCCAACAGACTAATTTGATTTCCAATGTTTATTTTATTGAGCTGTATACCAGGATATTTTCCCAATTCTCTGATCAATATGGAAAAAGGCTATAAAGATCAGCTCTTGTGTGGTTTTTGGATAAATCTCAGATTCCGTCTCCACACAGTAGACTGGGAGTGCACATCTGCGATATTCTAATTAAACTGAGTCATTATATAAATTGCTATTGTTCCCTGATGAAAAACAAAATAAGCAAAACCAAAATATCCCCGCGCCCATGGGACAATGGTGAGATTGCATGTGCGGTTCTTAGTGATCTCTCCCCTTGTTCTAAACTTAGAATCGGCTCCTTATTTAGCCTGTTTTATACCCAGTACAAGGCACAGTAATGTTATTACACAGATCATGGTTACTTGAAACTAAATATACATTGATGTTAAAGACAGCAAAAAGAAATCACAAAAAAACAATAAATATATTTTATGGCACCCATATAAAATAATAGAGCATGCTGATAACACATACAATTCACTAGATTTCTAAAAATAATAGTTCTCTACAAAGAGAATGCAGTATTGATCTCACTGTATTTCTCTTCCAGACCCAGACAAAACACTGGTTTCTTATAATAGACGTCTTCTGAATGTTGCTCATCCTCAAGGGAGTGATACAACCAGTATACAACTCCTAAGAACTCTCTACAAATCAGAATCATCTCCATTCCTGTTTTACTCCAAGGACTTTGCTCATTATAGTTGGCAGCTCTGTTCTAGCAGCCTGAACACATCCCATACAGTGTCCCAGAAGTGGAGGAGACTATTTTGAGAAGACATCAAGAAGAATCAAGAGAATAAACATTCTACCAGAGTATGATCCACTGTCAGGTGCTGTTTTTTTACAAATTTACTAACATCTGCTGCATTGTATACATGGATGCTTACGAACCGATACATTGTAACCATAGCCAAAACAAAAAGAGAATTCCTACACCACAATATCGTAGATCCTAGTTTTTTAAAAGTCCAAAGGTCTGTAGTCAGTAAATTAACTTAAAAAAGAGAATTGCCAGAACATTTCACCATTTTTTTTAGAATTTTTTAAATTTTTGTCAATTGTTTTGACAAATTTTTGAAAGGTGACCCATAGTATTATATCAGTTACACATGTTGTTCCAGTATCCCATGGATATGATGTATGAGGTGTCTATAGGATTTTAGTCTGTCACTGCCTCCTAAACATAGATGGATGAAAAATTGAAGATCCTACCTGTGAAGGAGACCGCTCAAGGTCAGTAGCTCTTTTAAACTAGTTTTTCTCAATTATGAAATATTACATTGCTCTTTTCGATCAGGTTCAATGTGAGTTTTCAAGTTTTTCCCCCAGGCATCTTTTGATTCCCTTAGCTAGTACAGGTTAGAAGAGACTGGGCTACTGAGCATGTGTGACCTTCAGCACTGGACACATTAGGTGGACATTCTGAAAAAAAACCAAAGGGACAAAGGAAGGGGGAGAGCTTGGTGCCATAAATGTTATGGGACAGCTACTGCATATTTAAACCCCATCTACAAAAATATTTTAATATTTATTGATTGTAAAAACTCCAAACCCCATCTACAAAAATATATTTATATATATTCATTGTAAAAACTCAATTAAATTAGAATTTATAAAAAAAACTTCCATTGAGATATGAAATGAAGCTCTGTAACACAAATGTGGATATTATTTACATAGATTTCCTTGTGACGTTATTGATCTGGGCTTTATCAATTCTTGTAGTGTTCTTATCTTGTTTAAAAAGGATTCTGTCACCAACGTTTTTCCCATTAAAAATGACAGCACCGTCAAGTAGGGTAGGAAATATCCATTTTCGCCCTCTCCCGTTTATGTTTAAAAGACATCTACCACCAGGATGAAAGAGTGTAAACCAAGTACACTGACATACTGGTGTGTGTCCCTTCTGTCAGGATCTGCTTTTCTTTTAGTTTATCATTTTTGATTTTTACAAAAAAAAAGGCTTTTAAAGTTCTGCAAAATTAGCCTAAGGGGCTCGGGTTCCATAGGTGTTAATAGAGCCTGGAGCCCCTCAGGCTAATTTGCAGAATTTTTAAAGCCTTTATTTCTTAAAAAGAAGGAGATAGGAAGCTTAAAGAAGAGCAGATGCTGTCAGAGGGGGCATGCACCAGTAGGTAGATATGCTTGCTTTACACTCATTTATCCTGGTGGTAGATGTCCTTTAAAGTCACCCATTAACCTACAAAAAGTTACCTCCGATGACATATGCAAATGAGCTGAAAAGAGTCATCTTTTTCCCCTCATGAGAACAGCTGATCTGTGAGGTGTTAGGCCCTGCACCCATCTGATACCAAGGACCTATTCCTACTCCTAACCCTTTAGAGTACTTTATACTTCAAATGCTTGGCTGAACAGGCAGGTTAAAAGCCAATATATGAGATAAACTCCTCTCCTAGAGTTGGGAGGCACTGAAAAATGTAAGATGGCCGGCTATTTCTTATGAAGTTAATGTCATGTTCACACAATATGTATATGGCCACCTTTAGATTACAGATGCCGGTACATATAAAGCAATTGCAGCAGGGCTGTAAAGCAGTGCCTCATGTTAACTGTATACATTTCCTAAAACTTTTCATTATGTAGATTAGATAAAGGAACGACAGATTTTGAAATGCTCTTTTATACGAAGATATAACGATTGACCAATACATTATGCATTGTTCCTAGGTCACTGTGCAACGTCTCAAAATTAATATTTTAAAGTCTTAAAGCATTCTGTTAATATTCCGTTGTGTGCTTTTCTACAGAAAAGATCCTATTAAACAGACCTTCACCGTAGCCTACAAGACAGTTATGTACCATTTGTAAATATTTACAAAGAGTTAACTGGGGGAGGAAAATACATGAACGCACAATGGCTAATTGGATATTAGAAATGACATTCGGTGACCTCTATCCAAAACACATCTGACAACATTTAACACTGTAATAATTCCTTATGGCTAACATTCTGATAGCTAGAAATAGTTGCTCCATTCATGGACAGTGTCAGATGTAATATATACAGGGGAAGTTCAAAGTAAGAAATCATCAATATCAGATTGGACTAGCTCCTGAGACCCCCACCAAATCCCACAGCACTTGGGTCAGAATCCTGACCTCTTCATTGTACACCAGGTACAGTGCCATACATTAAACTGGAAAATACAGTGCAATCCAGTTTATGTGAATGGAACCACTTGACTATTGGACACCACAGTCCCTAAAAGTTTACAATTAGGTCATCAATAGATCTTGATAAAACCTGCTAACTCATGAATTTCCCTATCACCTATAATTGCAATGTATGTAACAATGATGTGTTGTATAATCAGTAGTTTATTATAATACAGGCAGTTTGGGCGGTAGCAAGGGGCCCAAGCCTTCTAGGGGACCCACGGCCACCCACACCACCAACCACCAAGTTTTATACTGAAAAGGACCTTCATCCACAAACATGCACACAAGAGCCATTTTTGGACCTTTGAAGGTCCTCCAAAGGTCCTGAAACTTTATATTGATAGCAAGCAGAAGGGACACATCCTCCATTCCCAAAATAGCTTGATTCTAGTACCATATGTAGGAAGTGATTACGAGACTTGTAGGGGCTTTAATATTCATACAGCCCAGGGCCCATGGCAGTCATTCTGGGAATGTTCAACTCTGCAAAAACTAAGAGCCATCAGTTGAGGATCACAGACAGACATCTCAGATTATGGATTTGTCTGAGATTATGGTATCTGTCGTACCCCTAGTCTCCACTCAGACAGAAGGTTATTGGACCTCATTGGTGGATCAAGAGTTGCCAAGAATAAATAAAAAGACATTTTTACATTGGAAGAAAGAGGTACAAGTGGATAGGTGTATCAGTAATCATGATCAGTAATGGGTTTAGATACCTTAATGGTACATTTAGATGAAAAGTAAATCTGAAAAAAAAAATGTAATTAACACAAGTGGTTACTACTTATGGAGACCATTACAGTGCCACCCAATGTTACACTATTGTCAATTACTCAGAAGGTTCTGGCCTTGTATTCAGAAAGCAGAAGTGTTCAACGTACCCAGCAGGTAGCTTAATGTGGAAATACCTGTGTGTGATAGTAAAGACGATAAGTAAAGGATGTATTTGATCCCTTTATTTGATCAATGACCATTTCTTTGAGAAGACCCCTCTTTATTTATCAACTTTTTCATGCTCGAAAATTTTTAGAAACTTTTAAGAACTATGTTGAATAATTATCCCAAAGGTTCTATTGTATTTTCCATTTACAATGGAGGGGTGCTGGGGCATATAAAAGGTTTAGGGAGATGATATGAACAGAGGTTTTGCTGGGTTTGTATTTGCCTCAGTTGAATCACTCATTGTATGATCTTCTGTTGGAGATGTTGCTTCACCTTCTACACCACCACCTACTAAATTGAGATTATGCCATTTTTGTAACTTTTAGTTACATATTAGAAATCTGGTAGCAGTGTTGCAGGTTAAAGTAGTCGGTCATGAATCAGAAAGTTTACCAGGGTATGTACAATGCCCATATAGGGTCACCCATGTAGTATTTATCCTGGTAAACTTTCCATTTCTGCCTGTCGAGGCCGTGGGTCCCGCTGGGATTTTCTGTGTCATCCCGTGGCTTAAAACTGAACGTATGTCCCCTCTGCGAGCACCAATCCCATGTCACTGCTTGGTGGTGCATGCAGGTATCCTTAAGACCAACAGGCACAAATTTACCAGGGTTTTTCAAAAACAGGCCTGAAAAGTAGCACATTCCAGTGTTGCCACTCTTTTAAAGCCAGAATTCCACTGTGCACTCCTTGATAAGTTCTCCATACATCCATAAACAACTATGGGGACATACTGCATATACCTATCCAGTCAGAGTCTCCTATACAGCAGATGGGTATGTGTCCAAGGATCACATTTTCCATCACTTTTAGTAGCATAGATGAGAGCTACTTTGGGATTTTTGTTTGTGTCTATGATGTGGTAAATAGTACTTGTGACATTCAGTTCACTTGAACTGTTAATAGTGGTAACAGTGCCTATCTGTAATACCCCAGACAGGCGGGTATGTCATTGAATGGATAGGGCTGTGTACAGTCATTTAAAAGTAGGCAACAGCAATTACCTGTAGCTTATATTATGATATATCAGTTTTAAAACTCATTATTAAAAAAAAAAAAAGTTTTGGTTTAGTGTAAGCCAGATGTAAAAGTCAGACCTCTTATACTCCAAGTGACTCGAAATAATAATGCACGTGCAGAAACAACTCATGTGCCAATAAAAAAATTACTACTATTAAGTATGTTAGGCATGGATATACAGACACTTCACAGATGCACCCTCCCTGATATGTGTTTCGGCGATGATGCACAGTGCCGCGATTCACTAAGATTGTGCGCCCAATATCCGGAATGTATGACTTCCCCGCTCAGGTCCGGCAGAGTTCACCATCTCTTAAGTGGTGCATGTAAGTGCTTGGGCTTCCGACACAATTTGAAAGTTAGATCCCGTGCTCAGTCCGAATCAGTTGGATCGTCCGAAGGAGGACGAGGACTTTCATAGGTCCTGGAAGGGCTCTGTATATTAAATATATGTGTTGAAGGCCAGCATGGTTGCATCAGTTGAGACCAAAAAGTCTCATAAAGCAGTACAAGAAGCCAGACAACGTGGCAATAGATTTACCACAATGTATTGAAAGCATCACTCAAAATATGATGGTCATGAATGATGCACAGAGTCCCTGCCTCCCCATGATATTACGCTCCTAAAGTGAAAACACGACCACGTCCCATGCATCGAGGTTTCTTCAGGAAATATGGCCACTACATAATCCGCATTTCACAGACCAAACAAGGCCATAGCAGTGTGAGTGTCATTTATGTACGTATATCATATCACACACGCATAGACAACTCTAAAATTATTATTCTCTATGAATATCAGTTTGATAAATATCTGATTACGCTTTGATTTATGTAAACATTACGACCACTGAAAGTTTGATCTTAAATTCATGTATTTGCTTCCTGCTGGGAATGTCTAATCCTTACATACAAGACCTAATAGGACTGTGTTAGCATATGATTAAATATGGCAGCCTGGGTGTAGTGAGGCCCGTCATGTGACCCGGTGAACTTACACATAAAGTAGCTAAAAGTAGATTAAAGGTAAATGATCCACTGTATGTGTACTAGGTTACAGAGGTGTTACTGCAAATAAAATATTCATGTATGGATACATTATATTAATTCTTTGATAAATATCTACATGACAAAAGACATCTGTGCATAATACAAACCAATAAAAAATTCAGCAATGGGATCATGATTTAATGGGAATTGGCGGAGAATAAGCCCAGGCAATGAACGCTGTCATCTAAAGGAATGACAGGTGATTGAGCAGTAGCTTTGGTTTTAATTGGAAAAATTCCATCGAGAATCCAAAAAGAAGGCAAAATATTAAACAAACATTGGCAGGGGTCGAAACAGGTTGACCGTCAAATAATATACATACAAATTCAATAATATTAGGAATAATATTGTCTTAAAGTCATATATGAAACTGGAATTCCCGAAATACATCAATCAGAGTCAACGAGAACATTAAGCGCAGGTTCACTGTCTCCGAAACGTAACTTAATACCCCACTGATGCATGTTGTCCTTCAAAATGGCTGCATATTAAGCCTGAAAATGAATATTTGCAATTTGTAATGCAATTTATGACACGGTACGTTGTATCACATTTACAGTATGTGCTTGTACAGATCCAAAGAGCGGGTAATGCAGTTACGGAATCGATACTTGTGTTGAGATTTCCTTTATTAGATAAATACTTTGTTTTATTTTTACATTATCGTCTCAGTACTATAATATAAACAATGCATGGCATATGTCCATGAGCCCAATGCTAAGACTACGTGATCAGTAAGGGATGCAATAGGATCAGTCACACATACAATAATGTCCCATCCAATATGTGACGACTAACCTTGTAACTACCTATGCTATTTCACCTGCATAGTGTGCCTTTAATTCGTTACGATGCTGGCACAGGTCAGCCTATAGCGCTGTTCATGGATACACATTACCCGTAGGAAATTTACAGCTTATTATGACAAAGCATTTTCTCCCTGAGTGCTGACCCTTCAACAATGGCATCACCTAAAAGCTTTCTAATTTTCCACATTTCCCAGCTCACCACCCTCCTCGTAATTAATATGCAAGACAAAGTGATTCGCTTAAATCTCCAGGAAAATGCTATCACATCCGTCTCACGGAAGAATATTTCAATGACACTGGTTCCGTGTCCGACGATCATGCATCTACGTACGGAATGGAAAGGGATACTCACAAATAACACCGTCGGCATGCCATGTTCAATGTCGTCAGGACGGTCACGTTCAGACGTGTTGGTTCTGGTTCTGTGCTCTCTATAGGCAATGAGAGTGCTGCAATCTACCGTCCAGTCTGCTCATTCAGTAGAGAGATATACCCCAGTCGGCTTGTGATGTAACCATCTTCGAGGGATGCGTGCTGTCAAGCCTCTGTAGGGAGCCGAAATCTATCAAAACAACCGATGATGCTGCTGCCTGAGAGTAACGGAGGTCAAATAAAACAAACAAGCCTCAAAAAACGCCTGCAAAAGGAGTGTTTGTTTTTTTGGTAATTTGCAGGGGATGGCAGGGCATTCGTTGACGTGCTGCACTACACCCTGTGTGCGTGTTTTGCATCAGCTGGAAGGAATGAATGAGAGGCAGAGGTAGAATTCACCATCTTGTCTCAGCACCATAGTACAGTCCACAGCCGCGGCAGCTCATTGGCTCCCACGTCCCCATAGTAACAGCAGCATCTGTGCCGGGAGAATATTCCCTTTTCATCTGCAATTTCGGCTTGTACACAATGCTAGGCGCTGATAAGGCAAGCAGGATTTAGCTTCAGTCAAGAAAGAGAGAAAAAAAAATATGCATAAGGAAAAAGCAGAGGTCAACGTAAATGATGTCATGTTCACAAAATCCCAACATGTCCAAAGCTTTGGCAGCAGTAAATACTAATCACTGTAAAGCCGTTCACATGCCACAGCCCTGTTTAATAATTTATCTGCCCTGCTATTTCTATTCTGGGTATTGACAAATCCCGGGTCAATTCACCAGTGCACCAGGCGGATGACAATGGGCTGGACTCAAGAAACTAGGTCATGGCTGAATAATACACTGAAGGCAACTATGGTTAAATCTCCTGCTGTGTCAATTTAATTACATTTCTGGGGTTATTTATACAGGCGGTCCCCTATTTAAGGACACCCGACTTACAGATGACCCTTAGTTACAGACAGACCCCCTTTGCCCACTGTGACCTCTGGTGAAGCTCTCTGGATGCTTTACTATAGTCGCAGACTGCAATGATCAACTGTAAGGTGTCTGTAATTAAGTCTAATTGATAATTCTTGGTCCTTTTACAGCAAAAAATTTTGGAAATCCAATTGTCACTGGGGCAAAAAAAAAATTTTTTGTCTGGAACTACAATTATAGAATATACAGTTTCAACTTACATACAAATTCAACTTAAGAACAAACCTCTGGAACCTTGTATGTAACGTAATGTAACCTGTAGACTACATATATATATATATATATATATATATATATATATATATATATATATATATATATGTATATATATATAAATGTAAAAAATTTTTTAGTTGAGCAGTTCCTCTGTTATTCCTCTTAGAACTTTGAGACTTTTGGTCACATGACAATGCAACATTGTGACGACATTATCATTCGCCCATAGCTTGCGGTTGTGAGACCTTGATAGAGGCACAAATATGGGTGTTAAAAAAGACAAAATTTCCGATGCTTTGCGTTACTTTGTGGTCTGTGTTGTCACATCAGTGGCATTATGCAACTGTGACAGCATAGACCACAAAGTAATGCAAAAAAATGTTTGATGTTTTTTTAACCAACAAATTGCACCTATACATATCAAGCTGCAGGCAAAAAGCTCACACATTTTATTAATCGTACCTCAGTTGTCATGTAGCCGCAGCTGAAACTGACAACAGAGTTATCAAGTTCATGTGTCTTGACACATTCATACAGCTCTGTCACACAAGTGGCATCGGCCAGCCATCATTTCATTCACATATTTATAAGAGGAACACCTCAATGGGGAGTTATAAGAAAATATGCTACACATATATTACATATGTTTGTAATGATGGGTCAGTATTATCTATACAGAGGTCTTTGTACAGGGAGGGGGAGGAGATAAGCTGTGACATCATCTATTGTCAGTAGGGATGTAATGATGCGTCAGTGTTATCTATATAGAGGTCATTGTACAGAGAGGGGGAGGAGATAGGCTGTGACATAATCTATTGTCAGTAGTGATGCAATGATGGGTCAGTGTTATCTATATAGAGGTCATTGTACAGGGAGGGGGAGGAGATAAGCTGTGACATCATCTATTGTCAGTAGTGATGTAATGATGGGTCAGTGTTATCTATATAGAGGTCATTGTACAGAGAGGGGGAGGAGATAGGCTGTGACATCATCTATTGTCAGTAGTGATGTAATGATGGGTCAGTGTTATCTATATAGAGGTCATTGTACAGAGAGGGGGAGGAGATAAGCTGTGACATCATCTATTGTCAGTAGTGATGTAATGATGGGTCAGTGTTATCTATATAGAGGTCATTGTACAGAGAGGGGGAGGAGATAGGCTGTGACATCATCTATTGTCAGTAGTGATGTAATGATGGGTCAGTGTTATCTATATAGCGGTCATTGTACCGGGAGGGGAGGAGATAAGCTGTGACATCATCTATTGTCAGTAGTGATGTAATGATGCGTCAGTGTTATCTATATAGAGGTCATTGTACAGAGAGGGGGAGGAGATAAGCTGTGACATCATCTATTGTCAGTAGTGATGTAATGATGGGTCAGTGTTATTTATATAGAGGTCATTGTACAGGGAGGAGGAGGAGATAAGCTGTGACATCATCTATTGTCAGTAGTGATGTAATGATGGGTCAGTGTTATATATATAGAGGTCATTGTACAGAGAGGGGGAGGAGATAAGCTGTGACATCATCTATTGTCAGTAGTGATGTAATGATGGAAAATGGAAGCACAGTAGGATGTGAATATAAAGTGTTTATTGTTGCATAACCCCCCTCTCCCAGCAATATATACAGATCCCAGACAACCCCTTTAAGGGCTCATTCACATACAGTATGTAAGGTGAAGGTATCAGTTTTCTATGATGATTTCTATGGGATCCATTTTTATCAAAGGCTGAGTAAAAAAATCTATATTCAGTCTTTCTGGATCTGGGGCACAAGGTTACTGCTGGCTAGATATCATATATGTGAATGGACCCTTATTTGCTTGTTTACAACTGCTCTAAGTGTTATAAAACTGTTATTCATTCCTTATAAAGAAAAACTTGACAGATATTGCAAGATCTGTCATGAAAATGAGGAATACTTTAATAGGAACCTGTCATAAGAGGACCTTTTTCTGGTTTCCACATGTCCCCATAAAGCAGTGATGGCGAACCTTTTACAGACCGAGTGCCCAAACTAATACAAAAAAACCCACTTATATTTCACAAAGTGCCAACATGGTATTTTAAACAGTAACTTATTGCTACCTGTTCTTCCACATCTTTCAATCGTATCAGCCCCTGAGGCCACCAATACACTTGAAAGAATGAGGGAAAATTCAGACTCTCATTGTAGCTTCTCTACAGGGTCAGTAGAAGAAGAATGGTGGGTCCATCAGGATGACTTTCAAAGATAATGCAGCCCTGTCCACAGCTTCTCACTTTTCCCACCATTGTAAACAGCCAATGAAGTGTTGCTATAAAATAGCGCTAAAAGCAGCATCTCTTAAGTCGCCTGGGACTGCAGGAAGATTTGTTGGATTTGTTCCTGTCTGGTGACCTCTGTCTCTTCTGTGATGGCCTGGGTGCCCACAGAAATGGCTCTGAGTGCCACCTCTGGCACCCGTGCCCTAGGTTCGCCACCACTGCCATAGAGAATAGTGTGCACACTGCCAAAGTTTTTTTATAATAAAACTGGCTTTTTCCGATAAATAGTGTGGCCTGTGAGAAGTAATTTCCCCCCACCCTAGGAAAACTGCTCCGTCATGTGTCTATTTTACATAGGAGGGATTTGGGTGTCTTTTTTATTTAAAGTAGACACATGACGGAGCGTTTTCCTGAGAAAGGGGGCGGGGGTCACTACTCACTTCCCATGGGACACTGCTCTGCAGAGAGAAAGGTAAACTTTCATCCAACTTTTTTTTATCAGAAAAAGCCAGTTTTATCATAAAAACACTTTGGCAATGTGCACTCTATTCTCTATGGGGACATGGGATAGCCAGAAAAAGGATTACTGATGACAGGTTCCGTTTAAACTGTGGATTGGGTAGTGCATGGACTCAGGGCTGCTGCTAGGGACTGGAGTCATAATAAAACGTTGAAATACTGACATTATACAAATGAAAATCTGTGGCAAGTTCCTTCTGATGTTGTATTCCATATAATATCCTCTGGAATATGGCGGCACACTGTATCTTTGGCTGTGAAAGTTGATTACTTTAGATCCATCATTGGAGTATCGGCGATATATTAATAATTTATAAAGGGAGGACCCAGGCACATTACCCAAAAACTAATGACTAATGTTGCAATAAAATGTATGTTTCCCTAAAGGGAAATGTCTCAGTATGATTTATCCTAGAAATATAGATATAAAGATAGAAGAAGAAGTGCACACAGAGGTTAAGGTGGTTAAGGCAATGTTCACACATATCTATAGGCATCTGATGAGGTATGTCAGTTACTGTAGAGTAATGCATACTGTGTGATATGCTTGTTTCATGTATACTTTTATATCTAATACTTTTATCTACTCTCCAAAAATTGTATGTTATAGATAGAGTTGGTGCGCAACAGACCCCCTTGCCCCCCTCTATCATATGCTGGTTATTACTAGCTGTTATTTATAAGGCCTATCACTTTATGTATTTATCTATTTATCTATGTTCTATTTTCTATTTCTGTTTTTTTATTATTTGTCCAATACAACAGATATTATTGCACTTCTTTCCAGGCTCGCTGAAGTTATCTACATCTGAACCTGCTTTCTAAAAAAATATATGAGAAACCTGTTATTTATACCTGAAATGTGTTGTGATGATAGGCAATGAGATGATTTAATCAAACCTTGTCATTCGATAATGATTTGAATACACTTAATTATAGGTTAACTATAGCCAGGTTATAGGGGTATTCCCATGAAGATAAGATTCTTAAATATACTCGGGATAATGAAATAACACATTCTCTAATTCATTGATATTAACAAAAATACAGCATTTCACACATGTAATTCCAATCTGTGTCTAACAGTCTTAGGCTGAATTCACACGACCGTTGGGGGCCGCAGAATATACATCCCTCTCCCCCCCCCGTAGGCCGGCAATGACACAAGGTGCTGTACAGAGCTATCTTTTCCCGTATTACAGCGCTGTGAGCCTTATATCTCTATGGAGGGGGGCGGGGGCCCTTAGTGTATACAGTTTTAGTTGCGCTGGGATCGGACCATAAATCTTCTGACTATGTTGGGCATTGCAGATTTTCTCATGAATAACTTCTCCTGTCTGCACACTGCGGTGATCTCTGCATACAGGTCCTCCACCCCTCCATTACAAGAGGAGTTCAGACACAGACACTTCCTGCTGGTAAGAAGCAGTGTGCAGAGACTTACTCTACAAACTACAGATAAGATAAGGTCTTTATCCAGGGGAGGGATGCCCTCTGTGTTGTTTATATCTGATTTGTAACAGAGATGAAGTGTGTCATTGTGTCCTATATCCATCTTATGGATCTCTCATCTCTGATTGGTCTTATCTTTCTTTTTGTATTTATCAGATACTAGTAGATTTTTCAGAAGCTAAATAAAAGTGTAGATAAACTTGTACCCTGATAATCTTAGAACATTGTCAGTACACAGCATCTCATAGCACTAGTGATGTGTTGTTCGCCAACGAGCCGGCTCTCAGAGCCTGCTCTTGTTCGTGAATGACATGAGCAGGCTCACTTAAACCCGCGCCTAATCGGCTTACCACGCCCACTTTAACCCGATACAATCGGGTTAAAAGTGGAGTGGCGTGGTGTGATTGACTGGCCTGCGGCTTCCTATTATATATTTATTGGGGAGCCGTTCAGGAGCCAGAAGAGTCAGTTCTTCTAAGTGAGCGGAGCACTAGAGGGATCATCAAGTGTCCCCGTCGACAGTCTGGAATATTACACTACCCATCAGGAGCTAAAACAGCAATAAAACTGAGTAAAATTGTAAACTAGGTAACCTAGAGTTAAAGTACCCTAGGGCAGTGGTGGGGAACCTATGGCACGGGTGCCAGAGGTGGCAAACAGAGCCCTTTCTGTGGGCACCCAAGCCTTCACCCCAACACAGAGTTTGCCAGCTGGAACTCAAGGATTTCTCCTGTGATCCAATACAGCCCAGGACGTGCCATGCTCAGCGCTATTTTAAAGCGACATCGTCGCAAGAAGGTGTGAAAAGAGAAAGATTATTGTTGGAGCTCGTGCTCTGGCTCCCCTGATTCTTCCTCTTCAGGGGACCCTTTAGGGAAGCTACAATCCAAATTTCTCCATCATCTTTCTATTGTATTGGTGAACTCAGGACGCCAGTACGATTAAAACCTGTGATACAACAGGGATCAATAAGTTACTACTTAAATTGTCATGTTGGCACTTTGTGATATATAAGTGGGTTTTGGTTGTAGCTTGGGCACTCTGTCTCTAAAAGGTTCGCCATCAATGCCCCAGGGAGTCTTAAAAATAGTAAAAACTAAAAAAGTAAAATAAATAAATAAATAAAAAACCTAAAAATTCAAGCCAACACCCTTTACCTAGAAGTCATATAAATATATATAAACAGTAAATATCATAAACACATTAGGTATCGCCACGTCCACAAATGCCCGAACTATAAAAATACAATACTTGTTTTTCACTGTGTTTAACCACGTAACGGAGAATAGCGCCCAAAGTCACAAAAGGCATTTTTTTGCCATTTTGAAAAATATAAAAAATTTTTAAAAAAGTGATCAAAAGGTTGTACAGTCCTAAAAATAGGAGTATTGAAAACGTCATCAAAAGTTGCAAAAAAATTACACTACCCACAGCTCCGTACACCAAAGTATGAAAAAGTAATTAGCGCTAAAAGATGGCAAAATGAGGATTTTTTTTTTGTATGAAAACATTATAAAACATATACAAATTTGTTATCCCCATGATCGTACTGACCCAATGAATGAAGTAGACGTGTAATTTGGAGCGCACAGGGAAAGCCGTTAAAATCCAAGCCCAGAAGAAATGGAGCAAATGTGGTTTTTCATAATTTTCACTGCATTCAGAATTTTTTCCCCCGCTTCCAAGTATACGGCAGAGAATATTAAATATCACCACTATGAAGTGCAATTTGTTTTCTGCAATTTTGTGCAATTTGCAGAAAACAAGCCCTCACACAGCTCTTTACATGGAAAAATACAAAAGTTATAGATTTTTGAAGGTAGGGAGTGAAAAATAAAGACACAAAAACGAAAAAGGGACTGGTAATTAAGAGGTTAATGAACAGTAATCTGAATTTTTATTTAAAGAAACGTTGTCTCTACTGGTTAATGGATCTGTACCAATGAGAGCTGTAGCTTCTGCAACACATGAAAGCCAAGACACAAGTGTAACACATTCTAATTTTCTTTCCTTTTTAAGGGGTATTTTTATCCTTATGATAGTAGCGGATCAATATCATTTGTCTCTTTTACCTATTTTGTTGAACAGTTGTAATAGTCCATTGTACTACCTAGGACAGTGATGGCGAACCTTTTAGAGAATAAGTGCCCAAACTACAACCAAAATCCACTTATTTACCAGGAAGTGCCAACATGGCATTTCAAGCAGTAACTGCTAACCAGTAACATTGCTACCAGTTCTTCTACATCATTGAATTGTATTGGCTCTCCTAAGGCCACCAATACAGTTGAAAAAGGGTGGGCAAATAAAATCAGACCATCATTGTAGTTTCTCTCCAGGAAGAATGGTGGGTCAGCAGGATGACCTCTAAAGACAATGCAGTTCTGTCAATACCTTCTCACTTTTCCCACTGTTTCAAACAGCCAATGAATTGTAGCTTTAAAATAGCGCTGACAGCAGCATCCCTTAAGTTGCTTGGGACTGCATGAAGATTTGGTGGATTTGGTCCTGTTTGGTGAAATTGGAGCGATTGGCTTGAGTGCCCACAGAAAGGGCTCTGAGTGCCACCTCTGGCACCCGTGCCATAGGTTCGCCACCACTGACCTAGGACATGATTGAGCGTTAAGTCTTGATTGCAACCAATAACCTAACAAGACTTGTTTTACAAAGTGTTCTGCATTATTCTCCTATTTATTTGTTGGTTTTAATAGAGTCACTTTTCTGTCTCACCTTCTGATATTTGCATCCTTACATTGACCTGTGATATAATATACTCACAGTCACAGCCTGTATGTGAGGATTAGATCATGTAACTGTAAGGTGTAGCTGTGGTGTTTTTGGATATGTGCTAATGATTATACTTCTTGTAAGTATTTCACTTCCCTTTTACTTGACCCAGTTCTGTTCCACTTATCCCACATATTTCACACGTAGAGGAAGAACAACAACGGAACAAAGCTAAGATGTATGTCCAGATAGTTTTAACAAATCACTTTAAGTATTTTAATACTAAAGAAATTGTCCGGGGTCAGGCATTTTGTTAAATCAAATTTTTCACAAATACAGCTAGTGGCAGGTTCCTATACAGCTCTACTCTAGTAACTATCTGACACCATTCTTTTAGCTAAAAATAGTTTCCCTCAGGTCCCCATAAAATCAGAGTTATAGACTTGCCTGGTATCAATGTATCTTTGGAGCGAGTCAAGGGGCATGACCTAATGTCATGTGACCAGGGTGACATCATCACAGATCCTTCAGCAACTTACCATTAGCAAACTGTACCCCTTGCACATATCTGACCACATAAAACATGTGATACAATATGCTGTGATTTCGTGAGATATATGCTTGGTGCACAGTTTTCTAATGCTAAAAAGCTGAAGGACCTGTGATGATGTCACCCTGGTCACATGACATTACAGCTCCATACAGAGATAGGATGGAGAAGAGCTGCTGGATTCAGCCCTAGGAGGCCACGCCCTCTTCGACTCGCTGTAGCCATGTTTAGATACCAGGTACAACTATAAAGTTGAATATATGGGAATCTGAAGGGAGCAATTTTTTGGTAAAAGAAAGGTGTTAGTTACTAGAGCTCTATGGGAACCTGTCACTACCTACCTATTTGTGAAAAATTTGGCGACAGGTTCCCTTTAATATGGGCATATAAAAATAGCTAACAACCTATACTCACTTCTATGGAACTGTGCCTGTCATTGCCAGCCTCTGTTTGTAGGGGCTGAATACTAGCCATAGATGCAGGATATACTGGGTGGGTGTCTGTCGATGTGATGTCACCACTGAGCCTCTGTATAAAAACAGAGGTCGCATGTAATGGGGGGCACTAGGCTGAACCAGAACACCAGAGAGGCAAGTGCAAGTTATCTGGTATTCGTACACCCCCCTGGACTCCCTAATACCTGACAATGACAACCCCTTTAAAGCCTTATACTATAGAAAAACAAGTGAAAACATAATCACCACACCAATACCTGCCAATCCCATTCCGACCGTCCCCCAGTTCCTTCAGCATTCATTTACAGGGTATTATTTTAAACGCCTACAGGCAACATTTTCTGCTGCACAGCGTTTTATACAGTAGTATTCGTTGATGTTTTCATAATTTTGCATAAATACCTAATAAAGATAGTAATATGAACATAGGGGGACATTTATCATGCGCCGATGTTGCCAGATACATCAATATGCTCTGGCCCAGGACATGAATTTAGGTCCTACCTGGCGTAGAATTGAGCTATTAATTAGCGGCTCTTCAGCTTGAATGGTAACTAATTGAGCGCAGGGCTAACATGCCCTTCCCCGGACCACTCTGCCTCCGGCTGCGCCCCCCCCCCTTTCAGGACATTCCTCGCCCCCTTGGCATAGAGAAGGTGTAAAGGGGTAAATAAGTGCAATTGCTGACTGTTCACTAGCAATTGTGATTATTTCAGGCCTTCTATGCCAGTTTTCTGATAAATGTCCCCCATTAGTCTATATAAACTGTGGCCATAGAAAATGCTGATCGTTTTATCACTAGAGAATGTTTTCTTTGGGTCACTTTTCACATTTGTTGTATAGACTAAGGCAAGGTCAACAGTGTCGATTCATTAGAGGGTCTGGAGTTTAATTACAGTTTACATTCTTGAAAGATTTCTGGTAACAAAACATGTGGAAATACTGTAGAATTTCATCGAAGTTAATAAAGGCCTTCCATTGTGGATGACCGAATACATCCATCCATTACATGGTCCATTGATTTGAACTCTCTATTACTGACACTGAATATTTGCTAAAGTTAAGAGATTACTTATCAAGACAGAGAAGAAGTGTGAGCCCTGTGTTTCTAGCAACATTTGTCCCTACCTACTCGCCGACCCATGTACTAAACCACATATGACAACTGGGCGGTGATCTTTTCCCTGGATAAGTGTACATATAGACAGACAACAGACACAAGACAGACAACAAGCAAAGTATTAAAAAAAGGCGAAATACAAGATGGTGGCAAGTATAAAATAGCGAAGCAGAAAAATAGTTAAGGTTCAGGTAAAAGGTTAAAATCACTGCAGATCACAGCAGAATATCAAGAGAATCACAAAGAAAGACATCCAGAAAGACAAAGTCAGTAGCATGCACTGATAATATAAACCAGCGACCAGACGTGCCCTAGAAGAAGATTTGAGCACCTCTCAAACATGTACATGGGACTCTATACACACATTCCCTCCTGAGAGAGGCTGCTGAGCTTTCAATCAACCAGCCCTCTGCAGAACATTACACCAGGGTGTGATGCTCTGCCAGGAAAGCTAAACTGCAGAGCTAGCTATTGCAGAAGTTCTAATATTACAGCTGATAACTACAGTCATGATCAGCTTATCATTGGGAGCTTTCAAAACAAAGCAAAGGATTGGACAAAGCATATAACCTCTTTAACTCATTGGAAAGAGAACTGCAGGCAGTCCCAGGATTACATACAGGATAGGTTCCATAGGTTTGTTCTTAACTTGAATTTGTATGTAAGTCGAAACTGTATATTTTATAATTGTAGATCCAGACAAATTTTTTTTTGACCCAGGGACAATTGGAGTTTCAAAATTTTTTTGCTGTATTTGGACCAAGGATTATCAATAAAGCTTCATTACAGACACTTTACAGCTGATTATTGCAGTCTGGGACTATAGTAACACATCCAGAGACCTTCACCAGAGTTCACAGTGGGCAGAGGGGTCCCTTTTTAACTAGGGGTCGTCTGTAAGTCGGGTGTCCTTAAGTAGGGGACCGCCTGTACATATGAACTCAAAACACATGGGAGGATTGTCCATGTATTAACACAAGCTCTCCCAGTCTTATAGTAGTAAATTCTGGTACGTTATAAGCAAGAGAGAGTATCAGTCAGTTATGTTTAATTAATATGAAGAATGAGTTTATTTGAAATATGTAGCAAAATATAAAATAGTATAAACCTATATGCGTCCATCTTGTATATAACGGAGCTGCGGAGCTGTGGCATCAATTGAGCAATATTGTCAGGAGTGAAGGGAAATGGCTCAATTAGTAGAGTTGCTGTGATTGTGTATTACAGAGAGGCGGCTCGCTGCCAACAAGCCAAATTACTCACCGGAAAACTGCATTTAAGGAATGTTTTGTGCATAAGCCCCAGGTGCTACATAAGTCAGGCTTTTTTCCAAGCTCCTTACAAGGTGGGCAGAAATAAAATCTACCAGAGCCATTGTAAAATGATATCACTTTACTTCTTCCACATCCTGAAACTGATACAGTCATATGAAATTGTACTATTCCCTGCTGTCTTATGGCATTCAGTCAACGGATAAATACATGCTTAGAATGCAACGTAAAGTGAAGGCAGATTTATACAGATCTCAACAGGGGTGAGACAAGTTCTCTTGGTGTCAAAGCCAAATGTTTCGAAATGTTTCATGCCTATGCTTTATTTATGCTGACATCTCTCGTACTCCCACTACCAGAATGTCTCTCTTCTGCCTTGTATTTTCATGTTCTATACAAATATGGGAAGTTCGAAGTGTATAATCCATAGGCTACTTCTGTGGGATAGTGGTCACTCTATAATCAACATGTGGATTTCGGGCCATGTTGCACAGTGCCCCTTTTCATCAAAAGAGCCTTGATGACAGTGCAGAAGGTCCCTCTCCCTATGGTCACTACAGGGCAGTATAAAAGCTGGCCAGTGGGTAGGGTATGGGCCCTCAATGAAGCTTGGGCCCCAAATGGCCACCCAAACCAAATTCACTTATTTTTATAAAGTACTTACTTGTTTTGAATCACCTTTAAAATGCTGTCCTATGTAGAGAATCCAGAAAAGTTTGCAAATGAGAGGATTTTTTTTCTGACTATTCTGATGACAGTCAAACCATGTTTATAGCAGCTAAAAATATAAAGCGGCTGAATATCCATTGCCCATGTCCTATGCAAGAGCAATTATTCCCAATGCACTGCTTATAACATCCACCATCATATTTAATGCCACGATTCCCTTATATATTGTAAGGGATTAGGTAGCGGGGTAGTCGTCTCCTGGGGTAGATATGCAGTTTTTGAGACACTACAACAACACAGTCGATTTGGTTTAACTGGCCGCAACTAGTTTTAATTTCAATAAAATATAGCAATAAAAACAAAGGAATAATAAAAATGTAAATTCTAGGCCGTCCGGCCACTAACTATACATCAGGCTTCTAACTACCAGAGACAGTGCCTACTGCACAGCCTCCCGGACATCACAGCAGTAGACTCACAGTTGTTTCCCCAGGTACAGAGAGCCCGGAGTTTTACCACTGGTCTCCTTAAATTATCCCAGCATACCTGTAGACCAGGTAATGAGGAAAGCCAAAACCCGGACTGTCTGGATGGAGTGGGGCCCACCCACACTTCCCCACTCCCTGCTGCTGGCCATGTTGTTAGTAAGGGGAGGCCACTACTGGACATGTGAGTGAGGGGAGGCCACTGCTGGACATGTTATTAGTGAGGGGATGCCGCTGCTGGACATGTTATTTGTAAGGGGAGGCCACTGCTGGACATGTTATTAGTGAGGGGAAGCCACTGCTGGACATGGTATTAGCGAAAGGAGACCACTGCTGGACATGTTATTAGTGAGGGGAGGTCACTGCTGTACATGTTATTAGTGAGGGGAGGCCGCTGCTGGACATGTTATTAGTGAGGGGAGGCTGCAGCTAGGAAATGTTATTAGTGAGGGGAGGCCACTGCAAGACATGTTATTAGTGAGGGGAGGTCACTGCTGTACATGTTATTAGTGAGGGGAGGCCGCTGCTGGACATGTTATTAGGTAGAGGAGGCCACTGCTGGACATGTTATTATTGAGGGGCGGCCACTGCTGGGACATGTTATTAGTGAGGGGAGGCCGCTGCTGGGACATGTTATTAGTGAGGGGAGGTCACTGCTGTACATGTTATTAGTGAGGGGAGGCCGCTGCTAGACATGTTATTAGTGAGGGGAGGTCACTGCTGGACACGTTATTAGTGAGGGGAGGCTGCAGCTGGGAAATGTTATTAGTGAGGGGAGGCCGCTGCTGGACATGTTATTAGTGAGGGGAGGCGCTGCTGGACATGTTATTAGTGAGGGGAGGCGCTGCTGGACATAATTTTAGGGAAGGGAGGTTGCTGCTGGACATGTTATTAGTGAGGGGAGGCCTCTACTCAAGGTAAATTTTTCCCAGTTTTTGTGGTTTACACTCAGGTCGGCTTATACTTACATATATGTGATATGTATATTTTTCTTGTCACAGTACAAATCCAAGACAAAGACAAGTCTTGTAGCCGTCTGTAGCCGTCATCTTATCAAGACACCAGAAGAACGCTACAGAAAGAAGGGCAGCTGGAGGAAAGGGAGCATTTTTGGCCAGGGGCTTCAGGAAATGGGGCATTATATGGGTTGGGTTTAGATATGAACTGTTTGCGGGGCACACAATTTTATTTTCCAGGGACCATGATAAGAGGGTTACCTGTCCCGGTCCCTGGTAAAAAAAAAAAATGGTTGCTGCCGGTCCCCAGATACAAAAAGGTTGGGAAACACTGACTTATAGAATCCAGTATTTCAAAGGATCCAATGGGAGAAAGGTTGTCCAAATTACAACCGTATTACGAAGAAGTCTCCTCTATGACTTCAGGTGTCCAATGCATTACTCTAAAATTAAACCAATCATCCAAGACTACTACCAGGATAAGTCATACACTTCTGTCAAGAACCCCATGATAACTGAAACAACCCCAATTTACTCTGCAGATACAGCGGCAGGAAGAAACGGGATGCTTTAAGGATATCCCAGATTGGAGGTCCTTGTAATCAGAAATTTGTAGCCTATCCTGTGAATAGAAGCCTGGGAAGTAAACGGAGTGTCCACTTCACCAGACCCCACTGTTTAGTGGGAGAGGACAGAAACAAAATGCACATCAGATTCAAGTGTGGAGTTTTGGTAAAAATATAATAAAGTGTAAGAGGATATTAGGACTCTCACCTATTGGAAAAAAACAGCTTATCGGGTAATGCTTGCCCAAACTGGTGATGCCCCTGCCCGGCCACGGCTACAACGCACGTAAATCTAGGGGTCACATGGCATTAATATAAATGGAAGATACAATGGTCATAGTGCCTAGAGCTCAGGCCCTACATACAGTACAGTACAATACAGTAGATTACTTTTTCTTGTAATTAAAATCCTTTATTATTGCACAATGCGTTTCTGCTCGGGTGTGTTGAAGGCTTGAAACCAAAGACAAAATGGATTGTGCAATAATTTTAATCACATGAACAAGTTATCCACTATATTGATGCAGCGTCTGAGCCCTAGAGGCTCAATGCCCAATGTATCTTCCATTCTATCTTGGGAATTTGGGAATGAACTCAATGGGATGGACATGGGAATGGCTGTCCGTGTAGTACATAGATAGCCAGAGTGCATTGGAGCAAGTAGTGTTGTTTGTTTGCAACCCTCTACTTTGAATCTTAGGCAGAGAATCCTTCTCTATGATGTCCACAGAGTCTGGGACAAATACTGAAAATGTGCATTTTGAGGGTTAGGGAAGAAAAATTTTATCAAGCTTTAGCAGTTGACAGTTCTCAGGGGAGACAGAGAGCAATACAGCGATTTTCCTCCTACACACTTTTTATGTACTGTGTGCAGGATGATCCCAATCCCAAACCTTTCTGAAAATACTTAAACAGTGAAGATGTTCCCTTCTAATTGTGCTGTAAAGCTAAAAATGTGTTTTTTTCCCCTCTTCTTTTAACTTTCAGGAATAAGATAGTCGCAACAATCTGGGTTCACAGCACATAAAGTGTGAATGCTATTCCTAATAAAACTAGTACCATCGGAAGATCGGACTATGTGACAAGATGAGCTGCTGTTATATGGCACAATCTGAGTAAACCATTGAGATATTTGTGAGAAAAACTTTCATTGTGACTCACCAAAATCTACACTATCCCTGTGCCAGCATAGATAGTCCTCATCATATATTAAATGCACACTACTGATGAGGCCAGTGATTTGCTGCAGAGATGACCTACATCACAGGACACAGCAGAGAAGGCTGGCAACATAATGGAAGGAATAGATAAGTTCAAGGCTAGGATCTACTGGACATTGTTGTGGGACTTTTTTTTCTAAAAGAGGCTTTTAAGGAATTGGCCTAATATCCTTAAAGGGAACCTGTCATTAGCAGCTGGCCTAGTAAACCACTACAAGTATGTTGTCAAACAGCGTAACACCTTCTAGTTTTTGTCTATTTCATGTTTCAGTGTGATGACATCATTTAGAAAATCTACTTTGAAGTGAGATGTAAATTAGTTGTACAAAGTCAAGGAGGTGGAGAGTTAAACACTGAAGTCAAGCTGCGGAGCATTGAACACCTCCTCCTCTGTGAATGACATACTGGGGCTCATTTACTAAAGGTCTGAATCACGCACTTTCGTCGGATTTCCCGAGGATTTCCGATTTGTGACGAATTGTCCTGGGATTGTGTCGCACACGATTGGATTTTGGCGCATCGGCACCGTCTTTCATGCAACAGAAATGGGGGGAGGGGGGTCGTGGCCGTCGGACAACCCAACGGATTTGGAAAAACTGCGGTATTTAAAAAAGAATTTGTGTCGCAAGATCAGCACTTACATGTACCGGGACGAAGAAGGTGAACTCCGGCGGACCTCGGTGCAGCAGCGACACCTGCTGGATATCGGGCGCACAGACCTTATTGAATCCCGGCAGACCCGAATCCTCATCGGAGAATGCGCCGCTGGATCGTGACTGGACCAGGTAAGTAAATGTGCCCCAATGCATCAGACTTTAGGAGATCTGGTTAGTGATGTATCTGGATGCAGGACCATCAATTACAGTGAAGGGGTTTTCTGAGGAAGAGGGAGCTTGACTTCAGTGTTAAAATCTCCACCTCCTTGGCTTTATACAACTGAATTAAATCTCACCTCAAAGTTTATTTTCTGGATGATGCCACCACACTGGGTCATGAAAGAAATAGGATCTAGAATGTGTTCAGTTACTTGGCAACATACTGGTAGTGGTTTATTAGGTCTGCTGACAGGTTCCCTTTAAGTCATGGGAAATATGACTTAAAGGACACCTATCATCAGGTCTTTGTCAGTAATTCTGTCACTACTACCTATTGGAGCAGCTCACAAGGATCCCATCCCAGCCTTTATCTAGTTAATTCTTACATTAATCATTGTAAAATAATCTTCATGTAAATGAGGCTGGGCATGTGGTGAGATGAAACCCATATTCCCAATCCCCTCTCCTCCCCCTCCTCATGTCTGTGTGTAATGTATAGTAAAGCATTTCTAGTGTCTGTGCTTTATCTGCTAACATGCTCTCTCCACCTATACACATGTGTGAGACAGACATCAGCTACACAAGTGCCTGACATGTTCTGCTATAACATGGCTGAATCCTGGAGCTGTTATATCTCTGTCACACACACACAGGCTGAAGGGGGGGGGGGGGTCGCCAGCCCCAGGAAGCACATAGAGGAGCCAGCACCAGGAGTGTCACATTATTGTACAGGCTGTCAGTCACGTGTATAGGAGTATCTCATACACACAGGCTACAGGGGACGCCAGCACCAGGAAGCACATGGAGGAGATATTACACCATTATACCTCACACCATTATACAGGCTGTCAATCAAGCACTGGGAGTGTGACTGTGCCTCACACTCATGAATAAGCTGGACAGCTGAATATGATAATGATTTATTGGACCTCTCTCAGGTCATTTGCATATATATTTAGTACCTGATTGTTTAAGTTTACAGGCATGTAGAGGGACAATTTAGGGATAGGGGCAATGCTTTCTAATGGCAGTTTATCAAAATATATTTAGTTTTGGGGGTTAATTTGCCTGACATCTCTTTAAGGCTATTTCCAGGATGGTTTAAATCTGTTCCTTCTGGAATAGATGTACTTTTATTCCACATCACGTTATTAGGTTTCCTAAAAAAGTCTTGATTGATACTTTACTTTATGGGACTTCCTAAAGGCAGCTAAAAGGCAATGTTTCCTTTTTCCCTTTCCGGAAGACATATTTACATATTTCTCAGGATCTCAGAATCCTCTGATTCAGGCGCTTTAATAAATTTGGAATATTTATTTATTTTAGAAAGAATTTCTCTCATTCATGCAGACATCAGCATTGACTTCATACACCAGAGAACCTTCAAGATAGCCAGCAGATCAATAATCCAGAAGCCCACAATATTTTCAGAACAATTTGCACATGAAGCATTCTGTTTGGAAAATGGACAATTTAATTAATTAAAACTGCTCATAAGAATGAACTGCTATACAGGTTGACCTAAATTGGCTCCTTCTTAGAAAAAAAATCTGGCACAACTCCCAGCAGGTACCGCAGTTCCCTATCCATTGGAATAGGACACCAGGCAAATTATTTCGGCCATATTCCAAAGCCTACAAACAGATTGTGCAAAGGTTGCAAATGTTGATGTACTTTATGTAAATGGCTCTCATGCCCGGCAGCTTTTCCATTGTCAAGTTAGGGAAACTGACTTCTGCCTGGCATAAACCAATGTTAGAACAAAGTCGGACAAATGAATATGCCCATACAATTATGAAAACCCAATACAACAGTTTATACTACATAACAAGTACCAGAACTATAATCATGTCCGTAACTCGCTAGCACCGAGTCATTATCGCAAGTCAACAAGTCAGCATTGGACTCTGTTACCTTATTAAGCAAAATGTATATGAATCAATTGAACAGCTATCATAGTAGGTCAGGTTTAATAAAGATGCAGGTCCATCAAGTCCAGTATATTATCACGCAGAGTTTATCCTGAAGAAGGCAAAACCCCATAAGGCCCCTTGCACTCAAATGTATATGTAGGTTTTGTGCGTCCGTAAAATGTCATCGCCGATAGAGCTCTATCTTTTGTCATAAGTACTGCAACCACTTACGGGTGGAAAATGTCCCGTATTTACGGTCAAGATACAACTGTATGAAAAACAGGAAAACCGCATTCACACGACCGTATGGGGGACGGTCTTGAAGCTATACATACGCCCCCTCCCCATAGAGGGCAATGTCCGTACAGAGCAATATCGCTCCGTACACGGGGAAAAGATAGGATATGACCTATCTTTCCCCGTGTACACGGCCCGAACGCCCTGTGTCGCTATGGAGATGGGTCACCCCTCCGCCTCTCCATTGCAATGGACATATGCCCGTCTGTCTACGGTCCGGCGGGCATACGTTTGTGTAAATTCGGCCTTGATGTGATAACCTGGCTTTGTATTATAATCCACCCATTTCCTTAATTACAAGTACAAAATAATGTACTCATTGTTTAATATTCTAGGTGAATAAGAAAAAAAAAACTTTGATATGCGTTTAGAAAACTTCCAGGATGGACTGCCATGTTCCTGAAGTATCAGATTACAGCTCTCTAAAGAAGTCTATGAAAAGTAGAAGGGGTGTGTATTGTAGTCAAGTATAGCAGAAGAACAGATGTAGTGATTTTTTAAAATTGCATCTATAATTATATTACTGTCCCTCCATTTACATTTACTTACCCGTTCCTTGGAGTTCACAGAACATTGTCTGACGATCATGCATTCTGCCGCAATTCACTAAGATCGTGCGCCCAATATCCTGCATGTGTCCCTTCCCCGCTCAGGTCCGACAGAGTTCACCTTCATCTTCCTGGTGCATGTAAGCAGGGCTGGATTAAGGGTGGTGGGGGCCCCTGGGCGCAAACTGGTGGGGGCCCTTCCAACAATGTTTTTGGAAGTATATAGCCTGCCAGCCCCCTGTAGTATGTAGCCTGCCAGCCCCCTGTAGTATGTAGCCTGCCAGCCCCCTGTAATATGTATCCTGCCTGCCCCCTGTAATATGTATCCTGCCAGCCCCCTGTAATATGTATCCTGCCTGCCCCCTGTAATATGTATCCTGCCAGCCCCCTGTAATATGTATCCTGCCAGCCCCCTGTAGTATGTAGCCTGCCAACTGGTGGGGCCCCTTAAAAAGTGAAAGTGGTGGGGGCCCCGGGGCTCAAGCCCCATGAGCCCCTCCTTTAATCCAGCCATGCATGTAAGTGCTAGGTCTTGCGACATAATTTGAATCTTAAATACCTCGCTCAGTCAAAATAAGTCAGATCGTCCAACCACATGCCCCCCGATTTCTGTCGTATGAAAGGCGACGCCGCGGTGCCAAAAACCGATCGCGTGCGACACAATCCCAGTGCAAACCCCTGTTAAACACCTGTCAAAGCTGGGCAAATGCCGAAACCGGTGAACAGTCTGACGAATGTGCGATCCACGACCCTTAGTAAATAAGCCCCATAATGTTCTAGAACTAGTAGGTGAATATAATGAGGATTGTCACGCTGTCCTCCCAGCAGGAACAGATGGTTCAGTCTCTAGCTGATGCTATTAGACAGCACAGAGGTAGAGACCCTTGACTATACACATCACATTCTGAATTCATACCCCTAGGATTTTTTAGGCGAGACCTTGGAAAGGTATGTGAAAAAACAATCTGGTGGTACCTTTATCAAAATAACATTATTTGGAAATGCATTATTGTTCATGAATAGAGACAGTTCCACCAAATGATTCACTCATCCCTTTCTTATGAAAGCATGCATGTTCATTCTCACAAACCTCTGTTAATTATCCAGTATAGTAGGGGCATGCTAAAATGGGGCAAATAGGAAATAGTGACCTTTCAAACCAAGGGTTGTCTTTGCAAGGTAGGCCAGGGCATATCCTTCAGAGTGCATCCACATAGTCAAGAAATTAGGATCTTGGACATAATTCACTCTCCACCCTAACTGTAAAAACCCTGAATATCCTAATAAGATTTATGAAAAAAATAAGAAAAACAACCCCTTTAAGCAGCAGTAATACCTTTCTAAATCAGAATGCTGAACTACGTCTTGTACTCGCAGTTTTATTCCTTTACCCAGATGGTGTCTGCTTGGCAAGATAATATAAAGCTGCTAATCTGATGTCTCCACAAAATGGATTTTCTTCTGTTGTCTGGCCCTACGAGGATGCTTTTCAGAGACTTGTCTGTGGTTACAGATGATTTCAGTGGTTTTACTGTTGGATTGGGATACGTGCTCACAACCTACATTCACAGCAAACAATATCTACGTTTTGCACAAAACCATCAGCTGCGTTTGGTCTGACACATGCCAACAATGCCAACTGTTCTCAATATTCCACAACTAATTCAATTGACTTAAATTGTGCAGTATACTCGGGGGTCAGAATACTGCTATAAATACCTGAAGGAGTCGGAGCCTCTTGTCATGAGAACAAAGGTATATAAAGAATTTCCGAGGATATTTACACCACTAATGAAATCTATATGTCCAGCCTCAGTCTCCCTTCATGTAGAAGAGCGTGCAGGCTTTGAATTGCCTTCAAGATATCATAGGTTTTTTTTCCCTGTGTTTATTGAAAACAGTATTTTTTTCATTAAAGGGAACCTGTAACATGTAGTCGGCATGCATAATGGCGGCTGTCATACGGAGATCACTACATAGGTCCACCCGTTGGACTTGGTGGTGTAGAAATTGGAAAGCTTTAGAGGGGCTTTGGTGAATTTTATTGAGTACCATATTCTAAGCATTGGTTATCAAAATCAGATTGGAGGGGGGTAACATCTGGCATCCCTATAATTACCTATAATCCGAGCAATCCAGAGCATCGCTGCAGTACTGTGTCATGACCACTAGGTGATAGAGTTTTCGAATTATATAGTAGTAACAGGGTTGGAGGTAGCCGAGTAAACTGCCGGGTTTTGGACCCCGACCAATCTGATATTTATGGTATTCAATATCAAAAATCATCAAAAGTCCAGAAAACTCCTATAAATAATTTAATTTTAATTTATACTGATTCTTTGCCCAAAAATGCTTCACCATTTAGCCAGTGGATAATACTTCCCTTTTATAGTGACCAGTTCCGTTATAATTTAGAAAGAATTTGGAAACAAGTTTGATCTGTATTCCGCCAATATTCCGTGCAACCTGAATAATATTCCTCGGAAATATAGGAAAGTGGTCAACTCAGTGCTGTAATCCCACTGAGGTGAGCAATTACATGTACCTGTCAACTATTAGTAAAAATTACACAGCGTTTCCCTTCTAGTAACTTTAAAAATAACACAAATGAGACAATTATTTTACTTATTGATTTAGCTGCTGGTGTGCCCTAAAGGGAAGTTAGACAGGTGACTCCAGATATCAGGCTAATGGACAGGCGCTTTTCATTAGAGATGGTGGCGGTATGACATCGGCAGAATCTCTATCGTCTGTGGACAGTCTTGTAGATTGTTAGCTTAGGAGAACATTAGAATTTGGCTAATTGCTCACATCATTTTTAAGGTGTGGGAGGGGTAATAAATTATGGGTTCCTCTTTCCCAGAGGAAATCACCTTTGCCTTATAAGATAACATAATTAACACCTATCAACCAGACAAATGCTTCCGGCGTGAGCGTCTTGTAAGCCGTAATTGCGCATGGTGGCTGCTGTGTTAAGTGGGAGCGGGGTGCCTGGCTCGGGGTGTGGAGTAACATTCTATAGGCAGGTTGCTGGGCTGGGGAGACTGGGGGGGTCTGATCTCCCCCTCCCCCCCTCTCGCCCCCTTGTGCTCACGCCTCTTCCTCCTTTCCCTAATCTTACCCAACCTCCCTTTTTCCTCTCTCTATCTTTACCTCCCCTCCTCCCCCTTTTTTTTTCTCCCCGTTTCCCTCCCTATCCTGTTTTTCTCACACAATCTTGTTGAATCACCTGTTACGAGTGCACCTTGCTTTTTATGAGGTAGCTAGGACTCTGTTATTACTGGTTAAATCCTCGTAGAAAAAACGGAGATCCGCACCAAACCAGGATAAAATAATTTCTTGTCCTTTTGGACTTTATTATATAATATGTTTAAAATTTAAACATGGCATGTCCCCTAGACCATATAGAGGAAGAAAACCTACGCGTTTCGAGTGCACGAGGCACTCTTAGTCATGGTTGAAATGTTTGTGGGGGTTATCGGGATATATACCTATTTCCGGAAAAAGTCCCGATCACATGATCCAGGGAGATTTCCAAAACATGGAAAATCTCCCATATGTTTATAAAAACAGAACAGAAGAAATATATAAAAATCTCATCCATAAACACATCCCTATTTTATATGAGGATGAGGTTTTATCTCCAATATTAAGCGATGGCTGCAAGATTGTAGCACGTAAAAATACAACAATTGGCAACCTTGTGTCTCCTAGTATGTTTACTACAAAAACTAAAAGCAATCACACTTGGTTGCATCATGTGGGTTTCTTCAAATGCGGTTCTCATCCATGTAAATCTTGCAGTTATGTGTCGCCGGTTAAGACGTTCTCTAATAGTACGAACACGGAGGTATATAATATTAAAACTTTCCTAAATTGCAACAGTGACTATGTGGTCTACCAAATAAAATGCACTATTTGTGAAAAGATATACATTGGCAGCACCGTTCGTAGGTTTAAACAAAGATTATTAGAACATATTAGAGACATCACTAATAGCAACAAAAATCTGTCGAGAGAACATACCCATACCAAGAATCTATCCGGTGCTGCCAGACATTTCATTGTACACCACCAAGGGAGAGTAGCTTCACTTACAGCTTGTGCAATAGAACAGATCCGCCCAGGCAAAAGGGGGGGTGACCGTAGCAAAACCCTACGAGACCGCGAAGCCTACTGGATTTTCTGCCTTAATAGCAGATTCCCAGTGGGCATGAATTTCAAACATGAGATTATGTTCCATTATTGAGTTTGTATTATCTTAAATGGCATACCAGCTTCTAATATGTTATTATTGATGTATATACTGATCTTATACAATCCAGTACAGAATTTGAATTGTTAGACTCTGTCTAATTGAAAGACGCTATGTTCTGGAATGTTGCATGTCTTCAGAAATTTCCATAATAGTTACTGATATGATTATTATTTCATTTGATGTTATATGGATCTCTAATATGAGTGCACATTGTGGTTTTTTATATATTTCTTCTGTTCTGTTTTTATAAACATATGGGAGATTTTCCATGTTTTGGAAATCTCCCTGGATCATGTGATCGGGACTTTTTCCGGAAATAGGTATATATCCCGATAACCCCCACAAACATTTCAACCATGACTAAGAGTGCCTCGTGCACTCGAAACGCGTAGGTTTTCTTCCTCTATATGGTCTAGGGGACATGCCATGTTTAAATTTTAAACATATTATATAATAAAGTCCAAAAGGACAAGAAATTATTTTATCCTGGTTTGGTGCGGATCTCCGTTTTTTCTACGAGGACTTGGATTGTACGTTGCGTCAACGTGGATTTCCTGCACAAACGAACAGGACCAATTGGTGAGCTACAAATCTTTTTTTACCTATTCCCATTACTGGTTAAATGTCTGATACTAGACTGTTGGATTATTTTTGTTTTCAAAACAAAATTTAGTTTGAAAAATGAATAAAAATTTAATACAAAAAAAATAACAACAAAAAACATTCCATAGGCAAGTGGTAGGGGGGTACATAGTGTAGCTGTGCACCCCTGTAGTGTTGGTTTCCCTGACAGAAGTAGGTTGAATCGGAGTGCTGAGAAATAGAAATTAGCATAAGGATGCCATTTTTTATAAGTGGGCAGAGCTTAAGGGCTAATTGGCGAGGTTTATTAATGTAAGTGCACCTCATGATTGGACACCAGTGTGGGGGTTCATGATAGCGTCCATAAATGTTACATTATCAGCCAAGTTAATTTCCGTGCTACCACTCAACCATAAAGACTCTTGATGATCGGCAAATTGCCCACAGAGATACACTGCTGCCAGAAATGGTTGGAATAGCTGAGTAACAAGAGTTTGACTGATCCTGTACCTCTACACCACACCAAATTATAACTAGGAATGGCTATCCCAATCAGTACCTGTTCCCTCTTTTCGCATGAGTTGTGAAGTTCCTGTGACCAATGCGGCCAATCATTGGCCTTACTGGTCACATGTTAAAAAAACGGTGATGCTACTGCCGATAGGACACCATTCTTGTCATACAGGAAGGTCAGCGTTTGACCGCGGCAGTCAAAGTAGAGTCACCATTTCCAATACAACATCTGAATAGAACAATAAAGTGAAGAATATCATATCCTTTATATTTAACAGAATGGTTGTGTCCTACATGGTGCCAGCTTTTAGAAGCTTTTTGTAAAGACACAATGTAAAATGATTCTCCACATGCCTGGCAGTACTCCGGCTACATATAAATAATAGAAATATATTGCATAAAATATTTGGCAGTTATACACAAGGGGAAGCGGAAGTCTTGTTAGGGTGAACGCTCAGATGAGTTATTTCGGGAGGGCTTCACTGAAGCATTTTGACCTCTCTGCTATACAAGCGACTAACAGGGAGGAGGAATCATTAAAATTGCCAAAAGGTCCATTTTCTTTGTTATTTACTATTTCGATTTTATTGGCAAGTCTATGTTTCTCAGAGGTTACGGGTAAGAAATTGCTTTTAAGGTTCATGTCAGCTCCATGTTAAACGTAAGTCATCGGTGCTGAACTTGTGTGTACAGATTTATGCCTGTATTCTCCTCTATCTTTTGCTTCTGTCACATCAGATGCATACATAGAGTATCAAAGGCGCAGAAGATACTGCAAACGCCTGTAGTGGGATCAGACTATATCCATATTATACTCTTCATCCTCACTATTCTTGGCATGGCTCAGCTCCTTGTTTTATTGGTACAAATAATTGGTTGTGTCATATTTTTTATTATTATGGGCTAAAAAAAACATTTAGTTAATCTAATAGGCTACACTTGATAGAGTGTTTTTACAACTTTATTTTCTACATTAAAGAGTGGTCCCTCAAACGATTATGGTCTCCAATAACAATATTTTACCCACACAATGGTCTTTCCTGGGTCTCAACATTCAAGACTGCAAACAGTCAAGATCCATGGCACACATAATTGGCTGGATGTCCCACCAGTTACCATTGGCTTTTTCTGGTAAAACACCTATCATACATGCACTTCTTGTCTGTCTAACAGCGCTTCTTCACCTTACATGTTTAGTCCTGTGCCAGGATGGGTTTCTTACTATTCCTGGTAAACCAATTCTGAAGAAGGTCCTGTCCTCTACACCAGTGTCTCCCAACCACCTGGCAGCAGTCTAATGTCGGGCAGTGGATTGTTTAGTACCAGTCTGGTGGAAGAGGAAGCAGCTACTGAATGAAGATGAGGAGGTGCCTGGGCATGGCAGTACTGCTCCTCACTCTTTCAACTGCCTAAAGTACCAGTATAGTAGTAAAAGAAGAAAAAGCACTGCGACCAGGCACCTCCACCATAAATTCATTCAACAGCCTTATCCTACTCAAATTCCCCATTTTCCCCCAGCCTCCACTTAATTAGCCTAATGGAGCTAGCTACTGTTACCTAACACAGCAGGTGTCCAAGTGTCAAAGGATTTCTGTAGCTGCATCATCTCTGAAGACTTGAGCTGATTTTCCCTCCAAACAGACAAAGAGCCATAAAAACTCTTAAACCAATAGGTTGAATAGGGACAGTTATGGAGTTATGGTCCATTTCACTACAAGGGCAAATACCTTTTTTGATTGATATCTTCAGGAGATCACAGTGGTCCGAATCCTGGGGCTCTAGCACCATTCGGTCAAGAGATATCAATGGGGCACATTTACTAAGGGTCCGCACAGCGCATTTTCGGTCAGGTTTCCTGACAATTTTCGATTTGCACCGCATTGAAGTGGGGGTTTTGGCGCATGCGATCGGATGTGCCGATTCGGATGTGGGGAACGCACCTCGGGGATCGTGACAGGACCGAGTAAGTAAATCTGCCCCAATATGTCTGGATTGGACCATAGCAAATGAGTTAAGCTTGGTATAAATGCAATCCACGGATTCACCCGGATCCAATGATACCAGAAACATGACCCTACGACTTCCCCTTGAGAGGCTATGGCTTCTCCAGGGCTATGGTTGTAATACCAGGTAGAAGAGACCCATGACCCCTCCTGTTGGGTGGGCAGAGGTGTGTCTGTACCTGATATAATCAGGAACCTTGACGGCTGCATTTTAACATCAAGAGCAGAGAAGGATCTTAAGGTGTGGACTATCAGGTTCCATTAGGCCACACACAAGGTAACTAACTTACTGAACTTCTGATATGTGTAATGCTACCTTGCATTTTGTACTCTGTGTAACTATATATAGTATATAGTGACCTTGCTTATCCTTCAGGGGTCCGGAATGTCACGGTTTCCTTCACACATGTGCAAACAGTTAGTGCATTCTTTCTAGTGCAAAGTCAGACAGAAAACTGGTGCAAACACTTATAAATGTGGCTCATTCACTTTGATCTTCATTGTCCAAAGGACACTGGGACAGATTTATCAAGCTGTCTGAAAGTCAGAATATTTCTATTTGCCCATGGCAATCAATCACAGCTCACCTTTAAAATATTCATGAGCACTGGTAAAATGAAAGCTGAGCTGTAATTGTTTGCCATGGGCATTCATACAGCTTGATAAATCTACCCCATTGTTCCAAAAATTTAGATGGTTTGTTTATATGCAACCTGTGCTGCCATGTAATTTCTAGAAACAAGAGTCACGCCTCTGGCAGCCCATATATGTTTGGTAATTTTTCTACTTGTACTCTAATAAACTTTAAACATTTAACATGCTAACTGAGAATGTGACTAAGAGTGGGACATGTGGCCCCAATGACAATTTTCTGATTGCTGCACAGTTCAGCGGGGTGAATTTTCTGGGATATCCACTCTTGGGAAGAATGTCAGTTGTCTTGAATGTTTTTCCAATTTTCAATCTTCCTTACTGCAGAATGAAGACATTCAAATTGTTTCTAAGTGGCTTTATAACCTTTCCCAGATTGAAGGGCAGCAACTCTTGATTCTCTCAGCTCAATGCTGATGTCTTTCCTCCGTGGCACTGTGTTAACAAATGCCTAAATGCTCAAGTCCAACAAAATACCAAAAACGTATGCTTTTATAAAGTTGGTCTCACCGGCTAATGATCAATCATTCATGTGAATATAAGAGTTGGTGTAATATATCTCACCTGAAGTCTATCCCTTCTTATTAGCCCTTTTCTGCTAAACAGCAGAAGTGTTGAGCATACAGACACATAAACAGGTCTCTTGGAGCAGATAACAGTAAGATATATATGCCTCAACAGAGCTTTATTCACATCTTTAGTTAGAAAATGTCAATACATATTGGGGCTCATTTACTAAGGGTCCGTCGGATGCATTTCGTCGGGTTTCTGTTTTGCGCCGAATTGCGCCGAATTGATCGGATTTTCGGCGCCGGCTTGCATGCGACAGAAATCGGGAGGGGGGGAGGGGCCGTCCGTCTGACAACCCGACGGATTCGGATTACGCGCAGGATTTAACATTTAGAAATGTGTCGCGAGACACGCACTTACAATCACCGGGAAGAAGCAGGTGAACTCCGGCGGACCTCGGCGCAGAAGCGATGGATGCAGGAACTTGGGTGCACGACCTTAGTGAATCGCGGCAGACCCAAATCCTCGTCAGGCAACGCACCGCGGGATCGCGACAGGAGCGGATAAGTAAATCTGCCCCAGTGTTCTCTTATTCAACAATTCCATCCTACTCTACTCCTCCTCATCATCCTATGTCCAATATAGACATAAGAAGACATTTAACTGAGTAGTTAACTAAGCATTTTACCAAACAGGCAAAGGCTTATGGTAACAGGAGATACAATAATTTACTGAAGATATATCACAAAGTTTATTTGCACCTATACTATTATTTAAAAATAGATTTTTGAAAGGACAGCAGTGGCGTTACTAGGAGAGACAGGGCCCCCTAGCAGGCTACCGCATGGGGCCCCCCTTCCCAATTAAAAAATATACATATTAGTATACTCGCACATGCGAGTTACAATCACATATAAATACACTCATGTGCATATACAGATACATACAGTGCCATATGCAACATACTCACATACAGTGTATACAGAAACCATATACACATCACAGATACTGCATATATACATCACAGTATATGTTATATACATATTATGCTGGACAATGTGCAGTACAATATAGATATAATGGTGCACATCCTCCTGTCTTTATTGTGTCAGGTCGGATGACGGGGCCCCCTGACACTGTGGGCCCCATAGCAGCTGCTATGGCTGCTACCGCTGTAGTTACACCCCTGAAGGACAGTATTTCTTCTTAGGAAGGTGTAAGGGTCTGCTTAATTTTTCACATTTTGCATTTAGTTAAATAAATAATGACACAGTTGAATCTGAGATTGTACTAAAATAGGTGAATACAATCTCAGTACCAGAAGGTTTCATTTACTGTGTCCTGATTCATAAAACCGATGAATTTGAGAAAAGCCCATTTTCCTTTACTCTTGACTGTTTGTGAGAGAATAGAAAGGGTTCAGGCAAATCTAGTTTACTGTGATCTTATGAAAGTGCATGTTGAGATAAAAAATATCTAATACTGACTTTCCAAATCTATAGCCAAGTTTTCTGCTGAGGAATGTATGTGTTAATAGAGGCTAATTCACTTTTTTTTTTTTTTTGAGAACCTACAAATTGACATGTTAAAAGACATCTACCAAAAGCATAAAGGATTGTAAACCAAGCGCACTGACATACTGGTGTGTGTCCCCCTCAGGCAGGGTCTACTCTTCATTTAGCTTCTTATGTCATTATTTTTACCAAAAAAAGCTTTTAAAAGTATGCAAATGAGCCAGAAGGGCTCCAGGCTCAACAGGTGTTAATAGAGCCTGGAGCCCCTCAGGCTTGTTTGCATAATTTTAAAGCTTTTTTTCTTTAAAACAAGGGTATAAGAATCTAAATGAAGAGCGGATTCTGCCAGCGGGGTCACACACCAGTATGTCAGTGTACTTGGTTTACAATCCCTGTGTTAGGATTGGGTAACATTGAAGACAGGGGAAGGTGTGCCCTGGACTCGCCCCAATCTCTGTCCCCTCCTGTAGCCCCCCCACGCTAAACCGTGTGGCGAAGACTCGGAATACACTATATAAGTGCAGGAAGGGAACAACACGAACAAACTAAGAAACATAAAACACAAAAGAGTAGTAAACTAGGCGGAGTCACAACAAGAGGGAACGTCAAGAGAAAAATCAGGAAGCAAAAGGGTCAACGTCAAAAACTAGCCGAGATCACAAAAATACAGAACACAGAGCAAGTCAAAACTATAGCAAGCGAAGAAGGGATTTCAAACTCTGGCACAGATGACTAGTGAGGCTGCAATTTATGCAGCCAGAACTCCACCTCCAGAACCTGATAGGAGCTGGACTACTTCTGGGAATTAAGCCCTCATGGTGCAGAACAACAAAGCACTATCGTAGACACCATGCAGACGTACCACAACTCCCAGCAGTCCAGAACACAAACCCTAAACAGCGCGAGGTCTTAGCTGCCCGGAGCGCACCAGAGATCGCTAGCGGATGAGAGGTGGAGTCTGCGCAGAGGCGCGGAGGAGGTCGGAGAACGCTGCTAGCACCACCAGAAGCATCGGAGGAAGGACCAGAAGTCCCAGGATTCTCCCCTGCGAACCTGACACCCTAATCCTGGTGGTAGATGACCTTTAATTCCTTTCAAATTCACAAGCAGAATAATCTGCATTGTATGAATTGTGGTGTAGAAGGGTTGACTACTGGCACCATCCTATAACATGAACCCCTAGAACCCTCCATCATTCCTTCTCATTGGATAATTTCCCATTCTCAAAGCAACTGAATGTAGCAGTTCAATCCTTATCTCTGTCAGTTCCATAGACTTTGAATAGGAATTTCGGGACAGGAAGGTCATAAACACGATTTTAGTAATCAGTGTTGGTTTAAGGACTAGTAATAAAGAATATTTACTTTTTTAACAATGTGGTAGGTGGAGACTACCTGTTACAATGTCTCTCATACACGGTATAAAGCAAGCAAATGAGAATCTGCTTCATAATGCACTCGCTTAGTAGTATCAGCAGGATAATACAGGGCAAGTAGCAAATTGAATTGATGTGAATAAGGCACTTAAGGGGTAAAATAAAAACATACTTTTAGTCCAATCGGATTCTGTCTATACATGTGTGTCTTCTTTCTCACTTAACCCTTAATCACTTCCCACCTCATTTTCTTCTCCATAGATCTGATTTCAGAAGAGGTTTTAGGAATAAATGCCAGGTTAGGTAGGAGGGAATATAAAAAACTAATTGGACCGAGAGGCATTTTATGTGCTTAATGTTTAATTAATATTTCTTTAAGGGTTGGGGAAATCTGGAAAAAGTAAGGCGCTATACTCCTTTCACACCTGGTAGCAATATTTCTTGTACTAAACTGCTTTTAAAGTTAAATTAAGCGCTGTACACAAGGGCTTCATGTTACGGATTTCTGATAGAAAGTTGAGGTCAAATGATACAAAATGCCAGTTAAAACCTAATTTACCATGTAATGAGATCAGCCAAATTCACATAGCAAAACAACTTATAACCAAGCAGCTCATCCAAGAACCAGATATAGGGAAACGGCATCCTCCGTAATGAGAAATCAACCAGCATCTTCCACCAAACCTTTAACATCCACTTCAAAGCATCTGAACCTCAATTTACTCAGGGGTCTTTACAGTCATTAAGAAAGTCACTGAACCCTAATGAAGTGTTTACATGTAGCCCCGTCTAGTTGTGACTTTGATTATTCATGCACCTTAACTAAAAACTTCCTTCTGCATTCGCCGTGTAATGTTTAATGTTACCTTAAAGGGACTTTTTTAACTGTAAATTTTTATTAGATTTTTCATTGTTATAGGTGACAAGGTTTTTTAAGTATGCTAAACAAGACTTAAAGGAAAAGAAGAAGCATAAAAATACTATTTAATACAGAAAAGTCTTAACAATTCAAATAGGACATCACACAGTATTGTATACAGGATAAGGACATAGCCCAAGAATTATATTGTAACTATAAAGCGTAAAGCCCAATGGTCCCTACACACATATATATATATATATAAACACGACTGGGGGTAGTGAAAATAGACACAATAGGATATTGGGGATCAATGGGTAAGAAGAGCAAATGCAGACAATTATACATACGTAAGTGCATAAAACCGCTGTGGTCTAATCATGGACGCGAAGTAGATAACATGCATTTCTTATGTATTTCAATGTGCCCATATGGAATAAAAGGCATCTAGTGTATTATTAGTAAATCTTTCTAATAAATAGGGACCTTTGATGCCAGTAAAGAGACCTGATTTGGATGGGGGTGTTTACGTCCGTTTACAAGAAATTGTTTACAAGTTTATTTTACAATTACACATTTGGATACTGTACAAAGGCTCAAAAACAGATGAAAGTTTTCTCATGTTACGAGGGGGAACATTGACGAGATATGTTAGGGGATCTAGAGGTACCCCACCTTAAAGGGGCTTTTACCTATTAGTGTACTGCATATAATAATGCAGGGTGGAAGTGGATGATTGTCACAGATGCACCCCGTACCCCTCTATGTGCCACGCTGTCCCGCTCCCCGGCCTGCACTCACCTCTCCACGCTCATGGCTGTACTAATGTTAGGCCACACGCTCCTGCTAGGGCGCGCGTGCGCCGGCTCTTTAAGACTTATTAGCATCCTCCTAATTGGCTCTTGCTAATCCGGCTCGCTCTTATATCCGGCACCTCACTTCACTCCCCACCAGGAATCTTCCGCATAATTTCCTGCTAAGAGAAAGCCATCCAGTGTTCCCTGTGTTACCAGTGCTCCTCTGTGTCTGCTATTCCTGTAACCTGCTGTACCTTTAAGGGTTCCTGTCCAGCGGAATCTTCAGTCCGTGCCAGCATCACCAGTGTTCCTCTGTGTGCCAGCGTTACCAGTATTCCTCCGTGTTTCCTGCTGTCATCTCAGGTTTGGACTGTTTCCTTCATTTCCCGTACTACCTTGGCTGCCACCGCGGGCCTCATACCATCTCCCACGGTGGTCCAGAGGGTCCACAGGCTCCTCCCTCCGGACTCTTCCCATAGAGACTTTTAGTTTCTGCTGTCTGTGTGACCGTTAAAACTATAATATGGGCAGTAAGGGCGGTGAAGGCCCAAGCGTTCTAGGGGGTCCATGGTCACCCAAACCACCCAATAAATTTTATACTCAGAAAGACCTTCACCCTCTCTCAATACATATGTACGCATCAGCCATTAATAATAGCCAGGAATCTTTTTCATGTGTTTTTTTTCCTTTCATTACTTATATATCAGTTTGCAGAGACTGTTCAGCTGCATTAACCAAGTGGTGAATGCAGATGAGAGTAAACATGACACAAATACAGGGCATGCTGCCATGTGTACGATGCCTTTGGTCTTGGGTTATCTTCCAGGCAGAGAGGGAGCAGCAGGACGCCATCATTTGTACTTCTTTGTCTGAAGTAATGATTCCACACAGGTTGCCAACGAGAACATGATTGGAAGCTATAATTTGTTGATTGATCTTTCCACAGATAATACATGTGGAGAAAAAGGAAAATATAGGAAAATAAAGTATCTGTCATTATGTACAGTATCAAGCTCCGAATATACTGTGTAGGGTGTAGCTCCATCTAGGAACTAGATGTTTTACATAATATTTATATTTAATACATTCTTATTCTATGCATTCCTGTGCTCTCAGCGTCAGAAGATTGCTCCGCCACCAAAATTTGGAATATCTGATCAAGAGTGAACGAGGAAATTGCTATAAACACGTCTCAGAAACGCCACGAGAACGGCGGCTTTTTCCTGAGGAAGACAAGATAATGAACCAGCAGAGAGTGCAGGAGGATAAGCACTGGATAAATTACACATTATACATCATACTGCCAGGGATTTATAAGATACCTGATCTTTCAACAAACATACCCCCAAAAATTTGGGTATACCGTACCGTACAGGCATACAGTAGTATATACATGACACTGTATAGGATATACATGACACTATAGGGATACAGTAGTATATACATGACACTGTATCAGCATACAGTAGTATATACATGACACTGTATAGGGATACAGTAGTATACACATGACGCTGTATAGGGATACAGTAGTATATACATAACACTGTATAGGCATACAGTAGTATATACATGACACTGTATCGGATATACATGACACTGTATAGGGATACAGTAGTATATACATGACACTGTATCGTCATACAGTAGTATATACATGACACTGTATAGGGATAAAGTAGTATATACATGACACTGTATCGTCATACAGTAGTATATACATGACACTGTGTAGGGATACAGTAGAATAAACATGACACTGTATAGGGATACACTAGTATATACATCACACTTTATAGGGATACAGTAGTATACACATGACATGTTGTAGGGATACAGTAGTATATACATGACACTGTGTAGGGATACAGTAGAATAAACATGACACTGTATAGGGATACACTAGTATATACATCACACTTTATAGGGATACAGTAGTATACACATGACATGTTGTAGGGATACAGTAGTATATACATGACACTATATAGGCATACAGTAGTACATACATGACACTATATAGGCATACAGTAGTATACACATGACGCTGTGTAGGGATACAGTAGTATATACATGACACTATATAGGCATACAGTAGTATACACATGACGCTGTGTAGGGATACAGTAGTATATACATGACACTATATAGGCATACAGTAGTATACACATGACACTATATAGGCATACAGTAGTATACACATGACACTGTGTAGGGATACAGTAGTATATATATGGCACTGTATAGGTATACAGAAGTATATATTTTTGTGACATTGCACAGGCATATAGAAGTATATATGTGACACTATAGGGATAATGTAGTATATACATGACATGGTATAGGCATAAAATAGTATATTCATGACAATGTACAGGAATCCAGAATAATAGGCATGGCACTGTAAAGGCAAACAGTATATACATGACATTTTAAAGGGATAAAGTAGTGTTTATGTGACACTCTAGAGGCATACAATAGTATTCCATCCAGTATGTAAAAAATATATTTCTAAATTCCTTAAAGAGGTTTGCCCATGAAAGAAAATTCTCAAATTTCAATCCCCTAGTGACATTTACACAATAAAGATCATTTTTAACCCCTTACTTTACAATTTTACTGTTTTATTGCTGTTTTAGCTCTTCTCACTCCCTATGCAGGTCAATATAAGATTCCAGGGTGGGTGGGGGGGGAGGGGAGTCTCTAAGCAAACACTTCAGGATTCCTCTAGTTCTGTGTGCTGTGTGCTAGTTCTGTGTGCTTAGATTACAAGGGTACAACCATATATAAACTTTTATTTAGCTTCTGAACATTGTACAAGTATCTGACACATAGAAAGAGAGATGAGACAGATCAGAGAAGAGGTAATGATGTCCATGAAAAGCATATTACACACAATTGCATTCTCAGCTCTGCTACAAAACATACTGTCAGATCTGATGTGTCCCCCCTCCCCTGGATAAAGACCTTATCTGTGTGTAGCTTGTAGCTTTACTCTCCTCACGCTGCTTGCCAGCAGGAAGTCTCTGCGTGAGATCCTTCTGGAATGCAAGGTTGGGGTCACAGCAGAGAGCAGTCATACAGGAGCACATTTACAAAGGGCTTATGTCAGACTTTGCTCTTTAAGTGAAAACAGCTTTCACAGGTATTTAAGAAGAGCCTTTGGGCTCGCTATATCGTCAATTTATTCATCTTATGGGAAGGTACCTAAGAGCAATTCACTTGTCTAGTTGAAGATCTAAACCACAATAATCTAGGTCTCTGTTTTACATACAAGATGCATTGTGTGTATCTGCCATTTCTGGATATACTTATCCAAAAGAACAGTAAATGGGAGCTATGTACCACGATTTATAGAAAACCGACTGCAACCAACTCCCTACTTAGGTGGGAGTCCAACCACCCACCAGCACTTAAAGGGGTATTCTCATCTGGGCATTCACATTCAGTTTCATTTATCTGCCATCTATAAACATTTCTTCAATTAGATGTTATTAAAAAAATGTTCCTTTGTGAAGATAATTTCTCATAAATGTAGTCATGTTGTCCCTTAGAAACGAGATAGCTTCCCCGGATACGACCACCTCACATTTTGGCAGCGGTGGCCAGACATGCGCTATAGAGTCCTGCCGGACCACCAGGATTCAGCAATCATTACCACAGGACGGCTGTGGGACATGTAGTAACTCCCGGACATTTCTTATACAAAAACTTTTTGTTTATTTGTGCAATCTCTCCAGCAGAGGTGGCCGTATCCGGGGACACAATCTTGTTTCTAAGGGACCATATTACTACATTTATGAGAAATTATCTTCACACAGGAACATTTTTTTTTAATAACATCTAATTGAAGAAATGTTTATAGATGGCAGATTAATGGAACAGAATGTGAATGCCCAGAAGAGAATAACCCTTTAACAGGGGTATCCCCTTTGAACAATATCTTAGACTTAGAAGGATTGCTCTTCAACCAGTGAATTCATCACCCAAGCCAGAGAAATGCGTACATGCTTCAAAGCAAGAGGCTACCCCGACACGGTCTTACATACAGCATACAAGAGGGCACTTAAAGGACACGTGTCATCAGGTCTGTGTCACTAGTCCTGCCTCCTCTACCTGTTGGAGCAGCTCACAAGAATTCCATCACAGCCTTTATCTAGTCAATTCATACATTAATGATTGTAAAATCATCTTTTCTTTATTATGTAAATGAGGCTGTTCGCATGGTCAGAGGCAGTGATGTCACCCCTATTCCCCCTCCCCTCTCCTCCCCCTGCTCATGTCTGTGTGTAATGTATAGTAAATCATTGCTGGTGTCTGTGCTTTATCTGCTGACATGCTGCATCCTCCTAATACACAGAGACACAGACATGAGCTACACATGAATCTGACATGTTCTGCTATAACATGGCTGCATCGTGGAGCTGTTGTATCTCTCCTATACACACACAGGCTGCAGGGGGCACCAGCACCAGGGAGCACATGGAGGAGACATTACACCATTATACAGGCTGTCAGTCAAGCACTGGGGGTGTGGCTGTGCCTCCCACTCATGAATAAGCTGGACAGCTTGAATATGCTAATGACTCTTTGGACATTTCACAGGTCATTTGCATACAGCTATAGGACCTCATAGCTTAGGTTTACAGGCATGTAGAGGGACAATGAAGGGATAGAGGCAATGCTTACTAATGGCAGTTTATGAAAATATATTTAGTTTAAGGGGTTATTTTGCAGGGGGATCTGGCATTGCTCCAAGAGCCCATCTGGCTCATTAGCATAATTGTAAAAGTTAATTTTAGAAAGAAGGAGGCCGCTGTTAACAAATATAAGAAGATTACCACATTTTCAGTGCCTGGATATTGTTTATGCATGTTTGATTTTGATGATGGATTTCCTTTAAATGGCATGTACCATCAGTTTACTGATGGCACAAATGTCCTACTAAGAATTCCTAAGGAATAATTGTCCTCAGGACTTCTTTTATTTGAACTCTATAAGCTGCAATTGCAGGTCTTTTCTAATATCATGAACGCCCCTCTTGGAGCATCCGAACCTTGTGATCCAGACTGGTTCTTGCTTGGAATGTGTTGAACTGCCGCAGTTAAGATGCCATAATAATATTATGCTCTCTATTGGATATGGGTCCTAATGAAAAGTTACATCATTTCTATTTGTAAACGCTGATTTGATTAATTTTGTACATGTCTTCACTACGAGTATTCAATGTTGTTTTTTATGTACATATCATCCTGTATTTATATTACCTGGATCTGTCCCATGTCTTCAGGATCACTTTAGTCAGGTGACCAAGTTGTTCCAGGGGGTGGGTATATATCTCACAATATATCTCAGCGTTTTTCTAAACCGGTTAACCATGACTAAGAGTGCCTAGTGCATTTGAAACGCGTAGGTTATTTTTCCTCATATATGGTCTAGGGCAGTGATGGTAAACCTTTTAGGCACTGAGTGCCAAAACTACAAGCAAAAGCCAGATATTTTTCACAAAGTGCCAAATGCCAATTTAAGGTAATTCACAGGTTTCAAATGTATTGGCGCCCTGATGACACTAATACAAGAGAAAGAAGGAGAAATTTGGATTTTTATTATAGTTTCCCTCTAAAGTCCTCTTAACAGGATGAATCATGGGTCCGGGGAAGAGGCTACAATGATAATCAAGCTCTGTCCACAACTCCTTGATTCAGGTTTTGAGTCCTGAATGTTGACCTTTGTGCTGGGCGATGGCTTGGGTGCCCAAAGAGAGGGCTCAGAGTGCCACCTCGTGTCATAGGTTCGCCACCACTGGTCTAGGGGTTATGCATGTATATTTTATGTATATTTTAATATGATATTGCAATAAAGTCTGGACGGACAAGAAAAGTTTTATCCCATCACTGGTGCGGAGCTCCATTTTTTCTTCAAAACACAGAGCTAGAACAATTATGCAAATTAGTTTGGCGACGTAGCTGGAGTGGCTCGTTCTTTAATTCACCCACCCGTTCTTAAACAAGTCCTGCCCGGTCCCAGCTGTGCAGTGTATAGAGCTGGTGATGGGTGGGATTGCGAGGGACTTATATCGGAACGGGGAGAGTGAATAAATTAAAAGATGAGGCGCTCCATGGACGTATCCGGAGTGTACCAGGTTAATTTGCATAACTCTATATTGCCACAAATTGCGGAGTTTAGAGTTATAAAAAAAGAAGTCTTGAGGACACGTCTACCATCTCGATGTCCTTTAATACAGTGGAAGTAACCCGAACAGATGATAAAGAAATCAAAATCCTCAGGCGACACTAAAACACTTCGTTTATTGATCTTTCTTCCTTCTTCTTGTCAAAAACAATAGCCCTTATCCCTGAGTTAAAGTCGTCTTTTAATTGCTCTTTTTTACTCCACTAAATGAAGGAACAATTGAAGTTTTCCTTTATTAAGTATTAATCATTTAGTTTGCATATTTAATAAAGTGAGACATGTTTCAGAATTATTTAAGGAACCGGTTTAATTATTTCTGTCTAAATATAAATATTGAATGGGATTTTTAGTAAATCCAAACAAAACGGAGTATAGGAATAAAACAGATTCACTTTCTAAAAGGGATATTTCCATTTCATAAAGCGATTGCATATCACTAAAATATGCCAGCACTTTATCATCTGTGGGATGAGACCCTTTCCTGTGGCTGTCTAGCCATTGGAAAGTGAAATTGTCTACTGTTTACATTCCTATATACCACGTCATATGTGTATGCCATATTTACTGCTGTCTGTGTATTAAATTCTTTATTGGTTCATAGTAGACATCAGTCACATATGTCAATGGTGTAGGATCTGTGGTTGTCTGCTACAATATATAGATATGGAAACCGAAATGTACAGGGGTATCCTGGTACTAAAGGTTCCTGGGATGAGCGAGTATACTGCTCGGTCGAGTATTAGTATACTCGGACCGGCTCGTTACTCGGACGAGTATCTCGCCGGCTCGAGATCGAGCAGTAAATTAATAAAATAAATTGAATAAAAGTATTTTTACTTTTATTCAATGTGTTCACTGTTTTTAATGTTTTAATTCTATTCTTCACTTTGCAGCTGTGCGCGCGTATCTCCGAACCTATCGGGAGACACGCGCGCACACCTGCAATGTGAAGAATAGAATTAAAACATTAAAAACAGTGAACACAGGAGCATTTAAGTGCAGAACACATTGAAAGAACACTATTCTTCACATTCCAGATGTTCGTGCACATCTCCTAACTTAGCGGGAGACACGCGCGAACACCTGCAAAGTGAAGAATAGTGTTATTTCAATGTGTTCTTACAAGTAAAACATCTGCAAACATCTGGAAATTTTTTTTTTGCACTGTGCTTTTACTGTTCAGTTTTATTAAAAAAATGCTCGGGTCTCCCATTGACTTCAATGGGGCTCGTTATTCGAGACGAGCACTCGAGCATCTGGAAAAGTTCGTCTCGAATAACGAGCACCCGAGCATTTTAGTGCTCGCTCATCTCTAGACATCTACCATCAGTGTAGTGAAGGTAGATGTGTCCGAGTAAGAAGTTCCTGCCACTAGCACTCAGGACACATCCAGGGTAGGCTCCAGGTTTTTACTAGGCCCCTGGGCGATAGAGCCTCAGTGGGCCCCTTTGCGGGCCGCCCTCCAGTAGCCACACTGCCCTCCGTCCTACTTAGCCACACTGCCCCCCTACACCTGTAGACACCCTGTATCCCCCTCCCCCTGAAGACACATTGATCCCTCCTCCCCCTGAAGACACATTGTATCCCCCCTCCAGCTACACTGCCCCCCCTCCAGCTACACTGCCCCCTCTCCAGATACACTGCCCCCCTCCCCCTCCAGATACACTGCCCCCCTCCAGCTACACTGCCCCCCTCCCCCGAGCATAGAGGCAGAAAACTACACTAGCCGGATGGTGATAATTTGTACCAGTGTCTTAAAGCGACACTGGTACTATTCATCCGGGGGCCCGAGGGGGGTAGCCGGGTGCTGGCGCCGAGCCTGGAAACATCTACCATCACTAAACTGATGGTAGATGTCATTTATAGGAGGTATTTTCCCTTTTCATTTCTAGTCCTTCCTCAAAACTTTTTTTAAAATTTTGATACAAATTACATAAAAAAAACTGTGTACAGAGCTGTGGGTGGTCTGTACGCCCTTTTCATAACTTTTTATTAAATTTCTTATATTTAGCAAAATGGCAAAAAAATTGCATTTTCGTTTTTTGGGCGCTATTTTCCATTATACGCCGGGAAATTATATTTTGATAGATCGTACTGTTTATTTAAATTTATATCAGTTCTAGGGAACGGGGGTGATTTGAATTTTTAGGTTTTTTTAAGTTGAATTTCGTTTTTCTAACTTTATTTATTTTTTACTATTTTTCAGGACCCCTAGGGTAATTTAACCCTAGGTTGTCTGATTAATCCTACCATATACTGCCATACTACAGTATGGCTGTATGTGGGGATTTTGCACATTATCTATTACAATGTGCAAATAACACATTGTAATAGCCCAAAATATGACAGCCTCGGGTCTTTGTGCTCCCCGATGACGTCACGGGGAGTGTTTATCTGAGCCAAGATTGCGGTGCCCGCTCATTAATGCCGATCGCCCGCTCATTAATGCCGATCGCCCGCTCATTAATGCCGATCACGGGTGTTAGGAAAGGGTGTTTGCTCCATTGTAGAGCAAACACCCACTGAGTATGAAGAGGTCCGTGATTCTACTTCATACTCCCCCCTCCACTACTGGACGTACAGTAACGTCCAAATGTGGTAAGGGGTCTTAAAGGGGGTATTTTATAGCCTGTTGACCATTAAGGGGGAGTATTATACTTTGTGTGTACAACAGGTAGTGAGGTTAAGGACAAGGCTTGTAAACCAGAAATTTTCAGCAGTTTGCCCTTCTCCCACCATTCTCTAGGTAAGACAAGGGTGTCCCCAGTTAAAAAAAAGGTTGCAGACCAGTAATCAATGGTATAAGTGTTTGTATCCTCCTCCTTACTAACATTGCCCCTTTCTAAAACAGTTACTCACTGATTACCCACCCCAAGTGCAATAACAATAAACTTTTATGTCCCCACATTCATAATCCCCTTTTGTGCCCCAAAAGTAATAGGCACCAAAATAGATCCAACACCTGATACACCATATAATGTTAGAATGGGTTAATACAATGAATATGGCTTTTAATCAACAACTACTTTCACATTCAGGCTGAGCACACAAGGTCCAGCAGCAGGTCCTATTAATCTTGGCTAAGTCCTAAGTATCATTTACCAGCACCAGCGCAGACAGCACTGCGGATGCTCCAGAGCGGGATCTAAGTGTAATAACCTCTGCCCTGAAGACTACCATTGCCCTGAGTTGTCTGAAAAGCACCATATATTTATTTTATGTGATTTTTAGACCCACAGAACCACCTGCTGCTCTCACTTAATTCTCAGCCTTGGCGACTGTGCAAAGAAAAAAGAAGATTACGTGATAAGAAATCCTAGTACACGACTATCATGGCAACAAACATCTAATGCTTCTTATGTTCCCATCCACCGATCAAAAACAAGGCAATAGAGGAGGAATAAAACCAGAAGTAGAAGTTTCTGCAGAATGTGGATGTTACAAATACCTGATGACAATCTAAATAATCACTTTATCACTAATGGGCTGGTCCAACACCTACGTCCCCCATTGTTTCACTACGTGGATGCTAATGCCATTAACACTCAATAAATATGGATAATTCTTAATTTAAAATTAGTTTTTTTTACAGATTTTGCAAAAACTTCTTTGAGATCAGTCAGTTTGCCTTCCTTTCTGCTTAAGAGTTTGGGGACCCCTGATTTGGTTGCACGGACCCCTGGAAACCCTTATTAGAAAACACTAAATGACCCCTTGCAAGATGCACAAGCGTTATGTGTGCTTTCTGAGCCTTATTTTAAAGGAAACCTACCACTTAGTATGGCAGGGGTAAGCTGTAAGTACCGAGCACCAGCTCAGGGTGAGCTGGTGCCGGTACTTACTTTCGTTAGTGTTAAAACCGCGGTATCGCGGTTTTAACACTTTTTAAACTTTAAGGCAGAAGACACTTCGGCGCTGCGTGCGCACGATCGTGCGCGCGCCTCCATAGGAAATAGCGGAGATGTTGCGCGCGCACGGTCGCGCGCAGCGCCGAAGCCCCTTCTGCCCTAAAGTTTAAAAAGTGTTAAAACCGCGATACCGCGGTTTTAACACTAACGAAAGTAAGTACCGGCACCAGCTCACCCTGAGCTGGTGCTCGGTACTTACAGCTTACCCCTGCCATACTAAGTGGTAGGTTTCCTTTAAGGGGTTTTTCAGGAAGCTCTGCTACATCTCACAGATATGCCCCTTCCCCCGGATCTCCCTGTAGTTTGCAGTTTGCAGCCTCTCTCTCTGCTCACAATCTCCTGGCAGGAAGTAATCAGTGAGTGTCTCTGAGCTCCGTGCAGGGGGCGGAGCTACAGGCACAAGGCAGAGATAGACAGAAATCTCATCTGCATGATCTCACACAGAAATCCAAGAAGGCGGCTCAACCCTAAGTCAGAAGTTATATGGTCTTGTCTAAGGGACAACTGAAATTGTGTACAGCAGGACTGATAGGGACAGGTTGAACTTGAAATGCTATATCTGTGAAATGCTGCATTTTTGTTAATAAGAGTGAATTAGAGAATGTGTTATTTTGTTATCCTGAGTACATATAAGAATCTTGTCTTTGTGGGAATACTCCTTTAAGATAGGTCATGAATCGTCTATTGGTGTGGGGGGGGCAAACATCCAGCCTCGGCAACAATCAATTATTCGGCACACAAACAATTTGGCTCCATGTCCAGGTCACTGCTATCTGCAGTCCATGGACGCTACACGGACTGTTTCTGGCTCCTTGCTCACTGATGATCTAGTGGCAAACAGCTGATCAGCACATGGGCATACAGATAGGACATCCATAGTAATTCCTGGAAAATCCCTTTAACAGCCTTTTGTGTTTGCATTTAAAGAAAGAACTTGGGCCATTTCTATTGTAGCTTAGCATACGACCTGCGTCACATAGTGCTACTTTCTTTTTAAACTTTAAAGATACATTATCTAGAAACACAGTGACATTTGGGATTGATACAAAGGTTCTGCTTATCTGCAGCTTCCACTAAACAGTTTGATATACGGCGTAGTCACATTTTTCGGGAATCACAGCCTCTGAGGCAAAGTGTAATAGCTTTACTGTCTGCCATGATTTCTAGCACAAGGAACTCTCAGATAAGAATTTTTGGTTTCAGAGTTTTTTAAAGAAATTTTAACATTTTCCATAAGACAGATACATGGAGGGCGGGGGGATTTATCACTGCTTCTACAAATGTTTTGCCGCTATCATATCATATGATAAATGACCCTTATGGTTTCTATACCATCAAGGAGGACACCCCAAATTAAAGGGGTTAACCAATGAACAATTTGCTTTTTAATGGGGTTCTCCAGTGTGTAGAATTCACAGCTTCCTTTATCATAGTTACTGTGCTGCCAAATAGCCTTATACCATGCTAAGCACAGGAGAAAATGAGAGTATTAATACATCCTTCTTAAAGGGACCCTTTCTCTAGATTTTTCCACAGTAAACTGCTAGCTCCCTCTGGTGGGGTATAAAATGTCTAGAATTACCTACCTTATGTGAAATCTCACCCACTTACCTTTAATAATAACAATAATTCCTTATTTACATAACGCTTACAGCTTACGCAGCGCTGCACAGAGCTTGCCAAATTGGTCCCTGTCCCCATGGGGCTCACACTCTAAACAACCTACAAGTATGTTGTGGGAGGAAACCGGAGGACCCGGAGGGAACCCACACAAACATGGAGAGAACATACAAACTCTTTGCAGATGTTGACCTGGGTGGGACTCCAACCCAGAACATCAGCGCTGCAAGGCAGAAGTGCCACCCACTCAGCCACCGTGCTGCCCTTAACCTATAAAAATCCCCTCAAATCTGAAAATGAACACAGAAGAGTTGTATTTGACCAAGAAGAGTCACTTTTAGAGGCTGCAGAGGGAATGTCATAGATACACTGTTATTTATATAACCCTGTTACCTCTCCAGGGAATTATTTGGCTTGTTCATCTATATGACCTAGAACCATGCTTATGTTGTCATATGAGAATCTCATCTTTCAGTTCACAACAGGCTTGTGGTTCTGTGATCTACAGAACCGGAGATAAAGACAGTTAAAGGCAGGGGGGATTTATCATACACTGATGCATTAAACCCTTCCCCTGCAGAAGCACCATGCAACTCCCTTTACGGCTCTTCATGCCTACTGGCATGGAGGTGGCACGAGGGGTAAAATAATCACAATTCCTACCATTGTACAAGTAATTGTGATTATTTTTAAGGCATGTCTCCCCCATAGTTGGAAATGTGAGTTGCATACAAAATCCAATTCCTTCCTTTTATTTAGTCTGCATCATTGGTGATGGAAATCATAGAACAACAAGACTGATGCAAACTGAAAGATCAGATTCTTAGATGCCAAAAGCATTTTTTCAGGTGCTATAGAACAGAAGATAGGGGGGATTTGAAGTGACACTCCCTCTGCAGCCTCTAACCTTCACTCTTCTCAGGCAAATATGACTCTTCTCTACTTATTTTTACTTGATTTTGGAGGACATTTTCAAATTGCACAAATAAGAGGGGATTCTAGAAAGGACATTTCATGCCCTACCTGGGGGCTAAAGTATATTGGGGTAAAATATGGAGGCATGTTCTGCCTTGTTGTTTCTATGAGTTGCTTAGTCCATAACTGATCAGATGACATTACTACAGCTATCCTACTGCATAGGATTTAATATTGGGTATACCAATATTAATATATTTAGCAATATAAAATCTATACATTAAGAGTTGTGTGACTTTCTAGATGGTAGCTAGAAACTGGTAAACTTTTTGAGTACAATATTTTGCCCAAATCCCCTGACAAACTATATTATATGACCTTATAGCAAAATGTGGGGTCAGGTCCATCTATACTATGACAACAGTCAGATCAGGTCAGGTCAGTGCATGGTACACACATAGGGGATTTTCTGGTGAACAAGCCCTGAAATAGGGGCAAATACTGGCATACGGCTAGAAAATTGCACTTATTTCGCTCTTATGCCACCTCCACATCAAATAAGGATGGAGCGGTGTGGCAAAGCCGGCAGCTGAGTGTGCCAGTGCGGTGCGTTCCTGTGCGCTGCCTATAGCCTGTGCCCTTACCAGCACAACCTATAATGACATTTTAAGATAGGTGGTACCTGGTGTAGAAGTGCCCCACCAGTGCAGCACATCGCAGCTGCCCGCTGAGTTTTATTAGTTGCCCAGAGCCTGCTGATAAATCAGGCGGGAGGGCGAGGACAACATGATAGGATGGTGCACTTAGCTCCATGATAAATGTGATAAAAAGCAGCATTGCATTTAATAATACTAATAATACACAAATATAACCAAGGTACATACATATTACATGCAAGGATATGCAGTATAATAATTTGTTATTGCTGTGAAGTCAAGGGCTTTTCATCTATGTGCAACTGATCTCTAATATTTCAACAAACTTTGCATAAATTAGAGAAAAATGGTTCTTCCTCTTCTTATTATGGCACTTCCTATGCTTCCACCTTCCCTTCTAATCTGCATTTGCTCTGTAACTCTGCTGTATTCCATATTGCTAGCTACAAATCAGAAGCACTCATAGTCCAGGATATTACATAGAAGTCTATGCAGAGGGGAGGGGGAGCAGTGAGTCAGAGCAGCTAGGTCTCCAGCCATCTACTCAGTGAGACCAGTCAATTACAATACAGTCTTAAGAAAGAGAAGCTGCTACAAAATAATGGTTACAGGTCACATAATGATCATAAACAGTCTTATTACCTATATGAACCACACTAGATTACTGACTTCAAGACTTTAAAGGTGAAAGCTATTTATAAAAAAAAGACTTTTATCTTTACTTGCATATAAAAGTTTATTTTTGTATATTTCTTATAATATAGAAAACATTTGTATTAATGACTTGGGAGATAAGACATTGTGATATAAAGGACATTGCGATTGTTCAGGGACAGGTGTACTGATCAGGCGTCTTCTTATAGGTAATATTCAGCGATATTTGTGTATACAATGTTTGTCTACGCAATCAGATTTCTTTTAATGGCGCATATTGTCAGTGAATTCATTTTTAGAAAGACTCAGTATAAGGCTGTGTGCTATACGTACTGTATAATCTGCATACACTTTCCATCTGTATGAATACAATGTTCAGCTGATTAGACAGAATAATATGTAATCAGGGCTGTCATATCGCTGGGGCTGAGTATTTAGCGCGCCATAATGAAGTGTTATATAGAAAATTATATATCCTTCCCCCCAAACGTTTCAGATTACTGAATGAACTGGTGAGAACGGGATAAAAGATATATTAAGAAGAAAAATCACAAATAGTGTCAAAAGTTAAAGTGGCCTCATTAATACAACAATAATGAACTAAACGTCAAGATGTTCGTCAATCTTTGGGGCTTAGTCAGTCTCTGATTACTCACTGGTAAGTGTCTACTTCAGTGATTTTCAACTAGTGTGCAGTGGCACACTAGTGTGCCGCGACACATGGTCGGGTGTGCCGCGGGGAAAGTTCCCCAAACTATGGTGCCCCCTGTGTTTTGTTTCCCGGCAATGCGCAGCGATGCGCAGTCACGGCTTCTTACAATGTAGGAGACGTGTACAATAACACATGCACAAGCTTTGAATCTCGAGCGACAAAATGACGTCACCGAGGCCGGCGCATCATCCTGAGAGCGGAGAGACTCTCGCATTTGGCCACCGCCAAGATAATGCCCACCAATAATGCTGACTATATGAGCTTTTGCCTGAGTATATGAACTGTTGGTAGAATACTCAGCATATGAGCTGGTACTTTTAGTACTCCAGCAGTATACTGCATATAACAATGAGAAATGTAAAATGAGAAATACTATAGTCATGAGGCTGGAGTACTACAAGCACCAGCTCATATGCTGAGTATATGAGCTGGCACTCGTACTCTGGCCATAGTACTTCTCATTGTATCCCTTTATTTTGCAGTATATGAGCCACATAATAATCAGCACCATATACTAAAAACAGGGAGAAACTGAGAACTGTTGGGTAAGAGCTTTGTGTGTGTCTTTCCACTATTCCTGCCAGGATATCCCTTTTGTGTTTATCGAAACAGGCCCAGGTTTCACACTGAGTGAATAAAATAAATGTAGAATCTATATTATTAACTATACGTATAATATGACGGTTTTAGTGTCATTTCGTGCTATTTTGGTTGGTGGTGTGCCCCAGGATTTTCTAAGTATAAAAAGTGTGCCGCGGCTCAAAAAAGGTTGAAAATCACTGGTCTACTTCATGCTTACCAACTTACTGTAACATTAGCAAATTGCATAAGTAGCAATTTCCCAAAATACTACAATTAAAAAAAAAATTAAAGGGGTTGTTCATCAACAAGTAAATGTTATTGTTTGTGTGATGAAAAGTTATACCATTTTCAAATATACTTTCTCACAATTTTCTAGATCTCTGCTTGCTTTCATTGGACGGGAAGCTTCATTGCTCACTTCCTGCCCCGGTCCATGGTCATGTGATGTCACACAGGTGCACGGCTCGTTAGTCTAAAGTCTAAAGGTTGAAAATCACTGGTCTAAAGAGAGTAATCGGAGCTATGTGATATAACAAGCCATGCACCTGTGTGACATGATATGACCATGGACTGGGTCAGGAAGAGAAAAATGAAGCTTCCTGTTCAATGACAGCAAGCAGAGATCTAGAAAACAGTGAGGAATTTATATAGAAAGTATAGTGGAAACTTGTTACATTTTCATTACTCAAGCAGCATCAAATAATCCTTTTATACATGGAACAATACACAGTAAATATAGATTCCACTAGATAGAGCTTACAATGCTTCAAAGATGGCCGAAATAGGAACATACTGCAGAGACAAGTAACTTTTGGTGGCAAGTCCTCCAAATAATAAGATAGCATCAGCCAACATATGGAAAATATGTTACCAGTTACACATGAATACAATATCAATATTGTTGCAAGACATGAGATTTCAGCTTTTATTTCTTGCACATATCCCCCAATAGCTTTCCAGTAACAACAAAATATGTACTTACAATGTATTTCTCGTTCCAGCACTGGGGGCAGGTGGTCTTCTTACCCTGAAAAATGCATTAGGGTTAATCTAGTGTCCACAAAAAGGTGGAAATACATCATAAATATCTGTGGCAGTAACACACATCATGATCATGTACTTAGGAGGAATGGAAGGTATCAGACGTTGGCGTCTAGGTTTGGGAACCCAAGTGATAGATTGTTTATAACTGTGGCACATATATTTTATAAAGTTTTTTTTAATTATACAAAAGCACAAATACAACTTGTACAAAAATCATAAAATACAAACAATTCATAACACACACACACACATTATATATATACACTCACCGGCCACTTTATTAGGTACACCTGTCCAACTGCTCGTTAACACTTTATTTCTAATCAGCCAATCACATGGCGGCAACTCAGTGCATTTAGGCATGTAGACATGGTCAAGACAATCTCCTGCAGTTCAAACCGAGCATCAGTATGGGGAAGAAAGGTGATTTGAGTGCCTTTGAACGTGGCATGGTTGTTGGTGCCAGAAGGGCTGGTCTGAGTATTTCAGAAACTGCTGATCTACTGGGATTTTCACGCACAACCATCTCTAGGGTTTACAGAGAATGGTCCGAAAAAGAAAAAACATCCAGTGAGCGGCAGTTCTGTGGGCGGAAATGCCTTGTTGATGCCAGAGGTCAGAGGAGAATGGGCAGACTGGTTCGAGCTGATAGAAAGGCAACAGTGACTCAAATCGCCACCCGTTACAACCAAGGTAGGCAGAAGAGCATCTCTGAACACACAGTACATAGAACTTTGAGGCAGATGGGCTACAGCAGCAAAAGACCACACCGGGTGCCACTCCTTCCAGCTAAGAACAGGAAACTGAGGCTACAATTTGCACAAGCTCATCGAAATTGGACAGTAGAAGATTGGAAAAACGTTGCCTGGTCTGATGAGTCTCGATTTCTGCTGCGACATTCGGATGGTAGGGTCAGAATTTGGCGTCAACAACATGAAAGCATGGATCCATCCTGCCTTGTATCAACGGTTCAGGCTGGTGGTGGTGGTGTCATGGTGTGGGGAATATTTTCTTGGAACTCTTTGGGCCCCTTGGTACCAATTGAGCATCGTTGCAACGCCACAGCCTACCTGAGTATTGTTGCTGACCATGTCCATCCCTTTATGACCACAATGTACCCAACATCTGATGGCTACTTTCAGCAGGATAATGCGCCATGTCATAAAGCTGGAATCATCTCAGACTGGTTTCTTGAACATGACAATGAGGTCACTGTACTCAAATGGCCTCCACAGTCACCAGATCTCAATCCAATAGAGCATCTTTGGGATGTGGTGGAACGGGAGATTCGCATCATGGATGTGCAGCCGACAAATCTGCGGCAACTGTGTGATGCCATCATGTCAATATGGACCAAAATCTCTGAGGAATGCTTCCAGCACCTTGTTGTATCTATGCCACGAAGAATTGGGGCAGTTTTGAAGGCAAAAGGGGGTCCAACCCGTTACTAGCATGGTGTACCTAATAAAGTGGCCGGTGAGTGTATATATATATATATATATATATATATATATATATATATATATTAATTATAAAGTTTGATAAGGACAAGAATCTTAAAGTGCGTGTGTGAGATAGCATCCCTGGGGGGATTAGCAGCAGGATTGTTAAAGGTGAACCAAAGCCCCGACAAAAGTTCGGGCCATTTAACCTGAAGTGACCCAAAAGCGACTCCCTTCATACAAATGAAACCTCTTCAGTCTGTAAGTTCATGCAAAGGATGCAAAAAAATTTTTTTCACCAGTGAAAATACCACGCCCCCTTTTCTGAGGCCACGCCTTATTTAAATACTCATCATAAAAGTGTCTAAAACTAATGTGGTGCAAGGTATTTAAGACACCTGACTCTTAGATGACCCCTAGTTACACACAGACTTCTCTGACCACTGTGACCTGTAATGAAGCTGTGCAGATGCTTTACTTTAGTCCCAGGTTGCAATGATCAGCTGTAAGGTGTCTGTAAGGATGTTTTCTTTATAATCCTTGTTTCCATGATAACACAAAATTTTGAAAATCCAATTTTCACTAGGACAAAAAGAAAATTTGTCTGGAGTTACAATTATAAAATATACAGTTCTGACAAATTCAACTTAAGCACAAACCTAAATAACTCTTGTATGTAACCCGGGGACTGCCTGTACTTGTTTCTCTAAATATTTGGAAATGGTTTCACTGCAGCTACATTTCTAAAATAAATATATTGATGTTCTTATCATTCTAAGTATATAGGGGGTTATCCGTCATACGCCAACATTCATGCGCCGCTGCTCCGGTGCATACGGATACATCGAGAGGGTCCTGTGCAGAGTTTATCTCTACTCTGGGCCCTGTCTGGCGTAGATATAAACTCAGGCGGCGGTTTTTACATATAAGAAATTGCTGGCTGCAGTGTGAAGGCACGAGGACAGGAACGTCCTGTGCCAGTCCACTGCCCACCAGCCCCCGTCCCCTCAACACTCCACAACATGGAGCAGAAACCCTGATAAATATCCCACATAGTATACACCTGAAAATAGGAATACTAGTTTTTTTGTAAAAAAAAAATCTGACATTTTCATTGAAATTTTGGAGGACCTAAATTGCCATTTGCTCTTTTATTCCTCCTTCCCAGAAATTTAATCATCCGCTTTTGGTAGGAATAACAGAGGGACAGACAAACACACAGGGGGATATTTATCAGTACTTGTACACCAGTATTTTGGTGTAATGAAATAATTTTTCACAAAACCAAGATTTGCAATTATTTTCCCCTTTTTCCCACCACCACTTGGAGGGGTAAAGGGGGCCGTGACTGTCGACGGAATCAGCCAACATAGGGTGTTCCTGCTCCCACATCTGCACACCTGTAGCCTGTAACCGGGTGAATGTGCAATTCTATTCCAGGCAGAGGTGTCAGGCTCTAGGGGTAGTGGACCCACCGGACCACAACGCGCGATGAGGTAAGCCGACACCTGGGACCGGAATCTAATTGGCACCCGGTTTTCACCAGAGCCCGCCGCAAAGCGGGTTGGACGTGGTACCACCAGGTCGTTCCACAGGTGCGGCTTCGTCCGCGGTGGCAGCCAAGGCGAGGTACGGAGACGTCAGGCAGAATGGTAGTCGGGGATAGGCAGGAGGTTAGGATGGGCAGCACGGGATCAGAGTCAGATCACATAGCAACAGGTCAGGACAGATGGAACAGGATGAAAGTCAAACGAGGAATCGGGGTCACAATGGGGAATCGATAAAAAAGCACATGGCAACAATACAAGCTTTCTCAGAGGCATATAGCAAAAAGATCCGGCAGGGTGTGCAGGGAGAGGCAGGCTTAAATGGTATCCTTGGCGCGCTAGCCCTTTAAATCTTCTGAAACTGGCACGTGCTCCCAAGGAGTCGGGGACGCGCCTGCACAGCAGGGGACAGGTAAGTAGACGCGGTGGGGAGCCTGGGACTCTAAACACTCGTGACAAGGGGCCAGCATAGAATTGCCTATGAGCACAGCCACCTGGCAGATACATCACGAAATCCATAGAAATATGGGTTTGATGTAAGCTCAATATACATAAATCTGAAAGTAGCGTAAGAAAAAAATTAAACTGAACATTTGAAATAATAAAACATTGTTATTTTACGCATCCAACCCGTGACTTCATTATACATTTTTTCTTTGTGTAAATTGTGTATAAATGGTGTATTTTATATATATGTAGTATTGCAGAATTTCTGCTTTATCTCTGCTGCCACCTAGTGATAGTATTACAGTATGACACAATCCAATCCATCACTCAGAATTTAGAGTTGAGAAATAAGGCTCATGCTTCATTATGATACATGTCAGAGGGGTCCAGCTGTTCACTGGTTCATCATTATTGGATTTTGTAGTAATCAGACACCTGTAATATTGTAGATGAGACATCAAATTAGCCTACAACATGCCAACAGGGGCATTTACAGTAAGAGATGCATACCTGATTTATACTAAGCCAGGGTTAAACTCAAAACGAAAAGGTCAAAACAAATTAAAAACAGCAAACACCCCCCCCCCCCATCACTGGCCCATATGAGTGTAACACTAAATTGAATGTTTGCCATTTTCCAAAATTGATGCTAAAAGCACAAATTTCTTTAATGGAATTTTGCAAACACTGATAGAAAGCAACCAAAAGGATATGTATAAACATAAATTTAGGGTCAGGTTTATCATCACTTCTCATTCACTTTAATTCCAGCAATTATGAAAGAATAGCGCCACCTGCTGTTTTTGTTGAGAACTCCTTTTGTGTCCATCACAGTAATGTTGGGTATCTTGGTCTAAAGTGAACATACAGACAGTAAGGAATCCTGCCACAGATGTAAGACCTCAGAAATTAATTTCCTAGACATCTTATGGTCTTGCCCCAGTATAGAGTCTGTTTGGTAGGGTGTATGAGAACCCTGTAAGACTTTGATTATTAATCCATAAAAATTTGATTTTATCTGTACACGTTCAAATATCCCAAAAATGAAGACTGAAATTCAGGGGGTAATATTTATCCCCTCAATTCTATTCTCTATCTTTGGAATATTTGAACATCCCATGTCACGGATCATGGATTAATAATCAAAAATATTCAAATAGCTTGTGTAGGAGAGGTATGGAAATGAAGAGATTTAAAGGGATTTGTGTATGTGAGTTGTAGAAAAAAAGGAAAAAAAATTAAAAAAGGAAAGAAAATAAACCTTTGGTAATAAGTGGTTAATATATAACTGGGTTGCTCTAGCTCCAGACGGAGATATGACTCAGTAATGACTTGGAAAATAAATGCAGAACAAAATGGCGTTGTTTATAGACGAAAAGGAAGAACGGGTGAAAATTCAATTTCGATTTATTAATTTGGCAACAAGTTTCAAAGCCAGAATGGCATCTTCATCAGGCCAAGGCTTAAATCCTCAAGGTGCTAAGCCGCATTGGTGTGGTATTGATCCTTTTCATCTGTTGTGCGGCGCAACTATAAACAACCCTTACATTTATATTCCGAATAACTTGTCTTTGTATAGCCAGAAGGTACACACCTTGATATTAATCCATATAAATTTCATTTTATTGCTACAAGTTCAAATATCCCAAATATAGAGACTGGAATCGAGGGGGTAATATTTATCACTAGGGTTTCAGAGAGGTGAGGCAATGGGGCACATTTACTTACAAAGCAGCTGGAGTTCACAGAAAGTGCATTGTCCACGTATAATGCTGTGTGCTGCGATTCACGAAGATTGTGCGCCTGATATCATGAATGTGTCGCTTCTCCGCTCAGGTCCGACAGAGTTCACCATCTCTTTTTGTGGTGCATCTTTAACATAGGGCGTGCAACAAAATTTCAAAGTTAAATATGGCGCTCGGTCCGACAACAACCCCCCCCCAGGGCAGCTGCACCACAATCGCAGCGCAGACACTTCTTAAATACCTGTGCAAGACGTTTTAGCACTGAAGAACGCGCACAGTTCGACTAAAGTGCAGAGAAGGACCCTAAGAACATTTGGAATTGAGTATGAATAACATTTTTTTCTCTCTCTGTCAGTGACAAAGAGGGGGAAGTGGAGAATTTGAATTAGTGAAATTTTTCATAAAATTATGTATTTGTATGTTTTATGTACTAAAAAAATGTTTATATGTTGTCCTGTTCTGCCTCCTCCCCATGAAAGGGGAAGGAAGAGTGAACAAGATGTCTAGGGTGTTTCCTCAGTAATGTAACCTTACATGGACACTTACATCACTGGGGACCTCCCAGAACATACTCAGTGAAGGCCAGGGATGGATGCAATATTGTTGCATCTGCACCCATAGCCTATTTATCTCTAATGATACACTCAGTGTATTGGCTGGGAATTATATGCTGAACTTCTCTGACAAGCAGAGTGGAGACTGCAGTGTAAGAGGCCACCAGCTCATTACATCTGACGTACCGGAAGGAGCGGAGGAAAAGTTCACAGCAAAACAGTAGACAGTAACAAAATTCCTATAATATTTGTAAGTATACATTTAAAATAATGCTTAGAATTATGGGCTGGATGTAGTATAATAATATTCCTTACAGAAACAAATTAATAGTGACATTTTTCAAAGTCTGAGCATTGCTATAACATAAATTATGTATCCTAAACCCTTAGTTGAAAGCTTCATGAATTTTCTTGGACTAAGCCTTTGTTTTAGACCTCCTGATCTTGTTTCTGTGCTATGTGCACTGCAGATTAGAAGGATAATGAATGTGTAAAACATCCATTTCTTCTGTTCCATTCCCCCTGCCTGACCTTTGATCTGCCCCTATTATAGTCAATGTGCTAACATTCTGGAAAGCCGTGTGATGTGGGTGTTTTAGACATCAGGTAACTGGCGGTAACAATCATGAGGTGTCCAGGGTGCAAAACGATAAGAACATACAGGAAGTACACTCTTTATCTGGTTCCCACTAAGCTATTAAAAGATAATTAATCTAAATGAATCCCAAAGCTAAATAATTCAATAAAAATGTATTAAAAGATATTTCCCTAATATACATTCACATTGAAGAAAAAATTGTGTACCGTATGTACATTACTGGGTGGGTTACATTTCTGAATAACACATCTATGGCTAGCTTCAAGGAATTAGATAAAGTTCAGCACAGTACTACCGCTCTTATGGATATAGCACAGCACTACTGCTCCAATTCTTCATCCATGGGCACAGCACTGTACTACTACTCTTATTTATCCATGGACACAGCACAATGCTATTACTCTTATTCTTTATCGATGGACACAGCACAGTACTACTGCGCTTGTTATTTACCAATGGCACAGAACAGTACTACTACTCTTATTGTGGATGTATGGGTACAGCACAATACTACTCTTATTTTTCTTTTCTATGGGCACAGAACTACTGCTCTTTTTGCTCTCTATCGGCACAGCACAGAGCTACTGCTCGTATTTTTTAGCTTTGGGCAAAGCACAGTACCTACTACTTGTATTTTTTAACTATTGGCACAACACAATACTACTCTTATTCTTCTATTCTATGAGCACAGAACAGAACTACTGCTCTTTTTGCTATCTATGGGCAAAGCACAGTGCTACTGCTTGTATTCTTTAGCTGTGGGCACAGCACAGTACTACTACCCTTATTTTATACCTATGGGCACAGCACAGTACTACTACCTTTATTTTTTACCCATGGGCACTGCACAGTGCTACTGCTCGAATTATTTACCTGTGGGCACAGCACAGTACTAGTATCCTTATTTTTTACCAATGGGCACAGCACAGTACTACTACCTTTATTTTTTACCCATGGGCACTGCACAGTACTAGTGCTCGTATTATTTACCTGTGGGCACAGCACAGTACTAGTATCCTTATTTTTTACCAATGGGCACAGCACAATACTTCTTTTCTATGGCCACAGAACTACTGCTCTTTATCTATGAGCATAGCATTACTCTCTCCTAGGTGTTCCTGATTTTAAGGACTATAAATAAAAAATATATTTGTGTAATGCACAGTACTAGTACTCTTAACCTGCTATCTGCTATTAGCATACAATCCTTCACAGAACAGTAGTGATTAATAAAGCAGGGAGGCAATCACTTAATTCTTTATTTTTCTGAAGGATTTCGGACAAATAATCTATGTTGGCAGGAGCTTCCACAACAAACCATGGCTTATTAAAACTTTATCTAGTTATTGCACAAGAGTTTAAATGTGACAGCAGACATATCTATGCTCTGTCTCCTAAACCTCCCAAGAGTCTCCATAATATCCTTTACAATATTACTTTGAAACTTCATAACAGTAGAACCAAGTTCACACATTCTTGTTTTTAAAATTGCTTGGAAATGTTGGGGGAAAACCTCCAGTAGAAAAGCTACAGGTATAGAATTTGCTGCATGTTAATTATTGCTGCCCATTATCAGAGTTACAATGGTATTCTAGGAATAAGCATAATTCATATTCAAATGGGTCATTAAATTTAAGGTAATATGTAATTAGTTGTTATTTAAAATTTTGTGGACATACACTATAAAGAAGAATGAAAATGCTACTGCTCTTTAAATGCTACTGCTCTACTGATTTTGCCCCTCTGTAAAAGACACAGGGCAGAAGGTCACTGATCATATGTCCACAACATTGCTTGATCATGAGATTTGTAGTATTCTGTGGTGGCCATCTTAGAGATAACTCCACCTACTTTAGAAAGCCCCAAAAATGTTGTGAATCAAAAAAGAAAACTATTTAAGCTCCGTTCTGTGATTAATGACATTGGTCAACATTTAGTAAAGTGTTTGCACCAGTTTTCTGTCTGATTTTGCACTGAAAAGAAAGTGCAAACTACTAGAACATGTATTTATAAAGTGTCTGTGCCAGTTTTGTGTCGCAGCTTCCCATTATAAAAACCTGTCCTTGATCCAATATGGCTGTTTTTCAAGATGGCAGCCATGTTCTGGACATAGTCAAAAGAAAGGCCCCTCACTCGGAACATGGAGTATTTAGCTTAGCCTTTCTGAATAAAAGGGAGTCTTGGATCTCATCCTTCCTATAGACAAAGTGGAAAGAGAACAGTCCAAGGGATGTGACAGAACAGCACATCCAGGGGATACTATGGGGCAGATTTATCAAGCTGTCTCAACCAATTACAGCTCAGCTTTCATTTTACCAGTGCTCATGAATATTTTAAAGGGGAGCTGTGATTGATTGCCATGGGCAACTAGGAATATTCTGACTTTCAGACAGCTTGATAAATCTTCCCCTATATGTTTCTTATTCTGATCTGTTTCATGATTTAGTCTATTTAGTTCAATACAAGAAGTTGTAGGCTTTCTCTATTCCGTAGCTACTGAATTCTCACAAAGAATAAGAAGTGTTTTTTTCTTGAACACTTAAATTAATGTTACAATTGTACAATGGAGACATTCTGGCCGCACCATCATAGATTTTGCCAGTGTTATCAGCTCAGAGCGGTCACACAGTAAATTCGCTATTCTCACTCTGACCAATTAGCGGGGATGGATGATCTGCTGGTGATGGAAGTGCTATTCCTCCATTATAACCATCATGACAATATAATCTCTCACTAAGCTCTGAAGCATTATAACCTCAAACTTTTCCACTTAATTGAATGATGAAAAGACACATAGAAATAACTCTGTCATTAAGACCAATCAATTCCATAGGACTTTATTCACATCCTACATAATAATTGCTTGGATGAGAATATACGGTACAATACTTGTAGTGATCATGGCTATAAAAGGAATGCAAACAAGACATTTTTAAACAATTGGGAAAAAAAGTACATGAAATTGCACAAACCCCTCCAACCCTCTCAGTAAGGGTCACCCCTGGCAATGAATGGGCTGGTCCTGTCTATGCATGTAATGAGATGACAGATGAGACACCGAGCTAGGCTGGCTCCATGTATCCAGAGCTTATATGTTGCTTTTTTATATGGGTTAAACCACTTTTTTCTTTAACTTTGTCTACATGGTATGATGCCTTTTCTTCAAATATTTTTAAGGTCCTAAAATCTGGTATAGCTCTCTTTTTTCTTCTTTCTAGATATATTTGAGTTAGATAAATACATACATATAGATATGAGATTAATAGAGCATGCAGATAGGGGATAGATATATGACAGAGACAGATATAAAATATTTCACCAATCTAATATCCTCTCTCTATGCTGTGAAGCTTCAGCACAGATGTTCTCTGGTAACACCTCCAGTACCCCCTCATAAGCATCATTTTAAAAGTTGATATTAGAAGGATGGAGGCCATGGATAACAAATTCAAGAAGATTACCACAGTCACGGTTCCACCAATCTCCTCTATCTCTATGCTGTAAAGCTTAAGCACAGATGTTCTCTGGTAACACCCCCAGGAGCTCTTCCGGCTCATTAGCATAATTTTAAAAGTTGATATTAAAAGGAAGGAGGCCACAAATAACAAATATACGAAGATTGCCACAGTCACTGTGCCACCAATTTAATATCGTCTCTCTCTATGCTGTGAAGCTTCAGCACAAATGTTCTCTGGTAACACCCACAGGAGCTCTTCTGGCTCATTAGCATAAATGTAAAAGTTGATATTAGAAGGAAGGAGGCCATGGATAACAAATATAAGAAGATTACCACAGTCACAGCGTCTGGATCTATGAGTAAGTGACCCTGGTTTATCATGATGGATTTTGATAGTAGATTCCCTCGAAATTATTTTTATTGTGTTCCCTTATAAAGAATGGCTGGACCATTATATATGCATCTTAAACCTTTTATGTCACGCTTTCATCCTATGAGCTCTTGCGAGCAGGCCCCTCACTCCTACTGTTCCTTATTACTGTGTTTACTCTTATTTTATTTGTATATGTACCCTATGATTTGTAAAGCGCTTAAGAATATGATGGCGCTATATAAATAAAGATGATTTTTTTTTTATAAAGAATACATATAGATGATAGATAATCAGATAGATATATAGATAGATGAATGCCCCATTTGACTTCTTATTCTTCAATCTTCCACACTTCGACCATAAACTCCATTTACCTTCCCCATTGTGCTGATGGATCAATTTATTTCTCTAAACGAAAACATCAGCTCTCTTTCCAAATCTTCCCAGGAAAAGGCTTGTCAATAATCCTGCACCTGAATCCAGAGATCAATGAAGTGTTTCAGGCTGGTGGAGACTTTTCCCTTTGTGCCCGTGATCTTGTGTTCATGTGTCAGCTCTGTTATTACCACACACTGAAATGTATTAACGATTTAAGTGTCTGTGTCACGCTCCGTAAGTACAGGACACTGCATTTCATCAAAGTCCCACCTTGTAAGTGCGTGTAAATTCATCCACAAAATACCCGGCTGACACTTCTCTGAGAGGATAATACAGTCAGGGTGGAAATAAGAACACATAAAGGCTAAAACATAAAACAAGGAAATTAGCACTTGTCTGGAGCACAAATCCTTCATCACACAAAGCAATTCAGAGAAAAAAAAACTATAGGACTATAAGGAAACAGACAAATCTCATACTGAAAGGGTATTCAGTAAATGGGGAAAATCTTCAGCGGGTACTGTGGCTCAGTGGTTAGCACTACGGCCTTGCAGCACTGGCGTCCTGGGTTCAAGTCCTATCCAGGTCAACATCTGCAAAGAGTTTGTATGTTCTATCCGTGTTGATTAGTTTGTGAGCCCCATGGGGACAGGGACATATTTGGCAAGCTCTGCAAAATCCGTTGGGACTATATAATAAAGGAATCATTCTTATTATTATTATCAATATAAAAAGCACATGACTCCTCAACCAATTTTTGGCCTTAGCAGTCAGGTCTGAATAAAATCCAAGTGCCAAGGCCTGGGATCAGTTCATCAATGATCGCCACTTCTGGTCCAACCTCATGAGCTGTGGAGGTCCGCCCCTAGTTTTTTCTATTTTCATTCGAAACACGTCACCTATGGAGATTTTCCCAATTCTTTGATTGGGACTTTATACATAAAATTATTTTTTTTCAATTAACATCATTTTACTAAAATTATTTACTACTAACCTTTTGGGAGAAAAATCATTGTGTATCCATTTTGCGCCCAAATTTTAATCATAGAAGTGGATCATGAAGGTGAAGCATCATATGCAATAAATTTCATATTTTATATTAACTTGGGGACATTTCATATGCTAAGGAAGCTCACACTGCAAATTTTGTGAAAGGGAAAAATTGCCCTTAAAGGGAACCTACCACCCCGATTCTACCTATAGGTAGCCTACCCTTTAAACCTACCCTTTAAATTGACTGGTGGTAAACTAGACCTACTCACATACTTCTTACTATTTCTTATGCTGGGAACTTCTTTTATTATAATTCAGAATGCCGAAAAAGAGATGAAAAATTATGCAAATCAGGCTAAAATTATGCATGCTCAGGCTAATGTCACCAGAGCGCCATTGAGCACCTCGGCTTATATTTTATTAACTCATGCTTACTTGTCCAGTCCCTCCTGGTCCTGCCCGTTATGATTGCAGAGAACCAGTGACATCATGGACTGGGGAGGACTGGACTAGTGAATAAATTCTAATCCGAGGTGCTTAGGTGACGTAAACCTGAGCGCCCTAGACATAATTTTTAAAACTCTTTTTTGGCTTTCTGGATTATAATAAAATAAGTAATTTTTTAATGAAATCCTAAGAAGCATGTGACGTAGGAATAGTCTCCCCTCAGTGAATATTCAAAAAAAAATCCAATTTTGTAGTTTTTGAGCCTTCATTAGTATGTTCCACACTGAAATCTTGAAGAAGGTCATGTCGCTTCTTTTTTCCTAATGGAGAAGAAAAGACAAATGCTAAAAAAGCTGCCTATGGTTTACAATCCAAATTGGCAGCTTCTGAGCAAATTTAGTGTCTTGACCTACACCTAACTATGCCTACATTAGGCAAAATTAATTGTGTTTTAGACCATTTTGTTTTGGAAAAAAAACGAAAAATAGTCTTAAAACGTGTCATAGATCCACACTCCACAGTTAAAAGAAAAAGTCTACCATGTCTGTTGAGATCTGTCAAGTCTATGACACAGCATGAGCTGCGTTGATGGATGTGGCTTATCTTCTCCCTGCCTGGTCTACATTTAGACTGTATAAATTTAAGGCAGTAATAATGAATCTCCCTGGTGTTATACAAAGTGCCACCTGGTATTTAGGGAGGGGGGATTTTTCTCTTTAAGAATAAGTACTATTTTAACCTTAATTTGTAAGATTACAGAAAAGTGCATTAAAAGTAAATCTGTAACTTTTTATTTCCATCAGTTTAATGTTTTTGGTATGGTCCACATTGTTAGAATAGGTTGTCTGTATAAGGGCTGTTTCATATGAATGTGTGCACACAGATCACTGGACGGGAGTCCTTGCCTTGTATAGAAATATAGTACAAGGATGTTCCCTCTGCCGGCCTAACAGCCGCGCTGGAACTTTATTCACTATTACAGCTTTGGTGCAGCTTTTCGGCCAGCAGAAGGAACGTCCTTGCATTATATTTCTCCACTCTGTGTGCACCCTGTGGGATCATGCCACCATGTGGCACACTTACACGGGCTCACACGTTTGTATGAAATAGCCCTAAGATTGAGGGTGTCCAAATTCCTAACTAAGGCTTCCTCTCAAGCCCATTTCTATACAGGGAAGGGCAGTTAGGTTTTCAGCATTACAAATGGGTATGGGTACCAGAAACCCCCTTTAAGGAACTACTAAAGTTGTATTTTCCAAATAAAATCTATTTCAAAGCCTACAGTCTAAAATTGTTGCTCCTCCAATCAAAACATCTACAAAATGAATGAATACATTGACAACATGGGGCTACTATACCCCTGATCAAATGGGTGTCCCCTCACATAGTCTGATGCTGCCACCTGTGATTGGATAGACCCCCAACTGGTACCTCTCAGTTGTCTGTTTATATGCCATTTCTAGGAGACAAATGGGACAACACTTGGCTAAAAGTTGCAGGGTATTCTTGAACAGGGGATGTCACTTCTATTTCCCAGATGAATTCACTTCATATTAATTGAATGAAATGGGTACCATGATGCCAGGAACTACCGGTTGGTCAGGTCCAAAACTGGAAGTATTGGTGCAACATGGAAAACAGGAGCCAGAACGTCCACCTTGGTTTTCATTATGAGGTTGTTGTTGCTTGTACACACGGAATGTGACCACAAACTAAACGGATTCCGGAGATCACACAGTTTCTCAAGGCTCCTTGGAGTATATATGGAGTAAATTTGTCTCTCAGATATTCAGTGATCTTTATGAATTCCTTTCTAGTCTATGGACCATCCTTCCATATCAGCAGAACTTTATACTGTATAATACATCTCATCCATCTGTAAATTTCCCCATGCACATCCTTTAGATCGATTGTGGTTTTCAAAATGCTAAACATCACATATGCACAATCCTTGCCACATTCATCAAAAAAACAACTTACACTGTATAAGAAGAAACATATCACACAAATCTTTATACCCCTGCACTGACAATTACAACACGCTTGAGGAAAACGCTACTGTGCTTGGGTAATAAATCCGGCTCCAGAACCTTAGCAGAGTCTTATCAGTCATGACAGTGAGCAGACGGGAAAGGTAAAATGAATTGCATTGTAAAGCAGGCAAACTATCTGGAGATTGCTTCAAAGATAGCCAAACTCCATATATGCCAAGGTGGCTTGTGATTTATATTAAAACCAGCATCTCATGGTTAAATGAGAATAACCCCCATTAGGGCTTATGAACCGCATAGGTGAGGGAATCCTGAAGCTAAAAATATGGATGACTTATCCAAAGAACAGCTCCTCAATATCAGATTGGTGTGAGTCCAATACCCAGCTACTTTACAGATCAGACAGCTCTGTTCTCCATGTAGTGGCTAAACCGAGTAACTGCAGCTTAGCTCTTGTACAAATAAATGGGAGAAGAACTGCAGTAACCTGGTCTGGCCACCAAACAGACAACCGAGCTGTATGCTGATATGTGGCAATGCTGGGAGATGGAATCCAACCTAACTGATATTGAGGACATATTCCATAGTCTTCGCAATAATTTTAGTCCAGAAAATCCAATAAGCAAGATCAGTGATAGATGCAGATGTCCATTTACTACACAAGTATCCATTCATCTGAAAGCTAGTATTAAATTATAAGGTAATACCAATTTTCCCCAGAAAAATAGTGGGGTCCTAACAGGTAAGTGTTCTGATGTCATAATTAAGATTATACCATTCATACAGTTTCACATAGTCAAATTTTGGTGATTCAAAAATTGCAGTAGAATTTGAATATCATATGTATTGTATAAATCATAAAAATGAACATAATTTGACAGCATGTAGATTTAAAATATAGTTTAATGTGTTTTATTCTTGCTGGTTAAAAAAAAAAATTCAATGAGAAGTTATGACAATTTGATTTGATAATATGGCACCACCTAGTGTTTAATGTGTATACCAATGATCACATCCACTTTATTAGCTGAATTCTGGTGGACGCACATGCTCAGTCACTCTCCCCACAGCCAGGCCTCTATAGTAATCCTGCATTCACTGAATAGAAACTAAGCAATACAAGAACATAAAGTAATTTGACACTGTATGTAATTGTAGCAGTTATTTATAGAGATGAGCGAGTATACTCGTCCGAGTATACTGCTCGGTCGAGTATTAGCATACTCGGACCGGCTCGTTACTCGGACGAGTATCTCGCCGGCTCGAGTTCGAGCATTAAATTAATAAAAGACAGTGAAGAACAGTGTTTTAATTGTAAGAATACATTAATAAAACACTGAAAAAGAAAGCAAAAAGCTTAGGTGTCAGCTCACCTGATCCGCAGCTAGTAGAAGGAGATGCCGTGCAACGATGAAAGGTCCGGTCCGGTCCCGGAGACCAAAGGTATAATACTTGAAAAAAGGAGGTATCATCGGCAACAGGCAAGTAAAGTAAAAAGGTGAATCTTTATTTCCAAAACATGATTAAAAAGTGATCACTGGGGAGAGAAAAATGGTTACGCGTTTCGGACCAAAGAATAAAGGTCCTTATTCATACCTGTATTTCATCTAGTGTGAGCCTGCTTTATGGAGAGGAGGAAACACGTCAGTGTGGAGAAACCTCCCTCCTGCAAAGTTCACACGGGTGGAGACCAATTAGCAACACATGGGAGGAAGAAAACACAGAAAATGAACGGAGCAAAAAACACAAAAAATGACAAAAATAGAAAAGTAAAGGTACATGTAAAGGCAAATATGTAATACATAATTAATAAATGTAAAGTAAGTCACTTTTAAAGTTTAAACCTGCAGGATGGCGGGTGTTAAGAGAAAGGATCCATTTAGCCTCCTTCATGTTCCACTGTAACTAAACGGCTCAGAAATAGAGGGTATACACATGCATGTTGTGAAAGTGCTAAGCGCATTGTTGATGTTTACCCCCGTACCCATTATCTTGCTCCGAAACGTACCAAAAAGCAGGTTTCATCTAAACCCATTTTTAGCACCTCCTATTCATCCCAATATGCGGCAATTTCTGCCATTATTAATAAACATCTACCCATTCTTGAAACTGACATTCTTTTGAAAAAAATCCTTTCTGATGGCATTATGTGTGTATCCCGCCGTGCTCCCACCTTAGCCACTATGTTATCTCCTAACATCTTCAGCAATTCTAATACCATTCCTACATGGCTAAGCTATAAAGGCAGTTTCTGCTGTGGAGGAGCCAGATGTAACATCTGCAAATTTATGCATAAGACTTCCTCCTTTGCCTCTATGGCCAATGGTAAACAGTTTAAAATACTTAGACATATGAATTGCGAAAGCACTTACATTATTTACCTGGCAGAATGCACTATTTGCACTTTACAATATGTGGGATGCACATGCAGAAAATTAAAAGACCGTTTATCGGAGCATATTACTGGTGCAAACCCGCGCACCATATCTAGTACCCGAAACATCACTGGTCTATCCAAACATTTCCGGGACCATCATTCCGGCAATATGTCCAGTCTAAGAGTTACAGCCATCGATTATGTTCCTGCTAACAAGAGAGGAGGTGACAGGGTTAAAAAAACTTCACATGAAGGAGGCTAAATGGATCCTTTCTCTTAACAACCGCCATCCTGCAGGTTTAAACTTTAAAAGTGACTTACTTTACATTTATTAATTATGTATTACATATTTGCCTTTACATGTACCTTTACTTTTCTATTTTTGTCATTTTTTGTGTTTTTTGCTCCGTTCATTTTCTGTGTTTTCTTCCTCCCATGTGTTGCTAATTGGTCTCCACCCGTGTGAACTTTGCAGGAGGGAGGTTTCTCCACACTGACGTGTTTCCTCCTCTCCATAAAGCAGGCTCACACTAGATGAAATACAGGTATGAATAAGGACCTTTATTCTTTGGTCCGAAACGCGTAACCATTTTTCTCTCCCCAGTGATCACTTTTTAATCATGTTTTGGAAATAAAGATTCACCTTTTTACTTTTCCTGCCTGTTGCCGATGATACCTCCTTTTTTCAAGTATTAATAAAACACTATTCTTCACTGTACAGGTGTTCGCCCGTGTCTCCCGCTAAGTTCGGAGATGTGCGCCGAACATCAGCAATGTAAAGAATAGTGTTATTTGAATGTGTTCTGCAATCTGCACTTAAATGCTCGTGTTTTCACTGTTTTTATTCTATTCTTCACATTGCTGATGTTAGCGCGTATCTCCAAACTTAGCGGGAGACATGCGCGAACATCTGCAAAGTGAAGAATAGAATAAAAACAGTGCAAACTGTGAAAACAAGAGCATTTAAGTGCAGAACACATTCAAATAACACTATTCTTCACATTGCTGATGTGCGCGCACATCTCCGACATTATCGGAAGACACACGCTAACATCTGCAAAGTGAAGAATAGAATAAAAACAGTTAAAACAGTGAAAACAGTGAACACAGGACCATTTAATTGCAGAACACATTGAAAGAACACTATTCTTCACATCCAGATGTTCGACGCACATCTCCGAACTTAGCGGGAGACACGCGCGAACACCTGTAAAGTGAAGAATAGTGTTTTTTTAATGTATTCTTACAATTAAAACATCTGGAAACATGTGGAATGTGTTATTATTTACTGTTCATTTAATGTGTTGTGTTAGTGAAAAAATGCTCGGGTCTCCCATTGACTTTAATGGGGCTCGTTATTCGGTACGAGCACTCGAGCATCGGGAAAAGTTCATACCGAATAACGAGCACCCGAGCATTTTAGTGCTCGCTCATCTCTAGTTATTTACCTTCTACATATTCTTTATTGTATCCTTTACTGAGTCTTTACTTTACTCAAATATTAAGATACACATGCACATGAGTGGATTCGGCTTCTCTATTCTCAGTACTCATTAAGATCCATGCAGACAAAAAAACATGTAGATGTTCTAGAACATTCTGAATATTTCTGCATTGCTTTGACCTAACTGGCAAAGTCATCTTCTGACATGTATTCAATGCTAATATGAAAATAGCATGTTTGTGTGTTTTTTCCTTTAACAGGACCTAGAAAGGTTCTCGATGTCATGATTCCGATATGATACAAATGAATCAGTAGTATAATAATTTAATAGTATAATACATTTTAATAATCTAGTAATGGAATCTTGCATTACCATATCTAAGCTGGATACTGGTTATTTGCTCTGGTTCACTGACCATTAATTTATTTATAGGTAATAACATGATACTTGCAGAATCTGCGGGACACATGCTTATTGGGTTGGGCAAGGTGAAAGGTTGGAAAAATTATTCATTTTAGTAGATGGAAGTAAAAGCCTTATAATTAAGGAAGAAAATAGGAACCGCTGTAAGAAAAAAGAACATGCATTCACAGCAAAGCTGCAAGCTGACAGGTCCATTTATACTACAAAACGCATCAACCATGCACAGACCTCATCTGCACATAAAGTAATTGTCACACATTTGCTTCAGTGAGCCATGTTTGTAACTTTTTTAAGGCAATCTGTCACAATGATTTACCTACCAGAACTAACTGCTATGTTATGTAGGGCCAGGGACGTAACTAGGCTGGGCCACGCAGCAGATTTCTGAATTGGACCCACCTTCCCCACATAGTATACACTCATATAGAAACATACTAATATACTTAAACAGTATATAGACATACAGCATAAACATACATATAGTATACACACACCGCATAAACATACATACAGATACCGCAGATGCCGGGGCCTCTTCACACTGTGGGCCCCACAGCAGCTGCTATGGCTGCAGTTACGCCCCAGTGTAGGGCTATGCCTAAAGATTTGAAGGTTTTTATTGTCCAGCTGCTCCTTTCATACCAAAACATTAGAAATGTGCGAATGAGGCTGAAGTGTTTTGGGGATGTTAACAGAGCATCTCAGGGCTTCGGCTCCACAGCTGGATCCAGGAGTGACGTAGCTGAAGGAGGAAGCATGAGAGAAGGTGCTGTTTGCTGCTGTATTATTTCTGTGGAGTTGTAGTTTTCACAAGGGTTTTTTATACTAATAGCAAAAGCACACCATTTGCGGACAGCATCAGGAAAATATGGATACACGTTGAAGGGAACCTGTCACCAGGGACTTCATTTTCACTAAAGACAGGTTACAGAAGCCCATTACAGCTGCATTGCACATCTACCTTTCTGCTTTCTCTATGCATTTGTATTATAATATAATTGTGTGTTATAACTTATCTTACACCCTGACAGAATCCTCTGTGTAGCCCCAGGGGTTGGGCTTTGGTTTGGCTGCATTTCAACAAACAACATGTGACATGTCTGTGCTGCAGACTGCTCAGCTCTCTGCCCCCACCTTTGTGATCCTCCAAGGGGAAAACTGTGTTAGAATTCTAGCACATCTGGAGTCCAAGAGGACATGGCTTGGAGCTAGTACCATGCATACTGTATGTAAACAAGCCAAAGAGTCAAAACCTATTAGGCAATATTTGGTTGGAAGAGCTTAATACATTTTCCCTATAAATTCATATATGTGTGAAAGGGAAACTCTCATCAGGTTTTCACCATCAAACCTCATGACAGGTTCCCACAGAAGTCTTCATAGTGTGCTGCTTGTATAAAAATTCACGAATTCTCTTCAGTAAGTCACTGGGTCCTCTTCTCTTCTCTCTCTATACTGCCCCCATTGGACAAACCATCAGCAGATTTGGTTTCCAGTATCATCTTTATGCTGATGACACCCAGCTATATACTTCTGCACGTAACATCACTCCTGCCTTAATCCAGAACACTAGTGATTGTCTCTCTGCTGTCTCTAACATCATGTCCTCTCTCTTCTTGAAACTTAATCTTTCTAAGACTGAACTTCTTGTCTTTCCACCATCTACTAACCTAACCACCCCTGACCTCTCCATCTCGGTCTGTGGGATCACTATAGCACCGAGGCAGCAGGCCCGCTGTCTTGGGGTTGTGCTGGACTCTGACCTCTCCTTTTTACCATATATTCAATCTCTTGCTCGCTCTTGCCGTATGCATCTCAGAAACATCTCCAGAATCCGTCCGTTTCTGACATTTGAAACTTCTAAAATGCTAATTGTTGCACTTATTCACTCTCGACTAGACTACTGTAACTCCCTACTAATTGGTCTTCCACTCTCTAAACTCTCTCCTCTTCAATCTATTCTTAATGCAGCAGCCAGGCTCGTCTTTAAGGCCAAACGCTACACGGATGCCTCCAGTTTGTGCCAATCACTGCACTAGCTACCTGTCTCCTTCCGTATTCACTTTAAGATAATAACCCTCATCCACAAAGCTCTGAATAATGCTGCACCTCCCTATCTCTCTTCTCTCATCTCAGTCTATCGCCCTTCCCGTGCTCTTCGATCTGCCAGTGACATTAGATTAATCTCTACCTTAATTCGAATCTCCCATGCACGTATCCAGGACTTTTCCCGAGTTGCACCAATTCTCTGGAATGCCCTTCCTCAGACTCTGAGACTAATGCCTACCCTCCAAAGCTTCAAACGTGCTCTTAAAACCCATCTCTTTAGGCAAGCCTATCACACTCGCTAACTGCTTGAAATGTCAACTCTCCCTTTACTAATTCATCCTATCTCCCATCTGTTATCTGGCAAACAGCTGATATATACCAAGCTCCAGGCTTCTCTGCAGTCTTTTTCACCTAGGACCCTGTAAATAAGATGGCGGCTGATGGCTGGTCCAAGCAGCAACATCGTTGTTTAGTAAATTATTTATTAAATTATTTTATATTGTTCCCTTATAAAGAATGGCTGGACCATTATACTACCTCTTGTGTCACCCCCTCATCCTCATAGTTTGTAAGCTCTTGTGAGCAGGGCCCTCACTCCTATTGTTCTATATGACTGTTTGTTCTTTGTAATGTAATATAGTTGTATATGTCCCCTATGATTTGTAAAGCGCTACGGAATTTGATGGCGCTATATAAATAAAGATTATTATTATTATTATTATAAGTCACACACAGCCAACATCTCTTTCAACTCCCTCATTCCCCTTCCCCCTCACACAGTGACTCGACTGCAGAGAAAATCCCTTATGTCTCCACAAGACTCTGGCAAGGTACTAGCAATTGAGCTATGGTTTTTATACAAAACAAAGAGAATGGGGAACAGTATAGAGGGGAAAGAGGGAACCTGTCATCAGGTTTAGTGGTGAAAACTTGATGACTGGTTCCTTTTATGCCCCCTGTATGTCTTTGTTGAGTCGTTTCTGTGGTCATCTGCTATACTTATTGTGCATGCTAGTAGTTGGATCATACATGTATGTTTTCTCGTGTTTTATAGGTTTAATCCAGCTTAGGTTTCATTGTAAAGTGAACCTGTCACCAGGCATATAATTTTTAGCTGGTGACAAGTTCTAATAGCCAATGCTATTCTGATTTTAAACTGCCTTTGTCGGCATTGTGAATTATTTCAGTGGTTTTTAAAAGTTTATTTTAGGGGCGTAGAGACTTGGATGAGTGTGGAGGAGAAGAGACTGACACAGGCTGCTCCCCATTATTATTAGCTGGTGCATAAACTATTATAAACTCCTGAAATGATTCAGAATGCTGACAAAGGCATTTCAAAATCAGAATAACATAGGCTATTGGAACCTGTCACCAGCTAAAAGTTACATTCCTGGTGACAGGTTCCCTTTACATCCCAATGACATCTATAATCAGCTTATAATCAGCTGCAAAGAGAGGGGAGACACAAAGGAGTGGTGGGGCGTGCATAATTAGCGACCGACAGAGCCATGTGGGCCCTCAGGTGACATCAGCCGGAGCACCTCAGGCTCATTTACATATTTTTATACAGTCATTTTTCATAGTATTCCAGGCCACTAAAAGTTAGAAAAAAGCCTGCAATCAACTCCCCTATCTGGTGCCAGATGTCATGTAAGACTGAGACAGCACCATTGGGGACATGAATGATTTCTTTGATTGGTTGATTTGGTTATGCAAGTTATATTCCGAAGGAGTAAGAATTCTTCCAATTTTGGCTGATAGGGGTGTTTTGGATCAATTTTAAGGTGTGGAATGGGGGCAGATATCTCACAAATGTTGCAAGAATTCATCTGCCAATTTCACAGCTGACCTTGCCAGTAAGAGATGAATCTATGAATGCAGCACTTCCAATATTGTATGGAATAGGAACATCATAATTACCATCATCAATAATATTGTCCTGCTTTGAGACAAATTACATTAGATATACAAAATAACATTACAGAGAAAAAATTAAAAATGGCCCAATAATAATACTTTAATTCAACTTGTTTTTATTGAAGTGATCTGATTGGTTGCTTCAGGCAATGATGCATATTTCGTTGTGCTTATTTATATAAATTACTTATAATTTATTTTAGTAGTTTGCTGCTCCCAGATACTAGTGGTGAATCCTGGGAAGAATGACTCTAATTACAGAGCCAACTACAATACAGAATAGAAGAAGAATCTGTTTCAAACACAAAAATTTTAAAATAAGTTGTACATCCTGTAATAATTCCTAAAAGGCTATTTTTTATTATTTAGAATTCGATGTGTATCTTTAGAAGTAGATGGGAAATATGAATGCAGTAGAATGGAGAAAAAGTAGGTGCAATGAGAATGCAGTATGTGGCTCTCTTGTACTATGTAATTCTATCAGGATGCTGACCTAAAGCGTAAAGCAAAGGCCACAAAGGAATGATTTCAATTAATATAGAAAAGTAAGAAATGAAATCAATATCCCTGTGGAAAAAAAATCCAGTTCTCATTCCCCTGCTGTTTTGTAAAGATCCCATCACATGGATGGCATATGACCTTACACAGTGAATGTGCACATATTTATGTGTAAGCTCCTTATCCAAATAGAAAACTTGCTGAAATTTATTTTAAGACAGAATTAAATTATGAAATTCAGCCAGAAGATAAAACTATTGTATGGCACAAGTATACACACATGATCTTGGGGCATGTACCAAGTATATATCAGGGGTCGATACTTAAAAGAAATCTACCAATGGATTTCACACATTATAAAACATACCTTGAGAATGCTGTAGCTACACTGATGCAGAAACATATCTTGTTTAATCCTTGAGCTGAGTGGTTTTGCTGAAAAACCAATTATATCATTCAGTACCTTGGGAAAGCTGGATTGCATTCAGCCTGTCCTTCATAAAGACATTAAAGGGAGCTTCTTAAACTGTGCAGACAGGACTAATCAACCTGAGCTAAATCACTCATACACAGCATCTAGGGGGAGTGTTGCAGTGATCGATTACTTCTCCCTGTCAGGCACTACACAGTGATAACATCATTCTCCCCCCCCCCCAGCAGAGCTTCATTATCATAATGTTTTAATTGTTTTTTCAGCAAAACCACTCAGCTCAGGGATTCAACAAGATCCTGCATCAGTGTAGCTACAGCATTCTCAAAGTATGTTTGCTTCATAATGCATCAAATCAAATGGAAGATTTCCTTTAAGACAGTTTACATCAGAACTTTGCAATGATCAATAACTTTTCAATATACTTAACATAAATCAATACTGGACACAAGAAACCCTGTAATATATTGCATTAGGGCAAAGAGTTTCCTGCTTCATTTACTTGTTATTACTCTTACTCCTTCCCTTTTACTTTGCTTTTTTCTTCTTTTAGTCTGGATTCCATCTTGCTAGTAAGGAGCTTACACCCCGTAAACTCCTTATTAGCAAGATGGAATCCAGACAAAAAGAAGTAAAAAGCAGAGTAAAAGGGAAGGAGTAAGAGTAATAACAAGTAAATGAAGAAGATTATGGATGGGAAGGAGGAGCAGATACAAACTGCAAAAAGATTACACGCCACATAATCCCTAGAAACCCACTGGACTACTGATTTCTACAGAGAAACTAAAAGGTGAGGTAAGCTTAAGGGGTTTGATCTTCCACCAAGGGTAACTAGGTAAATACCTCAATATACTTCACGACTACAATTTAAAATTTCCCTACTACGGTAAGTCTAGAATGAAACAACTTTGCATTTTGCTTAAAACTATCCTGTTTCCACAGCTGCAACATTAACACGCATCCCTATGGTAACAGACAACAAGCTGGATAGGTTGTAGTCAGGCTCTCTTCTACCTGTCCCCTCCTTCTTTCTCGGGGTGCATTTTTTTTCATAAACGTGGATTAAAATGAAATGGGGGGCAGTTTTTCATGAAGGCAATTATGTTTTTGGAGGAAGAGGGGATGGGTGGAAAAAGCTCTAAGGCTTCCTGTTTACAAACTACAAAAAACTAGTGCAAATAAAATCCTGAGTCATTGTCCTGCCTCTCCCAATCTACTCCATAAAAACCGGAAATAGTTTTTTCCACATGGATTATTATAAAGCATTCTGACTTGCATTGCATCCAATAACAATATGGGCTATAAATCTGTTTGTGTGCATGAGTGTTGTCCCTTTTCTGCTTACTCGCTACTGCTGGCAGGTGAGGACACAGGGGAAAAGTGTTTATGTACATCATCCGTCCTATCTCTAGTTATAGTGACACATTGTCACCATGCAATGATCTCCTGATGCTGGCAGTGAATTTCCACAGATAAACTGTAAAGATTAGAAGAAGACGGTGCAGTTATGTGTCAGCCTAATGCAAACTCAGCATCCCCTGCAAATATCCCTCTAGTTTACCAGAAGAATGATTGTTACTAGATCTAACAAAGATTACGTCCTTTATCACTTTCCACCCACGGCTATGGTTTGGCTGGACAATTATTGCTCATAAACACATGGGCAAGCCTCTTATAAAAAATTACTGATTGATTAATTGGCCTTTAGTGCTCATGAAAAATTAGATTGAGGGTCTAACTGGGGACAGTGATAAGCAGTAGTGGATTATAATATAGGCAGTGTAGCCAGTAGCCCAAGCCTTCTAGGGGGCCCATGGCCACCCAAACCCCCCACCTAATTTTATACTGATAAGGACCTGTACCATGGGCCGGCGCCAGCACTGGGTATACCTGGGCTGCTGGGGGGCCTAGATAAGGCTGTACATATTGAATCCATAGGGGTGAGCAGACTATGAATCCATAGGGAGTTGGGGGGGGGTTATATAAAATAACCATGGGGGGGTGTTTGGTATGATAAACTATGGAATATTTTAGGGAACAGAAGACTGTTTTAGTTTCTGAATTTTAGCTGCAGCCATGTGATTTCACTGCAATGGGGCCTACTGAGGCTCTGCCGCCCAGGGGCCTACTGAAACCTGGAGCCGACCCTGCCCGCACCTATGAAATCCTTGTACATCTGTTCCTGCTCTCAATACACATGTACACAAGAGCTATTTCAGGACCTTTAAAGGTCCTCCAAAGGAACTAAAACGACAGATTGAAGCTAGGTTGAAGTGACATATCCTCCATTCCCCAAGAAGCTTTTTTTAAGTAGCCTATGTAGAAAGAGACTTGTAGGGGCTATAATATTCATAAAGCCCAGGACCATGGGAGTCTCATGTAAATGAGATAATTAAAAATCAATCAATATTAGAGAAGACTTTCAGATACCCACAAGTTACTGGTGTTAATTTGGTACTTGGTGCTAATTTGCTTAACTGACAAACCTTATTTGCCTTTTAACTGGCGGCCTAACCTTCCAGTTTTCACAGCCTTTGCAAACTGTGACACTATATTATTTCATCTTTACAACATCATAAACTCATTCAAGTCTCTCATGAAAACTGGTCTCCCTTGTAAGACAAATGCAAGAGAGGACAGAATAATGCAGACAATCTCCATGGGTTATTGTTTCAACACTGCAGCCGTGTTTGCCATGTACTGTATAGTGGGGTCTCATAGGCAAATTGTCAGTAAATCACTGACAGATACAGTACATTGCAGTACAGACGTACTGCAATGTATTGTATAAGGGATCAAGGTATTCCCAGTGTAAGTCCCCTAGTGGGACAGTAAAAAAAAAATGTAAAAAAATACATAAACCACCCATTTCCCTATATATGCTTACCGTATATACTCGTGTATAAGCCGAGTTTTTCAGCACAAAAAATGTGCTGAAAAACGTCCCCTCGGCTTATACACGAGTCAATACATATACTTAAAAAATATTTTAAAAATAATAAACTTATATACTCACCCTCCGGTGGCCCCGACGTGCAGCGCTGCTCCCCCGATGTCCGCGCGGGTCCTCTCCTGGCTTCCGCACCGTCTTCTGTCTTCTCTAACTTCCTAACTTCTCTAAAAAATGCAATTTTAATGCCTACCTACCAAAAATATGTAAGTGAAAGCAATCAAAAATTCAGATGTTCCCGAGTAATAAAAAAGTTATAGCTCTCAGAATATGGTGACACTTACGGTTTCCTTAAAATTGAGTTTTTATTTGCTAAAGTAGTAAAAATAGGAGAACTTGTACATGTTTGGTATCTCCTTAACCCCTTAGCGCTCCGCGCCGTAGCTGTACTGCGCAGCTTCCGACGATTAGCGCTCAGCGCAGTACAGCTACTGCGCGAGCGCATACTATTTTAGAATTGTCACCACGTCGCGAGACGTGGTGACATCGGGATGAGATTTGGGTGACAGAGGCAGGAGGAGTTCCTGTCTCTGTCACCCGACCAATCAAATCGGTCCCGCCCGCCGATTGCCGTGATTGGCCAGTCAAACCTGACTGGCCAATTACGGCGATTTTAGGCTAAAAAACGCGGTTTTAGCCCTTTCCTCTTCCTCCAGCGGCACCATTTTGGTTTGGTATCGCTGGAGAGAGGAGAGAGCGTTACTGTGTGCACCAAAATACACTTTTACACTATAAATAGTGTTCTGATCCTTATCTGATCCCTATTGTTCCCTACAAATTCCCATCCCTATCTGTTTTTTCCTGTGTCCTGTGTGTTCCCTGTGTGATCGCCTTGTGTGATCCCACGTGTCTTCCGTTTTTCCCTGTCTGTCCCTTCTGAACCCAAACGCACTTTTCAGTGCGCTGTGTTAGCGTTGTTCTGCACTGGACGCACTTTTCAGTGCGCCGTGTGAATAGCACTGCACAGAATCTTTAGCAGTCTTAGCGGTAGTTAGTTTGTCTTAGGGCAAGCTAGGTGCATTTGTAGCGCCTTTTTGCGCGGTGCACATAGGTTTTTTTTAGCGCCGTAGGTGTACCCGTAGCTACTTTTTGTGTGTGCCATCTGTGCGGCTGGTCCGTGTGGTTTGGTGTGCATTATCTTTTTTTTTTGTGTGCTATCTGTGCGGCTTGTCCGTGTAGTTTAGTGCGCATTATTTTTTTTGTGTGCTATCTGTGCGGCTTGTCCGTGTACTTTAGTGCGCATTATTTTTTGTGTGTGCCATCTGTGCGGCTTGTCCGTGTAGTTTGGTGTGCATTACCTTTTTTTTTGTGTGTGCTATCTGTGCGGCTTGTCCGTGTAGTTTAGTGCACATTATTTTTTTTTGTGTGCTATCTGTGCGGCTTGTCCGTGTAGTTTAGTGCGCATTATTTTTTTTGTGAGCTATCTGTGCGGCTTGTCCGTGTAGTTTAGTGCACATTATTTTTTGTGTGCCATCTGTGCGGCTTGTCCGTGTGGTTTGGTGTGCATTATCTTTTTTTTTTGTGTGCTATCTGTGCGGCTTGTCCGTGTAGTTTAGTGCGCATTATTTTTTTTGTGTGCTATCTGTGCGGCTTGTCCGTGTAGCTTAGTGCGCATTATTTTTTTGTGTGTGCCATCTGTGCGACATGTCCGTGTAGTTTGGTGCGCATTATCTTTTTTTTTTTGTGTGCTATCTGTGCGGCTTGTCCGTGTAGTTTAGTGCACATTATTTTTTGTGTGTGCCATCTGTGCGGCTTGTCCGTGTAGTTTGGTGTGCATTATATTTTTTTTTTTGTGTGCCTGCTAGACGGTTTATCCGTGTAGTTTGGTGCACATTATCTAATTTTTCTAGTTCTATATTTTTTTTGTGTGCAATGTCTCAGAAGACGTACACCGTGTTGGAGGCATATAACATGCTTGCCTCTGACACCGAGTCAGCTAGTGGGGATGATGGTCCCTTTTACTTATCATCATCCTCCTGCTCATCTTCCAGTGACCTGGAAGGACCCCCAAGAAGGCGCCGTAGGGTTCCAGGGACTTCTGCAGGAGAAGTGCCTGGGACTTCTGCAGGAGAAGTTTCTGGGACTTCTGCAGGAGAAGTTTCTGGGACTTCTGCAGGAGAAGCGTCTGGGGCTTCCACTGACCCCACATGGGTAGCCCCAGATAATTATACCCCTCAGGTCCCTGACTTTTTGGCCATCCTGGAATTAACTTTGACACGACAGGGCTCAGAGCTGTGGACTTTTTTAAGTTTTTTTTTGATGAGGAGCTGCTGAATATTATTATATTTCAGACAAATCTCTACGCTGCACAACATATTGCCCAAAACCCCACATCCTTTTATGCACAACCCTACAGGTGGACCCCTGTCACTGCAGCAGAGATGCACAAGTATTGGGGCATAATACTCCTCATGGGGATAGTAAAGAAGCCTTCAATCAGGGACTACTGGAGCACAGATATACTGTACCACACCCCCATGTTCCGCATGGCAATGAGCAGGATGCGCTTTGAAGCCATCCATAAGTTTTTGCACTACACTGACAACACACAGTGCCCACCCAGAGGTGACCCCAGTTATGATCGGTTATTTAAGGTCAGGCCCATATTAGATCATTTTAGTGCCAAGTTTGCCCAGGCATATACCCCCGCCAAACATGTGAGCATGGACGAGTCCCTGGTACAATTCAAAGGGAGACTTCACTTCCGCCAGTACCTGCCCAATAAGAGGGCAAGGTATGGTGTGAAGATGTATAAGCTGTGCGAAAGTTCATCAGGGTACACATACAAGTTCAGGGTATATGAAGGGAAGGACTCCACTATAGTGCCCCCAGAATGCCCCCCCTTCCTGGGTGTTACAGGGAAGATAGTGTGGGATTTAGTGCACCCACTGCTGGACCAGGGCTACCACCTCTACCTGGACAATTTCTACACCAGCACCACCCTGTTCAAGTGAGTCACTTCCAGAAATACTGCGGCATGCGGCACTGTACGCAGAAATCAGAGAGGTCTCCCTAAGTCGCTGCTTGGGCAAAAACTTAAAAGGCACGAAAGCAGGGCACTATGCAGCGACTCTGTATTGTGTGTTAAGTACAAGGACAAGAGAGAGGTCCTTGTATTAACCCCAATACATGAGCACACCACCACCCCTGTCCCAGTACGAGGTGCCAGTACAGAAACCCCCAAGCCAGACTGTATTTTAGATTATAATAAATACATGGGAGGGGTGGACTTGTCTGACCAGGTGCTTCAGCCGTACAATGCCATGCGGAAGTCGAGGGTGTGGTACAAGAAGCTGGCCGTGCACATCATGCAGATGGCATTGTATAATGCTTATGTGCTGCATCGATATGCCGGCCAGAGGGGAACTTTCCTGGAATTTCAAGAGGAGGTAATAAAGTACTTTCTTTTTGGAGACCAGGAAGGGGGGAGTGCTAGCACATCTGGAAGTGAGGCCACATCACGTATTGTACCAGGGCAGCACTTTCCAGGAGTAGTTCCCCAAACAGCCAGCAAGGGAAGGTCACAAAAGAGGTGCAGGGTGTGCTCCAAAAATGGCATTAGGAAGGACACCATTCATCACTGTGAGACATGCCCAGAAAAACCAGGGTTATGTATGAAAGATTGCTTCCGAATTTATCATACATCCCTGGATTTTTAGAGTACCCTGTTGTTACCTTGACGCACAGCTTATACATCATGCCGCATGCCGCACCTTCCCTTCTAAGCCCTGCCATGTGCCCAGCCTGTAGATTACTGCCCTGTATGCTTTACCCGGGAAAACATGCATCATGATTTTTAGGGTGTTTGTCTCCCATGGCAGCAGCTGGGCAAAAACTGACATAATGGATATTTTTTACTATGCACTATCCATTATGCACTTTTTCAGGGGTCCACCTGTGGGGTTAAAATGCTAACTATACCCATAGATTAATTCATGGAGGGGTGTAGTTTCCAAAATAGGGTCAGTTCTTAGGGGTTTCTACTGTACTGGCCCCTATTGGCATCTACAAATCTTTCATGATGCCAAAAAGGAAAAAAAAATGTACAATGTCTGTGCTCCAACATGTTATTCCCTTTTGAGCCCTGCCGTGTCTCCATTCTACAGATTATTGCCTCCTATGGGGTATTGCCCTAACCGGGGTAACCCGCAGAATGATCTTTGATGTGTTTTTCCCCAGTGGCATGAGTTGGGCAAAATACTTTTGTATACTTCAATGGCATATTTGATAAATTGCAATACAATTGTTTCTCTGCACTACTCACTTTGTATTACATTTGAGCCAGCACCTTAGGGGTTAAAATGCTCATACAAGCCTACATACATTCTTTGAGGGGTGCCCTTTCCAAAATGGGTTCACTACTTGGGGGTTTCTATTGTACTGGTACCTCGGGGGTACCCCCCATTACCAATCTAGTGAAAACGAAGCTTGAAAACCTAAATTGTGCTTCTTTCTTCCTGACCCCTGCCGTGTGCCCAGCCTGTAAATTATTGGCACATGTGTGGTATTGCCGTACTCGGGACAACCCGCAGAATGATTTTTGGGGTGTTTGTCTAAAGTGGCATGGGTTGGGCACAGTACATGAGGCACTAAAATGACATTTTTGAGATAAAAACAGAATTTTTACTCTGCACCATTTACTTTGCACTCAATTTTGGCCAGCGTGTTGGGGGTTAAAATGCTCATACAAGCCTACATACATTCTTTGAGGGGTGCCCTTTCCAAAATAGGTTCACTACTTGGGGGTTTCTATTGTACTGGTACCTCGGGGGTACCCCCCATTACCAATCTAGTGAAAACGAAGCTTGAAAACCTAAATTGTGCTTCTTTATTCCTGACCCCTGCCGTGTGCCCAGTCTGTAAATTATTGGCACATGTGTGGTATTGCTGTACTCGGGACAACCCACAGAATGATTTTTGGGGTGTTTGTCTAAAGTGGCATGGGTTGGGCACAATATATGACGCACTAAAATGACATTTTTGAGATAAAAACGCAATTTTTACTCTGCACCATTTACTTTGCATTTAATTTTGACCAGCGTGTCAGGGGTTAAAATGCTCACCACAACCACCGATAAATTCTTTGAGGGGTCTAGTTTCCGTAATGGTATAATTTATTGGGGATTTCTATTGCACTGGCACCTCACGGGCCCTGCCAACATGACATGGCACTCCAAATTCAAACATGTGAAAACGGAGCTGTAAAATCAAAATTTCACTCCTTCCGTTCTCATCCCTTCTGTGTGCCCAGTCTGTAAATTATTGACACATGTGTGGTATTGCTGTACTCAGGACAACCCGCAGAATGATTTTTGGGGTGTTTGTCTAAAGTGGCATGGGTTGGGCACAGTATATGAGGCACTAAAATGACATTTTCGAGATAAAAACGCAATTTTTACTCTGCACCATTTACTTTGCATTCAATTTTGACCAGCGTGTCGGGGGTTAAAATGCTCACCACAACCACCGATAAATTCTTTGAGGGGTCTAGTTTCCGTAATGGTATCATTTATTGGGGGTTTCTATTGCACTGGCACCTCACGGGCCCTGCCAACATGACATGGCACTCCAAATCCAAACATGTGAAAACGGAGCTGTAAAATCAAAATTTCACTCCTTCCGTTCTCATCCCTTCTGTGTGCCCAGTCTGTAAATTATTGGCACATGTGTGGTATTGCTGTACTCGGGACAACCCGCAGAATGATTTTTGGGGTGTTTGTCTAAAGTGGCATGGGTTGGGCACAGTATATGTGGCACTAAAATGACATTTTTGAGATAAAAACACAATTTTTACTCTGCACCATTTACTTTGCATTCAATTTTGACCAGCGTGTCGGGGGTTAAAATGCTCACCACAACCACCGATAAATTCTTTGAGGGGTCTAGTTTCCGAAATGGTGACATTTTGGGGGGTTTTCTATTGTACTTTTACTTCAGGGGCTCTTCAATTACACTGTGGCACCACAAAATATTTGCAGCCAAATTGGCCTTCCAAATTCCCAGTATCGCTAACTCTGTTCTGGACATCGCTGTGCGGGGAACCAGCAGCTGACATCCACATGTCTGGTATTGCCGTACTCGGAAGAAGCAGGGCAAGAAATTAGGAATATATATTTACCTCAAATTCCTTCTGAATGTATCCGTTTTAGGGCTAAATTGGAAAGATTGAAATCAAAAATTGAAATTTCAAAATTTCCACTCCATTTTCATATGCTTCCGGAAAAATAATTAAAGGGTTAACAGACTTCTTAAATGCTGATTTGAATAGGTTGAGATGTTAGGTTCATAACTTGTGGGGGTATATAGTACATAAGTCTTTATAGAGCACTTCCAAACTGAATTGATCACCAAAAAGTTCGCATTTTTCAAAATTTCAAGAAAATCTGAGAAGTTGCTGCTAAAACTTCAAACCTTCTCACATCCATAAAAATAATGGAAACGTAAAACAAATTATGGATATAAAAAGAAGACCAATGGCAAAAGGTTTCTATCAAAAAAAATTTGTGGTATCACTTTTTGTCTAAAAATTATAACATTTGAAACTTTGAAAATAGTCATTTTTTTCAAATTTTTCCTAAATTTTTGAATTTTTACCCCCCAAAAAAGGAATGACACTACTAACATAAACTACAATGTCTCACGAGAAAACAATCTCAAAATCACAGAGATATCTTAAAGCGTTGAAAAGTTATTACCACAGGAAGAGACACTGGTCAAATTTCCAAAAAAAGTTGCGAGCCTTAACCTGCAAACAGGCTGCGTCCTTAAGGGGTTAATCATATTAACCGATCATGTTTATCATGTTTATTATGAACTGCATAAATGTTTTACTTTAAAAAAAACTGTGGCAAAACAGCAGTTTTGTTCTGTATGCTTGCAGGAAAGAGTTAGTAAATTTGAATCATCATGCTACTTTTTTTTATAAACATGAACCCATTGGAAAATACAAATCTTAACTCAAAAACAAGCCCTCATATGCCCATGTCAGATAAAAAATAATTTGGAATTTGAGCAGGAAAAATTGTAAAAAAAGGTCTGTGCCCTAAAGGCCATTATAGGCCATGTCCTTAAAACAAATCTACCATTTGAGAACCTACCTTCAGAATCATATCTTGTTTAAATTCTGAGTTTAGTGGTTTTGCTGGAAAAACTATTATAACATTCAGGACCTTGGGAAAGCTGGATTAGCATCACCCTGCATGTTAAATGGAACTTCCTGAACTGTCCAGACAGGGGTAATCAACCTGAGCTAGATCACTCATACACAGCAGCTGGAGGATTGTTCAGCGATTGATTACTTCTGCCTGTTGGACACAACACTGCATCATTCTTTGCCACAGGAGCAACAAAGCCTCATTATCATAATTTTATAATTGTTTTTCAGCAAAACCACCCAGCTCAGGGATTAATTAAGATATGTTTCTGCATCAGTGAGGTGTTAAACTAAATACTGTTGTTTATACCAGCACATAAAATAAGTTGCACAAGTTGTATTTTCGCATTGCTTCCCCTAGTAGCTGTATGATGTCACTGTTCTTTATGGTTTGTAATATTTTATTTAAAGTAAAATATGAAGATTTATTTAGGATTATGACGCTTTGGGAGACAACAGAACAAGCACAATGTTACAGTAAAGTTTATGCCCATAAGTCGTTTATGTTGCGGTTTGTGTTACCAAATATTTTATATGATGTGAGTTGGAGACATAGTAATGATAGATAAGGCAATATCAGCTGATCCAGCTTTTATCCTTACAATGTATAGTGCTGACCTCTTCTATCCAGGACAGTTCATAACATGACTTACATTACTACTTACAAAGCATTTCATTTACTATAAAGATCGGATTCCTGGAAGAGTCAATCGAGTTCTGTGCAGCTTGATGTCCTCAATTTGTCAAATAGAGCAGAGGTTTCACACTCTCTGTATAGTCCATGAAGTCCAATGCAACACAATAATGTGTCCGGATGATGAATCTAAATTCCTCACAACAGCCCTTAAAGGGATGAGTCATTAAAAAGTAAATGGCCTTCATTTATTCCAGCATAATTTCATTTTTCTGCCAGGACCTCTTTCATCGTGGCAGGAGTCCAGGCTTCTAAATATCTTGATTTAAAGAGGGGCTCAGCCATCTGTGCATTTCCCCGCTGGGGATGAGCTCCTCTACGAGGCAAGTCTGGTGCTACACTTTCATTATGTACAGTACACACACCTGAATATACCCCCCCAAAGCCATGTATTATCTCCAGAAAAATGTATTAATATTGAGATTTTTAAATGTCACATTGAATCAGATTTACTAATAGGGTAAGTATTAGTAAGTAAGTGCACATTATGACGACTAGACAGTTTTATAATGGGCCATGAGAGTAATCTTAGTGGCAACAGTACATACAACCAGCAGGGCATGTTCAACTATTAGGATACTAGAACAAGGGGGCATCCAAATGTGGACATCCAGAGATGCAACAAACCTTGTTGGCACAGAGTCATGGTTTCCATATGCTAAAAGCTGGAATAACTGGTGCTGTCCCTCCTTCTGCCTGACTTCGGTACTCATCCAGCGCAGACAAGCAATATAAAATCGTGGGCCCCACAACAAGTTCTTCTTATGCTTTTTTATACATGTGGGTCAAGAGCTGGCAAACATATATGAGGATTTCAGGGCTGAAGGTGCCTCTCTATATTATCTGTACAGGGCAGGATCAACCTTGGTGGGTTGCCGTTGACCCCTTAGATGCCTTGGATTATGGCTGCCGCCCATACTGCCCATTTTATAATCCACTAATACACTGCATAATAAATTAATAGTATATACACTGCATAATAAATTAATAGTATATACACTGCAGAATAAATTAATAGTACTACAAAGACCATCATAGTGCCTGGTACATGTTCCTGGTTCATGAAATGCTAAAGATTAGGTGATGAGAATACACTTCTGCAGACAAACTATGAGCAATCTAAAAGCCGTACGACAGTTTTATGGTCAACCTCTTTCAATAAACTTATTGTATAGATATGCGATAAAAGGTGAGTATGTAACTTAGGGACACTTATACCACCATATGCCACAATACCAATACGTGTTATACAAACATTTGGATACAGCAGCGTTACTCACCCTTCCCCTCTCCATTGGAAGATGAGCATCTGACGCCGTAATTCCGTTCTCTTTCACAGTCTCCAGTGGGGCTTATTTTCTATGGGTTCGTGGTTCGCATTTCCGTTGGACCTCCCAACATTTTTGGGATCTGCACCACAGTGACAGGGATTTAGCAGGGGATCGTGTTACACACAATCGGATTTTGGCGCAGCGGCGCTGGCTTTCATGCGACAGAAATCGGGGGTGGGCCGTCGGACGATCCGACTGATTCGGACTGAGCGCGGGATTTAACATTCAATCTGTGTCGCATCAAATGCACTTACGTACACCGGGAAGAAGGTGGTGAACTCCGGCAGAACTGAGCGGGGAAGCGACACATGCAGGATATAAGATAAGATCGGGCGCACAATCTTAGTGAATTGCGTCACAGTGCATTTTCGTCGAACAATACACTTTCGGGAACTTCGAGGGACCAGGTAAGTAAATGTGCCCCAGTGTGTGCTGCATCATGATGGGGTGCCATAGGCATCTATGGGACCGCTATCCCCCCACAATATCAGTCTCAATCACATTTGTGTGAAAGGAGCCTAAGAATGGGAACTTTATTAAGACTTTAATTTGTGGTTCTGTGAAACAGAATGCTATGAATGCTAAATATATAATATATATATATATATATATATATATATATATATATATACTGTATACATATATATATATATATATTATATATTAGATAAGGGGAGTATGACGGTTGACAATTGTATGACACTTGAAAAATTAGCAGTATACTACAGTACATTTTTTATTTACTTTTACAATTCATGAGAAAAACAAATATCCAAGTATTTATGTAGGAAAAAAATCTTCACAGGAAACTTGAGCGCTCTATAGACTCAGGACTTTAGGAAGGCGGACTGCTAGAAAATTGATCCAAATGCCCTCTATGGTTCCCTGAATAATTTATAACCTCTCCAAACTGCTCACAAATAATGCCATCAGGGAGCAGAACTGGCATGTCAGATCCAAAGACATACGCATCATGCTGTAACATTATAGCCTACGCCAGTAAGTACAACAAATATACCATAAATTACACCACAAATGTATATTATGTGTCAGTCCTCAAAATGTCACCAGCTGGCAACCTACACAACACAATCAGCATTTCTGTAATATGTAGAATTACATGTAATTAAAAAATATTTTTTATTTTATAAAAGTGAACATGGTTGATAGTCCCACAGCAGAAATGACAGAAATGATTTGTAAAATGAAAATAAAATGTCACATAACAATGTAAAAAAAAATGGCAAAAAACCTTAGAAAATGTTAATTTTATCCTTTCTCCCCTAGTTACAAAAAATATTTAAAGATAATCAATCATTCTAAAATATAAAAGTAGAAAAAATGAAAACTCCATTTCATCTCAAATAAGCCAAAATATGGATACGGTACATTAACCAAACCAAAATAAAAAAAAATTATGGTCCTTAGGAAATAGCAACGCACAATCTAATTATGGTATTTATGTAATAAAGAAAAAGTTATTCTCCACATTTTATAAAACATGTAAAAACCCATACATATTTTATATCACCGTATTCTCCAAATTGTATAAAACATGTAAAAACCCATACATATTTCATATCACCGTAATTGTAGTGACATAGAACAAATCTTAAATATTATAAAACAATATCTATATATAACAAGGCCAGAATTACATTATTTTGTCCATCCTCTTTAGAAAGGGTTAATAAAAGTTGCTTAGTAAGCTTTATGTCTCACAAATATGGCTCTATTCAAAAAAGCAACAGGTCTTGCAAAATACAAACCCCTCATACAGTGATCGCAATAGAATAATGAAAAAGTTATGGGCTTAGGAAGAGGACAAGTTGCTTGGTTATTGATGTGAAAAATAGCTTTAACCGCGTCAAGGGGTTACAATCTGCATAATGTACATTTTCTGCTGTAGATTTGATCCATATTTTCTCTGTAAGTACCGACCTCTAAAATCTGCGACCATCATGGAAGTTGTTGGTGTTCTGACACTCGCAGGTAAGAAGCGAGGTGAAGGAGGTCTAACCTGCCGCTATCCTTGAGGCCATGTGAATTTGAATTGCTTTTTGAAACTCAACCGAAACACAATAGGGAGGGGCTTGGTCCGATCGCACATGCGTTTCCACTAAAACGCATGTAATTGGTAATTGTTTACAATGCACAGTGAATGCACAATTTTGCATTGTGTTTCGGAACATAATTCAAAAGCCGTGACTTGAGTCAGCACATTATGCACCAGACAGAGCATCCTGAAAAGCTGACTGAATGCTACTTTGTTTGACTTCATCGGGAATTTTTGTGGTAGCTTTCTAATAATTTTGGCACTCACAACGTATCCCATCATAAGAGTCTGTGGAGCTACCGGCGGTGTTATTTATAACACTAAAACGTCTTCTGGCTGAGAGCTGCTGACAGGCCAGACATGAGCAGGCTTGTTTTATTGCACTCACAATTGCTCTGTGACATCTTTGTGTTTTCTATAAAATTCGAAAATCCCTGAAAAATACTGTCCAGTGCATTGTGTGCATTGATTGTACTGGCGAATGGCCTAAGTGCATTGTAGTGTCTAATCCTTCCATATTTTACATAAACAGCTCATTATGATATTATCTACAGCTCTGCTCGGAGAAGGTCAGCACTGAGCTGACGCACAGATATTCCCATTCAGTAATCTGACAATCCACTGATTAGGTAGCCTAGAAATGTACATATTCCGGGTACAGACCATGTATCTAATATGACATCTTATTTTGGGAAAACATACATTTTGCCTATTGTATCTGTTACTGGCCCAATCACATTGAGCAAACATCTCTAGATAATACAGCAATGGATAGCCGATTCTCATAAAAATCAGTATATCTGTAATTTATACAGTCACATATACCTAATATTTTATGGCATTATGTAGTTAAAAAGTTTATTCCTATAGGCTTTTCAAGGAACTTGATTCTGATGGTCTAATATGATTCCATCCGTTGGACACATCCGCTGCATGTGTCTCTTCACCGCTCAGGGCCGCCAGAGTTCAGCATCTTCCTCGTGGTGCATGTAAGTGCTTGGTCTTGCGACACAATTTGCAAGTTAAATCCCGTGCTCAGTCCGAATCAGTCGGATCGTCCAATGGCACGCCCCCATTTTCTGTCGCATGAAAGCCAGAAACCGATTGAGTGCGACACAATCCCGGTGCAGACACTTGTTAAATACCTGTCCTTCAAGCCGTGCAAATCCCAAAACCAGCAGAAAGTCTGACGAAAGTGCGATCCGCGACCCTTAGTAAAAAAGCCCAATGGGGTGTTAAAAGGAACCTGTCACCTGATTTTCATAAATAAATCTATTGACAGTTTCCCATAGGACTATACTAACTCTCAAACACACTGTTTATAGTTAAAAAAAAAAATTGCATACACCCTATCTCCAGGAAATGAACTATGGGGATAGACACCCTGCCAGAAGGAGCCTCAAGTCACAACGGCGTGTGTTATTCATGCAAGGCAGTGTGTCTCTCAGCTTATGTCTGCCAGCATTTCCCTAATCCTAAGATAAAAACAGTATGGGCAAGAGTTAGTATAGTGCTATGGGAACCTGTCATTAGGTTTATTTGTAAAAATCTGGTTACAGGTTCCCTATAAGGCTGGTGTCTCTGTACTTTTCTTAATAGCCTGGTAATGTGCCAGGCTGATGCAAAAGATTTATCCCTGGGACAGCCCCTGAGGTGTATGTAGGAGTCCCTGGATGATGGAGGATGGGGAGCCCGTGGTGGTGATACAGCCTGATCCAGAGATCACACAGAGGCATGTTGTGCAAAGCAACCTACAGTTCGTTATTCAACTTCAAATGACAGGAATGGCCTTAATATCAGTAACGGATTCAACAGGCTGGAAATCTGGCAAGAGATAGCTGGTCCAAAGGATTGCTCGCAGCCTGGTAGTAACTTCAGGCTTGGCTGGTAAAGATGGAGCCAAATCCAGGTGGTGGACCTCTGCTCTGGGAACTAGTCTCCTGAGCTTTGCCTTGACACTGGACCTTGCTTTTCTCTGACTTGCAGCACTGAAATGTGCTTCAGACCATGAGGTCTGGCTCTTTTCTCCGACCATGTGCTCCCGCCCACCAGGGTTTTTTTTTATCCCCTGGTCAGGTGGCAGCACCCTCCAATCAGCTTCCAGCTTGCTTTACAATGGTACAAATGATATAATTGGTTATTCACATTGTTAACTTTTGCCTTACCAGACAGTGGTTTCAAGCTGCAATTACTAAATTTCCCATGTTACAACTTCTGACATGGAAAGAGACACTTTTGCAACACCTATCTAACCCTTTGCATCTGCAGGGGTGTTCCAGATGCCATCCCACTCCATTCCTCTGACTATCCTGTCCTGAACTAAGCTGACCATAAATCAGGTCAAGGCAAACTATGAATTTGATTTGCATATTCCAGCATTAAACTGCTGCCTCGACAGGAAATCTACCATGGGGAATTTTTCAGAAAGTAGATTCCATATGGTAGATTTCCTCTAAGTTTGGCCAATCTGTATTTAGGGGAGATACAGGGTTCAGAGAGATAGGAAAGGTAAGTTTTTCCTTAGTTTTTTAAAACTTTGTGAAAATGTGTGATTTCAATACTTAAATCTTATCTGCGATGAAAATTGGCAGAAGAAGTTCTACAGTTTTTCTTGTATGTACTTTTTTATTTTCTTTGTGTCTTAGTGAGAGACATGAAATAAAAATGACCAATGCAGTAAGTACAACAAACGTCTCACAATGAACCTTCTTGCAAGAAAATAGTAGAAGCGTAAAAGCTAAATTTGTGTCAGGTGGGCAGAGTAATAGCCAAGATGGATCCCCAGAACAAATGAGTACAATAGTTTATACCCACTGGTGGAAACTATCAGGGACCTGGCGCACAAGTCTCATTGTTCTTGAAAAAAGTTTCTCTCAGCTTCGAGGATAACAAAAACCTTGAAAGCAACTTTATCATTCAGTTTTAAAACATTGCAGTCATGTGGATGAGCATAAAACCGCAAAAATGGATGCAATGACTAACCCTGTTCAGTGCAAGACAAATCTACATATCTGGGAAATCTGCCAAGCTGCTGAAGTGGACAACAAGGCCACCCACCTGTCACGGTGATCCTGTCATGAGGTCCTGAGCAAGGCTTTGTAATTATCAAGATTTATTGAGCCCGTCCCGTCATGGAGTGATGACACGGCTCTGACCCGGGCAGAATAATCTAACCACAATTCTACGTCCAAAAGGATCAATGACAACACTTCCACCATTAACTACCGGCAGCGAGATAGCAGGAGACTACCCACCCCGAACTACAAGGCCAGGAGCACAACACTGCATCCTGTGTCCGTCATACCATACTTTGGTGTTCCTCCATTTATTCAGTATAAATCCTTCAGAAAAAAATGTTTCAATCAATGTTGCACTGTCTAAGTATGGAGACTAATGAGTACCGTGACATGCATAAAGCATTATTGGAAATTTTATCAGAAAACCTTTTATTGTATAAATGTCTGTGCTTATTTCAAGAACTACAAAGGGAAAATTGTCTATGGGTACCAGACTATTGGGACCTCTATATGGATACTATGGGGCATTACCCATTCCCTGCGCAATCCCCGCTATGCGTTGTCCGCCGAATGCCCATCTGCCGTGATTCATGAAGATTGTGCACCCGATTTTCTGCATGTGTCGCTTCCCTGATCTGGTCTGCCAAAGTTCACCATCTTCCTCCCGGTGCATGTAAGTGCATGGCTTGCGACACATATTGAATTGTTAAATCCTGCGCATAGTTCGAATCCGTCGGATCGTCTGACGGCTCGCCTCCCGATCATGTGCGACACAATCCCCGGCGTGATCTCCGAAATGTCGGGAAACCTGACGGAAATGCGGCCCTTAGTAAATAAGCCCCTATGTAGCATCACTGGTCCTGTATATGGCAGTAATGTCTTATCATTATGTGGTGTTATGTGTTGTAGCTCCCAGCGTTACCCAGAATAGTAAATTGTTCATAGCTATAACAGAATAAAATGGGTTAACAAAAAAATATTTGATCCCTATCTACGTATCTCTAGATAACTGTGTCCCTTTTTGTGTCTTTCTGTCTGTGTTTCTCTCTCTACCTGTGTCTCTTTTTCTTTCTCTTCGTCTCTCTCTGTTTCTCTCTCTGTCTGTGACTCTCTCTCTCTGTCTGTCTCACACATAAGCATCTTATACTCATTGCCTATAATATCCAATCAAAGCTCAGGGCTTATATTATTGACCTATGGCAAAATAGAAACTGAGGTGTCCCAGTAGACAATTGCTCCTGTATATGGTGGTTAATATGGTTTTTGGAAAGCGTGGGGTGAAAATTTCAGCACACAATCTGGTCTATGACGTTCCTTGAGTCACAGGGAGCGGCACAACAGCAACGGCACAGATTCCTTTATTGGATATACACACAAACACATACATCAACACATACATACAATTAGCTTTATATATTACATTATTTAACAACATTAACAACAACTAGAATGGTAAATGCTGGCTTTACTTTGATAGTTATCTTTGGCCTAATATGTCATAGAATAGATCCTGCCAACTAAATGCCACTAGATGTATAGTAATGTCTATGGTGTCGTACTGCCCTTTAGTAACTTCTTGGATCACATTTTATGAAAAACAATGCTGCCATAAATTATTATATTCCTCCTTCTACTGAGTTTAGTGAGTGTATATATCTGATATTTCATCCCAACAAGTGCGTGAATGCTTTCTTAGAAGAAGATGACAACTGTAGTGAAATCATTGATGCTGCCGGCTTTGTCAGCGCTGATCAATCATAACATATCAGCCGTGGCATTCACACTTCCTCTAAGCACTCACAGCTGGATCCTAGCCACAGCAACGTGAACTCTCAATGGTCTACAGATGTGCAACACCCTCGCCGATGCAATGGCGAGGTAGGGTTTGCGAATACGTCCCACCTGCATGTAACCACATCACATTACATGGTCCTGATAGGACATAGGGGTATTGCAGTGGTGAATCCTGCCTGGCAAGGCAGAGGTTAAGTATTTTGTATGATGCAAGATGCTGTTGTCCAATGATATGTGTTACATCCTGTGCTCTGTAAGCTGAGATGTGATTGGAGGAGCAGCCACCACCTGACCAAAGGGAGGTAATAAAACCTCTGGCCAGGAATGTTCTGGAGACTAGATTATTCTAGTAAGGATTCAGAGAGATTCTAGTGTAGGAGAATCCTAGAGAGTGTGTGCGTGAGTAATCTCTGTCTAGCCCATACCAGAGCAGGAAGAGCTTAGCCCATGCCTCTGAAGAGTGGAGCATTAGACTAGAGTTAGTGTAGTGAGGAAAAGGGGTATCATCTTACCTTTAAAGGTGATATCTGAAGCCCTACAGGACAAGCTGAAGCTTCCTACCAGGACACAGCTGCCTCCCAGCCTGCTCCCTACATCCAGGCTGGTGAACTATCTCCTGAGGCTCCCTCCAACTCACATCTCGGCACCCCATCTACCTGTTAAAGGCACGTTTGCTACGGTTCCTGCGGTTCAAATAAAGAACTGTAAGTTGTTTTCTTCAACTTCTGTCTCCGTCTGGTCCCTGCTAATACGGCTGCCTTCATCACCGGCACCCTGTCCATCACACAGAGACTCACACTCGGGACATTAAGGGGTTGCCCCAGGGAGATCCGCTATAGCAGCCTCTCCCTCCTCATTTCTTGCCAACACCACCCTGCTGGAGACCTGCCAGGCTGTAGGACAGCCCTCCGGTTCCCCCGTACCAAGCACCGTGACAATAGCGTGCTTAGGCCGCAACCGCCAGCCACTCCGGTACCGCGGGCCCCGGCTGTCTCCAGGCCGCACCGCAAAGGGCTAGGCCCCGGTGGGGGATGTTGCAAGTGGCGTCACGAATCACAGGATATATACTTCTGTGCCTTATCCTGGCACTAAAGACTGTACTTTATTAAGAAAAAGACTGTGCTGCCTAACCCTGCTGCCATCCGGGTTTAGGCCCAAGTATTTGTGTGCTTCTGGATTGAACTGTGTTAATGCTGCCACGTGCTGTCGAGCGCCGCTCCAGCACTCAAGAGGTTAATCCCTGCAAGAACTGTACCAGCTCTGCTACATCCGGCGCTGCCGCGCCTGAAGATTTTACCTCAGAAACTGTGGCGCAGCAAGTAATTCCAGCCCGCCAAAACCTTCACTGGCGGGAAACCCAGAGACATCGCTAAGCTCCGCCCCCTGCGCGTATGGCGCGAATCCTGCCTCAGCGCGCTGTGGCGCAGCAGAAAATTCAGCCCGCCACAACTCCTGGCGGGAAAGACTCAAGCTCCGCCCTCTGGCGCGAAACTCTCCCGCGCTGCAACGCCAGTGAGAGCCCACGAGGTACCTCAGAGTCAGCGCAGCCGCCATCCAGCATCAGAGAGGTTAATCGGCCATCTTGGATTTCTCCACGTGCTGTCTCCTGTCCTGCCGACATGCCGCACAGCCTTCGAGATGAAGAACCAAGTGTCGCATGGCCTGCCCACGAGCCTCGGGCCCCTTCCTCTGCTGCACCGCTTACTGCTGTCTCCTGTACGCAGTCTTCAATGGCGGATTCTCCACATCGGCTGCCTCCTCCGATGACGGACCTCCTGAGGACCACCGCGGATGTGAGTACCATGGCCCCCAGGGCCTATATCACAGTGACTGTGACTATATCTCCCTTAGCCCCGGCTGGGGTACAGTCCGGCCTCCCTGCAGAGGACCAACATCTCCCCATAGGAGGCCCGGCTACAAAAGGGACTCTCTTAAAGGGACCTGACCCCTTATCTAATGCTGCTGATCGTCCTGCGGAGTATCCAGGACCACCTGCTAAGAGGCCCAGGCTGTCTGGTGAGAACGCCCTGCCAGCTACAGAGGTTACCACCGCCAGCGCAACAGCGCCCCCAAGAGCTACAGGTCAGTCCAGGAACAACAATCCTTCAGCTGTCAGCAATGGAGAAGTTACAGCTCCTGCGGTCATCATCATGCGCTCCACAGCGCCCCCAGCTACAGAAGGTCAGCCAGAGAAGTGCCTGCCTCCTTCCTTTGCTGAGATGCCTGCCGCCGCAGATGACCTTCCTACTGTTCCAGCTCCAGCTTCTGGGTGTTCCATGTCAGCAGTTCCAGTGTCTACCACCAGATGTCTTCAGGTGACAGATCTCAACACTGCTTTCTTCACCCAGGCTGATGATGTCCATGCTGCAGTTCCTGCTTCCATGCCTGCAGCCATTGCTCTTGAGCAGCAAGATTAACCCCTGAAGGGCTGTAGCCCTCTCCAGGTACTATGTCCATATTGTATATTTCTGTCCTTACCCCAAAGAGCCAGAGACTTTCCTGAGACTCTTACCCTTATTTATCTCAGTCAAGAGATTATACACTGTCATGTGCTATGATAACACCCTTCCTCTGCCACAGCAGAGATTTCTTCAAAGGACTCTGTCCCTTTACAAATAGAGGAGACCCTTTGCTTTTACTGCACTTTTCCCCCACATCAAGGGCTGTACCCAGAAGATGGACTTTGTCAGAATAGACCTTCTGAGAGACTTTTGCCAGATACTCTAGGGAAAAGTTGCTATGTCTATTGACTATTATTTTGCACTTAATGCCTTTCCTTTTTAGGTACGGACATTCTGCTTGCACTTTTTATGCCTTTTCTTTGCAGGAAAAGAGACATTTGCTACCGTGCTACCCTGAGTAGCCTATCCACCTCTGTAACGTTTAAGATGTGTACCCATTGGGCTTCTAAGCCAATGTGATCTTAACCTGTTTGCACACTGTCATATATGCCAGTAGTCTGCATTAACCCTTTTATAGGCTTTTCAGGTTGTAGTGTGGCTGTGTCGGACCGTCTTTCTTGTAAAACACTGACCGCTACCTGATCCCTCAAACTGAGGTTTGCACGTGGGGGTAGTCCGTAAACTGCGGGTCCTAAGGGGACCGGGGGTGTTACACAGTTAGCACCTGGATGCCACCCATACATGGGTAAGGTTGTCAGTCAGGAGGTACTCGTGTCGCATATGCTAACGCAATGCAGATAGACACCTTATATAATTGCCGCCAGGGAAGAAGCGTTGATAAAACAAATATACAGGCCTTGGTGCAAGGAGTGGATTACAGGACATGACACCACACCTTTCCTACTGTACAGTTCGGTTTAATGGCGTCAGCGACCAACTGTCATGGGCCATGGGCGGTTTGTCCCTACACCTCACATAGCCTGCACTTCCTAGAAGTGCCCTTAGCCCCCTCTGTGCCCCAAACCATCTGTAGTCGAGCCGAGGGCGCCTCTTTCAATTGCCCCCGGGGTATGCAACACCCTCGCCGATGCAATGGCGAGGTAGGGTTTGCGAATACGTCCCACCTGCATGTAACCACATCACATTACATGGTCCTGATAGGACATAGGGGTATTGCAGTGGTGAATCCTGCCTGGCAAGGCAGAGGTTAAGTATTTTGTATGATGCAAGATGCTGTTGTCCAATGATATGTGTTACATCCTGTGCTCTGTAAGCTGAGATGTGATTGGAGGAGCAGCCACCACCTGACCAAAGGGAGGTAATAAAACCTCTGGCCAGGAATGTTCTGGAGACTAGATTATTCTAGTAAGGATTCAGAGAGATTCTAGTGTAGGAGAATCCTAGAGAGTGTGTGCGTGAGTAATCTCTGTCTAGCCCATACCAGAGCAGGAAGAGCTTAGCCCCTGCCTCTGAAGAGTGGAGCATTAGACTAGAGTTAGTGTAGTGAGGAAAAGGGGTATCATCTTACCTTTAAAGGTGATACCTGAAGCCCTACAGGACAAGCTGAAGCTTCCTACCAGGACACAGCTGCCTCCCAGCCTGCTCCCTACATCCAGGCTGGTGAACTATCTCCTGAGGCTCCCTCCAACTCACATCTCGGCACCCCATCTACCTGTTAAAGGCACGTTTGCTACGGTTCCTGCGGTTCAAATAAAGAACTGTAAGTTGTTTTCTTCAACTTCTGTCTCCGTCTGGTCCCTGCTAATACGGCTGCCTTCATCACCGGCACCCTGTCCATCACACAGAGACTCACACTCGGGACATTAAGGGGTTGCCCCAGGGAGATCCGCTATAGCAGCCTCTCCCTCCTCATTTCTTGCCAACACCACCCTGCTGGAGACCTGCCAGGCTGTAGGACAGCCCTCCGGTTCCCCCGTACCAAGCACCGTGACAATAGCGTGCTTAGGCCGCAACCGCCAGCCACTCCGGTACCGCGGGCCCCGGCTGTCTCCAGGCCGCACCGCAAAGGGCTAGGCCCCGGTGGGGGATGTTGCAGATGGGATCACTGTTGTTCTGCCATCTCACTAGACGTAAAACCAGGAGCGATATTATATTATAAATAAGTGGATCATTTAAAGCCACATTGCAAAAAGTTACAACCAGGTACCACCCCCTTACTACTGATTCTCCTTTTGCCATTTTGCATTTCAGCTTTTGCTCCCCTCCTTTCAAATGCCAGAACTTCTTTTTTTTTTTTTAATCAAATAAGTTTTTATTGAACATTTTCAAGTTTTACATACATTAAAACAGTATCCCCCCCCCCCACCCCCTCCCTTCCAACACCCCCCCTTCCCACCTGGTTACACATATAGTCTCATACATATATTGTTTTACGGTTCACTCAATGAACTTTTTACAGACAGTAAGAAGCCTGGTTATCAACGACCAATTTCTAATCGATTTCAGGATATAATGTCACATTTTAACAATTCCTCATTCTATAGTCAATATATCACGACCTCGCTCCCGGCCACTCTCCCCAAATCTTATCGAATTTTTTAATAGCTTTCCTCTTAAGATAAACCCCTTTTTCCATTTGAATGAGTCTAATCATTTTATCCTTATATTCTTTTAAGGTAGGCGGGTCTGGGCTCAACCATTTTTGAGCTATCAGCTTCCTCGCTTGATATAATGCTCTTTTAAGCGCTAATCTGAGACTCTCATTACCCGGTAGTTCCTCAACATATCCCAGGACACATTGTAAAGGATTCTTGGAAATAGTCAGTTGAAATATGCTTTCCAGATATGTAAGCACTCTACTCCAGAAGCGACCCAGGAATGCGCATCCCCAGAACATGTGCATATGATCAGCTGGGCCCTGGGCACATCTAGGGCACACATCATCCTGCCTAACTCCAACGCGGTAGAGGAAGGCAGGAGTTCTGTACACCCTATGAACAAGATATATTTGTGAGATCCTTAGGGCCTCAGACGTTGACACCTGAGGAACTGATGCTAAAATTCCCTCCCATTGGTCGTCTGAGATGGGTCCCAAGTCCACCTCCCATTTCTGCTTCAAATTGAGGGGAAAATTCTTTAGGTAGGCTTCAAGCAAATGACTATACAATAAGGAGATCAGGCCTGAAGTTTCCCCTTTGGCTGCCGTTATTGTGATCACAGGAGCAGTACCAGTGGTAAGTTTTGTTGTGGTCCCCTGTGTATCCCACGCATGCCTTAGCTGTAAAAATTTGTAGAATTGGCTATGTGGTAATTGGAATTGCTCCTGTAAGTCAGAAAATGCCTTAAAAGTACCTTCAGAGTGCAGCTGATGGATAAACTTCACACCCGCCTGTTCCCAGGGGGTAAAGCCCTCCAGCCTAAAAAATTCTGGTAACCTTGGATTCTTCCAGATGGGGGTGAAAGGAGTGCAACCTTCAACCTCCATCAATTGCTTGATTTTCCCCCAGACCTTTACCATAAGCGTCAACGTGGGTATCCTAGCTCCTCCCTGTCCCGGAAACCCAGCTTCAACGGCTGCTAACAAGGGCCTGTGAGGTGTCAGTTCACTAACTAAGGCTGAAACAGCCCCACTCCCCTCCTCCACTCCCCAACCCCTCATATGTTGTAATTGTGAGGCCAAAAAATAAATCCAGGGATTTGGAGCCGCCAGACCTCCAGCCTCTTTAGACCTCTGCAGCGTCTCATATTTAATCCGCGCCACCCCTTTTTTCCAGGTTAATTCTCTAAACAAAGACTGTAATTTATGGAAAAATCTAAGGGGAATCCATATAGGGGTGTTATGTACAATGTACAATAATTGAGGCATCAATATCATTTTGGTCAAATTGACTCTACCAATGACCGAGAGTGGTAGCTTACACCATGTTGTGACTTTATTAGCAAATCTCGCAATAAGCGGGGTCAAATTAAGCTGCAGGTAATCTTGGACTCTAGCTGAGACCTGAACTCCAAGGTACTTGAATGTATTAACTACTTGAATAGGAGTGTTAGCTACCGTTGAGTCTTCTGAGAGGGAATCAATAGGTAATAATACTGACTTACTCCAGTTAATCCGGAGCCCGGAAAAATCTCCAAACTGCCCTATAGTCGTGATGGCACTCTCAAGCGATACTCCTGTGTCACCTAAAAAAAGAAGCAAATCGTCTGCATACAAAGCTACTTTCTCCGTATGCCTGTTATACTTGAGCCCTGTAATCGACTGGCTGTCCCTCAGCATTTGCGCCAGTGGTTCAATTGCCAAGGCAAACAGCAAGGGTGACAGCGGGCACCCTTGCCTTGTCCCCCTGGTTAGATCAAAAGGTTGAGACAGTATCCCGTTAGCCCTCACTCTTGCTTTGGGGCAAGAATATAACAGCTGCACCCACTTCCTAAAGTTGGGTCCCAAACCCGCCCTCTCCAGGACCACCCATAGGTACTCCCACTCAACGCTATCGAAGGCTTTCGCAGCGTCAAGTGAGAGCACCGCCCGGCTCCCAACATTGTCTGGCTTCGACTGGAGGTTAAGGAAAAGCCTACGCAGGTTAATTGCTGTGGAGCGATTGGGCATAAAACCAGATTGATCACTATGAATCAACCCATCTACAACAGTTATTAAACGTCGCGCCATAATTTTGGCCAAAATTTTAATATCCACTGTCAATAACGAGATAGGTCTATAGGATTCTGTCAGTTGCGTATCCTTCCCTGGCTTAGGTATAACTGTAATCACCGCTTCCCTCATAGATTCTGGTAACCTCCCAGTCTCAAACGCTGCCTGGTAAACTTCTAATAACTTTGGAATGAGCAACTCCCTTAATTCTTTATAAGCTTCTGTTGGTAAGCCGTCCAACCCTGGAGCCTTATTATTCTGGAAAGTGTCCAGTGCCTCTTCTATCTCCTCCACTGTTATCGGTTGGTCCAATGTCTCTCTTTGCTCTACTGTGAGTGCAGGTAAGTGAACCTTATCTAGGTATTCCCTAATTTGTGACTTTTCCTTATTCAGCCTTGATGTATAAAGGTCCTCATAAAATCTTTGAAACTCTGCTACAATTTCTACTGTATCTACCAACAAGACACCAGTGCCAGTTCTCAAAGACGGCACATGCGCAGCCCCATTCTGAGCGTTAACAATTGTGGCCAACAGATGCCCCGCACTTTCCCCCTCAATAAAGTAATGCTGTTTTTGAAAGAAACGCTTGTTAGCCGCTTGCTGTAGCAAGTGGTCAGTAAGGGTTTTCTGTGCCTCCAGCCATTGTTCCTTGTTAGCCTCTGATGGGTTTTCCACATAATCCCTTTCGGTGGTATCTACTCTCCCCTGTAGTGTATTTGTGAGATTAGAACTGCGCTTTTTAACTCTGGAGATATGTTTGAAGTATGCACCTCTAAGATGCGATTTAGCTGCATCCCAAATGCTAGCATTCCCTTCCCTAGATACATTCTCCCTATAGAATTCCTCCATATCTACTATAATCTCAGGCACATTGTTCAGAATGGGAAGCCAATAAGGGTTTAGTTTCCACATTGGCCTTTGACGGTGCTCAGGGACTCCTATATTGAGACTAAGCTGTAATGGGGCATGGTCAGATAGTGTCCGCGTGCCATATGAGACATGAGTGACTAGTCCCATTAGTCTACCATTCCCTAAAGCTAAATCTATACGGGAGAGTGACATATATGAAGCCGAAAAACAGGAGTATCTCTTTTCCTGTGGGTTGCGAACCCTCCAGATATCCACCAGCTGCACCTCCTGCAGCAAACGTGCAAGCGCCGTAGGGGGGCTATTTGCGGGTATCGTCCCAGTGTGGAACTTATCTAGGTGCGCCTGCAGCCAACAGTTGTAATCCCCTATCAGGAGAGTCGGTACATTTGGGTCAGCCATCACAAACGGTAGCACTGTCTTAATAACCCCTGCATTATATGGGGGAGGGACATATACGGCCGCTATGCAAATATCAGTTTGGTAGATAGTACCCGTTAAGCATACAAAGCGCCCCTCTGAATCAATTAAGGTTCTAGAGCAACGGAATGGCACATTCTTATGGATAAACACGCTTACCCCCCTAGAATTAGCCGTAAAATAGGAATGATATGCCATCCCAATCCAGGATCTATTAAGGAGGTGCACCGTTTCCGGGGTCATGTGAGTCTCTTGCAGGCACACAATAGAATCGGGAATAGCTTTTAAGGCTCTCATAACAGCATACCTTTTATTTGCCTCACCTAACCCACGCACATTCCACGAATGGACATTAAGTATCCTCGCCATCTAGACAGTAATAAGGATAGCCTATACAGCTTTTCTCCACAATCAAAAGAGCCATGTTGACTACGTCCCAGACACTCACAGTGAAACCAGGTTTCCTATTATGCCAAAAACCAGGGGGATTCCCACCCATAACAACCCCCACCCCATCCCTCCCACCCTCCCCAACTTCTTGCAAATCCCAAGGGCAAAAACCCATAAACACCTGTATGCTGAGTAGCATTAAAGTATAGGCATTGCACTTTTTCATAGTAATTACCTCTGTAAACAATTGTAATGCAATTTGTCAGTACCTTCCTACGTTCCTGCATTATAATAACATAAGAACACCTTCTGTTCACACATATTAACTTCTATAACAACTATTAGTAAATGGCTAAGGACACTGCATGTATGCTTAGAATATCAACCATCTTGCCCGACAGTGTCCAAGGAGAAAGAGCCTGTCCATCAGGATAGGATCTTTACGCCATTACGGGGATGGGGTTCGTCTCCCCCTCAGCTCTCTCTCATGGACGTCCAGCCAGGTTGTAGCATCCGCTGCCGAATCAAAGAAATGAGTGGTATCCATGGCCACCACACGTAGCCTCGCTGGATAGAACATGGCATATGGTAAGTCCAGATCCCGAAGCCTTCTTTTCACGTTTTGGAACTGAGCTCGTTTCCGCTGCACTTCACCGGAGAAATCTGGAAAGAGCGCCACTTTGCCCCCTCCAATACTCAACTGCTGCTTATCTCTCGCCATTCTTAGGATCCGGTCTCTATCCTTAAAATGCAGCAGCTTCACTAATACCGGTCTTGGGGGGCCCCCTGGTGGTAAAGGGCGGGATGGTACTCTGTGGGCTCTCTCCACAGCAAAAAGTGGTGTAAGGGCTTCTTTGCCAAATGTCTCTAGCATCCAAGCCTCAAAGAAATCGTCAGGATTCTTGCCTTCTATCCTTTCTGGCACACCGACTATACGGATATTATTGCGGCGCAGTCTATTTTCAAGATCATCTGCTTTCGCCATTAATGTCGCCACTTGGCCAGATGTCTTTTTGACTTCTCTAGTGATCGGGGGTATAAGATCCTCCACCACTCCCATTCTTTCTTCTGCTGCTGACACTCTCTCTCTCACCGTTTGCAAATCATGCCTTATTATGGAGATATCTGATTTTACATAGCCCATGTGGTCAGTCAATGTAGTCAGGGCTCCATTACATTGCATGACTGCTTTAAAAACATCAGATAGGGTCGGTTCCTCCTCCTCAGCTTCACTCTCTGTCTGCAGTGTTTCCTGCTGAGTGTCTGCAGGCTCACCTCGTGTCTTCTCAGGGGACTTCCCTTCCCCGCTCAGGCCGGCGCCATCTTGTCCACGCGGACTACCGTCTTCTCCGGCTTGTAGGCCATCTCTCCCCCTTCGACCCTCGGCAGTACCCGGTGAGTTAGTGGTTCGGGCAAATTGCTCTAAACGAGCCGCTACATCCAGCACTTTCGGGGTGTTGCGCAGCGTCTTATTCACGGCCGCGGCAGACGACGTGCGCGGGCCGCCCGTCTCTGCTTTACCTCCGGTCTTGCTTTTCGCCTTATCTGCCTTGGTGACCATTTCGGGCGATACAGCTGCAGTCAGTGATCTTTTCGGGTGCTTTCCCCTCTCTACTCCAGCACCAGTTAGCACAGAAATCGGGTGTTCTCAGAATAAATCAGGATATTGTGCAGGAGCTCAGGCTGCGTGCGACCGCTCACATACTCAGCTCGGCCACGCCCCCCACCAGAACTTCTTTTTAATTTTTCTGTGTTAAAGGGGTATTTTGGCAAATTAATTTTATTGTTTGTATGATGAAAAATAATACAAATTTCCAATATACTTTCTCTATCTATTCCTCATTTTTTTTTTTATCTCTGCTTGCTGTCATTCTATAGAAATTTTTATTGTTTACTTCCAGTGGATAGAAATATGACCATGGTCGCACAGGTGCACGGCTCGTTATATCACAGAGAGTGATCAGAGCTGTGTGATATAACAAGCCGTGCATCTGTGTGCCCATGGTCAGATATCTGTCCACAGGAATAAACAATGAAGCTTTCTATAGAATGACAGCAAGCAGAGATCCAGAATACCATGAGAAATTGATACAGAAAGTACATTCAAGCAATATCAGTTATTTCATGAAATGGGAATACCCCTTTAAGAGCTGTGCAACAAATTGTACTCCCTAGTCCTAAAATGTAATATTCCATGCCGTATACTGAGAATGTGGAAGAAATTCCAAAGATGGTGAAAATGCTGCGCCATTATGTTTTAACCCCTTCCCACCGATGGCCTTTTTTGTTTTTAGTTTACAATTTTTGCTAGGGGTTAGGACCAGGCCTGATTTTTTAAATTTGCCCTGTGTCATTGTAGGAGGTTATAACTTTGTAAGGCTTTAACATATCCAGGATATTTTGAGATTGTTTCCTCGTCACGCATTGTACTTCAATGTAATAGAAAAATTGTGATGATATTGTTTGTGTTTAGTTATGAAAAAAATGAAAATTTGTCAAAAATGTCTGAAAAATTATTCATTTTCAAAGTTAGAAATTTTCTGCATTTCAGGCAGATAGTCATAGCACCAAAGTAACTTTATAACTAACATTTCCCGATTGCTTTATATCGGCATAAGGTTTTATGCATCCTCTCTCTTTTCTAGGTTGTTAGGAGGTTCAGAATTGTGGATTCAATGTTTCTCATTGTAATAAAAATGGCCAAACCCTTTTTTAGAGGCACCATCTATTTTATAAACTACACCCCTCAAGAAGTGTTTTAACCTTTTAGATGTTTCACAGGGGTTAAAGCAAAATGAAGGTGTAATTTACAAGCTGTACATTTTTTTTAGACAATACTTTAATTTTGGCCAAAAATTAAACTGTCACAAAGAATTAAATGCCCAAAAACTCCACCAAGTTTGATATCCAATTTCTCCCGAGTATGAGGATCCCCCATATGTGTTGGTGACTGCTTTATGGGCGCACGGCCGGGCATAGAACGGAAGGAGCGCTATTCAGGGCAGAACTGCATTGTCAAATTTTACAGGCTATCAAATGTTTCTTTTTTTGTAATTTGGATATATGGGGGATTATTTTGTTTTGTGGATGAGATCCACTTTTCAGGTACATCATTTACGAGGGGTTCAATAGCTAATAATCAGATTTTATTACCGTATATACCCGAGTATAAGCCGAGGCCCCTAATTTTACCACAAAAAACTGGGAAAACCTATTGACTCGAGTATAATCCGAGGGTGGGAAATGCATTGGTCACAGCCTCTCTAGTATGTAGCCAGCCAGCCCCTGCCCCAGTGTATATAGCCAGCCAGCCCTTGCCCCAGTGTATATAGCTTGCCAGCCCCTGCCCCAGTGTATATAGCCTGCCAGCCCCTGCCCCAGTGTATTTGCCCCCCCCCCCTTCCCTGTCGTGCAGCACAACAATACCGGATGGATCGCACAGAAGATCAACGGGTGCCACCAGAAAGCCGAGTTTTGATTTATTTATTTTTTTGACTCGAGTATAAGCCGAGCTTGGGGTTTTCAGCACATTTTTTGTGCTGAAAAACTAGGCTTATACTCGAGTATATAAGGTAACTCTTTTTTGGTGGTGGTTAAAAAAAATCATTCATTCTTCTTTATGGTTTTTAGCATTCTTTCCTGGTCATTCACCGTACCATAAAAATAATGTGTTATCTTTATTCTATCTTTATTCTATCACGATTACGGTGCTACCCCATTTATAAAGCTATTTTATGGTTAACTTGTTTTGCAGAATATAGAACTCAATTTGTGAGAAATTCCCTTGTTTTTGCATCATCGTTTTCTTTTTCGTTTACAAAGCTGCTTTAGAGCTTACTTTCTGCGGGACAAGCTTTACTTTTTCTTGATATTATGTTTGGGTGAATGTTACAGGTTGTTACAGACGTGAACCAACAGGTTGTTACAGACATGGTGATACCTAATGGCACACATTTACTTACAGGGTCACTGGAGTTCAATGAAAGCGCATTGTATATCGATAATTCAGCAATTCACTAAGATGGTGTGCCGGAAATCATGTGTCTCTTCCCCACTCAGGTCCGACAGAGTTCACCATATTTTAGTGGTGCATCTTTAACATATGGCGTGCGACACAATTTCAAAGTTAAATACAGCACTCGGTCCGAATCAGTCGGACAGACCGACAGCACGCCCCCTAATTTGTGTCACATGGAAGCCGGCGCAGCTGTGCCACAAAAGGGCTGCATGCACCACAATCCCGACGGAGACACTTCTTACCTGCACAAGACGTTTTAGCCATGAAGAATGTGCACAGTCCGACTAAAATGTGTTGCAAATCCCTTAAAAAATGTGCCCCAATATGTTGTGTTGTTTTGGTGATTTTCACTTTTTTATGTTGTATTTGATTATTACATGGGATGGGACTTTATAAAACTTTTTTTTAATTACGGTTTTATTTTGCCCCAGTGTGGTGAATCCGGCAATATGTCCGGGTCTCGCAGGGCGTACCTGAATTTGAACGGGAATTCAGATATGTTTATGTCTTTTAAAGAGTGACAACTGAAACAAATATTCATTTGTTTCAGGAATATATTTTAAAAGTATTACTTTAAATAACAACTCATATCTTATATACAACTATGCACATATTAATAGTATCTAACCACAGATAACCCCTCTTCATATGGGAGATGCCTATACATACAGGTCCTATGCTTCAGTAAATATATGTTATAGTCAGGAATTTCCCCAGCAGGAGAAATGTAATATTAAGTGCCATCTAAAAATAGCTGTGGCTTCCATATGATCTATAAGAGGGCATTTGTTAACCCCTCTGAAAAATATAATTTCCATAACATTGAATTTTATTCTGCCATTAACTTAAAAATATGTCAGCAAATTATAGGATAATAGTCAGGGTTAAAAATAAGTGCATTAGATCCTTGTGTGACATTCAATGTGGACTCCTTGTCCAATCCTTACAAACATAAAGCTTTGTTAAGTTATATTCACATCTCATTTTTTGCATATGCTCTGTGTATACAGCAGGAAAGCTCCCAATGTATACATTGAATATACAGTATATATAGAAGTACACTGGAAGACAGAGGCATCTTTTTTTTGTCTCCGTCTGCAAAGAAAATGTTGCATACTGTGGAAAACACAGAATGGAAAGATGCAGCAATTGGCGGCTTTCAATGTTGCTCCCTCCTGCTAAGCAACTTAGTGGAGGCCTTTGGAGGCAATGGGGAACGGATGCAACTTATTGCATCCTTCCCCCAGACTCTGCAGAACATACACTCAAGGAGGTCCCCAAATATGTCTCTGTCCATATTATGACAATATCCTCACTGAGGGTAACACCCTGAACATCAGCAGCAACCAATCACTGGCTGCTGACAATGTTCTTGACTCCTCCTACTTACAGGGAGGAGGAACAGGAGGACATAACCCACTGTATGTACATACAGTAGAATACGTCTTGGCTGTGTAAAGGAATCCTCCTGGCATATCCTTACAACAGAGGACTAAAAGGAGATGTGACTGCAGCCTTATCTTAATCTTCAAATGACCCGGAGCCCAATGGGCCCCTTACAATGTTAACTTGCTGCTAAAAATTATAAATGGCGCATTTCCTAAAGACTATTTCAATTTCCAATTCAGATAATGACATCATATTAGAGAATTGTTTTTGCCTAAATTCTTTGTTTATTGTTGGATTACAAAAGACAAACCAGCATACAAAATGGATTCTGATCAATTCCTGGTATAGAGCCATGTGATACATGATACATATACATCTTAGTAAGCTCATTATATGCTATATATGAGCATGGGATGAATATTGTCTGGCAAAAAGGCATTCATGTAGAAAGAGAGAAACTTCTGTTGCGGCACTTTGCAGCAGCACTTGTGTACGCAGATAAATCACATTTATGGAGCTTTTCTCTGTTCTTTTTTTTATGTTCATTTTTTTCTATTGAATTCCAGATTCTGGTCTTACTGATGAAAAGCGTATGGCGAATAAACGGCGCTATTAACAAAATGACTGTGCCTTGTTATGCCGTGTCTCATTGCAGTGCGATGCTGCAGGATCATTTGGCATGGTTCATGTCATGTTTTGCCAGCTGTTTTACTCCGGATTGACTTTTCGACTAGTTTACTTCTTTTCTGCAGCAGCGAGTATAGCAATTCTACTGCACTGTGTAAATGATGGTCATATTATGATGGAATTCAGATTTTGCTAATATTAGATCTAGTTTAACTCCTTAAAGACAAGGCCCTTTCTCGCTTTTAGGTTGATGTTTTTCACTTCCCGCATTTCAAAGGTCTGTCTTTCTTTATTTTTCAATTTACAGAACAAGATGAGGGCTTGTTATCTGCGTTACAAATTTGGCTTCCTATTGGTACTGCTTATTCTGTGCACTGTAGTGGGAAGTTGGAAAAAAATCCAAACGGTACTGAGAAAAAAAAATGCAGTCGTAGCATTATCCAGTCCACCCCTGCACAGGTATTTCATCATATATATGTGCACACATATAGGTTTGTGTTTAAGCCTATATACAGGCGGGCATCCGACTGACAGACGACCCCTAGTTAAAGACGGACCCCCCCCTGTCCACTGTGACCTCTGGTGAAGCTCTTTATACTATATGCTATACTATAGTCCCAGACTGCAATGATCAGCTGTAAGGTGTCTGTAATGAAGCTTTACTGATAATCCTTGATCCAATTACAGTAAAAAATTTTGAAAATCCAATTGTCACTTGGGCAACAACTTTTTTTCTGGATCAACAATTATAAAATATACAGGTTTGACTTACATACAAATTCAACTTAAGAACAAACCTATGGAACCTATCTTGTATATAACCCAGGACTGCCTGTATACACATGGCTTCCTTATAAGCCAAAGGTACTGAAAAATCTATTGACGTCATGTATTAAGCCCCTTTATAGCCAGTAGACAGTAACATTGGATGGCTTGTTTGGCTACAGTATTTTCAATAACTGGAATGAAATTGGATTTTAAAAAAAATGTGTATTGACTTTATGATGAATGATGTCACTTGAGAAATATCTGATATAAGTGCCAATTCTCCCAGCTGTTTAACTTGACACATATATACTGCCTCCTGACTGGCTTCTTAAAAGGACCCTGTTATATAAAATGTTAAGCCAACCCATAAACCAAGGTAAGTATCCTTAAATCCTAAAGGGATTGGCCACTTGCTTTATGTTTTTGTGATGTGAGTGGGGCAGGATATTGGGTGATTTACCAATATACATCTATTAATAGATCTGAAACACTTTTTTGATATGTAAAATAAAAACCCTGGTTCCAAGACATCTTTTTAACTCATCGGCTGCCATTGCTGTTCATAAAATTACAGCAAATGGAGGGTTGTGTGATCTCTAACTGTCCATGACCAGTCTACCGTTCAGGATCTTATGTTCCTATTAATGAATACTATCATAAAGTCCTGTAAGGTAGATTGGCCATGGACAGTTAGGATCAAATGACTCTCCATCTCCCACAATTATATGTACAGGTATGACAACTGTTGAGGTAAATGACATCTCTGAAGCAGGGGATTTACATTTCTTTGAAGCGGTGCAGAATATATGCACAAGAGATGTTTACTGGTCAAATTACCTAATATAGAATAGAACAGTGGTGGCGAACATATGGCTCGGGTGCCAGCTGTGACTTCAAGAATCTTCCCGCAGTCTCAGGCAACTCAAGATATCCAGAGTGGAAAGGACCGGATTATTTGTGGAGGTCCTGCTGACCCTACATTTATTCCTGTACAGGACTATTCCAAATTTGATCATCTTATTTCAACTGTTTTGGCGTCCTTAGGAGCTGATACGATGAATGTTGTGACAGAGCAGGGAGCAATAACTTACTTCTTAAATAGTTGTGTTGGCACTTTGCAATAAATAAGTGGATTTTGGTTGTAGTTTGGGCACTCAGTCCCTAAAAGGTTTGCCATCACTGGAATAGAATATATTTTGAAAACAGAAACTACTATTTACACAGAGAAGAGCACCACCATTTTATAACATAAGAAAATTACATAATAAACAACCCCCTATTACAACGTTATTAGTTTAGTTGTACGCATTTCATTAATTTTCCCTGAAAAAAAAACAGGATTCCTTATGTATGTGTTCTTGTTTTTTCTAAACCAGATGTGAACATATTATTTTTGTTTTTATTTTTGAATGTTGATTTATTTTATTCTACCTTATATCCATAATTATTGAGGCAGCCTAGGCTTTTCTTTTGCCAAAGTTAGATGTGCTGTTCTCTATACATAGAGGTCATTGTACAGGGAGGAGGAGGAGATAAGCTGTGACATCATCTATTGTCAGTAGTGATGTAATGATGGGTCAGTGTTATCTATATAGAGGTCATTGTACAGGGAGGAGGAGGAGATAAGCTGTGACATCATCTATTGTCAGTAGTGATGTAATGATGGGTCAGTGTTATCTACATAGAGGTTATTGTACAGGGAGGGGGAGGAGATAAGCTGTGACATCATCTATTGTCAGTAGTGATGTAATGATGGGTCAGTGTTATCTATATAGAGGTCATTGTACAGGGAGGGGGAGGAGATAAGCTGTGACATCATGTATTGTCAGTAGTGATGTAATGATGGGTCAGTGTTATCTATATAGAGGTCATTGTACAGGGAGGAGGAGGAGATAAGCTGTGACATCATCTATTGTCAGTAGTGATGTAATGATGGGTCAGTGTTATCTACATAGAGGTTATTGTACAGGGAGGGGGAGGAGATAAGCTGTGACATCATCTATTGTCAGTAGTGATGTAATGATGGGTCAGTGTTATCTATATAGAGGTCATTGTACAGGGAGGAGGAGGAGATAAGCTGTGACATCATCTATTGTCAGTAGTGATGTAATGATGGGTCAGTGTTATCTACATAGAGGTTATTGTACAGGGAGGGGGAGGAGATAAGCTGTGACATCATGTATTGTCAGTAGTGATGTAATGATGGGTCAGTGTTATCTATATAGAGGTCATTGTACAGGGAGGAGGAGGAGATAAGCTGTGACATCATCTATTGTCAGTAGTGATGTAATGATGGGTCAGTGTTATCTATATAGAGATAGAGGTTATTGTACAGGGAGGGGGAGGAGATAAGCTGTGACATCATCTATTGTCAGTAGTGATGTAATGATGGGTCAGTGTTATCTATATAGAGGTCATTGTACAGGGAGGGGGAGGAGATAAGCTGTGACATCATGTATTGTCAGTAGTGATGTAATGATGGGTCAGTGTTATCTATATAGAGGTCATTGTACAGGGAGGGGGAGGAGATAAGCTGTGACATCATCTATTGTCAGTAGTGATGTAATGATGAGTCAGTGCTATCTATATAGAGGTCATTGTACAGGGAGGGGGGAGATAAGCTGTGACATCATCTATGGTCAGTAGTGATGTAATGATGGGTCAGTGCTATCTATATAGAGGTCATTGTACAGGGAGGGGGAGGAGATAAGCTGTGACATCATCTATTGTCAGTAGTGATGTAATGATGGGTCAGTGTTATCTACATAGAGGTTATTGTACAGGGAGGGGGAGGAGATAAGCTGTGACATCATCTATTGTCAGTAGTGATGTAATGATGGGTCAGTGTTATCTATATAGAGGTCATTGTACAGGGAGGAGGAGGAGATAAGCTGTGACATCATCTATTGTCAGTAGTGATGTAATGATGGGTCAGTGTTATCTATATAGAGGTCATTGTACAGGGAGGGGGAGGAGATAAGCTGTGACATCATCTATTGTCAGTAGTGATGTAATGATGGGTCAGTGTTATCTATATAGAGGACATTGTACAGGGAGGGGGAGGAAATAAGCTGTGACATCATGTATTGTCTATCTTCTGTAATATTGGGGTTTTCCATAGAGGTGTACTATAATGCTGTTAGTCTTTTCTGTAATGTAAATAAGGTGACTGCTGCAAAGGAGCCTGTTCATCACTTTGAGGTGAGCAGGGAGAAGCGGAGTACTGCCCGTATGAATACACCGAGCTTAGCTTTGCTATTGCCAATATGTATGTTATGTTCTAAGTAAATAAGGAGAGTACATTCTGATGAGAGGTCCACTTTAAATGGCAGACCAAAGCCTGCTTAATACTATAGGCAGCTGCGGGGAATTAAAAAAAAAAAACCCTGGCTGTTATGATTTATTTCTTCTTTTCACATCACATCTTTTGGAACTCCAATAGATCTTGTTTATGTGACTCCATAATACATCTCAGGTACTATTTAAGGTCAACATAAATTACCACTGTGGGTGCTCATAGCAGAAGTTAAGAAACCCCCTTTGGAGCATTAATGAAACAATTCTTTCTGATTTACTTTTCCCTCCCTGTTTGTTAAACAATAGCTGTGATTTCCATTCTCACCTGTTTTCCAGGCACGCCGCGCGTTGCAATCAATTCTAATGCATTGAAATGAATTCTATTCAAGGAACAAGATGTTGATCAAGGCGAGATCCTTGTACAATCGTTCAAGACGTGATTAAAAGAAAAACCTAAACACCAGCCTGCAGACTTGTTTTCCAAAAAAAGAACTTTTCTAAGTGTATTATTTTGTTTCCGCACAATTCAACACTTTATTGCAAAACGGCCATAACTTTGACTTTGACATTTAAAGTGTATAAATATATTTGGGAACCTAAGATTGGAAATATTCACAGTCCTTGCCCCAGCTCACTTATAATTACTTTGCCGTAAGTAATGCATATTAAAAAATGTATGAGCTTCCTATATCACAGATGCTAACAGCCACAGGAACGTGCTACTGTATGTGACCTTGTGAAGGTTACAGCATGCCAGAACTGACCACTAACACTATTATTACTAAAGAGAGGCAAAAACACACAAGAAGAGATATGTTAGTAATAATAACTGGCTAAAAAGCTATGTCTCCAGGCCAGCTGTCCATGAATCACACCAGGTGCACAATAACATTTATTAAAGAGACAAAATTACAGGAATCACAGAATGCTATTAATAGTACATGCATACCATGGGAGACATTTATCAGGGCTTGCATGATAATAATAATCCCTTTATTTATATAGCGCACACAGATTATGCAGCACTGCACAGATTGCCAAATCGGCCCCTGTCCCCAATGGGGCTCACAATCTAATCAACCTACCAGTATGTTTTGGAATGTGGGAAGAAAATCAGAGGACCCTGAGGAAACCCAAGGGGAACTCGAAGAGAACATATAAACTCTTTGCAGATGTTGACCCTGGGACTTGAACTCAGGTCCCCAGTGCTGCAAGGCTGTAGTGCTAACCACTAAACCACTATATTGCATGCCAGAATACCAGCCCTGAATTAACCACAATTACCAGTGAACCACCAGACATTGTGATTATTCTCCCCTTTACACCAGCTCAACCCTTAGTGGACGTGGAGGGGATGCAGCCGTCACGGGGCGCTCCTACCCTGTGCAATCGCTATTTCTGGGACCCTTCAAGAAATGCATGGTCACTGGTATTAGCGTCATTCTACGCCAGAAAGGACCTGATGTAGAATTATACGCCAGCACACGCAGATGCTATATACATTAGCAAGCTGGATTCCCCTGATGTATCTGGCACCATCAGAGGGGCGGGTATTTATCATTCAATTTATGTCCCGCTATCTATTTCTATAAAGTTGTGTTGGGGAGGTGCATAAAATATTTTTGTAGTAAAAGAGTGAATGCAATAGGATCCACATCAATGTGACCAGGCAGAAAAACAAACATTCTAAAGTTTTCTCAATCAACATCACATACAAATTGAATTTGACATGATTAATAACTCCAATGTGCCCTACAGTGGACATACTGAAAATGGCAAAAAATAAAAGCTGCCATATTGTTCCATTGACAAAAAATGTAAAAGTCATGGCACTTGTGGAAGAATGTACTGTAATCATGCAAAAATAGATGTATTCTTATTTATACTATTGAAAAGTTGTAAAACAAAGAAAATTCTAGATACAGTTCATGGTATAATGACAGTCGAAGCAACATGTAGAATAAATGTATATGGTAATGGAGGATGGTTTTGTGGAGGAGAAGGTTTTTTGAAGTGATGCAGGAAGAGGTTCTCCTACTGTAATCCTCCAAACTCAGATTGCTGAGGGGAATGATGACATCCACTTGTCAATTTCGGCAAAAATTTCCAGTAAGATGAATAAATAAGGAATGGAGGGGCGTGTCCTGGCACCGCAAGGAGATGGACGCTTGAGAACCAGCTCCCGCTCCCGATTGCCATCTACAGCGAAATAAGCGTTCCAAACCCCGATCTCCACACACCAAACGGCCCTCAGAGAGACCCGGACACCGTCAGGACTGACACCCGGCGACTTACCGGCGATGGATCGCTTCCTAGCAGCGCCGACAGGCAAGGGGTCCACAGGCTGCGCACGTGTCTCCCCGCCGCAGACTCGCAGGTCCGCAGCTCCGAAGGACCAGAAGCAGGGCGCACGCTCCAAGACGCAGGCCCCGCAGGAGGTCCGAATGCAGGCTGCCGTACCCGGGAGATCCAGAATGGAGGAGGCACAAGTAAGTGCGGGGCGGCGGGACCCGCCATTAACCCCTTCCCGCCAAAAGAAAGGCCCGACCACCCCCTCACCGCCATTACAGCAAGAACAGGAGGGGGCAGCGGGCTCTCCCTCCCAGCACCAAAACACGCAGGGTGCCATGGGGGACCCACAAAGAGTCGATAGCAGGGGGTCTAGGCAACAACCCTCAGCCTTGGCCCCAATCCCTACTACTGCAGGATCCTACTCCTCAGCCGTGACAGCAAATAAGGGGGGAAGCCCCCCCCAGGTGCATACCTCTCTCCCACAGAGGTCACACAAACAACCTCCTGCTGCAACAGGGGCGCATGTAGTTCTCAGTGGCCCCTCCGGGGCATGGCCTGACCCCCCAGGTGAAGACCTGAGTGCAACCCCTTCTCTCACAAACCTAGTGCAGGACTCTTGGGCCTCACCGGGCAGTTCCACCTCCTCTGATGATCCGCCACTTGCTACTTCAATACCTCTCTCTGCAGATATCCAAATATTGCTTCAAAGTCTACCTACTAAAAAGGACTTTAAAGATCTAGTAGAGGAGGTTAAAGACACATTCCGCACAGAGTTAAACTCGGTCAGGGATGACCTGCATTCCCTGGTGAACAGAGTGGAGGGGCTGGAGGTGGCCCATGATGACACAAGATCCTACGTGGCCCAGCTACGAGAATCAGTGGTGGACCAAACTTATGCTATGCGAGATATGAATCGCCACATTGAGGATCTCGATAACCGTGGAAGGCGAAATAATATCAGAGTCAGGGGGGTCCCAGAACCCAAGGGACCTGAGGATGTCAAAGGACTCTTAGAAACAATCTTTAACAGTATACTGAATGAACCGGATTCACATAAAATTAAGTTTGACAGGGCCCATCGAGCTCTAGGGGCAAGGGGCCCCTCTACCAGACCTAGAGACATAATCTGTTGCATCACAGACTACGAGCTGAAAGAAAAAATTATGCTGACTGCCAGGAAAAAAGATTCGCTGTCATACAAGGGAGCCTCTATCCAGATATTTGCGGACTTATCATGGATTACCCTTCACAAGAGGCGCCAATTGAAGCCGCTTTTGACCCAGCTTAGAGACCGAGGCATCCCCTATAGGTGGGGGTTCCCCTTCGCCCTGCTGGCACTACACAACGGACAGACATTTCAGCTGGCTTCCTATGCAGACATGCCAGGCTTCTGTAAAGCACTAGACCTTTCAGTTCCGGATATCCCAGACTGGGAAATCACCCTCCCACCGCCGGCACCTCCTCCGGAATGGACTCCGGTGCAGAAGAGGAGACGCCGTTCGTCACCAAGAGGACCAGGGAAGAACCAGCCGGCCTAACATCCAGCTTGGAGGCGGTATAGGAGACACTATATCTACCTCACCAGGGCATTTTGGACACTCTCTCTCACCATGAATAATCAGGGGAGAGGACCTCCAACAGATTTTTAGTAGGTGGCAGTCCGGGGCAAACCCTCGGTGACTTGACCCCACCCCTCTTTTTCTGTTCTTGACCCTTTTCCTCAGCCTTCTTTTTTGGTTTTTCTCTCTCCCTAGAGTATTCTGGACTGGGCTTGACAACTGGGGTGGCGATAAGCTTTCCCTGGGGCCAACTCAAGTCTAAAGGATGCTCCCACCGGTCACTGTGTATGTACACACATATTGGTTATGGTTTAATGTTGTCTTGTGTCCCCTATCCCACCCCTCCCTGTGTGTCTTCTCCAGGTATCGCGAAGTAAGAGTGATGAACCAGCCTCTCTACGCCAGAAGTGGAAAGCCGTTAGAACTGATTCTTGATCAGTACAGGTATCACAATGGGATTGTGAGGGGGCCCTCTTATAGCGAGTCATGTTTTTCTATATACAACCATGGTTAGGTTTCTCACCCTAAATGTGAAGGGGCTTAACTCCCCAGTCAAGAGGCGTTTGGCCCTGACGGAAATGCGAAACCAGAAAGCGGATATTGTTCTCTTGCAAGAGACGCACTTTGATGCAACAGGTACCTGTGCATTCGCTAAGGGGTTATATCCTACTTCCTATGTAGCGTCTGGGGACAGAAAAAAGGGGGGGTGGCAATTCTGATTGCGGCATCCTGCCCTCTTCAGACGTCCAATGTAATCTCAGATCCTGGGGGAAGGTTTCTCATTATACAGGGTACACTACAAGGTACTCCGATTATATTGTGCAATATATATGCACCGAATAAAGGGCAAATCCACTTTCTAAGACGAATACTTACCCGACTCTCAAAACTGCCACGGGCGGCATTATTAGTGGGAGGTGACTTTAATCTTCCGTTCTCGGCACAGACGGACAGACTAGCAATCAACAGAGACACCCCACCCTCGGCCCTGCTATCCGCAACAAAGGAATTCAGGAAGCTTTTACGCCTCCATGGACTATATGACCTATGGAGGATCGATAACCCGGGAGATCGATCGTTCTCCTTCTACTCTCCGCCCCACGGTACACATACGAGAATAGACTATTTTTTTGGATCCATACAATTTTTGCGTCTTATGAGTAAATCTACCTTAGGTCCCCTTACTTGGTCGGATCATGCCCCATTAACACTAGAAACCGCAGATAACTTCTCTACATCAAGGGCATGTCACTGGCGATTAAACGAGTCGCTCCTAAAGACACCCACGCAGAGGGATGCATTGTCAACGTCCATCAAAGAATTTTTCGAAGCAAACGTCAATGACGTAGCCCTCCCGGCGTTATGGGAAGCACACAAAATGATGGTACGGGGACAGTGCATTTCTCTGGCCACAGCAATGAAGGCTGACAGGGTGCGGCAGGAAGCCCAGCTGACCTCCAAACTTAGGACCTTAGAGGCGACACTGGCAATCACTCCCACTAAATCTACCCTCAAACAGGTAGTAGAGACGAGGGCCAAACTAAAAGAGTTAGCTCTGTTTCGCACGGAAAAACTACTGCTATATTCAAAGCAGAAGTATTACGAAAGGGGGAACAAAGCACACTCTATCTTAGCACGCCAGCTGAGAGAGGAGTCCTCCAAAACTCAGGCACACTCACTAAAACGACCTAATGGAACTCTGACTTATGACCCCAGAGAACTGGCGAAAATCTTCCACGACTACTATTCTAAACTTTATAACTTGCCCAGCGCACTTCCATTGGACCAAACGACCAGAGATGCCCGCTTAGATGCTTTTCTCCAGGAGTGTAATCTCCCGCACCTGCCCGACAGGGCCCTGACGGTCTTAAATGCCCCCATAGAAGCCGAGGAGTTAGCTGATACTCTAAAAGAGCTCCCTGGAGGCAAATCCCCTGGCCCTGACGGACTAACGTATCTGTACTACCAGACCTACCAGTCCATTCTGACCCCGTATTTACTCCCCCTATTCAACAAATTCCTAGACGGCTCCCCACTCCCAGGTAACATGACACATTCGTACATAACGCTAATCCCCAAACCCAACAAAGATCACACAGAATGCTCGAATTATAGACCCATAGCGTTACTGAACGCAGACTATAAAATATTCACTAAAATACTAGCTAACAGGTTACTCCAATGGCTCCCACAACTAGTTCATAAAGACCAGGTGGGCTTTGTTCCATGCAGACAGGGAGGGGATAATACCAGACGAACCATTGACCTGATTGATGTGATCAATAGAACAGATGGGGAAGCGCTGCTTTTAAGTTTAGATGCAGAAAAAGCGTTCGACCGCTTAGGTTGGCCGTTCCTGTTCCGGACCCTCCATGCATTTGGACTGAGGGGCCCCTTTATGAACGCAATTACAAGTCTCTATACTAACCCCTCCGCTACAATAAAACTACCCCACTCGATCTCGCCTCGCTTCCGCATCCACAATGGGACTAGGCAAGGGTGCCCCTTATCCCCCCTGCTGTTTGTTCTATGCATAGAACCCCTGGCAGCCGCTATTAGACGCTCAGAGAACATTAGGGGAGTCATGGTCAGGGACAGAGAGTTCAAATTATCTCTGTTTGCTGACGACGTACTGCTAACACTCACACAACCTCACATTTCACTCCCTAACCTCCACGACTTGCTTGAGAAATACGGGGAACTATCTGGATATAAAGTTAATGTAGCCAAGACAGAGGCCCTCCCAATAAAAATCCCTCAGGCTCACTTGACGAGACTCCAATCCAACTTTAAATTCCAATGGAAATCTCAATCCTTGACATACCTGGGGATTCAGATTACCTCCACCTACGGATCCTTATATTCCCAAAACTTCCCAACACTTTTTGCATCACTAAAGCAGTTAATGATTAGATGGCACAAGTTGCCTCTCTCCTTCTTTGGTAGAATAAACGCAGTTAAGATGACCATCCTCCCAAAATTAATGTACTACTTTGAGACGCTACCGATCCCAGTTCCTCTAGGAGGCCTAAGGGCACTACAGGCTTCTATGCTTCAATTTATTTGGGCACATAAAAGACATAGGCTAGGACAAAAGATCCTGATCCTACCGAAAGAAAAGGGAGGTTTGGCCGTGCCGGATCTAATTAAATATTATTGGGCCGCTCACTTACGCAGAATTCCAGCTTGGTCAACGCTCCTAGCCTACTCAAGGTGGATGGAGATCGAGAAGCTATGGAGCGCCCCAATACATCCTAACGCCTTCTTGTGGGCAACGTCCCATATACCACCCCCATCCCCTCTACTAGGCCCTATGGGCCATACCAGAGCAATCTGGCTGCGATGTGTTAAAAAATTCCCACTGAGTTCAGAGCGCTCACCCATGACATCTTTCCTATACAACCCATCCTTGCCCTCTAGCCTAACGGGACAAATGACAAGACCCTGGCACACGGCAGGCCTTTTTAGATTTGCTGACGTAGCTGACTACAGGAGTAGGGAACTGATTAGTTTCTCAGACTTACGGAACAAATTCTCACTCCCAACCACAGCTCAATATGGTTACTTACAGATCAGCTCCTATCTACTGTCCCTTTACAACTCCCCGACAGTATCGCTGCCAACGCCTTTTGAAATACTATGTAAGGAAGGGACGGGTACAAAGGGCCTAATATCAGCTATATACACCATGTTAAGCAACCCTCTCCCCACCCAGCATCCTCAGCATGACTACATGCTAAAATGGGAATCGTTCTTGGGTAAAAAACTCCCGCCCACGGTGTGGAAAACAATATGGGATAGAGCGGCTAAGACGTCACAATGTGTGCAGTACAAAGAGAACCAGTATAAGCTGCTGATGTGGTGGTACCACACCCCGGCCCTGCTGCATAGAATTTACCCTACCACCAGGGATGCTTGCTGGCGTTGCGACTCCCAAGGTGCCAATATACCCCACATATTCTGGGCTTGCCCTCACATCACCAGCTACTGGAAGATGGTGGGTTCAGTGATAGAAGCAGTTCTGGGGCGAGCGATACCCCCAGATCCCAGCATATATCTCTTGAACATTTTTCCCGATAAACTAGGCAAACATCCCACTAGGTTACTATTGCACCTCCTTACTGCCGCAAAATGCCTAATCTCTACAAAATGGAAACAAGCTGCTCCCCCGTCCCGAACGGAATACTGTGCTAGGATACATGACGTTCGCACAATGGAGCACTTGACAGCTTTGATTAACAACAAAATGGAGAGCTTTAACTTAGTGTGGGCCCCCTGGGACGATTTCTGGAGGAGTAGAGAGGACCACTAACTAACCGATGCTTTGCCATCGGGTAAGACGCCAATGATTAGACTGTATCACAGGTACCTGTCCTGACCCCTGTCACCCCTCTCTGTGTCGTTTCCTTGTCCAACGTCAATGTAATGTTTAGATGATACTATTATAAGGTTTTATTGTTTTGTGGTTCAAAGTTGTGATATCTTATTCCTGAATAGTAATAGTTTGAGGTAAATTGCCTTTTACCCTGACTGCGATCAGGGCTGTTCCTACCACTATGTTATGCTTGATTGAAGCACTGAACATGTATATGCTTCTCTATCTGTTTTATTTGGAAAAATCAATAAAAATACAGTTAAATAAAAAAAAATAAGGAATGGAATGGTGTTCTGTGATGAAAAAACATGCTACGAGGTAAGTCTCAACCACCCACATCTGTAACACCAGCGGTTGGTGCAATGATGGCGCCGGGAGCAACAACCCTCCCCAAATTAGCGATCGGGGGTGTTATTGGTGGAACCGGATGGTTTTAACTTGGCGGAACCCGAATTTTCAAAGGCACGCTCATCACTACTCCTGAATTGTTATTTTAAGGGAAGTACAGGTATTTACTAACCTGCCTAAGAAAACACATTAAATCCTTTTTATACTCCTTCTTGTCCCATGACATTATTACATTATTATTACATGATGGGCCAAAGCATCTAAACCCATCACTATTACAGTATTATTCATTAACAGGTTTGCATTTGATCTCATACCCTGCTGAGACAGGTGCAATCAGAATTTTGCACTGCGGGATTTGGTTATGATTTGTAGATAAGGTCAATAGCTGCTAATAATACAGCGCCAAACGTATTTCTCATCAAACTATTACATTTATGCATGAAGTGAAGGTTAGTTAGCATTCAAAGCTTAAAAAGAAGAAAAAAAATCAATAACATTTGACGCATAAAGTGGACAGACTTGAAGATGTGAAGATGCCATAAATGATGCAAACAGTATATAACAGCTGCCTGATGATACTTCCCCCCAGTCAGCTCCAGGTTTCAGTAGGCCCCTGGGCAACAGTGCCTCCTCAGTAGGCTCCTTTGCAGTAAACTCACATGGAGGCATTAAAAATTCAGAAACTAAAAGTCTACTGTTCCCTAAAATATTTCCTTGTTTATCATACGAAACAGCCCCCTCATGGTTATTTTATATAAAGTCCCCCTCACACCCTATGGATTCATTAGATGCAGCCCCCCTGAACTTCATGGATTCCTTGTGTACAGCCTTATGTGGGTCCCCCAGCAGCTCTGGGCACCAGCCAAATTGATTACCGTTCAAGTCTGTAAGATTTACAAAAGTCTCATGTACAATTGTATATTTTTATCTGTGCGGAAATTTGCATGCAGTTGGGAATTTTGAAATCTGCTGCATTTCACTTTTTTTTGCTGCAGATCGGATTCGGATTTCTGTGAAAGTCAATGGAAGGTTAAACTGTACTCTAAAAGCTGTTAGCAATTCCAAATTGTGGATTTAGGAAAGCTCGCAGCCGTACATACGTCCCCCATAGACCGGCAATGGCCGCACAGAGCAGCACCGTATCGCTCCGTACATGGGTGGATCTCTTTGGAGGGGGTAGGGGTCACCCCTCCTCCTCTCTATGGCGCCGGACATATGCCCGCCCGTAGTCATGTGGGCATACGTCAGTAAGAATGTGCCCTTAGTTGCAGATTTTGATGCAGACAACCCTGAGTATATGAATCTGCCATTAGGATGAAATGAGAAGGTTCGGTAAGGTAGAAAATATTACAACGTTAACTAAATATATTTCACTTACAAAAATGTTTTTTTTTTTAACGAATGTGGCTTTTAATACAGTTACAACTGCACCCTAATAAACAGTTATTATACGTTCTATGTTGCCTCATTTTAATACTTGGACAATTTCCCAATCTTGTTTTTGGTCTGTCCATAATTTGTTTCAGTAAATGTTTTTTTTTACAAAGTTTGCTAATTTCAGTGGAAATATATAAAACATCACTGTCTTTCTCCATCATGGCACGTAAGAAACTCATTAAATTTCCAAGCAGCAAACATCTGCAGATAACAGCAACCTCACTGCTAATAATTAGGAGCTCGAAGCCAAAAGCCATTAACTGACACCTGTTTCATAACCCTTGGTCTCAAAAGACATTAAAGACTTTGGATATTATTACTTTGATGATAGTTTAGCAGAAGATTTTTTTTTAAAGTTTTAAAATCAAAACCATGTAAGGTTGTATTCAAACTAGCGCCACTGCTTTTCTTCATAGCGGAGCCATAACAGCTAGGTTGGGTCAAAACAGGTCACAGGAAATCCTGATGAGGTGGGTCCTTCCTGGCGATTCCTCTATCTAGGGATTGAGCAGGGTAACCCTTCTTTACATGGTCCCAGGAAAAATGGTGTGCCGCGCGTATGCTCCATATCTAACAACAACCCACAGAATCTCCCATTTCAAGCAGCCCCCAATCTAAAATGGCCCTTTTCTGTAACTTGGACTCAAGTATAAACCTAGGATGGGAAATGCAGCCGCTACTCTTTAATACAATGTCCGCAGCAGCCTCCCATCATTAATTAAATGTACACAGCACTAATGGAAAGCCCAGCAGCGTCCATCGCATTAGTAACATTTCTAGCAGCCACCTTGTATCAATAATAAAATGAACACAGCAAGGCCTTGCCATTAATGAAATGTCCCCAACAGAGCCCCCTAATGAAATGTCCACAGCAAAGCCCCTCCCAATGATATGCCCCCAGCAAAGCCCCCCAATGAAACATCCCCAGCAGAGCTTCTCCAATGAAATGTCCCCAGCAGTGCCTCCCCAATTAAATGTTCAAATCAGAGTCACCCCCTTCCCCAATAAAATGTCCACAGCAAAGCCCCTCCCAATGATATGCCCCCAGCAGAGCCCCCCAATGAAACGTCTCCAGGAAAGCCCCCCAAATAAAACGTCCCTAGCAGAGCCCCCCAAAGCAATGCCTCCCCAATGAAATTTCCCCAGCAGAGCCACCCCTTCCCCAATGAAGTGTCCCCAGCAGTGCCCCCCCTCCAATGAAATAGCCACAGCTGCCTTAAAATAGGTTATTAACAATTCAATACTTATATCAGGCTTCTTCACCCTGCAGCTCCAGCTTCTTCTCTTCTCAGCTTCCTGGAAATGTGGGCAGAAACACATTTATGCACTCTACCTGCGCACAGCCGCTAAGATGTAATCAGCCAGCGACACGGACGCATCTTAGTGGGTAAGTGTGGGCATAGTGTATAGACGTGCCTCTGCCCACACTGCCAGGAAGATGAGAAGAGATCAAGCCAGAGCTGCAGTCTGAAGAGGAGCACCTGAGGTAAGTACCAAGTTTTTTTCCTCCCCAAGTTTAATGTTTTTTTGCCTGCGGCGTGGGACCGGGTGTTCCACGGCCCTGTATTGGGCCATGGCATGGTGGCTAGGGACCGCTGAGCGGTTCCCTTTAACACCCTACTTCAGATACGTAAGAATGCAATTACAAAATTTGGAAACATTTGTATATAATTAAGCAACTTCATAACATCAGAATACTTGAGTTTAGGGCTTGATAAACTCCCTCCAAGTTGCATGTGTGTAGCTCTACCATGTCAATGTCCTGCCATACAGGTACTAATCCTTAGTCCAATTACAGCAAAAAATTTGAAACTCCAATTGTCATTGGGGCCAAAAAATTGTTTGTCTGGATCTACAATGATAAAATATACAGTTTCGACTTACATACAGATTAGACTTAAGAACAATCCTATGGAACCTATCTTGTATGCAACCCGGGCACTGTCTGTATAAACAGAATGGCTGAAAATGAGAAAAAAATTAATGTCTAATATGTTTTTAAAAAAAAGTATTTTGTAACGTGGTAGGACTGTTTTCATAAATCCACTTTCAGTGTGTCAGTCTAATAATGCGGATCCTATTTTACTATTTAATTTAAAGGAAACCTCTTTACCCTTAGACATGTGTTATAATGACTGAGGCATATGGAGAAAATTACATGTGTTACTCGCTGTTTAAATATTTACAGCCGGGAAAAATATAGTGTAATCTGTGCCATGAGAAGCTAAGCGAACATTCCTTCAATCAAAAAATGTATAAAGCATCGGCAGATCAACTACTGCTGAAAAATGTATGAGATCTTACAGCCTTTGGACTGAAAAATATATTAGATCCACCAGCTTCCATGTGCTGCTATGTAACTTGTCAAATGCAGGAGACTCTTGTCGGGAAAGTACCCGGCATTGCTGAAAGCGGCACCGACACTGGGAAATAAAAAGCTGTAAATTGAATACACATGGTTTTTCTGCTGTTCTCAGAAATGTTCCTAAAACAATCTCTATGGAAATTGCAGCACATTACTTTATGGAAATGATTTTTTTAAATAGTTTTTTTTTTTCTTCGTGAATAAAAGGGATAGGTATGTTACAGGTTAAAAATTGAAATGTGTGAGATTAAAAACTACATTTGGAATATAAGATTCAATAAAATGTTGGGTCATGGTAATGGAACATCTGGTAACCACTGTACAGTGAATTGGTGCAAAGGTAAAATAACGTTCCCAAAAATTAAATCTTTGGCCCTAAAATTATTTCTTTTAATTAGAATGATAAAGCAAATAACAATTGGAATTATTTTAAAATGACTGTTCTTAGGCTAAATATTATGATTAGAGCCTTGTTATTGCGCCCCTTGATGTTTTTTTATTTCTCTTCTCAGAATGTCCACCTAATATGCCAACAGCTGGTGGTCACACATGCACAGTGCTAGGACATATTTGTGGGAGGAGCATATCATCTGTTTATTTACATAAAATGTCTTTATGTCTGTATGTTTTACAAAGTTACATAGTTTATATGGTTGAAAAAAGACATGTCCATCAACCAAGGAAGGGAAGGGAATGGATAAGGAAGAGATGTAAAGGAAACCATTGTTTTTTATAAACATAACTATCAATGTTATTTTAATGTAAAAAGGCTTTTTTTTTGTTTTGTTTTTGTTTTTCCATTTCCAGCTGGGTTTAGGGAGTTGGGGAAGTGCAATTTATGACATTCATGGTTCTCCAAGTATTAATGTATTGCTGCAGGAATGTCATGGACGATATGTGTTTTAACATAATGGGGCAGGTTTACTTACCAGGTCCATTCACGATCCAGCGGCGCGTTCTCTGCGGTGGATTCGGGTCCGGCCGGGATTAATCAAGGTAGTTCCTCCGACGTCCACCAGGTGGCGCTGCTGCGCTGAAAAGCATCTGAACGCGCTGGAGTACACCGGGCCGGACCAAGTGAAGGTAAGTGCGTCCCAAGCGACATTTCTTTTTTTAAATGCGGCGGTTTTTCCGAATCCGGTGGGTTTTTGTTCGGCCACGCCCCCCGATTTCCGTCGCGTGCATGCCGGCGCCGATGCGCCACAATCCGATCACGTGCGCCAAAATCCCGGGGCAATTCAGGTACAATCGGCGCAAATCGGAAATATTCGGGTAACACGTCGGGAAAACGCAAATCGGGCCCTTAGTAAATGACCCCCAATAAGTTGTATATGCTTCTTATTTTTGCTGTTATTATTATATGAAAGATTGAAATAAAGATTTATTCCTCTCTGAAAAAAAAAGGCATCTGGACTAGAGATGAGCGAGCACTAAAATGCTCGGGTACTCGTTATTCGAGACGAACTTTTCCCAATGCTCGAGTGCTCGTCAATGGGAGACTCTAGCATTTTTCAAGGGGACCAAGGCTCTGCACAGGGAAGCTTGGCCAAACACCTGGGAACCTCAGAAAAGGATGGAAACACCACGGAAATGGACAGGAAACAGCAGGGGCAGCATGCATGGATGCCTCTGAGGCTGCTTAATCGTACCATTATGCCAAAATTATGGGCAACAGCATGGCCATGACAGAGTGACCGAATGAGGCTAGATAGCATCTAAAACATCCAATAATTGACCCTGACACTATAGGGGACGGCATGCAGAGGCAACGGCAGCAGCGGCAGGCTAGAGAGTGTCATGGCGACATACCCCAAATGGACTCAGGCTTCACCAAAGGAGGTGAGCAAGAAGCGCTGAAATGATTTCCTATGTGAACAAAAGGTTGACGGTATATTTAGTCGATAACACAGCATGGTGGTGACATAGTGACCAAGTTCCATAACATATCTGGTGAAACACCCGAAAAATGAGCCTGACACAGCTCTTTTGATAAGGGGACGACATGTGGAGGCAGCCGTGGAGACGACTTCCATGATTAAGAGTGACAGTATGGGGCATCCATATTGCGCTGCTATGATTGCAACTTCAGGTCTCCAGCATGGCGGCGACAGATGGGCCGAGTTCCACTATGTATCTGGTGAAACACCTGAAAATGCTGCCTGACACAGCTCGTTTGGGGGATAAGGGGATGATGTGCTGCATATCCTCTCGTGCTCCAGCGTCTGGGGTATATAGAGTTGAAAGTTGCGCATGGAGACATTGGTGGATGCTGTGGAGGATCGTGGAGGCAAAATGGACAGGAAACAGCAGGGGCAGCATGCATGGATGCCTCTGAGGCTGCCTAATCTTGGGATGGAGCTGGCGGTCCGCCGCCAGGCGAGCTTTCGCCTGTCCAAGCCCCTGTCTCTCGGCTCCTCCCCACCCAAAATGGGCCTGGGGGCCAGAAGCGTTTACTTTGAAAAAAATTATAATTTTCAAAGCAGGCCTGGTCGTTTGAATATTTCACCTAGGAATAATGGAATAGCATAGTGGTTCTATTTTTAATTGTTTTTTCGGAAATGGTTCCATGATTAAGAGCGACAGTATGGGGCATCCATATTGCGCTGCTATGATTGCAACTTCAGGTCTCCAGCATGGCGGCGACAGATGGGCCGAGTTCCACTATGTATCTGGTGAAACACCTGAAAATTCTGCCTGACACAGCTCGTTTGATAAGGGGACGATGTATGGAGGCAGTGAAGTAGTAGTAGATTAAAGGTGCTGCAGTTAAAACTATGTTAGTTGGATCTTGGGATGGAGCTGGAGCTCCGCTGCCAGGCGAGCTTTCGCCTATCCAAGCCCCTGTCTCTCGGGTACTCCCCAAACAGCACTTCTAAGAACCTTTTGTATAAGATCAAGTGTAGTAGTGTTCTTATAAGTTTGGGTTATGGCGGGTGAGGGGAATGTAAACAGATGCGCAAGAAGCGCTGAAATAATATCGGTAAATGATAAAAGTTTGCCAGTATATTTTGTGGATTACACAGCAGGGTGGCGACAAAGTTAACAAGTTTGATGTGGAAGCCATGAAAACAACCCAAAATTCTGCCCGACACAGTTCGTTTGATAAGGAGACCATGTATGGAGGCAGCTATAAGGACGACTTTTGGAGGCAGCTATGGCGATGACATGTGGAGGTAGCAATGGAGACAACGTGTGGAGGCAGCTAAAAAGACGACGTGTGGAGGCTGCTATGGAGACAATTTAATTTGGATAGTGCCTGTATGTGGCAGTCCAAAAAAGTTTTCAAACCAGAGGAGCAGGTAGGTGGTCCTCCAGGAAAATTAAATAGATTGAGTGCCTGTATGTGGCAGTCCAAAAAAGTTTTCAAACCAGAGGAGCAGGTAGGTGGTCCTCCAGAGAAATTAAATAAATTGAGTGCCTGTATGTGGCAGTCCAAAAAAGTTTTCAAACCAGAGGAGCAGGTAGGTGGTCCTCCAGAAAAATTAAATACATAGAGTACTATAGCTAGAGCCAGTTGGCCCTGGCAAAAAATAGCCAGTCATGCTGGGTGGAGCGCAGAGTCTCCTGGCTTGTGATTGGCTCTGTTTCTGGCCGCCAAAAATCACAACGGCGGGAGATGCCATTTTCTCGAGCTGGCGAAATACTCATCCGAGCAACGAGCAGTTTCAAGTACGCTAATGCTCGAACGAGCATCAAGCTCAGACGAGTATGTTCGCTCATCTCTAATCTGGACCCTTTTTGAAGCTCTCTGCTATTCCTACTGTGACCAGCGTCTGGGGCAGGCTATTTCACAGATTTACAGTTCTTACAGTAAAGAAGCCCTGTCACCTCTGGAGATTAAACCCTGTTTTTTATATAGACCATTCATATATTTATATAAATTAATCATGTAACCTCTTAATTGACTCTTTTCAGACTAAATAAATTTAGTTGTTTTAGTCTTTCCTCATAACGGAGACCCTGAATACCCCTCATCATTTTTGTAGCTCTTCGTTGTACCCTTGAGAAAGGGCTTTGCCCGAAGCACATATCATGGCACCATTCCAGAATTTCTCATTTTGGGCCGAGCCATATATCCAGGACCTGCGTCACGGACTGATACTTGGGACGCTGTGCGGCTGCCTATTAAGGATTAATGTCTATATGCTTACTTTCTCATCTTTGTTTGACTTTCTTCAAAAAGCTGCAGGCGGGGGGGGGGGGGTTGTTTAAAAAAAAATTAATTCGACTCACCTCCTTTGGTGCTCCGGCATGAATTGGAGCTGTGCCCCTGTTTGCATACGGCAACTCCGCTCCGACTACTTCCCTCCACCTGTCACATCCGTCTCCTGTCCTAGCACTGTATCAAGTGGGGACATGTGGATGAGTGGTCATGCAAGGCAGGCGGAAGTAGTAGAGCTGTCGTGTTCCTTTACAAAAACAGGGGCACAGCACCGATGGGCGGCAGTTTGGGGGGAGGTACACATTTATTTTATTTTTACAGCCTACATATAAATTTTTTTAGAAAGTCAGACAACCCCTTTAAGGTGAGCCACCAATATAAGGAGAGATATTTCCCACCATTCCATCCACCTTTCTCTTTCATGTGTAGTTTATTTCACAATGTGCCATCCTCTTGGGTGGTGTCACGTTGGTGGTCTGTGTGAAACTGTCTAGAAACCCTGTTAAGTTCAGACAAAGCTGATCCTGTAAGAGAGATTCATTTAACCTAGAATTGAAAGGGGAGCGTCTACCAGGCAGGATAGATAGGCTACATAGAGCAGGGGCATGATCCGAGGTAATAATCGAGCCAATATCTTAGCTAACACAAGAGTAAATGGTGCTGAATGATAATATAGTCTATCCTACTGTAGGAGTTGTGCACCCTCAAATAGAAAGTATAGCTTCTATCCTCGGGGTGTTCCAACCTTCAAACGTCACATAATTGCATAGAATGCAGAACCCTACTTAAAGGGGTATTCCGGGAATATGAACGTCTGACACAAAAACCCTTGATGATATAAATAAATGAATACAACAATACTCAATGTCATTAGTCACAAAACGGAGCTAAAATAATATGATTTTATAATTTACAAAATTTATGGCCTCTCTAAAGTAGGTGGAGTTATCACTAAGATGGCCACCACTGGAAACTACAAGTTCCATGATCCTTTAGTTCTCAGTAACTCCTCCTACCACTTATGCTCTACTAACAGTGATGATGTAACAGGTTTTCTTGCTCTGTTACCATAGTAATGATGTGTAACTGCCATCACCACAACACTGGCCATACTGGATGCACTGCAACCAACCGACTACAGCCAAACGTAGTGGTGATCACATGACCTGCCCAGGCAGGTACAGGACATGTGATGTGGACATGTGACCAGCGGCCATCTTCTTTTCTGCGACGGACCGCGTGGAGGAAATTAACAGACTGATTAAAGGGCCGGTAGCATTCTTCATTACAGTCTATGTCACCAGCAATTTTTGCTAAGGGGAGCAAAATTTTAAATAACAACTAATTACACATTAGCTTATATTTTGAGTGCCCACTTGTATATGAATTATGCTGATTCCTGGAATACCCCTTTAACTGATTGAGCTTGCCATATGACACACAAGTTTTACCTAAGGATGTATCAAGCAGAGGATGAGGGATATGAGGGTATGGATAGGAAGCAGGTTGGGTGAGGGGAAAGAGGAAGGGGGAGGAGGGGGAGATTAGGTGATAGCCGGAAATAAGCCTGGGATGGGTACTAGTATGACTAGTGCAGGAGCAGAATAACTAACGGTAGTATCTAACTACAGCTACACCTATTGGTGTAAGTCAGTGATGGCGAACCTATGACACGCGTGTCAGCACTGACACGCGTAGCCATTTTTGGTGACACGCGGCCGCCCAGCGCCCGCGGTCCACCCCCCTGCCTGTGTAATGTGCTGCCCCTGTGTAATGTGCTGCCCCTGTGTTAATGTCCCACCCCCGTCCCTGTGTTTCTGCCCCCTGCTTACCTGTCCAGCGCCTCGTTGGTCCGCCCACCGTCTGCAACTCCTCCGGCTCCTCCAGGCTGTAGTGCGCGCTGCTCGTCACGTGACTGATGCGACCTGACGTCAGGTCATGTGAGTCACGTGACCCGAGGTGCGCGGTGCAACCTGGAGGAGCCGAGCCGCCATTATCGTCAGACCTGCAGTAAAGCTACAGGGAAGAAGACATCACTGGGTAAGTATATAAGTTTATTATTATATTATATTTAAAGGGAGGCGGTTAGGAGTATTTTAGTAGTAAAGGGAGGCGGCTAGGGGTATTTTAATAGTAAAGGGAGGCGGCTAGGGGTATTTTAGTAGTAAAGGGAGGCCGCTAGGGGTATTTTAATAGTAAAGGGAGGCGGCTAGGGGTATTTTATTAGTAAAGGGAGGCCGCTAGGGGTATTTTATTAGTAAAGGGAGGCCGCTAGGGGGGTATTTTAGTAGTAAAGGGAGGCCGCTAGGGGGGTATTTTAGTAGTAAAGGGAGGCCGCTAGGGGGGTATTTTAGTAGTAAAGGAGGCCGCTAGGGGTATTTTATTAGGGAAGGAAGGCTGTTGCTGGACATATTCTTAATAAGGGGAGGCCGCTGCTGGACATGTTCTTAATAAGGGGAGGCCGCTGCTGGACATGTTCTTAATAAGGGGAGGCCGCTGCTGGACATGTTCTTAATAAGGGGAGGCCGCTGCTGGACATGTTATTACAAAATTAGGTTTTTTTCTAAAGGTGACACATCACCCGAGTTATGCTCGGTTTTTTGGCGAATTTTGACACACCAAGCTCAATAGGTTGCCCATCACTGGTGTAAGTGGTGCTAAGCATCAATTATGGCCACAACTAATGTGGGACTATGAAAAACACATGTAATGGGACTAGCTTTCATATTGCAGTTATGAGGAGAATTGAAAAGACTCTTGAGTTGCAGTGCATCTATAGGACCTCAGGACATGAGGTCACGGAAAGAAGTGTGCCTCCTCAACCAGGGAAGCAAGGGCAGAGCACAGGTACCATAGAGGTGCAAGGCTGCATTAAAGAAGCAATGCAGAATAAAGGAAGAACACAATGACCAATATTACATTGGCCCAGTTATAACAAATGAAAGAATACTCAGTAGGGCAGAGGTCAATGAGTAGAACTCAGGGACACAATGGGGCTCATTTACTAAGGGCCCCGCGGACCGCACTTTCGTCGGACATTGCAAAATTGCAAAATTAAAATTTTCTACAAAAGTTTTTCATTTTTGTAAATGTATAAAAACATTATAAAACCTATACAAATTTGGTATCCCCCGAGATCGCACCGACCCAAAGAATAAAGTAGACCTGTCATTTGGGGCGCACAGTGAAAGCCGTAAATTCCAAGCCCACAAGAAAATGCTGCAAATGCGTTATTTCACCAATTTCACTGCATTTTGAATTTTTTCCCACTTCCCATTACATGGCATGGAAGAATAATTAGTTACGCAAAAAACAAGCCCTCACAGAGCTCTTTACTTGTAAAAAAAAAAGTTAGAGATTTTTGATTGTGGGGAGTGAAAAATAAAAATGAAAAAACAAAAAAGGGAGAGGTCCTTGAAGGGTTAAAGCCAAGTTCACATAGTCTGACACTGTATATTGTAGTCTAGTTCCTGTTTGTTGAGATTTAAAATATAGACAAGGCCAAAAACTTTCTATTAATGAATTAGGAGGCTGCAAAGGTCATCAGGGCAAACGGCTAAGATTAAAAAGGTAAAGGTTGCACAAAGCTATTGTACTGAATATTTATATTTTTACTGTGTGCTTACATTAGTTGCTATGGGAAAAATTCACTGTCTATCATAAACTGCTTATCCATGAGGTTTAATGTACTCACTAGACAGACCAAAGAAAACCAAGGTCACTCTCAAATCTCCGAATCATTGTTACAAATATGTACAAATGCAAATGAGAAGATTCTAATCAGTTTTGGAGACCTATGTCACACATTACTGGCAGGAAAGAAGCTGAAGACAAGATCCTTCATTATGACTCACTTATTCCTTCCAGACGTCCACAGAATTCGCTCAAGATATACAGTAAGAAATTATTTGCCTTGCCTCAAAACCTAATATAATTAATTCTTCAAACTGACTAAACACGGTAAAGGGATTTCATATAAATTATAAAACATCCGGAGATGAAAATCAAATCATTTTCAGTCACAATGATACCTTGACCATAGTAGACAGTCAAGTGATCCTAGCTGAGTATTTTGCCTGGGCCCTGCTTTCCCAGGCAAAATACTCAACTAGGATCACTTGACTGTCTGTCTGCTGTCATTTAGAGCTTAGTTGTGTTAAACCTGTGACTTCAGTGATGGACAGCCAATCCAGTCAGCTGCTGTGGGCGGCATCCAGGAATTACTTTATATATCTGCCCAGTACCATTACACATTGCTGTATATTTTTATTCTCCTTTCCCTATTTCTGCCAGTCTTTGCTTTGCTATACAGTGTATCTGACCTCTGCGTTGTTATTTGACCCATTAACACAGTTAGATAAATGCCTCACCCCACCACACAATTGTTTACTGACAGTGTGCGTCGGTATGCGTCGGTTATAGTGTACGGTTTTTCATAGTGTGGGTAAAGAATTTATCTCTAATTTTTTGGTAGACATGACTATGTATTTATATGTATTAATATATATATTGTGTTTGTATTTTTTTGCTTTATGAGGTCAAATTCAATAGATACCGCCCCTTCCTTATATAGTAAGAAAAGGGGAAAACAGAAGCGGTAATAAACCACCTCTACCTTCACCCTCAGGTCTCCTGCTGTCTCTGACAGCCAGAAACCCATCCTGCTCCTGCGATGGTTGCAGTAGCAGGAGAAACTGCAGCAATGGCTAAGGATGATGCTGAAGACTAGGGACCTGTCTGCCTTTAAAGAACAGTGGGTGGTTGGGACTGGGTGGATGGGCCAAACACATCACACATGGGATTACTCCCAGAGCCATCTATGATAAAATCTAACTTTTCCCAACTGCAAATGATCAAGAAGTTAAAGATCAGGCAGGTGGATTTTAACAGGTCCAATCCTTTCATTTGGGTATCACTGGAGATTTGTTTCCCTCTATTGGAAACGCGTGCTCTGTGGAACCGATCAGGATCAGGAGAGATACATAAGTGTCAGCTGGAAGAATATTTGAACTACAGCTTTGTAATGTGTGTGGGAAGATCTTCCCCCGATTTCATGTGGGCAAAGATTAAGGGGTTAAGGTAAAGGAAATCTAACATCCAAATAAAGTATGAATAAACCAGGGACACTTACTCATAGATCCAGGCACCGTGACTGTGGTAATCTTCTTATATTTGTAATCCATGTTATGCTTCTAAAATAAACGTTTCCAATTATGCTAATGAGTCTGAGGGGCTCTAGTGGGTGTTTCCAGAGCCACTCAGTGTTGTAGTTTCAAAGGCTGAACATATGTGCAAAATATGTCTCCCCTTCTCCCTGCTTTTGCACTTCTCCCTCTTCCTGTGTAAGAGTAAGGAAGTGCAGGAGGAGGGAGGACCTGATCTGCTCATGGTACCAACAAGTGAAAAGACATCACTGGAGGGCTCTTGAAACACCCCTAGAGCCCCTGAGGCTCATTAGCATATTTTTAAAAGTTTATTTTAGAAGGAAGGAGGCCATGAATAACAAATATAAGAAGATTGCCACAGTCTTTGGATCTTTGGGTAAGTGTCTCTGGTTTATCATGCTGGTAGATTTTCTTTATGACTGTCAGTCATGAAAAATTTTCATTAACGAACAATACTGTCTGAGCATATGGGTGAGAATAACAAGGGCATTTTTTTTATTCTAAATTGTATAATATTCAGCTTTGTTAAAATATTTTTGCCTTTATTATATTTCCAGTGCACAGAGCGCTGAGAACCACAGGTAAAACACGTCAATTCCAGTTAGAAATATAATCATCCATTGATGTCAACAATTACCAACAAATAACATGGTAATGAATGAAGCCATTTCCCAATGCAATAACTCCATGTTAGTTGTATTACAGCAGAATGAATGAGCTCCCGTTATTTAGTGCCGTAATATGACAAAGAAATTATATTAGTCACATTGCAAAGAATTATGTCCTCACCACCTCGAGACAAGAGAATGTCAAATCACCCGCATTCAGCCATCACAATGAGTCATTAAAACTCCTCAGGAATGTAAAAGCAGGGGTGCTGCGACCAGAGCGCCAAACATCACAGCGAGAGCGCGTCACACCGACACAAATAACACATTATGGACAATTTCACAAAACACATACTTAGCTTCCGCGCTTGTGGCCGCAGTAATAATCTGGTATTTCTTAATGTGCAGACTCTTTCAACAAAGTTTTTTTCCCCCCTGATTTATGCAGTGTGTTAAAAAGTTATTGACGACTTACCTGCACCTACAAAGGAAATCTCTTTTATATTTCCTACTGTATATCAAAAATATACTGTGATACAACTGTGCAGGAAATATACAAGAGATCTGCTGAATAGAGGGTAACAAATGCATCAGTCAGGGTCCAACTGCTGAGAACCCCACAATCAAAGAGGGTCCTGTTTCCATGTCAGAAATTGCTTAGTACAGATTAAGAAAGCCAGAGATGGCATAGATGTCAGGGTCAATGCTAGTGGATCCTCTGTACCATCGCAGTCGATGACCTAAGCCGACACTTGGGACCCGGTTTTCACCAGAGCCCGCCGCAAAGCAGGATGGACTTGTTGCAGCATTGTACCACCAGGTCGTTCCATACGTGCAACTTTGTCAGCGGTGGCAGCCAAGACGAAGTACAGAATCGTAAAGCAAGGTCGTGGTCAGGGACAGGCAGGAGGTCGAAATAGGCAGCACAGGATCAGAGTCGGGGATGTAGTGGAAGGTCAGGGTGGGCAGCACAAGAGCGAGGTCAGGAACGTAATCAAAATCACAACGGGAAATCAGGATAATCGCACAGGGCATCAGACAAGTTTCACTAAGGCTATGAGGCACAAAGATCCGGCAGGGGACACAGGAAGGGGCTGGGAATTTATCAGAATTGGCAGCCAGCCAGTGCCAATTGTCAGCACGCTGGCCCTCCGGAAGCCGGTGTGCACGCGCCCTAGGCGGTGGGAACGCTGGAGACAGCGCAGGATCGTGTAGTTGTAAGAGCAGTGGCGGGTGCTCCTGTGACCCCCAAGTCGTGGGTCGCAGGAGCACCTGTGACAAGAGTGTTGTGCTTGCCAATTTCCAACCCTCCCATACTATTGAATGTAGCAGCAGGATGTATGCTCGCCTTACGCTTCACCTATTAGTGAGTGTGGGACCCTAATAGAGCAGGAGGAGCAGAGCCGATTGTATATGGTATCCTATCTGCAGGCAGCATGTTATAGAGCAGGAGGAGATGAGCAGATTGTAGGTGTCTTATATGCAGGTAGCATGTTACAGTAGTGTTGTACAGAAGATTGTACATTGTGTCTGAAGCATCTGAAGAGCAGGAGAAGCTGAGCAGATTGTACATAGTGTCCTATCTGCATACAGCATGTTATAGAGTAGGAGGAGCTGAGCAACGTGTACATCCTATCCTATCTGAATGCAGAATGTTATATGATTGTTCTGTACAACACTGACAGTAATATTTATGGTAACAAGGCAACCAAACAGTCTTGTTCACTTACCCTATACCTATACTAATTCTATGGACATTTTCCTAGCAGATGTTTGTGCCATTGTGCTGTCTCTCTCTCTCTGCTCCCAGTGTCACATCAGCCCAGGAAACATAATTATAGTGACCCTTTAATCCATGGTGACTGTAATACACATGCAATACAACAAATACATTTATCAAATTCTGTGAGACTAAATGTGAAAAATATTACTAGTCATGTAAGTAATTTACCTGTGGAACACAATGACAAATGTAATTCTAGTGTTAAATCACCTAATTCAGTAACCTTGGGCTGGAGGAGAACAATCACAATTCTGATTATAATTACTGAACATCGGGAAGGAATCTATTATCCAGAATGCTGGAAATGAGTTTTCCTATTAGAATTTTTTTCTCATTTGAAGTGTCTTACATACTGTACACACTGAATATTTGGTGACAATGGGTATAATTGCAATAGGTATAATGCAATGTTTAGTGCTATTTTCATATTTACTGCAGCAACACTGCATACCTAAACTTTACAATGAGTTCTTCTGCAGTGAATACTGTTTATGGTCCCTTGCACTGAGCAAACATATGCTCAACCGGGTGGTAGCCTAGGCGAGAATACAGTCATGCGTATGTAAGTCTGAACTGTATATTTTATAATTGTAGCTCCAGAAATTTTTTGGGGGATTTTCAAATTATTTTGCTGTAATGGGACTAAGGATTATCAATAAAGCTTCATTACAGACACTTTACAGCTGTCTGGGACTATAGTAATAGCATCCAGAGCGCTTCACCAGAGGTCACATTGGGCAGAGGGGTCCATCTGTAACTAGGGGCTGTCTGTAAGTCGGGTGTCCTTAAGTTGGGGATCTCCTGTATATCTATCCCTTAGACCAAATGCACTCAATCGTGTGCATCCCATGGATAAACCAGCCTGAACCCAATGACTGCAAAACTTGCACAGAGGGGAATCCTTACATTAAACCAAAATATGATGCAAGGATTTTCCGTCTGCTAGCCATACTGCAGCGCCAGAACTGTATTCTCGTACAGTGCCAGCCTACAGTACTGCTGCGTGATCAGCTGTCTCTTAAAGGGCACCTACCACCACTATTCTACCTATAAAGGTAGATCGGGTGGTAGGTGGATGTAAGGGACGTGAGGATAGCTCTTTTTAGAGCTAATCCTCATGTCCCCGCTAACTTTTAATAAACTTTATTCCCTTAACATGTAAATTTACTTATGCGGCTACCGGGGCGTGGAGTAGCCGCGCCGTGTAGCCTCTTGCCCGGCTACTCCACACCCCAGTAGCCGCATAAGTAAGTAGCCACGTTACTCCTCCTACCCTGTGTGTTCGGCACGCAGCTCCTCGTAGCTGCGCGCCCTCGTACGACATGCTGGTGTTTTGCGCATGTGCAGAACGCAGGTCTGCGGCTGAGCTTGTCGGATGCTGCGCGGCGCACACACAGGGTAGGAGGAGTAGCGTGGCTACTGGGGCGTGGAGTAGCCGCGCCGTGTAGCCTCGTGCCCGGCTACTCCACTCCCCAGTAGCCGCATAAGTAAATTTACATATTAAGGGAATAAAGTTTAGTAAAAGTTAGCGGGGACGTGAGGATTAGCTCTAAAAAGAGCTATCCTCACGTCCCTTACATCCACCTACCACCCGATCTACCTTTATAGGTAGAATCGTGGTGGTAGGTTCGCTTTAAAATCACATCAGTGTTCAGCACTTGCCCTCAGTCTCTGGCTGATCCCTTCTGAGTATAGGTGATGATGATGACCACATTTTCTTCTGGGACAGTCCTAGCCTCTGGGGTGCAGCCTATGTGCATTTCCATACATAACCCCATCTGACCTGCAGCCTCTTACAGGTCTGTCACTCATGGGACTACTCACTTTAGTGTTCAGCATTTGCCCCTAGTCCCCTGATTTCTCCTCAGTTCAGATGAGGCCACACCTCTGGGACAGTCCTAGCTTCCTAGCTGTGCAGCCTGGGCAGTTCATACACATCAGCATCGAGAGATCATCAGCTCATCTGCAGCCTCCACACCATAACACCTCAGTCTCCTCTCTACTGCCTGGTTGCGAGGACCTCTTAGGAGCCACACCAACAATTCTGCAGAGCAATACAGGTACAGGAAGTACAAATTTAGAAAGGCGTAAAATAGTTTGTACAAGCGTCCATGGCACTTGTATAGGCATTATACTGACCTCTGGTTGAATGTTACATTTTCCCATTCACAGCTTTCTGATTCAGTTGTATCTGACTCTCTACCCCACACATCATTAACACAAGTATCTAGTCCCCGACCACATTTTATGTGGCCCTCAAGGCCCACCAAAAATAAAATTATGATTCAGGTTTCTAGATGCGGTGCCAAAACAGCCAGGGCCAGATCTTTATTGGAGCTCCAACTCCAGGCTCTGCAACAGCCCTGCTATATACTAAAGCTAAAGCTTCCCCCCATGCACTTGCTAGCACCATATCAGTGTTGCAAACGGCGCTTTCAATGCACCCATAAGGATGATATGGCCCTCAACAAAAATGTCTTTGACACTCTTCACCAAGGACTTCTATCTTGGAAGAGAAGCATAATGAAGTATTTTAGCCCAACTACAGCCTTTTTATATTTCATTCCGCCCATTTAGAGGCATGAATACCCATTTATTTGTGACATGGGTATTAAACATGCTGGTCACTCTCAGATTTTTCCAAAGTAGTTTGCACATTGACCTCCCATGTCACGTAAAAATGACATAGAACTCGGAATATGCAGGAAAATTCTGCCGGGAGATTTTTCCACTGTTCAGGGGCTCTGGGAAGTCTTTTCTTTCTCAGAGACAAGTATGATCTTAGATCCTTTTTTAAACAAAGAACATCTTATAAAGCCTTAGTGGACAAAAATCAATGGAAGAGGTAAATCAGGTCAGCTGTAGGATGTCTTTAGAGCAGAAGTTTGAGCACATGTACTATTGAGACCTCTACTAACAGATACAGGGAAAGACCACTTATCACTGGAGACCTGGTATACATCCTGTCTCATGTAATTATCATCGTTATTTAACGGCTGGTAGCCTATTGTTACATTTGCAGTACCAGTAACACTATCAAATCTTCATATGACAGCCATGTGCAAATTAAGTGCCTAAAATGGACAAATGATCTCTCCTGACATGTCTGTTTTAGTAAATACTTTTATTCCACATGAAATAACATTTCACATCTTTTCTTGTTAGGCCTTACTCACACATCACTAGTTTGGTCATTGTTTGCATTGTTTTATGAGCCAAAACTACACAGCCATGGTATAATAGAAAATGTGGCCGTAGTTCTGTGATTTGACCTTCTGCTGGTTTGACTTCAGTCCCTGAAGACCACTTAATGCTGGCCCGAGACTGCTGAGGTCAGATCATGGTGATTAGAACAAGTGACATCACTAGGTCCACTAAGGCCACTTATTATCCATAGCAGGTCTTGTGACCGTGGCACTTCCGGCCCAGTATAGACCGTCACTATGCTGGATAGGGAAGATGAAGCATGGTAAGAACACTTTATTTGTTGTGATTTCATAAGAAATACAACAAATGAATGAACAAATATCCGCTAAATAAATATCTTACCACATTTTGGCATTTGGCGTTAGTGTTACTTATAGTGTTACTTATAAAATGATAATAGGAACATTGGGGCTCATTTACAAAGGGCCCCGCGGACCACATTCGTCGGATTTCTGTTTTGCGCCGCTGGGACAGGGATTCAAAAAGGGTTTTTTGGCGCATGCGATCGGATTTTGGCGCAAACATACCGTCTTTCATGCATCACAAATCAGGGGGCGGGCCGTCGCACAATCCATCGGATTCAGACAAACCGCAGGATTTAACTTCAAAATTGTGTCGCAAGCCAAGCACTTACATGCACCGGTAAGAAGAAGGTGAACTCCGGCGGTCCTGTTCGGGGAAGCAACAGATGCAGGATATTGGGCGCACGATCTTCATGAATGGCGGCAGAGTTCCTCCTCGTCGGACATTCCGGATCGGGGATCGCGTAGGGACCTGGTAAGTATTTATGTATTATGTTTTTTACGGCGGGATGCAGACTATGCAGATATTGAAAGATAGTAGGGGCCAATGAATGTATACTTACTGTATGAATAAAGATTAAATGATAAATTACCTTACATTTCTTGGCACTTCTTCTTCATACCTGAAAATACAAATATTCTTTCAGCTCTGTATAAAAGCAGACTTTTTCAATCACGTAACCTCTCCAACAAACACGTAACTTTAAGGTGATGGGACGTATTGCAAAATCTGTACACACCAGCTATAATGTATAGTACCAGCCTCCTCATATGAGACACCTATAACATCTGGGCCTTTACTACCTCCTTGTAATCCCAGAAGTTACTTTTTACCATATTCCTTACAGTATCATTCCACATATTATGTGGGGATGCTAGGCAGCAACCTGGAGACAGTAGTATACCTGGTGGTAAGCAAAGAAGAACCTCTCCTGTAGTCCGCCACTTTCCGCTTCTTTTCCTATGACACATTTTTGTTACACAATACATTATAATGCTTTTAACATTATGCACATTGGTCATCTTTATTAAGAGGAAAGCCTTCCTAGAAGGCCACTTTTTGCAGAGAGAGCTCAATGTATTTATGGCTTGATTCCCTGTAAGTACATGTGGATGGCTGGCTACATAAAACTGCCTCTATGCACTGAGTAGATTATTGGGTATATCCTTGGGTTCCCAAGTAATGTTATGTTATCCCTGCATAAAAACCTTGAAATGACAATGCAAGGAGTTTTTTGCTTGGGAGAGCTCTGGTTTTATACCCATAAATTGTCTCTTTGGAGTAACATGGCTCACCTATCCCATAATTTAATGTTTTGGGGTCTCAACTTTACTACCTGCAATGATCTTGTGACTCATCTTAGTGTCCTTCACCCCCTCCTTTTTTTATTGTCTTAAATTATATAATTGCTGATTATGTACAAAATGTACCTTCTCCATTTAGGTTTCAGCTACGGGGGGTTTATGTACTATTGTAAGGCTTTTCCCACTTTTAAATAATAAAAAACTTTATTTTAATTAAATTGAATATATAGCTATAAATACTGCAACAGGAATCATAATAATAGTAGAGAGGAGAGGATGAAGCCCTACTGAGACATTCCTCACATACAAAGTAGATGTGAACATATCCTTCCGCAGTCTCTTTCTCTTTTACTTTACTTCGGTCTACTTTGTCTTCCCCCTCCCCTCTCAATAAACCTCTAGTTTATTTGTTGGCTCGTGGTTGAGCCTCCTTGACTGTATACCTATGGAATAGATAATAGAGTCTAATGAAGAAGGTTTAGTCTCTAAATGGTTATCAGATACTGTGCAGATTCCTCATGGGCGTGAAGAAAAAGCACCACAGATGAAGAAAAAGTCTACTTACTCCTTACCTCTTCACTCAATAGACTTCTAGTTCATCTGTTGGCTCACACAGTGAGCTGTGAGCACCCTTGACTGCATATCTATGGTATAGAGAACATAGTCTACTAAAGAAGGTTCTCTCTCTAAATCATCATGGGATGCCTTATCCAGGCATCATGGGCTTGATAGCAAGGGGAAGGAAAAGAAGGGAAATTGTAAATATAGAGATGGAGCCAAGCAAATATCTTATGAACCATGTGTTATAAAATCTTAGTAAATTATTATTATCATCCTAAATTACAGCAGGAACAGTAGCTATTGTGCTTTGAAGGTTTAACAAACTCAAGCAGTAAGAGTAGACACTAGAATGTGGTGTGGTTCTCACCGATCTAGTGCAAACTCCATAGCTTTATTCAGACGCATGGGTACATGTAAGCAGGATGCCGTGGCTAGACGACAAGCCATTTCAGGTTCACAGGCACTATCTCAAGCCTAGATTTTTAGTTTGGATTAGACCTGTTAGTGACACATCACGATCGCAACTACATACTACCATTGTACCGTTGTCCCTGCTGGATGGTCGTTTCTCGTGTTCTCATATGGAGATAGGAGGTGACACCCTGACAAGTGTTAGTGCCAGTGTTTTACCCTCACCACACTTAAAGACACTAGAATGTATTTTTAATAAAACAACAAACTATTGTGCAACAGCTGAATATATTTGCCAATAAAATTGAAAGCTGTGGTATTGATCGCCTGACTGAAAAAAAAAAACTAAATGTGAGGCACCAGTGGAATAGTGCCCCCAATGGGCAAATGATCCTGAAAAATGTTAACATGCTCGCTGCATATTACTAATGAGAAAACATTGAACCATGCATCTCAGACAGACCTCTGGAGTGCCATTGTTTTATGCTGAAAGAAAAAAAAGCAAATAATCCATATAGATTGTTTTCCGTATAAGCCATATTTCAGTATAATGTGCACTTAAAACATTTGGTGGTGGTGGATTTCAGCGACAACGCACAGTTATAAAACATTCACTAAGGCATCCGCTATAAACATAACTACTATGTTACATTCTAGAAATAGCACCGTCTGACATTTGGAGCAGTCATTGTTGCAGTTTGATATGTGCAAAGATACTTATGATGGTAAAACTCAAATGGTTCTTCTCCCCTAAAATCAACATAAAAATTTGCTTTAGTTTAGTAAATACTCATACTACAAAATTAATAAAACAAAATCCCAAGCTCTTCCCATTAATCTGATCCCCTCCACATTGAGACAACTCAAGATTACATACGATTTGGATTGGCAGGATACCGGTATCTCATATCTAGGGGTAAAACTGACCTATCCAACTAACCTACTAATACAGCATAATTACAACCCATTACTAACAAATATTGAAAAGGATTTAGAATCATACTCAAGAGCAATACTATCCTGGTGTGGCAGAATAGCGGCATACAAGATGATGGTACTCCCCCGCTACCTCTTTATATTCAGATCTTTAAATATTCCAGTACCTGAAAGCTTCTTTAAGAAAGCACACTCACAACTCTCTAAATTCATTTGGGCAGGCAAAAAACCAAGGATAGCCCGTGGACTAATGACTAGAGAAAAATTAGCTGGGGGACTTGGTCTGCCTGACCTAAAAAATTATTATAATGCCGCTGTACTGGATCAAACAAGCCACTGGTGGGGGGAAACCTCAAAACATTGGTACAAGCAAGAAGAACACCTAAATGACAACTTTCCACTAATATTCAGACTGTATAATGGACTGTGGGGCCTACCCAACACCCCCCCTAAAACAGCAATAATCAAAGCAGCAGACCAAGCATGGCAATCACTCCTCTGTAAACATAAAGCAGATGGAACTCCATTCCCTCTCAGCAGGATTCCCATAGAATACTTCAGCTCCAATACCACCAACCTAAACTTAACAACATGGAAGGCCAAGGGAATCAAAAACCTACAAGATATTTGGGGCAATAAGCATATATTACCATTCCAAGAAATCTCCTTAAAATACAGCCTACCTGAAGGAGACATACATCTATACTTGAGAATACGTAGCATTTTAAAAAATACATCTCAAACAGTTCCCCACATGGACCAAAAAATATTAAACTACCTTGATAAAACCACCTCAAAACTACGAGGAATATCCTTCTTTTACAAAATATTGCAAGAGAACACAAAACAAGAAAAACTTCCTTATATGTCAAAGTGGGAGAGAGATCTACAAATAACATTCTCACCAGCAAAATGGAAGAAAGCATTATTAACCACTCATTCTACCTTTCGTTGTGTCGCACATCAAGAGGCAATAATTACAACATTACAAAGGTGGTATTTCACACCATCTAAGTTAAGTACCATATACCCAGGAACTTCCCCAATGTGTTGGAGAGGATGTGGATGCAGAGGCACACTACTCCATATTCTATGGGACTGTCCTTTCATCTCACCATTATGGAACAACATCTCTAATATTTTATCCCACATATATAAAAAGCCAATATTTTTATCACCTCAACAAGCTCTGCTGCTAATAGACATAGCAGAAATAGACAAAAAAAATTCAACAGTTCCGGCACAACTACTTATGTCTACCAAGCTCATCATAACAAGGCATTGGAAGGATCCCTTATGTCCACCAGTGGATGAAGTAATAAGACAATTAAATACCACGTGTGCTTATGAAAAAGCCATAGCTATACAAAACGGGAGAACAACTCACTTTGAAGCCCAATGGGAGACTTGGACCAGTTCCCAATGCTACACTGAGTGACTTAGCCATTCGCCACCACAGCACCATGAGGCAAGACCACCACCACAAGAAATTACAAAGAATGTTTGTTTTCTTTTCCAATTGAAGTTGATGGACAACTTAAGGAACCGGACTCCAGTGGTACTGACCGGCCTAAGTAAAGTCCGAGTTTTGGTTAAATGAAGAAGCACTACTACACATGTTCTAACCTAACTAACCAGCATAATTGCTAACTAGCATAACTACTGATGTATCGGGTTAGACATGTAAAATGTTTATTATATACAATTGCATGTATACTTCCTTTTTTTTAGTTCCAATAAAATATTTCTTTAAAAAAAAAAATAAATAATAAAAAGCCGTAAAAAAAAAAAAAAAAAAAAAAAAAAAAATTTGCTGAGGATTTGTATGAGTGAATGCACAATATAGTCACACAAACTGTATGCCACACAGCAGGGGCATTGCTATGGTTGTAGATGATCCGGGGCACCGGCCCCAAGGCATAGGTACTGAATTTTTAGTAATGTCCACTGCTATACATAAATGCATGTGCGTACCTATCGTACCTATCATATACAGAAATAAAAAGAAAAACAGGGAAGTCCCTACTTCCAGTGACATCCAGTTCTTCAGAGTCCCCGTTCTAGGACCCACACTATATGTGGCCTGACATGTAATAATACAATTCAGTTGATACCTGTGGCCTCTACTAATGCACTCTCAATGACCCAATACTAATTGCACTCTCAATGACCCAATACTAATTGCACTCTCAATGACCCATTTAATAATTATCCCACACTAATTAAGTCTCCCCAGTATATAACGTGCCCCACAGCCCCGAGTATATTATGTGCCCCCACAACCAACAGTATATGATGTTCCCCCATAGCATCCAGTATATACTACCCCCACAGCCCCCAGTATATAATGCCTGCCACACGGTTACACCCGCGATCCTCGGTACGGATTGAGGGTGCACCCTTGCCTGCTGCCGCGGTCCCCGCTCCACCAGCCCTCACTTACCTCTCCTGGCTCCGGCCTGCACTCTGGCTCCCATGCTTCTTCCCTGCAGTCGCGTGCTCCCGCCACTAGGGAGGCGCGCGCGGACTTCTCCCAGCCTTAAAGGGCCAGTGTCCTCCTTATTGGCTCTGGCATTCCCAGCTCAGCTATATAGCCTGGCGACTCCCAGCATCCCCTGTCGGATCTTCAGGTCATTCTACTGGAGAGAAAGCCTTCCTGAGCGTTTCCAGATGCCTCTGTGTTTCCGTGTTCCTATGGTGATTCCCGTGTTCTGTGGTGTTCCCGTGTTCCTGGTGTCCTGTGGCGGTCCTGCCTGCCATCCCGAGGTCCTGCCTGCCATCCCGAGGTCCTGCCTGCCATCCCGAGGTCCTGCCTGCCTGCCCGTGGTCCTGCCTGCCTGCCTTGCCGTTGTCCTGCCTGCCTGTGGTCCTGCCTGCCTTCCCGTGGTCCTGCCTGCCTGCCTTCCCGTGGTCCTGCCTGCCTGCCCGTGGTCCTGCCTGCCTGCCTTCCCGTGGTCCTCGTGTCCCTACCTTGGCTGCCATTGTGGGCCTAGTCGCACCTGTGGAGCAACCTGGTGACTCCTCGCCGCAGCAAGACAATCCCGCTTTGCGGCGGGCCATGGCGAAGACCAGGAGTTCACTTAGACTCCGCTCCTAAGTTGCGGCTAAGGTTGTTATCCCCTGCGGTGGTCCAGGGAGTCCACTGACTATTCCCCTGAGACTGTGACAATGCCCCCATGTCCCCGAGTATATGATGTGCCACCACAACCACCAGTATATGATGTGCCCCCATAGTGCCAGGTATATATTGCCACCACAGCCCCGAGTATATTATGTGCCCCCACAACCACCAGTATATGACGTAGCCCCCATAGCGTCCAGTATATACTACACACACAGCGCCCAGTATGTAACGCCCCCACAGTCCTGAGTATATAATGCCCCTCAGCCCCCAGTATATAATTCCCCCACAGTCCCCCGAATATAATGTGCCCTCACAGTCCATAGTATATAATGCCCCCACAACCCTCAGTATTTTATGTGCCTCCAAAGCCCTCACTATATTATGGGGCACATTTACTTACCTGACTGACGAAGTTCCCCAAAAGTGCATTGTTCGACGATAATGCATTCTGCCGCGATTCACTAAGATCATGCGTCCGATATCCTGCATGTGTCACTTCCCCGCTCAGGTTCACCGGAGTTCACCCTCTTCTTCCTGGTGCATGTAAGTGCATTGTCTTGCGGCACAATTTGAAAGTTAAATCCTACACTCAGTCCGAATCCGCCGGATTGTCTGCTGGCACGCCCCCTGAATTCTGACGCATGAAAGCCAGCGCAGCTGCGCCAAAATCTGATCGCGTGCGACACAAGTGCCACCACAGACCCCTGTTAAATACCTGTCACAGCCGCGCAAAACCCAAAAATGTCGGAAAGTCAAACAAAAGTGTGTGCGCGGACCCTTAGTAAATAACCCCCTATGTGTCCCCAAAACCCCCAATATTATATGTGCTTCCACAGCCCCCAGTATATAATATGCTCCACAGCCCCCGTATATAATAATGCCCTCAAAGTCCCAGTATATGATGTGCCCACAAATCCCCAGTATACTTTATGCCCCCAGTATATTATGTGCTCCCACAGCAAAAAAATACAGTAATACTCATTACCATTAATACTCACCTTTTTTTTACTTCCACCTCTTCTTCTCTGTGTGGTGTACGGGGCATGAGATGTCATTATAATGCGCCTCCAGACATCTGTATTAATCTCCCTGGAGCAGGAGGAGTGATTTAATGACATTACCTTATCTCCTACTCTCTGTAGCAACAGTACCCACATCTATCTGCTTCCGAGGATCCGTGCCCGGATCTTTTGACCTAGTGATGCCCCTGGAACACAAATATCTCCCATCGACATTGAATAAATGAAAGAATGCACAAAACTTTTTTTGAGGGGTCTCCCTATATATTATATACTATGGTTACAGTAAAGAGTAAGTTTAAGTTAACTTAACTTAAACTTAAGGAAACCAGACAGCAATGGATGTGCGGAAAAGCAGATGATTAATACGATACAGTTAACCATAGGGAGTTCACTGCAAAATTCATGCAAAAACTGATGCCACATGGACTTGTCCATTAAAAACGGACATACAGATGCCAAACTCTGCAATTTCAGCTGTTCCCAGCTCTCCCATACCATTTCCTGAATACCCTAATTCTAAAGACGTGATGGATTTTTTTAATGCTATACAGGTTTCCCATAATCTGAAGACTAGATTGAAGATGTGACAACTAAAAATAAACTTTATTCACTTTTATTTCTACAGGTGATATTTTCCAACTCCTTGCATCCTTTATCATGATATGTTTTAATGATTCCTGTGCAGGTGTGATGTTTACTCGCGCCCCACACTTCCCTGTTTTTATCTCCGGATATTCTTATTACTCTCCGTATTGTTAGGTGTTGAGTGCTGGTTATTCTGCTCAAACTTAGGACCCGCCACCTGACAGAAGAATTATTAACATATTGGGTGCCAATGCACACATATTGATGTACTGTGATGTTACCATGCAAGTACATAAGCTGTTTTCTATGATGCAGCATATGATTTATCAAAAACAGTAATTTCCATTGACATGTGAAAATACAAGCAACAACAAGAATCTTGAAGTCTCCTCCTGAGCACATACAGACAGTGAACAAGTTATATTATAGAAAAGCAATTATTCAGATGCAAAAATATACAGTATTACTACTCCAGAGCTTGGCCAGCTCTCCCCATCATCCGCCATACAATTGCCAGTCTGGTGCTATATCTATCTTAGGGACCAGGGGATGGAGGAGGGGATATAAGGTGTGAGATAGCATAGGCATAAGAGCCATGGTGTAGAATAAGCGTTGTACAACCAACCAATGAAAGACAGATTTATTCAATTATATTTGCTGGTAACATGGCATAAGGATATTTAAAAAAAATAATTTGTTTTAGGACAAAGAGAGAGGTCTGTAAATTTTTCTAAGGGATGTGCTATAATAGGGATAAGAGAGCTGCTGCACTGAACTGGGGCACGGCCAAACAAGGGCGTACAGTGGAAGGAACTTACTTTAAAATCTATGGAAACTCGACAGACAGTGGTTTCCACATGGCTCTTCTGTACTTTAGTGCTACGATCCCCTCTATTATCTGTACTTTAGTACTGGGACCCCCTAATTCTCCTATACAGCATTGCACTTTGGACTACAATGTCATACTAAGGTATCATGTGGTGGTACATTCAGTGCCCAATGTACCATAGCATTGCCAAAAGTAAATGCCAACTGCACAAAGCTTAGCTATGGGCATACTGTATGTGCAGGGTCCGGACAAATTTTATTGCATGCAATTTGGGATTTTAAACACTTTGTGGATTGCCGCAAAAAACTACATAATTAACATAGTTTGGGACTGTTGTACGATGGCTACTATACAGTATATTTCAGCCATATATAGATTGGGAGCCATCATGTTAATGTAATATAAGTGAATCCCTTATTGAATGTACAGCACCATGGGATTATAAATAAATTATAAATAACTAATAATATTCCAAATTACGACTTGGAATAACAAAATGCACAATTGCAGTATTTAAGTCGATGTAACAAAGTTGCAAACATCGCTGCTATTAACCCACAAAAGCTTCATGAACACAAAGGGGGTCATTTACTAAGGGCCCGATTCGCGGTTTCCCGACATGTTACCCGAATATTTCAGATTTGCGCCGATTTCCCCTGAATTACCCCGGGATTTTGGCGCACGCGATCGGACTGTGGCGCATCGGCGCTGGCATTCACGCAACGGAAATCAGGGGGCGTGGCCGAACAAAAACCTGACGGATTCGGAAAAACCACCGCATTTAAAAAAAAAATGTGTAGCGGAGCTTGCACTTACCTTCACTCAGCCCGGCTCGGTGTATTCCACTGCGCTCCGGGGAACTTCAGCGCAGCAGCGCCACCTGGTGGACGTCGGAGGAACTGCCTTAATAAATCCCGGTCGGACCCGAATCCAGCGCAGAGAACGCGCCACTGGATCGCGAATGGACCGGGTAAGTAAATCTGCCCCAAAATGTTTAACATGTAGATGTGGAGGTACAACATTGAAACTTGATATCTGCCAAATACCCCTGTATGTGCTATCCTTTTATGGTTTGAGTAGGACCTATACTTTGCAATGTGACAGCATTACAGTATTGTTTTGATCCTGTCTCAGACATCTATTGGTATATTTTTATTTTCCGTCAATTCTTGTTACTGACTAGTGTAATAAGTGTCTAATTTTTCATGTTTATTCAGGTGTAAAAAAGATTCATAATTTACCTCAAGTATCTTCCAGAGATGACCAGGAGACTTTTTTAAGCAAATCTTCCACGGGGAATATCATATTTAGTTGGTGGCAGGTTCTAATAGCCTTTGTTATCATAATTTCAAAAATGCCTTTTTCAGCATTCGGAAATATTTCAGGAGTTTTTAATATTTTATTTTACATTACCTGGATCACTGCCAGCAACGGTCGGTGAGTCCCAGGGAGGGGCAGATGCAGCCTGTTTATGCTTGTGTCAGTCCCCTCCGTCCCCCTCTCCACTTCCTGTCATGTGCGATGAGAATGAAGGGAGGGGGATGGTGTGGAGGAGAGAAAGAATGTATGAGGAGAACCAGACTTCAGCTGCCCCTCTCCAAGGACTCACCACAAGCTGCTGGCAGGGAGCCGGGTAATGCAATATAACCTGTCACCAGATGAATATGACATTCCTGGTGACATGTTCTCTTTAAGTACCTGGGGAATAAGACTGATAATGTCCAGTTGTGTCAAGGCAGCACTGTTACACTAAGGTTCAGTTTCCTACTTTTACATGACCTTTCATTCTTTGTCACTTGGTCTACAGTTGTACTAAAAAGCATCAACTCAGTGCCTTTTTAACACTTTTTTAGAGACTTCAAATTCCCAACCCTGGCAAGTCAAACCTTTATCCAAAGAACTTCTTGAAAATATCTAATAAAAGACCATGCTCCAACTTTCAATATAAAAACCTTTCTCTTAGAATTTTATTTATTTTATTCCTCTGATAATTTACAAATAAATTGATAACTGTGTTATCAGGATGAGGGGATGTTCCGCTCTGTCATCTCTAATGGATACATTTGGTAAGGGGCACACTACTTTGAAAAAGGAAGCAATAATTTAAAGGAAATCTACCATTTGATTTGGTGCATTATGAAGCAAACATACCTTGAGATTGCTGTAGCTACACTGATGCAGGATCATATCTTGGTTAATACCTGAGCTGAGTGCTTTTGCTGAAATACAATTATAACATTCAGGACATTGGGAAAGCTGGGTGAGGCTGGCTGCCTACATAAACATATTACACATGGAGCTTAGTCAAGACTTGACTAATCAACCTGAGCTGGATCACTCATTCACAGCAGCTGGGGGATGGTGTAGCAATTGATTATTCTGCCTTTAGGCACAACCCAGTGATTCCATCATCCTTTGATTCAGTGAATAACTAATGTGCTAGGAGAAGGGCTGAGTCAACCCATTCATTATCATAATTTTATAATTGTTTTATCAGCAAAACCACTCAGTGCAGGGATTAACCAAGATATGACCCTGGATCAGTGTAGCTACAGCATCCTCAAGGTATGTTTGCTTCATAATGCATCAAATCAAATGGTAGATTTCCTTTAAATATTAGGGAGGAATTAGGCAGAAACAACACAGAGTGACCAGGAATTGTTATTTCACAAGGACTTCAAATATTTACCAAAATATATTGACATGATCCCCTTATATTATAATATTATAATCCTGCATCATAAAATGTAATGTTGACTTAAGGTAGAAATCAAATTCTTTTTGTACCTCCAGTCCACTGTGGATCTAGAATGATTTTTTTCCCATTCATCCCAAGCATGTTTTTGCTATTAATGAAGTAAAAGGCTGCAGACATCTTTAAATTAAGTTTTTTAATTCATCTGCATTGATGCAGAGCAAACCTCAAATTTCAGATAGATAGAAGTCCTGAACAGAAATAATGATTTTTGTGTTTATTTATACTGTCTATAATTATTCATAATTCTAGAACATTACTACCTAATTTCCATAATGATCAAACAATAAAGTGTTTTTTTTAATAAACAAAGATATACAAATGTATTTATAACACAGCGGAGGCAATAAAGATGAAACAGGAGGTAAGTCAGGCAGTTACTTGTGACTTTGGGAAAAACATACAATTTAGATAAAAAAAGGACAAAACTCGCATGTACGTGGGGGTTACATTGAATAAGCAGCACAGCTGGAACCCAATAAAAGCTGAAGGGGCAGACATTGCAGACGAAAGATGTGATTCATACAAGATGATACTGACAGAACTAGACTCACAGAATAGAGACCTATGGAAGGAGCACAGAAATGAGCAGAGGGATCATGGTTACAATTTGGAAGTGGATTTATTTCTTCTCATTTTGTCTCTCTTAGTTGAGGTCTACCTATGATTCCAGGCCTCTCTCATCTTTTTAAGGGCTCATTCAGATGAACGTAAAGAAGACCTTTTGCGGACAGATACTGGTCCCCATTGACGTCTATGGCGCACAGTCACGGTGCGGTGATACAACGCCTGCTCGCCGCACCGTGACCATGCGCCATAGACATCAATTGGGACTGCGCATGGAGACATGAATGCACATTACTGTTACGGTGAGAGTTACGGTGCTGGTCGCTCACTTCTCTATGGAGAGGTAAGGGGTGAGCAGCAGACATTCCTGCTTGCTCCTACGCATGTGCTCGTCTGGGAGTATACGCATACATAGTGTGAATGTTCTCTAAGTGGGAGAACTTGCACAATTGGTGGCTGACTAAATACATACTGCCCCCCCCCCCCCCCGTACTTGACTAATGTTTTATCCCTTACCTACATCTCAGACGAGCACTGCAAACCAGAGATGTGACTTGAGAGAAAAGCACTTGAGGTGATATAGAAACTTTCTGATATCAGCTGCATGTGTCCCCCTCCCCTCTCTTAACAGCTCCATCGATTGTACATAGTCTCACTATGGCCTTTCTATGAGCTGGAATCTCTATTGAAAGACCTAGTCATGTTCAGAAGAGATTTCACTGTGAATGTTGGTGGGGTGAAAAAGCCATATAACTGGATAATGAGGCCTTTTTATGTTATCAGATGTATTACAAAGATGCTTTTATTTTTTGTTAAGGGGTTCTCCAGTGTGACCAAGTCACTGATATCTATAAGAGAGAGCTGAATGTTTAAAGAAGTACATGCACCGTCTCCATCTGTAGCTGAACCTGGGGAAGGGTAGTGGAAGTTGAAAATAATTTTACTTCTAACTAAGGAAAAATGGGAAAACTTAGAAAAAAATGTCATTTTACAAATTTTGAGTTATTTTTCCTGCGATTTCTTTAAAACATTTAACTAATAAAAGTTAAAGGACCACATTTATTAAATTGTTTGCACCAGTTTACTTTCTGACTTTGCGCTATACAGAATGTGCAAACTGCTTGCACATGTATTTAAAGGACATTTACCATCAGGATAAAGGATTGTAAACCAAGTACACTTATATGCTTATGTATGCCCCCTCTGGCAGTCTCTTCTTTCAGCTTCTTATACCCCTGTTTTTATAAAAAAATGGCTTTACAAATTATGCAAATGAGCCTTAGATGCACCAGGTTCAATTAACATGCATGGAACCTGGAGCCCCTCTAGATCATTTGCATAATTTTTAAAGCCTTGTTAATGTAAAAACCAGGGCATAAGAAGCTAAAAGCATGTAAGTGTACTTGGTTTACAATCCTTGATCCTGATGGCAGATGTCCTTTAAGAAGTGTTTGTACCGGTTTTGCGTCGCAGTTGTCAAGACAAGAATAAAATGTGTACCAAAAGGGGCGTTGCATTGTTGGATCGTGCACTACAATTCTGTCCAATGGGCGCCACAATTATGCAGACTGAAGAAAGTGCACGAAAAAAATAAATTGTGCCTTCTCCTGGAGAAATGCAGGGGGCGCCAGATTTACAAATAACATGTGGCACATTTCATGAATCAGTGGCACACTGCACATGCATTTTGCACTATTTTTGATAAATGTGGGCCAAAGTCTCACATGTCATGAAAAAAAACTACAGCAAAATCTGCTGAGAAATATAAAGTTGTACCAAAGATATCACTATTCATCCCTTAAAGGAAACCTACCACTTGAAGTGGCAGGTTTCAGATGGAAATACCGGGCAACAGCTCAGGGTGAGCTGGTGCCGGAGCTTATTTTTGTTAGTGTTTTAAACCGAGGTATTGCGGTTTAAAACACTTTTTAAACTTTATAGCCGGCGCAGGGAGGTACGCGCTCGGCGCTTACCCTGCGCGCGGCTACGTAGGAAGTGAATGAGAGCCGCGCGCATGGTAAGCGCCAAGCGCGTACCTCCCTGCACCGGCTTTAAAGTTTAAAAAGTGTTTTAAACCGCGATACCTCGGTTTAAAACACTAACAAAAATAAGCTCCGGCACCAGCTCACCCTGACATGGTGCCCGGTATTTCCATCAGAAACCTGCCACTACAAGTGGTAGGTTTCCTTTAAAAGAGGAATAACAGATCTCATAACTCATTAGTTTATTAGGAAAATGGAAATAGACTTTCTAAACTTTACCCTTTATTGAAAACTAAAAACATTCTTGTTCAGTTTTAAACATCATCTAAAAACCCAAATGCCAAAAATAGGCACATCCCTTAAAATATCTGGATTACTGCCCTTCTAATCTGAACAAGGTAATTCTTCGGATAATTAGGACATATTTTACATATTTTTAAATATGACCACTAGGGATATTACAGTTACACTATATAAAAACTGAGGAATCAAACTCAAAATATATATATATATATTATGTCTTTTTAGGCTATGAGATATAACTCCCAGGAGCTGCTGTAAAACATAAAAGTAGGATTTCCATAAATGGTAGCAATATTGTTTTTATGAATAATTAATCTTAATAATGATGGTTAGTAAGAAGGCCTTGCCATAAAGCAGGTTCTCCAGCTGTGTAACCTTTCCACATACTGTCAGCTTCTACATAACCCTTCAGAAATACTGAATATTGTCATCTATTTACTGCAGCTTTTAAAGCATTTCAGAACTTGGCAAACCAAACACACTTGGCTTTTAGACAGATATCAGTAATAGGAAAGGCCGAATTGTAAATGTAGAGAAAACCAGTGTAGTTCTGATCATTAGGATCTCGTTAATCTATGTGTTTATGTTTTTCAGTCATCTATGAACTGTATATGGTTACAGGTAGACTAGTGCACTTTATATATAAATCAGGGGCGTAACTATGAGAGGCTGGGCCCCAAAGCAATCTTCTGAATGGGGCCTCCTTCCAACTTAAAAATATACAAACTACACTCATATACACACACATTTATATACCTACTTACATAAACATACAGCTCTCTACTCATACACACACATTTATTCCCATTTTTCACACATTTATATAATCGCACACATACACACACGTACAGTGCCCTAAATATACAGCAAATAAACATTAATCTAGTACATACACAACGCAGATACACACAATATACAGTATATATACATCATATATGCTGTTAAATACAAATTATGGTGTACAACGTGCAGCATAATATGTATATTTTGGTGCACATCATCCATTCTTTAGTGTCATGTCAGATGACGGGGCCCCCTGACACTGTGGGCCCCATAGCGGCTGCTATGGCTGCTACTACTGTAGTTATGCCCCTGATATAAATGCACATTTATATGCAGTTAAATATTTTTAAAGACAACACTTACAACCCTATCTTAAAATTGGTTATTTCTTCATGTGAACATGGGTCTACAAGAACCTGGTAGGTTATATGCACTGGAAGTGCTTAAATGAAACAGATTGTGATCTAGTAGTATAATTTAGGTAATGAATAGCTGATCATATTTCATGCTGTTTCACTTTAATTTGAACTCATCATTAATTGCGTATAATTTTTTAGCACTGATCTTACTTGCAGATAGGGCAGACTGCATCAGCGGAAGGCACATATGAGGCATTTTCATCACTTATTTTGAATTGGAACAAAATAATCCCTCCCTATTATGAAACAGGTTATTTCAGACTTTTCTTTACGTTTTTTTTCTTTTCTACTTAAAGATGCTGGACGACTGAAAGAACCGGACTCTTGCAGTAATGACCGCCCTAAGTTAAGTTGAATGTTTAGTTTTAATAAAGAAGCAATAACAGACATGTCCTAACCTTACCTACCCACATGGATCGCTAGCTAGTACTGTACTACTGTACTTATGTAATGTTTATAAACATGTAAACTGTGTAAACTGCTCATTATATGCTGCTGTATGTAAGATTTTTCTCCAACAAAATTTTCAAACCCTCCCCCCCCCCAAAAAAAAAAAATATCCCTCAAAAAGCGGATCTGGGTAGGGGGTAGACTTGTATTCCAAGAAAAATAAAAGGAAATAAAGAATAACTGTTCGGGCACCGCATTAGAATGATGAAAAGCAAAAGATACAACATAATTGTGAACATCCAAAATAAAAGAATCAAATATAGGATCACAAAATAACAACAAAGCCTCTTTAAATGCATCAAAATACCAAAAAAAAAAAAAACAAGTGCAAAAGGACAGACCTCCCAAAAAGGGAAAGAAAGAGTTAAGAATAACTTACCATATTTTTCGGACTATAAGGCGCACCGGATTATAAGGCGCACCATCAATAAATGCCTGCTAAAACATGTATAAGGCGCACCGGATTATAAGGCGCACCTGATTATAAGGATGAATGACCAGCAGGTGGCAGACCTGTGCACAGTACAAGGCAGCTTTTGTCTGTAAGTACGGTTCATATATAAGGCGCACTGGACTATAAGGCGCACCTTTGATTTCTGAGAAAATCAAAGGATTTTTTGTGCGCCTTATAGTCCGAAAAATACGGTAATATGAAAAACTGAACCGAGAGAGACTGACATGAGGCTTGTCTGGTGGTTGCTACAAATAAAAGGTGGAGGTAACAGAAAGGGGGGCAGGCAACAAAATCATAGGCATAAGTAAGGGGGCAACATGAAGCGGGGGGTTATACGCGGTGGTTATTTAAAAGTTAACTATAGTTGGGGGGAGACATAAGTTGAAGCTAGAGTAGGAGCATAAAAAGTAGGGGCTTCTAAAAGGGGATTTATAAGTAAAAGCAGCACATAACACTATGTAGGGGACCTATAGAGGGATTAATTTGTTGTGGAGTTGTGTTATTTTACTCTGTGGGCCCTCTAGGGTTAGCGATAAAATAAGGAGTTTTTGGACGGGGCCTTAAAACCCCTCTGGGCCTGATACACATGCAACAAAATTCTGTGTATCACTTTCGGAAAGTTACGATATAATGTCCAAAAACAGTGTACACATTGGGGCACATTTACTAAGTGTCCGAATCGTGCATTTCCGTTGGGTTTTTCGAATTTTACCGTTTTGCGATTAATTGCCCCATGATTTTGGCGCACACGACCGCATTGTGGCGCATCGGCGCCGGCTTGTGTCGCTTGACTCACTTACAAGCACCAGGAAGAAGAAGGTGAACTCCGTCGGACCTCGGCGCACCAGCAACACCTGGTGGATATCGAGCGCGAGACCTTAGTGAATCCCGGCAGGACGCGAATCCACTTCTGGATCGCGAATGGACCGGGTAAGTAAATGTGCCCCTATGTGGACAACTTATTGCTGCCAAGTCTGTTAAAAGGTGTGGTGCACTTTAAGAATCGGTTTAATTGGGGTAAAATGTCACACAGTACAAGGTGGGTGCCTGGCATAGAGCAGGAAGATGCTAAGGTTGATTATAAAACAATAAAACAATATATTTTAATAACATTAAACACTCTGTATAAAATTACACCATTTATAGACTTGTGGGGTAGTTGCAATAAACTTGATATACTTAAATTTTAATGTAAAAAATAAAAATGAAAACAGTAAAAGCTTTTTGCAGATCGGAATATTATTGCATCCTTAAATGAACAAATAATCTAATTTGATTCACTTATGTCGTTGCCTGAAGGGACAACAATGCTTTATTACCCCTTTTAAGTAAAAACCTCAGAATCCTCCTCATGCCATCTCCCTCAGCACAAACACAACATTATATCTACTCATCTCTGACAGTGTATTACTATATCTACAGCAGCTGCTTATTGCCCTCCTGGGCAGCAAGGCTTTAATGTTGTGACATGCAGATTAGTCATTTACCTGCAAATCCCATAGAATGGCTTTTCCGTGGAAAAAGAATGCTGCCAATTAAATGTGTGAACCGCTAAAATGGTCATGAACAGAGATTCTCCTGCTACAGGAAGTGTCATAGTCTTTCTAATAATGCTAGTTTTTTGTTATAAAGTAAAGCTTGTAGGCAAATCTACCTGCCATGGAAAGCTGGCGCCATGCCCCCGTGATCATGTAGGAATAAGGCATCTTAGCTACAGGGCTGAATAGGAGATAGAAGATACAGGATGCCAATGCATGTGCTCAGATGTAACCTTTTTACGTAAGGATCCATGAAAAGCTGAAATCATAATTTGGAAAGTCATGTACGCAGCATGCAATGGGCACCTTTCTGTTTGGCTGTGCTGATCTCCAGATGACACATCAGCTGTTCTGGAATGTGAGTTGATGGATTAAATGACTATTGTGGAACTGCTACTATAGAATATTTATAAAAGATCTTATGCACATTGTAATGGCACAAAATAATACAAGTGTGTGGAGCAATCATAATGGGCACCAAAAAGCTAATTTTCCTTGTTCGGTTTATTTAGACACACAATTTGATAATTGAACTGAATCTATGCCTTAGGTGTCCCAGGATAAGACAGTCTTCTGCCCCATCTGTCAGATGGCAATGTAGCCTCTTCTTACTCACTCAGCACAAGCAGGATTCCGAGCTATATTGATATACCCATGCATTTATCCATTCCTTCTAACTACAGGCAGTCCCCGGGTTACAAGATTGTAGGTTTGTTCTTAAGTTGAATTTGTATGTAAGTCGGAACTGTATATCATTGTAACCCCCAGCCAAATTTTTTTTGGTCTCTGTGACAATTGGATTTTAAAAAAGTTGGATTCTCATAAGAACCAGGATTAACAATAAAGCTTCATTGCAGACACCTCTGATAACTGTTATAGGTGTTTATTGTAGCCTAAGACTAAAGTACAGTAATTTACCAATATCCAGAGGTCCGTTTGTAACTAGGGGTCGTATGTAAGTCAGGTGTTCTTAAGTCGGGGACCGACTGTATATCTATTGGCTACTCAGCAGTGAAAAGAGAATCACTATGCATTGACCTGGATGTGCAACTGAGCATGTGTGACCACCAGTTGTATCGTAAATGTAGTGGCACTTATCGATTTCTGTTAAGCCGATTTTGGGTGCAACCACAATAGGTCTCAACACCAAAAGGGACCAGGAAGAAAAGTTTAGTAACAGATTTTGTGGTTGTGGCCACTCTCAAAAAACGGTTTTGGAAATGAATTATATACAATTTTAATTTCTGACAAATAACGGACAATTGGTTCTTTAGAAAATACAACACACAATTAATTTTAAAATATGACAGACAATGTAGTGTTATCCACAATTGTGTACTATGTATACTCTAGTATTTTGATCATGAGGGTGCAGGGACTTGGTTGGTCCTTTTCTTATAGTACTCCTCCTCGTGGGACTAGTATTACGTACAAACACATACACTGTATATACTTATGCAATATAATGTCCCGAATGAGTCCTAAACAGGAGGATGTAGGAGCCTGATCGGTCTTTATCCGTTTAATTCTTTTGATGGGTGTACACCAAAGACAAATGTGTGGAAAAATGTATGCGGGAAAAATGGACTGTTAAAAAGTCCATATAAAGATACGTAAAAAAAATTATATAAAAAAATATATAAAAAATTATAATAAAAGTGAATTGGTGTCCAGGAGGTTTTATTAACTGACAGAGTGTAGGGCCCTACATCTGTAGTATCTCTTACAGATCGTCTTTTGAACGTTTTTTGGACAGTTCAAGTAAGCCCAGATCTAGTCTTGCTTATAGATATTGCTATATATGAATTTGAACACTCACGGTTAGTTGACAATAACTGGTATGGATACCCCTGTATTCGTATTCCTGCTTGTGGTATGCGGGAGTGTCCAAGCGCCAAACGCTGTGGGGATTGTTTGTTAGCCGTTTTCCACGTGTGATGGCGTCCGTGAATGTCGTCCAGAACGCTGTCTGGGTATGTTAACTCACACGTTCCTATTCCACCGTGCAGCTTCTTCTCTCAAAATCCGGACTGGCTGACTCCCATCATGTGGTACAGATAGTGTTGTACTCGCCGGTAGATGAAATCGCAGTAGCCAATGTCTTGAGCAGTTGGTTTTTAGTTCTTTAGCGTTAAGTAAATGTCTTTATATTGTAGGGGGTATTTCTCAAATATACAAACTCTTCGTGCTTGTCATTAGTACGTGAGTGACAATAATGATAGGTTCGATTCTGTAAGAGTGTTCTAGTCTTGCAGCTAGACGCGTTTCGAAGCGCAATGCTTCTTCCTCAGTAGCTTTTGAGGAAGAGGTTAAAATTGTATATAATTCATTTCCGAAACCGTTTTTTGAGAGTGCCCACAACCACAAAATGTGTGACCACCAGCTGGGCATGGTCATTCCTTTACACTTTGCACACAAGGCTGAGCCAAATCAGGCCATTGTAATTTTTTTATGATCTACACAATGACATTTAGTGGTGGATAACCCCTTTAAAATGAGAAAGGTGGGTCAAATTTACTGATGCTACATGTCAACAGAATGAATGTTCTTGCTGAGGACGTTTATTTTATATACGTATGTATAAAAGTAAAACAACAACGAAAGCCTATTTTAGTAGAAAAGCCAGGGTAGGTTAGTAAGACACCATAGATGTAGAGGACAGGACTCAGGCCAGTGACCCCTTGCAGCGGTGATAGTCAGACACCCGGCATGTCACATCACAATGATGGCATTGTTACTGTATAGTTTTCACCAAAAAATTATAAAAAATGATGCCACAGTACTGTCCTGTGGCTATTAGAGATTAGCCTCAGAAATGAGCTTTACACAAAAGGCATATCACAGTTGATGTGGACAACCCCTTAGATGCCAAAGGTGCACGTGAAGATGGTCTCTAAGGGGTTTTAAGCCATTTGTATATGTTTGGGATGCTTTAGTCAGGAGTCAGCACAGTGGGTAACCGTTGCCCTTTGGCACCAGCTCAGTCAGCACCATGTCAACAGCAAACATATACAATGCACAAGCTTAAAGTGAATACATATAATAGGGTCATGCATATTTTACTTGCCTTGGTAAACTTTCACCTTCTGCCTGTAGGAGCCACAAGTCTGCAGGAAGTCCTGAAAGCATCTGCAGGGAACTTATATGACACCCGACTTCTAAGGGCAGCAGCTGGAAGTTTACCAGGGTAAGCAGGGGCGTAACTACAGAAGTAGTAGCCATAGTAGCTGCTTTGGGGCCCGCAGTGTCAGGGGTCCTTGGCATCCAACCTGACACACATTTTTCAGCATAATCCCTGTTGTATACTTCCCCCATGTGGTCGGCAGCTACTGGGACACATCTGTGTACGTATATAAATGTATATATCAGTATATAAATATGTGCGTATAAAAGTATACAAATATGTATATCTTCTGACGGGATAGGGGGGCCCCATTCAGAAGTCTACTATGGGGCCCTGCCTCTCCTAGTAACGTCCATGAGAGTAGATACAATATGAGTGACACTAATAGAGTATTGTACTTAGCCACATATAATAAAGTTTACCAGGCTAACTCCCTTTCACATAAAAAGAAAATTGGCTTCAGAGGGATTTTATTTTTCCCTCCCTTAATGTACATTTATCGAAGTCATTGTTTATAATATATCATAATAAGACATATCACTATTCATTATGATGAAAAATCCCCCTTATTATGTTAACTTAAAGCGGTTTTCTTCATTCAAATACATGGCAGAGTAATGACACGTCCTAAGAAGAGGCCATTCATTTGCCAGTCTTAGAGAGCCTCCTTATTGTACACTTGGGCAGCCAGCAATAGTATTCTCTACATTAATACAACTAATAATGTAGGAATAGAAATATATTCCAGTCAATACCTTTTTTAAAAAAAATAAATAAATTCAAGTAATCTCCCAATTTTACAACAGACACCTCACCATATTACCATATTTTTTGGACTATAAGGTGCACAATGGTGCGCCTTATATTCCAGTGTGCCTTATATATGAACCATACTTACAGACAACAATTGCCTTGAACCGTGCACAGGTCTGCTGGTCATTCATCCTTATTATCAGGTACGCCTTATAATCCGGTGCGCCTTATATATGAACCTAGATGTTTTAGAAGACATTTATTGATGGTGCGCCTTATAAGCCGGTGCGCCTTATAGTCCGAAAAATATGGTATAAAGGCATCTTAGCATGTGTGACAATACACCACTATACTGTTATAAGGTCCAGTATGTCAGTATGGGTCAAATTCTACCTTAATGGAAAACTTGTCTTCTAGTAAATGTCAGGCTTAATAACAGTACTAGAATCAAATGCCATAGGTCATGTGTGTGCCTGATGTGGATTCTGCTTTTAGATCCTGGTAATGTGACTCTTCCTCGGTCAGACATGTCTGTATAATGCTGTATTAAGCACAATTTCTCTATTCTGGCTCTGGATTTCCTCAATATTTAAAGCGATTTTCTCCAAAGTCTCCTCTCAGATAAAACCATTAGTGTGTAGTTGTGTTAATCAGTTTTGCAGGAATTCCATTCCCATTTACCTCCAGTCTGTTAATTTCGGAGAAAATTTAGCTTCTACATTTAGGTAAATTAGCTTCAGGAGTCCATTGACAGTAAATTGATCACAAAATGCCCCCATGCTGGGGCCCCAGGAATAAGCTCTAATTTGAGGGAAAATAAGGTAGTCAGTCTTCAATATCCCTGCAGCTCCAACTCTGGAGAAATTAAAGGGAATCTGTCACCACGATTGACATACGTAATGTAACTGCTATGATATGCAGGACTATGCCCACCATACCATTGCTTTTATTGTCCAGCTGCTCCTTCCAGGCCAAAACTACACGCACATGCAAATGAAGCTGAAGTGCTCCGGCCTTAGATCTGGCTGGAATTTTGTAGCTGAAGAGGGAAGGATTGTCGGAGAAAGTATAGCAGGGGTGTTGTTATTGCTGTGGAGTCGGATCTCTGAGATACTCAGGCATCTTGTAGTTGTATTTTGCAGCACTTATTGGTAGGCTTAAACTGTTCACATATTTTAGTTAAATTTAAAGGGGTTTTCAGCAAATTAATGTCATTATTTGTGTGATGAAAATGTACACAATTTTCCAACAGACATTGGGGCAGATTTACTTACCCGGTCCGTTCGCGATCCAGCGGCGCGTTCTCTGCGGTGGATTCGGGTCCGGCCGGGATTCATCAAGGTAGTTCCTCCGCCGTCCACCAGGTGGCGCTGCTGCGCTGAAAAGCATCTGAACGCGCTGGAGTTCACCGGCTCGGGCTGAGTGAAGGTAAGCACGTCCCAAGCGACATTTCTTTTTTTAAATGCGGCGGTTTTTCCGAATCTGTCGGGTTTTCGCTCGGCCACGCCCCCCGATTTCCGTCACGTGCAAGCCGGCGCCGATGCGCCACAATCCGATCGCGTGCGCCAAAATCCCGGGGCAATTCAGGGAAAATCGGCGCAAATCGGAAATATTCGGGTAACACGTCGGGAAACCGCGAATCGGGCCCTTAGTAAATGACCCCCATTCTGTATCAATTCCTCACAGTTTATTAGATCTCTGCTTGCTGTCCTGCTGCTATAGAAAGCTTCATTGTTTACAGAAATCTGACCATGGTCAAACAGGTTTACGGCTCAGATCACACAGCTCTGATGACTCTCTATGATACTAATGAGCCGTGCACCTTGTGTGACCGTAGAAAGATTTCTGTTCACTGGAAATAAACAATAAAGCTTTCTATAGCAGGACAGCAAGCAGAGATCTAGAAAACTGTGAGGAATTGATACAGAAAGTATATTGAAAAATTGTATAACTTTTCATCATACAAAAAATGCGTAAGAACGACGGGGTCCATATGCGCTTAAATAATTGTGATCAGTAACGAGCACCTCATGTTTTACATTGTTTACATGCAAAACACATGGTGCTTGTTAACGATTATATACGTTTCAGTGGAAAAGCACATGCAATTGGGACAATTCCCTCCTGATGCTATCCCATTGCGTTTAAAGATGCTATTTAAGCAGAACGTGTGAAAACAGTATTCGGTTAGGCCATAAAAATCCAAATTTCTGTTGCATGTTCATAATTTTTGGCACACGCACATTCTCCTGTAAAACCACAACCTTTATTCTGAAGCCATGCAACCTTTGTGCACTATTAGAATACCAGAATTATTCTTGACCCAAATTGACCCCTTCCAACAAGCCTCCTGTGTCTCTAGCTGTTGTATACGGTTTCCTATGGTTACCAGGAAGCATGGCAAATGGAGATCAGCCTGCAGTTACAAGGTAAAACCTCATCTAGCAGGTAAACACCTGCAAATAACTAATTAGGGTAAATTAGAGAAATGCTTATATTTGCTTAGTGCAGAGTTAGGCAAAAGTTTTTATACTTTATAGTTGTACTGTTAAACTTTTTAAATTGAAATTATAATAGTAAAATAATCTCCAGACACAACATGTATATACTTAAAAATGATGATGCTTAGAAACCTCAACAGCCAGGTACCGTATATACCCGAATATAAGACGTGTTAAAAATGTGCTGAAAAACCCCAACTCGGCTTTTACTTGAGTCAAGAAAAATAACAAAATGTGTACCCACCTTCCGACGCCCCCCCCCCCTTTGCAGCTCCTCTTCTATTCTGTGTTTCTGCGCGGTCCGTCACAGATATCATGACATCAGCTGTACGCTGACATTCTAGTTTGTGTGTCCCGGGATCAACACAATATGAAGTCAGCGAGCTGCTGACGTCATGTTGCCTGCAGCAGACCATGCGGAGACATGGGGCTGAAACCGGAGAATTGATGTATAGAAGAGGACCTGCCGGGAGCGGAAGGTGAGTACACATTTTGAGTTTTTTACTACAGGCATTATATTGGAGGCAGTGGCTGCAGAGTATAAACTGGGGAGGCAAGGCTGCTGGATATATACTGGGTGGGCAGGGCTGCAGGCTATATATTAGGGGGGCAGGGCTGCAGGCTATATACTGGGGGGCAGGGCTGCAGGCTATATACTCTGGGGGCAGGCACTGCAGCTTTCATACTGGGGGGAGGCGGGGCTGCAGGTTATAAACTGTGGGGCAGTGGCTGCAGGCTATATACTGGGGGCAGGGGCTGCAGGCTATATACTGGGGGCAGGGGCTGGCAGGCTATATACTTCAAGGGCTGGTAGGATATATACTACAGGGTCTTGCAGGGTATATACTACAGGGGGTTGGCTGGCTATAAACTGGGGGGCTGTGACCAATACATTTTCCATCCTTGGCTTATACTTGAGTTAATAGGTTTTCCCAGTTTTTTGTGTTAAAATTAGGGGTCTCGGCTTGTACTCGGGTTGGCTTATACTCAAGTATATACGGTAGGTATAAAAACGAAAATGTATGGCTAAAAGAATGAGGAGAGGTCCTTAAGAGGTCAAAGCATATAAAAAGTTTTACCCACTGACCTTCTAATTTATAGACTTGTATACTTTTTATGGTGATCACCTTTAAAGCTTTTTAATATAATGATAAATTCCCTTGTTATATGTAATATGAAAATATTACATTGTACTAATGATGTTTTCCAACATTAGCCACGTTTTAATCTACGCAATTAGCGGTGGATACACATGAATATGAGGTTGTGTGTAATGAACCGCGATGAAGGGGAAGCACAAAACCTCAATTAATGACAAATCCCTGTGGATAAAATATGACTGTGTTGTCCTGACACACACAGGTCACAATTCACAATGATTTACAAATCAGAAATTTGTGAGTGAGTGGCTGAAACGATTTTACAATAAAACAAGATATTATGGCCTTGGGGGGGAAACATTGTCTTGCCAAAATAGCTTTCCATAAACCTAGCTTTTTATGAAGTCTTTGTATACTGTAATGGTGCTTACAAAACCAAGCGCTCGAGGCACCCTATGCTCAATAATATATATTAAATATTCGTCTTTGGATGAAGTAAGTTGATGTGCAGAATGAAAAAAGGCTTTCGGAGCTCAGGAGATAAATGCATCTGTAAGGATCTTCTTTTCTTGTATGCAAGGAGATCGGTCAAGGGGGTACAAGTTCATGTTATTATTTCAGTGTATATCTGCCCAGCAAGCTACTCTGAAAATAATTTTAGCCTGTATGCTAGTGGTAACATAATTTTTTATGTGTTCCCCAACCGATCCCCTGATCCTCTCGACACTAAGTGCCCCTCAACACCACAAGAAGCACTAGGAAGGGTCACTCAACCAATCACTGTATGTAGTGATGAGTAGTCAGAGCCAGTGATTGGCTGAGCAGCTTAACCTAGTGCTTCCTGTCTGACCAGAGACAAAGGAAGTGCAGTATGAAGAGGACTGTGAGCCAAGTGATGATCGCCAAATAAAAATTTATTTTATTTATTATGGTATAGCACCGAACGGCTAAGTTGTGGGACCTCTAATATATAGTCCTACCACACATCTATTGTACAATCCTTAGTTTCTGTTTTGCTCCAGCAAAAGAGGAAGAGGAATACCAAAAGGAGACTGCTACCCAAAAAGATCCCAAAGGATCCATTCTGCTAATCTTCACACCAGTAGTTGTACGGCAACAACTGGTACGGCTCCTCGTACACAATTGATATATGTAAACACGTATATACGGATCCACAAATTAGACAGTTCCACTTTCCATTAATCAGTGATGATTCTCAATTTAAAAGGGAAAACAATCAAATCTCACCCCCGGTGGAAGGAGCCTGAATATTTTGTAAGCGTCCAAGTGACATCAGGGCAATCTGCTATAGAAAGCCAGGACGTGTCTGTGATACAGATCTGATACAAGGTTGAGACACTTGACATGAAAATAACTCACAACACAGAAGTAAATCAAAAGCAGAGTGGATCAATCAAAAGAGATTTTGTATTTCATAAAGGCCAAGTCACAGTCCTGACCTCTATCCCAACGAGCAGGGCATTCTGGAAGGACACAATGAATATCCAGACAAACTAGAATGGTTTTCTATAGAGTGAAAATATCTTCACAGCACCACACAGGTTATCGTCAATGAAAGCAAGTATACTAGTGACTAAATGATCCCATATTTTATGTATATGTTCTCATGACTGTTACACCATCCAGGTCTGATGCTGTAAGAGGTAAAGAGACTAGATTATTAGTCAAGAACATTTGCCCCTTAATATCAAATTACCTGCAACTATTGTGTTGTGACAGATGATCATGCACTCAGGACTGGCGGAAAGGGGCGGAAAACTGGGCATTTGCCCAGGGCCCCCTGTCCTAAGGGGCCCCCCTGGATGTGGACCTTTGTGGGCATAAGATGTATTACTCTTTTAATATCCCTTGGATGTATGCATGGGTGAAAATGCTCATCATCTATCTCTCTAGTTATCTATCTCCTATAATTTCCTATCTACATATCTGTCTGTCTAACCATCGAGCTAGCTTTTTGTCTATCTATTATATATCTCCTATGTATTATCTATCAATGTATCAATAAATTCATCTCCTCTCTTCTACTGTGTTTTCTATCTCTTTTATCTATCTTCTATCTATATACAGTATGCCGTAATCTACTTTATATTTATGCATCTATAATTCTATCATCTATCTATAAATATATCATCTTTCATATTTATCTTCCATCATCAATCTACCTATCATCTGTCTATCTCCTATAAAATTCTCCTACAGTCCCATATTACAGATTTCCTTACCATACTATGTACAAAGTGTTATTTTTGTATGGGCTAAAGGAAGCCTCTTACTAAATGTGACTGTTCATAAAATACATACTCGAGTATAAGCCTAGTTTTTCAGCACAAAAATCCTCGGCTTGTACTCTAGTAAAAATATAGGTTTTACCAGGTTTTTGTGGGAAAATTAGGGGCCTCAGCTTATACTTGGGTCGGCTTATACTCGAGTATATACGGTAGTTTTAGTTTGGGCCCCACTTTGTCTAAAACCAGCCCTGCATGCACCCAAGACCTAAGGCCTGAGGAGGCCCAATGTCCACTTGGGCACATATATGACAACATGGCAGACAAGCATTGCATTGTACTAGGATTCTCGTTCAGATTCTGATTGAAGGCAACATCTGAATTAAGTGTTTTTCTTTTTAAATATTTGGAATAAAGTACCACATCAACAAATTGGCTTTGTCCTCATAACAAATCTACTCCATCTGAAGCCTGTTCTGTGCCATCTTTCTGCCACTTATACCTGCATCCATGGTCCTCTGACATCATGTATAAAATTTGGACACAAATCGCTATTACATTTGACAGATGTGGCAGTAATCTGGCCTACCTACATTTGTGAGGACTGAAAAGGTATCATGGGAAATGTAGTTGTCAGAGCTGCTGGCTGAGAACAATAATCCTTATAATCAGGGTGACAGATGAAACTTAAATAGTTATCTTCTAAAATGTAAAGGTAAAGTTGCCTGGGGAGAATGGCTTGGTCAGGTAGAAAGTGCAAATAATTTCAGTTGTCTCTTGGTGTTCCTCTATAGGAGAGGCGAAAAATAATAAAATAAAATGAAGAGATATTAAATATAGAATAAGAATATAAAAGGGCCCAGGTGTTTTAAAACAAAATCTCAACGTGTGTGGTGCCTTTGATCAGTTTCTAACTATGGAGAAGTGACCACTGTAGCCACTCCCTGAATGATGAGCCGCCCCTTATCTCAACTATATTTTATTTTATCATCAACCAATACACTAAAATATGAGAGAAGAGTAATCTAGTCACAATTATGTCTAAAAAAATATTCTTTATTTAGAAATACATGATGAAAAAATTCATAAAATGAACACATATGTATCCCAGTTTATACAGTAAACGGCCAGATAGCTAACCCTGGTACTTCTCAGTAATGTAAATATATACCGTATATACTCGAGTATAAGCTGACCCAAGTATAAGCCGAGGCCCCTTATTTTACCATAAAAACTTGGGAAAACCTATTTACTTGAGTATAAGCCGAGGGTGGGAATTGCATTGATCACAGCCTCCCTAATTATATAGCCTGCCGGACCCTGCCACATAGCATATAGCCAGACCCTGCCCCCCAGTATATAGCCTGCCAGCCCATATCCCCCAGTTTATAGCCAGCCCACTGCCCCAGTATATAGCAGCCCCCTTTCCCTGTATATAGCCAGCCTCCTGCCCCAGTATATAGCCAGCAGCGGGGGAAGCCAGAAAGGTGAGTTTTTACATATTTTTTTACTCGAGCATAAGCTGAGTTTGGGTTTTCAGCACATTTTTTTGTGCTGAAAAACTAGGCTTATACTTGAGTATACATGGTATCACTTAATGATACTATAATATAAGACCCTTATGTGCAATGCAAAGTAAAAATGAGAGAATAACTTATTTGTCACATGGTATATGAACCCAATGGTCTTGTCTATCATAGAGAAGTGGGCAACATATAGCGGAAGAAGACAATGTGACAATTGATGTACCTGTACTGTTCTGTTTTTTTTCTTGTCTAATTGTTGAAAAATCAAATAAAATGTTTTTCATAAAAAAAAAAATAAAAAAAAAAAGAAGAAGTGGGCAGCATTCTACCTGGCGAGCCTCCCCAACATGCATTTCAATCGCAGACGGTCTTTGTCACATGTTTTATTTTAGTTTACAGCACTTGGGAAATATTTTATATTTTTGACTACCAAATTTTTCAGATTATAAGGCGCACAAAAAAACCTTTGATTTTCTCAGAAATCGAAGGTGCGCCTTACAGTTCAGTGCGCCTTATATATGAACCGTACTTACAGACAACAGCTGCCTTGAACTGTGCACAGGTCTGCCACCTGCTGGTCATTCATCCTTTTTTTTTTTATTAAATAAGATTTTATTGTACAAAAATGCAATATACATAAAAAAGAGAAAAAGCTTATAAACATATCTGAACAGTATCACTTCATTAGTATAAAACAATTCAACAACAACAATTATTATTGTTATACCGATTTCTCTCATTCTTCCTTAAAATCAGGTGCGCCTTATAATCCGGTGAGCCTTATATATGAAAATAGACGTTTTAGCAGGCATTTATTGATGGTGTGCCTTATAATCCGGTGTGCCTTATAGTCCGAAAAATGTAAATATTTACAAAACTTTACAGTGGCCTAATTGAATGATAAACTTTACTTACCTCGACTTTGCCACCCTGGTATTCCACTTCCTGTCTCCCAAAGCCACAGCAAACATCAGAAGAACTCTGCTCAGCCAATCACTGGCTAAGGAGGCTCACAGCTCTAACTAGTGATTGGCCTCTCTTACTGTTTCCTGTAGCTACAGTCCACACACAGGAAGTGGGTTGCAGCGGGAAGCGAGAGTAAGATTAACGGAGCAGCATAAAGTACCGGTAATGCTTCTTTTGTTTTAAAAAATACCCTGCAGAGTCCCTGAAAAATATAATTTTTTTAATATTTAAAAAAAAAAAGTACAGAAGCAGTGCATGTAAACAGAATAGAACTGTTACTATGGCGACATATCTTATAATGTGAAATGGCTTGAGATGTAACCTTTCGTGTTGCACCGGGTGAAATATCGCTTTGTGTATGCCGTGACTCAGTCACAATGAAGGAGAAGGTTGTTTGTCTATGCTAATGTTATCTTATACACTCAGGACACTACTTGAGAATTGTTGAGTGTTTCGAATCTTGTATATTGGTTTGTAAATATGTAGATAATCCTTTGCCCCAAGGGTAAGATTAGAAGGGCACAATTTATTTGCTGTTAAAGAAAACAGCCATCACAACAGAAAAATACCTTGGGAAATGTATTGAAATTTCATATTTGCAAGTGTTAACAACTCCAAATGCCACAAAATTACATATCCAATGTAATAACCCAATGGCACTTAAATATATATTTTTTCTTCTACTGTATTTTTATTTATTTTTTTCAAAAAAAGAAATATAACTGGGGGTAAGGGAATGAAGTAGTCTCTAATACAAAAAGACCAAACATATATTAACAATGGATATTACAGAGACAGCTACAATGTGAGAGGCATCAACAATCAAAACCTCATCAAAATACTTACACAAAAGACACCAGGATAGACAAAGGGGAGGGGGAACATGATAGGACAAGGAATGGGGGTGGCGGACCATGAACTTAAAAGAAACCTGTCATCAGACATTGGCCTAATAAACCACTACCAGTATGTTGTCGCGCAGCTGGGCAGCTTCTAGATCATGTCTTTTTCACAGTGTGGTGTGGTGACATAATCCAGAAAATCAACTTTAAAGTGAGATTTAAAGGGAACCTACCACCACAAATCTACCTATAAAGGTAGATTGGGTGGTAGGTGGATCATTGGGACGTGAGGATAGCCCTTTTAAGGGCTAATCCTCACGTCCCTGCACTTTTTTGAGAACTTTAATTTGATATTTATTCAAATGTACTTATGTGGCTACCGGGGCGTGGAGTAGCCGCTTATGAGATTACACGAGGCGGCTACTCCACGCCCCGGTAGCCACTTTACTCCTCCTACTCACCCATCTTCGGCGCGCAGCTCCGCGTAGCTGCGCGCCCTCGTCCGGCGAGCCTGCCGTCTGCGCATGCGCAGAAGAGCAGGCCCGCGCCTGTTTCGGAGTTGTGACCGCGCAGGCGCGGGCCTGCTCTTCTGCGCATGCGCAGACGGCAGGCTCGCCGGACGAGGGCGCGCAGCTACGCGGAGCTGCGCGCCGAAGATGGGTGAGTAGGAGGAGTAAAGTGGCTACCGGGGCGTGGAGTAGCCGCCTCGTGTAATCTCATAAGCGGCTACTCCACGCCCCGGTAGCCACATAAGTACATTTGAATAAATATCAAATTAAAGTTCTCAAAAAAGTGCAGGGACGTGAGGATTAGCCCTTAAAAGGGCTATCCTCACGTCCCAATGATCCACCTACCACCCAATCTACCTTTATAGGTAGATTTGTGGTGGTAGGTGCCCTTTAAATTAGCTTTATGAAGTCAAGGAGGTGGATAGTTTAACGCTGAAGTCAAACTTTCTCTGCCTTAATACGTCCCCTTCACTGTTAGTGATGGTCCTGCCCCCTGGGACATCATTGACCAGATCTCTAGAAGTCCGGGGATGGTGTCATTCAAATGGGAGGAGGTGTTCAGTCCCAGTGAGAGGTTGACCTTTGTGTTAAACTCCCCACCTCTCTGACTTTAGTTGATTTATTGGATGATGCCACCACCATGGGCCATGAAAGAAACATCATCTAGAAACTGTTAAGCTGCTTGACAATATGCTGCTAGTGGTTTACTATGCCCATGTCAGGTTCCCTTTAAATTCCGGGTAAAGGGCAAACATCTGTCCCTCATCCATTCTAAGTCAAAGTGGAGGTAGACCAGGACGAGTCCCAGGGAGCCCGGATGAAATCAAAATTTATCAACTTCATTCTGTTAGCTACTCCATAGCTTCCATCTAGCAGAGATTAGGCATCTTGCCGATGTCAAGATATACAATAAGAGTTTTGAGCCATGTTTCCCCGCTGGGAAAACATTCAATAAGTATGAATCGGGCTAAATAGGTATCCGGTGGCTTATTACGTCTGCATTGCGTTTTCCCACCATTTGCCAGTAATAAATAATTTAGGGACAGGTCCAAAATATGTGAGGTATGTTTGTGTTCCCACCCGTATCTCCAGCAGATATCTGGCACTTCAGGATATATTTGATGAAGCAAAGCAGGGATATGACACCAAAGTAGTAGCAATTTGCATTCATTTTCTTTATATTGGATAAAATGTTGGGGGGGGGGGGTATCCAGTTCCCCCGGCTGGCAGAGGCTTGCAGTGGGGGGCATGCATAAACTAAAGTCCGTAGAAGCCAAGAGGTGCTCGGACACCAGAAGCGTAAGCGCCTCCGGCTTTTTTACAAAGTTATTATTTTGACAATAAAGATGCCGACATAAATGTAAAACATGATCCCACATTCCCTAGGCCAGTGGTGGCGAACCTATGGCACGGGTGCCAGAGGTGGCACTCGGAGCCCTTTCAGTGGGCACCCAGCACAGGACTCAAGCTTTCCTCCTCCAGTCCAAGACAGCCCAAGACACGTCATGCTCAATGCTATTTTAAAGTGACACCTACTTGGCTGCCAGGACTTTAGGAGGAGCTAGAAGGTGTGGTCAGAGATGGATTATCGTTGGAGCTCCTACTTTGGGTCCCCTGATACTTCCTCTTCAGGGGACCCTGGAAAGAAGCTACAATCCAAATGTCTCCTGCTTTCTTTTGTATTGGTGTCCTCAGGACGCCAATACGACTGAAAATTGTGATACAGCAGAGATCAATAGGTTACTGCTCAAATTGTCATGTTGGCACTTTGCAACAAGTGGGTTTTGGTTGTAGTTTGGGCACTCTGTATCTAAAAGGTTCCCCATCGCTGCCCTAGACCATTGGTGGCAAACCTATGGCACTAGTGCCAGAGGTGACACTCAGAGCCTTCTCTGTGGGCACCCAGGCCATCGCCCCAGCACAAAATTCCCCAGACAGGACTCGCAGAATCTTTCTACAGTTGAAGGCTAAAAAAGATGCTACTTTCAGTTCTATTTTAAAGTAACACTTTGTTAACTGCTTGGGACTGCAGGAAGAGTAATAAGGTGTGGACATGGCCAAATTATCTTTGGAGGTCCTGCTAGACCCTTACAATTTTCCCTGTACCCTGGAGAGATGCTACAATGATATGACCAATTTGGCATGCTTTGTGCAGCGCTGCATAATCTGTAGGCGCTATATCAATAAAGAATTGTTATTATTATTGCAAATTTGCCCTTCTTCTTTTAGCTACAGTATTTTTTGCACTATAAGGCGCACCAGAATATAAGGCATACCGGAATATAAGGCGCACCACCAACAAATGCCTGCTAAAACATCTAGGTTCATATATAAGGCGCACCGGATTATAAGGTGCACCTGATTATAAGGATGAATGACCAGCAGATGGCAGACCTGTACACAGTTCAAGGCAGCTGTTGTCTGTAAGCATGGTTCATATATAAGGCGCACTGGACTATAAGGAGCACCTTTGAATTCTGAGAAAATCAAAGGATTTCTTGTGCTCCTTATAGTCCGAAAAATATGGTATGTCGGTTTCCTTAAGAGGGCATTATGATTGAAAATTGTCACAGAACCGAGAGCCATATGTTACTGCTTAACTTCGCAAAAAATAAGTAGGTTTTTGGGTGCCAGTTTGGGCACTATAAGGTTCACCACCATTGCCCAAGACGTAACAAGCAGCCTATTTAGGACACTCTACCACCAGTAATCTGGTGTCCTCTAACAAGAGGTCGTCTGTATGTTGAGTGTCCTTGAGTCGGGGACCACCTGTGTATACATTTTGCACTTCAAGACATTTAACATCAAATCCATAAAACATAGTAGAAATAGTATATACTTTTGCATCCGTAGGGTGTTAATCCCACACACTACACTGCTATATTACACTCCTGATTTCTCGCACAGAGAAATTCAGTGTAGAAAATCTGCTTGTAAAGCGCATTATCAGCAGGAAGTCTAATAGTGACAATGGCCCTGGCAAGCTCCACTTCAGCTCCTATGTGTCCTGATCTGGTGAGGCATCTTGGACTCCTGTCCTGTAATATATGAAGATAGATGTTCTAGAATGATGCAGCTTTTACATGGATAAAAAAATCTAATAATGATGATGATGTGCTGATATAAAAGGTATCTCCAATATTAATCTACCAAGGACGATCACTGGTTTTATAGCCATTTCCTTCCATTTTGCTTTGCTACACAAGCAATTTTATTCCCTGTGTAGTGTAATGATGTCGGTTAATCGTTCATTGTTGCGATTTAATTGCCTGGAGCGTGTTTCAACCAATTAATCCTGCCCATACACTCTTAATGGGGATAGGGGATTAACTGCTTCTCCCCAGAGGATTTTAGGCAATTTTCCCTTGAAATAGAGAACGTAACATTTTTTGTTTTCGGTAGACAGTTGTCCAAAAGCTGCAGAAATTTCCGTAGCTGCAGAAAATGTTACAAAAAATAAAACAGCAATCATAAAACTTACCTGTTTAACCTCCCACATTCTCTAGATCAATAATCCCTCGTGGTACTTCTTGAAGTGACGATGAGCCAGACATAATGTACATGTAAACCAATTTCAGCCAATAATTTTAGGGTTGAATTGCCATTAACCTCACACCAACCTCATATTGATTGGCTTCAGAAGTCATGAACATGGACAAGTTCAGGAGGGGGCTGGATGAAAAAATAATCACATTATACTAATTTAGGTTTTTGGGATGGGATGCTGAGTAGAGATGAGTAGACTAGACAATCAAGTTCAGAGTTTGAGCTTGGCCATCTGACCTGGACATATTTCCAGAAATACATGCGGTCCCCTACTTAAGGACACACAACTTACAGACGACCCCTAGTTAAAGGAGGACCGCTCTGCCCCCTGTGACCTCTGGTGAAGCTCTCTGGATGTTACTATAGTCCCAGGCTGGAATGATCAGCTGTAAGGTGTCTGTAGATTTTTTGATAATCCTTGGTCCAATTACAGTAAAAAAAATTGAAACTCCAATTGTCACTGAGGCAAAAAAAAAATTTTTGTCTGGATCTACAATACAACTTTTACATTTATGCTAATGAGATTAAAGTGTTGTAGCTTCACAATGAGCAGAGCAAGTCTCGCCTCCACCTGCATTTCCTGCTACTGCAAAATTTGACAGACGGAGCGAGAGAGCAGGGGGTTGTTGAGAGATGTTCTGCTCATTGTAATAATCTTTCAATCTGCAGCACTGAGGAGCTCTGGTAATGCCCCAGGCTTCAGGCTTCATTAGCATAATTCTAAAAGTTGATTTTAGAAAGAAGGCGGCCATGGATAACAAATATAAGATGATTACCACAATCACGGTGCCTGGATCTATGAGTAAGTGTCCCTGGTTTATCATGTTTGACTTTCATGAGAGATTTTTTTGTAAACTAAATTTGACTCAAATTGGTACTTAATTTTTAATGCTCACATGTCATAACCTGGGCAATGGCAGTTCATAACATGGCCATTAAAAATGTATGCATTCATTTTAAAGTCACATCGATCTCCATACCCACATAATCTTCAGACGCATCACAGGCGCACCTCATCCCCGGTGCGAACACTATGTTAATCCCAACCTAAAATTGTGGCTGCGCACCACTTCTAGGCAATTAGGAGAAGTGTCACAGTAAGCTTTACATTAGCTAATTAACTTCTGTGAAGACAGAACCTTATAAACTCCTCTTAATTAACACTGGCGCACTGATTGCTGCTAGACATGAAAGCTGCCAATGTGTGAGCTTGTATACCAACAGAAGGAAGATCAACATACAGTATGTGTCATATTCAAGTATATATATATATATATATATATATATATATATATATATATATATATATATGTACACACAGATGTAGGCGTACTGAATTTCTTATATAAAATATAAGGTTGATCCTATAATAAAAACATAAAGAAAAGAACCCAGTACAGGAAGTCCCCGGGTTACATACAAGATTCTGTAGGTTCTGTAGGTTTGTTCTTAAGTTGAATTGTATGTAAGTCGGAACTGTATATTTTATAATTTTTTGGTTTCTGTGACAATTTTCGGATTTTTAAAATGTTGGATTGTCATAAGAACAGGGGTCCCCAAACTTTTTACATAGGGGGCCGTTCATTGTCCGTCTCAGTCCGTTGGAGGGCCAGATAAATAGCGGTACATGTAACCGCATCTGTAATACACTGCCCCCCCCTCAATTAATTATTTAATACACTGCACCCCCTTGTGAACTATTTTATGTATTGGCCCAATTAAATAATTCATTGGGTCAATTAATTATTAAATATACTGGGACCCCTCTCCATTAATTATTGAATATGCTGCCCCCCTATTAATTACTAGACTGTCCCTCATAATTAATTATTTCCTACGCTGCCCCCCACCATTATTTATTTCCTATGATGCCCCCCACCATTAATTATTTCCTATGATGCCCCCCACCATTAGTTATTTTATATGCCCCCCCACCATTAGTTATTTTATATGCCCCCCACCATTAGTTATTTTATATGCCCCCTCCCCCAACACTAGTTATTTTATATGTCCCACCCCCCCATTACAGGCGGTCCCCTACTTAAGAACACTCGACTTACATACGACCCCTAGTTACAAACGGACCTCTGGATATTGGTAATTTATTGTACTTTAGTCCTAGGCTACAATAATCAGCTGTAACAGTTATCACAGGCGTCTGTAATGAAACTTTATTGTTAATCCTGATTCTTGACAACCCAACAAAATCCAATTGTCACAGAGACCAAAAAAGTTCTGGCTGGGATTACAATGATAAAATATACAGTTCCGACTTACATACATAATCAACTTAAGAACAAACCTACAGACCCTATCTTGTATGTAACCCGGGGACTGCCTGTAGTTATTTTATATGTCCCCCCACCATTAGTTATTTTATATGTCCCCCCACCATTAGTTATTTTATATGTCCCCCCACCATTAGTTATTTTATATGATGTTCCCATAATGAATTGTTTCATATATTAGGGCCCCCTGCCGGCACAATGTTTTTACTGCTGTTTAAAACCTCTTTCTCCTGCGTCGTCTTTCTTCTTGCGGCTGTCGGACAGGAAAAGTTTTTGGCCGCATCCAGCAAAGTGCTGTGACCCCAACTGCCGGAGGGCGCGGCCGGATGTGGCATGTGGCCCGCGGACCGTAGTTTGGGGACCCCTGCATAAGAATCAGGATTAACAAAAAAGCTTAACGGCAGACACCTGTGATAACTGTTACAGCTGATCATTGTAGCCTCAGGCTAAAGTACAGTAAATTACCAACATCCAGAGGGCTGGTTGTAACTAGGGGTCGTATGTAAGTCGGGTGTTCTTAAGTAGGGGACCGCCTGTATATTGTAATAAGTTCTAGTATTAGCACTAGTGTTATGTCCATCTTCTGGCATTGTCTCACCAGCAGAGCCAGGTCCAGAAGCTGCAAATGTCAGCTGTGTGGTGACTTGGACTTGAACACGTGATCAGGACATAGACATACCTAAGAAAGTATTTTAAAAAAAATACAGCACATATTTCATATCGCTACGTCCTTAACAATTTGTGCAATAAATCAAAAGCATTACTGAACGTGCTCCAAAAAAAAAACTTACCATAAATGATGATTTTTCATCAAATCCCTTCACAAAAAATGTTAAAAAAGGGATCGAAAAAAGTTAAACGCCCCAATAAACACTTAAAATAAGACCTCAAACAGCTCCGTCAACCGAAAAAAATTAAAATGATATGCCGATTAATATGGCGATATATTTAATATGTTTTCTTTATTCTATGGGTCACTGTGGTTACGGCGATGCCTCATTTATATTGTTGTTTTTCTGTTTTTTGCCCAGTTTTACTGAATAAAGGAAATCTACCATCAAAAATCCATCATGATAAACCAGGGACACTTATACTCCCTTTATAGAACAATTTTAAAAACTGAAAAACTAAAAAAAAAATTAGTATATTTTTACTATTAATTAGGCCTCCCAAGGTCACTTGAAAGCTAAGCTTGTCCGTAAAGTGTAAATTTTGGCGATTTTCATGAAAATGTAAAAAATTGCACCCAAAGTTCTAAGCTCCATGGGGCTCATTTACTAATGGTCCAGCGGCCGAATTTGTCGCGTTGTGTCGAGCGCAATCGTATTTTGGCGCATCGGTGCCGGCTTTCATGCAACAGAAATTCGGGGTGGGGGGGGGCGGGCCTTTAAATTTGTGTCGCATCCAATGCACTTACATACACCGGGAGGAAGATGGTGAACTCTGGCGGACCTGATCGGGGAAGCGAAACATGCAGGAAATCGGGCGAAAATCTTCTTGAATCGCGGCAGATTGGCGGACACTCTGGATCGGGGATCGCGCAGGAGCAGGTAAGTAAATGTGTCCCCATGTGTCAAAAAAACTGTCACAAAATTAACTGCATATGTTAAAGCTTTTCAAAGTTATAACCAATTACGGTATGTTATATACTGATATGGGGCCTGGTCAGGAATGTGGAAACTGGCTTCATCTGCCAGGGGTGAAGTCATAGGATTATTTTGATAAATGTCAAAAAAGCCCAATTTATTCTTCAGTGATTTAACGCTGTCATCCAGTAGAACATAAAGTAGTTAGAGGCAGAAGAATACTATATTTATAGGCAATGTGCAGTAAGTAAAATATCCTCTTCAGCATTTTGGTAACTGGAATCAAGTTGCAGTAAGCATTTTCTTGCAGTTTATAAGTATAGATACTTTTGTGAGAAGCTGGTGATTTTAAGGGAGTTCTCTGAATGTTTCAGCTGATGGTTTATCCTTAGATATGTATCTCACATCTGTAGGATTGTTTTTGTTATGGGCGTCCTATTATCAGCCTGATGCTTCACCCTACCCTCTCTATCTGTTATGGGGGTCCTGTTATCAGCCTGATGCCTCGCCCTACCCTCTCTATCTGTTATGGGGGTCCTGTTATCAGCCTGATGCCTCGCCCTACCCTCTCTATCTGTTATGGGGGTCCTGTTATCAGCCTGATGCCTCGCCCTACCCTCTCTATCTCTTATGGGCGTCCTGTTAGCAGCCCGATGCCTCGCCGTACCCTCTCTATCTGTTATGGGGGTCCTGTTATCCGCCTGATGCCTAGACCTTTCCTCTGACTGTTTGTGTTATGGGGGTCCTGTTAGCAGCCCGATGCCTCGCCCTTCCCTCTCTTTCTGTTATGGGGGTCCTGTTAGTAGCCTGATGCCTAGACCTTTCCTCTGACTGTTTGTGTTATGGGGGTCCTGTTAGCAGCCCGATTCCTCGCCCTTCCCTCTCTTTCTGTTATGGGGGTCCTGTCTCTAGTCTGCTGCCTAGTCCTTCTAACCTCACCGATCGCCATAGGAAATGTGTGTCCATAGGAATATAACCAACTCTATAATTGGCCACACAACCGCTTGCCACATTTATGGTGCACTCACTGCACCGTACCGGGGCCATAAATTAGCTACCATTTTTACGGCAAGCTCATATCCTCTAGTAAGTGTTGTTACTAGAGATGAGCGGACCCGATATTCCCGTTCAGGTTTTGGCCATGCAACGATAGCCGAACACACAACGAATCCAACAATTTGACGGTTCTAACAATTAGCCATGGCAGCGATTGGCCATGGGAGGACCCTGGCGAAAATTGGCAGTAGGTGTCATGGGTCTACATAAATAAGGGCCCAGTGCGGTAGGATATTGACTGGTTTCTTTTTAGCCTAGATTTCAACACAGTAACCCAATATTTGCCTATAACCAATGACTGGGGATTGTGTTAAAATATCCACCCACTTTATAATATGGGTCGTAACTGAGAAACTCTACACTGGCTCAGGAGCAACTGGAAGACTTACTTGCTCCCCTGTTGGAGAGTCCAAGTCTGCATTGGACACAATTATGTCAGCCCCACGATTTGGACCTCATGGACCTTATACTGATGGATGCAACCTCATGGATTTCTACTCAACTCATTTGGTTGAAATGAAGCCACAGAAATTTATGCAACAAATCTTTTAATGTGTCAATGTGTGACAACTGTGTAGAACAGCAGTCATGTGAATGAGCTCATAAGGTAAACATCAAAGAGAGCAGTGTCCCGGCACCACCCGACCATTAACAGTTCCTTCACCGGTGGCGTCCGGTACGGGTCTTGGCAGGTGAAGTTTGCCTCGTTGCACGGGTAGAAGTGGTGGTGCTCAGCTCGAGCAGTACATATACATCGATCAATAAAAACAGAATACAGCGGCACTCACCAGTAACGTGCAGATGAATCTTTATTGCGGTGTGTACATAGGCAGAGCTCATAAGGTAACTATAACAGGACATTTAGACTTTTAACTTTTTATTAAAAATGATAACTTAAAACAAAAAACTTGCAGCAAACAACTCGCTCTATGAAGAAAAATGGAAGATTGACAACCAATGACCATAAAATATGCTTTATTTTAAAATTGACAAAAATAATCTTAAATTTCATAACGTAGCTGATGTTTATCAGCTATTTCCAGCAAATTATGGCAAGTTACCATATTTTTAGAATATGCAATCTAATCCTATGCGATTAGACTGTAACACCTTGTGCTGCAGGGCATTTCTCCCACATACACAAGATATCTCCATCAGTCATACAGCTCCTGAAGCGGAGAGATGGATAACATGGAATTGGTATAACCTTTTCAATACAAAAGCAGATTTTGCTCTTGTGTGATTTAATCATAAGTCATTTTCATATTTATTGTTTCAGTGGTGTTACTTGTTATTTTCCATGGGATAAAAATATACAAATTGAGGATTTCTATGAATTTGGGTTGAATTGTCACTTATTTTTATACATTTGGTTTGTTAATAATTGTATTGATTATATTTTCTAATCAGTTTGATTTTTTCTTTTTTTTAAGATTTAATTTTTTAAGATTTCGCATGCTTTTCATGTAATTAATATAGTGCTTTTTATAAAGTATACCAAAAACTAATTTTGGCTCAAATATCCTTGCTGATTTACCATACATACTTAAAGGGAACCTGTCGTCATGAACAGTCACAATAAACCTTGCCACCCCCACCCCCTTACTGTGCCTTTGTTGAAAAGTGCAGTGGAGGCATCCTAGCTAAAAGAGGACCTGTCACCTAAAAAAAAGCACTAGGAGCTGCTTAGTACTAGTCCATTTTTATCAGTGATAAACTGCATACACTGCCGCGTAGTACAATAGGAACGTCGGTGCTGCTTCTTCCCCGGACCTACCCCTCTCTCTCCATAGGCAAGCTTCATGCGGCAGTCACAACCTCCTAGTCCCGCCCCCTCATGAATATGCTTTTTGAGCGCAGTTTCTATTGTACTACGTGGATGTGTCTGCTTTATCGGATTTTGTCACTGCTAAAAATGGGGTAGCACTAGGAGCTGCTTACTTAATTGACTTTTTTTTTTTGATAAGTGACAAGTCTTCCCTCACAGTATTCTCGTTCCACGACTTTTTCTTTGTTGGCCCCGCCCACATCCTCTTGGCTCTGCCCTCCGCAGGGTTTCTGAAATGGTGAGAATCCTGCAGATTTCCACGCAATGCTCACTGCTAAATTCACCATGTAGTGAGAGGGTAAGTATTTTGGTCAGGACAGAATGAGGACTTCCTATGTTCTCAGGCCAACATATGAAGAGTGGTCAGGCAAAATAAGTTCCCTGGCAGCCAGGGAGAAAGCTTGACCCTTCTTTTTAGATATTCTACTCATTCACCTATCAGAAAAAGGCTGTAATTTAGGTACAGTGGCAGATCATTTTAGGTGTTATGAAGAGGACTTCTAACCCTTTACCAAGAGGTATTACTGGTTTGAGGGGCATAATTCTGGTCACAAGTCTTCTTTAAGGTTACTGACCTTTAGTAGGTAGTTTAGGGGAAAGTTTACAACCTGTGGTGAGCAGAGTTGGCCACAATGCAAGCAAGTGATTATATGTGATCGCTGTAGTTTTGTATTTGTACATGCATTTGTTTTTTGTCATAATGTATGTGAACCCCTTACTGATTGTACAGCACCATGGAATTAATGGTGTTCTATAAGTACATAATAATATGTGTAGTCATTACTCACACTGGTATTAAATACTATTGTCATGAGCAGGACTACATTGGATTGGAAGTAGCATAAAAACATTTCAATGCACATTACCTGCAATATCATACAGCCATAGGGCCACTGAGGGTGTACAATATCCTGGTCGCATGCCACTTCTGCCTGGAAGCTACTGTGTTTGATGTTGTCCTTAGGCTAGACGTGCACAACTCTGCTTGGTCCATGAACCACTGACCGTTTGCTGGACGGATTTCATGGACCAACCAAAGTGCCTGGGACATGATATGTAATACAAGGTGTCCCTTATTCTTATTACCTGTAAAATCAGCAATGCAGAACTCTTATCATCATAACAGCTCTCCACTGGAGTTTCAAGGGCACCAAAGGACTCCTTGCATCGTATCTCACTATAAAGTTTGGAGTCCCATTCTCGGCATGTTCGGTCTGTGAATTTTTATCAGTGCGCAGTCTGTGCTCCTAGCCTTAGGTTGTGTTTCTATTTTCAGTTTTTTTTATGCAATCTTTAAAAACTAGGTGGATTATATGGCATTAAAATAGTACAGTATTCAATTTACAGCTGGTTTGGGCTTCAAAAACTGCTTTAAAAAGCCCTAAAAATGGAAACACAACCTAAGAGACTAATTATGATCACAGCAGCAGATATACAAGATACATACAAAATAACTTTTGTATAGAAAAAAATCTCCTTGGAGAAATCGAGTATTAGCAGCCCCATATCTGATGTATGGCTTTTGTTATTCACAAGCAACATAGAGTAATTAATTGCCACAGAACAATGGCATCTTCTCATTCAGTGCACAGAACGCCTTCACTCTACAGTCACATTCATTAGTCACAACATCACTTTGACGCACATAAATTGCCTTTATCATGAATGATTGAACAAGGAAAGATAAATATTGAAATATGTATGTTGTAAATTATTACGGCAAATCGATAGGATCTGCCATATACATCTAAATAATCAGATCCCCACTTGTATATATTTTGAATACAGTCAAGGTACACATGTTTAGCTATTGCTCCATACACTTATGGGAATTCTGAGATTTGGGGGGTCATTTACTAAGGGCCCAATTCGCGTTTTCTTGATGTGTTAACCGAATATTTCCGATTTGCGCCGATTTTCCCTGTATTTCCCCAGGATTTTGCCGCACGCGATCGGATTTTGGCGCATCGGCGCCGGCATGCACGCAACGGAAATCAGGGGCGTGGCCGAACGAAAACCCGACGGATTCGGGAAAAAACGCTGCATTTAAAAAAAAAATGTGTTGCGAAAATTGCACTTACCTTCACCAGGTATAGGCCGGTGAATTTCAGGGCATTCCAGAGGGGCCTCGGCGGACTTCAGCGCAGCAGCAACATCTGGTGGACGGTGGAGGAACTGCCTTAGTGAATCCCGGCCGGACCTGAATCCACCGCAGGGAACGCGACGCTGGATCGCGAATGGACCGGGTAAGTAAATCTGCCCCAACGTGTTACATCTCTGCCTGTGTCATCATTTGTTTGTAGAGTATAGCGTCATTCTGCCAATTACTGGTATGAACACTGGTTATCAACTTGCTAGCAACCTTGATTGCATTGCACTAGACCCATCTGTCTCCTGCAAACTGTACTCTGGTTCACTTACAGTTAACCCAATGTGATTAACAGAATCTCTCCCCACTCTAATTGCTGCCCCGTCTGATGTCAGAGAAGCTTTGTATCTCATATAAAGTTCTGTGAAACAATGCTCTTTGCATGCTACAGACTTGTACTTAGTAAGCTACCTGTGTTGTTGGGTCATTCTGTATTCTGGTATCTTGACCCTTTGCCTGTAGGGTTGCAGGATGTACCAAAACCTCAGTAACTGTTTCATACTTTCATAATCAGAACGGTTCAATACTCTTAGTAGTTGTCTGCAGGAGAATGCTCAGAGGAGACATCAGGTCAGGGAAGGAAGCACATCATCGGAGAAATATCATGAACTATACATATATGGTGTTTCTACATCTCTGAGGGCTTCCCCTGACACAAGATCTCTAAATTATTTAATGTTATTCAATGAAATATTTTTTTTAAGGAATTTGAACTCACAACCTCTACTGTGTACTATGCAATATAGATACAGCACCTCTACCACTAGACTATGGGTTTACTGGATGTCATTGAGAGGATTTTTATCTAACTAAGAGATTCACCAGAGCTTCCATAGAGCTTCCATTAAGTGCAAGCTTAACGCACTTTTATAAAGAGATGGATCTTATCACTACATAATGATTTTTTAAGCAAATAATTTATACAGTTTAATTGAATTAATAAAAAATGTATGAGACATTCAGATGGGCATTTCCACTATGCATCAACAAAAAATGCAAGCATGTGATGTCCGTGTTTAGTCTGTATTGTATCTGCATCCTTTTTTTTGTCACGTCTACATGTCATCCATTTTTTTCACATCTTCAAAAAATACTAATACTTCTAATCTACTTTTTCCTCTGCCCAGTTAGTTGATTAACAACATTTGATAAACAATGTCACAATAAAACTTGTCAATGTCATTGCCTTCTATGGAGGTCTGCAAGTGAGAAAAATATAGTACATGCTGCTATTTTTTTCCTCACTGTCTGCACATCTGTGAAAAAAATGGATGTGAGCAGACCCATAGGAATCAATGGGTTTGAATGGCATCCCCCCAAAAATAGCATACGGACATCAAAAACAGCCGTCCGATTGAGCCCTAAATTATACATCTTATATAAACACTACTAGTACAATCTTTGAAATACATATACTGTAATAAATTGTCATAAAAAATGAAAGCTCTCCTCGCATAACAGTTTTTGACTGGTACTAATCGCATGCATTTCAATAAAAATGCATATGCGATCAGTCCCGCCCCCAGATATTTGCATTGTATTTCTAAAAGCAATGTTAACTCCCCCTGTGACCGCACCCAAAACATGCAGATAATACTTCAATATTGAGTATTGTGATATTTCTTAAGATATCGTATTGTACTCATATTTCTGGTATTGGGTCAGCCCTATTTGCCTGAACTCTTGACCCTCCCTCTATTTGTATTGTCTTGTCTTTGTCTCTGTGTTTGAACTTTGACACAGGTAGGTAATGTCCACTAGTTGCCTAACTACCGCCTAGGGTAGGCCAGGCAAGTAGGCAAGGATTGTTGGGAAGGCGGTTAAGTCTCAGACACGGTCTCTGTCTGTGTCTCCAGTCCCTTCCCCTTCTTTGCATGATGGCCGGTCTTATACAGCACTGCTCTATTCATAGTTAGAACTTGGGGGTAATAGTGTTTCTTGTGAACGGTGTGGATTGCGGATGGTTTTATGAAATCAAAGTCATTGCAGCAAAAGGCTTTTAATAGTGACTGATAATACTGGAGGTTTTCGGCCCAAGTGACCTGTGATTACTGTTAAATTGCAGTTTCCATATAAATGAGGTTCAATGGCATTGTTACACATATCTCAAACCCCAATTGCCGCCAAAGGATATTCACCGACTAGGACGTTCTCACATTCAGCCCATGATTGATAGTTTTTATTAACTTTTAGTAGGTCTTTTAATCTCATGGTCTTGTTATTTGCAAGGAAACACAAGAGCTTTTGCATCTTCCCAATACAGAAATATTTATACTTGAAAATTCTTGATCGTACTTACGTAAAGATGTAATATTTTTACTACATCTGTGCATTTCATGTTTTATTTTTTATAAATTCCGTAATTTATTATTATTATTATTCAGTGATGCTATAGTCTCTCTTCACTGCACATTTACCCAATTTTAAGAGTAAGTGCAGTGAAGCAGTAGTGGATTATAACATAGACAGTTTGGGCGGTAGCACGGGGCCCATGGTTGCCCAAACCACCCACCAAATTTTATACTGGGAAATCGTTGCACATCTGTTCCTGCTATAATTGACAAGCTGGGATCATTTCGAAAATAAACTTTTAATTAGCAGCATGGAGCACGGGGATGAGATAACTGGCACTCCGGGCTGCTAATTATGCACGCCCTTGCACTTCCCTCTCCCATGCTGGGCTTGAATTCAGCAGTTTCTTTACTAGGTGATCCCAGGGTGTGGGCTATATTCACCTCCTCCGTCAATCCCGGTGTCCTGCACCAACGTATCCCTGGTACGTGCCCCGAATTATTTACAGGGGCACGAAAGCTCTGAAAGAAGCCGAAGTTGGTGAAAACCAGGGTCGGGCGGATATGTGAAGCTGGAGTCCCACTTACAATTTTACATGCACATTTTTATCATATGTTTTGTGAGTATATTCTATACAAATAAATTCCAATCATAAAGAACATAATACGCTATCCGCGTGCATATCTCTTCCAGTGATCTACTATGGTGAATGGTGGAATGGAAGGAAGACAAACCGCAATGGTGATGTTCTGAATAATGGTCTATTGTTGTCGGAGGATCTTTCCATTTATGCAACAGTGTGGGAAAAATCACATTATTCAAAGAAAGTTTGTGGAACATTTTAGAAAGTTAAGTAGTCGGAATATCTGGAGCTCCGGTCAGAAAACTTTTTTCTCTTCCTTTTTCATGTTTTAATTGAGGGACGTTGTACCTGGATCGGTCCTGGGCTGTTTGTAGCTCCCTAAATGTGAAGCACATTGCTAGATGAATATGTAAGTGAACCAAATTACAGATTTAAGACTATGGTTTAAATTTACAATTTCTTTTGCCATTAAACAAAGCAGGTCCTGCATTAACAACGGTTACTGATGTCTAGTGTCCATAATACATCAAATAAGAGAAAGATTTTACAGCTTTAGAAACAAAAGAAGTGAAAACACACATCATGGAAACCACTTTACACATCAAAAGAAGATATCAGAGCCGGATCATTTAGACTATTACTCTACTGGAGATAAAAAGAACATAGTGTACCCGGCCAAAAGCAAAAATCCTTGTTAGCGGACTATTATTCTAATGATGTCTCTGAAGGAGCACTAAAGTGGTTGTGACCCAGCGGCCTGTCACGAACCTCAAAGGAATAGTCCATGGCTCAATGTTCTGAGTTCAAGGAATCATCCTCAATGTGTGCTGTGTCTATATCTACAGCCCTTCATCCCATAGACACCTCAAAACCAGTATCATAGGGACACATTACTGTGCAGAACTCAAGAGTTACTTATATGTTGTTTTCGACAAAGAGTTTTTTTTTTTTTATTTAAAACTCTGACCCCAATAAAGCTAAAATCCCTGAGATAAAAGCGGAGACAGTGATACACTGGTCTTCCTTCTATTTATGACTTACAAAATTAATTTTATGGGCAGAATTGATTTTGTGACTTTTAAATGAATTTTCTTTTATGCACTAATGTTTGGCGCTATTTACTGCACTCAATTACGTGAAACAGAATTGATTTAGTGTAACTCCTAAACTATTTAATACCACATTTATTCAAGTCATAACATATGTTCCCCTATCATAAAACTAATTTTCTTTCTTGACTAAATGTTGGTGTTAAATGTAAATAGTTATTTAGCGGAAAGCACAGATGTAGCTTCACTGACAAATCACGTCCCGATACACGAGAGTAATGGAACCAAAATCACTATGAGAAAGCGCTTCTGCACCGTAAGGCTAAATGTACCCAGAAATGTGCTTTTTACGGCCCCAAGCAACGGATCCACGAGCCATAGTTTGTGACCCACTTGTCATCAGTGTAAGGTCCATATCTCATACGGATTTGGGCTCACATGCGGAGCACTCGTGTACATGAGCCTGTACCAATACATAGAATGAGGATGGACTGGATGCTAAAAAACGTCAAGGGTTGCGGAGGGACACAGAAAGCGCACGGTTACGGTTCCAATAGTAATGTATAAGGCAAAGCGTTCACCTTATTAAAGTCTTGAGTAGTATGCATATAGAATATGTTCTATAATTGAAGTGCAGCTCTAAATGGGAGAAAACCATAGGAACAACATCGATAGACGTGGCCCATTAGTAGGTAAATTGCTAAAAAGTATACAAGATGAATCCACAAGTATGTAAGTATAACTGCGTTTTTTTTTTCGTCCCAGTGACAATGGGATCTTCATAATTTTGGGCTGTCATTGGAACAAGGACACAACAATAAACCTTCAATGCTGTTGACCATTGAAACCTAAAGGCCAAATTTCAGCAAATTGCCAGCTTCAAGAGAGCTTCACCGGAGGTCACAGTGGCCAGAGAGGCTGGTTTGTAACTAGGAGTCGTCTGTAAGTCGAGTCTTCTTAAAGGGTTTTCCCACTTACACAAGTTAGGCCCTATCAAAAGGATAGGGCCTAACTTGCTGATCAGTGGGGGCCTTAGTGATGAGACCCCCACAGATCACGAAAACGAGGGGTCCAATGGGGCCAACGTACCTCCGTCAGACCCCTTGTCGCTCCATGAGAGTAATGGAGCAGACGGCCATGCATGACCATTATGCTCTATTCATCTATATGGATGTGGGACCCCATCAGACCTCCACTGATCAGCAAGTTAAGCCCTATCCTGTGGATAAGGCCTAACTTGTGTTTGTGGGAAAACCCCTTTAAGTTAGGGACTGCCTGTATAGGTCATTTAACCTTTAATCTCAAGTCGAAAGAGAATTGCAATGCAAGGTTGATGTGTATATGCTTGGACCCAACAGCTGCTGTAGTTACCTGACTCCTGGTAATCACATGAATGAGAGTAAGAAGTGATCAGGAGGTAAGTGAGGATAATACACCATCTTCCTTATGAAAAGCTATTACATTACTCCCTGTATTTTAAAATTTAATTGCAAAAGTGCTTATTTACCTTTCTGATGGTTTGAGTTCAAGGGTTTTCCCCGGTTTGCAATATTGGTCAGCTATCCATGTAATGGGTGCTCCTGCGACCCACATCCTGGGTCGCAGACGCACCCATGCCCTTCTCTGTGGCTTTGTACCCCCGGCATCACTCACCTCTCCACGCTCCTGCTCCAGTCCCGGCTTCCCAGATAGCCCGTCCCCGCATCCTAGGTCATCATCCGTGGCGGTCCAGTGGATCCTGACAATCCACATGGTATCCAAACCTCAGCACTCTGACAATCAGCTATTACAAGGATTCATGACACAGAATAGGGAACTGCATTCTCTTCCATACACCCTCTGTATTGGTGTTGCAGGGTATTTGCATCTTTTCCCATGTGCTTACTATAAATGCTGGAAATCTCTTTAAATTTGATTGCATTTTTGTCATATATTTTTTAATTACCCCATATCCCTTTTTACACAAAGCTTCCTCCCTCTACAAGGTATAAGATGATCTCTCTTTAAAGGGAACCTACCACCACAAATCTACCTATAAAGGTAGATTGGGTGGTAGGTGGGTCAATGGTCCCTGCACTTTTTTAATAACTTTAATTTGGTATTTATTCAAATTTACTTATGCGGCTACCGGGGCGTGGAGTAGCCGCATATGAGATTACATGAGGCGGCTACTCCACGCCCCGGTAGCCATTTTACCCCTCCTACTCACCCATCTTCGGCGCGCAGCTCCGCGTAGCTGCGCGCCCTCGTCCGGCGATCCTGCCGTCTGCGCATGCGCAGAAGAGCAGGCCCGCACCTGTTTCGGAGTTGTGACCGCGCAGGCGCGGGCCTGATCTTCTGTGCATGCGCAGACGGCAGGATCGCCGGACGAGGGCGCGCAGCTACGCGCCGAAGATGGGTGAGTAGGAGGGGTAAAATGGCTACCGGGGCGTGGAGTAGCCGCCTCATGTAATCTCATATGCGGCTACTCCACGCCCCGGTAGCCGCATAAGTAAATTTGAATAAATACCAAATTAAAGTTATTAAAAAAGTGCAGGGACGTGAGGATTAGCCCTTAAAGGGCTATCCTCACGTCCCATTGACCCACCTACCACCCAATCTACCTTTATAGGTAGATTTGTGGTGGTAGGTGCCCTTTAAATCGCTTCTAAAGGTGTCATCTTTCATCTGCAATGATAATAACTTCTGTATAAGAATTCATTTCTTTATTACTCAGTATTTTATGATTCCAACTCAAACATTTTATTATATGACAACAAAATGTGCTATTCTAGTCTGCAATTTATGATTATTTATTATAATTTATGACTGTACACGGACGCAGAGCATAATGCTATTTTACATCCAATGAAGAATCTTTTTGATTTATTTTCTTATTGGCGTCAGGGAGTCGGTATTAAAATACAGTTATAAAAAAAAAAATCATCTTTTAGAAAGAATAAACATTTTTATATTCAGCTGGCAGATACGTAATTGGAGGAGCGCGCAACATATGGACCATCCTGACATCTCGCTGCAGTTGCTGAACTGAGGCATGAACTGACATACAAATATTTAGCTTCACCCTATGTGCTGGGCTTATTCTGACAGACACTGAATTATTCAATCCGTGTACCTTAAAGTTTGATAGACTGAAACTCCAGGTACAGAGCTCAAAAGTGTTGAGATACCGAACTGCTATACATGAATATATATAGACATGCCCCTCATTTTTGTATTTACTATCACCTTATAGGATAAATAACAATTATCTCTCCAAATTGTCCATCATTTACCACTCTATAGCATTTCCCCCCAAAAAAGACCTTGCATTTTCACAGGGTTTAAATATACAGTAAAGCCTGCTCCGAAAATAAGCCCTAGTTACAGGTGGGCACGCTTCAAATCAATATATCCTCTGAATAGTGGGAACTTGAAACACAGTTCTGGTGTGATTTTAAAGAGGAGAATTTCTTTTGTTTTTTTTTTGTGTGCAAAAGAACCAGAGATGGCCACAGTCAAAGTTACAGTTGGGAGTGGGAGCTGTATATAAAAATAACACACTTGACAGTAGCTTTAACGATGGGAATCACAGTGTCTGTGGCATCTAGGAACACACTCCTCCACAATTCTCTTTAAAATAACACCAGAACTGTATTTCTATGTGCCACAATACAGAAGTTGTAACTGTTTAAAAATAGCCAGCTTCTACAGCATGTCTGCTGAAGGCAGCATGGAGAAGAAATAGGAAGAGGGAGCAGCAGGGAAGAGGGAAATAACAGATGCAATGGCTGATAACAGATTCATGGAAAAGATGGGCTTATTTAAGGATAGTAACATGGCTAAACTGAAATTGGGACCAAGGCAATAGAGTTCTCCTGGAATTTACTATTGATAAGCTACTTTTAGGAACGATCATTAATAAATCTGTGGGCTCTGATAATGTGAAAAACTAGCTCACAGATAACTGAAGTATATTGTTTTCTTGTCACTTTTTACAAGCGGTCCCCGGGTTACATACAAGAAAGGTTCTTTAGGTTTGTTCTTAAAGGGGTATTCCCATCTGGGCATTCACATTTAATTTAATTAATTTGCCATATGTAAACATTTCTTCAATTGGATGTTATTAAAAAAAAGGAAACAGAAGCATACAGTAACCCCAGGACATTTCATATACAAAAACCTTTTGTGTCTTTGTGCAATCACTCCGCAGAGGTGGACATCTAATAAATGGCAGATTAATGAAATTGAATGTGAATGCCCAGACGAGAATACCCCTTTAAGTTGAATTTGTATGTAAGTCGGAACTGTATATTTTATAATTGTAGCTCCAGAAAACAAATTTCTATCCCAGCGACAATTGGATTTTCAAAATTTTTGCTGCCATGGGAGCAAGGATTATCAATAAAGCTTCATTACAGACATCTTACAGCTGATCATTGCAGCCTGGGACTAAAGCCAAAGGTCACAGTGGGCACAGAGGTCTGTCAGTAACTAGGGGTCATCTGTTAGTCGGGCGTCCTTAAGTAGGGGACTGCCTGTAGATTCATATGGAAAAGACTAGGATGCAAACAAGAAAAAAGTAGCGTCAATTTTATTCTTAAAGGAAACCTACCACCACGAATCTATTTATAAAGGTAGATCGGGTGGTAGTTGCCTCTAGTGGATGTGAGGATAGCCCTTTTAAGGGCTAATCCTCAAGTCCCTGCAATCTTTTTAAAACTTTTATTTTCCTAATATGCAGATTTTCTAAATCAGCTACTGGGGCGTGGAGTAGCCGGAGCTGAAGCTACACGGCGGGGCTACTCCACGCCCTGCACTGCTTGCGCAGAACAGCAGCCCCCCGGCTGTGGGGTCACTGCTCCGAAGCCAGAGCTACTGCGCAGACGGCAGGTTTTGCAGATGAGGGCGCGCAGCTCCTCATAGCAGCGCGCTGAAAATTTCTGGTAGGAGGATCTGGGGCATGGAGTAACTGTGCCGAGTAGCCTCAGCTCCGGCTACCCCACGCCCCAGTAGCCTCTTTAGAAAATCTGCATATTAGGGAAATAAAAGCTTAAAAAAGATTGCTGGGACATGAGGATTGGCCCTTAAAAGGGCTATCCTCACGTCCAGTAGATGCACCTACCACCCCGATCTACCTTTCTAGGTAGATCTGTGGTGGTAGGTTTCCTTTAAAGGCTAATGCTCCATGAAAAAATGGATGTCTATGTGCTGTCCATTTGTTTTTTTATAGGGACAGCTCCAGGATCGAAAAATCGTTCCTTAGAAGGATAAGAATAGGTGCACTCTGACCCTTATGAATATTTATGAGCGAACATTTTTATAAACTACAAATACAATGGAGATCCCTGCAATTTAAGTTATTGTAAGAAAATTATTCACATGTGGTTGAATATGCTGTAAGTTTTTAAATGACTCTATAATGATGGTTCTAGATATATAGATAGTAAGAAACCATTAGATAGATTCATACTAGCTAAACAAAGCCCCATGGGTCCTATACATGACCTGAGCTTTTTAATTGCTTTTCCTATATGAGCAGATCGAAATGAAAGTGGTCAATTTGTCTAGATACTGAAGTTGTGAAACATCTCCATGACTGAAATGGTTAAAGTCAATGTGACTATCAATATACAGATATAGACTATGCCCTAATAGAAAAAGTATAGTTAAACAGGTATAGTGTAAGACTTTTCTCAACAATGTATTATTTAAATACAACAAGAAAAAAGCCAATGTTCCTCCCGCTGATCATCTAATGGGCTTCTACCAAACCTAAACAGCTGTTTAGTCATCCATACTAAAGCACATCGATACAAACAATCTTCAGGGGCTATTGATCTTAACTCTCAAAGACAAACAAATTACTTAGTAAAGCATTCATGCAAATGCTCCATGTAGCACAAGCTGCGGCTCTAAGACCACGGTCGAGGTTGTAAAGATGCGGCTATCAGGCAATTTTGGCCTCCCATTTATGTGACCAAAGATAATTAAAAATTAGTAATTAGACAGTAAGCTTGAGTCACAAAAAATAGAACACTGCTCTATTCTTTTGCAATTTTTTTTGGGTCATAGCAGTGTTACGGTGACTCCCTATTATTTATTACACAGAATTTGGCTAATCAGTCCCCGTCACAAATCTAATTAACCTACCAGTATGTTATGGAGTGTGGGAGGAAACCAGAGGAAACCCAAACACGGAGAGAACATACAAACTTTGCAGATGTTGACCTGGATGGGACTTGAACCCAGGACCCCAGTGCTGCAAAGCTGTAGTGCTAATCACTGAGCCACCAAAAAATAAAAATGCAGCTTCCCGGCATCTATTGACATCACTGGATGTCTGAGTTCCCACATCCTGTTTCACAATTACAATTCCCATTTTGACAAGCCAGCCATTTTGACAAGCAGAACCCATCCCTATGGGGCACATTTATTTACCCGGTCCCTGCGCAATCCCCGATCCGGACTGTCTGACGAGAATGATCTCTGCCGCAATTCATGAAGATCATGCCCCCGATTTCCTACATGTGTCGCTTCCCCAATCCGGAGTTCACCTTCTTCTTCCTGGTGCATGTAAGTGCATGGCTTGCAACACAAATCTAAATAGTTAAATCCTGCGCTCAGTTTGAATCCATCAGATCGTCCGACGGCCCGCCCCCGATTTGTGCGATCCACGAAAAGCCCCCCGTGCGATCCACGAAAATTCGGGAAAACCGACGAAAATGCGTCCGCAGGACCCTTAGTAAATGAGCCCCTATGTGTGTTAACCTCTCATTACATTTTAGACAAGGTCAGCCTTCTTAGCTCACTAGGCACCATGGTGACACTCTCTAATCATTATTAACATTAAAGGGACCCTGTTCACTGTACTTTGGACACTAAACCAACAGCAGATACTTATAGACCAATGCACTAATTTAAAGGGAGTCTACCACTTTAATCAAGTATTATAATCAGTTTACAGCATGTTGTAGAGAAATACACTGTGATTTCAAGCATTCTTTATCATTTCTGCCCATTATGCCATTCCCAAGATATTCCCAGTTTCATTTGTATGGTAATGAGGCAGTTGGTGCCCCTGGGGTGTGTGCAAGGTACTGCTATTTCAGCCTAAACCACTTCCCGCTCCTCCCAATTCCCATTCTTCTCACAAGTCTTTTCCTTATATGATGTAGAGGGTAGTGGTCCATGCAGTACTGTGCATCTCCTAATATAAATCCTACCATAAAAAATAAGCCCTAGTTAACAAACTGTGATTTCATTTGAATCGTGGCACCAAAAAATAAAAAACAGAGAAGAATCACCACTAAGAATCACCACTAATATCATACAAGGATTTAGGATATATGTTAAGGTTACAGATCGGAATGTTATTTTCATCCATAGGTCCCTCTCCCAAATTTAAATTAAACTGGCACCTAGAAACATAAGATTCTCTTATATAAATGACACATGTCTTTCTAGGTACCATGGCTCAGAGGATATTTCAAGTCTGCCCTCCTCCAGTCTGTGAGCAGAAGACAGCATGGAGAAGGAGGAGGAGGGAGCTGCAGGGAAGAGGGAGCTGACAGATACATTGCACTACAACTAACTACATGGACAAAAGGGGGTCATTTAATGAGATCACCATATAGGACATATGGGAACTACAATAAGGTATCTATCTGTGATGTCTATCCCAAAGATTAGGGAACACTAATGATTTTCAAGTTCTAGCTCTGATTATAGAACTAAAATCTTTATAATCGAATGGCTGCAGATGTCACTTTAACCCCTAGGCGCACCAGGACGTTATAGTACGTCCCCGGGGCTAGATGCTTAGCGCACGGGGGCGTTCTATAACGTCCTGCTTCTGGCACCGGCTCACGAACTGAGCCGGTACCAGAAGCAGCGGCTGTCAGCTGTCTAGTACAGCTGACAGCCTGCGCTAACACCCGCGATCGGAGTCGGCTCCGATCGCGGGTGTTAACCCCTTACACGCCGCGGTCAAACATGACCGCGGCGTGTAAGGGTGTTTGCGCTGTGGATCGGATCCCCCGTGCCGCTTACCGGGGGATCCGATCCACTTCTGGGCAGCTCCGAGGACTGGCATGTGCCCCGGAGCTGCCCGGTCTCCATGGCAGCCAGACCCCTTCCGGGTCTGGCTGTAAACTGTCTGAGCATGCGCAAGCTTGCTCAGACAGTTTACACTGCTCTACAATAAAATAGTATTGTAGAGCAGTGTATTGAACTTAAACCAGTGATCAGAGCATCACTGGTTTAAGTTCAAGTATGTATAAGTAAAAATATGCAAAAACAGTTAACACTACACATTATAATAAATAAAAAATTAATACATAAAAATATAAGCCCCTAAAATGTCACTTTCCCATAAAAAAACTTAATAAAGTATAAAAAACATAAAAACACAAAAAAAACCTGCATATTTGATATTGCCGCGTCCGTAACAATCTGCATAATAAAACAGAATTGTTACTGGACCCGCACGGTAAACGCCGGAGGAAAAAAACGCAAAAAACATTCCGAAAAAAGATAATTTTTAATTAATACCCTATAAAAAATGCTCTAAAAAGTGATTTAAAAAATGTTATGCACTCCAAAATAAGCCCACTAAAAAGAACAACTGTTCTCGCAAAAAATAAGCCCCTAACAAGATTTATCTGCCAAAAAATAAAAAAGTTATGCATATAAAAAGATGGTGATGCTAAAATGAAAAAGATTTTCTCCAAATTAGTTTTTATTCAGTACAATTGAATAAATTACACAAAACCCCCACATATTTGGTATCCCTGCGTCCGTAACAATCTGTATAATAAAACAGAATCGTTATTAGATCCACAAAGTGAACCCCGTAAAAAACAACCTAAAAAAACTCTCTCTGATAAAGATGATTTTTTATTAATGCCCTTTAAAAATGCTCTAAAAAAGTGATTTTAAGAAGTTACGCAATCTAAAATAAGACCACTAAAAAGAGCTATCATTCTTGCAAAAAATAAGCCCTTAAACAGATTTGTGAGGTGAAAAATAAAAAAGTTATGCATATGAAAGACGGTGATGCTAAAATTAACAACAATTTTGCCAAATTACTTTTTATTCAGTAAAAATGGGAAAAAATAAAAAAATATTTATAAATGAAGTATTTTCGTAATCGTGGCGACCCATACAATAAAAATAATATACTATTTTCATGGTATGGTTAACGGCCAAAAAAAAAAACACATAAAAATTTTCCTAAAAATTGATGATTTTCATTTCCTCCACCAACAAAGAGTTAATTAAATCTCACCAATTAGCTATAGATGCCCCAAAATTATGTATTAGAAAAGTGCATCTCATGTGGCAAAAGAAATAAGCCCCTATAGGTCCACATTAAAAAAAAGAAAAAAATTATAGCCTGTACAATGTGACATAGCAAATCTGATTTGAATGGCGCCTCCTTCCCTTCTATGCCCGGCCGTGCGCCCATACAGCAGGTTACCACCACATATAGGGTATCGGTGTACTCGGGAGAAATTGCGTATCAAACTTTGTGGAGCCTTTTTTCATTTTATCCATTACAAATGTTTAATTTTCCACCCAAAATTAGTGTATTGTGAAAAAATATTACAATTTGCAGACTCCACCTCCATTTTGTTTTAACCTCTATAAAACACGTAAAGGGTTAACAAACTTCTTAAAAGTAATTTTTCATACGTTGAGGGGTGTAGTTTCCACAATGGGGTAATTTATGAGTCTCGCTATTATTTAGGCCTCTCAGTGTCAATTAGAAATTGAGCAGGTCCATCTAAATACAGGTTTTGGCGATTTTACAAAAAATGTGAAAAATGGCACCCAAATTCTAAGCCTCATAACATTCTAGTAAAATATGTGGAATCTGAAAAACCCATGCCAACATAAAGCAGACATTTGGGAAATGTAAGTTATGAATTTATTTGGGTGCTATGACTTTCTGAATCAAAAGTAGAGAATTTAGAAAGTTCAAAATAAAGAATTTTTCAAAATTTTTGCCAAATTTTGTTTTTTTTCATAACTAAACGCAAAAGATTTCATCCAAATTTTTAAACTAATTTGAAGTACAATGTGTCACGAGAAAACAATCTCAAAATCCCCTGGATATCTTACAGCGTTCCCACGCTATAACCACTTATAGTGACACAGGCCAGATTTGAAAAATGGGGCCGCGTCCTTTAGGCCAAAAGATGCTGTGTCCCGTAGGGGTTAAGATCTCAGTCTGTAATCTAGCCTTAAAGGGGTTCTTCACTATAAGTACATTACAGCAAATAATTTTTACTGTTTGTGTAATGCAAAGTCATGTGATGTCACACAAGTGTATGGCTTGTTAGCCTCACATAGCTTTGATTACACTGTGTGTTATAACGAGCTTGTGAAATCACATGACCATGGACCGGTGTTTATCTACAGGAAGTAAACATCGAAGCTTCCTGTTGTATGACAACATGCAGATATCTTGAAAACCATGAAGAATTGATACAGAAAGTGTATTAGAAAATGTTCTAATTTTTCATTACATAAACACCATCAATTATTTGCTGTAATGTGCTATAAGTGGAAAACCCCTTTAAAAGAAATGTCACAATATAAAAGTCCAGAGACAGGACAATGCTACGTCTTTCTGTAGAGCTGCAATGGAGTTTTGATAAACTGCTTTATTCTCACACTGTTCATTTCAGATGGAACGATTTAGGAGGAAACAGAAGTGTAATATCTTAATGGTATACCCTGGAAAGCTAAGTTCCCTTCCATAAATATCCCAGATTAATTATCATCCCGAGACCAAATCCACTTAAAGGATTTCACAGACTTGGCTTCAGCCACCTCAGGCCTCGAGCTATGGGAGAAAACAACAGCAAGGTTTTATTATTACCCACGTCAGATAAACTGTGTCGCATCTCTGGACGGGAGAATCCCCAATAAATTATATTCAAGTGAAAAATTTAGTAACAAATTACAAACAGTTTTGATCTTTTTACTTCTTTCCTAGTAATTATATCTTCCTGACAAGTAGTTGTAAAATTATTCTTATTTAAGTGCTTGCTGTATCCCCATTGTTTGTCCCAGGGCAAGAATTCATCGCTAAATTATACAGATAATCCATGAAGCAAATGTATCCACAAAAAGAGTAATGTTGCCAGTCTTAAGACTTTAACCAATTGCAATTAAACAGAAATTTCCCAATGAGGAGTAATATTTAAAGGGATATTCCATCTATCTTGAATGTGTGTCTTCAATGTGTGAAAAACCAATATGAATGCGCCTTTAAGGCAACTTGTGATCTTTTCCATGCCCTCTGAACTACAGGTAGCACAGAAGGCAAACAGGCTTCCCCTTTTAGAAAGAGTCTAAATAGTTTCAACTCAGCACAATCCCCCAGGTCAAGTTAATTGAATAGGGAGAGACCTGTAAGTAAAGAAGGTTGGTTAGGGGTCAGGTGTCTGATTACCCACTGATCTGATATTAATAACCTATTTGTAACGAACATGTCCAGCAACAGCGCAACCGCAACCAGACTTGGTGCAAGCAGTCAGACTGGGTAAGTGGCTGAAAGCTAGCCCTGCGACGTCCCTGCGAGCTGTGGCCTTGCCTACAGATAAAAACTGCCCTGACAAGGTAAACCCACTATTGGGAATCTAACTAATGGTCCCTGAGTGACCCTGCAAGGTGACACAGAAAAACTTACTTAGTCTGGCAGCCACTAGATGGAGCTAGGCCAATGTTCACACTAGAACACCGAAAAGTGACAAACCAAAAACAAACATGTTTGAGATAAGGAAAGCAGAGTTACACCGCGTGATACACAAACAACAGATATAGACAGACATGCCAGAATCGTACAGCGATAGAATGGTAGTCAACTCGTAACTGAGGTAAAATACACAGAATAGCAAACAAGGCAATAGCACTAGATTAAGAGAGGAGAAAACTGAAAAAAACAGCACCCTCTGAAGGGACTGGGCATAATATAAGGGAGTAATGGACACTGCCCCCAGCACAGACTGGTTCAGCCGTCCATCACTCAAGCCACACCTGCACTTAAACTCAATCTCACACCCAGCTTTCCCTGAGGAAAGGTCCTGAAAGAGACCTGTCAAAGGCACCAAGGCCTGAAATATCATCCCAGTCAGAGCAATAAGCTAATTCTGACACTATTGTAAGGACAAGCCATCATTATTTTAATCCTGTGAAAATACCTTAAGTTTACATGTTTTCTTTCGTAGTTTTTCTGCTAATTAATTTCAGTTTTCTGGCACATGTCAAGGAATTGCAACTTTTTAAAGATTTTTCTGCCCCTTTTCAAAAGCCTCACTTACACACATATATTGGTCCTGCCCATTATTGAAGCCATTTTGGAGCGAAGTGGAAAATACTATATATAAAATATCCAAAGAGCGTATATCCCTAACACCAGAATCAGTTCTACTATGGATGCCCAACAAATCTTGGCACCCACAAAAACATCACCTGCCAACCATCCTTATACAGGCAGCTAAATTAACAATACCTCCCAAATGGCTTCAGTCTAGCCCTCCCACAGTTAAGGAATGGCTCTCTAGGGTAGACAACATATATCGACTAGAGGAACTAGCACATTGGGAATCAAGGACCCACCATAAATTCTCCAGAATCTGGGAACCATGGTCCAAATATAGAGACAAACTTAATATAATACAAGGATGTGCACAATAAAGTGTAATCCCAAATGCGGTAATCTATGCCACTTAAATAGAAATCTCCGAGAAGAGAGGCATACACACTTTAGAATACAATCTAGAAATAAAAACTATAGAATACAGTCTATACATAAATAATCTCATACCTAATTCAAAAATAAAACAACAGGTATTACATAGGTGAAATCTCCTAAAGGCAAAAATTGTTCTTTTGTTCTATTATTTGGTTGTTTATTGTTATTAACTCAAATGTTTGAAAAACATAATAAATACTCATTTGTATATAGATAAGATACACCCCCATCAACCCTCCCCTTCTCCCCTCCCTCCCCAGAACCAACTCACCCCACCACTCCCAATACCCAGTACCAACCCATACCCCCCCTTTTTCCCTCCATTGAAAGAAACTTCTGGAGCAAAATGCTCTCTTTTGTTAACTGAATTATCATTGATATTTGAATGCTCATTGGTGTACTTATATTTGCAATGTAAAATATAAAATCAATAAACAAAGTTTAAAAAAAAAAAAAGTGGGCAAGGAGGGACGGGGAGCATGGCAGGCCGAGAGCATATTTGCTACAGCCATCACCTGAATACCCATAGCTGCAATCTACATCAAGTCTGACCTGGTGTAGATTTCATTAAGGTGCAGAGGCGCCAGATTTAATTACTAGTCTTAATAAATTCCCTCCTTTGTGAATGTGGGGGCTCAACTTTACAAAACTCCCCATAAACTATACCGATAGCCTTATTGGTTTAAGAAATTGGAGAAAGTAGACTGTGGCTCATCGGTCTGGCCTGCTGATTCATCGGATTCAATGAGGCTAATCAGTTTGTGGCCACCTCCCTCCAGTTAATCTCTGTGTTTTTGACAATTTCTGTTATGTCAGGAGAACCATCTAATTTTATTTAGATGTTGTAAAATCCTTTTTTGTATACAAAATTCATTCATTTGCAATCCAAAATATTTAGGTGGGTAAAGCGCTTATTTTTGGCAGTAGAGTTAGCTGTAAGCTATCGATTGCTGCCAAAGTCATGCGCCTGCCCTGGGACTGGAGGAGCACAAATAGCCTCACAAAAACAGGGTGTACTGCAGCAATGGCAATTTGTTTAAGCTTCATTGTTGCAGGGACGTTAAGTGATGTCATATAATGTTTCTCAAGGTACCCATGTGATACAGAGATTGAAGGCATACCACTGCAGTAAATAGGAGTCATACAAAGATACTGAGACAATATATGGTGGCTAAATAGCAATCTTAGTATTATTAGCATTACCAATTATTCAACAAAATAAGGCATCTCAGGGAATGTAAGCTTTTGAATGTAAGCCATTGTTCCATATGACTGTACTCTGTAATGTAATATTATATTTGTATATATCCCCCATAATTTGTAAAGAGCTACGGAATTTGTGGCTCCATATAAAAAAAGATAATTATTATTACTAGCTGTAGCTCCCGGCGTTGCCCAGGGTAGTAAATAACTGCTTTTAGCTAAAACAAAATAGAAATAAAAATAAATTTATCTGTCACTGACTGTATGTCCCTGTCACAGCCTGTCTGTGCCTGTCACAACCTGTCTGTCTCTCTGTCTCTATCCATCTTACCTCACACATAAGGGTCTTATACTCATTGCTTATAGTAACCAATCACAGCTCAGAGCTCATATTAATGACCTGTGGCAGAACAACAACCAATCACGGCTCAGCTTCCAACTGCCACAGCAGCAGCAGACAATGGCTTCTGTGGTGGGTAATAAGTGGATTTTGGGAAGTGTGGGTTGAAAATTTGGGCTCAAAATCTAGTGACTGTAAATATGAGGGTGCAGATTCCTTTAGCAGACATACATACATACATACATACACACTCAACTTTTCATATTAGTTTTTCAACTATGCAGCCAATTTCATTTGTTGGAACCCCCTTTAAAACTCTCTAAAGGTTTTTGTTTTGTTTTGTTTATTAAAGACATCCTGATAGAGGTTGAAGGTCTTTTTGTGTGGGATCCAATGAGCAGGAACCCTAGTGATCAGCAGTATGGGGGATTGCAAGACCCCCTCAGCCTTACGGGTGAAATTGGTTGGACCTCCTAGCGGATAGACATTTTTCCTCCTATGGCTTTAATGAAAAGGACCCTTTAAATAAATCCAGGCTACCTGTATGTTTACTAATATTTTAGGTACTTTATATTATATATAATATTTTAGTTTTTACAGCTACTTTGAATATTTATCTTTGACGTCAAATAATTCAATTGAAAAATTTTAGCACCTAAGAGAAGATTCCTGCCAAGATTCCAGCGACCACATGAGTATCGTAGGGGCAGAGCCGGGAACTAGACCCGGATGAATGCTGATTGTATTTGTGAGTGCAGTTTATATTACTTCTGCTGTATCACAAAGGAAAACTGCAGTTATAAAGTCATGAAACCAAAGGAAAGCAACTAAACAGTGTTTAATCCATGAAACCAAATTCACTTCAGTAATGAAGTACGGTAGTTAAACAAGATCCTATTTCAAGGGGTTGTCCACGAGTTCCAAAAAATTAGGAGCCGGGCTGGGGCTGCATTTTAAGTACTGGGGGGGCTGTGTATATATTATTGAAGGGCTGTATATATATGTCATGCTTTGTGCAGTGCTGCGTAATCTGTAGGCACATTACTGGAGGGCTGTTTATGTATTTTTCCTGTATTAATTACTGGGGGCTGCACATTTATTACAGGGGGCTTTATATATATATATTACCAGAGGGTTCTATATTTATTAATTACTGGGGGGCTGTATATATATATATATTACCAGAGGGTTATATATTTATTAATTACTGGGGGCTGTATAAATATTATTAAAGGGCTGTATATATATTACTGGAGAGCTGTATATATATTCATTACTGGGGGCTATATATGTGTTACTGGGGTCTGCATATTAATTCGGGGGGGGGCTGTACATATATATTTCTGGAGGGTTCTATCTTTATTAATTACTTGGGGGCTGTATACTTATTGGTTGCTAGGAGACTATATTTATTAATGACTAGGGGGCTGTATACTAATTAGTTGCTGAGGGCAGTATATTACTGGGGCTTCATATTTATTAATAGGGCTATATATTAATTACTGTACATTTATTAATAACTGAGGGGGCTGTATATCAATTACTGGGGCACTGTAGACATCTATGGGGACCCTGACTGGACTCAGAATAAAAATGTGTTCTTTGTATTTCATGTTACTCGTTGTTATGACTGCCTCTCTATTTAAAGAGAAACTCTTTTTATTTTATTAATTCACTAGGAACAGTCCTGCAGTTTTATTTTACCTTTTGTCTCTATCCAGCTGCAGTTCCCCCATTCTGATTAATGATGTGAATCATGTCACTATTATATAGGGAGGCTAGAACCACAGGGTGATGTCAATTTCTGCTCATTCTGGGACTACAGCTATAGATCAGAATCCACACCTCCAGCACAGTGTCCTGTGTAAGTGGAATCATGGGATTTATAGTCAAATAGAACGCGCCTGCAATCATCTGGAGGAGAGCAATGAAAAGAAACTGAGAACAAGATGACACCTGACATACTGAGATAGTGTGAAAAGGTTACAGCAGTGGTTAGAGTCAAGGTGACATCAAATTTACCATCTGCTAAGACCTTGTTGGGCAATTTTACTAAGAAAATAAAAACGCTAGGAGTTCTTCATTAAAGGGAATCTGTGATCAGTTTTAACCATAATAAACTGTAGACAGTGCTAGGTATAGGCCCTGGAGATCTGTGTAACCATATCATGCGTGGAATGTAGCAGCTGGACTTTGAAAAGTGAATTTTTGATCCAGGTTTACAGCTCCTGCAAGTGCTCTGGACGGTCTTTCAGTTCCGCAGCCCCTCCCCTCTGCACTGAGTGACTGCTGTAAGTATCCAACCAAAATGCTGATACAGCTCCTACGTGTAGAAGAGAGGAGGGGCTTTGGAGCAGCACAGTGTCCAGAGTAGAAAGCTCTTCAGGCTGAAGACCCATCCAGAGCTGGTTTATAACTATATTTTTCACAGTCCTGTCACGGCTAATTACACACACTTAGGAATGGTTACAAAGATCTCCAGCTGTGACAACAACTGCTCATTAATGCACACTCTGCACCCAATCTTTGAGAGAAAAATCTTTGATGGAAAAAACCCTGAAATGTAGATATTTTTGCTGAAATATCACATGGTCATAAGTATTCAGACCCTTTGCTGTGACACTCGTATTTAATGCTTTCCATGTCCTTCGGATCCTCCTTGAGATGGTTCTACTCCTTCATTGGAATCCAGCTCTGTTTAATTAAACCGATTGGACTCAATTAGGAAAGGCACATACCTGTCTAAATAAGACCTCACATCTCACAGTGCATGTCAGAGCACATGAGAATCATGAGGTATTAAGAACTGCCCAAGGAGCTCAGAGGCAGAATTGTGGCAAGGTACAGATCTAGCCAAGGTTAAAAAATAATTTCTGCCGCACTTAAGGTTCCTAAGAGCACAGTGGCCTCTATAATCCTTAAATAGAAGAAGTTTGGGACGATCACAACTGTTCTTCGACATGGCCGTCCAGTCAATCTAACGAATTGTGGGGGAAGAGCCGTGGTGAGAGAGGTAAAGAAGAAGTCTGTGGCTGAGCTCCAGAGAAGTAGAAGGGAGATGGGAGAAAGTTCCACAAGTTCTACTATCACTGCAGCCTCCAGCAGTCAGGGCTTTCGAAGATAGTTGAAGCCTCTGCTCAGTGCAAGACATATTAAAGCTGCATACAGTTTGCAAAGAAACATATGAAGGACTCCCAGACTATGAGAAATAAGATTCTTTGGTCTGATAAGATAATGAGACAAAGATTTTGGTGTTAATTCTAAGTGGTATGGGTAACAAAACCAAGCACTGCTCATCACCTGCCAAATACAATCCCAACAGTGAAACATGGTGGTGGCAGCATCATGCCAAGGCGGTAGGGACAGGACGACTGGTTGCTATTGAAGGAAAGATGAATGTAGCCTATTACATGTAACGGGTCACACAGACAACAGAACTAAGAGTCTCTATGGAAAGAGTCCGGAGGGGAGAGTCTGTGGACCAGTGGACCCTCTGGACCACCGCGGGAGATGGTATGAGGCCCGCAGTGGCAGCCAAGGTACTGGGATGTGTAGTAAACAGTCCAAGCCTGGGATGAAAGCAGCAACACAGAGGAACACTGGTGACACTGGCACGAACTGGAGACACCGCTGGAAGGCACAGCAGGAAGCACATGGGAACGCAGGAGCATATGGGAACGCTGGAGACACACAGGAACACAGGAAAGCCTCTGGAAACGCTAATGGGCTTTCTCTTCCACAGGAACGGCTTAGGGAAGCCTGGCATGGAAACTATAGGAGATCCTAGGAGGAGATCTGTCAGGGAGTGAATGGAGGTGCCGGATAATGAGGGCGATCCGGATAGCAGGAGCCAATCAGGAGGGCGCTGGCCCTTTAAGGCTTGAGAAGTCCGTGTGCGCGCCCCCTAGTGGCAAGAGCGTGCGACTGAAGGCAAGGAGGCGTGCGGCCTACATGCCGGGAGCCGGAGCACAGGCAGGAGCCAGGAGAGGTAAGTGAGGGGAAGGGGGACAGGGACCGGCAGGCAGCGGAGCACAGGTGTACCCGCGATCCGCGACATGGATTGCGGGAACACCCATGACATTACAGAGATATCCTGGGCCGACGGTTCACCTTCCAACAAGACAATGACCCTTAGGCACAAAGCTAAAATAACAAAGCAGCAGTTTTAGAACATCTCTATGACGATTCCTGACTGGTCCAGCCAGAGCCCAGACCTAAACCAGATTGAGCATTTCTGGACAGACTTGAAAATGGTTTCCACCAATGTTCACCATCCAACCTGAGGGAACTGGAGAGGATCTGCAAGGAAGAGACAGAGGATCCCCAAATCCAGGTGTGAAAAACTTGTTGCATCTTCCCAAGAAGCCTCCTGGCTTAGTTTAAAAGCTGTTATCTACTCTACACTGAGCAAATGGGCTGAATACTTATGACCATGTGATATTTAAGTTTTTCTTTCTTCATAAATTAGAAAAAATATCTACATTTCTGTTATTTTCTGTGCAGAGTGTATGTCATTGAGCCAAAAAAAAAAAACTTTTTTGATCTTACCAGTTGGCTGCAATGGGTGAAAAATTCACTGTATTTTAAATGTTCTCATAGACTTCTAAGGGGCGTATGAGATGGAAATACTGGAGGAAATAGGACATGCTCTATATTTACATCTCGTCCATACGGTGGACAGCTATTTAAATTGATGGCTGTATTGGCCATTGAAATGAATATTGTCGGTACAGTACGAGTAGCATACAGACGTTTTCATACAATTGTTTGAAAGAGGGCTAGGACTGTGTGTCTACACTCAATATTTTACAGGTTAGAAAGTCTTAGTCATGAATGTTTGATGCATATTTCAGAAAATAGCTGTGAAAACATACACTATATGGTGGTTATTAACTCTAGGATTTATTATTAAAAAGTAATAATAATAACCTAGCTGGTCCTAGCTGTTTACCAGACTCCAGTGATTATGTGGCATGTTGAAATGTGGCCACTCCATAAAATTTATGGCTATAGGGGTGATGTCAGCAAGGCATTATATTATATATTATTATATAATATAATATATTATACATTATATTATAGGCAGCAAGTGGCTAAAGCTCCCATACCGTATGTAATGTTGTCACAGGATTACTGGCAGGGTACCAGGCAAGCATTGGAATTGGATGGGAGTTGGTAAAGTTTTACCCCTTTAGTGGTTTACCGTGATACTTATGGCCAATGTATCATTCATTGGACGCCATCTATACGCCATCTACACATAAAGGGGGATATTTATCATACACCGGTGCATTGTGCACTGGTGTATGATGAAAGCCTCATCCCTACACCGTGCTGTATACATAAGGACTTAATCACACTATGTGGATGGGCTCTGAATACTGTTTTTATTCTAGGTATCTGGATTGTTGACCTATATTTATAAAAATAAATGTACAATCTGCTCAGCTACCGATTCTCCACAACAGAAACATTAGGGGACTATATACAATCTGCTCAGCTCCTCCTGCTCTGTAACATGCTGCCAGCAGTTAGGACACTATGTACAATCTTCTCAGCTCATCCTGATCTATAGCATGCTATCTGCATATAGGACACATATAATCTGCCCAGCTCCTCCTGCTCTGTAACATGCTGCCAGCAGTTAGGACACTATGTACAATCTTCTCAGCTCATCCTGATCTATAGCATGCTATCTGCATATAGGACACATATAATCTGCCCAGCTCCTCCTGCTCTGTAACATGCTGCCCGCAGATAGGACACTATGTACAATCTTCTCAGCTCTTCCCGCTGTATAAAATGCTGCCTGCAGATAGGACACTTTATATTCCAGATGCAGAGATATAACTCATTGGTGGCCATCTTTTACAAGTAATCCTTCTTTCCCAAAGTTTATGTAGCTACTTGAAATTCCAGGAGAGCTTATAAACCTTACAGAAATGTTAGAGCTTTTTGCATTTTGAGTTTCCCAGCATTGGAAAGCCCTGCTCCCTCTGCTGTCTACATCTTCTGATTTGTATGTTTTTATACTCTATATTACATTGTGATCACATACAGTTCTGGGATACATTATAACCTGTCTAGCTGTATCGGAGACATTGTAAATGGCTTCTACCTTTTAGATCAAAAAATGAATTAGACCAATGCAGGAAAAGTCAGTTCACACATCAAGAAAATGCCAAGCAAATGTGAAATGTTGTGTATATTCCATTTTAGGACATTTAGTGTATGTGCCAGGAATAACAATAGCGAAAAGAGAAAAGTAAAACCCAACTCAGAAATCAGAAGATATCACACTATGTAACAATGTAACAGTGGATGATAAATGATAAGTCATAAGCATAATAACCATTGCACAATACACAGATCAAAGGGTTAAAGCAAATGTGCCAACTTAAGGATTTTCTGTAATCTGCAGCATGTTATAGAGCAGGAGGAGCTGAGAGGATTGATATATAGGAGAGGGGGGGGGGGTCTTTTTTCACTTTCTGGGTGCATTCGTGGATTTGAACTTTTTTACCTCTAAGAAAATTTCAGAAGAGAGACTTCATTACCTTTAATGGGGCGCTATTGGGTCCTGCTAAATTGGCAGTTTGAGGGGAAACAGGGTTAATTACAGCACTATTTTCCTGCCAAAAGGATCCTGTGGTCAAGATGTGAACATTATCCAAGCTTCTTTGCTTTCCATTCTGTCTGTGTTTATGGTAGAATCCCTTTAACCCCCTTCATGACTGCTATTCGACTATTTATGTCCTAACTGCAAGTCTAAAGCTGTCGTGACATTGAAACACTTCAAATGGTGTCATATTAAAGAGGAGAATCTCTCCTTTAATATTACAGTATTTTGTTTGTAGGTGCCACAGGATTGGAGACATCCACTTTTAAAGTTGGACCCAGAAATTAGATTTCTAAATAAAGCTAATCATTCCTCACTGTAACTTTAACAGCGTATATGTCTGGTTCTGTGGCACTTAGAAACACAGTCTTTATGCCATATTAAAGGGAGGATTCTTCTCTTTATTATGATAGCAGAACTGGGTGACGTGGTTAAGAAGATATAGGTATTGCAAGTGTTTCTCCATCCAGTCTGTCAGCTGAAAGCAAAATGGAGAAGGAGCTGTAGGAAGAGGGAGCTAAGAGTTTTCATACGTACATGCACCCTGTGAATCTGTAGCTGAATTTTATTTATATACAATATAGCTTATTTTTCACGGAAGAGCAGGAAAGAAATGGAAAACTTGATCTGAACATTCAGGGAAAAAATAACTTGCTCACAAATTGGTTAAGCAGGAATTGCAGGATTGTAAATGGAGTGAGAACAGTGGTAAATAATACAAACTATCTAATGCTCTGTGTAACTATACAAGTAACCCTACATGTTTAGACATTTACAAGACTAAAGCATTTATCCAATTCTCCAGAGTACACAACTGGGACTGGGATAATGGCTCTGATCTAGGATATTTTTTAGGAAAGAGATTTTATTTTTTTCATTACTGATGACATAGCCACGGAATAGGTCATAAACACAACGCTAGGGAACCATGTAGAAGTCTTTGGGGTGGTGGATTGGTGCACGTGAACCTAACCACAGTGCTAAACTACCTTTGTAACTCCTATTGACTGCACACAAGCATAAGCAGCTTTCAATTGATTTTAAAGGGTAATGTGGCCATTGAATATGAGTGAACATGGGTCATTGCTTCTGTTTTTCAGTATAAGACCTCAGACACATCAGTGGTCACAGCAGAAAAGTGTCCCCCTGCCATAAACATGGGTATGATTAGGACCCTCTCTGAGTTTTGTAGTGAAAACCATCCTGAAAACTGCCACATACCTGCGACTGCATTAGTTTCAAGCAGTAGCCGTCACCCGCCAGTGGTCGGGAAGGCACCTCCAGGTGGCGCCGGGGGAGAACAGGAGCACCGGAGAGAGTATATGTTTTTTATTATTTTTACAGCCCCCACAGCCATGTATAAAAAAAATGTAAGCCCTGGACAATCCCCATAACTATTTTAGGGGTTTTACAGGAATTCTTGAAAATCCCATGGGAAGTGGACAAGGGATGGCAAAAAAATACAGCATACTAACCCTGCTCCTAGTCCAGAGGCGTTGAAGAATGGAAGTACCAGAGAGGTGTGGAAAGTGGGAGCCGGAGCAGGGTAAGTAGACTTTCTCTTTAATTTTTTTACACCCCTGCCCCAAAAGGGACAGATTTACATACCCGGTCCTGTCAAGGATCGTGCGTCCATTTTCCTGCATCTGTCACTTCCCCGCTCAGGGCCGCCGGAGTTTACCTTCTTCTTCCCGCTGTATGTGAGTGCATTGTCTTGCGACACAATTTGAATTGTAAATCCCGCACTTAGTCCGAATCAGTCGGGTTGTCCGTCGGCCACGACCCCCCATTTGAGTCGCATGCAAGTCGGCGCCAAAATCCGATCACGTGCGCCAAAAACCCCGCTTAAATGAGGCGCAAATCGGAAATAGTCAGGAAACCCGACGAAAATGCGCCGTGCGGACCCTTAGTAAATGTGCCCCAATGTTTCCAGAATTCCTGGTAAAGCCCTTTTATGGTTATTTTCTATTGCTACCTAATTATAAGTTTGCAAAATTTTGTCCATTCCAATAGTAACTACTTTCAAGTGTTGTGATAAATTCTATATGATCTATGAACTATTCAACAAATCTGAGGCTAAGAAAGCCAACAGTCCTCATCTCAGATATGAAATGTACCTGTGAATTTTTTTTAGACGAGGAACAATGAGAGACCTTTCAACTCCATAAATGTATTTTTGGAGGAGCCCCAGAGGAGACGCAACAGTGCAGTTTTTCTTCTAAACATAAAGCTATTAGATTTGTACAAGTGCCTCTAGATTCCAGCACAAGACATAATGCCAAGCTCCATGTACATAAAGGCACTCGCAAACAGATCTTTGTGGATGTAACATTTTCCAGGTGCAGAAGAGACTTTATATAAGGCTAAGCAAATTCATGTTCTATAAAGAATGAATTGTCTGAACGATACAGACTATTACGGCTTTGGTTAAAGAGAACCCGCCATGCAAATGAACCCACCCAAAATAAATACTCCAGTAAAAACGTGATTAAAAAGCATTGCACTTATTCCTATATTTCTCTCTCCATTGCATATTCAGTGGTTACTGCCCCGCCTCCTTATTCCTGATTGACAGGTCTCACTGGAACAGAACATGTTGCTATGTGGAACATTGAGAGACTGTTACATCATTAGCCACTTCCTGTCATGTGACAAGGGTGATGTCATCTGAGGTCCTGTTACATTTGCACAGTCTACCCCATGTATATATCTGATCTGATGCTGTGATAATGTCATGATGCTGCCATGTGATCAGATACATACATGGGGTACATGCTGCAAATGTAACTGGGTAAAGGACCTTAGATTATATCACCGTGGTCACATGACATGCTGAGATAGCGCATGGAACATGGGGTGGTGTAGATGGAAAGGGCTAGCCAAGCAGGACATCCCCCATCTGATGCCAGGTAATATAGGACAAAGTTGATTTATGGGGATGTTAGGGAAAAAATTTACCTAAAAGAAGGGTGTTAGTTAGTTCTATGTAAACCTGTCACTAGCTGTATTTGTGAAAATATGGTGACAGGTTCCCTTAAAACCTTGAAAATCTTGCCTTCCCTTGAGATATGTTTACATCCCATGCACCCTGTCATCTAATACTGTACTAGACCAGGGTAGCTGAGGGGATCATTGGGTAGTAGAGGGGGATCATTGGTTCTGTAGGATTGCAAATTGGCCCAAAGGGGAAAAATACACCAGGCGTTTCCTCAAAAGGTTGCCACCAAAACAGCCCTGTCTCATCTAGTCACTAACTATAGTCTCTATAATGGAGCAGGATATATTTAGACCCCCTTCTAATTTTATCTAAACAAATTGTCCTAAATAATTATAAATATGCATCTCTGGGTGAGACATGTGACGAAACATAATTTTTGCCACATTAAAGAGGATTATAAAAGTAATGATCCTTATCCAAATCAATACAATCTGAAAAGGTAAGCTCCCCAGGGAAAACCATATAGAAAAAGAATGGTACTAATGTACAGCATCCATATGAGGAAAAAAATTGAGTTGTATTTATATCCAAAAATATACAGGATATGAGTAGTAGTACCGTGTGGTGCCATATTTATAGAATAACAGTAGTAGTACTGTGCCCATATATACAGGAAAGGAGTAGTAGTACTGCTCTGCAGTGCCTATATATGCAGGAGTAGTAATACTGTGTTGTGCGCACATATACAGGATAAGAGTAGTAGTACTGTACACAATCCACATATATACGATATGAGAAGAAATACTGTGATTTATCTGTATATACAGGATAGAAGTAGTAGTACTACACAGTGCCCAAATACACAGAATATGGGGAGTGGTACTGTGCGGTGCCCATGTGTACAAGATAAGAGTAGTAGTGCTGTGCAGTGCTGACATATACAGGATAGGGAGAATAGTATTGTGTCTGTCTACTGTGAGGTCATATTAATGTCTGTACAAGTGTCCCGCAAAGGACTTTTCTCCCATCTGTCGGGCCGAAGGGTCTGTAGCCTCTTCACTGCTTCAGCTTGCAACCCAATGTGAGGTCTTGTGACCGCAGCACAGTCATTCAGTGTTCAAGTCACCCTGCATATCGGCTTTGAAAGTGAGGAGCTGTGCCTGGGTCTCGGGAGGTTGGCGGCATCAGCCATAATCTGGTCTGGGGGGAGCGAAGCAGCGTCATTCATAATCTGGTTTGGAGGAGGGGGGGCATGTCAGCCATAGTCTGATTTGGGGGGGGGGGGGGACAGTGGTGTAAGCCATAGTCTAGTCTGAGGGAAGGGGGGCGTGTCAGCCATAGTCTGGTTTGATGACAACGGTGGCGTCAGCCATAGTCTTGTCTGGCGAGATGAGCAGCGTCAGCCATATCTTGGTCTGGCGAGATTAGCAGCGTCAGCCATATTTTGGTATTGCGAGATAAGCAGCGTCAGCCATATTTTGGTCTGGCGAGACGAGCAGCGTCAGCCATATCTTGGTCTGGTGAGATGAGCAGCGTCAGCCATATTTTGGTCTTGTGAGATAAGCAGTGTCAGCCATATTTTGGTCTGGCGAGACAAGCAGCGTCAGCCATATCTTGGTCTGGGGAGACGAGCAGCGTCAGCCATATTTTGGTCTGGCGAGACGAGCAGCGTCAGCCATATCTTGGTCTGGTGAGATGAGCAGCGTCAGCCATATTTTGGTCTGGCGAGATGAGTAGCATCAGCTATAGTCTGGTCAGGGGGATGGGGGCACATCAGACATAGTCTGGTATGGGGGGGGGGGGTCTGGCTGGTTTTGTAGGTTGCAGTTTTTGACGAGGTGTAGAAAGGTTGTGCACCCCTTGTTTAATAAATGAATAAAATTACTATCATTGTCTCAATTGACTATTTAAGCAAAGAAAACAGAGGCAGTAAACATTTTATTGTATAAATAGACATCTATTAACACTGTATACGCCTAGGAGTTCTTTATTAGTATGAATATAGATTTCAGTACTGTGCTTGGTAACGAGTAGAGACCACATCGCTTGTCCAGACACTGCAGTCCGTGCAGTAAAAAGGCTCCATTTTCACTACCTGTCATTAAGACGTTTGGGAACTTTTATAAGGTACATGGGAAATGACTGATCTCTATGTAAAGAACAGTGTCCCTGACAGAGTTAGATCTCACCTCTGTAACTTTCTACACAGGAAGTAGATTGCCATGGCAACTACAAAAATTAACTACAAAAATACGTCATTCTGTCCCTCAGTGTCAGGACCACCAGCACAAAAGGTGCTTATGGCACCACTACATGGCCCGCTACTTGTACATCAGAAAAAACAAGGAAGACGTACAGTAGAAGGCTATGGGAATTTTAAGATGTATATAATTTTTACCCCCAAGTCGAGTCCTCTCTTCATCCATAGAATAGTGATGTCACCTATAGATATACATATACGTATAAGATATGATGCTGTTACAGTGCCTAGCTAAAGTATTCGGCCCCCTCGCACTTTTCTACCTTTTGCAACATTTCAGGCTCCAAACATAAAGATATAAAATTGGATTTTTTGGAGAAGAATCACAACAAGTGGAACACAATTGTGAAGTGGAATTAAATTTATTGGGTATTTAAAATATTTGTAAAAAATAAGGTGAAAGACATGAACTTAATGGGTGAATTTGATGTCTTTCACTTGTTAAAATAAGTGATACCACCTAAAACCAACCCAAAACTAATTGCAATGCAGTTTTAACTGCAACGTGTGTCCACACCCCCAATGTTGTCCTAAATGACTGATGATGATAAATATAATCCACTTGTGTGAAATCTCCGTATAAATCCACCTACTCTGTGATAGTCTCAGGGTTCTGCATCATGAAGACCAAGGAACACACAAGGCGGGTCCGTGATACTGTTATGGAGAAGTTTAAAGCTGGATTTGGATCCAAAAAGATTTCACAGACTTTAAAGGGAACCTGTCACCAGGGACCTCATTTTCATTAAAGACAGGTTGCAAAAGCCTATTACAGCTGCATTGCAAATACGTCTTTCTGCTTTCTCTAAGCATTTGCATTAGTATATAACTGTGTAGTCCTAGAAGTTGGGCTTTGGTTTGGATGCATTTCAAAAAAACAACATGCGACTTGTCTGTGCTACTCACTCCTCAGCTCTCAGCCCCCACCTTTGTGCTCCAGTAAAGCTCCTCCCTCCTGCTCCTTCAGAGAGGTCACTGCCTGGTCAGCTGACATCAGTGGGAGAGGGAGGAGTTGCACAGTAGCAAAGAGCTGAGCAGTATGCAGTAGTGATGGGAATTACGGCTCTTCTCAGTGAGCTGGCTCATTAGGCCCCGCTCACTAAGAATAGCCATCTCTTCTGGCTCCTGAATGGCTCCCTATTAAATATATAATAGGGAGCCGCAGGCTAGTCAGGTGCCCCGCACCACTCCACTTTTAACCCAATATTATTGGGTTAAAGGGGGCGTGGTGACCCGTTTAGGGGCGGGGTTTAGTGAGCCATCTCACGTCGAGGTCTTTGTCCCGGCTCATTCGCGAACGACCCAAAGGAATATTAGCACTGCATGTTTGATGGGCTTCTGTAACCAAAAATATGTCTACTTTTTCAGCCTATACACACTGGCTTGCTCTTTGTTAATGGCTTTTGCAACCTTTGTTAAGTGAAAATGAGGTCCCTGGTGACAGGTTCCCTTTAAACATCCAAAGGAGCCCGGACACAGCTTTATTCATAAAGAGGCACGTGTGAGATTGTGCTGGCGCTGAAACAGGAACGCCCCATGACGGCCCATTCCCCTGCCGTTCGCACCCCCCTTCACGCCCCCTAGGCGTGGATTGGACGAAATTGGAAAATAATCGCAAGTGCTAGTAATATGCTAGAATTTGCAAACATTTCTGACAGAATATCAACCGGCGTCCTGTGGCCTTTCTGGTCGGTTATATACCACCGTGCTATGTAGCCAGATAGTTTTTACCTGTCTTTTGGTTGCTGGCGTTTCTGCATTTACCTGCTGGTGTTTTTAAGTCCCAGTTGTGTTAATTTGTAACGCTAGCCCGGGTAAGCTGACCATCACCCGCAGGCAGGGACTAGATTGGCCTTAGAGGACAGTTTTCCCTTCCTAGTTTCCCTAGTTTTTGCTGCTCTCTTTATACAAGTTCCTGCTTTCTTGTAAACTGTGACAATTTCAGGGCTAGAAGTCCTGATAAAAACCCCCTCATGTATTCATCCAAAACATCAAGGGTGTTTATAGGAAGATTGGTGTTTCTATATTTTTTCACAAGTTTTACACTTTCATTAGTAATAATGTATTTTAAATTGTATCATTTTTATTAGTCTAATATTTTTTTTTTATTATTATTATTTTTATTTATTAGATTATTTTTTACTTTGTGTGCATGGGTTAGCAGAAGACATATAATATATATTATTTACAGATATTAGATAATAGAGATCTAATGGTAACAGCCCATTAGGTCACTCGGAGAGGAAAATGAGTATCTCAGGAGCAAATTGCATCAGGAATGTCCAGTATTCCGTAACATAATTACAATTTATTTACCGTATGTATGACAACACGTTAAAGGGAACCTGTCACCAGGAGACCCATTTTTAGCACTCTCCCCCGCCCCCGCAGAGCATAGTAAAAGTGATTTTGTATTAAAAATTGGTTTTACAGAAAAAAAAGATACGTTACATTGTACCTTTCATTAGCATGTGCTGTGTGACTAGGCAGTTGCCCACTGGGAGTGGCTGGAAAGGAGCAGTTTTCCCCCCACCTTTGGGAAATTGCTTCTCCATGTGACCTTTTCAAATATAAGAAAACACCCATCACTTGGCTTAGCGACGCCCCCTACTCCTCTACAGCCAATCCCGAGTGAGGGGAGTTATTCATGTATTTGAAAAGTTCACATGTTTCCCAAGGGTGTGGGGGGGGAGCTCCTTTCCAGCCCCTCCCAATTGGCAACTGCATAGTCACACAGCACATGCTAATGAAAGGTACAATGTAACATATCTTGTTTTCTGTAAAACCAATTTTTAATACAAAAACACTTTGGCAGTGTATGTACTATGCTCTGTGGGGGCTGGGGGAGTGCTAAAAATGGGTCTCCTAGTGACAGGTTCCCTTTAAGACAAACAATATGAGTGCTGCGATGGGAGATTTATTTGATAAAGGACTGACTAATTCAGTCTCTTGTCACAGTCCTGGATTGCATCCTGATCTCCTTGCTGACAATGTGTGCAGGAGTGTTCAGTGCCATCAGATATCCCACATGAATTAACAGGCTGCCATCACAGGGACCAGGCTCCAATCCAATTAGTTTATGTGGTATAGTCAGGAAGGGGTTAAACCTAATGAAACCAATTAGCTATATTAAATACAGATGACGTATATCAATTGGTTTTGCCTTTTAAGACTCTGTGTCTACCAATCATGTGGCTTCAAGCGGCCATTGTCTGGTAAAGACGTACAATATGTAGACAAATGCCTTTTTGTTAGGAGTCAACTAATAAGAAGTCAACCTCAGGGAGTCGTGCTACTGGGTCAGGCAAAAATCAGATCTTATTTGATGGGGAAACCTATAGACTTTCCTCTGTAGCAGATTCCGGCACACCATAAGAACACATAAAATTATTACTAACAATAGACTGCCCAAAAATTCGAAGCTTAAAAAACTCCAAATTATTTTTCACAAATCAATAGCTCTTGGGATGAGGAACAACTTTGCCTATTATCTTGATCACCTACTGTATGTGCAAGACTTTTCTTTAGCCTACAATTGCACTGACTTATCTCCTGGCTGCGCTGATTTATCTTATGATCTGTAGAGTTGCAAGATACGGACGAGAAAGGGGAGGGGCTGATGCTCCCTACTCAGGGAGTAAGGAAGGGGAGGTCATGTGACAGTGCTCTCTGTGTATAACAGTGGGGTAGTAGAGATGAGTGTGTTCAGTGCTGAAGAGGCAGGAGTCTCCTACACAGAATAGTGATGTACAAGATCTCCCTAGTTCCATATCAGTCCCTCCTTCTGTGACTCCTCAGTTCCTGCACACTGCACAGAAGCTATTCACCCACAGCACACGCCACGGTTGGCTCCATGTTTCAGTAGGCCCCGGGGTGATAGAGCCCCTTTGCAGTTAACACACATGGCAGAAATAAAAATTCAGAAACTAAAACAATCTCCGGTTCCCTAAAATATTTACTAGTTTATCAAAACAGCCCTCTCATTGTTATTCTATATAAAGCCCCCCTCACCCCTATAGATTTATTAGATACAGACCCCCTCACCAACATTTATTCCTTATGTACAGCCTTATGTGTGCCCCCCCCCCCCAGCAGCCCTGGGTCCCGACACTTGCCCAGGTATTCCCAGTGCAGGCCCCGGCCTTGACACAGCCTATACATTTGAAGTGACTGTTTCACTGCTGGTTTCTACTACTTATAACATGCTTATTACTCCTACATGTGATGAAAACTGCCAGGCTAGTCACCATATACTTCCTGTATGTACACTATACATTGTTCAGTGGATTTGCCGGTAAGAATCTCACTGGATATGCTGCTAAATTACTCAATGAGGTAACACAAGGTATCATGGGAAGTGAGGGCAACCTCAATTTGACTCCACTTCAGGGCAAATACAGGAAGAGTCTCTGACCTCTTCACTGCTGCTGAAGATTTTTTCTTACAAAGCAGAAAATACCATAATTTTGTTTTTAATGGTGAAATTTTACCACCTGCGGCTCCTGCCTCATTGTGATCCTCCAATGTCATGTATATTAAAAGGGGTTGTACCAAGTTTGATAACCCCAATCTAAATTCGGGTCTGACTGTTGTGAGCCCTGCGATTCTCACTAATTGATTGAGCAACAGGCTGAGCATCCATCCTCCTGCTCCATTGCAAAGTTGCAAAGCACAGACCTCAGCTATCTCTAGCAATCCCATTCACTGTGCATGAGATTATCCTATACTTTGCAATTTCCGATGCTGCCAAAAAATGGAATGGAGCCGCCCCTTAATTATTGAGAACGGGACCCCAATTCTCATGATCCGACGGCTGAGACCCACACCCATTGTTATCAAGTATTCTGTGTAGAGGGGACAACAAACAAAAAATGCAAAAACTTGCATCACAAAAAGTTGTCTCCAAAGTTTGTTTATACTATATGACTCATTTCTGCCCCAGGAGGCTATGCTCATAAGTGTACTAATGTTTCCCATAGGGGCCTCTATCACAGATTCCTTTACCAGACCATCTATTCCTGTATTAGGACTTCTTCATCCAGCAAAATTATGGACGTCACTTCAGATCTCCGCTCAACACTCTTATCCTCATTGGAAGCCGGTTTGTAGAATCCATTGGGTTTGCAGTTTAGCTGTTCTGTTCATGAAACAGAATAAATGGGAACTCTGACAGGGATGTGAACATTACGACCACTGCAGACTGCAGGTAGGGAATTCACAGCAATATCTTCTGATTTCACGTAGAAAGAAATCCATAATCTGCCATTTAGACACACAGGCAATTTAGCTATTGGAGTCTCACCCTCTAATTTCCATACAATTTAGGAGGTAGAAGAAATCTTCTATCATTTGACTATATATTCAGCATTATGGATGATGAAGCATGGGCATCACTCTTATTACCTATTCCCATATAACACTTATGTCAGACTCAATAATAATTAAATAGAACAAATAGAATAAGACCCACTCTCCGCACTGTAACCAGAGCCACTCCATCACCCTGTCCTGCACTAACCACAATTGTCAAATGGTTTTACTGCCAGCAACAAATCCATTGGCACAAGCGATGCTATCTCATCTAACACAGATTAAATATTGAACATTCTTCGATAACACTGACTACCTAAGCAAAATCAACATCTCTACCTTTATCTATGGCTACAATAAGTCAATAAAGCGTGTTTTGTCACATGCTCTTACCTGGAAATCCATTTTCCCTATTACAGTCATGGCTATTTTGTTGTTTATGTTATTAATTTTACATTGTAATACAGAATTGTAAAAAAAATAAAATAAAAATAAACATTAAATTCTCTTTTTACTTTTCAGCTCATTTCATATATTAATGGAGAGCTGCAGAAATAACAACCTTCAATGTGATGAATAGTGGATACTTCCAGATTCTAATGATGTAATAACAGATCTTATGGAGGGAGATGAACTAAGGTTTAAAACTAATGGCCCTGCTACATTTGAGTTAGCTCTAGGAGAGAAGTTTGGACAGTCTTTACTGTTTCCTCAGCCTACCTGTACACAACATCTGTGTGCAGTTCTTGGGCCAAAAATAATGGTTCCGCAGACCGTTGTTTGCGCCTCGACTGTGATCTGTAATGTGAGCTTTGCTCAACCACCAATAACAACAGAAAAAGACTGGCCTAGCTGGGAACTAAGGAAGAAATAGGACCAGCCCTAACTTTTGCGGCTCCGGTTGCCCGCCGGTTTCCATGTAATGTGTAAGGAGGATTTTAAACAATAAAGTCTTAGGCCACTAAGACCATGACCAAGTTTAAAAATAGACAAGAAGCCAATGACATCATTTAAGCCAACCTCCCATTTGACATATAGATGACATGTAGGCCATTTCTGCAGACGAGGAAGGAGAAAACAGGCTAAAAATGGCTTAAAAACACAAAGCAAAAACAAACCTACAAGCTCTAGTTTGTGGACAGAGGACAGAAACGTTTGTGTGAAATTAGCATTGTACTGTACTGTCTGGTGCTGTGTAGTAAGACTGCACGCACATGACGTGTGCAGTTTTATGGAATGCAAATAATGGTCCCGTGGACTTCAGTATCATTGGCTCGTGGGCCGATTACTATTGCAAATTACTACCCAGGAAACTGGAATAGGACCTGCTCTAATTTTTCACCAAAGACAGGTTGCAGGACCATGTTTCCCCCATTGCCCTTCATAAGCATTTGTATTATAATATAATTGTGTGCTATAACTTACCTTGCACCCTGACAAAATCCTCTATTTAGTCGGGCGTCAGGCTTTGGTTTGGATGCATTTCAAAAAATAACACATGACTTGTCTGTGCTGCTCCCTCCTCAGCTCTCAGCCCCCACCTTTGTGCTCCTGTACAGCTCCTCCCTCCCCCACTGATGTCAGCTCACCAGGCTGTGAGCTCTGTGAAGGAGCAGGTTTTTTGAAATGCATCGCAATCCCTGGGACTAAACAGAGGAATCTGTCAGGGTGCAAGGCAAGTTAAAACACACAATTATATTGTAATGCAAAAGCTTAGAGAAAGCAGAAAGGAATATATGCAATGTAGCTGTAATGGGCTTTTTCAACCCGTCTTTAGTGAAAATCAGGTCCCTGGTGACAGGTTCCCTTTAAATGGAGAGTGTAACAGAAAGCCCAGATGTAGGTGTGAACTGGGTTTAAGTCTGACAGAATAACTAATATCACACAGTATACACCAGATTCTATGTAGTGACATGAACTGTATCTTTTGTTAAACTTTGCTAGAGCTTTGACACAGCCCTTTTATTGTAATGTCATATTTGAAAAACGACAGACTATTACTGTGTGCAAGAAAGCTGGTACACACCAGCAAAATATCTAGTGCATATTAGCCCCTGACAAGTCACTGCCCCCTTTTTGGAATCATTTTGAAAAGTGTCAAGAAAGGAACCAGCTTAAAACTTAGAACAAATGATTGGGAATTTTTCAAAACTTATTTGCGCCAGAAAGTGCAGCTTATACTTATTGGAATCAAGAATTACAGCAGATGAGGACCAGAGACATTTTTATGTACATTCTCTAAGCTCTGTCCAAAAAAGTGTGAAGGTGTCATAGGGATATCTGCAGGGACTGCTTCTGCTCATCCACATGAGAATTCAGCAGTGGGTATTGCTGAAAACAACAGCAAAAGATGCCGTAAGCAGAATATATTATGCTGTAGGTGATAAATACAGAGAATTTCTACCACTGCGTGTAATGTACATAGATCCTTCTTAACCCCATGCACAAGCAGTCATCCAGTCTAAAAAGAAATGAGACATATAAGCCAAGCGTGTACGTTCTCAATAATAACCAGTTCACAGATATGATATGTATAGGGACCCTGATGACTTCTTTAGACATCCAATGGATAATTTCATACATCTGTTTCAAATAATATCTTTTAGCAATGGAAAACAAAAAAAGTTACATTTCTAGATACATCATTAAAAGTACTGCCTGACTTAAGGGGGTTTTGCAGTTTCCGCAAAAACATTTTATTGGTTGTATAATGAAACGTTATATGTTCCAATATGCTTTCTGTATCAATTTGATAACTTTCTAGACTTGAGTCATTCTGTAGGAAGCTTCATTGTTTACTTCCTGTCTATAAAACAGGTTCCTGGGACCAGTGATATAATTAGCGGTGCACCTGTGTGACATTACAAGCTCAGGAATATAATGAGCCGTGCACCTGTGTGACATCACATGACCAAGGTGCACCTATGTGACATTACATGACCAGGGATATAATGAGCCGTGCACCTGTGTGACATTACATAACCAGGGATATAATTAGCCATGCACCTGTGTTACATTACATGACAGGTTTTTATCGACAAGATGTAACAATAAAGCTTCCTATTGAGAAAGCAGAAATCTAGAAAAATGAGAGTGGTGCACCTAGGTGACACTACATGACCAGGGATATAATGAGCCGTGCACCTGTGTGACATCACATGACCAGGGTGCACCTATGTGACATTACATAACCAGGGATATAATTAGCCATGCACCTATGTGACATTACATGACCAGGGATATAATGAGCCGTGCACCTGTGTGACATCACATGACCAGGGTGCACCTATGTGACATTACATAACCAGGGATATAATTAGCCATGCACCTATGTGACATTACATGACCAGGGATATAATGAGCCGTGCACCTGTGTGACATCACATGACCAGGGTGCACCTATGTGACATTACATAACCAGGGATATAATTAGCCATGCACCTATGTGACATTACATGACCAGGGATATAATGAACCGTGCACCTGTGTGACATCACATGACCAGGGTGCACCTATGTGACATTACATAACCAGGGATATAATTAGCCATGCACCTATGTGACATTACATGACCAGGGATATAATGAGCCATGCACCTGTGTGACATCACATGACCAGGGTGCACCTATGTGACATTACATAACCAGGGATATAATTAGCCATGCACCTATGTGACATTACATGACCAGGGATATAATGAGCCTTGCACCTGTGTGACACAGGATGTAACAATAAAGCTTCCTATTGAGAAAGCAGAAATCTAGAAAAATGAGAGAAACTGATACAGAATGTATTATATAACATTGTATGACTTTTCATTACACAAACAACAACATTTATTTGTTGAAATGTGTCAACCCCCTTTAGAGACAAAGCTGCTTTATCTCTCTTCAATGGCACAACAGCCTTAAAGGATATCTACCACCAGGATGAAGGTTTGCAAACCAACCACATTGACTTATTGATGTGTGTACCCTCTGGCAGGATCTGCTCTTCTTTTACCTTCTTATGTCCTTGTTTTTACAAAATAAACCTTCTAAACGTATGCAAATGAGCCTGAGGGGCTCTAACCTCACTAGGTGTTGATTGAGTCACAGAGAGGACACACACCAGTATGTCAGTGTGCTGGGTTTACAGTCCTTCATCCTGGTGGTAGATGTCCTTTGATGTCCTAATGGTGCTTCCAGTACTGGTATGGACAGTCTGGGGATCAGGTAAGTGTGTCTCAGTTATTTTAACATATAACTGCATTAAATCAGCTTTGGGTTTGAGTTATACTAACATTTTGATGTTCCATTCTCCAATTCTTCTCCAGCAAATGGCAAATCTTTAGTAACCCGAAAATCTGAGCTTTCTTTCAGTACATCTAATGGAGGGGGGGGGGGGGGGCTCAGATATCTGCACAACCCCTGAACTTGACTAAATTCATTTGGGGGGCAGAAGAGGGTTCACACGGCAGTAAATATATATGGAATCATATAAAGTGGTAATTATTCTGTTTGGTAGCACGCAGCTCTGGACCTCAGACACATTACAAGTATATTATGCATACATGTGAAGAAAACAATAACAATACCCATGGCAGATCTTGCCAAAACAATTGCATTTGGTTCATTCTATTTGCAGGCAAATTTTTTGTGCTGTTGGCTGAATATAGATTTCTCGGACACCTGCTCTCCTTGTATAATGTGCAATGAATATTTTTAGTAATGTTTACTCTCTAAATACGATTTAAAGAGGCACTGCAGATTTTTTTTTTGCATATTGTGGAGTATTGACTATTATTACTACAGAATAATATCAGCCTCTTATTTCTACCTACTGTAGTTAATGGAAATGTATCAGTCTGTCTATGCCAGAATTCTAGAGTACTTCGGGAAACTCAGTACCAAAATCCCTCTCCCATCAAAATTAATAGGAGGCACCATAGTGCAGCATGTCAGATATTGGGTACCCAGTATTTGATGCAGGATGTGCTGCTGTGTGCACAATCCCTTACCCTGCACTTAGAAAGCTACTAAGTGATAAGGACAGTAATTCTTATGTGATAGCTCAGGTCTGTCTAGTCTGCCTCCTGCTTTTGTTTTTCCCTGTTAGGTCTTACAAGCAGAAGGCAGGAGTAAAGCTGCAGCTCTCACAGAAATACACTAGGAATCAAAAGCTTTTATAGAAGGACAGTGGGAATTACAGAGATTTTTAACCCTTTAGCTAGACAGAAAAAAATGGACTTATGTGTTGCATCACTGCGCTCCTGTTGAGGGGGCAAACATCATGAGACCAACAATGATGGCAGCAGCTAATAGGAAGGTGACAGAGTGCTGCCATAAGGGGTCTGATAGATGATGGTGTCATTCCTTAGTACACAAGCAGTTGACCACACAAGGAGACTTAAATCCTGCTTACATGGGAGAGCAAACATTAGAGAAGTGGTCACATAACCCGGCTGACCATAATAAAGTGCATGAATAAACTACATGAAAGAAATCTACCGTCAAAATTAATCATTATAAACCAGGGACCCTTACTCATAGATCCAGGCACAGGGACTGTGGTAATCTTCTTATATGTGTTATCCATGCCCTCCTTCCTTCTCAAAATCAACTTTTTAAATGATGCTAATGAGCCAGAAGGGTCCCTGTGGCATTACCAGTGCCTCTCCCTGCTGTTTGTTCACAAGAAGTTACACCGTCTCAGCCCCCCCCCTTCCCTTATGTAATCTTGCATCACACAGTGGGAGGTGAGAAGTGCTTCTTGCCCACTGTAACAGCCTATGAAGCTACAGCAGGGAGGGGCTCTGTTAATGCCCCCAGAGCCCTTCTGCCTCAATAGCATAATTGTAAAAGTTGATGTTAGAAGGAAAGAGGCCATGGATAACACATATAAGACGATTACCACAGTAAGTGGCCCTGGTTAATCCACGCTTGATTTTGATGCTAGATTTTCTTTAATTAAACTATGCAAATTACAACAAACCTTGTACTGTATATACCAATAGAAAAGGGGAAATGACATCTAGCGCATGTTACCTGCAAACAACTCAGTAAGGGTTAAATGAACACTCCAGGTAAAGCAGATACAGTGTTATACCTAATGCAGGGTCTGAGAGATGCTGTGCGGCTCAAGGAATTGGTTTTCTTTCATACCCTGTATGATGCCTCATCCCTACCAATACCAAGTATCACAACGAATATGAGTTTTATCCAAGAGCTTCCTTGATACTAAATATTTTTGTAAGACAATATGGTATTATGTTACACATTACAGAAGCTTTTCTCATTACAACAGAGGAAAGTGAAGTCGTTAGTCATGAGCAAGCTGTTACATTCTTGTATGCAATGTGCTTGGGGAATATCTTTTGAGTCCTGCATCAGGAGAGGAACAGAGTGTCTACAGCTCCAAACTACTAATGACCTACCCATGGTATAGGTGATGGTCGGGGGTTACGGCACACAAGCCAAACAGCTGTTTCCCATTATGGACAGATCTGTGAGGAAACAGCTCCATCCATATATTAGTGGCTTTTCTGGCTCACTACAAGTGCAACTCTAATGGAGCAGAACTAGAGTAGTATCTAAAGAGGGGACAGTCACTAGTACACTATGGACTGAGTTTTTTTGTTTTGGTACCATAAGTGTTGTTGGACCACCACTTCTCACTTTTTGTTATTAGTCATTAATAGTTTGGGGTCGGAAAACCCATTTAAAGGGAACGTGTAACCGGATTTTATCACACTAAACTACCAGCCCCTCAGGTAGGGTGTGAAATGTCAGATTTTGCATAAAAAGAGTCTTTAAAGGGTGCAGTAGGAGTGTTACTTCAGATGCCCCTTTCTTTGGTTCTATAGTACCAAGAAAAATACTGCTAGTGTCATATTAAAGATAAGAATCTCATCCACACCAGGTTTGTGCTTCTAAAAGCTTCAAAACCAGAGATACGGGCAGTTAAAAAGAAGATGGGAATTGGAATTTGTCTGCAGCTTGCATCTCCAACTATACTTGAATCTATAGTTGTGTAGATCACAGAAGCATAAGCCTCAAAGATGAGATTCTTATGTTTAATATGACACCATATGCATATTTCTGGGTACTATGGAACCGTAGATAGGGACCTCTTAAGTAACTATCCCTCTGCAGCCTCTAAACTTGACTGATCTCAGATCAATATGACTCTTCTCTGCTCATTTCCCCATGACTTTAGAGGAGATTTTTTTTTAAAGGTAAAAGAGTGAAATTTTGCATAAAAGATGGAATTCTACCTGCGGGTGTGAGTTGTGTAATATATTATAACCGGTGACAGGTTACCTTTAAGGTAACGGATCCCAACAAGATCACTTTAACACTAAAAGAAGGCTCCATAGTAGAAGATGGTAAAGAGGGGTCCTTTAAGAAGGGAGAGTGACATAAAAGCTATGAACCCCTTGAAGAAAGGGGGCTCAGCTCACCTTGCTAATATTTGGTAGGACTATCCTGCAAAGGGGTGACAAATCACCCTAAAAGCAATAGAAATAAGGTGACGGGTGAACAAACCCTTCTCCATAAAGGGACCCTCTCTTCTATGTACCCCATTATTTTACAGGCTCCATTAATTTTAAGGGTAACACAGTATTCCTGATGGTAAAAGAGGAATATGGAAAAAAGGGTCTACAATTTTTATGATATTGTGCTCATTGTAGACAGCCATGTGATATAGGGAGACTTACAGGCAAAGCTTCCAGGAAAAACCTATGCAAAGACCTTTCCCCTTGTACTCATTGTTACACTACAATGACCTGATGATGATTGAAAACCAACTAAAATTCTTGCTGAACCCAAACTGTCCACTACTCTTCCCTACACTAATCGCTAAAAGTGAAAACCACATCAAATGAAACCATTTGTTCACGTTAAATCATATAAGATGGTGGTAAATTGTCACAACCGATGACAATGTATACTTTGGGCATCATTGGAGCCCCCTCTGTTTAAAGGGGTATTCCTATAATAGCAATGTAATAGGAATAGAGATGAATGGAAAAATATTGGCCATACCTGCCACTGGATAGGATTAAAGGATAATAATAATAATAATTAAAATACATAAAGGGTCCGGGGATTTTCTCTGCAGTTTCTCACTGAATTAAATATCAGTCACAGATTATAATGGAGCATTTAGCCTCATAACCAAATTCTCCCCGGCTCCATAAATGATTGGATCTAATAATTTTCCATTCTGAATGAATTAACGTTATGTCAACTCCAGGAATCCTGCACGTCACTGATATTTATCTGCCCCTGTCACGTCCCCTCCAACTCCAGTGAGCGCTTTATCCTCAGCCTGATTTGATAAATTGTAGGATTTTAACTATAAATGGGAGTATAATGGGATCGTTATGAATAAGTATCAAGGAACCTTTCACCCAAAGAAACCACAACCCTCCGCAATCTGCTACGGATTCAAAGCAGCAGCATCTTCATGTCTGACGCGTGCTGGGAAATTAATTGCTCCGATTATAACTTCCATCGTGTCATGTATTCAGGTAGAGTGTAAGCTCTGTGACACAGATACCCATCGTACATGTGAGTAGTGAATGAATGGCTCTCATTATAATCCATTATAATTCTTATGTCATATCATATATAGTATATATTTCCTTCCTGGCTACAGTTCGATACATTGTATCCATTATCTCCACTACGTAGCGGATACCAGCAACATATGGATATAATAATAAAGAGAGTGACAGAAGGAAAAACCAATGTAATTAGGGAACATATTGGAAGATAATACAGAACATCCATCCATGGACACTCCCGGGCATGTATCCATTCATGAATATGCTGCAACATACAGTATGAATGGAGTAAGGTTGTGTTCACACACACACACACATCAGAAGTAAACATGTTGTATGCCCGATGCTAGGAAACATCACTGGATGCCAGAAATATTCCCATTAGGATCCGTTTTGCCCCCTCTTAAAACCAATACATATCGATTTCTGTCAAAATGGCAAATATTTTACAGTATAAAGTAGGTTGGTAGTTATGTCAATATCTTAGCCCCCTGTAACAATATGTTGAGGGGGACAGTGTTGATGACTGAAGGAAAGCATAATACACCATAATAATAATAATGCTATAACTACTACTAGACCCAGACCACACTGATGACACCACCACCACCACCAGATCAGCACTACCAATACAGCGCCCCCTGGCGGCACACCTTATAACTACTCCATGGCACAGGTTATCAGCAACAGGTGTGTCAGCGCCCCCTGTGTGTAGCCCCCGGTATGACACTCACCTGTCGTTCTCCTTGATGGAGCTGAGGCAGGTGGGGGCTTGTGTTTGGTGTAGCCTGCAGGTGGCCAGGTGCTTGTGGTGCTCCTCCTGCAGGCTGCTCTTCTCATTGTACAGGCTGCTCACTTGCTCCTCCAGCTCATCAATCCTCTTTTTCTGCTTCTCCAGAAGCTCCTGTTGGGTCTCAATGATCTTGTTGAGCTCCTTTAGGTATTCCGCTGCCCGGCATGGACTTTCTGCCGGGGGCTCCATGTTGTCAGTCCCCCGGTGCCCCTATGTCCACATGCCAGGGCAGTGCTGCTAGATGCCAGGGCAGGACAAACTCCTGGTATCCCGGGTGTTCACCGTAATTCCGCCATTTCCCTCAGTCCGCTGTTGGCGGGTGTGCAGGGTGAGGGCTCTGCACTTGGGGTGCTGAATGGCGCGGGCTCCGGGGTGCTACTGGGAGACGCTGGTGATGACTGGGAGAAGCTGCTGGTGACTGGGATACTGTCCCCGGGATGATGGAGCTAAGGGCTGGGCTCATTAGCTGGGGGCTGGGAGATGAGGAAGGCGGGAGAGATGTGAGGCTGCTCGGGTCTGCTCCAGTCACTGCTGGAGGGAGATCACAAAAACCTGGAGATGAGGGGGTGACAGCAGCATATGAGGACCCCCGGTCACCCCAAGAAAGTACTGAGGGTACACACCCCACAATAAACCCAGCCCTGCAAATCCACCTCAGCAAAGTGTCCGTACTGTAATAATACCACCATACAGTAAGGACACACTACTGCTATACTGCGGTGTTATCTATTCCTATAGGGACAGACTAAATCCAACGCTACAAATCTGCCTCAGAAACTGTACATACTGTAATAATACCACCATACAGTAAGGACACACTACTGCTATACTGCGGTGTTATCTATTCCTATAGGGACAGACTAAATCCAACGCTACAAATCTGCCTCAGAAACTGTACATGGTATAATAATACCGCCATACAGTAAGGACACACTACTGCTATACTGCTGATAAAGGTGTTATCTAGTCCTGTAGGGACAAACTAAATCCAACGCTACAAATCTGCCTTAGAAACTGTACATACTGTAATAATACCACCATACAGTAAGGAAACACTACTGCTATACTGCAGATAAAGGTGTGATCTAGTCCTATAGAGACAGACTAAACCCAGCCCTGCAAATCCACCTCAGAAACTGTACATGGTATAATAATACCGCCATACAGTAAGGACACACTACTGCTATACTGCTGATAAAGGTGTTATCTAGTCCTGTAGGGACAAACTAAATCCAACGCTACAAATCTGCCTTAGAAACTGTACATACTGTAATAATACCACCATACAGTAAGGAAACACTACTGCTATACTGCAGATAAAGGTGTGATCTAGTCCTATAGAGACAGACTAAACCCAGCCCTGCAAATCCACCTCAGAAACTGTACATACTGTAATAATACCGCCATACAGTAAGGACACACTACTGCTATACTGCAGATAAAGGTGTGATCTAGTCCTGTAGGGACAGACTAAATCCAACGCTACAAATCTGCCTCAGAAACTGTACATGGTGTAATAATACCGCCATACAGTAAGGACACACTACTGCTATACTGCTGATAAAGGTGTTATCTAGTCCTGTAGGGACAAACTAAATCCAACGCTACAAATCTGCCTCAGAAACTGTACATGGTGTAATAATGCCGCCATACAGTAAGGAAACACTACTGCTATACTGCAGATAAAAGTGTGATCTAGTCCTATAGAGACAGACTGAACCCAACGGTGCAAATCCACCTCAGAAACTGTATATACTATAATAATACCACCATACAGTAAGCACACACTACTGCTATACTGCAGATAAAAGTGTGATCATCATCTAGTCCTAGAGAGACAGACTAAACCCAACCTTATAAATCCAACTCAAAAACTGTATATGTTGTAATAATACTGCCATAAAGTAAGGACACACTACTGCTATACTGCAAAGGCTTACGGCGGGGCACAAGTGTTGTTGTATGATAAATCCCATATATGTTGTAATAATACCGCTATACAGTAAGGAAACACTCAAGTCTTATTGGATCAGGATAATCAGCGCTGCATTTCAACCTCGGAAAGATGCACATTCTGTAATAATACCGCCATACAATAAAGAAATTCTTATGCTACAGTGGAAATAAAAGTGCTATCTAGTCCTGTGATAAACCCAGCCCTGCAAATCCACATCAGAAAAATGTACTTTCTGCAATAATACTGCTATACGTTAAAGAAATACTTCTGCTATAGTGCAGATAAAAGTGTTATCTAGCCCTATAAGGATAATCAAAGCCCTGCAAAAACAACTCAGAAAAATCTATATCCTCTAATAATACCCCCATACAATAAACACTACTGCTATACTGAAGATACAAATGTGATCTAGTCCTATAGAGACCAGATGAAACCAACGCTACAAATCCACCTAAGAAAAATGTATATGCTGTAATAATACCGCCATACAATTAAAAAAAAACAATACTGCTATTCTGCAGGTAAAAATGTTATATAGTCCTAGATGGACAAGATAAACCCAGCCCTGCAAATCCACCTCAGAAAAATTCATAGTAAATTTATGCTGTAATAATACCGCCATACAGCTAATAAATACTACTGCTATAACACACGAAGTGTTATATTGTCTTTAAGCGCCCACCACACGGACGAGGCACTAAGTTTGCTGCCTATGGTGCCTCATGAAGAGCCGCCACTGCTATTAGAACTAATGTAAAGGGAAAGTATAATAATTTCCGCTAATCTGGGACTTATCTAAGCTACATTCAGACACACCACAATATATCACATACTAAAGTAATTGTTGCACCCCCAGAAACCACATGGACACAGTGACCACATGACTAGTGCACTGCAAATCCCTGCAAAAAAGGACTGTATAAGGCTACATTCACACTGCCATATGGGGGACGTATATATATGGGCGATGTATATACAGCCTATATACTGCCCCCATAGATGGCAATGGCCGCATGGAGAGTGTGGTACCGCTCCGTCCCGAACAAGGGGAAAAGATAAGACATGTCCGTACAGCCGTACACCATGCATCTCTATGGAGAGGGGAGGGGTCACGCGGACGTAGCTGCACATACAGTACATTCGTGTGAATTTGGCCTAATACAGATTTTTCTGCAAATACAGAATGGAGTTTTTCTTTCTGTTGGCTTCATGTACATGACCGTGTGCTGGGAGGCTGCGCCACAAATCTGGTTCAAAATAAGACCCGCATCCAGGGTTGGCTCCAGGTTTCAATAGGCCCCTGGGCGACAGACCCTCAGTAAGCACGTTTGCAGTGAACTCACATGGCAACATTAAAAATTCAGAAACTAAAACGTTCCCCTGTTTCCTAGAATACTCCCTAGTTTATCGTCAGGTTTATCAGCCCCCTCATGGAAATTTTATATACAGCCCCTTATGGTTAATTTATATAAAGCCCTCCTTACCCCTTATGGATTCATTAGATACAGCCCCCATCACCCCATGGATCCCTTATATACATTCCTTATGTGGGGCCCCCCCCAGCAGCCCTGGGCCCCAGCACTTGGCGCCGGCCTTCAGTTGAAACACATAAGTGACTGGGACAAGCTTGTTCTGTATGAGTTGTGTTTCAAAACGCAATTCAACCGGAAGGTATGATCAGAGCCCAAGTCTTGAGGCTGGATACTTGTTCCTCATCACCAGGGTTATACAAGGAATGACTACAATCATGCGCTGGCCGGATTTCATGGACCAACCTTAGTGCCAGGAATGGGTGTCCGTGAATCATAGTGATATATGATGCAAGGAATCCCTTTTTCCTTGCAGAACAGCAGCACCAAGCTGATCCTAGGTGTCAGGGTCCCAGCAATCAGGCCCAGTTCACACCTGTCCTATAAAGCATTGTGTATGGAAGTGAAACTTCTGTCATACTTCCTCTGTTTACAATGAGAAAAACATGTGAACAACAGCGCTATTATTTCTGCTATAAATATCCTAGGGGCAGTTCAAATGCAGTGTGTGAACAGAGCCTTAACAAACTGGCTCTGTGTGCACCGGACCGAATGCAGAACTTCTGAACGGATGTGCAGAGTGAAGTTCAGCACTAAATCCAGCAGAAACCAGGGGCGTCTGAGGCCGCGGTCACACGTACCGCTAAGCGTCCGTTCATAACGCGACGCTAGCGCACAGGGGGAGGTCTGAGGCCCGAACGCACATGCTTTTCCAGAGAAACGCATGCGATCGGTTTAACAATCGCATGTGTTTCCCTGGAAACGCATGTGCATTCGGGCCGAGGACCTCCCCCTGTGCGCTAGCGTCGCGTTATGACGGACGCTTAGCGGTACGTGTGACCGCGGCCTTAGGCTGGGTTCACATCACATTATTTGTATACGCTAAAGAACACAACATATAGCGTACACATTGACAAATAGAGGCAGTTGGAGTCATAGTTGTTGCCTCTGTCTAGCCACTAAACAATGAAGGATGGAAAGAGGTAGCAAGCGACGTCTCTCATCCTACAGCCTCCAACTGAGCAAACGCATGTGCTCAGCGGGGGCAATGGACGGCTATGGGAAGCAGACACTGTGGCGCTCATTTACTAAGGGTCCGAATGCCGCACTTTCGTCGGATTTCCCGAATATTTTTGTTTTGCGCTGAATTGCCCCGGGATTTTGGCGCACGCGATCGGATTTTGGTGCAACGGCGCCGGCTTGCAGGTGACCAAAAAATCGGGGGGCAGGCCGTCGGACAAGCCGCGGACTTTAAAAAAGGATTTGTGTCGCAAGATCAAGCACTCACATGCACCAGGAAGTAGCAGGTGAACTAGGGCGGACCTCGGCACAACAGCGACACTTGCAGGAACTCGGACGCACAATGTTAATGAATCACGCCGGGCCCGAATCCTCGCCGGACAACGCCACGCGGGTTCGCAACGGGACCAGGTAAGTAAATCTGCCCCAGTGTATTGCATGCGGCAGAACGTTGTCGGAATCCTCCTGTCCAATAACTTGCTTGTATTCACCAATTTCGATCGTTATCCCCTCTCCCCAGGATAAAAATCTGATTGGACTGGGTCAGACTTCCATATGCATTTGTTTCACCTAATCTGATGTCATTTCAAGCAAAAATCTTCTCCAAATCTGCATCATAGTAAAGATTTGCCGCCGATTTGATGCAGATTTCCACATGCCCATAGACTTCAGCATACAATAAATGCGTGCAAAAATCTGCTAGGACACACCAAGTTGATGGTGCGTTCACACGTTGCATTTCGGCCTGTGTTTTCATTGCAACTGAAACGCATTACAACAGCTGAGGAGAGGTGATTTACCTAATTAGTTTACTGTTTACATTTGTTAACGTAATGTTAAAGCATGCATTACCAAAACCCATGTGTTAACATCACTTTACGATGCGTTTTGTAAACGCAAATGTTGACAGTAATGTAACTAGGCAAATCACCTCTACTCAGCTGTTGTAGTGTGTTTCTAATTCAATGAAAACAACCACAACACGACATCTGAACGCGCCTTGAATAATCATTATTTTATTCTTTGCAACAATAGCTAATACGCAGCTTTTTCCAATTCACATTCACTTTAATGCTACTGTATTATGCTGCATATTTTTCACCATGATAATCGGCAATGCGAGCCTACTGTGGAATCATCTCCGCTTTATGTATTTTACTTCTTTTAACCAAAGGAAAATATGTGAAATAATTTCATCAGAAAAAAAAAAGCTACAAACTGGAGCAATCAAACATTAATGTGAACACGCCCTGAACGAGTGTTATCGTATTTGAATAATTAGTATCACATCAATGTAGAACTTGACAAATGCAAACAAAACAAAACACCAAAAAAGAAGGTTAAAATGTAATTGGCATCAACAGCGCAAGGAAATAACAAGCGTACAGTATATCTGAAAATGCACTTCAAACTCCTCTGGGAAGTTTCTGTAACATTCCTTCATACGAGGCCTCCTTAGATTATCAGCTGATGTAGGAGGAACTGCACTTTGATGTTAAGACGAGAGCATTTTAATGACTCCTGGGTGTCTGTTTTTCTGCTTACTATGTACATATCACATGGCTTGCCAGTGATTTACTCATCTACACGTGACCTATCGCCATGTAATTGAGGTGGCATGATGATGAGCGAGGAATCCGCAGGGATTCGGAGAGGAGCTTGTGTTTCTGTTCCAGGCATCTCCATATAATAGGAGAGCACCAGGGAAGATATTTTGATTGAAATCTATCAGATGCTTTCAGAAAAGCCAAGTCATTAGTGATTCTGATACACCGTCCCATAATCAACCGTATACAAGGTCTATAGCGACTCTGTGGCCGAGCTCCCATAGGAGGTAGTCAGAGGCTAATCCACTGCAATTACTGGAGCAACAAAGTAAATGAGATTTGATAAAATTTCATCCACATCATCCAAAAGAAAAAAGAACCCACAGTGAAACCTGAGCTGTGCCATGGGTCTTTACTCCATAGCCATGTAATTGCAGAAGGACCCAATTTTGGCATATTTTTGGGGGCATTGCAATTAGTTATTTTTCCTTGTGAATAATCAGTAGCAAATACATTGTAGCCTAAGGGTGATGTCACACATGGAGTTTTTAGACCGTTTTTGGGCCGTTTTTAGTTGCGTTTTCAGATCGTAAAAAACGCATGCGTTATTGACCAGTTTGAATTAAGATAATTGGTAATGTAATGTACGTTCTATGTACAGTAGATGGATCGATGACCCACTAGATAACAGACATAGCAAACCATTTCTTCAAGGGGTTGGTATAAATGCATGGTTTAATTGTTGTCTAAGTGTGGAACAGTGTTACAAGGCAACATGTAACCCTATTTTATAATAATTGATGGTTGAATAAGTTCTATTCAGAGCTGTAAAAAAAAAAATCTTTCAAATATTTGTGGTATCGCCAGAGAGACATCTCTCACCTACTCATCTGGCCCTGAACATTCCCCCTGTAACTGAATAATCAAATGTACATGCGTCTTTAAGACGCACATACATCTGATCGGGAAAGCAGTGCTGCACAGTTAGGGTGATGCCACACATGGCGTTTTTGGTCCGATTTTGAGCATGCGTTTTCAGTCCATTGAAAAACACTTGTGTTTTTTAAACCGAACCCGTTTTGACCGTTTTCCATGCGTTTGGCTTCTTACAACCTGTTTATCTATTAAGATAATTGTGAAAAACCGACAAAAACGGATGCATTTTAAAAACGGACTGAAAGCACATGCTTAAAAAGGGACTAAAAACCCATGCTTAAAAATGCGACCTTTGGCATCAGCCTTCCACCTGTGCAGGCCATCTGTTGGATTCCGGCAGTGCAATGATACTGCACGCTGCCAATATCCACAGGAGGGTGGAAAGACTTGTTCTTTTGACTGCTGAATACTGGGGGCAGGCGCTGTCACTAATGTGGGCATCATGACGACTATTGGCAAAATTACAGTAGCAAACAGTAACAATCTTTATGGTTACCGGTCACCACAACAGGAGGAACTGTATGAAAAAGGTTGCGGTATTAGGATGGTTGAGAACCACTGCCTTTTGGGCTTTCTCTGCACTGATAACCCTGCTCCAGCGTTCTGGTTGGTATTAGATGCAAAGAGCTGTGCATGGATCAGGGAAATGATATCCAAATTATTAACCCAGTTTACCTACCACAGAGGAAAGAGGTGCCTCTGACGATGGACCTCACCCACCTACTTCCTGTATTTAATCTAAGGCCCCTTCCACACTAGCGTTGCATTTCACGTCAGGGTGCAATGCGTGAAAAACTGACGTTTTTGGCTGCGTTTATGTTCCATTCTTCCTTGGAGTCATTAGCGTTTTTGCGTTTTTCACGCGCGTGTTGTTCACGTTTTTTTGCGTTTTCGGTGCGTTTTTACACGCGTTTTTTTAAGTCAATGGGACTTTTTCAAAGGGACCATGGTTCGGGAATAAAATGTTTTATTTAATTGAAAAAGAATGTCTTCTGATAAGATAGCAGATGTATGCAAACATCTACAATCTTTTCTTCACTGTTCCGCGCGCGTATATTATCTCCCGACAAGTTAGCAGATGTGAAGAACAGTGAAGAATAGAATAAAAACAGTGAACACAGGGTCATTTAAGTGAAAAACACAGTAAAGAACACGGTGAAGAATAGATTAGATGTTCGGCACATCTGCTTACTTGTCGGGAGATACGCGCGGAACGGTGCGAACAAAATAGCATGTGAAGAACAATATATATGTGTGAAGAAGACATTGCAGATGTTTCCATACATCTGCAATGTCTTCTTCACACATATATATTGTTCTTCACATGCTATTTTGTTCGCACCGCTCCGCGCGTATCTCCCGACAAGTAAGCAGATGTGCCGAACATCTAATCTATTCTTCACTGAGTTCTTTACTGTGTTTTTCAATTAACCAGTCCTGCATAAACTTAATAGCATCTCCCCCTTCAGCTCCTTCTGGGAAGCCAAGGCATCTCAAATTGGCACGACGTGACCTGTTTTCTAGGTCAACAAGTTTCCTTTTTTGCTCTTCCTGCCCTGACTTTATTATTTTCAACTCAGCCTTCAGTTTAGACATATCATCCTCTAAATCTGAGGTCCTCATCTCCACCCTGTCTAAGCGTTCCCCCTGTTTGTGTACATTTGCCCTTATGGAGGCCATTTCCTCTTTAAACTGGCCAATTTCCTTGGACAGGGTCACTATGGACCCCTTACATTCCATAATGGCTTCAAAGATCTCCGACAGAGTAGGGACTCTTCCTCCCTCAGCCCTCTCTTTTGAGTGTTGATTTCTTCCCGAAAGAGCTATCAACCCATTCTCCTCAATTTCAACTGGGGTGTTTTGGCCAGTATTCTCTCTACTCATAGATTGACTATTTTCAAGGGGATTGGGGCTGTCTTCCTGTAAGTTTTCCTCAGTCGGCCGGGTCCCCTCCTTTATCGGGGAGACCGGGTCCAGCTGCGGTCCAATCAGGCCTCCACGCTTCTCCACTAACTTGGGGGAAACGGCATATTTGTCTAATTTTTTTATAGCATTTTCTCTCACTTTCTCAGCCATTTTTTTAGGTGTTTTACTTGGGGATGAGACAGGGGTAATATTTGTCCCCTTTTTTTTGGTTCCGGGTCTGGTCATCATGAAACAGAGAGGGAGGGATAGCAACCCCTTCCCCTCCTTAAATGCAAATAGTCAAGAAAAAAAAATAATGCAAAATTTCAACGTACAAGGGCCAGTGACCGATCACATGCAACAAAGTTAGTTATTATTAGTGCGAATAAATAATTAAGCCTAGAGTAAATCCCCAAGAACCAAGTCCTCTAATAAAGCCCTCTTTAACAATAAGCTATTATCGACAACCGATAACAAGCAAGGACCCGAATAGTATAAAATAAACACTTAAAGTCCAGGACAGTTATGTGTACACCAACGGATATTTCCAGTTCTCAAGACGTCCAGACCCTTTTATATTGAGCTCATGTCCAAACCATGAATAGGAGGCCCCCCTTTGACAATTAAATGTTTACACAACAGTCGTTAACCGCAGCATTTGGCCAAAGTTGTTATACTGGGCACATTTAGTGTAAGCATGGACAGAAACCCTCCTGGCAATCAATTAAGGAATATGAGGTGCATTCGAGCCCGGTACCATCCACGCTACCGCGCTTGAAGCAGTCAATAGGTGAAACACAATTTAACGACTTAATGTTACGAAGTTAAGTAGCAAGTTATCGGCAAGATGATATTTAGTTATAAGATAGCCCTCTTTGACAATATGATTGACTGCCAGGAAGGGCTAAAGTACTCCGTGGCCAGGAGAAAGGACAATATTGCAGAATTATACAAGATTACAATTGGCAATAGTTAGCGACAACCAATAATAAAAAAGGACCCAGTTAGTATGGAAAAAAAAAAAAAAAAAAAAAAAAATCCTGAAAGTCCAGAACAATTGTATATGTACCGACAGAGGTTTTCCAGTTCTCAAAGAACGTCCAAAACTTTTTGCTTTTAAAGTCGTGCCCAAGCAATTAATAAGGCGGTCCCCTTTAAATCACTAGATGTTTACAAAGCAGTCGTTAACAAGTTCACCATTGACCAAAGTTATTATACTGGGCCCAGTTAGTATAAGAATGGACAGAGCCGCTCCTGGCAGACAGTTGTGAAATCCACCCTATAATGCTTGAGGTAGTTAGTAGGTAAGGCACAGATTTAACGCCTTAATGTCATCAAATTAAGTAGCAGGTTATCGGCAAAAGGAGTGTTAGTTGGAGTTAGTGAGGAAGCATGGCCATTATCCAACACACGGGCAGAGATGTGATGATTCACGATACTTAAACATCAAAGAGAGCTGGGAGACTTTACAGCTCTTAAAAGGAGTATGATAATACGACCTGGTGGAGAGGGTCCTCGTCTGAAACCAGGGAATAGCAGTCCTGGTCGGTCCAACCGGGGCGGGGGGTCCGGAGCCGTGAAGGTTAATGTCCCCCAGTCATCCTTAGTAGACGCTAGTGGACTTCGCCTCACCGCATGGGATCACACCCGCGTCCTTTCAGGCACCAGCCACGACACACACCAACAGATCCCTCGCGTTACCTCCACCAAGGGGCAATGTTGACCAATCCACACTCCAAAGAAAGACAGGGGTCCCGATGTCAGGGGATAAACGCCTTGCCTTTTACTCCATGGCCGAAAGCTGCCCTCCACGCTCTAGGAAGAGTTTCATGCTCAGCGTGGCTCCGGGAGAGCACAGGGAAGCGGGCGGGCGTGACGTCACGTCCGCTCACATGCTCCTCCCATCCCGGATGTTCCGATGCTCTTCAGCAGCGACACCTCTTTACTGTGTTTTTCACTTAAATGATCCTGTGTTCACTGTGTTCACTGTTTTTATTCTATTCTTCATTGTTCTTCACTGTGTTTTTTTAATTAAATGCTCGATCTCGAGCAGGGGAATTATTCATGTCACCTAACAACCCATCCATTTAAAACGCATTGCACTCGCATTGCACTTGCAATGCTTGCGAGTGCAATGCATTTTTGATGCGTCTCCATAGACTTGAATGGGGCGGGAAAAATGCGCGTGAAACGCAAAAGTAGAGCATGCTGCGATTTTGACGCGCGTCAAAACAAACGCAAGCACGCGCGTCAAAAACAACGCAAATGAGGAAAGACCCATTGGAAACAATGGGACAGAGTGCAATGCAAGTTCTGCGCGTCAAAAGCACGCGCAGAACTCGCGCGTGAAAAACGCTAGTGTGGAAGGGGCCTTAAAGGGGTTGGTCACTTTTGGGTATTTCTGTAACATTCTATATCCCGCTGACTTCTATTCGCCATTACGGATTGCATATCTTCTCTGTGAACACTATTCCCAGGTCATAGAGTGGAGGGGTGTGCTGAGGTCTTGTTCCTCAACCAGCAACGTGGTATTGGTGTTTCCGGAGGAGGCATGCAATTGGCAAAGAACGTATGGCTCCCTGACCCATTGGAATATGATATTATTCCTGGTGTCCTGTGGGTCAAGGGGCCATGCACTCTTTACCGAATGTGAACACCAATACCATGTCATGTGTTGTATGGGCATGCCAAGACATCAGCACTACCCTTCAACCATTGACACAAGAGTACTAGGTCCCCTAAACAGAAGTCCGCGGGATATCAGGCTGCACATGCAGTCCCAACCCTCGGCACCTGTGGGCAGAAGATGATCGGGGATAAGAAGGTGATCTGTGAGGATTGGACATATGGGACTTCCACCCTCCCAGACAAGAGTGCTCCTGTTCTCACTAATGGATGGAGCAATCAGAGATTGTCTAAAAGAGCCCTCAGCGGCCTCCTGCACAACCACTCGCTGTCCATGATTGTGGTGGGGAAAGATGTGCCTGGCAGTTTCCGACATACCCCTAGAATTGAATGAAGCAACCGGACCCATGCTCATCTAGCTGGTCCACTCATAGGACAATTTATACAGTGTATATATATTAGAACATGACCACATGGATCTGTTCTAATGACTTGGCCCACATTTACCAGATTTGTAAGAAATTATAAAAAGCCTGTCTACAACTACATTCTAAGGAATGAAGATCCTCCTGCCTGCAAGCCCCTTGCAGTGTTTACCTTCACATATAATGGTTGTTTTCTTACACTGCCATCTGCTGGGCACATACAGTATAGTCATTGCTAAACTGATGAGGAAGCTTCGTTGAAGACGAGCTATTAATAATATTTAGCTATTTAGATATTTAGCTATTAATAAGCTACCAGCTATTTATTAATAAATGTATTAATAATACGTTTGTAATACAGCTCCTTAATTCTATCCTATTTTCATAGTTTTATATAAAAGATACATTTAATTGTAAAGTAGTGCTAGTTCTCCCCACCTCAGAACAACTTCTTCCAAAGATAGGACCTGCATCTATCTAACATTATTGACAAATATCACTTTACAACTACCATTATAAAACACCAGTAAATGCCCCACATTTTCATAAAGAGCCATCCATAATGGGGAGGGCTGACTCTGGGTGGGCTGTCCTCCCTGGCAAAATGAAGGCACCATTTACTGGGCAATACTGGCTAAAGGACTGTTCCCGTGCACCACATCTTAAATGTTAGAGAAGATAGAGATAAGCTGTGACATCTATTTTCAGTAGTGATGTAATGATGGGTCAGTGTTATCTATATAGAGGACACAGTACAGGGAGGGGGAGGAGATAAGCTGTGACATCTATTTTCAGTAGTGATGTAATGATGGGTCAGTGTTATCTATATAGAGGTCATTGTACAGGGAGGGGGAGGAGATAAGCAGTGACATCATCTATTGTCAGTAGTGATGTAATCATGGGTCAGTGTTATCTATATAGGGGTCATTGTACAGGGAGGGGGAGGAGATAAGCTGTGACATCATCTATTGTCAGTAGTGATGTAATGATGGGTCAGTGTTATCTATATAGAGGTCATTGTACAGGGAGGGGAGGAGATAAGCAGTGACATCATCTATTGTCAGTAGTGATGTAATGATGGGTCAGTGTTATCTATATAGGGGTCATTGTACAGGGAGGGGGAGGAGATAAGCTGTTACATCATCTATTGTCAGTAGTGATGTAATGATGGGTCAGTGTTATCTATATAGAGGTCATTGTACAGCAGGGGGTGGGATAAGCTGTGACATCTATTGTCAGTAGTGATGCAATGATGGGTCAGTGTTATCTATATAGGGGTCATTGTACAGGGAGGGGGAGGAGATAAGCTGTGACATCATCTATTGTCAGTAGTGATGTAATGATGGGTCAGTGTTATCTATATAGAGGTCATTGTACAGGGAGGGGAGGAGATAAGCAGTGACATCATCTATTGTCAGTAGTGATGTAATGATGGGTCAGTGTTATCTATATAGAGGTCATTGTACAGGGAGGAGGAGGAGATAAGCTGTGACATCATCTATTGTCAGTAGTGATGTAATGATAGGTCAGTGTTATCTATATAGAGGTCATTGTACAGGGGGGGGGGAGCTGTGACATCTATTGTCAGTAGTGATGTAATGATGGGTCAGTGTTATCTATATAGGGGTCATTGTACAGGGAGGGGGAGGAGATAAGCTGTGACATCATCTATTATCAGTAGTGATGTAATGATGGGTCAGTGTTATTTATATAGAGGTCATTGTACAGGGAGGAGGAGGAGATAAGCTGTGACATCATCTATTATCAGTAGTGATGTAATGATGGGTCAGTGTTATTTATATAGAGGTCATTGTACAGGGAGGAGGAGGAGATAAGCTGTGACATCATCTATTATCAGTAGTGATGTAATGATGGGTCAGTGTTATTTATATAGAGGTCATTGTACAGGGAGGAGGAGGAGATAAGCTGTGACATCATCTATTATCAGTAGTGATGTAATGATGGGTCAGTGTTATCTATATAGAGGTCATTGTACAGGGGGGGGAAGCTGTGACATCTATTGTCAGTAGTGATGTAATGATGGGTCAGTGATATCTATATAGAGGTCGTTGTACGGGGGGGGGGGGGGAGAGATAAGCTGTGACATCATCTATTGTCAGTAGTGATGTAATGATGGGTCAGTGATATCTACATAGAGGTCATTGTACAGAGAGGGGGGGAGATGAGCTGTGACATCATCTATTGTCAGTAGTGATGTAATTATAGGTCAGTGTTATCTATATAGAGGTCATTGTACAGGGAGGGGGAGGAGATAAGCTGTGACATCATCTATTGTCAGTAGTGATGTAATGATGGGTCAGTGATATCTATATAGAGGTCGTTGTACAGGGGGGGGGGGAGAGATAAGCTGTGACATCATCTATTGTCAGTAGTGATGTAATGATGGGTCAGTGTTATCTATATAGGGGTCATTGTACAGGGAGGGGGAGGAGATAAGCTGTGACATCATCTATTATCAGTAGTGATGTAATGATGGGTCAGTATTATCTATATAGAGGTCATTGTACAGGGAGGAGGAGATAAGCTGTGACATCATCTATTGTCAGCAATAATGCAATGATTGAGCTACCAATGTAGAGGGTGCATGTACTTCTGCAAACTGCAAGTTAATTATTTCCTGCAGCACCATCTACATTCTACCTTCAGCTGACAGGCTGGAGGGGGACACATTTCACCTAGAAACACATCCGGAGTCATATTAAACCGGATGATATCCTGATTGGATCTCATTGTTAAACACTATTAAAGTTACAAATCGGACACCTCGGAAATAAAAAGCTGCATTAAAAAAAATAAAATAAACATTTTTTACTTCAAATTTAAAGAAAAACCTAAAATTGGATTTGGTGGATTAAGCAGCAAACATACCTTGAGAATGCTGTAGCTACAGTGATGCAGGATCATATCTTAGTTAATCCCTATGCTTAGTGGTTTTGCTGTTAAAACAATTATAAAATTATGATAATGAAGGGCTCTCGCTTCTATGGCTGGTTCAGCGCTTCTACGAGAGGATGATGTAATCCGTGGGTTGTGCCTGAAGACAGAATAATCAATTGCTGCACCATCCCCCAGCTGCTGTGTATGAGTGATCCAGCTCAGGTTGATTAGTCATGTCTTAACCAAGATCAATGTAATGACCAGCTCTGTGTGCAATGTGTTTATGTACAGTAGCCAGGCTCACCCAGCTTTCCCAAGGTCCTGAATGTTATAATTGTTTTTTTTTCAGCAAAACTACACGACTCAGGGATTAACTAAGATATGATCGTGTGCATCAGTATAGCTACATCAATCTCAAGATATCTTTGCTTCATAATGCATCAAATCAAATGTTGGGTTTCCTTTAAAGGGGGGAGGGTCTCCTAGTTAATATAACACCAAATTGTGATTCTAGGTACCAGGGTTCAGGAGATAGGCCATTGTCATGACATTTATAAAGTCCTTTCTGCATGGGGCATGTGCAAATAGGACGTATATAGCCGTATGGCAGTCGTGAATGTCGTAAATGTAAGTGATTTACAGTTATGTTGAGGATTAGGTAAATGTGTAAAATGAACATAAATTTAATGAAATGTTAGTTGCTATATAAATAAAACAAGTCACTGAACAGCAAGTATTAAGAAACAGTTTATTGTACAAAGGAATATTGCAATGCAGCCGACATGGTAAAAATAAGGCACAAATGGCAGTCACAACTACTGCGAGCAAAAAAAAAATTGCTAAATGGGGATAAAACAATAGACATTATTGTTTGTACATTCATTGTGGTTCAACAACAGGATAAAAAAAAAAACTCTGAGGTATTTGTGTAGAGAACACTTCACTGGCTCCTGAGAACAAGTTTCATACTTCAGTTCTTGACAAAGAAAACAAAATTCACATTTTTCACATTGTGTCTTGGCTCTTAGAGACTTTACAGTGATCCCCTCTCACGTGACGCCGGTAGAAAAGTGATGGGCCATGAAATTTTTAGCATCTTGAAAACGGGTAGACTGAATTATTAAAGCCGTTTTAACACGCGATATCACTGTGCCCTTTCAATCAATAATAGTACAGGGAGTGTGCATTAAATTGGAACTGCGGGATTCTACATTGAGAAGGGAAAAAAATTAAACTGGGAATACAAAATGCTCCGAGTGTATAAAAAAAACACGTCATAAGCTCCAGAAATATTACAGGGTACCGATCCCTGGCCATATGGATGTAATGAATGGTGCCGAATGTCAGTCACTTCACATTTAAAGGACATCTACCACCAGGATGGAGGATCGTAAGCCAAGTACACTTAGGCCCCTTCTACACTAGCGAGTGTGATGCGATGAACTCGCATCACACTCGCAACGCAAGCTGCCGGGAACGCACGGCCCGAACGCTGCACCGCGGGAGTGAACTGACATGCTGAGTTCACTCCCGCGGTGCAGCGTTCGGGCCGTGCGTTCCCGGCAGCTTGCGTTGCGAGTGTGATGCGAGTTCATCGCATCACACTCGCTAGTGTAGAAGGGGCCTTACATGTAGATGCGTGACCCCTTTTAGCTTCTAATGTCCTAGTTTATAAAAAAAAAAAACTTTTAAAAGTTATTCAAATGAGCCTGAGGGGCTCATGGCTCCATTACCATCTATGGAAAATGGAGCCCCCCAGGCTCATTGTATAATTTTTAAGCCTTATATAGGCCCTTACAAACCAGGGCATAGGAACATTAAAGAAAAGCAGTTCCTGACAGAGGGGACATGCACCAGTATGTCTGTGTGCTTGGTTTACAATTCTTCATCCTTGTGGTAGATGTCTTTTAAAAGGTCCATTATGGATAACCTTGTTTCATATTCAGGGGTTCTTAGAAGGGGATCAGTGGGATTTTCCTTTTTTAAAACACAGTTTTTGGGAAACTGTAGCATCTCTTCAGTTCGACTTTTCAGTAGCACAGCAATATTGCAGGGTTAATAGAAAGGAAAATGGATAATAGCTGGAAAAGCCAATGATCTAACACAAAACAGTAGTATGAGTGAGGTATAGGAGTATGGGTACTGGAATGTAGATGATATGCAAGTAGTGTCACTGTATACACATTCACAGGGTATGGTATGGATTTAAAAGAAAACAAGTACACTATAAAAAAAAAAAAAAAAAAAAAAACTTAAACCCTCTAGAAGTTCCCTTTTAATGGCCTACGTTAATGACATGGCATTCATGACCCTGGCATCAGAGACAATCATATCAAGAGGAGGAGGTCACTGTAAAAGCCTATGATTGGGGGCACTGCTCATGACATTGTAGTAGGCCAATATTTAGTATGGACTATCTAAGCAGCCTAAATATGGAAGTATGGGGTCATTTTTTTCATTTTACGTCATCCCCGGGGCTTTTTTTAAATCTTGGACAACCCCTTTAAGATGTTGGTTCCCCTGCAGTAGAATTGCAATGCGCAACTTCTGTGTATGTTAGAAAATATCAATATCACTCCTGCGAAACGTCACCTTGGATCTCAATCCTTCTTGATATGCATCATCTGCATAACACTTAGAAGAACCACAAAGGGAGAGACCAATTTTCACAATTCTCTCTTTGGAGCACTTCTCAAAGGCCATGTTACAATAACATTACGACAACATTGTCTTTACATTGTATTTATGTAAATGTGAAACACATACAATGTAAATTACAGCGTGTGAACATGGCCCAAGAATACAACAAAATGTGTGCGAATTGCTAACCCAACCCATCTAGTTGGAGAGATTGTGCTTTGAAGGTGTTGTCTCACAATATAAATTTTGGTAAACACCCATTGCCTACCATGGGAAGGAGGGGGGCAATATATCATCTTTGGGGATTTTACTGGTGGGACCCCCATTGATCACAAGAGGGGCAGCAGCCTTCCTGTTCATGTATCAGTAATCATGCATTCATATTTCTCAATTCAACTCTATTGGACTTGTACATGCACAGGCGGAGGGGCTCGGGGCCTGTTTTTTTCCAGTAGTTCTTCCAGGTCAGACAAATTCAACAGATAAGTTACAAATTTTTTTGAAAATGTAGCATCACATTTGCTCAAAGTAATGATAGAATATTGAAAAAGGTTTCAGGAAACAAAAGTATTAGTCTCTCACTTTTGTCCAGTTATAGAACAATGATGTGTTAAAAGGAAGCACATATAATATAAAATAAATTAAAATGGTGTCCAGTGGGTCTACTTACATGTAGAACTACTATGATCCTGGGGATAGTGGTTTCTTGCCATCAGTATAATGCCTCAAGCTCACAGACTACTCAATATCTGAAGGACATGCTTGTCATATCTATGTGCACAGGATTCATTCACAGCGATGAGTTTCCAATTGGTCAGGCTCACATTGCAAGGCTACAAATTACTAAATCAGTGCAAAATATTCCTGAGAAACAGAGAGTTCTACCCAAAGGCAAAGTTGCCCCGAGTGGTCATATAGACAACCAACAATTTACAAAAACACAAATCGTGTCAGAGGAGAAGAAGTAAATAATAAAAACAAAGCAGAGAAATAAAATTGCATTAAGAAACACCTAAAAAAATAAAATAAAACACTTCATAAAATTAAAGTACCAAACAAAGGGTTAATACAAACAAGTCTTATAAAAGTTCCTTTCTATGTTGCATAATGTGTAATATGTGCCTGCAGCCATTACGCCACATGTGAAGATACCTTTACACCCCCAAGATTGAAAATCAAGCGGACGGCATTGAATTGGCTGCTGAAGGTTTGCTCCTGGCTTTAACATTTCACAGATCTATTGGTTACTGACCATGGCCACATCAATAAGGTAGAGTCCGATGATCTTGTATGCAGAAACCCAAACATCAAACACAAGAGAAAGCATAAAACGTCAGCCTCATGCTGCACTGCACTACACATGCACTAGAAAAGGCACCCAAATTATAAAGATTTGCTCTTTGGAAAATCTGAGATTTCTTTAGTTTGAACCATAGTCCGGACTGAGCAGAAGCCGAGACTGCAGTGATGTCCTCTGTGGACTGCCTTGACTGGTATATTTTGTTGGTGATGGAGATATGAAACCTAAAAAAAAAAAATAAAAAAAAAAATAACAGTTTTACAAATTTTTTTCCATATGTTGCTTATACCATACCTGCTATTAAGGTCTAATTCACACAAACCTATTTCTTTTACATTGACGACACAACAACAGGTCTCCATGATAATATTCAGTAGTCTGTGTCAGCTGTGTGGAACTCACTGCACGCCCCCTGTTTTTGGGGATCAGACTTGTCTATTGAAGACTAGCGGTGAATAACAAATCCTAACTTTTTAAAAAATATATCCAACCTCAAAGTATAGTTTAGGTGTATCAATGTGAATGTAACATTCGGTGTATACTCAATTTTTGTTCTATAAAAACTAAAAAAAAAAAAATTATTTGTTTTTCAATTGGGATGTGCAGAATACATAGATACAAGCCTCAATGAAACAGATTGTAAGCTCCTGTGAGCAGATCCCTTACATTATTGCTCTGTAATGTCTAATTATGGCTTTCATATTTATGTTACTATAGGATTGAAATGCTGCATTTTAGGAAATTCGAAGCACAAAACAATGAACCTTATACTGTTCATACTTAGGTTCCCCCATAGTATGGAAATACCATGTGTTATAGTTAATCTTACAGACTTTCCAATCTCTGTTAGGAAGGATGTAGGAGATTATCGTAGAATGAAAACAGGGTCTGGTACGTACTTGTTCTCTGTTGGGTCTGTTGTGGCGACATTGTGATAAATGCTGGGTGATTACCGGTGTCCCTTGGTGAGAGAACTGAAAAAATAAAGATAACAAATGTTATATAGAGAAGAAGAATCACCCAGCAGACAATAAAACACAGGCATATTTCAGGATTTACCTATAATAGCAATAGCAGCCCCAGCTATCAGCGCAAACAAGGTGAAGAAGAACATGGGATAAGAGTCCATAAAGGTCTTGTAGAGGCCATGCTCCCCAGGATAAGGCACTGTAGGACAGGAACACAGAGACTTATACAGAAGAAAGTATAAATGATTATTCAGAGAACAGAAAATAGCCTGCGTAAATGGACATGTGCCACCAGATTTCATAGGATAAAAATGTGACTGGACCAAACTGGTCCATGGGTCTGTCCTCTAATCAAATGATGCAGTAAAAACAGGACAGTAAAAAAAATGGGTTGGTAAAAGAAAAGTGGCCATTACACTGCACATGGCTGTCAGAATTCGCCCTAAATGTGAACATCACTCGAAAGGGGTTAGTTAAAGGGATATCAAATTCTGCAATGCCGAAGTGTAGTCTACCCGATACAGAAGCTATAATACAGATCTCCTGGTGAGGTTCTGATCTTAAACTATAATATGATTTTTGTGAGGGGTTTCTGCCATAGGTGTAGAAATTCTCCAAACCCTTGAATACTGGAATGAACTGGAACTGGAGTGATCAGAGGTTTGGGTCGGGAGATCCCTTCCCTGCACTTGCGTGGGCACTAGGCCTTACCTGCAGTCCAGGTGATTTTTCTAGTTACCGGTGGCTTCTGTTTTTTTTATATACAGAGCCTCTTATATACAGAGCCAAAGCCATGATGTTGCATTGAGAGCACAAGCCCACTACGGCTTCTTGCTGAGCACAGTTGAAGCCACATCAAATCGCTGAGCCTCGGTATACAGAGACTAGAAGTGACAGGGAGCGTCACACTGGACCGTAGGTAAGAACCGAGGCGGTATAGGTTCTTTTACACCACAACATCCCAGATAACCTCTCTAAAGTTGGCTATATATTTTAGACAGTTCTAGGCAGGCCCCCTATACACATTCTCCAGCTGACTTAAAAGTATATAAGTGGTGAACTGGGAGTGGGGTGAATATCACTGCCTGACCCCCTGACATCAGATTATTTCCCATAACAACAAGGATCGGGAGGTTGAAATCGGACATCCTCATCTTCCGCTTTACTGCAGGTTTTAGGTAGTACACCTCAACCATAAATTAAAACAGCCATGACTGCGGCAATGGATCAATTTTCTAATAGATCCAAATGGTCCCCACTGACTAAAATTGGATCTAAATGGTTGCAGTATTTTTGCTTTAGACTCCCCAATAAAAGAGAATGTTTGAAGGCAGCAATAATCTATGGAAATAAAAACATATATACCATTAACTGGACCTTTCGTTGCCATCAATCTGATGGGAACATCTATGGTTTGTTCGGATATGTAACTGGAAACAGAAAGGGATGTAGATACTAATCCCTGGTTTAAAGCCTGAAAATCAACGATGCTGACTTCATACGTCACAAAGCTCGGCACTCCAGAGGACCTTTCTTTTCGATAGGCTGTCACCACCGGGGATGCGACCTTCACCTGTGGGAGAGATAACCTATATATTACCAGTACAGTGGAGAACATTGCCCTTACAGTATAGTCTGAGTAATAATAATTATCCATCTCTGCACGTACAGCAACTTTTTCTTACAGCAATGATATAATGTGAATGCTATTTTAGAATATCCTTTGGTATAAGCTTCTAAGGAATATATACATTATTCATCAGGCACACAGTAAGAAAATTCAGAAAAACATCCAGCTTCTAGTATTTCTACGTTTTATATGCTATATGCAAGTTGAAAAGTCCTTTAGGTACCTTGCTACAGGTATGGGTGAGACCTGTAGGTCAAGTTACCATTGCGGAGCCTCAATAATACAATACGCGACGACACAAAAGGATGATTGGTATTGGAAAATCTTACCTCGAGATTGTTCAAGACTTCAGCCGCTCCAAATATCTTAACGTTGGCTGTTGTATAATGATTACTCAGAACAATTTCCTTCTGATTGGTGTAAAAGCCGGGATAAACAGACACAAGTGCGCTGATCTGCTCTCTGTAGACGTGATTCCCAAGTACGGTAGCTGTTACAGTCAGAGACGTGTCCCCCATGCTGAGATGTTTGAGCTGGCTCTCTGAAAGCTGCTGTCTTGAGAGGGAACAGGTGTAGTGACCTAGATTTAGTATAGATAAGAGATGGGTGAGAAGGCTCCTCATTCAGCTCAGATGAAACCGTTATGACAACAAAGAATAATCCATTTGCCTTGGAATAAGTGACATCATTTCTCTATATCATTCTTCAGAATTAAAGTAGAAAAATTGCAAATTAAATTAGGATAACAGAAAAGTTTTGGAATGGCTTCAAATCTAACTGAATTTTAGCAAGAGGCAAGGAAAGAGAATGCAATTTTCAGAAAAACAAAGTTTAACACTGCAAACACCTTCTCCTCAGCCAAACATATTAAATACATTGTAGGGAGTCTATCAGCAGGTTTGTCTACACAAAGCTGCAGATGCTGTTAAGTATTGTCACTGAAGATCTGTGTAACATAAATTTGTTACAGTAGGAGTGTAAAAACCGCATTTAAATTCTGGGATTGTAGCTGGACTTGGAGCTGACCTCACATTGCTGTTTTTTTTCTCTGCATTCAAACTGTTCCCTTTCCCCTCCCACTGCTGTAACATCTAACCAGGAGCTTCAGTACTGCAGAAGGGGGGGGGGGGGTCTGTGCTGTGTTCGGCAAAGAGATATAACACATGAATGCATGTATTGGAATATAAGTGCATTTTTCTCATCTCATGCTACTACCAACAACACACATCTATAGAAATTAAAAGGTCAATATCAGACTGGTAGAGGTCTGTCAAGCTATATGGTGGCTGCCCTCATTGTTCTCCGTGAGGTGGTGAGGCCAAAAATCCAATATTGAAGAGTTTACACTTTCATCATTGGGCTGTAGATCCTGTTTAAAGGGTATTTCCAATAATATATATATATATACACACATACACATACACACTATTTGCAAAATTCCAAAACACATAGAATGCTTAAAATACTTTATAGGTGTCAGTCTATAGGCGCAGCACAAGGCACTCAAGAGATGGGACCTAAGTGTTCTCTAATAACTTGGCCATTTAATTAAATTACCTTGCATCATCAGTTAAGAGGCGCTAGACTTACCAAAACTTATCTGGAATGTTAGTGAAATCATCATGGCAGCCATATTGATATTTACACAAGGGTTCAAGGGCTTTGCCACCATGACATCAAATCTGAACTACGGCCCCAAATAACAAAAGACCACATAATAACAAATAAATCACCAAATACATTCAAAATACAAAATCCATTTACCTGTCTCAACATCAAATCCTGTTTTAATGGAAAATATTTCTGAAGCGAGAACATCAGGATTCTGATCTTTAAAATGCGGGTGGCACTGGATGAGATTTCCTGGGTGAAGGTCCTGAATGGCTTCAATATGGGCAGGAGAACACTTCCCTGAAAGAGAAAAAGATTGACTTGTAGCAGTACAAGAATTTTTTTTACAGCTTGAAATAATTCCCAAATGCCTGTTCCAATGGGAATCCCACGCTGTAAAGCACAATAGGAAGATGGGATAAGCAACCACATTTAATCTTTCCATCCCCAATTCTTAAAGTCTTCCCCATGAAATAACAGTTTTGAAACATCTCTTTATAGAATATGTCTTCTTATAACACATGCACCTCTCTATTCACCTACACGGTCACTATGGAGGAGATTTATCAGAGGTGTCAGAGCAGAACTGTTCTAGTTGCTCATGGCAACCAATCAGAGCTTTAATTTTAGAAACCGCTGTGGGAAAATGAAAGCTGAGCTCTGATTGGGTGCCCTGGGCAACTAGAACAGTTCTGCTCGCAGACACTTCTGATAAATCTCCCCCTTTAAGTGACGATGCACATGATGGAGCTCATTATGGTCTGTGAAGAATGGATGCTAGCATCTGTTATTCGTGGCTGATTTACAACTCTTCTGCAACCATTTTTCACAGATCCTCAAACTATAATCCTAATGATCAAATGGACCAGTGCATTGATCCATTAAAATGTATAGCCTTTAGTGCAGCCATGTGCATCTAACCCAAGACTCTTTGTATGGGTTACAGCAGACCTCTCAGAGGAGTGAACTTGTCACTTCGAGGGTGCAGTCACACGTTGCGTCTAACGCATGTGTTTCAAAACACATTCCACAAGCTTTAGAGAGATTTGACTAATTAAACCGCTTTTACAAATCGCAACCATCAACACATGTGCTAAGATTGTATTAACTCAATGTATTAACACATGCAATAGTGACATTTCCAAACTTAAGATCAGTAGGTGGCTGTGTATCAAGACCCTATACAAATATTCATATGGGTACTGTGCCCTTTGGCTTATATTCAGTTTAGAAAAGTCTCTAGCGCTCCACTTTTTTGTTTTTGCCCTTTAAACTCCCACCACTTCAGACAGATGAGGATCCTAATGATGGTCTTTCCATATACAGAAAGTATTTCCCTTGATGATTCAGCTCTCCAGGGTCTGTATATAAAAAGTGTTAAGGCGTTTTTTCCACGAAATAAAGTTAGGTCCCATCCACGGAATAGGGCCTAACTTGCTGAACAGTGGGGGTATCAGTGCAGAGACCCCACAGGTCACGAAAATGAGGGGTCCATCAGAACCCTTGCCGCACAGTCTAATGGAGCAGACACCGCACATGACCGGTCTGCTCCAGTAATCAGACGGAGCGACAAGTGGTCTGACGGATAGGGGTCGTTTTCCCGTTCTGTGGGGGGAAGAGGGGTTCTCTGAAACCCCCGCTGATCAGCAAGTTAAGCCCCATCACGTGGATAGGGGCTAACTTTAGTTCATGGGGAAAAACCCTTTAAGGGTGGTGATCGCATGCGTTTTTTGAACGAAGATAATTGGTCAAACCTGTCAAAAACGCATGCGTTTTTTACAAACTGAAAACGCACTAGCTAAAAACGGCCTAAAAACGCCATGCGTGTCACCACCCTTAGTCATTAGTCACTTTATCAGGCTTATTTATCTTTCAGCTGTCAGTGGATGCAGAACAAAAAGCAGATTCACACAAACTGCTTAGATATGGAAGAAAGGCAGAGGGAAAATAGGACATGGGGACGTATTTCTTTAATAAAGTATATTACAAAGTTTACTATTTCGGTATCATCTGTACTACTGATTTGGGCAATTTTCTCAAAAGGTTAGCAATACTTTAGTAAAAACCAGCTGAGCCTGCTTCAGCAATCGATTCACTCTAGTTTGTACAAATACCGGAGAAGCTGTTATGTTTGCGGAGAAGCCTCCAACTCTGCAATTCAGAAGAATTACAGACCTTATTTTACACTTGGCTAACACAATGTTAGAGTTCCCTGTGAATATACTGGCACTGACAGAATCCTTTGTGAACATGATAAAAAAATTAAAAAAAATGTTGTTTTGTAATAAAACCCCCAGTGAATGGTTACCATTTGGCAGGCAGCGTATTAACTATAGGAACAAACACAACCCACATCTCTGAATGTGATCCTTTGTGGCCTAGACATGTAGGTAATAAAACAATACCAGATAAACCAGACTGGAAAAGACCCATTAGGTTAATATTTCTTACACTGCAGTAGCTTTCTCCATTCACATAGTGTCGCTGAATAAACAGGCGAGAGTGAAACCAATTTAGTGACCTACTTAAAAAAGTATCAGCGGGAAAGCTTAGTTATTTCTCTGCTTCTACTATATCCAATTCAGTTGTTTCTGCAAATCTGATTCGTCAGGGAACATGCACAGATCGGAGGCGATTTCAGGACATTTCCCAATTACATGTGGTAAAGAGCATGTAGAACCATAGGGGGACCAAGGCTCAGACTATGCTTCCCCATATGAATTTACAGGAGTGGCAAAATCTGCTCCAAAATCTGTGTGTGAACATGTCCCCTAGGATGAATGCACAATTATTTCTCAAAATATATAATTTCACAGAAACTTTACCTCACTACTCAGTAGCCATAGTAAGTGCTTACATACCAGTTTCCCATCTGAACCTATAGGACCCCGTCCCACTTACAAAATCCCTATAATGATGAACATACATAAGAGGGTCCTAGACATTTAAAGCAAATGTCACCTTTTTCAACAGCTTAAAACTTTTCTGTGCCAAAAAATAATTAAAAAAAAAATAACTCCCATAATTTATACAGATTCCAAGATCCTAAAAATCGTAATTTTCACCAGGTCATGTAATAGTCTGACATTGTTCTGTGCAGCCCAATTTTTAACCCCCCACCCCTTCATCCCTGTTGCGTTACTATTGGCTTGCACAACTCTTCTAGGCTAAACTCAATAGCAGGATCAATTTATTAGGCTTCACCATATAATAGACTCTTCATTATAAAGAGTTAAATGGAGTCTCACTTTGGAGTTGATGAAAATAAGACATTTTTGATAGCCGCCCAAGAAGCCATAAAGGCCGGTGGTAAATGACAGTGGATGGTCAAGGACTGTGCGCTGGCTGGATTTGCACGATTTAAGTTCTGTGTTGCCATTTTGTGGGGAAGGAGGGAGTCCTATCATATACGAGTCCCAACTTCAGCCATGTGGTCAGTCCGTGACATCCAGCCAATTACAGTCCAGTGCCAATGGCCTAACAGAGAGGATGAGTCATTCTCAGTAAGTGTCCATCATCTCTAGTTACTGTCTACAAACACAATGGGGGTCATTTACAAAGGGCCCGATTCGCGTTTTCCCGACGTGTTACCCGAATATTTCCGAATTGCGCCGATTTTCCCTGAATTGCCCTGGGTTTTTGGCGCACGCGATCGGATTGTGGCGCATCGGCGCTAGCATGCACGCGACGGAAATTGGGGGGGGGGGGGCGTGGTTGAACGAAAACCCGACGGATTCGGAAAAAACCACCGCATTTAAAACAAAAAATTGGTCGCACAGGCCATACTCACATGCACCAGGAAGAGATCAGTAAACTCCGACGCAACTCGGCGCAGCAGCGACACCTGGTGGACATCGGGCGCAGGACCTTCATGAATCGCCGGAAGACCCGAACGCTCGTCCGAGAAGCCGCCGCTGGAACGCGAATGGACCGGGTAAGTAAATGTGCCCCAATGACTCCCATGTCATGGTCACCCATAAATAATCAGTTCTCCACGGTCACCCATAAATAATCAGTTCTCCATCTTCCCTCATAGACCAGAGGCAACGCTCTGCAGGGAAAGGACAGGACATTGAGTCCTAATGCTGCAGAGTCATGTCCAACACTCATAGTCAGGATGGGAAGGTTAGTGCTCTATATGGCATTTTAAAGGTGCACTCACAAGGCCACATTAACATAGAATATCAGCAGTTTCTATATCAATACGTCAGCAATAACAGTGGGGTCCTGGATGTTAATGGTGGAAGGCCCCTGCTATTTGGAATAACAGGAAAGCTACGCAATCGATTTGTGTGTCATTTCGAGGTGTTGGATTGCCCTTTGGATACCAATTTCTGAGTAATACTGCCGGTGCCATGACATATAGTGCCAGTCAGGGAAGCCAAAGCCCTTGTGTGATTAAGCCCTAACAGTGGTATACTTTATACAGCTATACAACAGGCTCTATTAATGCAATGGCACAGTGTGTTATTCTGACTTGTACATCTGAAGAATCATTACGCCAACATTATTAACAACAATTGATGCCCTTGTAGCTCCTTCTGGAAATCAAGCAGGTCATGCAGTGTATTATGCTGCCACCCTAAGGGTAGTTCTCATTCTCTAAAGTCAAGGGAGAAATGTGTTCATAAAAAGGAGAATTACTTTAGAAATGGAATGCAGAAATTTTAGTCTATTCTTAATAAACGACTAATACAAAACTGGGAAGAGATGCAGCTCATACTGAATTACAGTGGAATATCATAATAAAGTATACAAATAAAAAGGGAATTGTTTAACATGCTGGGTCCCAAATAAACTAAACATGTCCTCCGGCATAGTCTTCTCTAGAAATCTTCTTTTATGAATGTACAAATCTCTGTGCACCATCAGTATGGCCACAAGATCAGGTGCACCATCTCATTTTTATTTTTTACAGGGGTACCAGAGTACTGTCAATAGAGGCCAAGTAAGGACTGGTAGTTATGTCTAGTCTGGATGTAACATCAGTTTTTTCAAAAGGCCCAGTGTAAAAATGCAGTGTAAGAAGATTCAACCTTCTTAAAGGGGATGGCCATTAAAAAGAAACTTTACCACTGTATGTACTTGACCCTTATAGGACTAACCATATAGTACTTACCTTAGTAAAGTTTTGCTGTAGTCATGGAAGAGCTACAGAGATACTTTACTAGGACAAGTACAATATAGGTGACCCTAAACGGTTATTATATTTACCCAGCTAAAGTTTCTCACTAGTAGCCAACCCCTTTAAGGGTGGATACATCTGTTACAACTATACTCACAAATAAAAGAAAAGGTTGTGGGTTTGCCATTTAAATTTGTGGATACTTTTTAGCAGAATAAAGTTGCAAGATGGATTGAGATTTTAACTAACTAATCTGTAGCGACAAATTGTGTGGATTTTTAAAAATGTAGCATCGCAGATTGAGTCAATCCCGGCAATATCCCGAAATGAATGCCTAGGATGTTGCAAAACTGTGAAACATTCACGATAAATTTCCCATAAGAAAAGGCTTTCCAATTTTCAAACCTTAACAAAAACTAAGCAGAATAACAAAATACTACATTTTACTTCTGCAAATCGATTTTTTTTCTCTTCTCCTATCAACAGGATTTCACAAATTCCTTCACTGTCATTGCAACCACTTCATCTCCACTCTTCTGTCGGCATACGTGACCAGCATTAGATCTAGTGCAATATTATTGCTTCTGTTTTAAACCAGATCTAATGACTCCTTATGGTGTCCATCAGTGCTCTGTAAATGGGTTTGTAGTTTTGAAGGGGATGAATACAAGTTTCTATTATTCTTAAATAAATTTAAAAAGCCCAATGCCGCCCCCTTCTTTATTCTCGGAATTCTGAAGCAATAGAAACCCGACACAAAATAAGTAATGAAAAGCCAAACTATAAAATATTCTAAACTGGTGATAAAACAATTGCAGTGCTCAATAAATTAGCAAAACATAGAAATAAATAAAGCTTTTGAGTACAAACAATGAATGTGAAATTATCCAGGCAGGGGGAATGTAAGCAAGAATAAAGACTTGGCTCTGACAGGGACGTTCAGTAATATTGTTTGCTCTGCCTGCTAAGAGAGGCCATCCATCCAGAAAATTGTAAGAGAGCCATTTGTTGTATTTACCTTTCAAATTGTTCCCATTTTCCCCAATTTCAACGAAGAATTTATGAATATTTGCAGAATGCAAATTGATTTTCTCTCCATTTACATCTGCAACTCGTGTTCTCTGTGGTGAAAGTATTAACACCTGAAAAAGACACAAAACATAAGAATGTGAATACAAGATGGATACATGTAATGGCAGGAATTGCCTCACCAAGCGCTCACATACATAAAGATATATGAATACAGTCATGTATATACAGTCACATTTTCTATGCGGAGACTCTACCTGCAGTAAATAGAATAGCTACAATACCATTGTAGTAATTTCTCCAAATAAATAGAGGCAAATCTAAACATAAAGCAGATGGCTAAAAGAATTGGATTATGTGGATCTGTGGCCACATCAGACAGGAGTGTCCACAAGACACTAGAATAAGAAATGTGCTTTCCTGCTGGTGGTGACCACAGATACATCATCATCCAGTTATACTTTCTCTGAATCACGATTATGAAAACCATATTTCAATAGTTACCGTACTTTACGACAAGACCGAAATAGTCATGAAAAATTGCTATACAGTCATTTGTGTAGTTGCTTTACATAACAGTCATTTTGTGTACATGGGATTTTAGCTGGTGACAGGTTCCAATAGCCCCCAATATGTCGATTTTAACAATGCCTATGTCAGCATTCTGAATGATTTCAGCAGTTTATAATAGTTTAATTCACATTACCCGGCTCCCTGCCAGCAGCATGTGGTGAGTCCTGGTGGAGGGGGAAGCTGCAGTCTGTCTATGCTTGTGTCAGTCTCCTCTCCTCCACACTCATCCAGCTCCCTCATGTGCATTAAGCAGGTAGGGGAAAAATAGGAAAAATGCATGAGGAGACCCATCCCCCCTCCTTGGAACTCACAGGCTGTTGGGGACACGGTTAATCAAAACTATTAGAAACTACTGAATTGATTCAGAACACCAACTACAGAGTTTTAAAAATCAGCATCGCATAGGCTATTTAATCTTTTCACCAGCTAAAAATCTAATTCCTGGCGACAGCTTTGCTTTAGGGACCTTGGTGAAAAGATGCTGTACAGTTTATAGTTAACCCATTAGCGATGCTGCAATTATTTAGAATTCTCCCCCATTTACCCTAATGCTAACATTTCTATGTCTTGCCATCAGTAGGACAAGCTGTAATTCTATTTCGGAGAACATATAATGTCAAATATAATAATTGTTTTTCAAGCCAAGTCCCTTTTAGAAAAGCAAAGGCAATGGGTAGGATAACATGGATATCAAAATCATGTTATTTTTAGGTCTACAATTATGTTTACTATTTTTGTTTTGTTGTTGCCGCTTTCAAATGATCCCTTTACTTTATCAGCTGTGCGAGGGCTTGTATTTTGCAGAACAATGATTTTTTTCCCTATGATCACTGCCAGGTATCATAAGAGTTGCAATTAAGTACATTTAAAAAAATGTTTTGTTTATTCCCCCCTTCCAGGAAGGAACACACCACCCTCTAATCACAAGTATACTGTTAGATAAGTGTCTATAAACAAACACAGAGAAAGCATGAATAAATGAATGGTATTGGTATTTGGCAGATTAGGAGGGGGTGGTAGTTATGTAGTGGGCGGCTGGGCTCTATGGCAGTCTATGAACTCCAAAGCAAGTTCCAACTCCATCAGTGAGAGCTGGGCATCAGCTGTATAATACAGCAGGCACCATTCCATGTTGGCATGGACACAGCTTAAACCTGCGCCATCACAGCACTGTTATAGTAAAGCAAAATGCCATCACATACTATTATTACCCAGAGCTGGAAGAGTTTAATGGGAGATGAAAGCATTTACTGTAACAGAACCTGTCAACTTTCCCAACGCATCTGAGGACCTGCCACAACATCTGACAAGTCTTTCTCAGTAAATACATACGTTTTACATAAAAAGAAAAGCCCTTTTCTTGTAACTCCAGGGTTTGTGGTGCTCCTCTATAATTCCCAAATCAAAAACTATATAACAAAAAAAAAACTTCTTCATTGATGACACTAGTAAATTATTATTATAAAAGATTCATTACCTCTCGATACGTTTTTAACAACCCAGGAATTTCATAATACACAGTAACAAGTCCGGGTTCTCTTGCTAAGGCAGCGCCAGACCTTGGATCGACTTGAAGAATTGCACTAGAGGAAGAACTCCATGTCCCAGACTGCCCTGTTAACACACAAAACATTATGCATTTTTAATCACATTTAGAAAAGCACCTTAAAAAAGAAGAAAAACTCCATGTTCAAAATATTTTACAGAAATACTTTTGCAATCTGTGTTCCCATCTAGAGCTCCATTTACAATTCTGCAAGCTTCTGAATGGAAACCTTCCAATCTCTAAAGCTTTCCTCATTACAATGTAATAGGACAGTGATGGTGAACATTGAGAATGAGCGCCCAAACGAAAAAACAAAACCCGAATTTGATGGCCCTTTATAAATTAAGATTATTATTACTATAAGTATTACTTATTTACTGCAAAGGGCCAACTTACTAACTGCTCTACCACAGCTTACAACCGAATTGGCATCTTGATGGTCCCCTGCAAGGCCGCCAAGAAGTTTGAAAGCCTTGGCAAATTTTGCGGGCCCCCGCAGAATGATAATCCGGCCATGTGTGCACAGCAAGTTCCCTGCACCTGGGAAAGGAGGAAGGTTTTTCTGTGACTCACAGCCACCAAAACAAAGTCACACAACCCCCCCCCCCCCCTCGATGGCGCTGCTGGTCCTCTGAACAGGAAGAATGGTGAGGCCCAGAGGAGGAGCTCCAGCGATTATTCAACCCAGTCTCCTTGCTCTTCCTGCAGACAGGATTTTTTGCGGAGGCAAAGACCTGGGTGCCCACAGAGAAGAATCTGAGTGCCATCTGTCACCCAAGTTACAGGTTAGCCATGACTATTCTAGGATTAAAACAGGTTTTAAAAAGAGACAGCAAAAGGGATATGGGTCAGCCTGGCAGCTCCTTCCTCAGCTCAATTTATTAGATCTGTTACTATACTGTTAATTCAGCTCTCCCCGTAGAAGAATGAAAGAAGCTAACCAGCAGCCACTTCTCCCAGCATGGCGATAATACATCTGCATCTAAAATGTGACACACAAATCTAAACATTTTTGCAGAGAGGGTAGCTAGAGCTGGTACTATCTATTCCTGCTGGGAGGACAGTGTCCTTATCCTCCCATCATATGCAAGCTAAAAGTCAATAAATAGACAGTGTGGTACTGTCCATGCAGTTTCATAATACAGGAAGCGTTTACGCCTGAACCAGCAACATCAGGATCCCCAAAGTTACGTGAAGAAAGTGCATAACCTGATTTAAACAGATACTGTACAAGAGACAAGACTGTAGACGAAAACTTGATATATTTATCTTTCATTTTTAGATTAAAGATAAATGACCCCCAATCAGTACTAGGGGATAAGTACAATATCCACAGTTACTACTTTAACCCTTTAAGGACTTTTGTTTTTTCATTTCTATTTTAGATTTTGCCATCTTCTGGCGCTAATAACTTTTTCATACTTTGGTGTAGGAGCTGTGGGTGGTGTCATTTCTTGCAACTTCTGAAGCTTTCAATGCTACCATTTTTCAGGGCTGTACGACCTTCTGATCACTTTGTATAGAATTTTTTGGATTTTTCAAAACGGCAAAAAAACTTTTAAATTTGGGTGCTATTTTTTGTTACAGGGTTAAACTACAGTACAGTATGGCAGTATATGTGCAATTAGCACATAGTAATGAATGGGTTAAATCCAGAAACCTTTTACCTCTAACCAAAACCCACTAATCAAGCAATGTAGCAGACTGTGCATACAGGCCTACTGTGGTTTGGGAGGTGTGAATTCTGACCACACTTCCTATAAGAAAACATTCTTCAACAGACACATTGAAGCACAGCAGCTTATTTTATGCTGCTTAAGTGGGGGGAAAATACCATCACATCCAGCTGCTGAACTGTGATTTTGGTCAAGACCTGTAGTTGTTATTGAAACCGCAAAGACCAAAATGGGAAATAAATAAAAAAAAACGGCAAAGGAAAGTGGAGGAGTTTTCACTTTCATCTTCCAAAGGGTCTCTTGAGAAATAAGAGGTGAAATACGAATTTTTCAGCCGAAACAATAATGAAGATTTATCAAAACGAGTGCAAGAATAGAGAGGAGAACTTGGAAAACTTCTCAGCATTGGCACATTATGTTCCCTGGCTGCTTACACAACTTTTCTGGCTGCTACATATTTATCATTACTGTATCAAAAAGGCAAGTGCAATATATTTTCTTAGCCCTGTTCACATGGAGCATAATATGCTTCACCAGCTTGCAGTTACATCTTTTGAATTCTGCACCATGTATTGTGGAGCCTGAACTTTCCAAGTGTATTTCATTATAGATTGTACTGTAAGCCAGAATTCTCAAAGTCTGAATACAGATAGACCTAGTTTTACACCAGGGAAAAGTGCAGTGCACTGCAGCACTGAAAAACTAGAAGTGAGAGGAGAGAAAGTCTTATGCGTATTTACACGCAAGAGACATTTTTTATAAGGAGCAAAAACTGCCTGTGCAATCTCTTTGCTGCTTTAAATGGGACCTCTGCTCATGCAGGTGCTCCTTTCAGTGTCTGCATTGCTCCATCTACATGCAAGCCATGTACCTAGTAGTAGCAGTGCATGGACGATGCTGCAATAGCTGGTGCTGCCATTATGGAGTAGACAGAATGCATGTAGATAGAGAAAAGGAAAAGTGTAGTCAATTGTTTTAAACCCCCGACAACTAGGAATTACTCTTTAACATACAGGCAATTCCCTACATAAGAACACCTGACTTGCAGACGACCACTAGTTACAAACGGACCTCTGGATTTTGGTAATTTACTGTACTTTAGCCCTAGGCTATAATAAACAGCTATAACAGTTATCACAGGTGTCTGCAATGAAGCTTTATTGTTAATCCTGGTTCTGATGACAATCCAACATTTTTAAAATCCAATTGTTACAGAGACCCAAAAACTTTTTGACTGGGGTTACAATTATAAAGTATACAGTTCCGACTTACATACAAATTCAACTTAAGAACAAACCTACAGAACCTATCTTGCACATAACCCGGGGACTGCCTGTATATTTCAAAGTTTGTTATTCCCACTTAATATTGATTTGCGTAAATTGGTTTCATGACTGAAGCCACAAGTTAACCTAGAAACTCCATGTATTATTAAAAGGGATAAGTATAAGAAAGGGGAGGGAAGACGTTATCTCTAGGGGAAATCGCCTGACGGGCAAGTCACTTCACAGCCGCTTTGTCAGTGGTTAATACGACACAAGTGACAAGGGAGCAGAAGTAGGGCTTGCTAGGGGGTGGAATAAAATGAATACATCAAGAGATGAGGCTCTAAAAAGATTAGGTTATGCTATATCATCAACACTACCCACTAATGAAAACCTAAAATACTGATTTTGGTCTGGAATTATTGTCTTTAATGATTTTCTGCATATAGGAATAAGTTTATAAGCAAAATAAAGCAAAGCAATTGATTTTCAAAAATTGCTAAACTTTTATTTACATTATATTTGCCTACGGTTTATATAATAAGATACATAGTAAATAATAGTTTCTTACCTTCCTGGCTAGTTATTGGACATGCAAAACATATGATATCACCAACCACTGCTTGTTCCTTCACAGCAGGATCAATGCTTTGCTCGACGGGTATAGGAACATAGTCTGAAATTCCAGGATTCTCTGTATCCCATACCCTGAATATAGTAAAACCAACATTGACTGCCCTCATGATAAAGCTGTCATTTCCGGGTCCTTTCACAATCTGGACAAAATCATCCCTGAAACCCAAGAACAAAAAGAAATAAAAATAATAAATAATACATAATATATTATCAAAATGTCATACAACTAGCGTGATAGACCTGTATGTCACAACAGTGCCATCATGTGGCTACAAAATGCATTACTAATCTAATATTTACATATTTGTGAATGAGCTTCTACAAACTGGAATAGAGGAGATAAAATAGTCATCACGAGCGGCTGAGTCCTTTACATGTATACAATTCCATTACTTTCCAGTAATCCCATCCCATGTATGCAGTCTCCGCAGCACATCCACTACAATTTAGGTTAAGTGCCCCCTTTAAATTTTAACCTTGCAACAACTATTTTATTTATTTACTATTTTAGTAGATTAATGCAGTTTTAGATAAAGGCTCCTTATTTATTTATTTTCAATTTAGAAAATGTACGTTACACGACATTATGATTTTTGGATACAAGATATTTGTCAATGAGACGACAAACCTGTTAATTGCGAAGTTGAGAATAGAATTCTGCGCGTGGAAGATCTCTCCTGTGTTGTCATGGAAACGGGCTGAGAAACGCAACGTAGCTCCGAGAGGGATTGCAGACAATAAATGACCGCTTCCAGTGTGTATGGCTGGGCTAGTCACAATGCGCATGTAGGAAATTGGGGAAACCTGTGATTTAAAAAAAAAAAAAACAAACAAACAAAACAAAAATAAAAAATAAAAAAAAAATAGGGCATTGTCACTAAATCCGGAAGAAGTCAGTTTTACATTTATGGTGAAAGGTCAATCATCTCAGCAAGGATTCACGACGGAAAACCTGAAGGCACCACTTAGCTCCTCAACTAACTGTGTTGCTCTAGTAGAGTTGTAATAATCATCTAAAAGCTCTACAAACATCAATGTTCTACTACACATTACCAGTAATAAGGCATTAACAATACATTCCGTTTACTTATTTTTATATGTCCGATTCATATCTATCAGTAATGAGAAAGCTCTCACTGAGCCCAGTCCTTTCACCCTACTAAGAGCTTATACATGCAGGAAATGGGTTGAGGCTTCTCTTACAGAGAATGTATCAGTTGCTAAATGGAAATTAGAATAGTATAAAGAATTCCGGGTTCTATGAAAACTTCAGTGGGGGTAATGGGGTGGATGCATTAAAACGATTATATTGTACCTTTCATTAGCATGTGCTGTGTGACTAGGCAGTCGTCCCCTGGGAGTGGCTGGAAAGAAGCAGTTTCCCCCCCCACCCTTGGGAAACCACTGCTCCATGTGTCCTTTTCAAATGTATGAATAACTCCCCACACTCGGGATTGGCTGTAGAGGAGCAGGGGGCGTCGCTAAGCCAAGTGATGGGCGTTTTTATATATTTGAAAATGACACATGGAGGAGCGGTTTCCCAAAGGTGGGGGGGAAACTACTCCTTTCCAGCCACTCCCAGTGGACGAGTGCCTAGTCACACAGCAGCTGCTAATGAAAGGTACAATATAACATATGTTTTTTTCTGTAAAACCTATTTTTTTTTTTATACAAAAACACTTTGGCAGTGTATGTACTATGCTCTGTGGGGACTGGGGGAGTGCTAAAAATGGGTCTCCTGGTGACAGGTTCCCTTTAATATAACACCAGAAGCATGTTTCCAGCTCCTATAAAACCAAAAGCTAGCAGCCCTGCAGCCTATAAACTTGACTCATCTCCAGTAAAATAAGACTCTTTTCTGCTCATTTGCACAGAAGTTTGGAGAAGATTTTCTCCAGATAAACGGGTAAGATTTCACATATGTCATACATTACCTGAGAGTGCTAGTAGTTTAATTAAGTAAAATCTGCTTACAGATTTTCTTGAAATGCTAAAATTCCCATAGTTGAAACCCAAGCAACGCCCCTAGAGTTTTATTATTCCCCCCCCCCCCCAAAAAAAAAAAATACACTAAGGGGGATTTACTAGAACTTTTCAAATGTTATGAATATTTTACATAAGCTCTAGATTTTACAGTTTCTATATTATATCCGATCAGGAAAGAAGATTCATATAAAACACATCTAAGCCCCTTCACTAGAACAGATCCACCTACGCCTTGTCCCACAACTCTCGGGACAAGTGACATTGAATTTGACACAACTTTAATCCAGACTGGCAATGCTATGGGCTTTTAATGAACCTACAGGGCTTATTCAGCTCCAGCTCTATTGTTGCAAGGTAAATCAATCAAAGCTACAGCCCCGGCCATAAATAATAGTCTCAGCATGGGATTTTAGAGTGAGCCAAGAAACTAATACAATTTCGGCAATAACTTATGTCCCCTTTCAGCAGTTATATACAAGCACCGCCATACACCTTTATATTAAGCTGCTAACACTGGATGTGTGAAGAATCTTTGATGTAAGTCACAAATATGGCTGCTAAAAAATCTGAAAGCTATAGTTTTATATTCGAGATGGGATAAGTAAGCGGGAAATTACCTTAACCGAAACAATAATGGTTTGGTTGATTCCAAAGGGTTCCTGAGAATTGATTTCTATTGTAGATAAACCAGTCAGAGAGCCGGTGGTCAGTAGCCCATTGCTGTCCACATGTACCACGGGTGATTTGTTTCTCCCATCCACTATCCGGTAATTAACAATAGTAGCTTGGTCCCTGTACAAGTAATAAAAATGAAATGCTGGATTCATGAGGAAAAAAATATATTTATTATAGGCCACATTCTTTTTATTATTTGCATTTCTATCTTATGAGCATTTAGATACCAAATTTTAAGCAAACTTTAAAATTTTCAATTTTTTTTTTCCATAGCTGCAATAGTTGAAAACGAATATTTTTTCCAATATACATTCATGAGTCTGCATATCATGCTACAGTGCAGTGCACATCACCACCCTGTAACTACAGTTTAATAGAGAATCTAGCATCACCCATAAGCCTGCTCTATACACCCTTTCTCTTCTTTCTCTTTAGGTTTTGACAAAGCTACAGTTAGGTCAGTGAGGAGTAGAGGGGAGGGTCAGCACACCAGATACACAGGGAAGCCCCTCTGGCCTCAGTTCCCTTAGCTGATGTCTGAGGCACTGTACCTAAATTACAGCCATTTTTCCGATATGCAAATGAGTATAGATGAGTCAACTTCCGAATAAAAGAGTAATGTTTTCTCCAGGCTACCAGTGAACTATGCGTTCTTCTTTTAATGGACAGCTCAGGGTCTCTTCAAATCTCTGCCTTTCCCTCTTCGTCTACTTTCCAGAATGCTGTCTCTCTCAGTGCATATTGAATTTAGCAGTGATCACTATGTGGGGAACAGTAGGTCTTCTCACCATTTCACCCTTCCCCCCTACCCCTGGTGATGGGTGGGGTCAAATGGTGCTGGGCTCAGTCAATCATCAGGGGGTGGAGACAACATAGGCAGGAAAAGTTGGGGACACGATTTTACAGGTGAGACACCTGCACTGCACTTTTCAACAAAGGCACAGGGGTGGGGCAAGTAAGGTTCATTGTGCCCATTCTTGAGGACAGGTTCCCTTTAAGTAAGACTCATATTTGTACAAGGATGGATCTCCGGCTAAAAAGAAGCCAGCAGCATGATATAGGCATCAATGAAATTGCGGTCAAGGTCTCTGTAGCTGTGCCAAAACTATTGTGGGCAAGGTAACTGCGGAGTAGCGCTTTAATTTTAAAAATGTTTAAAAAGTGGCAAATTGGATAATAGGATGTTTTTCACATTGCCTTATTGGGAAATTGTATATTTTAATAGAATGGGCATTTTTTGGACAAGGGCGTTACAAACAAGTTCATGACTTTAGAAAGCGGTAGAAAGTGCTGTATGACAGCCACAGGAGCCTCCACCGTTTAGGGGCCCCCAGTCTGATTTGAGTCTGAAGTGCCTCCATTGGTGACGGCAGACACGTTCTCTGTGAAAAGAGTGCAGCCTGTGACACATCCACATATTAGGATGTACATTTTCATCATAACGCCATTAAAAGGAGAGTTCCCATTTAAGCAAATAAATATTACCGTTTGTATAATGAGACGTTACACAATTTTCCAATAGACTTTGAGCATCAATTTCTCACTATTGTATAGATCTCTGCTTGCTGTTAAGCTATAGAAACCCTGGCTGGCTCACTGCAGATGCCACTTCCATTTATTCTTTTCTGCATTATGCTGGGTAGGCCACTACACTACAGACAGTGTTCCGCTTCATTATTAGACTTAACTTGAAAAACCGCTTTACATTTTTATTTGTAGGGGGGAAAAAACCCCTAAACATTTATATTCTTTATTTTCTATGGTAATCGTTTTTTTAAATAGGCTCCAGGGTTTGGAAACATACCTGTTTGTTTGCAGCCTCAGGTTGGAATTTGGAGACATAAGAATCTGCTCAGCTTCTATATTGGGGTTTATTAAATGCAATCGTTCAAACACCTAGAAAGGAAAGGTGAAAATACAAGTGTTACCAAAAAATAAAAAAAATAAATACTCAGACCAGAGAGAACAAACAGGAGGGATATCCAAGATAACAGAACACAAAATTAGAAATTACACAAACCCACAGTAAATAATTCTATCCACGTCACATAATTACAAATTTCATTACATTGGTAACGGGAGATGACATACAGTAATAAATGCATTTACCTGAATCTGAATCTCATCTGACAATTCCAGAGCTTGGCCTAAGAACTGATTTGCTGAAGCATCTGTTACTCGTACAGTTACCCGCAGCCCAGTTTTTCCTTTCATTGTGGCATAAACATTCATAGCAAAGTTGTATCGTTGTGGAAGATTAAGAGACGCCTGGCAAGAGAATGACAGAGCAGAACAATTTTGTATTGTCAAATATTAGATGCCTGGAGTGTAGAGAACAATACAATTGAAAACGCTGGAGGCTAGAGAACTAGCGGTCTGGGCTTTCAAACCTTCATACCAGATGTGGTACCATCATAGTAAGCACATGGCCCTAGCATAGGTAAATTGTTGTAAAACATTAAAGGGGTTGTCCAAACAAATTTGGAATATGCATACATATACACACACACACATATATACATATATACATACATACATACATATACAGGCAGTCCCCGGGTTACGTACAAGATAGGGTCTGGAGGTTTGTTCTTAAGTTGAATTTGTATGTAAGTCGAAACTGTATATTTTAGAATTGTAGATCCAGACAAAAAAAATTTTGGCCCGAGTGACAATTGGAGTTTAAACATTTTTTGCTGTAATGGGACCAAGGATTATCAATAAAACTTCATTACCGACACTTTACAGCTGATTATTGCACTCTGGGACTATGGTAGAGCATTCAGAAAGCTTCACCAGAGGTCAGAGGGGTCGGTCTGTAACTATGGGTTGTCTGTAAGTCGGGTGTCCTTAAGTAGAGGACCATATACATATACATATATAAATACATACATATATATATATATATATATATATATACACACACACACACACACATACATACATACACTACATTTTATAGATCTGATAGTATTTGATGACTAGCGAACAATTTCAAGAAATTGGATCTGAAAGTTTTCAAACTTTACTTCATAGAGACCCTTCCACTGCAGTATATTCAAGCATATGCCAACACATCCTCATCCTTACCTCATCGTGTCTGCTCTTCACTTCTATAAAATCCCGTTTTATCACAGACCAATGGAAAGTGAGACCAGGAACAGCATTGCCAAATGTAAATGGAGTTTGGCTACTAGAGATTCCCATTACATAAACTGGCATCTGTAAAAAAAAAAAAAAAAAAAAAATTATATATATATATCACACATTTTCATACCATATAAAGTACATCTGTAGATATAGATTTGTCATATGTAAATGGTTAAATCTGTACTTTTAACCAAAATATCGGTAACCATTGGTTATAGTTATTAAACTAAGCCGCAATTAAACCGTCAAGAAGGAAAGCAGCTTCTATGTATCTTTTTTTCCTGCCACTTCAGACAGATAACAAGGCTTTACAGGACAGAAAGCTGACTTACACAAACCGCTTAAATAAGGAAGAAAAGCAGAGGAAAAAGGAGAACACAAACAGATTTGTTTAATACAGTATATTACAAAGTTTATTATTATTCCTTTGCACTATTCATATATGCAATATATTGTTCGTTACACTTGAGACATGTAAATCTCCCCACCACAGCCGTGTCAGAAACTTTTCTGGTTTGCACGCTACCTTGGGCATGTTTGTGCCTCATATTATATTGTCTCCCCCAGTTTTCCTATAGCTGAAATCACTGCCAGGTCACACCTGGTCTAATACAACTTTATCAACAATATTATTCACTGTATACAGCTGTACAGGGAAAATGCACATAGTGGCGCAGGACAGTATCATTTATTACATATTCTACTAATTTTGCGTTATGATTTCCGTTATGTACATCATTCTTTAATGGTCTCTCTACTCACCTGTGTGCCACTTTTCATTCTAGTAACTGGGGCATGAATCCGAACACCTTTCAGCTGAATTACCTCAACATGTACTTTATCCTAAGAGAAGAAGAGTAAAATATATTACCTTACTTACAGAAAATGAATGCATATATGCAGTAATATCATGTGCACATGAATTCTTATTACAATAACACAATCAATTCCTCAAAAAAAAACCCAAAAAAAAACCAAAAAAAAAAAAAACAACACTTACCTCAGAAACTATTATCACTTTTCCAGATTCTGCATCAACAGCTTGAATGACGCCGGTCACTGTGACGTTTCCAACTTTTGCCCCTTTTACCAACCCATTACTGCTTACTGAAGCAATGTTATCATCGGTGATCGAGAAGACAATGTTGGACTGAGGCTGTGGACCTCCTTCAGATGTTATCTAAAAAAATATATATATACATAATATATAATAATAATAATAATAATAATATAAAGCAGATTATTTAATACATTTCATATATCTTTAAGACGTTCCATAAAATGACCACACCCCAAAATATTCACCTGAGTCGTAGCCCCAATAAGAAGTATAATTCGCCTGGGCAGAAGTCGGAATGGAGGGAATACCTGAGACAAAAGGGGAGACTCAATATAGTAAAAAGTATTTGCAGAAATCTACAGTGCAAGTATACAATAAGCCAATAAACACATAAGAAAAGACAACCAAATAATTTATAATCCACTCCAAAATATTTAGTCCTCTGGAGATGGCAAAGCACTGTCCTTCATAACCGAGTGCTCGTCCTGCAAAGCCCATCTATTAGTTCTGTGGATTTATTGCTTGTTATTCCCTAACCTATGGATGGGGGGGATAACTAAAATAGTTGCCACAACCCCTTTAACGACTGCCATATGCCCTATTTGCACATGCCCTGTGCAGATAGCATGTTTATACACGTGAAAGTGTCAAACTTTAAAACAGTCATATCGTCTAATCTAGCGTTTTATATAATGATTGCGTTTCTAGGTGAAACAGCACTGGAGACATTCACTATTAAAGTTTCATTTAAAAAAAAATGTGATTTTTAAATACAGATCTCAATTCCCAACCAAGTTGAACAGCGGATGTCTCAGTTTTACCTAGAAACACAATCCTGATAAGATATTAACTGGGAGATTATCATCCAAAGGGGTTTTCCCACAAAAGTTAAGACCTAACTTGCTGATTAGTGACATCTTTTATCTCAATTTATTATATTATGTCATATATTACTGTATACATATTTTTAACACAGAAATATTGGCCAAATGAAAGGTCAGTACAGAATACACAATCAATACTTGGTCGGGGCTCCATTTGTTTGAATGACTGCATCACTGTTGCATGGCATGGAGGGATCAGCAGATGGCGCTGCAGAGGTGTTATGGCATGGAGGGATCAGCAGATGGCGCTGCAGAGGTGTTATGGCATGGAGGGATCAGCAGATGGCGCTGCAGAGGTGTTATGGCATGGAGGGATCAGCAGATGGCGCTGCAGAGGTGTTATGGCATGGAGGGATCAGCAGATGGCGCTGCAGAGGTGTTATGGCATGGAGGGATCAGCAGATGGCGCTGCAGAGGTGTTATGGCATGGAGGGATCAGCAGATGGCGCTGCAGAGGTGTTATGGCATGGAGGGATCAGCAGATGGCGCTGCAGAGGTGTTATGGCATGGAGGGATCAGCAGATGGCGCTGCAGAGGTGTTATGGCATGGAGGGATCAGCAGATGGCGCTGCAGAGGTGTTATGGCATGGAGGGATCAGCAGATGGCGCTGCAGAGGTGTTATGGCATGGAGGGATCAGCAGATGGCGCTGCAGAGGTGTTATGGCATGGAGGGATCAGCAGATGGCGCTGCAGAGGTGTTATGGCATGGAGGGATCAGCAGATGGCGCTGCAGAGGTGTTATGGCATGGAGGGATCAGCAGATGGCGCTGCAGAGGTGTTATGGCATGGAGGGATCAGCAGATGGCGCTGCAGAGGTGTTATGGCATGGAGGGATCAGCAGATGGCGCTGCAGAGGTGTTATGGCATGGAGGGATCAGCAGATGGCGCTGCAGAGGTGTTATGGCATGGAGGGATCAGCAGATGGCGCTGCAGAGGTGTTATGGCATGGAGGGATCAGCAGATGGCGCTGCAGAGGTGTTATGGCATGGAGGGATCAGCAGATGGCGCTGCAGAGGTGTTATGGCATGGAGGGATCAGCAGATGGCGCTGCAGAGGTGTTATGGGAAGCCCAGGTTTTGTGATGGTAGCCTACAGCATTGTTGGGTCTTGTGTCTCATATTCCTCTTGACCATATCCCATAGATTCTCTATGGGGTTGAGGTCAAGTGAGTTTGCTGGCCAATCACTCACACCAATACTGTTGTTATTACACCAGGTATTGGTTCTGGCACTTCTGGCAGTGTGGGCAGGTGCCAACTACTGTTTGAAAATGAAAATTCCATCTCCAAAAAGCTTGTCGGCAAAGGGAAGCCTGAAGCACTCTAAAATTTCCTGGTAGACGGTTGTGGTGACTTTGGTCTTTAAAAAAGAACAGTGGACCTAACCCAGCAGATGACATGGAGCCCCAAACCGTCACTGATTGTGGAAACTTCACATTAGACCTCAAGCAGCTTGGATTGTGCCTCTCCAGACTCTGGGACCTTGATTTCCAAATGAAATTTAATTTAATCTCAAAACACCTTGGACCAGTGAGCAACAGTCCAGTTCTTTTCTCCTTGGCCCAGATAAGACACGCCTGGCGTTGTCTAATTGGGAGTGGATGACACATGGAAGGTGACACTTATAGGCCATGTCCTGGATACATCTCTGTGTGATGGCTCTTGAAGCACACCGAAACCACACAGATGCAGTCAGTCATTTATGCAAAAGGAGCAATTGAACCGCTTATTAAAAAAAGTTAAAGGGAAAAAATGACAAAAGACAAAATTTATTTTCCCAGTTAGTTTGCCACTTCTTGAAAAAAATAAAAATATTTATGATATGACTTATACAAGTTGAAATCTACTATCAAAATCAAGGGACACTTACTTCAGGCAACCTGACTGTGGTAATCCTTTTATAAACATGTAAAATATAATTTTATATCAGATTTTTTATCTATGTAAATATTCCAAAGGATGATCTTAAAAGTTTATTAAAATAATAATGCACATCACTGCAAAGCCCAATCCATATGAGACATTTCATGTTGTTAAAGGGTGATTGAAGTCCACAAGGTATTTACTGGCTCAGACATGCCAGGAGAGGCAACAGGTCTTCTTTATTTAAAGGAAACCTACCACCAAGGACCTACCCATTAAGGTAGATCCGCTGGTAGGTGCCTCTAATGTATGTAAGGATAGCCCTTTTTAGGGCTAATCCTTTAGTCCCCTTTACCTTATTAATCTTTAATTGTGATAATAGGCTATATGCTAATTTACCAAAATGGCTACTGGGGTGTGGAGTAGCTGGAGCTATAGCTACATGGCGCGGCTACTCCACGCCCCAGTAGCCTCCTTGATCCTCCTACCCAGATACATTCAGCGCGCAGTTGCAAGGAGCTGCGCACCCTCGTCCGCAAATTCAGCATTCATGTGCAGAACGCAAGCTACGTGGTCTTGGGTCCAAACCCGTAGCTGCGCACTGAAGATATCTGGGTAGCATGATCAAGGAGGCTACTGGGGCGTGGAGTAGCCGTGCCATGTAGCTACAGCTCCAGCTACTCCACGCCCCAGTAGCCTCTTTGGTAAATTAGCATTTTACCACAATTAAATTAAGGTCTATCCTTACATACATTAGAGGCACCTACCACAGGTTTTACCTTATTAGGTAGATCAGTAGTAGAAGGTTTCCTTTAAAGTGTTTGTCCGGAGGATGAAAAACCATGGATGCCTTCTTCAAAATACAGTGGGACACACCTTACCAAGGTTTATGCAATATTGCAGATTAGTTGCAATACCAAGCACTGCTCATGGCAAGTTGAGGCACTGTTTTTTGGAAGAAAGCCGCCAAGATTTTTGACCTCAGGACAACCCCTTTAAGAAACTTTTCAATTTTAAAAGTAGAGAACACCAAGAAAGATGAGATTATATGTTACCTCTAAGGATTTCGGTGAAGAGTCTATTTTGTTGGCAGCTTTGTTAAAAACAGAAGCGGTGAGGCTGGTTTGTCCAATGGCCAGACCGTGTACAGCAAAGACTGCAGTATGTTCATCCACTCTTTCATTCAGGGCTCTGCAATGGATAAAGCCTTGTAAATACACAATAGAAAGCTCCAATATTAGTTGCATTGATACAGTAGACATTTCTAGAACAGACTCACTTGATCGACACAATTTGTGAGGATGAACCCAGCTCCAAGTTCATATAGGCAAAATACTTAGCAGGAAAAGGCTTCTGAAAGGAGTCCAGGACTCTCACATAGGCTTTAACAGTCGTCCCAATTTCTACCTGTAGTGGTTGAAGAAACTTAGTTATGAGATTGGTAAAACACAGGTCTGTTAGGTTTTTAAAATTAACCCCTTATCTCTGCAGCCGTTTTCCACGTTAATGTCCAGGCCATTTTTCATCAATGCCTCCTACAAGGTATAACTTTTTTTTTATTTTTATATCAATTCTGCTTTATGGGGACTTGTTTTTTTTTTTTTTTTGGGGGGGGGGGCAAAATGTAATTTATAATAAAACAAACAATGTAAGGGCTTAGTTTTTGTGATAGACCTGTTGATTTTATTTACACACACTTGTGGTTCATATACATTTTTCATCGTGATTAATAAAGTTTTGTGTGTGTTTATGATGAATGAATAAAAATCTCAAGTTGGGTATCATTTTTTGTTTATTTTTTAAACTTTTTGTTAGACAGGATAAAGGCTATTATAGTTTTGTAGCCTGGGTTGTTATGGGTGTGAAGGTACAAAATGTGTGTTGTTTGACTTGCAATTTGGGTTTGCTTTGGTGTTTTTTCTTGCAACTTTTAATGTATTTAATAAAAGATGTAAAAAAATATATATACAGGTGGTCCCCTACTTAAGGACACCCGACTTACAGACAACCCATAGTTACAGACAGACCCCTCTGACCTCTGATGAAGCTCTCTGAATGCTTTACTATAGTCCCAGACTGCAATAATCAGCTGTAAGGTGTATGTAATGAAGCTTTATTGATAATCCTTGGTCCCATTACAGCAAAAAATGTTTAAACTCCAATTGTCACTGTGGGCAAAAAATTTTTTTTCTGGATCTACAATTATAAAATATACAGTTTCGACTTACATACAAATTCAACTTAAGAACAAACCTCCGGACCCTATCTTGTACATAACCCGGGGACTGCCTGTACAATGTTGTCCCACAAGGGGACACACATGATTTGTCACGAGTCTATTTTAAATAGGAGGGAGATGGGCTTTTTTTTTTTAATGTGAAATAAATGCATGATGGAGCCAGTGAGGGGAAACCACTCCTCACTGGTCACTCCCATGGGACACTGCTCTGTAGAGGGAAAGGAAAACTTTCATCTAACTTTTTTTTATTGGAAAAAAGCCAGTTTTATTATAAAAACACTTTATATGTGTCCCAAATCTGTATGGGGACATGGAGGGGGGTGGGTAGCAGATGGAGCTTACTCCCTCTGCACCTATTTAGACACCACAGTCCATGTTTGACCACAGTGTCTAAAAGATTTAACACCCATGACCTGCGCTTTTCAAATCAGGGGCCGTGATAACAGAGCACAGCCCCGGCAGCCGCTGAACACCAGCTGATACGGCGCCATAGAAAGGTGTTGAATTGGAAGAACCACCCTTAATGACTGCCGTAAAAAGCCAACATGGCACTCAAAGGGATTACATATATTTCTGACAGCAGCTTTTTGAAGGAAACATTCACATAAAGTAAAATTCTGTTTATCAGAAATTACATATAGCTACAAGCCAAGCGCCCATGTAATGAATGCTAATAAATAACATTACCTTGTCCACCACCCTCACATCCACCTGAAGAATATCCGATATGTGAACGCCAACGGTGGCTGGCGCAGGAAACGCCAGACACAGATCGTAAACCATAACCGTCAGTGTTCCTGGACGCAAGGGATAAACCTAAGAGGGATATTACATTGCAAGTAAGCACGGGTCTAAAAGTCATATCCATTTACAAAAGACAATTACAGCCTACCTGCACATGAGAATCCTGCCATAAAATTATATTGATTTAGTGCATTTAATAACACAAATATAATAACACAGATACTGGCCTAGTATTTTTTACTTAGGCAAGACAACTGGCAATTACAAAACAAGAAATGGCTAAAACAAAAACAGTGCTTCCCCAAAACTTTTTCTTCTTAAATCTTGTCACCGGGGGCTGATACTTCCACATTTGTGAGTTACTCACTACTTAAGTAATTAAACATTTCCATTCAAACATTGGAAAACTACACTTTTGGCTTTGCGAATATGTGTATACACAAATATGAACAACATCTAGTCTTTCGGTCTTCAAAGTTGCAAAGGAGCGATTATACCGAGCCCCAATTTTAAGGGAATGAGATGCAAATGGGAAGTGAAATACATGTGACTCACCGTTACAATTCCTTTTGATTCTTGGAAAACAGTGTTAATGATATTGGGAACACTGCTGTTGATGAAAAAATATCCTGATCCCTCTAAGATTGTGAATTCAGCCTGAAACAATGAGCCATGATTAATGTGCAGGAAACATGACCTTTAACATAAAAGAAACTGATAATGAAATTATTGACTTCCTACCCAAACCCAGCCCAGAACACCTTGACAATAAATCAGAGCTTACCACTCTGTCATCCTTTCTTTAGATGTTATGGGACTGCATAGTCTGAAAAGGGCCTAAAAAAGGGTTGTAACAGCCAAATAGCGCTTCTTTCCCCGTTACCCGGCCCCGTGGCTACTGCTCGGAAGAGTCTCCAACAACACATTAAAGACCATGGCTTACTCTTTTAATCCCATCCAGGCCCTCCTTCACTGAATGTGTAACTGAACTGGACCACATTATATTTTTTGAATGGATGGTTTTAGAAGACTACGACCGTCATGACTCTTTCCATACTACATGGTTCCAAAGGATATCTTGGAAATCCAGCTGACCCATGCTTTATTGGCCTGGCACTTCTCCTCAACTGTAAAAGGTTTCCTTCCCAACATTGCCTTTATGTAGTGCTTGGTCCCCTCTATCCAGGTGCTGCACCTTCCTTCCTTTTTTACTATTTCCCCTGTCGTATGGGCCCATTCTGTCATTTGAGATCATATGTCTTGTTCTATGCCTTATTGCCCAACCCAGAGAGGAAATACTGTTCTACACTCAACCGGCATTAAAGGAAACCTACCGTGAGGAGGAAGATCATAAGAAGATGTGATGGTATATTACTCCTGCCCGTCTAATTTATAATTTAATAATCCTGAAACCTAACCTATCTAGTTAAAAAATTTATTTTAGTAATCTCTAAATTATCTGCAGAGACTACTGGGTGTGGAGTAGCCTTAGCTCACAGTGTCTGGCCAGGTTATTACACGCCCCAGTAGCCTCTGCAGTTAATTTACATATTACTGCAATAAAAGTTGTTAACAAGCTAGGTTAGGTTCCAGCATTATAAAATTTACAGATTAAGGCAGCGGCAGCAGGAGGAAAATACCATCAGATCTACTTCTGATAGTAGATTCATCATGGTGGGTTTCCTTTAAAATCTTGAGTGTGTTGTGCTAAGTAAGATGTAGCTCCTTAAAGAAAGTCATTTACTATTGCTTCTAATATTCTGTTTTAATTCTTTTCACTTTTTATGCTTATTGCCATTTTAGTTATTTAGAACAATTGTACTCATTTATTTTTCTTTGGAATTTTCTTCCTTTTGTGCAATTCCTTCCAATAAAGCATATTATGAAAAAAGGGTTGTGTCTCCGGTACTCATATTCCTTGTCTATGGGAGTACCGGAGATAGACTAGTCCTGTGCTTAGGAATTTCGAATAGTCCCATAGTCTTGATTGGAATAGCAGTATGCATGCTACCCCTGATGCCTTCATCAATTATTAAAACATAGCCCCATTCTCGTAATTATATAGGAGGGGAACATAATGAGAGGTACAACCCCTTTAAAAGGGAACCTGTCATGAGGATTTAGGCAAATAGGTTGTCTGCAATATGTTGTCCAGGACAAAGATTTTCACAATGATGTACCTCTATATTCTACAATATTCAGCATTACATAATTGTGAACCCGTAGCGGTCCTCAATGGCAGGTCACTGGTGTTTTGAAAGACTATACCCTCATAATTCACTTTATGAGTAAATTGAAAGGTATAAGGTTTCTTAATCTTCTAAACTTATATTCACTTTATCCATAAGTTGTCTCAGGAGATAAAGACCAGCACTTCATTCATTCTATAAGGTACCATTAAAGGCCTTCTTTAACATCTACGTACAAAATTTATAATGTCTAACAGTAACTTAAGTGGCAATCTTGAAGGAAAAAGCTAAAAAAAAAAAAATAATAGGCATGTACTTAAACATTTATAAAGTCAAGAAAAACTAAATCTCACCGTTACATTTGGATGATTATAGATGGAAATTGACCCAGGGTGTACCCGCACATCCTCCACAAGTAGAAGTTCTAGACTAGCTGCAACTGGTGTCAGTGTTTTGCGCTGGAACAGAAGAGACCATTAATAGAACGACATGATAAGTCTTCTGGCGCTAATAACTTTTTCATACTTTGTTGTACAGAGCCGAGGGTGGTGTCATTTTTTGTGAGTTTTGATGACTTTTTTTAAAATGCTTGTATTTTTAGGACAGTACGACCTTTTGAACGCTTTTTATTGAATTTTTTTATTTTTCAAAATGGCAAGAAAAGGATTTTTACTATTTATATGACTTCTAGGGAAAGGGGGTGGTTTTTTTAATATAACTTTTTTCTTTTACTTTTTTTTATTTTTTACTATTTTTCAGACTCTCTCGGGTACTTAAACCCTAGGTTGCCTGATTGATCCTATCATATACTGCCATACTACAGTATATGGGGATTTTGCACAACATCTATTATAATGTTCAAATCACAAATAGTAATAGATAGCCTAAAACACGATAGCCTCAGATCTTGGTGTGAACCAAGGATGTCATGGCGCTATGGGGTTAAAATTATTTACCATCATTCACCATATCGCATAGATCGGGCTCAGATTGTGACACCTGTAGATGTGATGGTCCTGCGAGATGATTGTTTTTGTTTATCCGTTACTGTTTTACTTTTGACTGTTGTTATCTAATACAGTTATTGTTTGTACATATTGACTGAACCATAATGCTATACAAAATATGTAATTTATCTGTGTTTCTTATGAGGCTATTCTACAAAGCGAATAATCATCTGCATCATTCACAACAATGGTTTCTTTTGTAATCCCTACAGTATAAACAAATCAAGCAAAGACACAAACCAATGTTCTAACGTCGGCAGCTTTGAGGTGAGATTCCTGGTAATTATGAGTCTTGGCCGTAATAACTGCTGTCCCAGATACTTCATGAACATGAACCGTGTTCAGACCTAATGGAGAGGCAGGATATTAAATGTCATGGCGTTATATATATATATTGCACATTTTATACATTGAATTATGAATATATTACCGTGCATCTTCCTCTGACCACTTCCATCTTCTTTTTCAGCATAATCCATACGTGTCGAGACATCAAAACTGGCTAATCCCACCTTGGAAGAGTCCCACTCCACAGCCAAAGATGAAAAGTTGTCAAACTTTCTGCCCTGGTGATCATAGGCAGACAACTGCAGCAGCTGATCGCGATAGTTGGAGACCGGAATCTAAGACAAACAAATGGTATATTCCCTTAATTGCCTTGTTGGAAAACATGGTTTGTGATATGCAGCATTTAAGCAATGTTTTGCCATACTGTGAGAAAACTAAATTCTGAAAAAAACTGCAGCCAAATTAAACGTTATTCCCACCTCGCCCTTTAATTGTGGTTAGTATTGATGACAGCTAAATGAGGCAGTTACATGTGGTTTCCAGAACTCTCAGACGGATAAATAAGAGTTACGGAAGCCGTGTACAACATTCACATTCCATGGTCAAATGTATAATTGCACAACAAGTGGTGCTGGGTGCGACAGATTAGGGATCCTACTCAGCCCTTTAAAAATGAAATCCAAGCACACCAAGAATGAACTTAAAAGTAGTATTTATGTCTGGCCAAGTTTTATAGACAGAGTAACGTTTCGGCTGTCACAGCTGCCATTGTCAAACACCATACCAATAGTACGTAGGCTTTTTCCCGGTATTACATCCATCGCTCCTTTTGTTTCTCACCTCAGTGTCTGAAAAAGGCTGCTGTCTGGCTTTATATTAAACTTTGCCGAGAATCAATACTACCATTAAGTGCAATCTTGGTGTGCTTGGATTTCAAGTTAGTATTTAGTATTCTATGGTTTCTTTGTCCCCCAGCATGGTGGTGAGGAGAAGGAGCCACATCTCTATATATTATGTAAATTGTTATAATTTGATCTGAAATTGCTGCTTAACCAAATCGGTGGATGGCTTCAAACAAGGCCTCAATAATTCCTCAGACCGCATCGATTTTAATTGCTATAGGGATGTAAAAAAAATTCTTGTTATGATCATTGATCCGGTCTGTTCGGCACTTGCGGTCAGGAGGGAAATTCTCAGAATTGTAAGCAAAGGTTCTATTATATAATGACCACATTATATAACGTTTCTCTTTCTACCTGTACAAGTCACAGGTCATGTGACCCGATGACAGCTGCTTTCGGGACTTTCTGTGAGGTTCTGTGTCCTGGTCAGGGCTCCATGCACTCACCCCTCCAACTCGTGACATGGGAGTGATATTCACGGAGAAGACATGGAGTTAGCTATGACCTTATGACTCGCCGAAAGTCCACAGCACATGGACATCATAGGAAGGAATTGAAGTAAATGCGAACAGGTCACATGACCCACAACTCCAAATGGACAGAAAATAGTTTAAAAAAGTACAATATGGGTGACCCCATTAAGGTACTACCAGATCTATCCAGGTAAACTTTCCTTTCAGGGGCTAGTCCATTTTATCACCCATAATAGAAAATAGCACAAGGCATTTAGTAAAAATACTACACCGCTAGAACACCGTCCTAAACAAAATCTTTAGATAGAAAACACATACCACTTGCTTCTCCTGCTGCATCAGGGGACAGATGAGATCCATATGAGAATGTGTATACACTGGATTCACAGTAAATCGTGATGGAGGAGAACAGGCCAGCTTCACATTAACCCTCTCTACTGCTGGAAATGCATTGGTCTCTGTGGGCTGGTTTCCGACAGACAGTGAAATTATCTTGTGGGGAAAAAGAAAAAAAAACAAAACAAACAAAGCAACTAATTAATTGCAGATCAATGTCTACTATATTCACTATTATATACACATACATACACACACAATGTATACACTACATACTTCTATAAAATTTATTAAGTTTAAGCAAGGATATTTAATGGGCAATTTATCCAAGTCGGTTTTATAGCATACTGTCTGTCAGACATAAAAGAACGCCTGACACTTCACAAAGACTGTAGATGATCCATGGATATTACCTGTTCACCAAGGTTTCTGCAAACAGTTCTAGCCCAATGATGAAAATTGTTGAGGGATAATGGGGTATCGAGGAGAAAGAGCCCAGTGCTATCCTTATCTTCTGCAGATAAACTCCTGAAGAACTTCAGAGGTTCTAGGACCCATGGCTTGGGGCCCCCTTCAAACAGCATGTCTTTTGAGGAACCCAATGTAACCAATGCTATTGATGGAGGGTCAATAGTCTAAGAGTGGCAGAAAAAAAAATACAATAAATAATGTAAAATATACATATTGTGCAAACGCACGGGAGCTTAATTTTGGGCACATACCATCACAATTCATTTGATCAACACCAAAATGTTTAACCAACTAATAAAAGGCCTGTTTAAGAACATTTGAAAAATCCCTGCAACACATATTTAAGCTGCTCTGGCTCCCACATTGCTCTGGTTTCCAGCCAAATTTGGATGGTCAAATGTCACAGGACCAGTGTTATCCAGCGAGTGGCCACCTGGAACATCCTTTTTCACTACCGTGTTGTCTATTGGTCTGTGGAGGCATGTGTAAACCAAGCACACCGACGTACTAGTGTGCCCTCTCTGGCAGGATCTGCTCTTCTTGTAGCATCTTATGCCCTTGTTTTTAAGAAAAAAAGGTTTTAAATGTTAAAATGTTTTTCTGTAAAAACCAGGGCATACGATGCTTCAAGAAGAGTGTAACCTGACACACACTAATATGTCAGTGTGCTTGGTTTACAAACCTTCATCCTGGTGGTAGATGTCCTTAAATGAAAGTACCAACCAGACATTAACTGCTTCAACAGAAAGGATGTGTACAGATGGTCTACACAGATTGCTTTAGTGAAGGTAGAGCAGGGGGATGTCAATCCAAGCAGAGTGGATAGAATTGGGCAATGGTGGAAGAGGAGAAGAACCAGATCATTTGCAAACAACAAGAATGAGAACAAGAATGCATAAATATAAAAAAAGATTAATTTCTCCTCATTCATTCCACATTTAGATGCCTTGAATAAGTTTAAAAGAACTACTAGTAGAGACTACGTGAAAGGGAAATCCTAAACTAAGACATCTGCAATACACTTACCTTCAATGGTGGATAAGCAGCCACTATGATTTTAGCTTTTAGATGAACATGGCCATGCTTGTAGCTGACAAATATGCTTGTGTATCCTGGCGTTTCCGCTTGCACTGTTATACCGCTACAAAAGTCAATGCCAGGTTTGAGTCTGCCTATTAACCAAAGAAAAAAAAAAAAACATGATTACTAAAAGGGATCTTTATAATATTAGCAGCAACATATTAGAATAGTAAAAGACTAGGTTCCAAATTATCTCATGTGTAAAGTGGTAATACTTCTTTAAAATTCATGGCCATACGAGAGGGTCCCAAAGCTGAAACTTAAAAAAAAATCTGGCATTTATGGCCCATCCTGTGCCTACACAATAAATGTGTTCCATATGAATTTTGTTTATGGACAGATAGAGACCACATGACCCTCTATCTGCGGCCAATATATGGTCAGGAATGTCCGGCTGATGAGGTAAAAGAACGGAGGCTTCAATTTACATATCAAGAAAGCGGAGCAGAACTATTAATAGATGTATATTGGTAAATTACCTAATATCCTGCCCCCCACACATTACAAAAAAACCCTTTAACTTTGTTAAAAACAATGTCTAATAATTTTATAACAGCACATTTTGACCTACCTGGTAGTATCTTAAAGATCTCAGATGTCTCCATTGCTACAGTCAAGTCAAAGTGTGAACAATCACTCAGGGTCACAGTCTCGTTGTCTCCACTTAGGAGCCCAAATATCCTGAGAGGCAGCTGAAGAGTCTTCCCCAGTCGAGCTTCAACTGGGCAAGGTATGAATTCCATCCCAGTGGGTTCAATGACAAACACCTATACAGATCATATAAGATGTTATATTAAATGTTATCTAGCAGAGGATCAGAATGAGACAGAAAAAAATAAACCAGAAAAATAATGCACAATGATAATGGTAATGTAATCACTAGAGATGAGCGAGTATACTCGTCCGAGCTTGATGCTCGTTCGAGTATTAAGGTACTCGAAACGGCTCGTTGCTCGGACGAGTATTTCCCCTGCTCGAGATCGAGCATTTAATTAAAAAAACACAGTGAAGAAGAATAGAATAAAAACAGTGAACACAGTGACCACAGGATCATTTAAGAGAAAAACACAGTGAAAAACACAGTGAAGAATAGATTACAGATGTTCGGCACATCTGCTTACTTGTCGGAAGATACGCACGGAACGGCAGCAGGGAGACATCGGGCAGCACGGGGGAGACATCGGGCAGCACGGGGGAGACATCGGGCAGCACGGGGGAGACATCGGGCAGCACGGGGGAGACATCGGGCAGCACGGGGAGACTTCAGTGGAAGAAGAGGAGCGGATCCCGGGACAGCGTATCTCCCGACAAGTAAGCAGATGTGCCGAACATCTGTAATCTATTCTTCACTGCGTTTTTCACTTAAATGATCCTGTGTTCACTGTTTTTATTCTATTCTTCACATCTGCTAACTTGTCAGGAGATAATATACGCGCGGAACAGTGAAGAATAGATTGCAGATGTTTGCATACATCTGCTAACTTATCAGAAGACATTCTTTTTCAATTAAATAACACATTTTATTCCTGAACCATGGTCCCTTTGAAAAATGCTCGAGTCTCCCATTGACTTCAATGGGGCTCGTTATTCGAGACGAGCACTCGAGCATCTGGAAAAGTTCGTCTCGAATAACGAGCACCCGAGCATTTTAGTGCTCGCTCATCTCTAGTAATCACAGGACCTTATTCACTAGCAAGTTATAGCACAGACAACTAATAATTCATTAAAGTTCCTTTATCTACATCTCTCAATTTCTCTGATATGGTAATGGATAGAGCATTTGAATTTTTAGGAAAACGTGGATCACATTTGCATTACCCCCACGACATAATACACAAGAAATCTTACTTTGTGGAGTAAGCACCAATGTCTACTACTTGAAGATATAAGATTATGGGTTAGCGATTAAAATTTTAATTTTTACCTTCATTTCTCCATAATGAAGAGGATTTTGAACATCTCGAGCACGTATTACACTGACACCGATGTCATCCCCGGTTGTCATCAAGCCTTTCACAGTCACAGTGGCTACAGCACTGTTAGAGGAAGACCAAGTGAAATTTCCACTTCCACCTTGTACCTTGAAATTATCAATAAAAGACATCAATGATGCAGATGAGATCTGAGCTTCCAAATATATTTTATGCAAATAAGAGATTTATTGTTAAACATTAGATATATACGAAAAGCTTCACACACACAAACAAAAAAAATAAAAAAATAAAAAAAGCAGTCAAAACATAATTTGCTTGATTACCTGAATTGTATACTGGTAGGCTCCAGGTTTCGGTTGCCAAGGAAAAGTTAGGATTTTGGGTGACAGTGTAATTGGCAAGTAGATCTCCACTTCTTGCTGATTCCTAACTGGATTTGGTAACACATGAACACCGCCATCCTGAAACAACAGATTCATTCAATTGTTTATTCTCAAAATGCCTTCAGTCTGTGCCACTCACTGCACTGGTTACCCAACTCCTTCCGAAAAAAACTAATTAAACTAATGACCCTCATCCACAAAGCTCTGCATAGTGCCTCCCTACCTCAACCCATCGCCCAACCCATGCTCTTTGATCAGTCAGTGATTTTATAGTATTCTCTTTAATTCAAAACTCCCACCAACATCTCCAAAACTTCTCCCAAGCTGCACCAACTCTCTTGAATGCCCTACCCTGGACTATAAAACTAATATCAAACCATCAAAGCTTCAAATGTGCAATTAAAACCCCTCTCTTCAGGCAGGTCTATCACATTCCCTAACTGCATGAAACCAACTCTAACCAGCCCAGTGTACTCCTCCCTTCAGTTATCCTGCAAACACTACATACCAATCTGCAGGCTTCTCTGCGGTCCTATTCCCCTTGGACACAGTATATAAGATTGCGGCTGATGACCAATTCAAGTAGCAGAATTATTTATATAATTATTTTTATTCTACTTTTTATAAAGAAAGATGGGACTATTATACAAGCTCTTCAACCTCTTGTGTGTGTGTGTCCCTTAAAATTGCAAGGTCTTGTGAGCAGGGCCCTCATTCACATTTCTGTTTTTATTTATTGATGCCTTATTTTATTTGTAAATGTACTCCATGATTTGTAAAGCACTACAGAATACATTGGTGCTACATATCTTCCATTCACCTTACATTTTAGTGCGCATTACTTTTTCCTACAACAGAGTGTAATGAAAAGCCCCAATGCAGATGTGAACTGAGCCTTAAAGGAAAATCAAATATAAAATAAATGCAAACTCTACATACCTCATCAACCATACAAGTCAAAGCCGCATCAATAATTGTCTGACCGCTCTTCACTGCCTTCACACGATGATACGACCCATTCAAGGAAGATTCCAGAACATCAAAATATTCTTTAGGTATCTTTGCTTCGATACGTATATTCTGAAAATAATTAATTTGTTTTTTTTTTTTAAATTAGTAGAATGCAAAAAAAAAAAAAAAAAAAAGTTTCATTTGAAGACCACTGTGTAGTCTGATCCTGTAGACACACTTACGTATTACTTATCGTCCAATCACAGTTCCATTGATCAAAACCAATTACGATTAGTATTTATATTGAGGCTAAGCTTTCCCCTACTTAAGCATAAGTGGAGACAGGCTTGGTTCTCTACTCGTAATGACTTTTTTTTTTTCAGTTTTGCTGTAACCAAAACGGCCCAAATTTCTTGTCCCTTTTTGACTACTACTAGTGTAGATCTGTGTTTATAATATGCTTCTGTGTGTGTTTATATAAAATTTATTACTTACATCTGACAAGTAGACTTTGTTGCTAGACTTGTCATACACATCAATGGTTATTTCATAATATCTTCCCGTTTCAAGAACCCATCGATCACCAGGTTGGATAGAAAACCCTGTGAAGAATAATGGGAAATGTAAAAAAACTAATTCCAAATTGTCAAGGTGGCCCCTGGTAACGAACACAGTCATGAGATGAAATCAGAGCATAGGCAAAATTTACATGGTGTTGCTAGGATGTTCTCCTTGTGTTTGTGTGTCTCCTTGCTATTTGCCATACTCAAATACATTAAAGGGGTATTCCAGGAATAAGCATAATTCATATACAAGTGGACAGTCAAAATATAAGCTAATGTGTAATTAGTTGTTATTTAAAATTTTGCTCCCCTTAGCAGAAAAATGCTGGTGACATACACTGTAATGAAGAATTAAAATGCTACTGGCCCTTTAATCAGTCCGTTAATTTCCTCCACGCGGTCCGTGGCAGAGCAGACACAGGACAGAAGATGGCCGCTGGTCACATGTCCACATCACATGTCCTGCACCTGCCTGGGCAGGTCATGTGATCTCCACTATGTTTGGCTATAGTGGGTTGGTTGCAGTGCATCCAGTATGGCCAGTGTTGTGGTGATGGCAGTTACACATCATTTTTATGGTAACAGAGTTGGACAGTCTGTTACATCATCACTGGGAGCAGAGCATAAGAGGGAGGAGGAGTTACTGAGAACTAAAGGATCATGGAACTTGTAGTTTCCAGTGGCGGCCATCTTATTGATAACTCCATCTACTTTAGAGAGGCCATAAATTTTATAAATCATAAAATCAAACTAGTTAAGCTCCGTTACCAGGGGCGTAACTTGCGATCACACCCGGGCCCAAGAGGCTTTTGGGGCCCATAAGGTGTCACTTTCCCATATGAGAAGACTATTACTATAAACCATACATTATACTCGGGGGCCTGGCACAGACTTTGCACTGGTGCCCATCAGCTACTAGTTACCCCACTGAAAACCACTATATATACCAAGCATACCTTCTTATTGCCGCTTTTACACTGATGCAGGATCATATCTTGATAAGACATAAGCGAAAATTAATTCTTTAAATTATGCTTATTAGGCTTTCTTGGCAAGTCACCCAGGGCGAAACGTTGCTCACTCTGCTGCTAATTATACAAGCCTCCTGCTCACTGAACAGACAGTGAAGCCGCTTCCAGGTTGTGTCGCACAGTAGAGACAAAAGCGGAGCGCACTGGGTGAATTGCCAGGAGCACCCAGTTTTGTGGCTCAAGATAAGATCCTGCAATGGGGTACAACCAGCGACAAGAAGGTATGCCTGGTTTAAAGGGTTTTCCGTATTGGTAGATTTCCTTTAAACAACACAAGGTCAATCATTCCTGTCCAGTTATGAATCAACACAAATTTTTAACCCCTTAAGGACGGAGGGTTTTTCGGCTAAATTCTCGCTCTCCAACTTCAAAAATCCATAACTTTTTCATTTTTACGTGTACAGACCTGTGTGAGGGCTTATTTTGTGCGTAACAAATTTTACTTTCCCGTAATGTTATTTATTTTAACATGCCGTGTACTGCGAAGCTGAAAAAAAATTCCAAATGTGGAAAAATTGAAAAAAAACCGCACGTGCGTCACGTTCTTGTGGGCTCAGTTTTTACGACTTTCACTCTTCGCTCCAAATAACATGCCTACTTTATTCTTTGGTTCGGTGCGATCGCGGTGATACCAAATTTATATAGGTTTTATTGTGTTTTAATACATTTTCAAAAATTAAACGAATGTGTACAAAAAAGAAAAAAAAATTTTTGCCATCTTCTGACGCTAATAACTTTTTCATACTTTGGCGCACGGAAATGTGTGAGGGGTCATTTTTTGCGAAATGAGGCGACGTTTTCATTGCTACCATTTTGAGGTCTGTGCGACATTTTGATAATTTTTTATTTCATTTTTTATGTTATGTAAAAAGGTGTAAAAGTCGCATTTCGGACATTTGGGCGCCATTTCCCGCCTCGGAGGTCACCGTCGGCCGTAACCGTTTTTATATTTTGATAGATCGGGCATTTTGGGACGCGGCGATACCTAATATGTCTGTTATTTTTACTGTTTATTATGTTTTATATCCGTTCTAGGGAAAGGGGGGTGATTTGAACTTTTAATATTTTATTAATTTTTTTTATTTTTTAAACTTTTTTTTTTCTTTTTTTTTTTCACTATTTTTTAGACCATCTAGTGTACATTAACCCTAGATGATCAGATCGCTCCTACCATATACTGCAATACTTCTGTATTGCAATATATGGCATTTTTGCAGCACATTCATTACAATGAGCCACTGGCTCATTGTAACGAACCTGCATAAACCATGTAGCCTCGTGTCAAAAGAAGACCCGAGGCTACCATGGTAACCGATCGCCGCCCCCCGATGACGTTCGGGGGCGTGGCGATCGGAAAAAAGATGGCGGCGCCCGCGCGCCGCCGTCTTTTAAACGCCGCCCGCGACTTTGCGGGCGGCGTTTAGAGGGTTAATAGCCGCGATCGGTGCAAGCACCGACCGCGGTTATTAGCGGTGGGGGTTTTGTGCAAAATGCAAAAACCCCCACCTCTGTATGAAGAGGACTCAGCCCGTGAGCCCTCTTCATACATCCCTTATACCTCTGCGCCGTAGAGCTACGGCGCAGAGCGTTAAGGGGTTAATGAACTTCTCCTGCTGTCTGGTCTCATCATTCTGGGGTGTTGTGGACACTTTTGCATTTTGTCATTGTACTAACCCCTAGAGGTAGCAAAAGGCGGTGTCTACAACCAACAGGTAGTCTAGCTCATCCGGGATGCAGCATCAACATGAGCTGTGGCAAGGAGGTTAGATGTACACCAGGGGACGGGTGTTCACAGGCCAGTACACCCAGCGGAAGGACCACTACCACCTCCTCATTGCAAGGAGGGTTAAGAAGAGAAGCCAGAGCCCTGCAAAATGAACTTTGGCAGCAAAGAATACCCATGCATCTGCCCAAATGGTCAGAAACCGTATCCATGAGGGTGGTACGAGGGCCCAACCTCCACAAGTCGGTGTTGATCTTATAGCCCAACACCCAACAAAGTGTCTGGTATGTGAGAGAGAACAACATGACAAAACAGTGATTGGAAACACAGTAGAGAATGTTTTGCTACCTGCATCATTGATCATTTTCATGATGTATTTTTCTCAATAAATTCCACTATGTAGTGAACAAAGAATTGCTACTTCGTTGTGGTATTTTAGGGTTTTCTTTATTTTTTTTTTTTGAGTAGTGTATTTGGAGACAAGATGGGTTAAAAGTCCATTGAACAGAGAAAGAAGGATGATAAGTGCTGCAGCTGCATAAAGCCGAAGGAAGTAAATACATGTAGTCATTAAAAGGACTGAAATATGAATCAAGGTAAATGAAGCGTATAATAAAATAGAAGAGAAATATAGTCACCTAAATATCCGGGTTCAACCACGTAGACAGTAGCATTTGGCAGCCTTGAAGCACCTTGCATACGAATATGTGCAACATTGTTAAGGAAAAAAGTTGACCACAAGAAAAGTGCAATTGAACCTTAGCAATGGGGATGAGTTTTTGGCAGGAATTATTTTAGTTATACATGATTTCATGATAAATAGAAATATTTTCTCTGAAGGAACAAAAATTTAATTTTTTTATAAACCGCACACACACCAATAGTCACACTATTTATATGTTATGTTAAGTCACATGTAATGTGCATGTATCCATGTGTATTAAGGTCTAGTCCCTGCCTTGTGAGTAGGGTCCAGCTCTTGTTATTTGCTATGTACACAACCCAAAGTCAAGCATCTTTCTGCAGTTAGTGGCATTGTGCCATGGCAATTATCCACTCTTACAGACACTTAGAGGATTTTCACACAGCTGGCCCGGCTACACTCACACAGAGCTGCTTGTTTAAGATCTGGCTTGCACGCTCCCACTCCAGGATAGACAAAGTCACACAGTGCAGACACACACAGGCTATTTGTGGTTAAACAGTACAATGCTCTCTTATTCTACTCTGCTCATGAGAGGTAACTTGCTGCTCCAGTCTGTCCCTCTCAAGTTTCACGAGATAAGCAAAGAGCATACAAAAATTATGGAATCCCAAAGACAAATCACTCAAGGATATTTTTGTGAAACAACACAACGTCGGCTTGACCCTTCTGCAATGCCGTGACCTTGGACGTGCCCTGGTCCAGTTTAGCTACTGGTTCGTTAGGGTTACCACCATGGGTAGGAATGTGGTTCTGAAGCTGCAAAATGTATTGATCTGACGGCATGGCTAAATCTGTAGATAAAAAAAACAATTGAGGCTCATTAAAAAGGAGGTAAAGAAGTCACCAAAAAGTATTCAGAAATGGCCATTTTTCTTATTTTTACACAATCAGTATTAGATTTGGAAGTCTTCCAAGTAATACAAAATATATATATAGCTTTCCCCAACAAAACCATATATTCGCCACTGCAAGAAGACAATCAGCTAAATAGTCACAATCGCAGAAAAAAAAAAAAATTACAAAAATTGCCTAAATGTATAGGTATAGTAGTTTTTCGTAGCCGACAGGCATACTGAATCCAGTTTTAGGAATTCTTGATGAGCTAGTAGCATGCATCTATGTCCAGATACTTTGTTCCAATGGGGGAGATTCATTAAGACTGGCGCCAGTTCGGCACTTTAGTCCAGATTTGAACTAGTGGAGTCTGTTGCTATAGTCTCCGCTGATTTTCGTCCAGAGAGTAAAGTAAATGTGAAGGGCAGGGCAAACCCTCCCCGCTCCCCAACCACCCCCTAGTGGCGCGCAGGTCAGAGAAACTCCAAAACCGTCGGGGAGAGGTAGATTAATGGGGTTACTCCGCCAGAAGAGGAACATCTCTTACAGAATCTTCCCAATGTATCAGTATAGCAAATTCTATGTTTTAGTTCATACAGATTTGTAGTGAGGTGTAAGCAAAATCAAAAAGATAAAATTTACCTGTGATCTTTCCCTGTTTAATCTTCTGTACTTTGTATTTTATAGATGACCCAACAAGTAGATAAACATCAGATGCTGGATGCAGAAGAATGTTTTCTAGAATAAGGAGTCGGACCTCTGCTGGTTTTACATTCTGCAATATTTTATGACAAAGAAAATAAGCTTTTTTTTTCTTTACAAAACAAGAAAACTAAATTTCACTATACGTAAAATTACTGCATAACTTGTTTTATACGATTAAGCTCATAGTTAAATATGTAGCAATCAACTTCAACCTGATAACTTGCAAGAAAGACACTTCAAGCCATTGAATGACTATTGAAAGGCAATAAAAAGCTTGCTGCAAACATTTATTCAGGGTGTAACTTAAAGAGGACCCGTTGGCCTAAAAAAAACACTATAGGATCTGCTTACTAAAGTACGGTAAGTAGCACTACCCCATTGTTAGCAGTATTAAAGTGCTAGCTTTATAGGAACCTTCCGAAAAAGCCAGGGAACACTGCACTGTCATACCCTCAGAACAGCGGACCGCTGCAAGCTTATTCAATTGGGCACAGTCCAAGGCGCTGCTTTTTCCCCAAACCGCCCCTCCCATGGGCCTTTAAGCGTGGACCGGCGTTCTGAGGGTATGGCAGTGCAGCGTTCGCTAGCTTTATCGGAATGTTCCGATAAAGCTAACAGTTTAACACTGCTAATAATGGGGTAGCGATAGGAGTTTTTTTTAGGGGGCGACAGGTCCTCTATAACAGCATTGCATAAATGAATAGTACAAATGTTATTTCTAAAAATCAACTTTTTAAATTATGCTATCGAGTCAGAAGGGCTCTGGGCCTGTTACCAAAGCACCTCAGTTTTATACTGTGCAGGAGCACGTCCCCATCCCACTGTGTGCTGAAACTTCCGCTGCCGATGTCAGATTACATCAGGCAGAGGGAGGGGGAACTGCTGAGGAAGCAGGGGGGGGGGGGTGATAGTGTATCACTCTTTGAAGCTACAGCCTTTCTGGCTCATTAGAATATTTTTAAAAGTCAATTTTAAAATGAAGGAGGCCATGTATAACAGATGCATTCATTATTGTGCCCCTAAACCTGAATTGACGGGTTATGCTGAAACTTCCTCTGCCGATGTCAGATTACATCAGGCAGAGGGAGGGGGAACTGCTGAGGAAGTAGGGGGGGCTGATAGTGTATCACTGTTTGAAGCTACAGCCTTTCTGGCTCATTAGAATATTTGTAAAAGTCAATTTTAAAATGAAGGAGGCAATGCATAACAGATGCATTAATTATTGTGCCCCTAAACCTAAATGGTTGCACAGAGAAGTTATGATGGAATTATTTGTACCTGATCTATGTGTTCAGTCTCTACTCATGGTTTTGTATTGTAATAACCAATGTAACTCATCACATATCAACAAGATAGGGCAGTGATGGCGAACTTTTTAGAGAAAGAGTGCCCAAACTACAACCAAAACCCACTTATTTACCCTGATGTGCCAATGTGCCATTTTAAGCAGTAACTTATTGCTACCTGTTCTTCCACTTCTTTAATTGTATCGGCCGCCTGATGCCACCAATACAGTTGAAAGAAGGTGGGCAAATTCAGACTATCATTGTAACTTCTCTCCAGGGTCTCTCTGTTTAGGAAGAATGGTGGGTCCAGCAGGAGGACCTCCTAAGATAATGCACTTCTTTTAACACCTTCTCACTTTTCAAGCAGTTCCAAACAGTCAATGAAGTGTCGCTGTAAAATAGTGCTGAGCGCAGCATTTCATAAGTTGCCTAGGACTGCAGGAAGATTTAATGGATTTGGTCCTGTTTGGTGAACGCTGTCCTAGGCTGATGGCCTGAGTGCCCATAGATAGGGCTCTGAGTGCCACCTCTGGCACCAGTGCCATAGGTTCACCATCACTGAGATAGGGGATAAGTTACAGATCACTGTGGTTTGACTATTGGAACCCCAATCAGGACAGGGAGGGGGGTCTCATAAGTCATACCTCAATTGCTCTGAAACAACCCCCCCCCCCCATCTCAAATCATCCACAGGCATGTCCCCTCCTGTCTCATTCACTTGCCTCATACACTGGTTCCATTATTCTTGACCGGAGTTTGGAGCTTCCAATTTTAATTCCAGACACTAGAACAGTGTCACCCTGTTTTGCAACTTTCTCCATCTCTGATATGTACGTTGGAGGTACATAGGTAGACTCCAAAAATTTAAGAATACTAAAGATAAAACAAAATAAATTTAAAAAAAAAAGAAATTTTAAAAAGTAACTCATTTATAGGATTATTTTTTGAATTTGTTGGAAACATTTCCATTTTGTCAACAGTAGATGTGAAAATAGGAAGACAAACACCCATCACATGGCTGAAAAACATTTTCTCTCTTACCGCAATGAATTGTGGGAATCTGAGTATCCATCCACATCAGTGTCCTTCACCACTGTCCAGTCAAAGGCCATGCCAGCCAATGTACTGAACGTATTACCTGCAAAATACCAGAAAGTGACACAAGTAAATCTGTGAACACATTGAAAGTAAAACAGGCACAGAGAAGAGCAATATTTTACCTTCAGAGTCCAAAGCTTGTATTTTTAGCTTCAGCGGCGAGTCCTCTAGATACAATTCTTTTGTAGTCGATACGATCTGAATGTCATGAACCAAGTCAACGATTGCATCACATCGAAGAACCTGTCCAGTATCTTTATAATGTGAAAAGAAAAACCTAAATAAATCCTTGCATCTCGAATGCCACTAAATGAAGGTGGCATGCATCTCAATTTTAGCAGCTTTGGGAGTCTCCAATATAGAGAAAATTGGGGAAATTTTCTTCTCTCGCTCCATGTTCCTGCATCTGGACAGAACTTCTGAGGGCCACAGGACCCATTTCATATCACATGCCAATTAATGGTATGGTCAGAAGGAACTTAAAGGGGTTGTCCCATTTCAGCAAATGTTAATGCTTGAATAATGAAAAGTTATATAATTTTCCAACTTTTCATTATACAGGCGGTCCCCTACTTAAGGACACCCGACCACTAGATAAAGACTGACCCCTCTGCCCACTGTGACCTCTGGTCAAGCTCTCTAAATGCTTTATTATAGTCCTCGGTTGCAGCTGTAAGGTGTCTTTAATGAAGCTTTATTGATAATCCTTGGTCCAATTACAGCAAATGAAGCAAGGGAAAATTTTTTGTCCGGAACTACATTTATAAAATACAGTTTCGACTTACATACAAATTCAACTTAAGAATTGTACAAACAATTTCATTTAGTTGGCGAAACTGGACAACCCATTTAAGAAGATTTTTAGAAGACAACCCTTTGCTGCCACAACTTCTCAATTTAAGCAGCTATGGATCTCTATAATTTGGAGATAATAAAAATAAATATGTGTCTGGTGTGAGCGACATGTGTTCCCATTCATATAGTATATAAGCAATGACTTACACACGTCTTCAGCAAAAATGATACTGGTGAGCCGTGTAGGGTGGGTAGCACGTGCTTGCACCACAGCCCGTTGCGAACACTGCTGGTCATCTATGTTTACCCGTTCAATACTGGCAACTTCAGGTCTGGTCGATGACCTAAAATAATGTTATGGAGACAAGAAATTAAATTTCCAATAAAATAAATATCAAAGTATAAAGTGAATAAATGTAATAAGAAAGCAAATTAAAATGCACTTATCGCGTATGCGCAAACACCAAGTCTCGCACAGCCGGCCGGCGATAGGTGCCGAGAGCTTGTTCCAGGCTCCACTAACATCTATGGAGCCTGAAGCCCCTCAGGCTGAATTGTTTTTTTAAAAAGGATTTGAAAATTATACAAGGGCATAAGAAGCTAAAAAAAGGGCAGATCCTGCCAGAGGGGGCACACACCAGCATAACCGTGTGCTTGGTTTACATTCCTTGAACCTGGTGGTAGAGGTCCTTTAACCCCTTAACGACTTGGCCTTTTTTAGTTTTTTCACTTCCATTTTTCACTCACCAACTTCAAAAATCTATAACTTTTTTATTTTTCCACATAAAGAGCTGTGTTATGGCTTATTTTCTGCGTAACAAATTGCCCTTCATAGTGACGGTATTTAATATTCTATGGTGTGTACTGGGAAGCGGGAAAAAAATTCCAAATGCAGTGAAAATGGTGAAAAACCACATTTGTGACGTTTTCTTGTGGGCTTGGATTTTACAGCTTTCACTCTGCGTCCCAAATGACATGTCTACTTTATTCTTTGGGTCGGTACGATCACGTGGATACCAAATTTGTATAGGTTTTATAATGTTTTCATACATTTAAAAAAATTTAAAACCTCCTGTACAAAATATTTTTTTTTTATTTTGCCATCTTCTGGGGCCAATAACTTTTTCATACTTTGGTGTACGGAGCTGTGGATAGTGTCATTTTTTGCGAATTTTGATGCCGTTTTCATTACTATAATTTTTGGGACTGTGCGACCTTTTGATCACTTTTTATTAATTTTTTTATATTTTTCAAAATAGCAAAAAAATGCCATTTTCGACTTTGGACGCTATTTTCCGTTACGGGGTTAAACGTAGTGAAAAAACATTATCATATTTTGATAGATCGGGCATTTTCGGACGCGGCGATACCTAATGTGTTTATGATTTTTACTGTTTATTTATTTTTATATCAGTTCTAGGGAAAGGGGGGTGATTTGAATTTTTAGGTTTTTTATTATAATTTTTTTTTTTAAAACTTTTTTTTATTTTTACTTTTACTATTTTTCAGACTCCCTAGGGTACTCTAACCCTAGGTAGTCTGATCGATCCTATCATATACTGCCATACTACAGTATGGCAGTATATGTGGATTTTACTCCCCATGCATTACAATGTGCAATTAGCACATTGTAATGCATGGGTTAAAACGAAGTAGCCTCGGGTGTTTGGAACACCCGAGGTTACCATGGCGACGGATCGCCGCTCCCCGTGACGTCATCGGGGAGCAGCGATCCACGACAAGATGGCGACGCCCATGCTAGCACCGATTGCGGGTGTTACCGGTAAGCCTTTGCTGCAATATGCAGCAAAGACTTACCGGCTATGGAGAGGGCTCGGCCCGCGAGCCCTCTCCATGCACCGGGACCCGGCGCGCGCCGTACTAGTACGGCGCGCGTCGGGAAGGGGTTAAAGGAAACCTACCATTTGATTGGATGCATTATGAAGCAAACATACCTTGAGAATGCTGTAGCTACACTGCTACCCCTGCAGGGAGCTCAGAGAGATGTAGCAGGGCTCACAGTGTAACAATGTAATGGTCTATTACCCTCTGTGTAATCATCTCATGCATCTCTGATCTGTCTCATCTTTCTCTTTCTTTCTTTCTATGTATAAAATGGGGTTAGAAAACCAAGAAAAAGGCTGGCACGACGCTATTATGGAGAGAGTCTTTTGGCAAGTTTAAATTGTTTATTTTGGAATAAACAATTTAAACTTATCAGAAGACTCTCTCCATAATAGCGCCGTGCCAGCCTTTTTCTTGGTTTTCTAACCCCATTTTATGCTTGTGACACTGGTTCAGCCTTTGCATAAAGCGAATACAGGCAAGCTGTTGGGCAGCTCTTGGAGTATCTCTACGCTCGATTTAAGCTATTTAAGGTGAGCGCGATTCTCAGGGGGGTTACTGTCCATACCCTCCCTCTCTATACATATCCCTCGGATATTTTAATTTCAATTTAATTTACTTTTTCCCATTTATCCTACGATAATACACGAGGCGCCGCCCTCTTGTTTTGCTTTCTTTCTATGTGTCAGTACAATGTCAGAAGCCAGATGAAAGTGTATATACACCTGTACACTGATAATGTAACCACATTGTCACCCCATGAACTAAATGGATAGTACAGTAATGTGTCTGCTTAGAGAGGCCCCGCCCACACCCTGGTATTTTGCACTGAGCAGCCGAGGGAGTGATGGGAGCTAAAACAGCAATAAAACTGAGTAAAGTTGTAAAGTAAAGTTTTAGAATGATCTTTGTGAACATCACTAGGGGATTAAAATGTGAGTTTTCTTTTGTGGGAAAACCCCTTTAAAATATAGAAAATAAAAAACAGCACAGCAGACTGAAAGCTGTGCCCAAGTTACAGTGTGTCCCCCATAGACAAGGAATGGGAAGCTCCACATGAACATGTGCATGGCCAAAAATGAGGATCCGTGGACCACTGTTTGCGAGCAGGGCATCATTGGTGTGTGAGGTCCACTCATGCACAAAATGACAGTAGAAAAGACACCCAGAGCTGCAAACACAGAAGGAATAGGATCTGTTCCGAGTTTTGCAGCTTGGGCAGTTGGCTCATACACAAGACCATGGAAATCATAGCCGTGTGTATGAGCCAATGAGCAGACAGACAAAAAATAAGGTGCTTTTGCAGGACTTACTAATAGATTACCTTTAAAGGGAACCTGTTGTCACCAGTTATTCACTAATAAACACAGTGACAGGTGTGCCACACATGCACATCTGGCAGAGGGCCCCAATACACTCCAGTGCTGACTAGGCAACTACCATAGAGGACGACATCAGCTGAAGGGAGGCGGGAATGTGCGAGATATCAGAGACGTCGACAGAGTGACTTGCATGAATAACACACGTCCCTTGGGACTCACTGCTCCTTCAGCCAGGTACAAAGTTAATTTTCTTGGGATAGGAACAACAAACTATGTTGGCCATAAATACTATAGAACTATGAAAACCTGCTGTTAACAGCTTAAGAAATGAAAATATGGTGCCAGCCTCCCTTTAAATACCTATACAACATTTCAGAAACTCTCAAAGTCCAAACACATGATGCATTGATTACAGCTTTGCTTTCATGTGCTTTTCTGTTCTGAATATCTCTTAATAAAAGCAACTGGAAAAACATTTAAAATGGTCCTCACTGTTATATATTCCTTTATGGTTTACCTTTGTAAAGGGAATTGCATACCATTTGAATTTTTTGTCTCTACAGGGGGAATTTATCAGGGCTTGTAAATCAGTTTTTTGGAAGATCCTGCACTGGCCATGGGCAACTAGAACAGTTTTTCTTAGACGCTTCTTCTACATCTACAGTGGGTTCATGCTGAAAAAAATGCAACACTTGCAGAAACCAGTCTTTAGGTGGATGAAATTTGGGATATCAGGAGAGAAGTAAGAAATGTAGCAAGACACTTAATACAGGTTTACATTAAGCAAAACCCTTTAGTTCACTCCCCACCTACTTCCTCCTAAGCAGAATGTTCTAAATGAGGAAACGAGTGCAAAACCATAAATGATATCTTCCCGCCTGTGATCCTCAAAATTAATTATTAACTCTTTAAAACCACTCCCTTACATTCCAGCCGGTAACAAAGCTACAGAGACATCTGTGCAAGGACAATGGCATACGAACAACACCTAGGGAAAAATATGAAAGCTATAGCAGTACTAGAAATGTATGCAGATATTCTCTTCACTTCTGTGACGGCCGTACTGAATAAAATGTTGGCAAAATCACCATTTTAAAAAGGGACTTTGGCTTCTTTGGCACTTTGCATAAGAACTTGCACCTGCTTGGGTTACACACTGCGTGTAAAAGGTGAGAGGAGGGGTGAGCTCTAATCACTGATCCCCTCTCCATAGAAAGCCATGGGGCTGCCACCGTATGAAGGCAATCTGTAGGACATGTCCAAAATTTTGCACAATGGCCATTGTGCTCTCCACACTGTGACTGGGTGCCATAGACCTCTACGAGGGCTGCGATGTGGCTGCAAATTTTTTTGTCCAGTTAAAAGCCCCCACAACACAAGCCTAATGGAAACTTTCTGAGAAGATAACAATAGGGCACTTTTTATTCCAAAATTCAAATCCTTAAAAGGTCACCAAATTTTTAACACAATTTTATACACTAAAACTACCGTATATACTCGAGTATAAGCCGACCCGAGTATAAGCCGAGGCCCCTAATTTTACCACAAAATACTGGGAAAACCTATTGACTCGAGTATAAGCCGAGGGTGGGAAATGCATTGGTCACAGCCTCCCCAGTATATACCCAGCCAGCCCCTGCCCCAGTGTATATACCCAGCCAGCCCCTGCCCCAGTGTATATAGCCTGCCAGCCCCTGCCCCAGTGTATATAGCCTGCCAGCCCCTGCCCCAGTGTATATAGCCTGCCAGCCCCTGCCCCAGTGTATATAGCCTGCCAGCCCCTGCCCCAGTGTATATAGCCTGCCAGCCCCTGCCCCAGTGTATATAGCCTGCCAGCCCCTGCCCCAGTGTATATAGCCTGCCAGACCCTGCCCCAGTGTATATAGCCTGCCAGACCCTGCCCCAGTGTATATAGCCTGCCAGACCCTGCCCCAGTGTATATAGCCTGCCAGACCCTGCCCCAGTGTATATAGCCTGCCAGACCCTGCCCCAGTGTATATAGCCTGCCAGACCCTGCCCCAGTGTATATAGCCTGCCAGACCCTGCCCCAGTGTATATAGCCTGCCAGACCCTGCCCCAGTGTATATAGCCTGCCAGACCCTGCCCCAGTGTATATAGCCTGCCAGACCCTGCCCCAGTGTATATAGCCTGCTGCCGCTGCCGGACAGATCGCACAGAAGATAAACAGGGGTCGCCGTAAAGGTGAGTTTAGATATATTTTTTTTTTTACTCGAGTATAAGCCGAGTTTGGGTTTTTTAGCACAATTTTTGTGCTGAAAAACTAGGCTTATACTCGAGTATATAAGGTAAGTGAATAAAATAATAATTGCTTCTTTCTGCACTTAGCTCCTCTAGCGTCCCCTCTACCCTCCTAATAAAAAAGTCTTTCTAACTTAATAAAACACCATTCAGGGCTTAGAAGAAGAAAAAACGCCCTTCACGTTGGGTTGCCAAAGCTCCTCTCTAGCCTGTTTTCATATGAATAGAAGATTGTTTGGAAGGTCGAAACGTTGGCTAGTGCCATCTATTTTTGTACTGTATGAAGGAACCTCATGGCACAAGAGTTATGTAGGGCACCAATTACTCGGATAACATGCCAGTGGGAGTCACAAGCTGCAAAATCTACCAGAAAAGTAATAGTTATGTGATCTGGCAATGCCGGTATCCTATGATTTATAGCGTGTAGATGGTTATAGTTAGACTGGGGCACACGACCGTGAATCGGTATGGTGGCTGGACCAACCACAGTGCAAAGGAGAGGACAATGATGATATAAGATGCAGGGAGCCCTTCTTCTTCACAAAATATCAGTGTCAGGCCACATATACACGACCGTATGAAAAAGGCTGTATGCTACCTGTACCGTACCGTTTTTTTTTTTTTCTTTTACGGGTTACATATGGCCACATTCATTTCAAAGGACAATACATCCAACCATTTATATTGCCGTTGTTAACACCACACCGTATACGAACCGTATAAAAATATAGAGCTTTTTCGTTTTTCAGTTCCGTATGCCCTTAGAAGTCTTTGGGGAACATAAAAATATGTGCTGCACACGGATTAAAAACTCACGTATATATACGGTGTCATGCGGCACGGAAATACGGGACTGGAGAAATCACACGTTCACGTGAATGCAGACTTAGGTGTCCCCCATACGTTCGTGTGAATGTAGCCTTAAATTGTAAGCAAGATTCCACTATGGCACCTTTGTTCCCTCTTGGATCATACATCAGACCCAACTTCTGCACTGTGGTTGGTCCGTGAAATCTGGCCAGCGCACGATGATTGATTTAAAAACCGACCAGAGTCATGTGGTTCTGGCCTTAATACGAGTTCCACATATGTTGCTAGACGTAAACTTCTGTTTGTTACAATGTTTCTATTATTTAAGGAAAATTTTTGAGTGAACAGTGACTGCACATACCATGAGGATATAATGAAGTGGTGACATGTGTCACGCGACTGGGTCACTAAAGTTATTTTCACCTGAAAAGTCAGCGGAACGGGATTTACGGTGTAAACACTTTGCATTCCTGTGATCGAAAGTTCCCTGTAGACCATTTGATCGCTGCACTGCCATACAGGCTAGGGTGATTTTTATGTCGCCACATGATCCTAGAGTTTTTATGCTCATGGAATACAACGTTGCAATTTTTACACAATGTAACTAGGGAAACAATGCAGAATCATAAAATGTACAAGATAGAGAGCAAGTAAGTTGTAGGACACTAGACATGAACTAGGACTATACAAAAAGTTGCACTATTGATTGGCTAAGGGATCAGACTGTAACATTCGACCTTGTGCGACTATGACGCGGCAGCCATAAAAATTCCAACACTTTTAGATTCAGGTCACAGGAGGCTTCCGGATAACAAACTTCAATGCAAGTTGTATGCAAAAAGTCAGCAATTTGACTTTTTATAGTTTGTGTCTGATGGCACGTGTCACCCTGCAGCCTAAAATAGTGGCACCAATGTTGACCGACTCCTAGTACAGTAACACATGTCACCATTCACACCTGCTGGATATGTGGTGACAAGTCACATGCGACTTCACCCGCACTCTTTTCAATGTAATCTGTGCCTAAGAGCGGGGGACTGTGAGTCTGTGGATTTTTTTACTTTTGAGGAGATTGCAAATACAAAACCTGTAATAGTGGTCACACCATAATAAAGCTCAAAATACCTAAATTACAGCAAACTTTATGTATTTGGTGCATGATGAAATAGTGCAGTTACAAAGCATATGGCAGATGCAGTGCCTGGCACAGCCTGCAGTGTGTGGGGGCAGCACTCACCACTTGTAGCAGCCCTCTGTCACCTCCAGGGTGAAGTTTATCCGGGTGCCTCTGGTGAAGGGCAGTAGCACTTTCGGGACATTCAGTTTGGACGGCAAAGCAGTCTGTAAGATAGTCAGGGCTATCACTGCGAGCACCCAGCGCTCCCTGTGCCCCATGCTGGCCTCCGGGCGACTCTCCTGCACCCTAGGAACGTGATAGTGAGGTACAGCGCCTCCCGCAGGCTACAATGTCCCGGGCGCTTCTTCCGCTGCCTCTCTGGACCACTCCGCCGCAGGCTCCACAGCTCCGGTGTCTCTAGGAGGCCGGCGGCTTATCTGCTCCCGCCATGTGTTTCATCGCCTCCTCCTCCTCCTGCACATGCCGCTATCTGGAGAAAGAGCCGTAAAGAGAGGAGGCCGGGTGTGCTGCACAGTAACACAACATGGTGCCCTCACCTACACGCCTCAGGGGGGATGCTGTATACTGCTAGAGAGAGGCTGTATACAGTATATACCATCTATAGTGCACCACACGCCTCGGGGGATGCTAGAGAGAGGCTGTATACAGTATATACTATATATAGTGCACTACACGCCTCAGGGGGGATGCTGTATACTGCTGGAGAGAGAGGCTGTATACAGTATATATTATATATAGTGCTCTACACGCCTCAGGGGAGATGCTGTATACTGCTAGGGAGAGAGGCTGTTATATAGTGCACTGCACGCCTCAGGGGGGATGCTATATACAGTATATACTATATATAGTGCACTGCACGCCTCAGGGGGGATGCTGTATACTGCTAGAGAGAGGCTGTATACATTATATACTATATATAGTGCACTACACGCCTCAGGGGGGATGCTGTATAGTGCTAGAGAGAGAGGCTGTATACAATATATACTATTTATAGTGCACTACACATCTCAGGGGGGGATGCTGTATACTGCTGGGGAGAGAGGCTGTATACATTATATACTATGTATAGTGCACTACACTACACGCCTCAGGGGGGATGCTGTATACTGCTAGAGAGCGGCTGTACACAGTATATACTATATATAGTGCACTACACATCTCAGGGGGGGATGCTGTATACTGCTGGGGAGAGAGGCTGTATACATTATATACTATGTATAGTGCACTACACGCCTCAGGGGGGATGCTGTATACTGCTAGAGAGAGGCTGTATACAGTATATACTATGTATAGTGCACTACATGCCTCAGGGGGGATGCTGTATACTGCTAGAGAGAGGCTGTATACAGTATATACTATGTATAGTGCACTACACGCCTCAGGGGGGATGCTGTATAGTGCTAGAGAGAGAGGCTGTATACAATATATACTATTTATAGTGCACTACACGTCTCAGGGGGGATGCTGTATACTGCTAGGGAGAGAGGCTGTATACAGTATATACTATGTATAGTGCACTACACGCCTCAGGGGGGATGCTGTATAGTGCTAGAGAGAGAGGCTGTATACAATATATACTATTTATAGTGCACTACACGTCTCAGGGGGGATGCTGTATACTGCTAGGGAGAGAGGCTGTATACAGTATATACTATATATACTGCACTACACATCTCAGGGGGGGATGCTGTATACTGCTGGGGAGAGAGGCTGTATACATTATATACTATGTATAGTGCACTACACTACACGCCTCAGGGGGGATGCTGTATACTGCTAGAGAGAGGCTGTACACAGTATATACTATATATAGTGCACTACACATCTCAGGGGGGGATGCTGTATACTGCTGGGGAGAGAGGCTGTATAAATTATATACTATATATAGTGCACTACATGCCTCAGGGGGGATGCTGTATACTGCTAGAGAGAGGCTGTATACAGTATATACTATGTATAGTGCACTACACGCCTTAGGGGGGATGCGGTATACTGCTAGAGAGAGAGGCTGTATACAGTATATACTATGTATAGTGCACTACACGCCTCAGGGGGGATGCTGTATACTGCTAGAGAGAGGCTGTACACAGTATATACTATATATAGTGCACTACACATCTCAGGGGAGGATGCTGTATACTGCTGGGGAGAGAGGCTGTATACATTATATACTATGTATAGTGCACTACACATCTCAGGGGGGATGCTGTATACTGCTGGGGAGAGAGGCTGTACACAGTATATACTATATATAGTGCACTACACATCTCAGGGGGGATGCTGTATACTGCTGGGGAGAGAGGCTGTATACATTATATACTATGTATAGTGCACTACACGCCTCAGGGGGGATGCGGTATACTGCTAGAGAGAGAGGCTGTATACAGTATATACTATATATAATGCACTACACGCCTCAGGGGGGATGCTGTATACTGCTGGGGAGAGAGGCTGTATACATTATATACTATGTATAGTGCACTACACTACACGCCTCAGGGGGGATGCGGTATACTGCTAGAGAGAGGCTGTACACAGTATACAATTGGATCAATGAAGAAGGCAGTGGTCTGGCACCAGCCGACCACAGTGTTGTGTACCTTCAGTGAAACTCGGCATGGATCTTGACAGGGTAGTTAAGCCATATTGCACTGGTCTGCATAACGGTGGTGCTCAGCAGAAACAAAGACAGTCCAAATGTAAGACGTAGAAAGTAGCGGCACTCACCAATACAGTGCGAAATGTATCCTTTATTGAGGTGCGTACAGGAACAGAGCGGGGCCAGGCAATACAAATGGAGTTTCAACATTTTTTGCTGTAGTGGGACCAAGGATTATCAATAAAGCTTCATTACAGACACCTCACAGCTGATCATTGCAGTCTGGTACTATAGTAATGTATCCAGAGACCTTCAACAGAGGTCACAGTGGGCAGAGAGGTCCGTCTTTAACTAGGGGTCGTCCGTAAATCGGGTGTCCTTAAGTAGGGGACCGCCTGTGTATACTACATATATATACACACTATCTATACTATCTACTATATATACTATCTATAGTGCACAACACGTCTCAGGGGGGATGGTGTATAATACTGTTGGGGAGAGGCTGTATACATTACATACTATCTATAGTGCACCACACATCTTGGGGGATGCTGTATACTGCTATGGGGAGAGGCTGTACACAGTATATACTATATATATATAGTGCACAGCACGTCTCAGGGGGATGCTGTATACTGCTAGGAAAAGAGGCTGTACACAGTATATACTATTTATAGTGCACTGCACGCCTCAGGGGGGATGCTGTATACTGCCAGGGAGAGAGACCGTACACAGTATATACTATATATAGTGCAGTACATGCCTCAGAGGAAATGCTTTATATAGTTTATATAGTGCACTGCACACCTTAAGAGAGAGGCAATATACAGTATATACTATATATAGTGCCCTGCACGCCTCAGGAGAAAGGCGCTATACAGTACAGTATATATTATATATCATGCTCTGAATGCCTAAGGGGGGATGATCTATACTGCTGGGGAGAGGGTCTGTATTTAATATATTGCACTGCACACCTCAGGAGAGAGACAATATATAGTGCCCTGCACGCCTCAGATGAGGAGGGTGCTATATGCAGCTGGAGAGGCAATATACAGTATATACTATATTGAGTGCACTGTACACCTCAGGGAGATGCTTTATATATCTATGGAGAGAGGCTATATAAAGTATATACTATATGTATATACATATATATGATGCTGTATACTAATAGGTACAGAGGCTGCAAAATATAAAATACCAAGATAATTTTGATGGACCTGGTGATTTCAAGCATTTTTTTCGCTTTCGGATTTTGCCGCTTTCTCATTTTTTTTTCTTCTGGGGTTTGGGCTTGTTTAATTTATCTAAGAGAGTGATTTATTTGTGATTTGAGTTTAATCTTGAGGTACCCATACCATTCTATTGCCTACTTCTGCTCAGGACTGGAGTTTATTTGTGAAAAACATCGCCTGTGAATTTGTGACTTTTTCATACGTTAACATCTGGATTTTAAAGATATATTATTTGCAGTGAACTTTGGCAACTTTGGGCAGGTGAAAAAGTCACATTTTTTGTGTACAAATATTCAAATGCGCCAAAAAAGGCACAAAAATTAAAGAAGGAAAATAACTAAGATACATGACCCCTTGTCTCTTCCATGTATTCCGCTTGCCTCAGAAAGCATGATATATACAGCTTGGAAGCGAGGCCCAAGATAGGACACTATATATAGTATCTACAGTGTGTTGTACGTGGAGGGTTGCAGCTGTGTGTATATATATATATATATATATATATGATACATAGATTGTTGTACTCTGCTTTTGCACCACATGCCTGGGGTACGTTTTGAATAGAGGATGGAAGAAAGGGTGCAGCTGGGTGACTATATTCCACTTATATGGCTACAAAAACAATTGCAAAAATCACGTCCACGGGTGAACCAGCCATGAGCCAAGTTGAGTCTCTTGCCACAGGCAGCACCACCTGCAGAAAGAAGGGGGACACTACAAGTCTGTGGTTTAATGTCCAATGCAACACAGGAATTTTACAGCACTCCATATACTTTGTAAAAATTGGTTCCAAAATATGGTCGCAACCCCATCATCCAGTAGTAGGAAAATATTTGGCAGTTTTAATACTTCATTGATTTTATTCTTGTATTCAACAATCCAAAATTACACGGCCGTCTGGGGGGGCGTACATGCAGCCACATATACGTCCCCATAGGCGGTAATGGCGACCCGGTGGCACCGTTCTGTGCAGTACTCCGGGAAAAGATAGAGAATGCTCTATCTTTTCCTTAGTGTGCAGCCGTGCGCCCGCTGTTCTCTAAGGAGGGTGGAGGGGCCACCTCCTCCTCTGCAGCACATGGCGGTATGCCTGCACGGCGGGCATACCTCGTGTGGATGAACCCTAAGATATACTGAAAGTAGATTACAACAAGGGGGGGCGGGAGGTTGAGTAGTAATCATCTACCATCATGGAACCTGATGTCCTTTAATACAAGAATAAAATCATTGAATCATTTCGATATATTGAGTGCCAAACCCTTTACTACTAGTGTCCCGTCCATGTCCATCACGTCCATAACAAACTTGTGGAGTATGCGTGTGTGAAAAACACTTGTGTGAAAAGGTCCTTACTAGAGATGAGCGAACATGCTCGTCCGAGCTTGATGCTCGTTCGAGCATTAGCGTACTCGAAACTGCTCGTTGCTCGGACGAATACTTCGCCCGCTCGAGAAAATGGCAGCTCCCGCCGTTTTGCTTTTTGGCGGCCAGAAACAGAGCCAATCACAAGCCAGGAGACTCTGCACTCCACCCAGCATGACGTGGTACCCTTACACGTCTTTAGCAGTGGTTGGCTGGCCAGATCAGGTGACCCTGGGATAGACTAGCCGCTGCCCGCGCTGCTCGGATCATTCTGTGTCTGGATGCCGCTAGGGAGAGAGCTGCTGCTGGTCAGGGAAAGCGTTAGGGTGTTCTATTAGAATAGTGTTAGGCAGGAGTGATTCTCCAAGAACCCAACAGCCCTTCTTAGGGCTACAATAACGTTCTACTTTTTTTTTTTTTTATTTGCATCTAGTACCATTTTGTGAGGAATTAGCAGGGGGACTTGCTACCGTTGTGTTTAGCTCTTAGTGGCACACATATCCACCTCAAACACCAAAGTGGGAAAATTTAGTAGGGGTTGGATTTCAATTAGGCACAGTCTGCCATTTTTCCTTTTTTATTTTACGTTTATTTTGTTTAATAACTCAGTGTCATCTCATCTGGCATAGTAGTGTGCTTTCATACTTGGCTAGAAAATAGCCATAGGAGAATCCAAACGGCTTACTTACGCCTACAGTAGCGTTATATATTTGATTTCTGGTTGATCTGCTGGTGGCTGTACTTGCTGCAGTGCATCTACTAGCCAATTGTGAGCAATTTGTAGTGAGACTTGCGACCGCTGTGATTTGCGCTTAGTGACGCACATATCCATTGCAAAGACCGAAGTGGGAAAATTTAGTAGGGGTTGGATTTCAATTAGGCACAGTCTGCCATTTGTCCTTTTTTATTTTACGTTTATTTTGTTTAATAACTCAGCGTCATCTCATCTGGCATAGTAGTGTGCTTTCATACTTGGCTAGAAAATAGCCATAGGAGAATCCAAACGGCTTACTTACGCCTACAGTAGCGTTATATATTTGATTTCTGGTTGATCTGCTGGTGGCTGTACTTGCTGCAGTGCATCTACTAGCCAATTGTGAGCAATTTGTAGTGAGACTTGCGACCGCTGTGTTTCGCGCTTAGTGACGCACATATCCATTGCAAAGACCGAAGTGGGAAAATTTAGTAGGGGTTGGATTTCAATTAGGCACAGTCTGCCATTTGTCCTTTTTTATTTTACGTTTATTTTGTTTAATAACTCAGCGTCATCTCATCTGGCATAGTAGTGTGCTTTCATACTTGGCTAGAAAATAGCCATAGGAGAATCCAAACGGCTTACTTACGCCTACAGTAGCGTTATATATTTGATTTCTGGTTGATCTGCTGGTGGCTGTACTTGCTGCAGTGCATCTACTAGCCAATTGTGAGCAATTTGTAGTGAGACTTGCGACCGCTGTGTTTTGCGCTTAGTGACGCACATATCCATTGCAAAGACCGAAGTGGGAAAATTTAGTAGGGGTTGGATTTCAATTAGGCACAGTCTGCCATTTGTCCTTTTTTATTTTACGTTTATTTTGTTTAATAACTCAGCGTCATCTCATCTGGCATAGTAGTGTGCTTTCATACTTGGCTAGAAAATAGCCATAGGAGAATCCAAACGGCTTACTTACGCCTACAGTAGCGTTATATATTTGATTTCTGGTTGATCTGCTGGTGGCTGTACTTGCTGCAGTGCATCTACTAGCCAATTGTGAGCAATTTGTAGTGAGACTTGCGACCGCTGTGTTTTGCGCTTAGTGACGCACATATCCATTGCAAAGACCGAAGTGGGAAAATTTAGTAGGGGTTGGATTTCAATTAGGCACAGTCTGCCATTTGTCCTTTTTTATTTTACGTTTATTTTGTTTAATAACTCAGTGTCATCTCATCTGGCATAGTAGTGTGCTTTCATACTTGGCTAGAAAATAGCCATAGCAATAGGATAGCATCGTTTGGTTTTAAAAACTCAAAAACACAAAAAAAAAAAAAAAACACAAAAAAAAGTTAAAAAAAAATTAAAGCTATAACTCTCATTTTAAAAATGTTTAACCCGAGGGCGAGGGCGGGGACGTGGGCGTCCAACTACTGCAGGGGTCAGAGGCCGTGGTCCTGGCCGGGGTGAGACACCACCTGCTTATGAGGGAGCAGGGGAACGCCGCAGAGCTACACTCCCTAGGTTCATGTCTGAAGTTACTGGGACTCGTGGTAGAGCACTGTTGAGGCCAGAACAGTGCGAACAGGTGATGTCGTGGATTGCTGACAATGCTTCGAGCAATTTGTCCACCAGTCAGTCTTTCACGCAGTCCACCCATGTCACCGAAATCGCCACTCCTCCAGCTCCTGCACCTCAGCCTCCTCCCCCCCAGTCTGCCCCCTCCCAGGAAAATTTGGCATTTGAACCGGCATACTCTGAGGAACTGTTTTCTGGACCCTTCCCACAGTCACAAACCACTTGTCCGGTTGCTGCTGAGCAATTTTCCGATGCCCAGGTTTTCCACCAGTCACAGTCTGTGGGTGATGATGACCTTCTTGACGTAGTGGAAGTGTGTAAAGAGGTGTCCGACGATGAGGAGACACGGTTGTCAGACAGTGGGGAAGTTGTTGTCAGGGCAGGAAGTCCGAGGGGGGAGCAGACTGAGGGATCGGAGGATGATGAGGTGACAGACCCAAGCTGGGTTGAGAGGCCGGGTGAACACAGTGCTTCTGAGACGGAGGAGAGTCCTCGACCAGAACAGGTTGGAAGAGGCAGTGGTGGGGCCAGACGGAGAGGCAGGGTCAGAGCTGGTGCATCAGCGCCAAATGTGTCAACTAGTGAAGCTCCCGTGGCGAGGGCTCTTGCGGCGAGGGCTAGATCTTCAGAAGTCTGGAGGTTCTTTAAGGAAACACCGGATGACCGACGGACTGTGGTGTGCAACATTTGCCAAACCAGGCTCAGCAGGGGTTCCACCACTACTAGCTTAACTACCACCAGTATGCGCAGGCATATGAATGCTAAACACCCCACTCAGTGGCAACAAGCCCGTTCACCTCCGGCCGTGCACACCACTGCTCCTTCCCCTGTGTCAGCTGATAGTCAGCCCCCTGCCCAGGACCCTGCCACAAAAACCCCATCGTCGCCTCCACGATCCTCCACAGCATCCACCAGCGTTCAGCTCTCCATACCCCAGACGCTGGAGCGGAAACGCAAATATAGTGCAACCCACCCGCACGCCCAAGCCCTTAATGTGCACATCTCCAGATTGCTTAGCCTGGAGATGCTGCCCTATAGGCTAGTAGAGACCGAGGCCTTTCGCAACCTCATGGCGGCGGCCGCCCCTCGGTATTCGGTCCCCAGCCGCCACTACTTTTCCCGATGTGCCGTCCCAGCCCTGCACCAGCACGTGTCAGACAACATCATCCGTGCCCTGACCAACGCCGTTTCTGACAAGGTCCACCTGACCACGGACACGTGGACGAGTGCTGCCGGGCAGGGCCACTATATATCGCTGACGGCACATTGGGTTAACTTGGTGGAGGCTGGGAGCGAGTCTGACCCTGCGGCTGGTCATATACTGCCGACGCCGAGGATTGCGGGGCCTACCTCGGTCCAGGTGTTTCAGGCCTACTATGCCTCCTCCTCCTCCCACCCCTCCTCCACCTCCTCCTCCGAACTACCATCCGTGGGCACGGCGCCATCAGTCGGTAGCTCTAGGCACAGCAGCAGTGCCGTCGCTAAGCGACAGCAGGCGGTGCTCAAACTGCTGAGCTTAGGCGATAAAAGGCACACCGCCCAAGAGCTATTACAGGGCATCACGGCGCAGACTGATCTGTGGCTGGCACCGCTGAACCTGAAGCCAGGCATGGTTGTGTGTGACAACGGCCGTAACCTGGTGGCGGCTCTGCAACTCGGCAGACTGACACATGTGCCATGCCTGGCCCATGTGTTAAATCTGATAGTTCAGCGTTTCCTCAAGACATACCCCAATCTGTCTGATTTGCTCACGAAGGTGCGCCGCATCTGTGCGCATTTCAGGAAGTCCAGCACAGATGCTGCCACTCTCAGGGCAGCGCAGCGCCGCCTCCAACTGCCCGCTCACCGACTGTTGTGCGACGTGCCCACGAGGTGGAATTCAACACTGACCATGTTATCCAGAGTTTACCAGCAGCGCCGAGCCATTGTAGACTGCCAGATGTCAACTTCCACCAGAACTGGTAGTCAGGTCAGTCAGCTTCCTCAAGTCTACAATGAGGAGTGGACGTGGATGTCTAATATCTGTCAGGTGCTGAGTAACTTTGAGGAGTCAACACAGATGGTCAGTGGCGATGCCGCCATCATCAGCCTCACCATCCCGCTGCTTGGCCTGTTGAAAAACTCTCTGATCAGCATGAAGTCGGAAGCTTTGCGCTCGTCACAAGAGACGGGGGAAGAAGATTCCCTTGTTGATAGCCAAAGCACCCTCAGGTCTGTTTCTCAGCGCATATCGGAGGAGGTGGAGGTGGAGGAGGATGAGGAGGAAGAGGAGGAGAATGTTGGCGAGACACAAGAGGGGACCATTGTTGAGTCCTTCACTGTTCAGCGTGTATGGGCAGAAGAAGAGGAGTTGGAGGAGGAGGAAATGGACAGTCAGGCCAGTGAGGGGAGTGAATTCTTACGCGTTGGTACTCTGGCGCATATGGCAGATTTCATGCTAGGCTGCCTATCCCTTGACCCTCGCGTTCAAAGAATTTATTCCAGCACCGATTACTGGGTGTTCACTCTCCTGGACCCACGGTACAAGCAAAATCTTTCCACTCTCATCCCTGCAGAGGAAAGGAGTGTGAGAATGCATGAATACCAGCAGGCCCTGGTGCACAAGCTGAAACAGTATTTCCCTTCTGACAGCGCTAGCGGCAGAGTGCGTAGTTCTGCGGGACAAGTAGCGAGGGAGAGTAGGCGAGCAGGCAGCTTGTCCAGCACTGGCAAGGGTACGCTTTACAAGGCTTTTGCCAGCTTTATGTCACCCCAGCAAGACACTGTCACCTGTCCCCAGTCTCGGCAGAGTAGGGCTGATCTTTACAGAAAGATGGTGAGGGAGTACGTAGCTGACCATACCATCGTCCTAAATGATCACACAGCTCCCCACAACTACTGGGTTTCAAAGCTGGACATGTGGCACGAACTGGCGCTGTACGCCTTGGAGGTTCTTGCCTGCCCTGCCGCTAGCGTCTTGTCCGAGCGGGTTTTCAGTGCAGCTGGTGGCATCATCACCGATAAGCGTACACGCCTGTCGACTGACAGCGCTGACAGGCTGACGCTTATTAAGATGAATAAAGCCTGGATTTCTCATAATTTCCAATCTCCACCAGGTGAAGGAAGCTCAACCTGAATAATTGATCCACTCCTCCTCCTCCTCATTTTCCTCCTTCTCCTCCTCTTTGTACAGTAAAGCAGAGGAAACTGGCTATTTTTTGACAGGGCCCACTGGCTCTAGCTATAGTACTTTATGCATTTAATTTTTCTGGAGGGCCACCTACCCGGTCCTCGGTTTTAAACAATTTTTGGGAGTGCCACATACAGGCACTCAATCTATTCAATTTTTCTGGAGGGCCACCTACCCGGTCCTCTGTTTTAAGCAATTTTTGGGAGTGCCACATACAGGCACTCAATCTATTCAATTTTTCTGGAGGGCCACCTACCTGCTCCTCTGGTTTGAAAATTTTTTTGGACTGCCACATACAGGCACTCAATCTATTCCATTTTACTGGAGGGCCACCTACCTGCTCCTCTGGTTTGAAAAATTTTTGGGACTGCCACATACAGGCACTATCCAAATTAAATTGTCTCCATAGCAGCCTCCACACGTTGTCTCCATTGCTACCTCCAAAAGTCGTCCATATAGCTGCCTCCATACATCGTCCCTTTATCAAACGAGGTGTGTCAGGCAGAAATTTGGGTTGTTTTCATGGATTCCACATCAAAGTTGTTAACTTTGTCGCCACCCTGCTGTGTTATCCACAAAATATACTGGCAAACTTTTATCATTTACCAATATTATTTCAGCGCTTCTTGCGCATCTGTTTACATTCCCCTCACCCGGCATATCCTAAACTTATAAGAACGCTACTACACTTGATCTTATACAAAAGGTTCTTAGAAGTGCTGTTTGGGGAGTAGCCTAGAGACAGGGGCTTGGATTGGCGAAAGCTCGCCTGGCAGCGGAGCGCCAGCTCCATGCGCATCATGCGCTTCTTGCGCATCTGTTTACATTCCCCTCACCCGCCATATCCCAAACTTATAAGAACGCTACTACACTTAACTTGGTGCAGGCTGGGACCGAGTCTGACCCTGGGGCTGGTCATATACTGCCGACGCAGAGAATTGCGGGGCCTACCCCGGTCCAGGTCTCAAAGGCCTACTATACCTCCTCCCAACCCTCCTCCACCTCCTCCTCCGAATTACCATCCGTGGGCATGGCGCCATCAGTCGGTAGCTCTAGGCACAGCAGCAGTGCCGTCGCTAAGCGACAGCAGGCGGTGCTCAAACTGCTGAGCCTAGGCGATAAAAGGCACACCGCCCAAGAGCTATTACAGGGCATTCCACATCAAACTTGTTAACTTTGTCGCCACCCTGCTGTGTAATCCACAAAATATACTTGCAAACTTTTATCATTTACCGATATTATTTCAGCGCTTCTTGCGCATCTGTTTACATTCCCCTCACCCGGCATATCCTAAACTTATAAGAACGCTACTACACTTGATCTTATACAAAAGGTTCTTAGAAGTGCTGTTTGGGGAGTAGCCTAGAGACAGGGGCTTGGATTGGCGAAAGCTCGCCTGGCAGCGGAGCGCCAGCTCCATGCCAAGATCCAACTAACATAGTTTTAACTGCAGCACCTTTAATATTCACTGCCTCCATACATGGTCCCCTTATCAAACGAGCTGTGTCAGGCAGAATTTTGGGTTGTTTTCATGGCTTCCATGTTAACTTTGTCGCCACCCTGCTGTGTAATCCACAAAATATACTGGCAAACTTTTATCATGTACCGATATTATTTGAGCGCTTCTTGCTCACCTCCTTTGGTTCCTCTCTGCCACCCATTGGTTTGAAGCCTGAGTCCATTTAGGGTATGTCGCCATGCCACTCTCTAGCCTGCTGCCGCTGCCTCTGCATGCCGTCCCCTATAGTGTCAGGGTCAATTATTGCATGTTTTAGATGCTATCTAGCTTCATTCTGTCACTCTGTCATGGCCATGCTGTTGCCCATAATTTTGGCATAATGGTGCGATTATGCAGCCTCAGAGGCATCCATGCATGCTGCCCCTGCTGTTTCCTGTCCATTTCCGTGGTGTTTCCATCCTTTTCTGAGGTTCCCAGGTGTTTGGCCAAGCTTCCCTGTGCAGAGCCTTGGTCCCCTTGAAAAATGCTCGAGTCTCCCATTGACTTCAATGGGGTTCGTTATTCGAGACGAGCACTCGAGCATCGGGAAAAGTTCGTCTCGAATAACGAGTACCCGAGCATTTTAGTGCTCGCTCATCTCTAGTCCTTACTCCAACGTTAACTTCAGATAATGAATGTAGTTTTATGCCACAGAAAGCTACGGAAAGGTTATTACATGCTGGTTCTGCTGAGGATGTGTGTATGGGGTTTTCATAAATCCCTTAGGGTGAAGACACACATGGCGTTTTTGGGCCGTTTTTAGTTAGTGCGTTTTCAGATCGTTAAAAACGCATGCGTTTTTGAAAAAACGTTTTTTAACGATCTGAAAACACACTAACTAAAAACGGCCCAAAAACGGCCTAAAAACGCCATGTGTGTCTTCACCCTTACGCTGCATTATTACGCTGTATTTCACTTTGGAATTTTCTGCACGGATAATACACTATGTGTGTAACCCCCACGAGGGTGTCTTATGTATCCATATTTTTGATGCAACTTTTTTAAGCGTATTAGAAAGACATGTTCTTCTACTTCTTTTGTCTAAACTGCAGTACTATGTAATTTGTAATACATTACCTAACAGATTTGGCAATCAGGAGTCTGGAAAAGTAAGGTGCTGATTGCTTGGTGTCACCTGACACCTCCTATACAAGCGGCTAGCTTGATCCCACACACAGAGCACATCCCTACATTTCCTGCAGCCTCAGCTCTCTTTATTATGTGTACCAGAACCTCATGATGTCACCATGACAAGTGTATAACCCCACCTTCTGTGTGACATCATGTGTTAGAGGAGTCACCCAGCCATACGGAAGGAAACAACATGTGAGTAATCAGAGAGGGGGAGATGGGTTACATAGAGGGCTAGCAGGCGGCCTGTCGCTCTATAGGAGGAAGGGGACGCAGGCTGTATCATTGCATATAGGCTGGATGGGAGGGAGACGAGCTTGCTGGCTATAAATCAGCAGGAAGTGGCTGTATGTGGGTTGCTGAGTATTTGCAACATGTTTGTGAGTTGCTGGGATACATTGTATACAAAGGCAGAAGCTGTTACAAGGTTGCGGTAGACAGGAAGGCAGTGTATTGTGGCTTGTATAAGAAGGAAGTGATTGGGTTACTTGATGGACAGTAGATACAAACATCTGGGCCTCCAAGGCGTTATATAAGCATGAGAAGGGGATGTGCTGTGCTAAATTATGTAAATGGAGAATGTATGCCCCCCAGCATTATGCATACAATGCAAGCACAGTCTGTACGAGACCATTCTCTATTGACAGTGTAAGCTAACGACCGCGATAAACAATGCTATGTCATAAAAGGTGCACTATGATCTGCCTGTAAGTACATCAGTATAGTTATGTCCACGACTACCCCATTTATCAGAAAAGACCTTGGAGATCTCCATGTGCAGGTTCCAGCAAAGTTTAGAACAAGATTTTGAAAATATTATCATAATATTTAATGGTATTAAAATGATTTCACATATTTCCTAGGCCTCATGAAACACAACTGTACGAAGACATCCCTACAAGTCGCTGGCCGATTGTTTATTCCACAGATTATAACATCACCTTTATTGGACTGGAGAAGCTTCATCCCTTTGACTCTGGCAAATGGGGGAAAATTATAAACTTCCTCAGGGGTAACTTTTAAGTTTAGTGATTTGTAGGAAAATGTTGTCCCTTGCAGTTAGGCTATATTCACACACAAGTACGCTCCTCTCAATGATAAGTCCTCACCCATTATGATCCATACCTGATTTAGGCTTCAAAAACTGCATATGAAAAACTGAATGTGTGGTGTCACACGTGGCGTTTTGAACCCATTTTTAGGCCGTTTCTAAGCAGTCCCCTAAAAGCGCATGCGTTTTTTGAAAACGCATCCATTTTTGGCCATTTTTTCCAATTATCTTTAAAAACGGTCAAAAAATGGATGCGTTTAACGGACTGCTTAAAAACTGCCTAAAAACGAGTGCAAAACACCACGTATGCCACCACCCTATGGGTGATGCCACACATGGCATTTTTAGTCCATTTATAAGCATGTATTTTCAGTCCGTTTAAAAACGCATCCATTTTTGACCGTTTTTTTCTCAATTATCTTAACGCATGGTAAACGCATAGCCAAACGCATGGTAAACAGTCAAAAACAGATGTGTTTTTAAAACGGACTAAAAACGCATGCTTAAAAACGGACCAAAAACACCATGTAGTCACACTGGGCTGGGAGGAGGAGGTGTGGGAAGCGCTCCTCACCCTTCCTCCTTCCACAGGCAGACATGCAACCACCCGTCCATAGAACCACAGACCTCTATTGTGGCCGTGTTCTGACACATTACAAGAGGACATGCCTCTTCAATAATAAGTCACACTTATACACTCACCGGCCACTTTATTAGGTACACCATGCTAGTAACGGATTGGACCCCCTTTTGCCTTCAGAACTGCCTCAATTCTTCGTGGCATAGATTCAACAAGGTGCTAAAAGCATTCCTCAGAGATTTTGGTCCATATTGACATGATGGCATCACACAGTTGCCGCAGATTTGTCGGCTGCACATCCATGATGCGAATCTCCCGTTCCACCACATCCCAAAGATGCTCTATTGGATTGAGATCTGGTGACTGTGGAGGCCATTTGAGTACAGTGACCTCATTGTCATGTTTAAGAAACCAGTCTGAGATGATTCCAGCTTTATGACATGGCGCATTATCCTGCTGAAAGTAGCCATCAGATGTTGGGTACATTGTGGTCATAAAGGGATGGACATGGTCAGCAACAATACTCAGGTAAGCTGTGGCGTTGCAACGATGCCCAATTCGTACCAAGGGGCCCAAAGAGTGCCAAGAAAATATTCCCCACACCATGACACCACCACCACCACCAGCCTGAACCGTTGATACAAGGCAGGATGGATCCATGCTTTCATGTTGTTGACGCCAAATTCTGACCCTACCATCCGAATGTCGCAGCAGAAATCGAGACTCATCAGACCAGGCAACGTTTTTCCAATCTTCTACTGCCCAATTTGGATGAGCTTGTGCAAATTGTAGCCTCAGTTTCCTGTTCTTAGCTGAAAGGAGTGGCACCCGGTGTGGTCTTCTGCTGCTGTAGCCCATCTGCCTCAAAGTTCGACGTACTGTGCGTTCAGAGATGCTCTTCTGCCTACCTTGGTTGTAATGGGTGGCGATTTGAGTCACTGTTGCCTTTCTATCAGCTCGAACCAGTCTGCCCATTCTCCTCTAGCATCAACAAGGCATTTCCGCCCACAGAACTGCCGCTCACTGGATGTTTTTTCTTTTTCGGACCATTCTCTGTAAACCCTAGAGATGGTTGTGCGTGAAAATCCCAGTAGATCAGCAGTTTCTGAAATACTCAGACCAGCCCTTCTGGCACCAACAACCATGCCACGTTCAAAGGCACTCAAATCACCTTTCTTCCCCATACTGATGCTCGGTTGGAACTGCAGGAGATTGTCTTGACCATGTCTACATGCCTAAATGCACTGAGTTGCTGCCATGTGATTGGCTGATTAGAAATTAAGTGTTAAGGAGCAGTTGGACAGGTGTACCTAATAAAGTGGCCGGTGAGTGTATATCACAATAGTTGTAATACATCTAAAAATTAATATAATTAATATTTTTTTTTCTAGTCATTATTATTCAATATTTTCCTTTATAGATGAGAAGTTAATAACAGATGACACAATTGTAACTGCTAAGGAAGCAACAGAAGATGATTTACTGGTTGTACATACGAGACGCTACATAAATAAATTAAAGGTAGTGTATGTAAATAACACACATATTTGGACCATCTGCACATTCATGTTTGCATTTTGAGGGCTCAAACAAGCCTTTGTTAATGCATGCGTTTGTTAACGCAATAATAATGCATGCGTTAACACAAGCGTTGACATTTACGTTTTGTAAATGCAAGTGTTAACCGCTGTTTAATTAGGTAAATCTCTCTTCAGCTGTTGCAAAGCATGCGTTAAATGTGACTGCACCCTTACACTGGGGTGTCAGCTGTTACAATCTAACCTGTTTAATGCCTCAGTCAGTGTGATGGTGGCATTTTACTTGCCTGCTGGTAGTCTCTGCCCATCAATCGCCCATGCCCCTCCTCCCTGGCGGGCATCGTCTTTGTAGGGCACCGATGGTTTCCATGACAGTCCTGAGGTCCGATCAGAACCCCAGGGCTGTCCAGGGCTGTATGGGACAGGATCTTAAAGGCACAGTGTCAGCCTATGTATGTGCATATACCGATGAGCTAATACCCTGCAATACTTGCAGTATTTCAGGGTATTATCGTGAACAAGCAAACAGACGTATTCTAGTTCATGTCCCATGATGGAAGTAATTAAAAAGTTTTTAGAAAAATGAGATTCAATAAAAAATGGCCCAAATCCCCATTAACACATAAAAAGATATATAATGTGAAAAAGTTCAGAATCATTACACAATCCCCACACATATAGTATCAACGCAATCGTAACGACCTGTAAAATAACAATAAATCACTATTGAACCCACACAATGAACGCTGTAAAAAACTGTAAAAAAAAACACCAAACATTATGATTTTTACCCATTTTATGCCACAAAATGCAATGGAAAGTGATCAAAAATCACTTCAGAATGATACTAGTGCAAAGTACTACGTCATGCAATAAATCAAGCCATCAACCAGTTCCGTAGACAAAAAAAGAAAAGGCTTTATTTTGATAAAATTTAGTAAAACATAAGAAAACATATGTAAGTCATTCTATTGGTCATCATACTGACCCATAGAATAAAAATATGCAGTTTATTAGGTTATATTATTATTAAGCGATATGGTGAACACCAAAAAAATCAAGTAAAAAAAATCAAATACATAATTGATCCAAAATGGTATCGCTGGAAAATATGTCTCATCCCACAAAAAATTGCTCACATATGGCCCCTCTAACAGAAAAACTAAAATTTTATACCCTACAAAGGGGTGCCAATGAGGAAACTAAAATCCACTTTGTATAAGACAAAACTGTGCCTTCCCTTCTGCACCTCGCTGTGCGTCCATACAAGTAATATCTACATGTGGGGTGCCTCCGTTCTCAGGAGAAATTGCATAACAAATTTTAAGATGGGGTTTTCTCGTTTTATGTGTAAATTTTAGGGCCAAATTAATGTATTACCGACAAAATTAGACCATTGTAAATGTCATCTGCATTTTTAATTTAATTGCTATGAAGATCTCAATGGGTTAACAAACTTCCTAAAAGCTGTTTCTGATAGTTTGAGAGGTGCAGATATTAAAATGGTTTGATATATAGGGGGTTTATAATATTATATATTTCAAATTTTATTAAAATCAATAATGATCCCTAAAAAAGTCAATTCTGCAATCACCATAAAAATACAGAAAACCAATGTTCAATTTGTAAGATGCGTGACATCAAAATAAATTATCCCGACGTTTCAAAAATGATAAAAACGTAAAGCAGATATATGGGAAATGTTATTCAGCAACTAATTTAGGTGATAAAACTGTCCGCCTGAAATTAGAACTTTGAAAATGGCAAATTTTTCAAAAAATGCATCAGTTTTTATTTTTTTAATAAACACAAAAATGATCAGCCAAAATTTACCATTAAAATGAAGTACAACATTTGACAAAAAACAATCTCAAAAGCACTTTGATAAGTAAAAGTGTTCAAAAGTTATAACCATATAGAGCGACGCTTGTCAGAATACAAAAATGGGACTGAGCCTTAAGCTATAAACGGGCTACTACTCATGTAGGAATTGCAGGTAATTAATTTTATATGTCATCAATATTTTAGATTAATAGCCTCTGGAATTGTCTTTAATTAAATATATATATAGTAAAATTCTGCTCATGACAATATTTATTTATTACAGTGGTCATTCGTAGTTGCCACTATTACAGAAATCCCACCATTGGTTCTGCTTCCGAACTTCCTAGTTCAAAGAAGAGTATTGAAACCACTGAGGACGCAGACCGGAGGCACCATCATGGTAACTAGCCACCTTTTGAAGGACAGATTGTAGTAATTTTCTTTTTCTATTTGTTTATTTTCCACAAAGTTTATATAATTAAGCTTGTTTTACCCAGTGCAGTTATTTCTTTCTCATTAAAAGTTTATAGTTCATATCTTCTGTTGGGTTATTTGACCTCATGGTGAACACCTGAGAGTAACACTTTCCTTCCAACAGGCAATGATGCTAGTGTTTCTAGTTGTCCATGTGATGTTATGCTGAACCATCATGCAGTTAAGAGAATGTTAAATTGCTAGTTCTAGCATTGGGGAAAACGGCACCATAAGTATAGGCCTGGACGCAAGAGTAGAGAAGCTATTTATGAGAAGAATCCGACCATAGTACAGTAATACGATTTAACCAAAATTGTACTAGGACTGATAGAGACAGTGAATAACAGTGAATTAGAGAATGTGTTATTTTGTTATCCTGAATTTATTCCAGAATCTGGTCTTTGTGGGAATACCCCTTTAAGGGGCTAAAGGTAGAGGGGTTTCCAGCCCTCGTGGGGGCTGGTACATAGATCTGGTGTTTCTCCTAGCAGATGGACCTGGGCTCTTCTGCTTAATCCTGACCTCCTTTCCCAAGGTCCGCTATTCCACCAGAGATTATCTCGGCTTCACTTGATGACATGGCTATTGAAAATGAGCTTCTAAGATTCAAAAGATTCTCAGTTTCGTTCACTCAGATGATAATTAAGGACTGTAAGCCTCAGTCCTCCCAAGATTTACCACCAGACTTGGATGGCCTTCTTCTACTAGTGCGAGCAGCATTTGCTCCTGCTGTTGCACAAACTGATCCCGCTTAAGGATTGTGGTGAGAGTATATCTCACTGAGTCAGAGCCAACACTTTTTTTTTCTACCTTGTGTCAATCTCCTAGCGGTTGGGCCTATACCTATGGTGCTGTGTGTGTCTGACCAGATCCGACAAGGGAAATCACAGAAAAGTACAGTAAGATCAGCTGACAGTCATCTAGTTTCTAATGCCACCAGAATGTTGGAGCACATAGACCCACAAATATTTATCTTCTTTACCTTCAGGCTGGAAAACTGGCTATTGAAAGAGGATGGGCAATCAATGTTGGCAAGTATAAACAGTACATAATGTGTTGTCTGGCTCATTCATTTTGTTGCCGATGCCCTTTTTTCATGCTGGGGTTTTGTTGCAGTTTTTCAGCTTACAGTAGTACCATGATTTTGTAGAAAAAGTTGTAAGACTGGATCATAAAGTTACCCTCCATCCTGTGAATAGGGGCTAACTTTAAGTTGGTGCAACCCCTTTAATTGTTATAAACTGTTTTAACTTTCAAACTACTGTGATGCGGAGTGCAGGACTCTACATGCCTGTATTTTCTACTGAATGAGAAAGGGATTAGAATCTGTTAACATCAAAGAGTCATCCATATGATTGTGGCGCTTGCAGTCACTTGCTTAGATATTTATAGAGTTTTCCTAAAACATACAAAAGAGATTAGTGATGTCTCAGGAATGGGGCCTTCCTGAGACCGGGTTGAACGAAGAGTCTATTTATCCCATAAACTTGAATGAAGAGTGGCCGACAATGCGCTGCAAACTTTGCTTTTGGATCTGACTGCAAGTAAGAGGTCAGCGGACCCCTGCTCTCAAGATAGTTGCAGGTCCTATACTGTGCTTTACTTTGTATGAGAAACCAGATGTAAAATTTTATTCCACCCAATGCCACTACCAATTGACTGATTTTAATTAGGATTCTTTCAAAGCATATCCATTGCACTTATACAACAAATCATAGTATTATAGGCAGGGTGGGCTCCATGTTTCAGTAGGCCCATGGGCGACAGTGAACTCACATGGCAGCATTAAAAATTCAGAAACTAAAACCTCCTGTTCCCTAAAATTTCCTTTAGTTTATCATACCAAACAGCCCCATCATGGGTATTTTATATAAAACCCCGCTCACTCCCTATGGATTCATTAGATACAACCCCCCTCGCCCCCATGGATTCCTTATGTGGGCCCCCTAGCAGTTCTGGGCCCCGGGTATGCCCAGTGCTGGCGACAGGCCTGATTACAGGTTAGTTTAATATAGATCCAGAGCTAAATAAATGGCTGCTCATTCTAATCATTCCGTTCTAATTGTGTGCTCCTTTTCTGTTTCTTTTTTTAAGGTGGAGGCTTCCATCATTGCTCCAGTGACAAAGGGGGAGGATTTTGTGCTTATGCTGATATAACATTAGCTATCAAGGTAAAGTTAAGAAAAATTACAGAAAAAAATACCATATCGGATTATTGTAGCAGGCTGTAATAAAGCCTATCTAGAAAAACACATGTAATAGCTTAGCTGAAAAGTACAAACCATATTAGATGAAGCACTACTACATCAAGGTAGCCAAGGTTCCCAAATCTCAATAGCCTTTAATATGTTAGTATATTAGGACTAACCCTCTTGTAGTGGCAGGTTTCCGATGGAAATACCGGGCACCAGCTCACCGGTATCGCGGTTTAAAACACTTTTTAAACGTTATAGCCGACGCAGGCAGGTACGCGCTCGGCGCTTACCGTGCACGCGGCTCTCATTCACTTCCTATGTAGCCGCGTGCACGGTAAGTGCCGAGCGCGTACCTGCCTGCGCCGGCTATAAAGTTTAAAAAGTGTTTTAAACCGCGGTACCGCGGTTTAAAACACTAACGAAAATAAGCTCCGGCACCAGCTCACCCTGAGCTGGTGCCCAGTATTTCCATCGGAAACCTGCCACTACAAGTGGTAGGTTTCCTTTAAGGAAATCTACCATCAAAATCAAGCCATGATAAGCCAGGGACATTTACTCATAGATCCAGGCACGTGACTATGGTAATCTTCATATATTATTTATCCAAGGCCTCCTTCCTTCTAAAAAAATAAATAAAATTATGATAATTAACTTGAGGGGCTATCCTAGCCCCTCTGTGATCTTGCTTTACAGGTTGTTACATTGTCTCACCCTTCCTGCTCCCTCAGCACTTGTGGTAGCCCATCAGGCTAGGAAGTAGGCCATGGATAACAAATTTAAGAAGATAACCAAAGTCACGGTGTCTGGGTCTATAAGTAAGTGTCCCTGGTTTATTAAGCTTTATTTTGTTGGTAGATTTCCTTTTAATAAAACTATTATTGGCTCTTAGGCTCCCTGCACTCTTACATTTGCTGTTTGCACCCCTGAATTGTTTACTTTGCAGTCTGTAAGTAATTAATTTCTGAGCCATGTGTCCACAGAAATGCTCCGTGTGTCATCTGTATGCCATACATTTTTGCAAATTTAAAAAAGAAACGGGAGGCTTGTAAATTATCTCATTAGCTTCTCAAAACCCTTTGAGGAGTCACATAACGTGCATGGGTCCATCCACTGAAATGTGTTTGTGTGCCATCCTAAAAAAACATTATTCCCTTGATTGATAGGGATCCCAGAGTTTGAACCGTCACTGATCATAAAGCTCTGGCATATTATAATAATTTGTCATCAATTTTATTAGATGTGATAAACATTTTAATTTATTACACAGTAGTATATAACTAATAAAACTAATGTTATGTATTTCTATATTTAATAATACAAACATGAATAATAGTCTTTACATGTTTACGTTTGTAGTTCTTATTTGAGCGCGTTGAAGGTGTTTCCAAGGCAACAATTATAGATTTGGATGCCCATCAGGTACTGGACTATACTGTTGTAGAGTCAAGTTTTACTGATTTTGTACACAGACTAGTTTCAGACTTTAGGCTGCAAAGTTATATTAGATTTTGTTGTGCCTTTTCTTCAGTTTGCTATTTTTCCTTTGGTATAATGAGATCATATGGGGAGGAGTGCACAGTATGAAGGGCAACTGCTGGGGGGAGGGCACAATATGAAGGACAGCTGCTGGGGGGAGGGCACAATATGAAGGACAGCTGCTGGGGGGAGGGCACAATATGAAGGACAGCTGCTGGGGAAGGGCACAATATGAAGGACAGCTGCTGGGGGGAGGGCACAATATGAAGGGCAGCTGCTGGGGGAGGGCACAATATGAAGGACAGCTGCTGGGGGATGGCACAGTATGAAGGGGAGATTGTGGGGGGCACAGTATGAAAGGGAGCTCCTCGGGAAGGGCACAGTATGAAGGGGAGCAGCTGGAGGGACACAGTATGGAGGGGAGCACCTAGACGGGACACAGTATGAAAAGGAGGTTATTGGGGGCATAGTATGAAGGGAAACTGCTTTGGGGACACAGTTTGAAGAGGAGCTGCTATGGGGCCACAATATGAGAGTGAGCTACTAGGGGGCACAACATGAGGCTTGAGCACAATATGAGGGGGAGATGTGGGGGACACAATATCAGTGGGGTCCAAATATGAGAGGCCACAGATTGATATTAATGATGGGGGCACTAAGGGTAGAGTTAGGGGTGGGGCAAAAGGCATGGTTGAGCAAAAACAATTCTCTCTCTAATGCATGTCTAATTTACATAATTTATGTCTATTCCTATTTATTAGGGTAATGGGCATGCAAGAGATTTCATGGATGATAAAAGAGTATACATCATGGATATGTTCAATCGGCACATTTACCCTGGAGATACTTTTGCAAAACGTATGTAAACTAATTTAATAATATATGTTACATTAGGAAAGTCTTCAGAACCTCTCAATTCTAGTTTCCGTTTGTCATTATGCACAAAGTTAAAATGAAATGTTAAAAAAAGTTTTCACTTTACAGAAAAGGAAAAAATAAAATATTCCATTGACATAAGTATTTAGATGTAACGCTGGCGACGGGTTCTGCCCCTTGTCACATTCCCCGCCACAGGTTTACCTTCAGCCTCCGTGTCTGGCCATGCTTCAGCCTCTCTCTCCTTCTTAAAGGAACAGGGCATTTCTCAGCTAGGCTGTCCCAGCCTACCAGCATGCACCTCCATTCATATACCCCAACATGCCCTGTTCTCCATGCCTGAGCAAAGGTTCCTAACTTGCTAGACCTGCTGTGCAGTATCTGATTCTGTTTGCCACAAGCAAAACAATTGTCAACTCTGTTAAACTGACTTCAATGTACATTTTTCTCAATCTGCATCAGTCTAGCATCCTTTTTCACGGGTTCTCATGTATTATATTCAGAGTGATTAGTGAAAAACTAAGGATACATTCACACATCCACAAGAGGCGGCGGTGAGCTAGCTCAAAGATGTCAGCTAGCTCACGGCCCCCATAGAAGTGCATTATGCATGGACGACGTGGGGCGATTCTCTGAGATCGTGCGTCCGATATCCTACATGTGTCAAACCCCGCTCAGGTCAGACAGAGTTCACCATCCTTTAAGTGTTGCATGTAAGTGCATGGGGTTGCAACACAATTTGAAAATGAAATCCCGCACTCAGTCCGAATTAGTCAGATCGTCCGACGCCACGCACCCCAATTTGTATCACATGAAAGCTGGCGCCCCTGGGCCAAAATCTGATTGCGTGCGACACAATCCCACCGCAGACACTTGTTAAATACCTGTGCAAGCCGTGTAATCCCTGAAAAAGGTGCAAAGTCTGACAAAAGTGAGCAGCGCGACCCTTAGTAAATGAGCCCCAATGTCTCTCCCCGCACTGTGTCCGAGGCGTGTAATAGCCCGCTTTGGAGAGGGGAGGGTTGAGCAGCGTTGTGGACTTGTGCCTGTACCCTAAGACATGCTCTACATTTATATGATTCAACGAAACTGCCGTTGAGTAGGTGCCGTGGTGACCAAGGACGTGTAGCAACCAGGGCAAGAGACAAAAGAGAAAAAAAAAGAAAAAAAGCGCAGAAGACTCAAGTGTAATCTTTTTAATAAGGGGATAGACTCTTAGGGAGAGACTCTCACCTGGTGCATTTGAAATAAGCGCATGTCATAAAAGTTGCAGCAAGGAGGAGCTGCTGCCCGCGGGACAAGGAGTCCATCCAGAATGGCGGGCCCGGCGGTGTGCCGAAAATCCATGAGGTGTAGTCCCGGTAGAGTCGGCGCTGCTTGCGCCGACTGTACCGGGACTACACCTCGTGGATTTTCATCTACATTTATAGGAATGGATACACAGTTAAAATAACGCCCATTGGCATTGATCCATTAAAGTATTGCATATAATTTAACCATATGCCATTATTATTATTATTATTAACCATTATTATATAATAATTTCTTATTCTCCTTCAATTAAAAATACTCATCAGAAATATGAGATTGTGCAACTTCTGGGATCCTTTAGTTACTCCTGTGTTGTCTTGGATGTGTCCTTAAGGTTGCAATATGGTGAACATTTGGCTAATCTGAGGAGCACTGTGGGTCAGATTTTCATTAAGAGTAAAGCATCATTCAAATGGCCAAGTGCTGGTCCAAACTAGATCCGGGGCGTAGTACACAGCCGGGTGGATAAGGGAGGGGAAGGGAATGCTACTGACCCCTCCTCTCTCCATTGAACTCCGAGTGCCTCAATATCTGTGTTCTCATCACACCGTGATTGGGTGCCATAGGGGCCTTCATCTGGCCACAAATAGTCCCCATGCGGTCATTTGCCCTCATAGTAGAATTTTTGGTAGCAAAGCTAAGGGTCTGAATATGTTGTCAATGTGAAAATCATCATATTCCATAGCGCTTTACAAATCATAGGGAACATATACAAATATAATAATACATTACAGATCACAGTCATTTGGAACAAGTGAGGGCCCTGCTCACAAGAGCGTACAGTCTATGAGGATGAGGGGTGACGCAAGAGGTACAAGAGCTTGTATCATGGTCCAGTCATTCTGGAAACAGAATTAAATAATGCAATAAATAAAAATGTTGCTGCTTGAACCAGCCATCAGTCGCGATCTTATATACAAAGTCCTAAGTCAATGGGACTGCAGAGAAGCCTGGAGCTTGGTATCTATCTCATGTTTTCTGAATAACAGGCGGTAGGAGGACATAGGATGGATCAGTAACGTGAGAGTTGAAATTTCATGCAGTTAGCGAGTGTGATAAGCTGCCTAAAGAGATGGGTTATAAGAGCATGTTTGAAAGGAGGTTGATTGTTAGTCTTATAGTCTGGAAAAGGGAATTCCAGAGAATTGGTGCCGCTCTGGAGAAGTCCTGGAGATGTATGAGAGGTAAGGGTATAGATTAATCACAGGCAGATCGAAGAGCATGGGTAGGGCTATAGACTGAGGTAAGAGAGGAGAGGTAGAGAAGTGCAGTATTATGCAGAGCTTTGTGCATGAGGGTTATTTATTTGTGCTTTGATAGTTGGCACAAATGGCTAAAGATATAATTTGAGATATAATTGTGTTTTTTTGATTGTTACAAATACACCATATATAGGTGCAATAAAGCGGAGAATAGAGCTAGACTGGGGCACAGAAGACAAAGAATATTTGGAAAAAGTAGAAACTCATGTGAAAGGGGCACTGAATGAGATCACTCCAGATGTCATCATCTACAACGCAGGAACAGATATTCTGGATGGAGATCCACTCGGAGGACTCTCTATTTCCCCTCAAGTAAGTAGCAGACAAATCACTATGGAGGCATAAAACCAATATATAACATGATCCATAAGCATGGGTTTAGGGCAGAAAATGCGGTTCACTCCCCCCCTTCCCCCTTTTTCCTTCCTCCAACCCTTAAATCCTTGTATGTGTTGTCTTGTCTTATGTTTTACACCCATTTTCATGTTTTTCAACTACCTTTGACAGGCCGTATGGTCGTTTTGACAATTGTTGTTGTTGTTGATGTTCTTAAAAAGTTTACCCTTTTCACCAAATGCGATGTATACCACTATAAAAGTACATATGTACCAATAATGTAAATGTATACGTATTTCTACTTGTTGCAAACCAAACAATATATCTCTACGTTTTGTATCACTATGTAACAGTCAATAAAGTTTGATGTTGAACCATAAAACCAATATATAATACATATAAGCGAACATACATTTTTGAGTATGGACATAAGAAGCAACAACAGCAGCTGGGGACCATTATATAGACTGGCTGTTATTCAGTGATCATGAGCTAGGTTGCATTGGTGGCAGAGGCATTACAATAAAAAAACACACTAAAAATTTAATAATTGTGGAACTTCTTATGCTGCCGTGTGTCACACATTTAAATTAGATTTTAAGGCACAATTTTCTCCAGATTTGCAGATTTTAATCTACAACTTCTAACAAGGGGCTGGTGTGAGATTGGAAAATGAAGGAATGGGAGTCCTGAACATTACATCTTCAAGGATTTATGTCATTACTTGTGGTTTCAACTTCTGAAGCCCTAAATGTATATGTAAATGTATTTACCATGTTTTTCATTATATTATTTCATTCTTATCCTCTTGTATTGATTTTATTAATAGGGAATTATAAAAAGAGATGAAATTGTGTTCAGTATTGCCAGAAGCCGATCCATCCCAATTCTGATGGTCACCTCAGGAGGATACCAGAAGAGGACAGCACGGATAATTGCAGATTCCATACTTAACCTGCACAACCTTGGCCTTATTTCCAATTCTCTGAAAAATGAGCCCAGGATATAATTGATGATCTTTTAACTAACTTGGTGTGGCAATAATTAACATTTTGTTAAAAAATGTAATATGTGAATCTAAAATACTGTGTATTTGTTTTGGTTAAGGAGATTCACTGGTATTAAGGGGGTGATTTACCATAAATGTATCTTCTGATATTGTGCCATTTGGCTAATAGGAGCGATCAAAAATGCACTGAACATTAGTCTGTTTTATTACATGAGGTCAGTGCCCGCCGGATCTCTTCTCAAAGTGATTGTTGGACGGCTTTGATGGACGCCGAGCTATGAGCGTCACTGCTTAACGAAGGCAGAGGGAAAATAAACACAAACTATATCTAATGTACAGGTTATTGTTTGCTTCTGTTAGCCATATATTTTGTCTGTGTAATTTTGGTTAATGGGAAAGGGACCATTTTATCATTATATATCATGTATAGGGCAGTAGAGTCTTATGACAGATCAACTTTAAAGAGGACCTGTCACCCATAATTTCGGCACTAGGAGCTGCTTACTAAAGTAGCTGCTTACTAGTGCTTAAACAAACGCTGCAGTGTTAGAAGGATAGCATTACCGGAAACCTCTGGTAACACTATCTAACACTGCGGCGGGGTACAATGTAATCATCGGACCACTTGCAAAGCGGTCCGATGTATTCATGAGGGGGCGGGGTTGGGGCGTGGTTAGGGGCGGTGACTTCCGCATGGCGCGTGGCAGTTACCGCCTGCCTATGGAATGAGCGAGGCGGTCCGGGGAAGAGGCAGCGCCTTGGACCGCCCCATCATGAATACATTGGACCGCTTTGCGAGTGGTCCGATGATTACATTGTACCCCGCCTCAGTGTTAGATAGCGTTACCGGATGTTTCCAATAATGCTATCCTTCTAACACTGCGGCGCTTTATTAAGCACGAAATTATGGGTGACAAGTCCTCTTTAAAGGAGTTTCCCACTATATACACTTGTCTCCATCTGGTGGTCAGATTCTTGGGGATCATGGAAACGGAGTCTACAATTGCACTCCATTCGCTTCTGTGGGACAGCATAGTCTAATAGTAGTGAATGGATCGCTGGATGGCGCCCAGACCTCCATTTGTATTACTGTTTGTTTATTCTTATACAACATCCACAGCAATCAGACACGTCCCTCCTGGATCACTGTGGATAGTGAGTAGTTATGTGCAATGTGAAAATCCCTTTAATTGCACATTCAATGGCATTTTCTGTGCACTGTGATACTAAAGAAAATGCTTTAAAGTAGAATCTTCCTACTGCAAAATATGTAAAAACTACTTATTAATACTAAAGTTTAAGATCCCAGAGATAGGATTCCTATTAGTCATGTATGACCAAAATGGTTAAACTGGAAATAACACTTTAAGGGGTTGTTCGATTTCAATCAATTCTATGCTATGGGTTCCAGGGATTATATAAATAATAAATACATAATAGATCTCTAAAAGGCTCTCTGTCACTGCCGATCACTGTTGGAGTGATAAGTGTTAGTTCTTTATTATTTTTAGACCACCGTGGAACCATGAAACACAACAACCCCTTTAAATACATACATACTTATATTGCAGCTAAATGGATTCTTTATTAGGGTTTTGGACACTAAATATAGTATAAGTTTCCCATAAGTATAAGTATCCCTTTTTATTACTTGGCTATCGTTTTTTCTTTCCTAAATGTGCCAAAATTTCTTCTATCAATAGTTGTTTAGGTGTTTCTAGGCTTCTTTGTAAAAAAAAGAAAGACCACAATCTATTTAAAAAAAAGATGATAGGTAGTGGGTAGTCTTTCATTACACTGTACTTACTTTCTTACTCAGATCGTGTAAAGTATACTCTAATGCACAAGTGATGAGGGCACCGACAGGTATTCACAGGCCGAGACAGTTGTGAGATCCCTAAACTGTGTGGTGCCTTCTGCCTCCCTGTGACATAGCAAGGACAGGCTGGTGGAGGACCAGTGCATTTCTAGAGGAAAAACCAATCACAAATTCAAGATAAATTTCAGTTCATTTTTCAACATCTACAATGATACTAAAGAACAGCAAGTAAGACCCTGTCACACAGGCAGAAGGTGAGACCGCAAAGCGAACTCTTCCATGTAAACTTGTGAAAAGAATAAAACTAAAACTATAAATCAGAAAATGGAGCTTGTGCTTCTGAGTTTTACATTTGAAGTGATTTTTCTGTATTTTACCACCAGCAAAATGATTGAAACAAACGTTATCACTGATACAGTTCTCTAAAGTTGTGAATGTAAAGTTGTTGTGTTTTAATTTTATTGATAGTAATTTAACTTTTGGTGTTTTGTCTCTTAATAAATTATTATACTTTGCTACTAAAGGGTGGAATTTGTCTTCTTTCATCTGGTCTTGTTTATAAGAAGACCTTCTCCATTTTATGGATCATGCATGAATCAGATGTATCTTAGTTACTATTAAGTGTATAAATATGGACTATATAAAGTTTAATGTGAATCTCAAATTTCATAATAATAATTTTTATCAAATTTTATTATTTCATAATACTCGGTGTGTCTATTCATTCACATACACACCCGGAGTATAACGAAATGCAACATTGTTTCTTTATTGATGTGTGTACACATAATTGATCTCTAAACAAAAAAGCATTGCACAAAGATAATCAAGGTTACATATTATATAAAGTTGCTATCATAAAGAATGGTGGAATAAGGATTCACCCAACACTCTTATGAATCCCTCAATTTAGGGGATCACATGCAAATTTAATTATAGGGGTCTATATTTGCATGTAGGGGAAGAATACCCCCAAAACTTTCCCTATCAGTTTTTTTATTTTAATAATTTCTACTTAACTTAATATGAAGTATTATCTTTTTTAACAAAATAAAGAATAAACGTAAATTTTTACTGCCACCTTTCCCTTCTTTTCCCATTCTCCTCTTGAATAAAACTGAATTAACTTATGGTGGTGTACACCTGGCAGGAAAACAAACTACAAAAATAAAACTATATACACAAGACCAACAATAATTCTTCTGACTTTCTTACTATTCAATTCACCATCGTCTGCATGGAGTTTATATGTTCTCCCCGTATCTGCGTGGGTTTCCTCCGGTTACTCCGGTTTCCTCCCACTATCCGAAAATATGCTGATAGGTTAATTGGCCCTAATAAAAAAAAATCTCCCCAATTCTTTGCATGTTGTCAGTATCTCAGTATTCATATTCAAAAAAGGTTACAAAACACTTAAACGTGTGGTTATTTTAATATTTTTATATATATATTGTTATATATAAGACTAACATATATTGTTATATATAACACCAACACTGTATAACATTAACTACTTCTGCATATAGGGGAGAAATGTCTGCTATTTACTAGTTAGCTATTAATGATCCTGAGCTCCCGTAACCAGCTGTTTGAAAGCAGTATTCAGAGAATCATCTCAAATGCAACTCGTTTGTTCTTATTTTGTAGTTTTGCACTTTGCATGGTGCACGTTTGTATATTGTGAAAATTGCAATAAAGATGAAAAAAATTTATCTTTATAAAATAGAGAAGATAATGTCCAGAACTCCTGGCTGGCTTATGTTATGGTGATCTTTCAAAAAGGTCTCTCTATCATCAATGGTAGATTATCATTTCAAACTAGGGGCGCCCATGGCCGTCCAACCTGGTCATCTAATATATCAGAGCAGCGGCAGGCAGAGCAAAGGAATAAGGTTGGGACTTACACCAGCAGCCAAGCCACTAATCATCCCCCCTTGTCTTACTTCTGTCAGTCACTCTAGAGGGGGAGGGGGTCACAGCACATGCTCCATGTTAAGAGCATGACCAGGAAGCTGTATGTTCAGAACTGTGATCTCCCTCTCCTCCTTATACAACACCGCTGCCAACGTTTAAACAGTGAAGTGTTGTGAAAGAGGCCCCCCATCTGTATCTCCCCAGCAGGTGAGCCTGCGCAATTAGTGTTAGGCCTCAGTAGTTTTAGACCCTGCCTGTATAGCATGTGTTAAGGTATGTGATGTTTCTTATCCAATGATATTCTTCCAGGTGAACTGGAGTGTGATTGGAGAGTGAGCCCCACCTAACCACGAAATGACAAAACCTCTGGACAGGAAGGTGCAAGGGCTCTTGAGTTCCAAAAACCTCTTAGAGCACAAGCTCTTTGAATCTAGCTCCTGACACAAGAGCACCTCTTGGAATCCAGCTCTCCTAGAGAGCACACCATGCTGATTGTCAGTGACCAGAGTGACAGTGTGACGCACACCTTCAGTGCTACACATAGAACACCCAAGACAAAGATACAGCTACCATATCTGGACACAGCTACATCCCAGCCTGCACCTACTACCAGGCTAGCGAATCTACTCCTGAGGATCACTCTCCATGACCACTCCAGTAATCCAGAATTCCTCCAACAATCAGGCATCTGTAACAAGATCGTTTGGCCTGATGCCTGCAGTTGTTCTAATAAAGAAACGTGAGTTATTTTGCACAATGTTGCCTCCGCTTGTTCCCTGGATATGGCTGTAACACCAAGACCTGGTTCGAGACCTGCCAGGCTGTAGGACAGCCCTCCGGTCCCCATACCAAGCACCATGACACCAGCGTGCCCTAGGCCGCAACCACCAGCCACTCCAGTATTCTGGGCCCGGCTGCCTCCAGGCCACAAGAAAAGGCTAGGCCCCAGTGGGGGATTTTGTACTTCTCTTAATTTCTACAGAATCAGCTTATCAGCTGTGTTTCCATCTGATAAACTTTTTCTATCTCTCTAGGTTTGCACATTGGAAAAGCCTCTCTTGACACCCAGAGGTAATTACCTTAGCCACTAGGCTACTAGTGAGGAAATAAAACTCTCCTTGTTAACTTATTGGGGCACTTTTACTTATGTTGTCCGGCGATAATGCACTGTGCCGCGATTCACTAAGATTGTGCGCCCGATATCGTGCATTCGTAGGATTCCTGTCTGGCTATAAAACTAATCAAGCGACATAAGAAGTCTTCCTGCAACTTAAGAATGAAGTATCAGACCCTGTTATTATTTGTCAGATGCCATTTGTTAAAAATTACCATCTTTGCTAGATTGACCTATTCTTTACCAATCTTGATGCTGAGACTAAGGCATAGTGATGTTAAGAGAATTTAATCTGTTTTCTTAGGATTCATAAAAAAAAAATATATCAACTCTAGATTAGCTAAGCCAAATTTACCTGGAATGATAAATCAGGAGGATATCATTCTTTGAATATTAGGCAGTACAACATACTCTGTAAATGCAGGTACATTAGAATACAGAATATTTAATGACGGATAGTTCCCTTAGGAAGTCCAACACCAGCCCTTGAAATAGAAATGGTGTTCCCACCCTATCTGAAGGGGAGCTGATCTGCAGTTCCCTATTCTGACCACTACGTTAAAAGCAGAGATGTCTCCTAACATGTCCCATTTTCTGAAAACTCATCTGTGGTGCTAAGATTTGGGTCACTCCATATTATTATATTTGATTGAATTAATTTTGGAATCTGCTTTGACCAGGGCTTGTTATTAAAAGACCATTTTTAAACACACACGACTTATAAACATGTTTATTCATGTTATTATGTAGTTCTATAGAAACATCACTCAGCCAGCTGAGAACAGGATAGCAAAAATATTGTATACATCAATATCAGATCAGTAGGGAACAGTAACCCAACATCCCTACTGATCACCTTCCAGTGTACTGAGATGGCAGCAGACAGCTCTGCACACTGTATATTCAAGCCAATTAAACAATTTGCATTGTCATTTTGCTCTTAAGCCACGGTGAAGATGTCTTGCACAATGTAATCCGTGTGACTTCCTTCAATCAACCCATCTCCGTTGGAATGAACAAACCAGCAGGGAACCATACTGTAGTCTCTACTGCCATATATGTAGTCTCTCTGCATGCCCCTGAAACAAAGAAAAAACACTCACATTACATCAGTAAAAAAAGTAACAAAACCGCACTATTACATGGTGTGTTTTTATGTACTAGCCCTGGAATAGAATATTACCTACCTGGTGACTGTTAATAATTTATCCTTCACTTTCATTGTTGCATCAGGTTTTTCAGGGTCGGTTGTTTTGTGAATATTAGAAATTTCATAGTCAATACCATGGAAAAATTGTCCTATAAGAAAAAAATACAGTTATAGTTACAGCATCTATAGTAATGTTTCATTTCTTTATTTTATGGTGTTATTAACTGAACTTAAATAAACAATGAAGATACAATAACACAATGGAGGTCGTTAATTTATATCATAAGTTTCTTAACAGGATAAATCTTTGTTATTAATCTGATATCCACCAGCAGAGCCTGTGACGGTGTTAGAGAAGTCAACCAAGGAGAAGAGTTCCATCCTGCTTACTACTGCTGTATAGTGTTGTCCATGTTGCTGCTGCTTCAGTCTGTGTGCAGTGTATGGGAGACAGTGTAGCACCTAGTCTCCACCCACTAGGAGAATTATTAATTAGGTAAATAGCATTCAGAGTGCTAGACTAAAGATGAAATATGTGATCCATATATTTTGTAGTGTAACATAAGTCTCTTACCTAATATTCCATGAACACCTTTGGAAAATTTATGATCGTCCAAAGTGTAAAATCCTAAGTAATCCCTGTGAAGAGGATGATCTTTCCAAACTTCATGCAAAATAACAACAAATGTAGCACCTTCTCCGAATGAAAACCTTAGCTGGCTATCTTCATCAATTGCCAGGTTGAATCTACAAAAATGACAGGGGTTTCTTAATATGCCATTATAATCATGATGGATTGAGGGAAATTGGGTCATTTTGAAGTAGCTTTGGTCCAATTACTAATAACATATTAACAAACTGCTTACCCATCATTGGTGATAGTTGTTATGTTCATCCAGGATAATGTTTTCTTGATGTCATCATCTGTGATAGTGATTGTCTCAGTTGTCACTTCAATTTGTAGATTCATTACTTTATTTACAATGCCCAATCTTCCAAAGTAAGTCTCATTCGACACCAAGTTGTCTCCACTTGTCTTATCGCCAATGAGTTCTCCATTTACTGCAATGCCTACAAATCACAGTGATAGAAATAACATTATGCCCGGTAAAGAATAGAAATAAAGCAATCCACATTCGACACAAAGAATTTTACTTTGATATGTGTTTCCCTTATTGCCAGGTTAACTCAGATTTACAAGAGCAGTCAATGTTGAAGTTCAATTTACCACATATTTATCTACCCAAAGAGGGTACGTGAAAAATATATGTAACTATGACTTATAGCTACTTATTAACAAACCACATGTTGGGCATATATGCCAAATATCCACATCACAAATATGGTGTGACCTCAATATTTTACTAGTAATCTGGAATTTATCACTGGCTTGACCGTAACAGGAAACTATTCAACTACTAGAAAAGTGCCCTAATGCACAATTATGCGCAAACTAAGGCTGGGTTCACATTTTTTGTATATGCTAAGCCTATGCGTCGGGGAAGTACCCAAAGTATATGCTTAACCTATACATTGACAAATAGTGCCAAAATGAGGCATTGTTGCCAATTCCGTCTGGCCACTACACATCCTGTCCGACAAAAAAAATCTATGTCTTTCCGTCCTTCAGACTCCAACTGAGCAATGTATGCCCTTAGCGGAGGCATTGGACGGCTATGGGGAGCGAATGCAGTGTATTGCATTCCTCCTCACAGCTTCACCAAGCGCATACCATATTTGGACAGTGACATCACTAAGGGAACACTCCGTTCATCTGCAGCAGCCAATCGTCTGCTTCTGCCGATGTACGCTCATCCCTCTGCATTCAGGGGGGAGGGGGTCCCAGGGCCATACGTTGTGAGGACAGGTCAGAATCCCCCTGACGTGTCCTTACAACATGTGGCAATTAACGTGGTGTGAACCAAGCCTAAGCCAAGTACTTTACCCATAATTAAGAACTTGGCATAATACATGTCACAGAATGTAATATTATTAATCACAACCACAAATATTTCTGGATAAGTATTGTTCAGCTATAAGAGTCAGATGATGGGAGGAACACATTATTTTCACACAACCTTCCACTGCTTTACAGATAGATTTACATTATGCTTTACTTTGTATATTACCTAGTTTCCGATCCTGAATAAGGTTTAGGATCACACCAGGATTTTCTTGTATATTAAAACACAAAGCATCATTCTTGCGTGGAACACTTATCACAAAATGAGGGTCTGAATCGACTGGAATACACAAAATGTAAAAGGTTAATTATATACTGAATTAATGGAGAGAAGTTTATTTGTCTGCAGCTCATTGTATTAACCACAACTAATAAGTGTTGTCCACAATTGCTCTTTTAAAAGTGAAAGTTTGATCGAGGGGTCATTTGGAGTCGGTAAGGATTTTTTTTCTTATATGGGATAATTGTTAAGGGTGCAGCCACACAAACAGTTTTTCAGATGCAGTTTTCAAAGCCAAAAGCAGGTGTGGATCATAATGCGTTGAGACAAATAATTGAAAGGGACTGCTCCTCCTCCTACTTTTACTCCATTCCTGGTTTGGACATCAAAAACTGCATCTGAAAAACTGAACGTGTGGACGGACCCTAAAGGTGTATTCTCATTCACCAGATAAATGTTAATGTTTTTATGATTAAAAGTTATACAATTCTTCAATACACATTCTTCAATCCACAGGATAGGGCCTAACTTCCTGAGGAGGGGGGGGGGGGTCTCAGTGATGAGGGAAACAGATCATGAAAACAAGGAGTCCGATGGGATCCCAGTTACCTCAGTCCAACACCTCCTCGCTCCGTCAGATTAATGGAGCAGACGGCCATGCATGACCTTGACCCCCATTGATCAGCAAGTTAGGCCCTATGTACAGGATAGGGCCTAATTTTCCTTCATGGGAAACCCCTTTTAACCATAACCTTAATTACCATAATTCATCATGACCCTAATTAATAAATTTATAGATCATGAAAGAAACAACATTTTTATAAAAGAAACTATGTATTAGAGGACCACAAGGGGTTATATACCAGTTTATAGGAAAATTGGGACATCATTAAAAAAAAAAAAAAAAAAAAAAAGAAATCATTGTTTTAGAGAACTAGATGGGGTTATATACAGTTTTCCAGAAGAACTAGAAAATCAGTTTGGACTTGAACCAAATTATTTGAAAAATTCAGCAAAGCTTCAGTGAATGGAATCATGATTCTCTCATTTCTACCTAAAAATCTGTGTGCACGCTTCATGACAGTCACATAGTGGTCATAGCTGTGTACTGTAACAAGTTGTGTGCCCATGTAGCATCACATCACCATGGATAGATTAATGTTTTAAGTTATCAATAAATGACAGCAAAAAGAGATCCATAGAACTACGAGGAACTCACACAGAAAGTCTAGTGGGTAAATACATAACTTTTCATTATACAAACAATACCATATTTTAGCCCATCCTCCTCTGCCCATAAAGTGCGGCTGAAGATGCGCTGCTGACTGTGACTCTGCACTAAGTTGGCATTCTGTCTTGTACTAGTCTGAACACTGTATTATTTTACAACCGTCTGACTTAATTGATTTCCACAACATTTGTCTGTCTCCTATTAACTAACTTCTGGGCTGCAGATGGTTAAGCTAGCTGTAATGGACTGGTGCCTTTGACATTCACATTTGCTGAAACTGGACATACCCTTTAAAATCTAGCATGAATTAATGGTTAAATAATATTAGAAAGGTGGATACACTTCCATTTCACAATGAGCAAGCATGGAAAATCCTGTTATGTATGATTGAATATTATTGTATTTGTGAAATAGCTTTATTTTACACTTTTATAAGCACATCATAAATCTTACATTATATTGTATGTTATAGGTATTAGTAGTGGATTTCTGCAAAAATTATCATTCTTACCCCAGTTTCTTGGAGGAGGATAATAATGAACTGTAAGTGAAAACATAACATAGATTACAAGGAGTGAAAATCCATGCATTGTAATAATTAGTTTTTACACCTTATTACAGTGGATGTCAACTGTGAAAAAACACTTTTAGTTTTAGTTTTAATTTCCCAAAACAGCAGTATTTTAAAACCCTTTACTACCAGGCCTGAAAAGGGTTTAATGACCAGCTTTAATGCCAAAAGACATTGCTGCAGGCTGTGGACCACTACCACCGGCCATCAACTGACAGTGGGCAGTCAGATTGAGTTACAGTCCTTAAAACTTGATAATTGAATAATTGATATTGCTAGCTCCATACTGACTAAACTATAAAGATATAAATTCACTGTGTAGAAATAAAGATTGTTCACCTCTCTTATGTTAAGCTTATTCACTGTGGGTATGTCGAGAGTAGGATTGGTAATAAAACCTAACTTTTATTAATACATACTGATAAAAGGATAGAGACAACTAGGTTATATACGTGTTAAAAACATTAGAGATCAGACCCCGGCTTCAGATAATTGTATGTCAATGCCTATAGGGATCTGAGGGATGTAGATGGGAGGCTGAAGCAGCTATCTAATGAGACGGAGACACTAGCCTGTACCTGTGCTGTTTAGGCACTAAACTCGCTAGGCTAGTCTGATATATTCTCTTGAATAGTCTGATATATTCTCTTGAATATATCAGACTAGCCTAGCGAGTTTAGTGCCTAAACAGCACAGGTACAGGCTAGTGTCTCCGTCTCATTAGATAGCTGCTTCAGCCTCCCATCTACATCCCTCAGATCCCTATAGGCATTGACATACAATTATCTGAAGCCGGGGTCTGATCTCTAATGTTTTTAACACGTATATAACCTAGTTGTCTCTATCCTTTTATCAGTATGTATTAATAAAAGTTAGGTTTTATTACTAAACTATAAAGATATATCATGTACTGGGAAAACCATTAAAACATTACAGTTGCTTTTGTTTTTCTGCCTCCTGTTATTAAACCCTTTCTGACCATTTTTAGTGAATATTTATACTGATTGGTTTAAGGGCCATGACTTTTTGCATTGTTTTTTATGTGACACATAGGGATAGTTAAAAATTAAAAAATGTTAAAGGACTTTTTTTTTCATTTTCATTTTTTTTTAGGGTTAATGTAATGAAAAAAAATGGAGAAAAAGATTTTATTTTGTCATGAAAGACTCCTGGGGGACATTTTCATAGTTTTGTTTTTCTTACAAGTTTCCCAATGTAACTAGGGCATCTATAGCTCTTTTAAATTGAAAAAAAAAACCCATACAAATGAAAGGCCTTGGTTTATAGAAATAATTTTTCAAAGACAACCCGAATTATAATTATTACCGTATGTTGTTTAATTTTATTATTCTCAATGTTTCCCAGTACGACAGCTCGTTATTTTGGGAACCATAACAGGGGTTGAATCTGCAGCTCTTCCATTTTAGGATGGATAGGGTCCCAGAGGTCCACCAATTACACAGAGATTACATATTTTAATTTCATGAGCTTAAAATATCCATTTAAGGTTTACATAGGGAGTCCTATATATACTAATTACCTATTCACAGGTTGCATGTTTAGTTTTATCAGCGGGGGTCTAAATACTGGAACCCCATCATTACAAAATTACAGAACCTGTTTACGCAGTAGTAGTTAAGCATGAGTACCATATATCTTTATGCAACTAAATAAAGCTATCATCTTTTCAGTCCAAAAAAGTTTTATACAGTAGGCAGGCTGATTGGCTGCTCCATTCATAAGGACTACTATATCACCTATCCTGTTGTTGGTTGGTAGATTGGTTTATACAAATGGTATAGGCTTCAGATTTGCCATGTAAGTCATTCCTTTAAATACTCCTATAAAGTGGTTATCTATTTTTACAATTTTTTGCCATTTCCAATCAATTATATAAAAAAAATATACCTGGAGCTTGTGCAACTGGTGCAACTGGTACAACTGGTGCAACTGGGGCAGCTGGTGCAACTGGTACAACTGGTACAACTGGTACAACTGGTGCAGCTGGTGCAACTGGTCCATAATGGGATGCCTGACCTAAATATGAATTTAATAGGTACATTAAATTACAGTGTTCAGACAAGTAGACTGTCACACAAAATCATTATATTTCATTCTAAACTTTTAAAATTGACGTTTGTCACACTGCTACCATATGTTCCCTCTTCAGAGTTGCAAATGAAGACATGTCCAGCTGTACATGTGGGTAGTACGGTAAATTCCTATCATGCATTTCTGACACCTGTTTTGGACTGCCCATTGTATTTCTCTGTCTGCTGGAGGTCAAATAACCTTCCACTTGTGCACATAACATAGCACTTCTTCAGTGTTGATCTTCTCATGATAGTTTCCAGTTCCAGGCTATCCCATCCTAATGCCAGAACTGAGCATGCTCGACCACCAGCCTGAAACTAAGCTACAGGTCATAACTCTAGGGTTCTAGCTAGAGATGAGCGAACATGCTCGTCCGAGCTTGATGCTCGGTCGAGCATTAGCGTACTCGAAACTGCTCGTTGCTCGGACGAATACTTCGCCCGCTCGAGAAAATGGCAGCTCCCGCCGTTTTGCTTTTTGGCGGCCAGAAACAGAGCCAATCACAAGCCAGGAGACTCTGCACTCCACCCAGCATGACGTGGTACCCTTACACGTCGATAGCAGTGGTTGGCTGGCCAGATCAGGTGACCCTGGGATAGACTAGCCGCTGCCCGCGCTGCTTGGATCATTCTGTGTCTGGATGCCGCTAGGGAGAGAGCTGCTGCTGGTCAGGGAAAGCGTTAGGGTGTTCTATTAGCTTACTGTTAGGCAGGAGTGATTCTCCAAGAACCCAACAGCCCTTTTTAGGGCTACAATAACGTTATACTTTTTTTTTTTTATTTGCAGCTAGTACCATATTGTGAGGAATTTGCAGGGGGACTTGCTACCGTTGTGTTTAGCTCTTAGTGACACACATATCCACCTCAAACACCAAAGTGGGAAAATTTATTAGGGGTTTGATTTCAATTAGGCACAGTCTGCCATTTACTTTTTATTTTACGTTTATTTTTTTAATAACTCAGTGTCATCTCATCTTGCATAGTAGTGTGCTTTCATACTTGGCTAGAAAATAGCCATAGGAGAATCCAAACGGCTTACTTACGCCTACAGTAGCGTTATATATATTTGATTTCTGGTTGATCTGCTGGTGGCTGTACTTGCTGCAGTGCATCTACTAGCAAATTGTGAGCAATTTGTAGTGAGACTTGCGACCGCTGTGTTTTGCGCTTAGTGACGCACATATCCATTGCAAAGACCGAAGTGGGAAAATTTATTAGGGGTTGGATTTCAATTAGGCACAGTCTGCCATTTCCTTTTTTATTTTACGTTTATTTTGTTTAATAACTCAGCGTCATCTCATCTGGCATAGTAGTGTGCTTTCATACTTGGCTAGAAAATAGCCATAGCAATAGGATAGCATCGTTTGGTTTTAAAAACTAAAAATCACAAAAAAAACAAAAAAACACAAAAAAAAGTTAAAAAAAAATTAAAGTTATAACTCTCATTTTAAAAATGTTTAACCCGAGGGCTAGGGGTAGAGGACGAGGGCGGGGACGTGGGCGTCCAACTACTGCAGGGGTCAGAGGCCGTGGTCCTGGGCGGGGTGAGACACCACCTGCTTATGAGGGAGCAGGGGAACGCCGCAGAGCTACACTCCCTAGGTTCATGTCTGAAGTTACTGGGACTCGTGGTAGAGCACTGTTGAGGCCAGAACAGTGCGAACAGGTGATGTCGTGGATTGCCGACAATGCTTCGAGCAATTTGTCCACCAGTCAGTCTTCCACGCAGTCCACCCATGTCACCGAAATCGGCACTCCTCCAGCTCCTGCACCTCAGCCTCCTCCCCCCCAGTCTGCCCCCTCCAAGGAAAATTTGGCATTTGAACCGGCATACTCTGAGGAACTGTTTTCTGGACCCTTCCCACAGTCACAAACCACTTGTCCGGTTGCTGCTGAGCAATTTTCCGATGCCCAGGTTTTCCACCAGTCGCAGTCTGTGGGTGATGATGACCTTCTTGACGTAGTGGAAGAAGTGTCTAAAGAGGTGTCCGACGATGAGGAGACACGGTTGTCAGACAGTGGGGAAGTTGTTGTCAGGGCAGGAAGTCCGAGGGGGGAGCAGACTGAGGGATCGGAGGATGATGAGGTGACAGACCCAAGCTGGGTTGATAGGCCGGGTGAACACAGTGCTTCTGAGACAGAGGAGAGTCCTCGACCAGAACAGGTTGGAAGAGGCAGTGGTGGGGCCAGACGGAGAGGCAGGGCCAGAGCTGGTGCATCAGCGCCAAATGTGTCAACTAGTGAAGCTCCCGTGGCGAGGGCTCTTGCGGCGAGGGCTAGATTTTCAGAAGTCTGGAGGTTCTTTAAGGAAACACCGGATGACCGACGGACTGTGGTGTGCAACATTTGCCAAACCAGGCTCAGCAGGGGTTCCACCACTACTAGCTTAACTACCACCAGTATGCGCAGGCATATGAATGCTAAACACCCCACTCAGTGGCAACAAGCCCGTTCACCTCCGGCCGTGCACACCACTGCTCCTTCCCCTGTGTCAGCTGATAGTCAGCCCCCTGCCCAGGACCCTGCCACAAAAACCCCATCGTCGCCTCCACGATCCTCCACAGCATCCACCAGCGTTCAGCTCTCCATACCCCAGACGCTGGAGCGGAAACGCAAATATAGTGCGCCCAAGCCCTTAATGTCCACATCTCCAGATTGCTTAGCCTGGAGATGCTGCCCTATAGGCTAGTAGAGACCGAGGCCTTTCGCAACCTCATGGCGGCGGCCGCCCCTCGGTATTCGGTCCCCAGCCGCCACTACTTTTCCCGATGTGCCGTCCCAGCCCTGCACCAGCACATGTCAGACAACATCATCCGTGCCCTGACCAACGCCGTTTCGGACAAAGTCCACCTGACCACGGACACGTGGACGAGTGCTGCCGGGCAGGGCCACTATATATCGCTGACGGCACATTGGGTTAACTTGGTGGAGGCTGGGACCGAGTCTGACCCTGCGGCTGGTCATATACTGCCGACGCCGAGGATTGCGGGGCCTACCTCGGTCCAGGTGTTTCAGGCCTACTATGCCTCCTCCTCCTCCCACCCCTCCTCCACCTCCTCCTCCTCCGAATTACCATCCGTGGGCATGGCGCCATCAGTCGGTAGCTCTAGGCACAGCAGCAGTGCCGTCGCTAAGCGACAGCAGGCGGTGCTCAAACTGCTGAGCCTAGGCGATAAAAGGCACACCGCCCAAGAGCTATTACAGGGCATCACGGCGCAGACTGATCTGTGGCTGGCACCGCTGAACCTGAAGCCAGGCATGGTTGTGTGTGACAACGGCCGTAACCTGGTGGCGGCTCTGCAACTCGGCAGACTGACACATGTGCCATGCCTGGCCCATGTGTTAAATCTGATAGTTCAGCGTTTCCTCAAGGCATACCCCAATCTGTCTGATTTGCTCACGAAGGTGCGCCGCATCTGTGCGCATTTCAGGAAGTCCAGCACAGATGCTGCCACTCTCAGGGCAGCGCAGCGCCGCCTCCAACTGCCCGCTCACCGACTGTTGTGCGACGTGCCCACGAGGTGGAATTCAACACTGACCATGTTATCCAGAGTTTACCAGCAGCGCCGAGCCATTGTAGACTGCCAGATGTCAACTTCCACCAGAACTGGTAGTCAGGTCAGTCAGCTTCCTCAAGTCTACAATGAGGAGTGGACGTGGATGTCTGATATCTGTCAGGTGCTGAGTAACTTTGAGGAGTCAACACAGATGGTCAGTGGCGATGCCGCCATCATCAGCCTCACCATCCCGCTGCTTGGCCTGTTGAAAAACTCTCTGATCAGCATGAAGTCGGAAGCTTTGCGCTCGTCACAAGAGATGGGGGAAGAAGATTCCCTTGTTGATAGCCAAAGCACCCTTAGGTCTGTTTCTCAGCGCATATCGGAGGAGGTGGAGGTGGAGGAGGATGAGGAGGAAGAGGAGGAGAATGTTGGCGAGACACAAGAGGGGACCATTGTTGAGTCCTTCACTGTTCAGCGTGTATGGGCAGAAGAAGAGGAGTTGGAGGAGTTGGAGGAGGAGGAAATGGACAGTCAGGCCAGTGAGGGGAGTGAATTCTTACGCGTTGGTACTCTGGCGCATATGGCAGATTTCATGCTAGGCTGCCTATCCCGTGACCCTCGCGTTCAAAGAATTTATTCCAGCACCGATTACTGGGTGTTCACTCTCCTGGACCCACGGTACAAGCAAAATCTTTCCACTCTCATCCCTGGAGAGGAAAGGAGTGTGAGAATGCATGAATACCAGCAGGCCCTGGTTCACAAGCTGAAACAGTATTTCCCTTCTGACAGCGCTAGCGGCAGAGTGCGTAGTTCTGCGGGACAAGTAGCGAGGGAGAGTAGGCGAGCAGGCAGCTTGTCCAGCACTGGCAAGGGTACGCTTTACAAGGCTTTTGCCAGCTTTATGTCACCCCAGCAAGACACTGTCACCTGTCCCCAGTCTCGGCAGAGTAGGGCTGATCTTTACAGAAAGATGGTGAGGGAGTACGTAGCTGACCATACCATCGTCCTAAATGATCACACAGCTCCCTACAACTACTGGGTTTCAAAGCTGGACATGTGGCACGAACTGGCGCTGTACGCCTTGGAGGTTCTTGCCTGCCCTGCCGCTAGCGTCTTGTCCGAGCGGGTTTTCAGTGCAGCTGGTGGCATCATCACCGATAAGCGTACACGCCTGTCGACTGACAGCGCTGACAGGCTGACGCTTATTAAGATGAATAAAGCCTGGATTTCTCATAATTTCCAATCTCCACCAGGTGAAGGAAGCTCAACCTGAATAATTGATCCACTCCTCCTCCTCCTCATTTTCCTCCTTCTCCTCCTCTTTGTACAGTAAAGCAGAGGAAACTGGCTATTTTTTGACAGGGTCCACTGGCTCTAGCTATAGTACTTTATGCATTTAATTTTTCTGGAGGGCCACCTACCCGGTCCTCTGTTTTAAACAATTTTTGGGAGTGCCACATACAGGCACTCAATCTATTCAATTTTTCTGGAGGGCCACCTACCCGGTCCTCTGTTTTAAACAATTTTTGGGAGTGCCACATACAGGCACTCAATCTATTCAATTTTTCTGGAGGGCCACCTACCTGCTCCTCTGGTTTGAAAACTTTTTTGGACTGCCACATACAGGCACTCAATCTATTCCATTTTACTGGAGGGCCACCTACCTGCTCCTCTGGTTTGAAAACTTTTTTGGACTGCCACATACAGGCACTATCCAAATTAAATTGTCTCCATAGCAGCCTCCACACGTTGTCTCCATTGCTACCTCCAAAAGTCGTCCATATAGCTGCCCGAGTCTGACCCTGGGGCTGGTCATATACTGCCGACGCAGAGAATTGCGGGGCCTACCTCGGTCCAGGTCTCAAAGGTCTAGTATACCTCCTCCTCCTCCCACCCCTCCTCCACCTCCTCCTCCTCCGAATTACCATCCGTGGCCATGGCGCCATCAGTCGGTAGCTCTAGGCACAGCAGCAGTGCCGTCGCTAAGCGACAGCAGGCGGTGCTCAAACTGCTGAGCCTAGGCGATAAAAGGCACACCGCCCAAGAGCTATTACAGGGCATTCCGCATCAAACTTGTTAACTTTGTCGCCACCCTGCTGTGTAATCCACAAAATATACTTGCAAACTTTTATCATTTACCGATATTATTTCAGCGCTTCTTGCGCATCTGTTTACATTCCCCTCACCCGCCATATCCTAAACTTATAAGAACGCTACTACACTTGATCTTATACAAAAGGTTCTTAGAAGTGCTGTTTGGGGAGTAGCCTAGAGACAGGGGCTTGGATTGGCGAAAGCTCGCCTGGCAGCGGAGCGCCAGCTCCATGCCAAGATCCAACTAACATAGTTTTAACTGCAGCACCTTTAATCTACTACTAGTTCACTGCCTCCATACATGGTCCCCTTATCAAACGAGCTGTGTCAGGCAGAATTTTGGGTTGTTTTCATGGCTTCCATGTTAACTTTGTCGCCACCCTGCTGTGTAATCCACAAAATATACTGGCAAACTTTTATCATGTACCGATATTATTTGAGCGCTTGTTGCTCACCTCCTTTGGTTCCTCTCTGCCACCCATTGGTTTGAAGCCTGAGTCCATTTAGGGTATGTCGCCATGACACTCTCTAGCCTGCTGCCGCTGCCTCTGCATGCCGTCCCCTATAGTGTCAGGGTCAATTATTGGATGTTTTAGATGCTATCTAGCTTCATTCTGTCACTCTGTCATGGCCATGCTGTTGCCCATAATTTTGGCATAATGGTGCGATTAAGCAGCCTCAGAGGCATCCATGCATGCTGCCCCTGCTGTTTCCTGTCCATTTCCGTGGTGTTTCCATCCTTTTCTGAGGTTCCCAGGTGTTTGGCCAAGCTTCCCTGTGCAGAGCCTTGGTCCCCTTGAAAAATGCTCGAGTCTCCCATTGACTTCAATGGGGCTCGTTATTCGAGACGAGCACTCGAGCATCGGGAAAAGTTCGTCTCGAATAACGAGTACCCAAGCATTTTAGTGCTCGCTCATCTCTAGTTCTAGCTATAAACATCACATTTTGAACAAGTAAGTAAAGAATGATTATGGTAACAAAGAATGTGCAAATATTGTGGCTGCTGTTCCATGTGGTTCCTCTGGTGTCAAATCCTAACCAAAGTGAAAAATTGGTTTCAAGGCTTGGACATCTGCTTCAGCATTAACAGAGAAACTTATTTACACAGTATTTCTTCACTTTGTTGTATTTGTGCCTGTTTTGCACATTGAATTACATATCATTTGAACTTTAAGAGTCTCAATATTTATGCAGAGCTGTACATAATAATAGAATATAGTACATATGCTTATGGGTAATACACAATGTATACAATGTATACATGTAAACCAATGAACAAACATAGTAATAATATGAAACTACATCTTACCATCTACAAATTTATCAGCCACTATGGTTTTTTCCTTTTCCACTTTATCTTCAGGTTTCGTAACCACCATTGATGTCAGTGGAGTGACAAACTTATATTTGAGGGATAAATCAAGGGCCTGGGCTTTCAGATTTTCCTTTTCGTTTGCTGTAGCATAAACCCTGTCATCGAATTGCATTTAAACAGTTAATTATTATAAATAATATATCATTCTCATTTATACTGAACCATTACCTGAACACAGTAAAGATGGCCAAAAGTAATGTCTCCTTATCCAGAATGAGAGCTTATAAGTTTCACACATAACCTGTAAGGTCTATGGAGCTATATTAGGATGACCTTAGACTGACATTTGGAATTCATGTTATCTTCTTACATTGCTTTTACTTATAGACCAGATTCAGTGGCGTAACTAGAGTCCGCTGGGCCCCAGGACAAAATTCCCAACAGGGCCCTCCTTGCTATGCATACAAACATCGAACCCTATTCCCGCATTTCAGTTTTTTATAGTGCTGCTTCCGCAATCCGTCTGATCTGTGCCCCAGATCTTTTACAGGGGCACACAGAGAGCTTTCGGCTGGCCAGAAGCTACCATCCGACACCATGTCCCAGTCCTTACAATGCTGAGAGATAGCGACGGATGGGAGTGGTCCGACCACTCGGACAAGGATCAGACGGACCGCGGCGCAGGACATCAGCAGCACCAGGTAAGTACACATCACAGGACCCCCAAAGCAGCAAATAGTCATAGTGCCCCCATTGTAGCCAAATGTCAATGCCCCCCACAGTAGTCAATTAATGTCCACCCCTCACCAGTAGCCATAATTAATGCCCCCCCATCCACCAGTAGCTGTAAATAATGCCCTCCTCCCCAGTAGCCATAATTAATGCCCCCCCCTCACCAGTAGCCATAATTAATGTTCTTTTTATTCATAATTAATGTTTTTTTATTCACCTACAGTAGCCCCATTCTTATAGACAACAATAGATTGTAGCTGACTTTTCAAATGGGGTTTAATGATTTTCTTTCTGTTTTTGGAGGGTGGGTTAAACTAAAGAGATCATCATAAACTCTGCGGCTGAAAATTGCAAAACAATAACTTACTACTATTATTCAAAATGGAAAAAATAGCACAAAAATGGAATGTTTTCCAATATAAATAATTGAATCATCCTCTACCCACAATGGAAAGTGAATGGAAGACCTTGATTATTGAGATGGCGTTTCCTATACTATGTATCTCTCTATAATGTAACTCTCTTGTGGAAAATAAATTATGTATTACATCTGCCTATGTGGCATGTGTTGAGAATAAGTATTCTTGTACTGCTTGTCACAGAAGCTCTTACCGTTTTTCCAGTAATTGCTGTATAGTGAGATAAGCCCAAAGTCTCTCTGTAAAACTACCAAAGATGTATTCTTGTTCTTTGCTTACACCTTCCTTCGGGAGTTTAATATTTTCACTATATTTCACTGATTTATCAGCCTGTTAGGATTATAGAAAGCAATATAAAATTAATAAAATCTGATAATATAGTATATATTATACAATGTAAAATCAATAGTCACACATTGTATCATCAAAATGAACACAAGTGTTTAGGTTGATGAAAAGAATTCAAATCTTTTGGAGGAACTGGTTATGTTTTTCTTGTTAAAAGTGGAACTGTGGAAGATGCCAATCCGCTAGCTCCATAGATCCCCAGCCCTGTATCTCATTTGCTTTCCTTGAGCTAGTCACAGTCCTTTCCTTGTTTGCCCCAACTACCTGCCTCAGCGGCCCCATCTCATCACATCTCATACAGTCCCTTTCCCCAGCAATCACTTCTCAACTCACTAAAATAATCCCATGTGGGTGGCCTGGCATTACCCCACATCCAGAAATATTACCAAGCAGTATAATTGACTTGCAGTGTGGTGGATAAGGGTAGACTCCAATAATCCATTAATAGTCCTTATGAAACCTTGACCAATTGTGTTGTGACCAATTTTCTTAAGTCAAGAGTTAACTCTGGAACTCTACTGCCTTCTACGGGTATCTGCAGTAACGGCACGCGCTGGGGATGCAGTTTAAGGAGTGGTATAACGATTGAGCACAGCCTTTTAGAAGCCATTGCTAGGACTAAGGATCTATTGAAAACTACATCCACATTCTATAAACAATTAACCCCTTAACCACCGTTCCCCTTTTTTTTGCATTTCCATTTTTCACTCCCCGTCATTAAAAATCTATAACTTTTTATTTTTACATGTAAAGAGCTCTGTTATGGCTTGTTTTCCGTGTAACAAACTGCACCTCATAGTGATGGTATTTAATATGCCATGCCGTGTACTGGGTAGTGGGAAAAAATTTGGTGAAAAAACGCATGTCTTGTGGGCTTGGATGTTACGGCTTTCACTGTGGGCCCCAAATGACATTTCTACTGTATTATTTGAGTCGGTACGGTCATGAGGATACCAAATTTGTATAGGTTTTAGAATGTTTTCATACATTTACAAAAATTAAAACCTCCTGTACTTTAACCCTAGGTTGTCTGATTGATCCCACCATATACTGCCATACTACCATTTCCTCCTCATTCACTACAATGTGCGAATAGGTTACATTCAGGAAGTCTTGTAGCCTTAGTAGCCAATGCGACACCATTTTTTTAAGTTAAGTGTTTGCTGCAATATGCAGGAGAGACTTACCGGCTATATAGAGGACTCAGCCCGAGAGCCCTCTCCAAGCCCCCGCAGCCCTCGTGTGCCGTAATATTACGGTTCACATTGAGAAGGCATTAATGGACACTCAGCCCTAACTCTATGAGAGAAGCTTTCGTATCTGGCAGAGATATTCCTGAATTGGACTGACACCTTAACAACGGTTATCAGTGCTCGGGATCAGGTGATACAGGTCAAATGGCTACATCAAATATATCTGACACCTTCGTGTCAGATGCACAGACTTCCATCTAACCAGTGCACAAGATGTGGGGAGGGTACCGGTACCTTTTTCCACAGCTTGAGAATGGCCATCCATTCATGACTTTTGAATGGACATTCATTCATGCTGATTGCTGTTATTATCCTAGGATGCGCTTTATATACTTTTGCCGGATACTCACGATTGTACTTTGTACTCCCCTGAGGTAGATGTTGTTTTGGATATACATTGTATTACATTTTTGAAAATTGAAAATAAAGTCTTAAACAAAAACAAAATTTCTCTGTCGGAACTTTCAGTGTATGTTTATCTCTTCTCCTCTTACTATACAGTGTCCCCATTGGAAAAACCATCAGCACATCTTTACTTCTGCATGTATACTTCATGGCTGCCTTACTGCAGAACTTGCTTCCTCTCTCTAAATGAAGAGTCATCTTTCTAAATCTAAAGTTTTTTACTTTCCGCCAGCGACTACCTAACCCAACCCTGACCTCTCATCTCCATTTCTGGCTGCAGTATTACTTTAACACAAAGGCGGGAGATTCGCCGTCTTAGTGTTGTGCTGGACTCTGAATTGAATTTGATAACTTGAACGTTCTTGCCACATTTTAAGAATCTGCCAATTTCTTACATGGAAACCTCTAAAACCCCAATTGTTGCTCTAATTCATTATTTTCTCAAATATTTTTTCATGGCTGAAGTGTATTACCTTACATTCATCTTCATTAAACTTTAGCCATTTCTCTGTCCAATCCTCCAATTTTCACAAATACCTTATATCTGACTCTGTATTAATTACTGTATATACTCGAGTATAAGCCGACCCAAGTATAAGCCGAGGCCCCTTATTTTATCACAAAACCCCGGGAAAACCTATTGACTCGAGTATAAGCCGAGGGTGGGAAATACATTGGTCATAGCCTCCCCAGTATATACCCTGCCGGACCCTGCCCAATAGTATACAGCCAGCACATGCCCCCCAGTATATGACCTGCCAGCCTATATCCACCAGTATATAGCCAGACCCCTGCCCCTGTATATGGCCAGTCCCCTGCCCCTGTATATAGCCAGCAACGGGGGAAGCCGGAAAGGTGAGTTTTGATATATTTTTTTACTCGAGTATAAGCAGTGTTTGGGTTTTCAGCACATTTCTTTGTGCTGAAAAACTATTCTTATACTCGAGTATATATGGTACTTTACAGAGCTTAGCATCATCTGCAAACAAATTAAACTGTAAAACCTTCATGAGATATTTAATAAAAATATAAAAAAGGCACCACACTGGTAATTCCAACCCAATCTGAGAATATGTCATTAATGGCAATCCTCTATTTTATCACCAAGCCAAGTTCTAACACAAATGCACAGATTTTGCCTTTGTCCGAGCAATCTAATTTTATGTACCAACATTTTATGTGGTAGAAAACCTGTAAGAAAGCCGGCACACTAGACCACTCTAGGATTTAGGCTCCACTCACATGAACGTAAGGGGGGACGTATATAAGTCACCCATACATCGCATTGGGCGCACGGCGCCCAACGGGAGCGGTACAGTGCAGCACACATGTCCTATCTTTCGATGGAATACGGCTCTGTGCACCATATATTCCTGAGGAGAGGGGCGGGTGTGAGCGGCGCTCACCTCCTCCTCCTCTCCCCGCGCGCCACCCTGTGCCCGCCGTGCTAAGGTACGGCGGGCAACGGCCGTCTGAATGTAGCTTCCGTTTCTTTATTCCATTAAAAGTCATGCTGACAGAAGTGCGGGTACATCCAGAACCTTTTATGTGGCACTGTATCACTGCCTTTGTGTTGGCGGGGTATTGTTTCTATTTATTTTATGAATTGATTTATTCTAATCCTCTATATCAGTGGTGGCGAACCTATGGCACTGGTGCCAGAGGCGGCACTCTGAGCCCTTTCTGTGGGCACCCAGGCCATCACCCCAGAAGGAAGTTCACCAGACAGAACTCAAAGAATCTGCCTGCAGAGCCTTCCTACAATGATTGATGAATTTGCCCTCCTCCTTTCAACTGGGTTGGTATCATTGGGAGGCTGAAGGATTGAAAGTTGTCAATGAACAAGGAGAAATACATTACTGCTTAAGGTGCTGCGCTGGCACTTTGCAATAAATAAGTGGCTTTTGGTTGAAGTTTGGGCACTCAGGCTCTAAAAGGTTCGCCATCACTGCTCTATGTTATCTCTTGTGTCCGGCTACCTCTTCATAGACTGTAAGCTCTTGCAAGCAGGGCCTTCCTCCTATTGTTTCTTCTCACTATATTACTAATCTGTAATGTCTTATTTAGTCTGTATAGGTAACCTATGATTTATAAAGTATTGTGTAATATAATTGTCACGCACGGGGGTGTGGGATAGTCTCTTGGGGCAAAAGTCTGTGGACTCTCTGGGCCCCCCCAGCGGGATGATGGTACTAGCGACAATCCGGGAGCGGAGTCTATGTGGACCCCTGGTCTTCGCCAGAGCCCGCCACAAAGCGGGATGGTCTTGCTGCAGTGGGAAAGTACCAGGTTGCTCCACAGGTGAGACTAGGCCTGCCTGGTGGCAGACAAGGTAGGGACCACGGGAAGGCAGGATCCCAGGTAGGCAGAACCACGGGAAGGCAGGAACACGGGAAGGCAGGAACACGGGAAGGCAGGAACACGGGAAGGCAGGAACACGGGAAGGCAGGACCACAGGAAGGCAGGACCACGGGAAGGCAGGACCACGGGAAGGCAGGAGCACGGGAAGGCAGGAGCACGGGAAGGCAGGAGCACAGGAAGGCAGGAGCACGGGAAGGCAGGACCTCGGGATGGCAGGACCTCGGGATGGCAGGACCTCGGGATGGCAGGAATAGAGCCAGGAGCCAGGAACCGGGAGAGGTGAGTACAGACCCAGGGGAGCAGGCGCGGCAGCAGGGGCACAGATGAGGGCATGGGTGTACCCACGATCCGTACCGAGGATTGCAGGTGTAACCGTGACAATAATGGAGATATAGAAATAAAGATTTATCTTTATTTTTTAATATTAGTAGTAGTAGAAATGAGTGGACTTGATGTTTCCTTTCGGTTCTGGGGTTTCTACGCAAGTGACCCAGACATATTGGCGGATTGGCTGAAAAGCCAACATGGCAAATTGACGCCCCTAGCAACTAGCCTTGGCAGGGGGATTTGTGCACTATTGGTCTCTATGGGGACCGTGAGCTAGCCGCAATTTGTAGAGCTAGTTCACAGCATATACGGCCACGTGCATAAGGCCTAAAATTAGTCCTCTATCCATTCTTTCTGACCTCAGTAACATTAGTTTTCGTTTTGATTTTTCATGTATAAATAAATTACTTTCTTTTAGAACTTCTTAGTGACCATCTTTGAAAAATTAATACTGCAATGATTTATTTTCTATACTCTTGAGTGTATTCTATTGACCTGAGTGGTTTGGTTTTGTGTGAGAATTGAACCAAACATGTAGCAGTGCAGCATACCAGACAGCCCCTGCTACATGTAATTGTTTTAAATCATCTGTTTCTATTGAGCATAAATCTAACTTACCCCTTCTGCGGTCACATCTGCAGTAAATGAATTTAGGCTGTTATCTGCGATGCGCCCAGCGACCACAATTTCACTTCCATCAAAAAGTTGCTTGAAGTTGGTCTGAGTGACATTGGAGGCGACATTCTCTGGATATTTCATTTCAATATCCTTCAAGATTGGGTTTGCTATCTCCTTATAAAATCCCTGAGGAAAAAAAAACATATTTATGTAGTTTACTAACCAAGAGTGTCCAACTGTTCAACCTAGAGTGTCTGTCTGTCTGTCAATATCTATGTATCAACATATCTAACTGTATAGTAAAAGAAAATTCTTGTGTAATACACTAAAAAACATAAGTGGATGCAAAACCTGTGGGTCAAGACACTAACATTTCTGCGGATAGGCACTTCAGATCCCATAAGGAAAATTCAGTAAATATTTACTCTGCATGCAACATTTCCCTTCAGAAAAAGGGACCTTTCTGTGGTCTGAAACTTATCTTAGTATCACAGTAATTTTACTATATTATTTTATGAACCCCTTAACGACTTGGCCCTTTTTAGCTTTTTCACTTTCATTATTCGCTCACCACCTTCAAAAATCTATAAATTTTTTATTTTTCCACTTAATGAGCTCTGTGATGGCTTATTTTCTGGGTAACAAATTGCACGTCATAGAGACAGTATTTAATATTCCACGCCGAGTACTGGGAAGCGGGAAAAAAATTCCAAATGCAGTGAAAATGGTGAAAAAACACATTTGCGACGTTTTCTTCGGGGCTTGGATTTTACAGCTTTCACTGTGAGCCACAAATGACATGTCTACTTTATTCTTTGGGTCGGTACGATTACGGGGATACCAAATTTGTATAGGTTTTATAATGTTTTCATACATTTACAAAAATTAAAACCTCCTGTACAAAAATTTTTTTTTTCATTTTGTCATCTTCTGGCGCTAATAACTTTTTCATACTTTGGTGTACGGAGCTGTGGTTGGTGTCTTTTTTGCGACTTTTGATGGCGTTTTCATTGCTATCATTTTTAGCACTGTGCGATTTTCTTGATCACTTTTTATTAATTTTTTTATATTTTTCAAAATGGCAAAAAAGTGCCATTTTCGACTTTGGGCGCTATTTTCCGTTACGGGGTTAAACGCAGTGAAAAAACGCTATTATATTTTGATAGATTGGGCATTTTCGGACGCGGCGATACCTAATGTCTTTATGATTTTTACTGTTTATTAATATTTATATCAGTTCTAGGGAAAGGGTGGTGATTTGAATTTTTAGGTTTTTTTATTATAATTTTTTTTTAAACTTTTTTTTATTTTTACTTTTACTATTTTTCAGACTCCTTAGGGTACTTTAACCCTAGGTTGTCTGATTGATCCAGCTTACCGGTAAGCCTTTGCTGCAATATGCAGCAAAGACTTGCCGGCTATGGACCGGGACCTGTCGGAAGGGGTTAATTACAGGCAGTCCCTGGGTTACATATAAGATAGTCCATAGGTTTGTTCTTTAGTTGAATTTTTATGTAAAACTGTATATACAATTATAGTTTCAAAATTTTTTTGCTGTAATTGGATCAAGGATTATCAATAAAGCTTCATTACAGACACCTTACAGCTGATTATTGCAGTCTGGGACTATAATAAAGCATCCAGAGAGCCACACCAGAGGTCACAGTGGGCATAGGTGTCCGTCTTTAACTGGGGGTCGTCTGTAAGATCAGTGTCCTTAAGTAGGGGACCGTCTGTATATACTGTACTTGAAATGACAGCTTTCCACTAAAAAGACTATTCTTATACTAACTATCATGACTGTTATGGTGGAAAACTCTAACCTGTAGCTGCAAGGTAGCATCTGAGTCCTCATATATGCGACGTGCAACTCCAGCATTTTCCAATGCCAATTGCTCCAGAAAACCATAGTTAACCCCATAGCCGAAACCCAGGCAGTATACTGTATATCTTCCTTTACTTCTACTCTTCACGCCCTCCAGGATCCCGACTGTGTTTGATTCACCATATTGGAGAAAAGAGACAGAGTTTAGCTTGAAAACCAACAGTATATTAATGAGGTGTCACACTCACCAATGAGAACTTTTTTTTAGAAAACACTGAGATTTTTTAGTTTTGTCTTTGATCTACAGAACTGCAGATACAGGCAGTTATAGACATAGGGGCACATTTACTTACCCGGTCCAGTCGCGATCCAGCGGCGCGTTCTCAGTCGAGGATTCGGGTCTTCCGGCGATTCACTAAGGTAGTGCCTGATGTCCACCAGGTGTCGCTGCTGCGCCGAGGTCCGCCGGAGTTCACTATCCTATTCCTGGTGCAGGTAAGCGCGTGCCAAGCGCCCCTTTTATTTTTTTAAATTTTGCAGTTTTTCTGAATCCGTCAGGTTTTCCGACAGCCACACCTCCAGATTTCCGTCGCATGCATGCCGGCGCCCATGCGCCACAATCCGATCGCGTGCGCCAAAAACCCAGGGATTTCCAGCAATTCAGGGAAAGACAGCGCAAATCGGAAATATTCGGGAAACACGACGAAAAATAGTGATTCGGGCCCTTAGTAAATGATCCCCATAGTTGGAAATGTGAGCTGCTGGAAAAAAATTTAATTAAATTCCTGCCTTTTTAAATGTCTGTATTTTCCAGTTCTGTAGCTCACTGAATCACATGGCTGATGCAGTCTGAAAGATGAGATTCTAGTCCAGTCTAATATGTCACCAAAAACATGTTTGTAGACACTATAGAACCAAAGAAGGGCGTCTGCAGCCCCCCGTGACATTCCCCCTGCAGCTTCTAAACGTCATTCATCTCAAGTAAATATAACTCTTCTCTGCTAATTTTTACATGACTTTGGAGGAGATTTAAGAGAGGTAAAAGAGGGTGAGATCATACTGTACCTGAGGGTGCTGGTAGTTTAATGAGAAAAAATATGCTGACTGGTTCCCTTTAAGTCCTATTCTTTTCTCATTTTACTATACTCATTGTAGAGTGAGGCAAAATAGTGTAGATTATGTAGTTAGTGTATATTAAGACACAATTCAGGTGCATTTTGCTTAGTAATTCTTTGAGATACAAGTAAAAAAAGGTTTCTGGGTTCACTTTATAGAAATCTGAGCTCCAGTTACTGTACCCAGTTATGTTGGAGCTTTGTCCCATGCTCCATTGACTTTTATGGGACTTCAGGGACAGCATGCTGGAAGGCTGATACCAACAGTCCTAATCTATATGGGGCAGGTCAGGATTACTGAAAAATACCCCCTAGGTTGGACCGCCGATAGATCAAATCCTGTGTATAGGGGATAAAATCTCTTTAAGTTCCATTGGAGACATAGATAAAAATCTTTTTACGAAATTAGCAAATCAGGAACACATTAGTAATTTTGGATTAGATTGTGAGCCCCATTGGGGACAGGGACTGATTTGACAAGCTTTGTGCAACGCTGCGTAATCTGTGTGCGCTATATAAATAAAGAATTATCATTGTTAATTATAAATAAAAATACAGCTAAAGTACCTGTGCTAGCTTGGCCATCAGTCAACAGCACAATTAAAGACACACTTCTCTCTGGAACCTCCTTTAAATCATGTGCTCTGTTTAGTATCTCCACAGCCTTCATGAGAGGGTCATATATGTTTGTACCTGGAACAAAATGAAAGAGTTGTAATTACACTTTCCAGTTCCCTGGAAATATCCAAACATCTGCCAAATATATACTGCTGAGGTCATTAGTAATTTGCACAACACTTAGTTTCCCAGATCAGAAAACATATTATGCATATGCCACCACACCATATACTTATTAATAATACAGACCCCAGACCAGATAATAGATAATAAAATAGAATCTTGACCAGAAAATTGGTAGCAATATAGACCACAGACAAGTTTATAGGTAGTATTATAGACTAAACCATACAAAAAATCTTCTGCTCCATGATGTACCACACTATAATAATGTGCATCCACAGACCCCCCATGGCCCCTACTCTTCCTGCCACCATACAACTAACCAGCAGGGAGCAGCACCAGGTGCAGGAGAGGACTGGAGAGAGGTGAGTACTTATTACATGTGCCATGTATTCATTGCTTTGAAATATGGTCTGAATTTTATTGTATTGTTACTGTAATTGTTACATCTTATTTCAAAAATTTACATATATATATATATATATAAGTCATTTAATTCTATTGGGCAAAGCAAATTATTATCCTGAACCATATTATTTGGCCAAATTTTCACTATAACTAGGATACAGCTTTATCCTTTACCCCTATGTTGCACTAATTTAAGAAAAATAGGTAACTTACCACCCTGAGACACAATTTGCCCCACATATTGCCGAGCTTTAGCCAAATTCTCTGGAGTTGCTTTCACTAATGTATCTTTCCATACTTCAATCCATGAGTCAAACAATATGAAATTAAAATAATCATGCTCCGGCGTTTCGTTCAAGATTTGTAGAAGGGCTTCTCTTGTCTATAAGTTGTTGAACATTATAATCTGTTAAAAAATTTATTTATCCAAATATATAAGGCAAAGTCATGCGTCTTATATAACACTTTACCTGAGTAATCTTTCGACCCCACATTGAAGAGCTTCGATCTATTACATACACAACGTTTTTTGGTACACCAACCAGTTTCGGTGCAAAGAAGTGAACAAAGTATCCATCGACAATCTAAAAAGATATGAATGATTTAAAACATTTGCAAATATTTGTATTCAAACAGCGAAAAAATATTTTTCTCAGGATTATACTGCACTAATCAAGTGTACTGTACTTCTAATTTTGTGGGTACATGCTGTATATTTGTTGTTTATATATTTGGTATAGTATCATACCAGACTTGGAAGTACTTTTAGACCTTACCTGTATATTTCCCGGGGATTCTCTTTTAACATCATAGGTCACAGTGAAATCTCCATCAAGTAAAGTGGTATCACAGTTGGCACATGAACGCTGCTGATCTAACAAGGGCTTAAAGATAACTTTTCCCTGGAAATGACAAATAAATAATGCTCATCACCTAAAAGAACCTTAATGTATATAAATGTATGTGTAATTAGTCAACTGGGTGTTACCATTAGGGGGAGGGTTGTCGCCACACAGTCTTGTACTGTTAGAACTAGTTGGACAAAATTAGACCGTGCACCACCCACCTAACCCCATCTGTTCATTAATACCATTAACTCTCTCACCCACCCCTCTCTCTGACCAGTCAAGCCCAAAAGTGGCTTGTGGGGTGGAAAATCGACAACAATGTTTGAAATGGGCTTTTTGACATGCCTTGTCTGCCAGAAAACTGGTGGTCAATGTATGTTAAAATTCCCCTTTTAAAGGGGGTTTCCCATGAAGAAAAGATTCTCGTATATACTCAGGATAACAAAATAACACATTCTCTAATTCACTGTTATTGACAAAAATACAGCATTTCACAGGTATAATTCCAACCTCTCTCTATCTGTACTGGTGTTTACAATGTTGGTTGCAACTGGATCCAATTGTACATCTTCTATGGTCAGATTCTTCTAATGAATAGCTTCTCTTGTCTGCACACAGCAGTGCTCTCTGCATCCTACCACTCCCCCCACTCCCCCCTGTATTACAAGACCAGCGCAGAGACAGGAACTTCCTGCCTCCAAGCAGCAGTGACTTAATCTACAAGCTACAACATGATAAGCAGAGCTGACTGGGTAAGTTATTAATTAGGTGAGGGAGCTGACTCTGTGTTTTATTGAGAGCTGAGAGTGTCATTGTAGTTTATATCCATCTCATGGATCTCATCATCTCTCATCTGTCTCATCTCTCTTTTTCTATGTGTCAGATACTAGTAGAATGTTCAGAAGCTAAATAAAAGTGTAGATAAACCCTAAACTATGACAATCTAAGCACTTTGTCAGCACACAACATCTCACAGCACAGAGGAATAATAAAGTGTCTGCTTAGAGAGTCCCCATCAACACTCTGGAATTTTACAGTGATCTGTCTAGGGAGTGATAGGACCAAAAACAGCAATAAAACTGACTAAAATTTTAAAGTAGGAGGTAAAAAAATATCTTTATTGTGTAAACATCACTAGGGGATTAAAATGGGAGAACTTTCTTTCATGGGCTAACCCCTTTATGTTACTTCCTGCGTGTCAGACCTTTCATCTTTTGAGAGTACAGCAGCTATATAGCCGGCCACTGTGTTACATAGATTTGCACAAAATAGCGAGAGAGATATAGCTGCTTAGTGAGATTATGCTGAACAACTCTCCAGCTCCAAACTTAGAAATACATTAAAATAATATATAAAAATAAACTATTAAAACACATAAAAACAAGAGAATACTCAAACCTGAAAAAGTTAAGTATAAGATGAGTTACTACTTTAGCCATCTACAAATTTTACCTTTTTGCCTGAGAATTCTTTTTTGATGGCTGGCAGCAGATCATTGGTCATGAAAGATGCTTGAGAGTCTAGGAAATTAATCCCTTGTGGCTCATAAATATCTACTTCAATCTGAAACAGAAGAGACATTACAAGATGGAATCAGAGTTTCCAAACAACCTGCAGACTAAGAAAGTCAATGGGGTTTGTTGATCATTTTATATAAGAATTGCCACTTTTGTCCATGGATTTAGCCTTATTCAAAAAGGCAGGATTGTTTCTAGTGAAAAAGCAAGCATTGTAAAATTTAATCCATTTACAGGGAAACTGTCAGCAGTTTTAACCATGCAAAACTAGCAGCCCCAGAGATCTGTCTTACCATACCTATGTATTTGCAGTTAGTAGCAGCAGGACTGTGAAAAGTGAATTTAGCAGTTTATTTAAAGGCTTGTTGCAGACTTTCTTCCTTAAGAGCTTTATGTACTGTTCATTCTGCTGCTCCACAGCCCCTCCCCTCTGCTCTGAGTAAAAGCTTAAGCAGCCTAATATTTGGATATAATAGAGTAGCCACCTAGAGCAGGAATTCTACTCTCGACCTTCAAAAATGTATACTTTTTTAATTTTTCCATGTGCAGAGCTGTGTGAGGGCTTATTTTCTGCGTAACCAATTTTACCAAATATGGTAAAATCGTCAAAAAAACGCATTTACCGCATATACTCGAGTATAAGCAGAGTTTATCAGCACAAAAAATGTGCTGAACATTTGGGCACTATTTTCTGTTATGTGGTTCAACGCCGAGAACTGTTTATCAGTTCTTTTTTTACATTTTTTTTTACTATTTTTTAGACCATAGTCTGATCATTCCTTCTATATACTGCAATACTTCTGTATTGCAGTATATGGCATTTTTACAAAGGATTAATTACAATGCACCATTGTAAAGAATCTCCAGAAGCCATACAGCCTCGGGTCTGGCGAAGATCTGAGGCTGTCATGGCAACCGATTGTTGTTGCCTGATGACGTCACAGTGATCTCAACAAAGATGGCGGCGCCCACGTGCCGCGATCTTGAAATGCCGACGGTGGCGATCATAGAGTTAACACCCTTAAGTGGTGGTTGTTTGCTGCAATATGCAGCAAACCTCACATCTGTATGACGAGGGCTCATCCCATGAGTCCTCTTTTACACTCTTCATAGAGCGTGAAGAAGTTAAGCTAAATAATAAAGGTAAAATAAACTACCTGAAAGTGCTTGACCAGTGTTTTTGGCTTCACTTTGATGAACATCTCATATTTCCCAAGGTGGCGTTTCAGTAACTCTTCATAGACCAATTCAAAAGTAACTTTGCTTTGTGCTGCCACATTCACCGATACGGTGAACTTCTCTGTTTTTCTGCCAGATGCAGCTCTGTAAGCAGATTCAACAAAACCTAATTTCTAAAAAGTTTATTAGCAACAACATTTAGGGAATATTTAAAACATAATGGCGGTTATTTATCATTGGTTTTGCTGTTTTTTTTTCTTGGAAAAAGTGTCAAAAAAGTTGCAGAATTACTGCTAGTGCCAAATTCATTACTTGGAACTTTTGCCCCATAAAAAGTTGCATAGTCATCTGGTAATTAGAGCATAGGGATATTTACTAAAGGGCCAAAGCCATTTAAATGAATCTAAAATGTTTTCCTTTTTATTGAATCATCAAGGGTACACAGAGGATACACAACGCGTTTCGGGGAACTGTGGTCCCCTTTTTCAAGTGGATAAAAAATCAGTCGCTGGAGGGATACATGGGCGCTCCACTGGAAACGCGTTGTGTATCCTCTGTGTACCCTTGATGATTCAATAAAAAGGAAAACATTTTGGAACCATTACCCAGTCTTGTCGTGCGCCCTCTGCTCTTGGCTCCTCTGTACCGATTCTATCACTCCAGCTGAGCTAGCACCTCGTGTCTGGATACCCCAATTACGCCGGCTGCACCTCGACCCCAATTAAGATCCTATATGCCAATACGAGAGTTGTGCCTTATGTTTAAGCACAACTAAACCAGGTAAGCGACTGTCTAATCACATCCTATACCCTGAATCAACGTTATCACCCTATGAGCGCTGTTGTGTCCCTTGTTTGCTATCTTCCTATTTAAATGAATCTGACGGGCGTCGGAGATCCAAAAACGGATATAGAACTATCCCAATGATCTAATGATTAATAACCCCCTGTATATTCCATTAGTGGTGTGCAATATAATTTGAGTCAGCAAAACCTTTCTCATCTTTGTGTATCCTTGTCACTTGCCTCAGGTGGAGTTCTGTCCACACATCACTAAACAACATATAAACTTTCCATGCTACATCATAAAGTGGCTGCATTAAATCTTGCCAAATTAGGCAACATGTCTGTATTGGAGGCCGTGATCTGGCCGAATAAATTGCACGACCCATTATGGTGTCACACCACACTGTGATTGAGCCAGGTATCCGCTCCACAAAAGTTAGAGTATGTTCTACTTTTGGCCTGATTTGCATATCGAAAGCTCACTAACCTCTTTTCTCTACCCGGCCACGTGCTTCGACTAGGCTTCAGGCAGGGTAGAGCTTATTGTTGTGTGCATTAAGCCTTAGACAACCCCTTTAAAAATTTTTACCTCACGATTCCGGCTGTCTGTCCTCTCGAAACAGCTGTCTCATATTGCTTTCTGGCAACTTCTTTTTCTTTTATAGCCCCAGGATAACTGACTCCATCAATTGTCCTGTATTATGATGAAGAAGAAAAAAATTTCTAAAAATTATTCTAAGAATAGCCAATCAATTTTAATATACCCTACTGTGTTCTGGAATAAATGCAGTTTTTTCAAAAATTTTTTGTGGGCCAGCAAGGAATAGAAAGCACAGAACATGGATGTTATATGATGTTGTGTGAATGTGCCAAATGTATGAAATGTCAATTTTAGTACAGTAAATATACTGTAACCTTGGGTGCTTAGTAGTTTGTTAATTAACCTAATTTAGCTTTGTGAAAAGTCATTAAAAAGACAGGGTACTTACATGGTGAAATTAGTTATAAATGCCGTTTTTGGTAGGTCAACATCAAAGATGGCTTCTTTAGCTGTGCTGGCATGATTTACAGCTTTGCTTGTTATGACATTACGGGCAAAGCGAGATGTCACCTTACTGATAATATCTATGCTGTTTACTTCTATATCATTCAAAGGCTGAATAACAGAAATGGGGAAAAAAAGTTACAACATTTTCAGCAGAATTAGCATTTAATGTTTTCATCAGAACAGATTATTGTTATTTTTGGATTTCAACAGTTACAATAAACATGTAATGATTATGCATTATGCATGCAAGAAATGATAAAAAAAAACTGATTCTGAGGTATAAGAGGAATAAAAAGAAATATTTACATACGGTATATACATACATATCTGTGGGGACAATGAAAATACAATCAGCTTCTTATTCATATAAAAAACTAGAGAAGATTAGAGCCAAACCTGTATAGTGGAACAAATTGGGGCACATTTACTAAGGGTCTGCGGACCACATTTTCGTCGGGTTTCCCGACGATTTCTGATTTGCGGCGCACTTAACTGGGGTTTTTGGCGCACGCGAACGGATTTTGGCGCATTCGTACCGATTTTCATGCAACACAAATCGGGGGGCGTGGCCGCCGGACAACCCAACTGATTCGGACTAAGCGCAGGATTTAAAATTCAAATTGTGTCGCAAGACATGCACTCACATGCACAGGGAAGAAGATGGTGAACTCCGGCAGACCTCAGCGGGGAAGCGACACATTCAAGAAATTGGACACACGATCTTAGTGAATCGCGGCAGCTCCAAATCCTCGTCGGACAACGCACCTCGAGGACAGGTAAGTAAATATGCCCCATTGTGTATGGTGATCTATTGTGTGCCTGTACAGGCAGTCCATACAGGTTACATACAAGTTAGGTTCTGTAGGTTTGTTCTTAAGTTGAATTTGTATGTAAGTCGTAACTGTATACTTTATAATTGTAACCCCAGCCAAAATTTCTTTGGTCTCTGTGACAATTGGATTTTAAAAATGTTGGGTTGTCAAAAGAACCAGGATTCAATAAAGCTTCATTACAGACACCTGTGATAACTGTTACAGCTGTTTATTGTAGCCTAAGGCTAAAGTACAGTAAATTACCAATAGAGGGCCATTTGTAACTAGGGGTTGTCTGTAAGTCCGGTGTTCTTAAGTAGGAGACTGCCTACAGGCGGTCCTACACCCGACTTAAAGACAACCCCAAGTTACAGATGGACCTCTCTGTCCCCTGTGACCTCTGGTGAAGCTCTCTGGATGCTTTCCTTTAGTCCCAATCTGCAATCATCAGCTGTAAGGTGTCTGTAATGAAGTTTTATTCATAATCCTTGTTCCCATCACAGCACAAAAGTTTGAAAATCAAATTGTCACTGGGACAAAAAAAAATTTGTCTGGAGCTACAACTGTATAAACTATACAGTTCCGACTTACATACAAATTTAACTTAAAGGGATATTCCCATCTGGGATTTCACATTTATTTTAATTCATTTGTTATATGTAAACATTTCCTCAACTCTTCAAATGTACTTATGTGAAGATAATTTCTTATAAATGTAGTCATATGGTCCCTTAGAAACAAGACTGTGTCCTTGGATACGGCCACCTCTGCTGGGGTGATTGCACAAAGAAACAAAAAGTGTTGGATGTGAAATGTCTGGGAGTTACTGCATGTCCCACAGGCGTCCTGTGGTAATAAATGCTGATTCCAGGTGGTCAAGCAGGGCTCAATAGCACATGTCTGTCCACTGCTGCCAGAGAGCGGGGTGGTCATATCCAAGGAAGCTTGTTTCTACATTTAAATGGCTACATTTATGAGAAATTATCTTCACACAGGAACCTTTTTTTTTTTATAACATCCAATTGAAGAAATGTTTAGATATGGAAAATGAATTAAAATAAATGTGAATGGCCCGATGGGAAAACCCCTTTAAGAACAAACCTAAAGAACCTATCTTTTACTTAACCCGGGGACTGCCTGGTATGGATGTGTGTATATGCAGTATGTCTGTATATGGTACTATATGTATGTGTGCAAACATGATGTTTATATGCTGTATGGGTAAGAATACGATGTATATATGCTATATGTGTGTATTTTATGTGTATACACTGTATGGGGGGAGATAAAGGAGACCCCCCACATGTTCCGCCTCATACATCTAGAGGTGTAAGCCGCCGGGCAAAACCTGCCCAAAAGTATGCAGGCACGGAGCAGGCACTCAGCCAGTAGCCATAGCGCCCCCCACCCCCTCCCCACCACATGCACAATAGAGCATTGTGATTTCAGTGGGCATTGTGGTGATGTGACTTTATAACAATGGGGAATTATGTTGTCACAATGGGGCGTTGTTATAATGGGTCATTTTGATGTCACAATTTGACATTGTCATAATGAGGAATTGATAATTCACAAAGCATTGTCATAGAAAATAGAAAATTGTGAAATCACATACAACCATCATTGTCATTATTTTGCACTGTGATGTAAAAATGGAGCATTGTGCCAATTGGGCACGATTTCCGGCGCATTTAACAAGTTTTTTTGGCGATCGGATTTTGGCGCAATCGGGGGGCATGGCCGTCTGACAACCTGACGGAATCATACTACGTGCTGGATTTAAAATCCAAATTGTGTCACAAGACACGCACTTACATGCACCGGGAAGAAGAAGGTGAACTCTGGCGGACTTCAGCGGGGAAGCGACACATGCAGGAAATCGGGCGCACGAGCTACATGAATCGCACCGGACTTCATCTTCGTCGGACAACGCACCTCAGGGATCGCGACAGGACCGGGTAAGTAAATTTGCCCCAATATGTCTCTCAGTGTAACCAATAATTTTAGTATACACAGTATAATAAGATATATAGTCTTATCCCACCTTGAGACAAATGAGAGGAAACTGACCTGAACGTTTCTTTGTCCTTCAATGACAATGTCACTATTTGCAGGCCACAGAACACAAAACAACAAGGGGTAAACCAGCAGAAAATAAGCCATATTGAACGGAGACTTTTCCAGAATATTCTGGATAGTAAAACAAAATACAAGAACAAATTATATAAATTACTTAAACAGAGAACTGATATTATTAGGTTTTTGTCACAGTAAAAAAAACACATTGGTTCAAACCAGTAATGTACATTTAGGAGATCTGGTCAATAGAGCAATATTATATTGAGGTTTGAAAATATTAGACTGGAATATGTGGAGACCACAAGAGGGAACTGTGAACTAAACTGTGTTTACTTCTCCAAAATTAAATGGTCCTTTCTTCTGCCAGACCTTTGGGTAATAAGTGATTCTATTTACTGAGGGTTTATTGAGGGAGGGGAATCCCACATTATTGTTTAGATTTCTTAAAGGGGTTTTACAGGAATCCTGGAAAACCTTGTGAAGGTTGGAAAGAAAAGAAAGTGTACTTTCCCGACTCTGTTTACCGCTTTTAATGGTCTTCAGGGCCTGCATCTAGACGGATGTTTCCATTGAACATGGGACCTCGGGATGTAATACAGAAGTAGTGATATCCCCTCATCCGATGTGGCTACTCATTGGCCGAAGTGGGTCCTTTGATGTCCCACAACTTCTGGTAAGGAGTTAAAGCTAAAGACGGGAAGTAACACAGGATGCAAGGAGTCCCTGCTTGCTGGCGGAACAGCAATGCAAGTACTGTAATCACAATAAATGGCTGCACTTTGGTGGCTGTCTTCAAAATCATGCATTCTGTGTTTTTAGCATATGAAAAATGTGGTTGATGTTGCATGATTTGTATCTGTATCCCCCTGGGCACAGCTTAAAGAAAATAATCTTGGGCACTTTCAGACAATAATTGATATTGTTTGTAAAAGGAAAAGTTATACAATTTTCCAATATACTTTCTGTAACACTTTGTCATGATTTTCTAGCAGGGGCGTAACTACAGTGGTAGCAGCCATAGCAGCCAGTGTCAGGGGGCCCGGTCATCCAATCTGACACAATAAAGAATGGAGGATGTGCACAATTATATCTATATTTACCAGCATAATATGTATATAACATATACTGTGATGTATATATGCAGTATCTGTGATGTGTATATGGTGTCTGTATACACTGTATGTGAATATGTTGCATATGACACTGTATGTGTGTGTATATGCTATGTGTGCACATGAGTGTATTTATATGTGATTGTAACTCGCATGTGTGAGTATACTAATATGTACCGTATAATTTTTAAGTGGGAAGGGGGGCCCCATGCAGTAGCCTGCTAGGGGGCCCTGTGTCTCCTAGTTACACCACTGTTTTCTAGGTCTCTACTTGCTGTCACTCTATAGAAAGCTCCTATGTTTATCCACTGGAAGTAAACATAAAAGCTTTGTATAGCAGGACAGCAAGCAGAGATCTAGAAAACCATGAGGAATTGATACAAAAAGTATATTGAAAAATTGTGTAACTTTTCATTACACAAAAAACATATCAATTATTTGCTGAGAGTAGACAACCCTTTTAACTGCAGCAAACTGTGTTATATCACATTCTTGTGCTCCCTAAAATACTGTATAAAACCTCTTTATTGTGGCCCACTGTCTTTATAATTGCGTAACAGCATCACCCACCTCAGTGGCACAAGAACTGGCACTGGGGGGGGGGGGGGATATATGGTTAATTCGAAATCAGAATCAGGCAGAAATAGAGTCTCTTATGTTACCAGGTGCTGGTTATATAGGAGGTATTGGAGGGAACTAGTCTTGACCGATTACATTTTTACAAAGTAAAAGTTGCTGGATGATATCCAGGACTCGTGGAGTTTTAAATGGTTGGATGCCTTGAGACTATACTTCAACTTGCCTGGTATTTGTATTTATATGGGCCTGTGACGTTGGTTATGTGAAAATGTATTGGTTCTACAAGATAACTTATAAATCTGATTTTGAATATACAATAAAATAAAACTTTTTCTATAAAAAAAAAAAAAAACATAATAAAAAGGGCAAAAAACAATAACAAAAAGTATGTATTCACTACAAAAATGACAATAATATAGCAGGATGATTACAATTTTAGAACATTTTTATGTCTATTTTTGTTTTGTGTTGTTTGAGTTGCATTTGTTTGTATTATGACCCCCTCCAAAAATAATCTAACTTGAATAAACACTTAAAATAAAAAGCCTTTTCTATTCAAACCATGTGTATTGTACTTAAGGACATGAAATCATTAACTGAGAAAATATTCCGGTCCAGAACTGGTTAATGAATCGGGTTTGGCTGAGTATACTACATCTAGTGTTCACACTGGAGAATAAATCTGTTGTCCGGGCTGTGGCTGGATGCTGAACTCATGAACTGTAGTTATTGAGGAGCAGCATTATTTACATGACATGCAGTATCCTATCATATGCATATTATATATACATAATTTTTTCAGCAAAATCTGTGATTATTCTGGGCTCCTTTTATGTGTGCGTATACAGAGATGTTGGTATCTGAGTGAGACCGCCCACCCCAAACCAAGACTGAACAGATTTAGATGTAGATATAGTGATAAATTTAGAGTTAAATAATTTTCAAAAAATATATCCATCTGTTCATATCTATTGCAAATTGAACTGCAGTTTTAACCAGGGTGGACTAAGATTTGCAGGCATATATATTAAAGCGTGTGAGGATAATAAAGTCCAAAGGAATATGACTGTATACAGGGGCAGGTTAAGACTGCAATGGGCCCTGGGCTGTACGAATATTATAGCCCCTACAGGTCTGGAAGTCACTTCCTACATGTAATGCTAGAATCAAGCTTCTTGGGGAATGGATAATGCTTCCCTTTTACCTGTTTCAATCTGAGGTTTCAGGACCTTTGGAGGACTTTCAAAGGTCCTAAAATGGCTCTTTAGTACATGTGTACTGAGAGCATGAACAGATGTACAAGGATTTCATGGGTGAAGGTCCTTCTCAGTATAAAACTTGGTGGGGGGTTTGGTTGGCCATGGGCACCATAAAAGGCTTGGGCTACTGTCCAAACTGCATATATTATAATCCACTACTGACTATATAACATTGACTGGGTCTATTTCCTATATATATAAGATATATATTGGGTCAATGGCTGTAACTATCTCCATAGGAAATCAATAACCACCATTTCCAGTATCAGTACTCCCCTGACATCAAGACTATTGTTTTTTTTTCCCAATCCTGTAATTCTGAGCAAACTATCAAAAAATCCTACGTACACATACCTTGTTGATGGCAGCTGAGTCCTTTGATATCACAGCATAGACAAGTCAACTTGGAAGGAGCACTATTTTATAGGGCACCCCTTAAAAATATGATGACGTTGATAGTGCCTATTAGTTGCTATTGGTTGGATCGTTTCTGTAGCTGATCAGTAAATTGCTTATAAGGGATTATATAAAAGGAGGGTGAATGGTTCTATTAAAAGTGTGAGGGTAACAGGATGGGCGCAAGCACGAAAAAGGGGGTTGAATAAAGTCTTCACAGTTTGGTTGGCTAAGCACATAGGTGGGTTCAGAGCAGGAGGGTGAATATGCTCTTTTCAGATTTGACCGTTTAACACTCCAGGATTTATTCGATGTATACATTCAGGGAGTATCCCATAGGTGCTATTTATCCATGAATATCAGATTTCTAGAATAGAGGCATATAAATTCTACTGGAATAAATATAGCTGGCATGGTTTATAGCTGTAAAGCTGTCGGAAACGGAGTCTTATAACATTCATTACTGAGCTACTGTAAGTGAATGCACTGATAAAAAGTTCGGCTGAGACTGGCTCCATCCAGTCCTAAACCGCGGGGTGAAATGTACATTTTCTACAGTGTGAGAGAATGTACCTATTGAGAAAAGTTGGCACAGAGTCACTGACTCTTATGTAATGTACAGTATAAACCCTGCTCTATATATCCATGAGAACTAAACATTACTATTACGTTTGTTTTTTAACAAAAACATTTTATACATGATAATCTCAACTTTAACTTTTTATTTCTTTTTGCTTTACAGATGTAGACATTAACAAGTGTTAATAGATATGGAGAAAGTCAAAATGACATATATTATAATGTTCACATGTAAATGTAAAATATGGAGATATTTGGGGGCTCGCTCTGCTACAGTTAGCTTTCACAGTTGACCTAAAACAGATGGGGGTGTTTATTATTAGGCCGACTCCTTGCAGCAGTACTTTGTCTGTTTTGGGAGCTCTGCTGACCATCAGATTCATTAACCCCCTTGCCTCTGCAGCCAGTTGTGGCCTTACTCTTTAAGTCTTACGTAATAATAAGATAATAATTCTTTATATGGTAATAACTTTGGAACGCTTTAAAATATATAGGCAATTTTGAGATTGTTTACTTGTGACATATTGGCCCAGATTTATCAAAAGTACTGCAGTCAGTACTATGTGCAGTTTGCCTCACTGATGTGCAAAGAGCGGCAGATTAGTGTATACTGGTGCATATTCATTGATCAGTTCATTAATCTGATTACCCCTGCACTGCTCTGGATATGTGCAGCAACTTTTTTTTGGTGCACCTTTAACACAGAGGGGGATTTAACAATGAGGCACATTGTTCGGACGCATTTCCCGAATTTTTTTGTTTTGTCCTGATTTGCCCCGGCGCACACGATCGGATTGTGGTGCATCGGCGATAGCTTTCATGTGACACACATCGGGGAGATTGGCCGTCGGACAACCTGACTGATTCGGACAAACCGCGGAATTTAAAAATGAAATTGTGTCGCAAGATCAGCACTCACATGCACCGGGAAGAAGAAGGTGAACTCCGGCGGACCTCAGTAGGGGAAGCGACACATGCAGGAAATTGGACACGCGATCTTGGTGAATCGCAGCAGACCCGACCCTCGTTGGACATTACAGATCGGCGGCATCAACGGGATGGGTAAGAAAATGTGCCCCAATGGGGCACATTTACTTACCCGGTCCATTCGCGTTCCAACGGCGGCTTCTCCGACGAGCGTTCAGGTCTTTCCGGCAATTCATGAAGGTCCTGCGCCCGATGTCCACCAGGTGTCGCTGCTGCGCTGAGGTCTGCCGAGTTGCGTCGGGGTTCACTGATCTCTTCCTGGTGCATGCAAGTATGGCGAGTGCGACCAAATTTTTTTTAAAAATGCGGCGGTTTTTCCGAATTCGTCGGGTTCTCGTTCGGCCACACACCCCGATTTCCGTCGCATGCATGCCAGCGCCGTTGCGCCACAATCCAGTTGCGTGCGCCAAAATCCCGGGGCAATTCAGGGAAAATCGTTGCAAATCGGAAATATTCGGGTAACACGTCGGGAAAACGCGGATCGTGCCCTTAGTAAATGACCCCCAATGTTTCTCAGGTTAGTCTTTTTCTGCACAAGATTTATCAATGTCATGATGAATTCTGGTGCAGCATAAGACTGTCGGTTCCTGCTTTAGATGTAGTTTTAGTATTGTATAAACTGTGCACCCGAATTCCGGCTGATTCCTTCAAGCCACGCCGCTTTCTAATGAGGTCACACCCATCTTCCTTGAAGGTCACGCCCCTTAATCAAACAAGTCGGGAAAGTGCCAGAAATGGTCTAAAAGCCTTGATAAATGTGGCGCAAGGCATTTTAGACTTTTTGGAGCAAAACCACCACAATTGTGGCACAAGTTAATAAATCCCCCCCCCCCCCCAGAGTATGTACAATTGCATCAAACCACTATAATTAATGTGGCGCACAGTCTGAATCGGCACCGGAACACCGCTTTAGGTACAGAATTTTGTCGCGCGGCGCAAACACTTTAAAGAATGTGGGCCATTATACTTCAAATTCGATTAAAAATTTGCATGATTTCTTTTGCATTTAGTTATGAAAAAAACCGGAAAAGTTTCTCCATTTTCAAAGTTCTACATTTTCTGCTTTTCAAGCAGATAGTGGTACCACCCAAATAACTTCATATCTAACATTTCCAGAATGTCAGCTTTATGTTAGGATAGTTTCTTATGTATCCTTTTATTCTTCTAGGATGTTATGAGGCCTAAAATTTTGTTTGCGATTTTTCATAATTTTCTTATAAAAAATCAGCAAAACCTATATTTATAGGGAACTGCTCATCTTGTATGTGACTTTGAGAGGCTTAAAGAATGGTATTCAGGGCTGAACCTGAACTCTTTACTGCCTGAGGTGAGCTATAGAACGGTACCCTCCCCCATCCAGTATTACTATATCATGTTAGTTTTTATAGCAAGTGGCTTTTCCATGCAGCCTCTCAAACCTGTGTTGACTTTTTTAACTGGTAGGTCCTGTTTTATAGTGGTGCATGCTCCCCTTATGCTGTCCCCCATCTTGCTGCAGGTGGTGCTGCCTGAGGCAAGAGGCTCAACTCGCCTCATGGCTGGTGCATCCCTGATGGTAATACCATGTACATTACCCCATTATGGAACTACACACCTACACTCAACATGTGAAAACTCACTTTTAAGATGTTTGTTAACCTTTTAGATGTTTCACAGGCATTAAAAATTTAGAGATTTACATTTTTTTGAACAATACATTAACTTTGGGCTAAGATTAATCATTCACAATGGATTAAATGACAAAAATCTTCACAATGCTTGTTACCCAATTTCTCCTGAGCATTAGGGACATTTAGAATTTAGAATTGTCTGCGACTTTTGCAAGCCACCTTTACTTTTGTGTCTCCTAATGTAAAATATATCCAGAAGTCAGATTTATAACATGCAAAGTTTTGAAAAGTAAAAGAATTTGGCTCAAAAATCACTCCAGTCCCCTCCTGGTGTAGGAAATAGTGTCAAATGCATCTTTTGTCACTGCTGTCATTAACACCTTCTATACCAGATGTATAAAGCAGTTTGATGTATATGACAGGCAGCAGAGGTTCTAAGACGTCTAAAAACTGCAGCAAGGAATCTGCCTAATGATACATGAAATGTCACCTGTGTGTGTAACAATGGCGGGTTGGGGGTAATGTCTCCTATGTGTGTGATAAGGGCGGGTGGGGGGAAATGTCTTGTGTATGGGTGTGTGTAATAAGGGCGGGTGGGGGGAAATAATGGCTGTTGATATGTAATAAAGGTAGTGGTGATGAAATAATGGCTCTTGTAATATAATAAGGGGGGGTTGGCTACTGGTATATAATAAGGAGGTAGGGGTGGATAGTGATAACTGGAATGTAATAAGGGGTAAGGGGGTATTGCTTTGCTAAGTATTAATGAATACTTACTAAGAGGATCTTGATGCTGTATAACAATTAGTGGCCGCTGTATATAAATTAGGAGATTTAATTTGTTTGACATTAAACTGTAAGTGACTGTGGCATTTTTAGGGGAGCAGTTTCGGGATGTGCTGCACAGAGCTAAAGACGTTTTGTGGTAAATTCTGTAGCAATAAGTCTATATAGCGGTGTAACTGTCAGACAAGGAGGAATCAATATATAACTGTTCTCCCTCTTTGTATTAAGGATGCAGCTCGATTATTTGGCCATGTAGTAACCAAAAATTGGTGATAAACTTACTGCAGAACTTACTGCGAGAATAGCGCACTAATATGTGTATATAGTCAGTGAATACCTGTCAGTGAATAGCTTGAAGTAATACCCTAGATCAAATATTTGCATTTTCTGGGCTGGAATATTATTCCTCTGTGACCAATAATATTCATTAAGTTCTGCAGTAAGTTTATCACCAATTTTTGGTTACTACATGGCCAAACAATCAAGCTACATCCTTAATACAAAGAGGGAGAAGCGTTATGTATTGATTCCTCCTTGTCTGACAGTTACACCGCTATGAAGGTTCTGCAACATCCTCCACCGGGGCCTAGCCTTTTCTTGGGGCCTGGCTGGTGGTTGCGGCCTAGGCACGTTAGTGTCACGGTCCTTGGTATGGCGAGCGGAGGGCTGTCCTACAGCCTGGCAGGTCTCCAGCAGGTGGTTTGTCGTGATGGTGATACAGCGGTAGCAGGGACCAGACGGAGGCAATGTTGTGCATAAAATAATTTACAGTTCTTTATTCGAACCAACAGCAGCAATAGGCCAAACGATTCTGTACAAAGGCAGGTTACTGGGAGTGATCTTGGAGAGTGAACCTCAGGAGTTTGGTCACCAGCCTGGTTGCAGATGCAGGCTGGGATGTAGCTGTGTCCAATCCTGGAAGCTGCAGCTCTAATCTTGGTTGTTCTGTGTGAACTCACTAGAGGTGTGAGGCACACGCTGACTCTAATCACTTAGTGTGTGGTCGATATGCTCCTCAGTGAGCTCTAGCTCCTCCTAGAGCTCGTGCTCTCAGAAGTTTCTGCAACTCAAGACCTCTTGCTCAGTAGCAAGGCTCTGGCCTACTCCTCCAAACTCCTCCCCTGACTAAGAGTTTTGTTAATCCCTGGTCAGGTGATCTCACTCTCCAATCACACTCCAGTTACAAAGGTGGAACATTATTGGATGATACTATTGAATAAGATTAACCCTTGCCTATCCAGGCAGTATCTACCGCTGCACATTACCTCTGTATGAACTGTATGGTACAAGGGGCTTATTCGCAACTACTCCTTTGGCAGGGATGTTGCATACCCCCAGGGCAATTGAAAGAGCCGCCCACGGCTCGGCTATGGACCGAATGGGAGAAGGAAACTAACGCTGACCAGCAGCAGATGGTCTTCAGAGGGTCCAGGTGCATTACTGCTGGTAGGGGTGTAGATGGAATAGGTTTTGCACTTGCAGTGAAGTGCTGGCTATGCGCAGTGTAGGGGATAAACCGCCCATGGTCCTGGAGATAGGCACTTGGGTTGGTGTTGGACTAGGTATACAAAATACAATGAATGTAACAGTTGGTAACTCACGCCCCCAAAGCAACTGTATGTGGGAAAGATGTGGTGTCATGTCCTGTAATCCACTCCTTGCACCAAGCTCCACTCCCTGGAGAAGGAGCCGGAGCGTGTGCGGCGAGCAACAAAGAGGGTAAATCGGCCATCTTGGATTTCAGTGCAGGCCGGCCTGAAGCCTGCGGGCAGCATGCGCCTCATCCGGAGTCCCGGCACACGTGTCCTGCGACTGAAGGAGAGCACTGCTGATCACCGCTGAATCCCGGCTGCCTTCCGATATCAGGAACGGAGTCCTTCGTGCACCGGAGCTGTCCTGTCACCCCGGCTGATCCTGCGTGAGTACCGCTGGGGAAGTTAAAGGGGGGTAGAGATTGTTGCCCAATTCCCCATTAATGGACATCGCCCATAGCAACGGACATTGTGTACCCCTTAGACCTCATTAGGCTTAGCTCAATCATGTCAGCCCAAGACGAGGACACGTGACCGGAGCAATTCCCGTCCCCTGGTCCCTCCTCAGGGTATCGGAGCATATTAAACCCGCCAGAGAGCCCCTTCAGCCCTGCTGCAGCCAGTGTCCCCGGGACTCCCACCATTATGCCTCTGACTAAGCCCTACTATCTGGGGGCCCCCTGGTTACCCCACTACAAAGGAGAATGACACACTCTCTCTGAATTCAGAGCCAAGTTGTTAGCTACCTTCGCCCTGTATCCACTCACAGAGGAACAGAAAGTGGGCATTTTAACTGGGCAATTAAAGGGACCCGCTCTCCGAGAAGTCAAGTCATGGCCCCGAGAACAGCGCCAGAATGTGGTCCAAATTCTCAATAGGCTGCGCAACACCTTTGACAAATGTACTGCCTCAGAGTTGAAACAGAAGTTCTTCAGGGAAAGACAGAAGCCTCAAGAGTCCCTCAGAGACTTTGCCCTCTCCCTACAGGAGACATGGAAGGCCATAATTCGCCTTGATCCCAAAGAGGCTGAAAACTCTGACCAAACCTTAAGGGAACAATTCATTAATGGACTTGTTGATAGAAATCAAAGATGTCAACTAAAGATACTCTCTTCTCAACATACCCAGGCCTCCTTTCTTGAGTTCAAGGAAATTGCCATTGACATATTGGGGGACCGACTGCCCACTGGACGCAGAAAGATTCTGAATCCGTGGAAATGGAGGATACTGCTCTAGCTTGTCATTCAACGCAGCCAACATCACCGCCTCCCGCGTCTGTGGAAGTTGCTGTCCTAGCAGAACAGGTCACTAACCTGGCGGACACCATGAGTAAAATACTCGACCGATTGTCCCAGTTGGAAGTAACCGTCTCCTCAACAGGGAGAAAACCACCAGGAGACTCTGTACGGCCAGTCACTCCTCGTGACTCCCCAGTCAAACCGTGCCCAAGGGAGGCAAAGTCTTTAAACACCTGGAGTCAGAAGGAACCCCGCCAGCGGTGCAGCTACTGCCGTAAATACGGGCATGAAGAGAATGGATGTCGTCGGTTAAACGACAAACCCTTGGAGTTACGGGACGACCTCCAAGGCAAGAACCTTTAAGTCCCCGAGATGCCAACTGGATGCCCAGGTTCGTGGGGACTCGCCCCATGGTTCATGTGACCATCAACGGAGTAACCCTACCGGCCTTAATCGATATCAGCTCTCAAGTGACCACCCTTCGAAGTGCTACCTTCGAGAGATGCCGAAGAGGAGCATCCTTAACACAGCCTCCCAAGGCTTACTTGAACATTATTGCTACCAATGGGAAAACCGTACCGATCCGCAGCTACTGGGAACCCACACTAACCATTGGAGACACCGAGTTAACTAGACTGGGCGTAGTGGTGACACAAGTGCCCGAAGATGGTAACTTCTCCCTGGTACTGGGTACCAATGTCCTCCGCAACTGCTACCCTTAAGTGCTGACGGCTCTCCAGAACTCTGTACCAACAGTGCCCAGTGATTCTAGCGGCGCAACAGAAGTTTGCTGTCCCTAATGGAGAAATCTGCAGAGCCCGGATCAAAGATCCACAACCTGTCCGCCTTCAACCTGGGACTGAGACGTTAGTATGGTGCCGAGCTTGCATGGGCGTCCAAGGTCAAGACTACCAGGCAATGGTAGAACCCCTACCAGATGACGAAGACCTGCCCATTCTAGCCGCCAGGAGCCTAGTCACAGTATCCAGAGGACAAGTACCCATCAGACTGTTGAACGTGGGAGACTCCCCAGTGGATCTGAGAAGATAGCAAGCCGTAGCCACTCTCTTCAGCGTCCACCCTGAAGACTTAGTGGAAACCTATCTGCCTGCCTCCCAACAGCTGGAGGTGAAACAAAGTGCTGAGGGTAAGCCTGCCGAGCAATCCTGGTGACTTGAGCTCAATATTGGATACGACGATATTACTCCTGCAGACGAAGTACCACCAGGCCTTCAGCAAACACCCGCTGGATTTGGTATGATTCAACATACCATCCCTACTGGCTCTCATCCTCCTATCAAAGAGAGGTACCGGCCCACACCTCCAGCCCGTTACCAAGAGGTGAAGAAGCTGGTGCAAGAGATGAAGACAGCCAATGTTATCCGGGAGAGTCACAGCCCATGGGCTGCCCCGTTGGTCCTTGTGAAAAAGAAGGATGGAACCCTTCGATTTCATCAACAATATCACCCACAAGGATGCCTATCCGCTGCCTCGAATCGAGGAATCCCTCGCAGCCCTGGGGTCAGCTGCTTACTTCTTGACCTTGGATCTGATCAGTGGCTACTGGCAAGTGGCCATGGTGCCTGAAGATAGGGAGAAGACAGCTTTCACCATCCCAATGGGCCTGTTCGAGTTCAACAACATGCAACGCCCCAGGCACGTTTCAGCGGTTAATGGAGAGATGTTTGGGTCATCGGAACTTTGAGACTCTCCTCCTGTACTTGGATGATATCATCATCTACTCCAAGACCTACGAAGAGCATCTTCAACATCTGGCTGAAGTCTTCAAAATCCTGACCCAGAATGGGTTGAAGGTAAAGCTGTCCAAGTGCCACCTATTGCATCCTAGCGTAAGGTACCTAGGACATGTAGTGAGTGCTGATGGAATCGAGCCAGACCCAGATAAAATAGCAGCTGTCCATAACTGGCCTATTCCATCTACTATCCGGGACATCAAGAGCTTCTTGGGATTTGCCAGCTACTACAGGTGATTTATCCTGAAGTTTGCCCAGTTAGCAGCCCCTTTGCAAGAACTCTTAAGGGGATTGCCAAAAGAGGGCCAACGATCCCGAGCAGCCAAACGAGAAGCAGCCTTCCAAATGCTGAAGCAAAGACTAACTGAGCCACCGGTGTTAGGATATCCAGATTACAATCTGCCTTTCATACTCTACACCGATGCCAGCAAGCAGGGATTAGGAGCTGTACTATCCCAGCTTTAGAATGGAACTGAGAGGGTCATAGCCTACGCCAGCCGTTCCCTTCGAGAACCGGAGCAGAACGATCAGAATTACAACTCGTTCAAGTTGGAGTTTCTGGCGTTAGTCTGGGCTGTGACTGAAAAGTTCAAAGACTACCTAGCTGCTTCCTTCTTCACTGTCTTCACAGACAACAACCCCTTGGCGCATCTGAACACTGCCCGGCTTGGAGCCCTGGAGCAGCGATGGGCTTCCAGGTGAATTTCCACTCCACTATCAAGTACCGAGCTGGTAAGACCAACGACAATGCTGATGCCCTATCCCGACTCGCTGACCAGTAGGAGGGACCCTCCTCGGATGCCCAGTGGGAAGATGTGGAGATGCCAGCGTTCTATGCCTGGTTTGTGCGTCAAGAGGCCCAGCGGGTCTACTCCTTACCCTTAGAAGCAGTACCCGCTACCCCATCAGAACAGTCTGTGCGACCGGCAGAAAAAGACCTCTGGATGAGTCTGCAGGCTGATAGCCGCGCCATAGGAGAACTTATGGACTCTCTCTCTAGTGGGCGAGTGCCTGAGCGGATTCGTCGGAGGAGGGCCGATGGGGAATTGTCCCAATTGTGGCGCCAGCGGAAGACTCTGAGTATGCATCAGGCCCTGCTGAAAAGGAGAACTCTGGATCCTATCACCTATGACCGACTGTACCAGATTGTGATTCCCCGGAGGGATGCCAAGATAGTGTCCCTCAAAGGGCCCCTCTACATCCCATTGTGAGCCAACGGCCTTTGGAGATTCTGGCTCTGGATCACGTGAAGTTGGAGCCCAGCAGATCCGGTCACACTTATGCCCTGACAATAATCGACCACTACACCAAGTTTGTGGTCGCGGTACCAGTCAGAGACTTGTCTGCCAGGACCACCGCAGCGGCCCTGTGGAAGCGCTTCATTCTCCCTTATGGCTGTCCGGATAAAATCCTTACGGACCAGGGAACTGCATTTGAGTCGCAAGTGTTCCAGGAGCTGTGTACCGTCTACGGCTGCAAGAAGCTGAAGACCACAGCCTACCATCCTCAGGGCAATGAGAAAATGAACTAGACTCTCATCAACATGCTGAGAACCCTGACCCCTTCAAAAAGGGCTGACTGGCCGAAGTTACTACCGGAGTTAGTATACCTGTACAATAATACACTCCCTACTACTTGATATTCGGGAGACATGGCCATCTCCCTGCAGATATGGCCTTGGACATGGAAAATCCCGACTCCCAATCTCTACTCCCTCAGACTGATTGGGTTCAGGAGCAGAGGTGTCTGGAGGATGCCAGAGAAATTGTGGATCTTTGGGTGGAAGAAGCCCGAGACAAACAAAAGAGAGACTTTGACCGCAACGCCTATGCTGAGCCTTTGCCCTCGGAGAACGAGTGTGGCTGAAAAACAACCATCCCACCAGTAAGCTAGATGGGCGATGGGAGTGTGAGCCATACCTAGTTAGGGACAGTCTCTCCCCTGAAGTCTACGAGATTTCAAGAGGAGACCGTCCATCCCTCCGGGTACACAGGAACCGGCTGAAGAGATGCCTGCGATCCTTCAGCCCTGTGTCAAGTACTCTGACCCCAACTTCCAGTCCAAGAGCCCCATTGTGTTCATCTACCCCCAGTTTCCTTGAACTTGTGACTGTGCCTCAACTTTGTGTGATTGTCTCTACTCCAGCGAGAATTACTCCAGAGAGGTCATCATCCCTGCCGCAGTCTCCAATGCTGCTGCCTGTGGAGGATGACCCTGTCCCAGAACCTGTTGCCCCTTTCGTCTCTGAGGAGCCTGCGATCCCTACTGCAGTGCCTGATTCCGGAGACGACGACGAAGAAATGGTAATATTCTCTCAACAGGAACTCAGGAGATCTCAGCAAGAGACAAAGGGGAAACCTCCTGCGTATCTGCAGGAGTATCAGCTGTCCCAACACAAAGGTCGGAAGCTGAAAGCCGTCTGTTTTGCCGATCCTGAGGTACTCACTCCTAATAACTGCAATTCAGATACTGAATAACCCCTGATATGCTGTAGCCCTTACCAGGTACTATAAATATATTGTATATATGACTTTGTCTGGTACTCCCAGTTGGGCTGAGCGCCCATATACCTTATAGAGCCAGAGACTTTCCTGGGACTCTTTCCCCTATTTATTTATCTCAGGCAAGAGACTCTCCTTGAACTGCGCAACAGTATTATATGCTACATTTGCATCCAATTCTGCTGATGCAGAGACCTCTGTGAAGGACTCTGTCCCTCCATCTCTGGAGGAGACCCTACATCTGCACTTTTCCCCACATCAAGGGCTGTGCCCAGAAGATGGACTTTTCTTTAAAAGCCTTCTGAGAGACTTTTGCCAGTTGCTACAGGAAAAAGTTGCTATTGACTCTTGTGTTGCACTGAATGCTCTTTATTTGCAGGGATGAGACGTTCTGTTTGCATTTCGTATGCCCTTTTTCTCCACAGGAAAATGGACATTTTGGCACTTTGCTATTGCTACCCTGAGTAGCCTTCCTCATGTAACGTTTGTAATGTTCAAGCAATGTACCCATTGAGCTGCTAAAGCCAATGTGTGTTATTTGATGTTTGCACAACTGTCATTTATTGTCAGTAAGTTTGCATTTAACATTTTCATAGGCTTTGCAGGTGATAGTATGACTGTGTTGGACCGTCTTTTATATGTAAATCCTGACCGCAAGCTTACGCCTAGAATCTGAGCTCCGTCATTGTATGGCCTCTGTAAACTGCAGGTCCTTAGGGGACCGGGGATGTTCATCCAGAATCACCTAGACATCATACACACAGGGTAAGACCGTCAGACGGCAAGTAAAGTGTACTGTATGTATAACATGTACTACTACTATTACTATTTGTTGCCAAGGAAAAAGAGTTTTCGAACAAATAGTCAGGCCTTGGTGCAAGGAGTGGATTACAGGACATGACACCACACCTGTCACATATGTTTGTATTTTTGTACTTAGTCCAACACCAACCCAGGTGCCTGTCTCCAGGACCATGGGCGGTTTGTCCCCTACACTGCACATAGCCAGCACTTCCTCGAGAGTGCAACCTATTCCATCCTTACCACTACGCTTGAACCCTCCGGAGGCCATCTGCTGCTGGACAGCGTTGGTTCTCTCTCTCCACATCTGGTCCAATAGTCGAGCCGTGGGCGGCTCTTTCAATTGCCCTGGGGGTATGCAACATCCCTGCCAATGCAAGGCAGAGGAATAAGCCCCTTATATGTGTCCCCCTGGTAGTGAGTCTGATCAGCTCCCCTGCAGGACACTACACATATGCTCAGGTAGATTCTGCCTGGATAGGCAAGGGTTAAAGGAATGTTAATGTCATCATCCAATGATGTTCCACTATTGTAACTGGAGTGTGATTGGAGAAGGAGACCACCTGACTAGGGAGTAACTAAACCCTTAGTCAAGGGAGGAGTTAGAGCAGAGTTCCAGAAACTTCAGAGAGAGTAGCTCTTGAGTTCAAGCTCTCAACCCAGGAGGAGCTCAGAGCACATGCTCTGCTCACAGGCCTCAGCTCAACTATTACAGACAGAGTGACACAGGACAAACAGGATAAAGCTGCAGCTTCCAGGATTGGACACAACTATGTCCCAGCCTGCCCCTGCATCCAGGCTGGTGAGACAACTCCTGAGGTTCCTCTCCAAAATCACTCCAGTACTGCATTTGTACAGAATCGTATGGTGTGTTGTTACCGTTGGTTGAATAAAGAACTGTAAGTTACTTTTATGCACAACATTGCCTCCGTCTGGTCCCTGCTACGCTGTATCACCATCTACCAGGGACACACACTACAGACTCTAAGGGCTGCCCCAGGGAGAATCAGTACCACAGCCTCTCCCTCCATTTCATTTCTTGCCAACACCGCCTGCTGGAGACCTGCCAGGCTGTAGGACAGCCCTCCGGTCCCCATACCAAGCACCGTGACACTAGCGTGCCTAGGCCGCAACCACCAGCCACTCCGGTATTCTGGGCCCCGGCTGCCTCCAGGCCCCAAGAAAAGGCTAGCCCCCGGTGGGGGATGTTGCACAACCCTAGATAAATTCTTTGAGGGGTGCCATTTCCTAAAATTGGGTCACTACTTGGGGGGGGGTTCTATTGCACTGGTACCTCAGGGGCACCCCAACACCAGTCTAATGACAAGGGTGCTTCAATAGCTAAATTTCGCTCCTTCCCTTCTCAGCCCTGTCGTGTCCCCAGCCTGTCAATTTTTGGCACACATGTGGTATTGCCATTCTCGGGACATCCCGCAGAATGATTTTTGGGGTGTTTGTCTAAAGTGCCATGGGTTGGGCACAATATATTAGGCACTAAACTGACATTTTTGAGATAAAAACACAATTTTTACTCTGCACCATTTACTTTGCATTAGATTTTGGCCAGCATGTTGGGGGTTAAAATGCTCACCTCAACCCCAGATAAATTATTTGAGGGGTCTAGTTTCCCAAATGGTGACATCTTTGGGAGTTTTCTATTATACTGTTACTTCAGGGGCTCTTCAAGTACACTGTGGCACCACAAAACATTTGCAGCCAAATTGGCCTTCCAAAAACCCAATGGTACATACTCTGTTCTGGACATCGCTGTGCGACTAAAGAGCAGCTGACATCCACATGTCTGGTATTACCGTACTTGGAAGAGGCAGGGCAGAAATTTTAGGATGCATGTTTACCTCAAATTCCTTCTGAATGTGTCAATTTTAGGGCTAAATGAGAATAATCTTATTCAAAAATTTAAATTTCAAAATTTCCAATCCTTCTTTGTTTGCTTCCAGAGAAAGACTTAAAGGGTTAACAGACTTCTCAAATGCTGAATTGAATATTTTGAGATGTTGGGTTCATAAAATGGTGTTACTTGTGGGGGTTTATAACACATACGCCTTTGTAGGGCACTTCCAAACTGAATTGGACACTAAAAATTAGCATTTTTCAAATCTCTTGAAAATCTGAGAAGTTGCTACTAAAACTTGAAACCTTCTCAGATCTGTAAAGAAAAATGGAAATGTAAAACAAATTATGGAAATAAAAAGAAGACCAATGGCAAAAGGTTTCTACAAAAAAAAAATTGTCGTTAGACTTTTTGTCTGAAGAGTAGAACATTTGAAACTTTGAAAATTTATACTAACATAAACTACAATGTCTCACGAGAAAACAATCTCAAAATCACAAGGATATCTTAAAGTGTTGAAAAGTTATTACCACAGGAAGAGACACTGGTCAAATTTTTTAAAAAAAAGGTCTGAGCATTAACTTAAAAACCGTCTGCGTCATTAAGGAGTTAACTAGGGGACTGCCTGTATGGGCATTGTTCTGTTTGTTTTGAAAAGGGGTATCACATTTGACAATTTGATAAAAATGATTATGAACCCAGAAATGCACTTTAACGCATTAAAGAGATGGAGATCTGTTTGTTAAAATATTACTTTATTTCAAAATGTATTTCATGGAGATTATGCATTATGCAATTTTAAATCTGAAATTTAGTTGTTAGGATATGTGTGTTACATTTTACATTTCAGCTTTTTAAAATAGGATTGGATTTTAAAGGGAATCTACAGCAAATTTATTAAATCCACTGGAGGACCATTAACTCTTAACAGCAGCTCTATACCAGTGATTAATGATAAGTAAAAGAAGAACATTATGTAAAGAATGACCTAGAATATCTATGCAAAGCACTTCTAATCGGAAATACTGAAAATATCAGATACAATGTAGTCAGTGTGGGTCCCATCAATCAGGCCTTTTCCATTAAAATGCACAAACCAGCAGGGAATTTTATCGCCATTCTTCAGGTTTTTTCGATAGTCTCTTTGTTCACCCCTAGAGAAATAAAAAAAATAAATAAAATCAATATTGATTTGAGTCAAAATAGTTAAAGGGGTGACCGCCCATACAGTTTTTTAATGGAATAAGTATCAATGCAAATAGAGATGCCACTTCAGCCATTCATTTTGTGTAGTGAGTCACCACTGGGTGCGGTGATCGGCTACAGGGGTCTTATTGCTGCAGCAGGCCCATAGGACAGTAGTGGTTTGGGTTTGGTAAGTAAGGCTTTTATGATCCCATTGTGAGCTAGGTTTATGATAATTCTTCTTGGTTTGACAAAGCTTTTAATTCAACACTTCACAGCACTACACAATGAAACATTCAAGATATTAGACTCTGAGGCCTCCCCATTGTTTAACTAAGACATCCAAGACCTACTCAGGGCATGTGATATTGTATGCCGATAAATGTCCCCTACCTTGTCACTGTCAACAGGTTGTTCTTCAGTTTCATTGTAGCATCAGGTTTGTCTGGATCATCAGTTTTGTGCACTTCAGTAATTTCATAATTGACTCCATGAAAAAATTGTCCTTAGGATGTATAACATTGCAAAAAAAAGTATTTACCAATAAATTAAAGTCACATAAATATATGTTTAGACACAAGTGCTGAAATAATATAACTACTGTGAATATTAGTTATTAACCATTTATTTGTCATATGTGTATTTTGCATGTGCTTGCAAAAATAGACTTTTGTAACCACAAATGTAGTTGAAATGTCTCTGTTAGGTATCTGAAATCTGTAATGGCAAAAACCACCACATATAATGGGGCACATTTACTAAAAACAGTGCAGTTGACTGTGTATAGTGCAGGGGGCGCCAGATTCAGGATTTCTGGCACCGTTCAGCATGAATCTGGCTCCCTCTGCACTGCCCCGACAGAGTGCACCACTTTTTTTGGTGCCCCTTTAACATGGGCCATGTGACACATTTCTGTCAAACTTTGCATGTGAAATCTAGCCCACGGTCAGACTGAGCACTGGAATGCCCCCTTCAGTGCAGAAATTTGTGGCGTTTGTCGCCCCACAAAACAGTCATGTGTGACACAAATGTGGCGCAGACACTTCTGCAAGCAGTTTGCACCTAAAAGAATGTGCAATGTCCACCAGAAAACTGGCCTACGCCCGTAAGTAAATGTGGGGAAATGTGTTTTTGTGTAAGAACACAAAGAAGTTACATGGATGGTATTGAGGTGGCAGTTGAGACTTGGTAATGGGATTTGATCTTTACTCTCCTGCTTCTTAATCTCAGCAGCATCGCTGCTGTGCTATACCTCAAACCCCTATGGCTCCTGTCTACAAGACAAATGTAAGAGGCAACAACTTGTCTGCGGGGAACATACCTCAACGTGATACAAATAAAAACTACAACCTGCCATGCAAAAAAATAAACCCTAACAACATTTACCCTTGTCCTTCAAAAAATAAACCCATATATCGGTTAGGGAAATATGAAACAAGTATTGATTTCAAAATAGAACACAAAACTATTTTTTATGTTTTTTGTTAAAAAGATAGTAACATCTATTTATGTTTACTCTAATTGTAATTTAATTTGCAGTATTTTTATCATTTCACACCACAAATGATATATTCTTTTTGGAATATATTATATACTTCACCGCCCCTCCTCTCTGCTCTGACTAATGGCTGTATAAGTTTTCTTGTTAAATACTGCCGAAGTCACTTAGAGCAGGAGTCTATAGAGTTGTGTAATGTAGAAACTTCCCCAAAGCTACAATCTTGCAATACAAATCCAACAACATCACACAAAGGTATCATGCAGAAACACAACCCCACACGTAGCTATTTCAATAAATATCTTTGGCTCTTGGAAAGGGGTAAAATGTCAAAACAAAACAAAAATAAAAAAAAATATTGGCAATGTCCCAGAGATAGCCACAATAGCCAGAGATCCCAAAGTCCAGAGGGACTCTGGAGACACTCCCCAGAGCACTTGAGCTTTGTTTAATTATAGTTAAACTTAATTTATTCACAGTGCTGAATAACAGCGTGAACTGATGATAGTGGAAGTGGAAATTTAAGGATAGACATCCTTTAAGGGGTTAAAAACATTGAGAATAAAAATATTATGTAGTAAACAAACAGTGGTTACCTAGTAGTCCATGGACTCCATCTGAAAATGTATGATCATCCATTGTATAAAAGCCTAAGAAGTCCCGGTGGAGAGGGTGACCTTTCCAAACTTCATGAAGAAGGATAACAAATGTTGCTCCTTCACCAAAGGAAAAGGTGACATTCCTTCTTTTGTTCACTACTAGATTAAACCTGAGAAAGTTCAGAAAAATCATGAACAAATACTCATAGTAGGCTGATCCTTCCAGTCAACCACAGGAAATTGCTATGAAGTTTTGGGTTATACAATAACAGATGTCCAGATTGAAAGCTATTGGGTCTATTTGGTATAGATTGGTAGGGTGTGTCTCTATAGCTATTTTACTGGGTGGACCTAAGAGACCCAGTCCATTACTGGTTGAAACTTTCTTGAATCAGACCCACACTTATCAGACCATCCAAAAAGTAGTTTACTCAAGATGGATACTATGAACAGTATGGTGATATAAGTTCCTTACCCTTCACTGCTTATAGAGCCTGTTTTCTGCCAAGAGAACTTTTTCTTGTTTTTGTTGTTGAGGACAATTATTTTTTCAGTCGTCACCTCAATTCTTATCTTCATCGCTCTATTTACAATCCCAATTCTACCAAAATAAGTTTCATTTGATATAACATTGTCAATGTGCTTGTTTCCAATTAGTTCTCCATTGACTGCAATACCTAAAGAAAACAAAAAGGATGTTTTTTAATGTGCAATCCAAATAGTACAAGTAAAAAAAAAAACATTTTACCACATGTTTAATGCCTATATTGTGATGTCTGATTTTGCTCTTTACTTGCTTACTTACTTACTTACTTTACTTTTTGATGTACAATAAATATGTAAAAAAGGAAATACCCTGTAAAAAGATATGTATAGTAGTCTGTCAAGAGCCACTTCATAGCTTTCCATATACAGCAATAGAGTTCCTGGAAGCAGTGCTCTGCTGCTGGTTTGACTTCTGGCCACACCTAAAGACAATGGGGCATTGTCCTACCGGAATGCACTCTGCCGTGATTCACTAAGATTGTGCGCCTGATATCGTGGATGTGTCGCTTCCCCGCTCAGGTTCACCGGAGTTCAAATTCTTCTTCCCGGTGTATGTAAGTGCTTGATCTTGTTACACAATTTGAATGTTAAATCTTGCGCTCAGTCCAAATCAGTCATATCGGGCCACCCCCGAGATCTGTCTCATGAAAGCCAGCACAGCTGCGCCACAATCCGAATGCGTGCGACACAATCCCCAATTAAATACCTGTCACAGCGGTGCAAATCCCAAAAATGTCGGAAAATCGAACAAAAGTGCTATCCGCGGACCCTTAGTAAATAAGCCCCAATGTCCTATTTTTACCCTTTCTCCGCTCTTCTGGGATCTGGTCTTTAACGTAAGAGATTACAAGGCCACTCTCTCTTTTTGTGGCCCCAGTGAGGAGACTATCGGCCTAGATGGCACGTACACCAGTGCATAACACCCAGGGATAAGGAAACAGAATGGTCCTAAACAATCCAAAGTCAGGGAAAGCAGCATATAAGTCATACACAGAAGGTTAAGGATCCGGAAAGTTGTCAAGGAAGAAGCCAAGGGTCAGATACAAGTAGTAGTACCATAACCAGGAGTACCATACAGCTGGACTAGTAGACGTAGGAATCTTTGCTTAGCTGCTGGGGAATAGGGCATGCTGGGCTATATAATGCTAAGCATTAATATACTGGGAACACAGCGTTAATATACTGGGAACACACAGGCCTCTAAGAAGCTGACTGAGCCAGTGTCCACTACCTATGGGAGCTGGAGAACTGAGGAGCAAAGCAGCATCACTCCAGACACAGAGAATTGTATGTATGTACAAGGTAGGTGCTTACAGGAACCTCGACAGACAAGGCAGCTGTAAGTAGCCATGTAATGGAGGATGTGTCCTAAAACTAGGCTTTATTGGTAGGCAAGCCCTCTGAGTATTTGGGAAGAAACAGAAATAGTGCAGTTTTCATAGAAGCAGGCTTACAGGCAGTCTGCTAGTTAGGTACAAGATAGATTCTTTAGGTTTGTTCTTAAAGGGGTTTGCCCATGAAAGAAAGTTCTCAAATTTGAATCCCCTAGTGATGTTTATACAATGAAGATCATTTTTAATCTCTTACTTAGGCTACATTCACACTGCCGTATGGGGGACGTATATACGGCCGGTATACGTCTCCCATCGGCGGCAATGGGTGCACACGTGCGGCACCGTACCGCTCCGTACCCGGGAAAAAGATAGGACATGTCCTATCTTTCCCGTAATACGGCTCTGCGCGCCATAACTTCCTATGGAGAGGGGCGGGGGTGAGCTGCACTCACCTCCTCCTCCTCTCCCCGTGCACTGCCGTTGCCCGGTACGGTACGGGCGGGCAACGGCAGTGTGAATGTAGCCTTAGTCAGTTTTATTGCTTTTTTGGTCATATCTCTCAGTGATAGTCAGTGTAGATTCAGCATTTTGTGGGTGGGCAGCCGAGCAGCCACTTGATGATTCTTCTGTGTTATGAGATGCTGTGTGCTGACAATGTACTTAGATTAGCAGGGTACAGGGTTTAGCTACAGTTTTATATAGCTTCTAAAGATTATACTAATATCTGACAAATAGAAACAGAGATGAGGCAGATCAGAGTCATGAAATGGATAATACAATGGGATTTATATTGTTAATTTCATAGAAGAGGCACCATGTTAATAGGAGCCAATCACTAGAGGTGACTGTGCCTATTAACAGTTGAATGATGAATTACCATTACATATAAAAGGGTCTAGCATGGAAGTTTCAACCAAGAAGTACAAAGGATTTCTTTACAGATTTAAATACTTCAATCACCAAATTATTCACCACATATATGGATGGGTAGATATGACCCGTAAACCAAAAAATAATAAATTGTATTGTTCAGTACCTACCCAGTTGCTTATCCTCAATAAGATTGAGGATCACCCCAGGCTCCTCCTGAATATTGAAGCACAAAGCATCATTCTTTTCTGGAACATTTATCACAAAATGAGGATCCGAATCCACTGTTAATAGGAATAATAATATGAGAAACAGCATTTGCCATTTGGTGTAAGTAATTTTAGCTCTGTTCTGAATGTCAGTGATGACAGAAATAACAGTATCACATAAATAGTTTTACTACTTTTGTAAAATAAATACATTTATTAAATAAAAAGGACTTTGCTCCATTATTTGTTTTGCACTTGTGTTTTGCAGGATGAGTTAATATTTTAAGAGGTGTCATTTTGTAGTATGTCCCACAATGCATTAAACATAGCCATACAAGTTATGCAAATCTCTAGATACCTTATAATTTCATCATAAAAGATGTTCTATATTTGTTTACATTTATGGTCACAGTTTTTAAGTCCCACCTGGGGAACTACCGTAATAATGATACACTTCAAATTAAATTGACCTAAAAGTCGTAGTATCATTACAATTTGCTCACAGGTCACTTTGTGTAATACAGGCAGTCCCCGAGTTACGTACAAGATAGGTTTCTATGTAAGTCAAAACTGTATATTTTATAATTGTAGATCCAGACCAAATTTTTTTTGTCCCAGTGACAATTGGATTTACTACATTTTTTGCTGTAATGGGACCGAGGATTATCAATAAAGCTTCATTACAGACACCTTACAGCTGAATATTGCAGTCTGGGACTATAGTAAAGCATTCAGAGAGCTTCACCAGAGGTCACAGTGGGCAGAGGGGTCCGTCTGTAACTAGGAGTCGTCTGTAAGTCGGGTGTCCTTAAGTAGGGGACCGCATGTAATAGATCACTGTCTGCAGGAGTATATTTTAGGTATCTTAGGTATCTCAACACATCCTAGATTTTTTCCTTTACACCCTCACTAATAAGGGAAAACATGTCTCAATAAGATAGATCTGGCCTAGTCAGACCTAACCACAGGATGACATGGACAGTTTTCACTTTGGCTAATGATGGTGACACTACCTGTATGACATTTATAGCTTTTATATTTTATAAGCATAGTGTATACAGGGATCAGAAAGGCAAAAAGGGAAGAAATTACCTTTGCCTAAGCTTGTTTGTATCACATTATAATAGTAAATAAGGTTATAAAAATACATCAGTCCATTAAGTCCAATCTATTAAATTACCACGTTGATCCATAAATAGGCAAAAAAACTGTCAAGTTGATGTCAGTTGGCCAAAAACAGGGAAAAATACCCTATTCCCTATTTACTTATATCACAGTGGTCCTGTGCACAAAACTATTCCTATAGAAATGTGGCGATAAAGAGCAGATTATGACTATGTACATAACAGGTATTATGTTATTGTTACATGTAAGTAGTGACACTTACCAAAAGTTGGAGGCTGATATGAAACTGGTGATGCTGGAGAAAAAAAACATATTATGAATTTTTTCATCATAGTAAAACTCCTCCTTGTATTTGTGGCAGAAAATATGGCATTTGGCTACCTTGTGTCCAGTGATACATGAGCATATTGTATATGTGTTGCTAAAGGTAGCAGAGGGCAGATTCATCAATCATAAATATATTTTTGTGGCATCATTGGCTGAACGTAGATGAACATATGTGTGACAGATGGTCGTTTTATTCCTAGGAGAGTGTAAGAAATTCTTTCCAAACTTGCCAACCTGAGCGGTTCTAGCCAGGGGCGTAACTTGAGGGGGTGTAGTCACAACCGTTCCCAAGAGGCTTTGGGGGCCCATAAGGCCTCACTTTCCCATATGAAAAGATTAGTACTCTAAACCATACTACAGACAGTCCCCGGGCATACAAGATGGGGGTCTGTAGGTTTGTTCTTGAGTTGAATTGGTATGTAAGTCGGAACTGTATACTTTATCATTGTAATCCCAGCCAGAACTTTTTCTCTGTGACAATTGGATTTTAAGAATCAATATTTTTTTTTTTAAAAGTATTTATTTTTGCAGTTTTTGAATTTTTATACAAACATAATAAACAAAACCAGAAATCAAGATTGTCTGTCACATATTTCCTTCCCCCCAATACAGGATTATTATACAACAGCCATGGTAACAGTCAGGTTCTTACTGCGTTTCAAAACTACCTGAGGGATATTACACAGTAGATAACAGCAGGATACTGCAGCCAGACATCTTGATACAACACAAATAACTATTGACACGTAGACAATCAGTCACACACACACACACACACCAGCACGCTCAGTCTCCTTCATCATGGAGAGGAATATAAATCACATGTGATTATAAGGCTGTATGGGGAGTCGCGCACCATCTGGACCAGATGCGGTCAAACTTCTGGGGACACTTCCTGTTGGTATACAGGGACCGGTAGTGGGGAATGACACTATTAATGAGTAGTATCCATCTTTTTAATGGAGGGGGCTCCTGGTCCTTCCAGGTCATCACCACCACTTTTCGGGCGTAGTATAGGACAAACCTAAAGAAAATTTTGTCATAGTGGCCATTGACAACTTCATTTATGATGCCGAGGAGACACACAGAGGGAGATAGTAAGCGTGGGAAATCAAAGTGTAAATTAAGGAACTCCAGCACTTCGGACCAGAAGACATGGACCCTAGGGCAGGACCAGACACAATGCAGGAAGGATCCGACTTCAGCCTGACAGCGAAAGCAAAGATCATTAGGCATTGCTCCCATGCGAAATAGTCTAGCAGGGGTGAAGTATACTCTATGGAGGAATTTAGATTGGATCAGGAAGTCCCTCGCACTCACTACAGATGTGAAGTAGGACAGTTCGACCTCCCTCCAGTCATCATCTGACAGGTCAGGGATATCCTGTCTCCAGCGTTCACAGGCTCTATCAAACGGTCTGGACTTTTGCTCTTGTAGGAGAGCATAGCACTGAGTGAGTGGCTTAGGGAGGTCTGGGGTACTCATCAGAGTCTCTAGTTTGGAGAATTTCACTGTCAGGCTGAAGGAGCCGAATTGGGCTTTGAATGCGTGTCGCAGTTGCGTGTAATGGAAGCTGGCCGTATTGGGTACAGTATGTCTCTCCCTTATCTCGTTAAAGCTGAGTAACTCTGCTTCCGGGGATAAGAGCTGGCCTACAAATTTCACCCCTGCTGCCCCCCACATTGTCCAGCCTGGGAGGGAGAGGAAGTGAGAGAGCCACGGATTGAGCCACAATGGAGTCCTAGGCGAGAGGGGGGGAGAGCTGCTCGGCTCTACCAGGGATTGTGCCCTACGCCAGCACACCGCTACCGTACGTAGGGGAAGTGGGGTATCAGATGGGGACTTATACCTGTACAGCAGGTTTGTAAGGGCCTCGTAGGAACCTACCAGGGCACCAGCCAGTGCAGTAGCTGCATTACCCATGTCTATATCTATCCACCACTGGGCATATACTAGCTGGGAAGCCAGGTAATAAAGATACAGATCCGGGGCAGCCAGTCCACCCCTAGACTTGGGAGCCTGAAGCAGCGCTAGACTGAATCGCGGGGCACTACTCTGCCAGTAGAAGGACCTGAGAATGCCGTCCAAGCGTTTAAACAGACTCTTAGGAAGTAGTATAGGGCAGGCATGGAAAAGGTATAGAAATTTTGGGAGAAAAATCATTTTAAATATATTAATACGCCCGTACAAAGACAAGGGGAGAGTGGACCAGGCTTTTAGGCGCGATTCCGTTGCAACTATCAGGGGTGTAATGTTTAACTCCGTAAATGCCTGGACCTTGCGTGACACCTGGACTCCCAGATATTTAAAGGTGGACACCACCCGGACTGGGACGGGGAGGGAGTGTACCCCTACCTCAGATAAGGGAAATAGGGCCGATTTGTCCCAGTTAACCCGAAGGCCTGAGAACCCCCCATAACGTTCTATCAGGGCCAGAAGGGATTCCAGAGAGGGGCCCACATCCCCAAGGTATACAAGTGTATCATCGGCATAGAGAGATACCTTTTCAATAATAGTACCTCTAGTTATGCCCTTAATGCCCTCAGAGTGGCGGATCGCCACAGCAAGGGGCTCAATGGCGAGTGCGAAGAGGAGGGGAGATAGTGGGCAACCCTGTCTAGTGCCCCTGGCCATAGGGAGAGTAGGTGAGATGTTAAGGTTGGTCCGCACCCTAGCCTTGGGATCGTTATACAGTAGCTTAACCAATGCTGTAAATCGAGGGCCAAAACCCATTCTAGGCAAAAGGGTCCACAAATAGGGCCACTCCACAGAATCAAACGCCTTACAATTGTCTAAGGATAATATAAACCCAGGGTCTGGAGACCGCTCTGCCTCTGCAATGTTCAGGTGTAGTCTTTGTATATTTATGTCAGTTCCCCTCCCAGGCATAAAGCCTGTCTGGTCCGGGTGAACCAATGATAGTATTACTTTGTTAAGCCTTGTTGCCAGAATTTTTGCTAGTATTTTAACATCTGAATTTAGGAGGGAAATTGGGCGGTATGAGTCAGGAAGCAGGGGATCCTTGCCAGGCTTAGGAAGAACTACAATAAGGGCCTCTCGCATGGAGTCGGGGAGGGAACCACTATCAAGCGCATCGGAGTATAGGCTGAGGAGAAGGGGGACCAGAGTCTCACAGTTATCCCTATACCACTCACCTCCCAGCCCATCAAGTCCAGGTGTCTTACCGGGGGGCAACGATTGGATGGCCAGTTCCACCTCCTCTGCCGAGAGCGGAGCATCAAGCTCCGATGACTGTGCCTGTGTGAGCCTCCAAAGTGGAAGACTGTCAAGGAATCCGGAAATCTCGACGGAAGAGGCGGACAATCTGGAGCTGTAAAGAGAAGAATAGTATTCATGAAATACCAAGTTAATGGCCCGGGGTTCTGTGATCAATGCTCCGTTACCATCAACAATAGAGGGAACGGAAGCACAGGGGCGTTCAGCCCGCGATAAATACGCAAGCAGCTTCCCGTTTTTATCTCCAAATTCAAAGATGGACGCTTCCCTGGCTAGCAGGCGTTTGCTGGTGCGCTCCTTCACTACAGCTAGATGGTTCCTCTGCGCCTGAGCCCAAGTCTTTTTATTCCCCGGAGTAGGTTTCTCTAGATAATCCTTTTCTGCAGTCACCAGTACAGCCGTCAGCCTTTCCTCCTGGGCATTCAAGGACTTCCTATGGCCAGCTACCCCCGACATGAATGCCCCCCGCACCGAGGACTTGTACGAGTCCCAGACTAGAAGGGGATCAGGATGGGTTGAGTGTACATCCCAGAACTCGCTGTGCGCTGCCCTAACAGTACTCTGGACCGCTGGGGACAGGAGCCAAGCCGGGTGCAGGCGCCATAAGCGGGAGTCGCTGGGAGGGCCTATAAGGAGACTAATGAACAAGGCGGAGTGGTCTGACGCACTGCGCGGGCAATAGGATATCTGGTCAACGTGCTGCATCATATCGGGGGAGACAAAGGCCAGATCAATCCGAGAGAAGCTCTTATGAACAGAGGAATAAAATGAATATTCTCTCTCTTGAGGGTGTTTACTACGCCAAACATCGGCGAGGTCTAGAGAGGTGAGCCACTCGTTCAGACGGACCGAGCCTGTGTCCAGACCACTTGTACGATCCAAGGAGGGATTAGGGACGGCATTGAAATCACCAATACAGAGTAACGGGCTTGGAGGCATAGCAGCCAGCTTACTGGATATTAGATGCAATACTGCTGGATCAAAGGGAGGTGGGACATAAATAGACGCAATAGTAAAGGTAAAGCCCCACAAGGCGCAATGTACGATCACAAAACGGCCAAAGTGATCCGGTGCTACCTGTATGACCTCTATGGGAAGCGCTTTGGATATGAGTATGGATACTCCCCTGGCGTAAACAGAGTAGGAGGAATGGTAACCTCTAGCCACCCAGGCCCGCTTCAGGGAGAGGACCTTCTGACCCGTAAGGTGTGTCTCTTGGATACATACAATGTGAGGGGCCTGACGCTTAATGACGTCTAACATCAGGGCCCTCTTGAATTTGGAGTTAAGTCCCCTCACATTCCAGCTCATTACCTTAAGTGAAGACATCTTAGCGGAAGGGAAAGGGGTGTGGGGAAGGAGACGTGAGCAACCAAGCATTCATCCTTTCATACCACAAAGACATAGACAGACAGACAACAGTGAGCATAACAAATATAACAGAACTGAACTAACAATCCCAAGAATACAAACCCCCTGTCTAACACCCTAACAGCAGTAGTGTAGACCTATACCCACTAACAGTCAAATAGTAGAACAGTGGTCCCTAACTCAAGACAAACCTACACCATTTGTCCCGGGACCTTCAACCCTTAATGAATAGATGATCAGGAGGTTATTAGGCAGCCATATTTAGAAAGAACCAAGAGGAAATAGGGGAGGGGGGGGGGGGGGAAGAAGGAAGACGCAAGGAGGTAATGGTAGGGGGAGGTAATGGTAGGGGGAGGTGGGAAGGGGGGGGGGGGGGAGGGAGGGAGGGAGAGAATGGAGTGCCATAAATGGCGCACTGGTCAAGATGACCAAGAAGAATGCGCAAATCAATCACAGGGTACATTTGTGAGGCACGTAAAGTGTAAACAAATATTAGAATACTGTAACAGTGATTTGGGACCCCTGGATAACCACTCAGGACCAAGTCCAGCACAGTCACTGCACATCAGACAAAAGGATATGTGAGTCCAGTCACTCAGGAGGTGCGGGCCTTGCAGCTGGAGCCCGTGGAGCTGCATCAGCCCAGTGAAGTGCTTCGGTTGGGCAAGTGAAGAATCGAGTCTTCTGACCATCCACTATTCGGAGCTTGGCAGGGTACATCATGGAGTATTTATACCCCTTGTCACGGAGACGGGCACGGACCTCGGTGAATTGTGCTCGCTGTTTCCTGACGGATGCAGAGAAATCAGGGTAGAAGGACACTCTGCTGTTGGCATAGAGAATTTCTCCCTTGGTACGGACAGCCCTGAGGATAGAGTCCCTGTCCCTAAAGTGCAGCAGCCGGGCCAGGAAGGGTCTTGGATTGCCCCCTGGGGGGCCAGGGCGGAATGGCACACGATGGGCCCTTTCTACTGTGAAGAACGGGGAGAAGGTATCTGCAGGCAGCATATTTTTGAGCCAATTTTCAAAAAAGGATACCGGGTCAGACCCCTCCACTTTTTCGGGGAGGCCAACCACTCTGACGTTGTTCCGTCGCAGGCGGTTTTCGAGGTCATCAGCTCTGTCGATGGAAGCAGACATTTGGCGCTGAAGCTCTCTTATCTGTGTCGGCATAGGCCTCTGGACATCCTCCACTTCAGATATTCTGCGTTCAGTTTCTGTTATTCGCTCTTTGGCTTTGTGAACATCGTGTCTTAAAAGAACAAAGTCTTGTCGCAGCTCATCCACCTTGGTAACCAGTTTGGATTGGCACCCATTAATGGCCGCCAGCACCTCTGCAAATTTGCGGTCCAGTTCAGTGGCCACGTCAGGCGGATCAGCGCCCTCCTCATAACTTACAAGCTGCGGCGGGCTCTGGGAGCCTTCAAAGAGGGAGGGAGAGGAGTTTGGGGACCCCTGAGGAGAGCAGGGCTGTGTGCGGGAGAATCTCCCCAATTTTTTTGCAGCGTTTGACTGTATCTGTGCAAGAACGGCTTGTGATGTGGAGCATTCCTGCGCATCCAGGGGTTCCAGGGACTGGAATGGAGGATCTTCATGGATGGATTCATCATCCGATGGAGGCGCAGACACCCCGGACGCCGCTTTTTGCAATTTAGCCGTCCTCCTCCGGTTACCCATGGCGTCTGGACAGAGGGGGCCAGTGATAAACAATCGAGGAGCCTAGCGTCCAGTAATTAGCAGAGATACAGTCCAAACCCACGTGGACTATTGCAGCGGCACTGCAAGGGTTAATATAAAACAAAACCCAGGAGCAGGGGGTCACTGGGAGTATGGTGGGCTGCACAGCTTGGGGTCCCCAGGTGAGAGGAGGGCAGTAGCAGGGGAATTACTTCCCTACCTTATTCCTGGCTGCAGTCCGGCAGTGACAGGGTTAACCCTGCGCGCCTAGGCCTCAGGCAGCGCAGGGGAGTCCAGTAAGATGGCGCCTCCGGCCGGATACAGGGCTGGCTGGAGCGCTGCCACGATCCCCCAGGTCAGCAGCACAGCGGGTCGGCGGCACAGCACGGGGGGGGGGGGGTTCCCTCCCCCGGTATTCAGCACCTCTCCGGTATACAGCCGCGATGCCGGGCGGCTATGGTCCCGCCGCCGCGCGGGACACGTGGAAGGCCGCAGGAGGTGAAGTGCTGGAGGGGACCTCACGGAGCCGGTGACCGCCGCGATACCGCCACCGGAGTATGGGGGCAAGTACCCGCGGCACCGGGGAGCAGACTGGAGGGGGTACAGGTAAGGATGGCTGCCTGGGAAGGGTGATAGGGTGCCAGGTCCCGGGAGCTCCGCGGTGCACGTCCTCCTAGGTCGGCATCAGGCCACGCCCCCCTAAGAATCAATATTAACACTAAAGCTTCATTACAGACACATGTGATAACTGTTACAGCTGATCATTGTAGCCTAGGACTAATGCCCAATAAATTACCAATATCCAGAGGTCCGTTTGTAAATAGGCGTCGTATGTAAGTCGAGTGTTCTTAAGTAGGGGACCACCTGTATATAGTCGGGGGCCTAGCACAAACTTTGCACTGGGGCCCATCAGCTTCAAGTTACGCCACTGGTTTTAGCAGTCCTGGGGTGCAGGGCCCGCTCTAGAAACTCCATGCAGAACCGTGGGTCTTTCTCACTGATATTATCATCGTGGCTTTGACTTTTCTTTTTCAAACTAATTGCAATAAAGTTTCTTAGATTTAAACAAAATCTTACCCTGTCTTGGTGGACTATGTGATATGAACTGCCCTGAAAAAAAGATAAGCAATACATATAAATTATTTAGGAAATGAAGGTTTTTCATCAATTTTCACCCATTTACATTGTAGGTAACCGTGATCTTATTGGCCTCAGCATAGGTTAACAAAGGTATTTTACAAACCAATCTATTGCACTTTTTTACAGTCACAGCAACAAACAAAAAGAGTATCTGTATCTAAAAAAGCAGAAGAAAAAGCTTCAATACAGCATTACAATACTCAGCAGGTCACAGGATACCTCAAAGCAACGGAGCAAAGAGAAAAATGCAACAGTCCCCTAATAGAAAAAATGTAAAATACAAACATAGACATCATCTCCGCTCAAATACATCGATGGATAAATTTTAGGAATATTTCAAAATGAAAAATTCCTAAATATCGATTTTCAAAGTGAATGTAAAATCCTTGGTGGATAGAAGATCTTCTATAATGTACAATAGTACCTGTGTCACCTGTGAAAATCGATATTTTGGAAAGTGTTTCCTTTTCAAATATTGCACTCATTTATCAATACATGTATTTGAGTGGAGATAATGGGGCACATTTACTTATCCAGTCGCGATCACCAAGGTGCAATGTCCGACGAGGATTCAGAGTTGCCGCAATGTACTAAGATCGTGCGTCCAATTTCCTGCATGTGTTGCTTCCCCGCTCAGGTCCACCGGAGCATGTAAGTGCATGGCTTGCAACACAATTTTGAATGTTAAATCCCGTGCTTAGTCTGAATCAGTCGTGTTGTCCGACAGCCCGCCCCCCGATTTGTGTAGCATGAAAGTCAATCTGATTGCGTGCACCAAAAAACCCAGTTAAATGCAGCGCAAAACGGAAATAGTCGGGAAACCCGATGAAAATGCGGTCCCCGAACCCTTAGTAAATGTGCCCCAATTTCTATGTTTGCACTTTTTTTAGTCAGTTGCTTCATAAGGGCATTGGGGGTCATTTACTAAGGGCCCGATTCGTGTTTTCCCGACGTGTTACCCGAATATTTCTGATTTGCGCCGATTTTCCCTGTATTGCCCCGGGATTTTGGCGCACGCGATCGGATTGTGGCGCATCGGCGCCGGTATGCGCGCAACGGAAATCGGGGGCATGGCCGAACGAAAACCCGCCGTATTCGGAAAAACCGCCGCATTTAAAAACGAAAAATGTGTTGCGGAGCTTGCACTTACCTTCACTCAGCCGGGCTCGGTGTATTCCAGTGCGTTCCGATGGTCTTCAGCGCAGTAGCGACATCTGCGGAGGAACTGTCTTAGTGGACCCGAATCCACCGCAGAGAAGGCGCCGCTGGATCGCGAATGGGCCGGGTAAGTAAATCTGCCCCATTATGTAATACTTGTGCAACACCTGAGCTATTAGGTATATCGGTAAGTTTTGACCCTATAATTTATATAATATATACTTTAAAACTTTTTACATAGGGGGCCGTTCATTGTCCCTCTCAGACCGTTGGAGGGCCGGATAAATAGCGGTACATGTGACCGCATCTGTAATACACTGCCCCCCCTCAATTAATTACTTAATATACTGCACCCCCTTGTGAACTATTTTATATACTGGCCCAATGAATTAATTAATTGGGTCAATTTATTATTAATATACTGGGACCCCTCTCCATTAATTACCGTATTTTTCGGCCTATAAGGCGCACCGGATTATAAGGCGCACCTCTAATAAATGCCTGCTAAGACATCTAGGTTCATATATAAGGCGCACTGGAGTATAAGGCGCAGGATCAAATGCAGTACCTAAAAATGGCCAGCAGGTGGCAGACCTGTGCACAGTTCAAGCCAGCTACACTTCCCGGGAAACTTGTCTTCAGCGTGTCAGAGAGCTCCGATCTCAGAGGTATGGGCTGCTGGGGGTTAATGCAGGGTGATGCAGCAGGGGTTAAGCGGTCTCATTCTTCCCCTTCTCCTTCCCTCCTCAGCCAGGGTGTTATTCCTGTGGGGTTCCCTGTGGCTCCTTCTCTTTCCCCTGTTACAGGGCTGTCAGGTATGGGGATTGTTTACTGATGATGATGATTGTCTCGTGATTGCCTGGTAAATGTACAGTACATCTTGTCTTTAGCACATTTCTGTATAAGTTCATATATAAGGCGCACTGGCCTATAAGGCGCACCTTTGATTTCTGAGAAAATTTAAGGATTTTTGGTGCGCCTTATAGGCTGAAAAATACGGTATTGAATATGCTGCCCCCCTATTAATTACTAGACTGTCCCTCATAATTAATTATTACCTATGCCCTCCGCCCACCATTAATTATTTCCTATGCTGCCCCTCCACCATTCGTTATTTTATATGTCCCCCCCCACCATTAGTTATTTTATATGCCCCCCACCATTAGTTATTTTATATGTCCCCCCATCGCACCATTAGTTATTTTATATACCCCCCCACCATTAGTTATTTTATATGTCCCCCCCCCGCACCATTAGTTATTCATTTTTTTATTTCTCCCCACCATTAGTTATTTTATATGTCCCCCCACCATTAGTTATTATTTTTTTTATTTATTTTATATGTCCCCCCACCATTAGTTATTATTTTTTTTATTTGCCCCCACCATTAGTTATTTGATATGTCCCCCCACCATTAGTTATTTTATATGATGCTCCCATAATGAATTATTTCATATATTAGGGCCTCCCGCTGGCACAATGTTTTTACTGCTGCTTAAAAAAATCCTGTACTTACCTCTGGCTCCCGCGTCTTCTTTCTTCTTGCAGTTGCCGGACAGGAAAAGGTGCGCAGCCGCGTGATGAAGTCATCACGCGGCCGCGCATGCAGGTTCAAAGAGCGATGTGCGCCGGGGTGGTTTTCCGGCCACATGGCTTCACCTGCAATAATAGTGCTCGAGCGGCCGTTTCCGGCATTATACTGTGACGGGCAGGAGCTTCCTGTCCGGAAGGACGGAAGCCCCTGCCCCACTGCCGGAGGGCTGCTGGGGGCTGCATAGAAACGGTCCGTGGGCCGCATGTGGCCCGCGGGCCGTAGTTTGGGGACCCCTGCTTTAAAAAATGTATAAGATCAGAAAATCTATATTATTACTATAAATAATTATGAATGGTTATATCAATTACAAATCATATTAATAAATTGAAAATATAATAATATATATAATAAAAAGAATGTCATCTAGAGGGTCCCGCAGCAGGGTCCAGCCTAAGAGTAACATATAGGACCATCTGGCAAGGGGCAGAATCCTTAGTCCTGCTCACAGTAAGCTGATTGCGTTAACATTTTTAAGATAAGAACAATTTCTTACTCTGCGGTTTTGGCTGATTATATGTAGACTGCCCTGGAAAATAAAAAAGAAAAGTTGGGGCAGATTTATCACAAGTGAGATACGTTATATATTGAACTAGACTTATCAGATCTGTCTAATGTAGTCTGTGTAGTCTAACTTTGCACCTCCTAGTTGGATTAGTTTAGACCAGAAATATTCATAACACATATTCATGACACATAAGCTAATTTTTGGCACATACATTTTTGTTGAAGTAGACGTACAATTTATTAAAACGCTTGATAAATGTGGTATAAGACAGTCAAGACAAATTATAATAGAATTCTTTTTTTAAGATCTGATACATCTGATATAAGAAGGTATATAAGAAAGCAAAATAATATAAAATACAAAAGACGTTTCAGCAGTTTTCCTTCTTACATTGTGGTGCCCCCTCCATCTTAACATAATAATAATATTTTTGTTTGCACAATATTGACTTGCATCTTCTGATTATGACGTTGGATATAAATATGCTGTATTTTATAGTAATTCTTGGCGAATTTCTTTGGGACCTTATAATGCAATATTACATGCACACTGGGGCAGATTTACTTACCCAGCCCATTCGCGATCCAGCGGAGCATTCTCTGTGGTGGATTCGGGTCCGGCCGGGATTCACTAAGGCAGTTCCTCCGCCGTCCACCAGATGTCGCTGCTGCGCTGAAGAGCATCCGAACGCATTGGAATACACCGAGCCCGGCTGAGTGAAGGTAAGTGCAAGCTCCGCGACACATTTTTCGTTTTAAAATGCAACGTTTTTTTCCGAATACGTCAGGTTTTCGTTCGGCCACGCCCCCGATTTCCGTCGCGCGCATGCCAGCGCCGATGTGCCACAATCCGATCGCGTGCGCCAATATCCCGGGGCAATACAGGGAAAATCGTCGCAAATCGGAAATATTCGGGTAACACGTCGGGAAACCGCGAATCGGGCCCTTAGTAAATGACCCCCACAGTCAAAGAATTTCCAGTACAAAAAATAATTGGTGGGCAATTATTTTTGCCCACAAATTCCTGTTTGTTCTGTCTTTTTAGAGACATTTTTTGTTGAATTGCAATTTTTGCGCCTTTTTGGGGACTTTTTGAAACGTCCGCCGGATATTTGTTTTTCGTCAGTAAGACACATTTATCTTTTATTCCAGATGTGCTAAATGTCGCAAATGACATTTATCATTTCAAATTGTCTAAAATTTGTAACATTTATTGGCGCAAAAAAACTCCAGACCAAACCATATCTGCACAGCGACCAAAGCAGGGATTGTCTTTGTTATGTCCCATATCACCTTGGATATGTTGAGGCAAGCAGGCAGCTGAAAGTTTGGGCTCACTGTCCCATCTCTCCTCCCTCAGTCCAGTGTCCTCGTTACACAAACCTTGTATGAGATGTCAGAGTCCCGGTACAGGATGTGATTGGATCAGTTCCCTGACATCCAGACAAGGCAGACCAGCAGAGAAGTGTGAGTGTAGGAAGATTTTGTCTGTGTCAGCTAATGCAAATCCATAGGAGACAGATGGGTGTGGTAGAAATCAATCAAGACAGACAGCCAGGAAAGGACTAAACTGGTGTTCACACAAGGGGAACTCAACACAAAAAGGAAAATATTAACAATGAGACCACTGATAATACCAAATTGAAGTTTATCTGTTTTATTTTACAAGTTTTTACATTAGAAAACTTTGAACAAAGCCCCATAGAGTTCCTGACCTTTTTTTTTCTTTCTTTGGACACCTAACAGTCATGATTCACCACTATCTTTCATTTGTTTCTATATACAGGCAGTCCCCGGATTACATACAAGATTCCAGAGTGGTTGGGTGAAAAACTATGTTATTAAGGAGTTGTATTATATATGAACTCTAGATATGTATGTTTTTTTTTTGTATATTGAAGAAAAAAAATAAATAAATAAAAAAAAAAAAATAAGGGGCACCAGGCAAAAAAATTACCATACCCCACAGGGACTAAAACCAGAAATACCCTAATATATCTGGGCCAGTGTGTTTCGACCATGTTAAAGAATTCTTTGGAAACAAATTTGCATTCAGGTTATGTTTATACTGTTCATTATATGATATTTTCTTACCTTCCACAAGTTTATCAGCAATTAATGTTTCTTCTTCCTTGTCTTTTTCCTCCGGCTTTGTAACAACCATTGAGGTTAAAGGAGTGACAAACTTAAACTTCAAGGAGAGCTCCAGCGCCTGTGCTGTTAAATTAGCTTTTTCTGATGGGTCTGCATAAAGCCTTTAATGAAATAAAACCATGTTATACTAAATGTTTACTCACGCCTTACACAGGGGCGTAACTAGGAGAGGCAGGGCCCCTTATTTAAAATATACATATTTATATTCTCACACAAGTGAGTTCCAATCACACACAATATATACACACCCTTTATACATACATACAGCATATACACACATACCGTACATAAAATATTACTCTGACACTGTGGGCCCTATAGTGGCTGCTATGGCATGCTACCCAATAAGAAAGCAGATTGATGTATAAATTGCAGTAAAAACAATTATTGAATGCAGCCCTTTATTAGTAGGACCACCCTCTGGACACCTAAGCCAAGAATGAACAAAGATTTAAATGAGTTTATTTAAAGGATTTAATGTATAAACATTTTTGCCTCCTGCTACCCTAGATTGTGCAGGTTCCCATTATTTGTTCCTTAGTAATATTTTTTATTTCTAAAATAAATGCAGTCCAATATGGTTTCAATAAAGTATGCCTTTAATAAAAAAAATGTAATTATGTTATTGATTCATGTAAGTGCATAGTAAAAAATAAACAACGTAACCTACACATACCGTTTCTCCAAGAGCTGCTGGATGGTAAGATACGCCCAAAGCCTCTCTGTAAAGCGACCAAAAATGTATTTCTGCTGTTCGGTAACATCATCCTGGTCCTGAAGTTGAATATTTTCTGTGTATTTCATAGATTTATCAGCCTATTAAAATAAAACACATTCACAGGCACATAAAGGGGAACATGGTATGTTAAATATATCGTGTAATAACCAATAATTCTGATTTCCGGTGTTGAGAACCTTTACAATCATCAATTAAGCAAAGTGGATATTGAGATTCAGTTACACGTTGTGTAATATTGACTATTGCCAATGTGGTCACAATACTTAAAGGGGTTATCCGGCTATTAAAAATTACCGGGCCGGGCTGGGGCGGGCTAGTTAAACATAATAAACATGTACTTATCTCCTCCAGCGACGCCAATGTCCCGCGCCGCGGCCCTTTCGATCCGTGCCCCTGTTTGTTTACAGGGGTAGAGAAGCCGCGCACAGGGAGCTTCCGGTCCGCGATGTGGCCGTCTCCTCCCATCCGTCCCTATCTCTCAGCGTTGTAATCGCTGGGAGATGGTGTCGGATGGGAGCTTCCAGGCGGCAGGAAGCTCCCTGTGCGCTCCTGTATACAAACCGGTGCACAGATCAGACGGACCGCGGCGCGGGACATCGGCAGCGCCAGACGAGGTAAGTACATGTTTATTATGTTTAACTAGCCCACCCCAGCCCGCCCCTCAGGTTTTTTTTTAACACCCGGATAACCCCTTTAATACTGGCATTCAAGCTTAGTGGTAAGGATGCGTGCAATAAGGCATGATGTCACACAGGGTCGGCTCCAGGTTTCAGTAGGCCCCTTGGCGACAGAACCTGGGTTGGGCCCCTTTGCAGTGAACTCACATGGTGGTATTAAAAATCCAGAAATAAAGTCTCCTGTTCCCTAAAATTTTCCCTAGTTTATCATATCATACAGCCCCCTCATGGTTATTTTATATACAGTCCCCCTCACCCCCATGGATTCCTTATGTACAGCCTTATTTGGGACCCCACAGCAGAAAAAGGCCCCGGCACTTGCCCAAGTATTCCCTGCGCTGACGCCAGCCCTGATGTCACACATGTCATATTGTACCTCAGTTCAGCTACGATTAGATTTTTTAAATTTTCAAATATGACATTTACAACATACAATGTACAACCTATTCAACCCTGGTCAACCACGATTTCAATAGACAATCTGTACTTACCCCTTCTGCTTTTACATCCACAATAAAGGAGTTCAAGTCATTATCTGTTACACGTCCAGCAACAACAATTTCACTCCCATCAAAGTAATGCTTGAAGTTGTTCTTGGTGAGGTCAGCGATAGCATTCTCAGGGTATTGCATCTTTATGTTAATCAATGTCGGATTTGCAATTTCATTATAAAATCCCTAAAGTGCAAACATAACAGATAAAAAAGAAACAATAAGCATGTGCGATCTACATGCTACCTCATACTCACATTTGGCTCATTAGTCTTGTAACTGCTTTTACTGCAACTCTTTGCAAAAAATTTCAGATAAGGGAGTTGAGTCTAGTCCAAATATGTTAACCCACAAACCAAGTTAGGCCCTATCCACAGGCGCTATGGAATTTTCCGTCAGCTCCATTGAGATGAATAGAGCAGAACGGTCAGTGGTGTAACTAGGGTCCTCTGGGCCCCAGGGCAAAATTCCCAACAGGGCCCCCCCCAGTATGCATGAAAAAAAACATTGAACACCATCCACCAGTAGCCGTAATTAATGTCTCCCCCCCACCAGTAGCCATAATTAATGTCCTGTCCCCCCCCAGTAGCCATAATTAATGTCCTGCCCCCCCAGTAGCCGTAATTAATGTCTCCCCCCCACCAGTAGCCATAATTAATGTCCTGTCCCCCCCAGTAGCCATAATTAATGTTCTGTCCCCCCCAGTAGCCATAATTAATGTCCTGTCCCCATCAGTAGCCATAATTAATGTCCTGTCCCCCCCCCAGTAGCCATAATTAATGTCCTGCCCCCCCCCCAGTAGCCATAATTAATGTCCTGACCCCCCCAGTAGCCATAATTAATGTCCTGTCCCCCCCCAGTAGCCATAATTAATGTCCTGTCCCCCCCAGTAGCCATAATTAATGTCCTGCCCCCCCCAGTAGCTATAATTAAGGTCCTTTTCCCCCCTAGTAGCTATAATTAATGTCCTGCCCCCCCAGTAGCCATAATTAATGTCCTGCCCCCCCCAGTAGCCATAATTAACGTCCTGCCCCCCCAGTAGCCATAATTAATGTCCTGTCCCCCCCCAGCCATAATTAAGTAGTAAGTAGTGTGTACCACTTGTTCTCGTGATGTATAGGGGGTCTCATCACTGATACCCCCACTGATCAGTAAGTTAGGCCCTAATTGGGCGGCACAGTGGCTGAGTGAGTAGCACTTCTGCCTTGCAGCGCTGGGGTCCTGGGTTTGAATCCCACCCAGGTCAACATCTGAAAAGAGTTTGTATGTTCTCTCCGTGTTTGCGTGGGTTTCCTCCGGGTACTCCGGTTTCCTCTCACACTCCAAAAACATACTGTTAGGTTGTTTAGATTGTGCGTAATCTGTGTGCGCTATATAAATAAAGAATTATTATTATCCTGTAGATAGAGCCTGACTTGGTTCGTGGGACAACCCATTTAAGAATGTCTTTTCTCAGAGTACTTTACATAAAATTTTTAAATAGCATGTCTTTCAGGGGTGTAACTAGGGTAGGCAGGGCCCCATAGCAGAATTCTGAATGGGGCCACCCTTCATGCTTTAAATTATGCATATTACACTCACGTATATACACACACACATTTATATACACAAACATGCAGTTCTTACACACATATAGAGGGTATATACACACACATACAGTGCCATATACAGACATACATTATATAATGGTGCAGCATTCTTTAGTGTCAGGTTGGGTGACCCCGTACCCCATGTCTGCTACCACTGTAGTTATGCCCCTGGCCTTACGCCTTGCCATCCCTGGACATTAGATACACTCTACCTGTGTTTTGACCCTGTGATTCATGTCTGAACTAAAAGGGGGACATTTAGCAGGGTTTCCAGAAAACTGGAGTATAAGGCCTGGAATAATTGCAATGCTCGATGCCATCTCGATGCCAACGGGATGTGAAATGGAGTGGTGCTGATGGTGGAGGAGTGGACTCGCGTGATAATGTTTGCAGGGCTAAGCCTCTGGATGTATCTGCCAGGGTCAGAGGGGCAGGGATTTCATCATACGCCCTGCATACACCAAAGTCTTTTCTCCCAATATGTTCATCTCTACAGCTCGACCAATGACTTATCACATTATTTTTGCTTCATCCTCTGGGTTTGTTGTATCTTGCTCCACTCTCTGGCCTGCAGTTAAATCCAACACTCTTTGTGGGGGTTACTAGTGAATAATGTGAGGATCCCTTATACTCTACATGTTGCCAATACAGATGTGCACCATCCATGAAGCAAATTGGGCCTCTCGCCTCAGGCAGCAGCACCTGCAGCAAGATGGGTGGCTTGCATGAGGAGTGCCATCATCAGCTACAGAGCAGGACCTGACACCATCTACCAAAAAACGTACCTGATATATTAATACTGTATGGGGCAGAGGGGGAGCCATGTATAGCTAGCCTTAGGCAGCAGAGTATTTAGGTTACCTAAATGCCAAATCATAAAACATAGAGTAACATTACCTGCAGTTGCAATTCTGCATCTGAGTCTTCATATATACGACGGGCAATTCCTGAATTTTCTAATGCTAACTTCTCCAAAAAAGGATAATCAACACTAGTGCCAAAACCAAGACTGTACAAGGTGTACTTCCCTTGAATGGCTTTTTTTACATTCTCTTGAATTTTTGCAGGGTTTGATTCACCTATGAGCAATGGAATAAATATATATTTAAAAAAATATATTTAATATATTTTTAGTTTTATATTATTGTTTTATATTTTGTTTCTGTTTAATTTACCTTAAAGGGAACCTACCACCACAAATCTACCTATAATGACTTTTATGCAAATTTTGTTATGTGGCTACTGGGGCGTGGAGTAGCCGTATCTGAGGTTACACGGCGTGGCTACTCCACGCCCCGGTAGCCTCTTTTCTCCTCATACTCACCATCTTCGGCGCGCAGCTGCGCAGCCCCGTCAGACGATCCTGCAGTCTGCGCATGCGCAGAACAGCAGGCCCGCGCCTGCGCGGTCACTGCTCCGAATAGGTAGATTTGTGGTGGTAGGTTCCCTTTAAAATAAATCTAATTATTGAGAAAAACATTTTCATACTGGGATCATTATTTTAAAATTTTAACCGGTTCGACCCGATTCGCTGAATTTTCTGAGACTATTTGATTCGAACCGAATCAAAACGAATCATGGCATGTGACGTAACAGTATGTCACATGCCTGGTGCGGGTGCATAGAGAGGACTCACGGGCTGAGCCCTCTCCATAGCCGGTAAGTCTTTTCTGCATATTGCAGCAAAGGCTTACCGGTAACACCCGCAGAACGTCGCTGGCATCGTGACGTCATCTGGGAGAGGCGATCCGTCGCCATGACAGCCTCGGGTCTTCCGAGGCTGCCTTGGTTTAACCCCTTGTGGCACAAGTATGAGAGGCCCTGGCAAAACTAAAAGTGGGGCCCAAAATAAAAACTATTTTATGACCAGTCACAGCCAGTAAGAGGCTCCTTTATCCCTGCATAATAATATTACTCTGTAGTTTACACACAGCAGTAGGGTAAGGCAATCTATAATATGGAACTGCTGGAGAATTTTACTGGAGATGAAGAGATGATAGGGAGATTGATGATAGAGGATAAATATGAAAGATTATATAGATCTATAGATGCATAAATATAAAGTAGATTATATATAGACAGCTAGATAGATTATAGAAGATAGATAGGAGATCTAGATAGATATGAGAGATAGATAGAGAATGGAAGATAGATAGAAGATTGATTGATTGATTGATTGATAATATGTAATCTATAATATGTATGATATAAAGTCTGTATGGTGAGTGTACACCCTGCATAGTGTTTACAGCTGTGTTGAATTTACTTGGAGACAATTAAAAGTCCTTTTTATGTAAATGGGAGTGATGTAGAAGCAAACAAGAATGAATTTCTGGAAACAGCATGTAGACAGCTTAGAATCTTATTAATTACTGAATAACCTTTTTTTAAACATATAGGGGCACATTCTAAGGGCTTTGCAACAGTTTTCTGTCGGACTGTAACCTGCTTGCACAGGTATTTAAGAAGTGTCTCCGCCACTATTGTGTGAATTATTGCATGAATTTGGCTCTTCCCTGCACTGGCCCAACAGAGTTCACCAACTTTTTTGCCGTGCATTTTTAACATAGGGCGTGCCAGAGCACTTTTAGTGCAGTTTCCCACATTCTTAGTAAATGTGCCCCCGAAATAACTTTACTTACCTTTATTGGCTTCCCCATCTGTGAGGAGGACAATTAAGGAAACACTTCTCTCTGGCAGAGTTTTATTCTCATGTGCTTGATTCAATAACTCGACAGCCATCAGAAGAGGATCATTGATGTTTGTCCCTATGTTAAAACAATATATTTTAACACATATTTTCAATCTATCCAATGAACTAAAAGTTAACAAATGTAGTAGAACAGACTCTCCAACAGAAGCCCAAAGTATTCCACTATAGTAAAAGTGTCATTGAAGCTTTTTAGATATATTTTGCTCATCTGATTTATAATAGTAGCTCAGACAGCTTGATACATTTGGTTTCTCAATTTGACACATTACATGTAAATGTCTGGAGTAGGTTTTTTTCAACATTTTGACTGTTGTGTCACAACTAGAGATGAGCGAGCACTAAAATGCTCGGGTACTCGTTATTCGAGACAAACTTTTCCCGATGCTCGAGTGCTCGTCTCAAATAACGAGCCCCATTGAAGTCAATGGGAGACTCGAGCATTTTTAAAGGGGACCAAGGCTCTGCACAGGGAAGCTTGGCCAAACACCTGGGAACCTCAGAAAAGGATGGAAACACCACGGAAATGGACAGGAAACAGCAGGGGCAGCATGCATGGATGCCTCTGAGGCTGCTTAATCGCACCATTATGCCAGAATTATGGGCAACAGCATGGCCATGACAGAGTGACAGAATGAAGCTAGATAGCATCTAAAACATCCAATAATTGACCCTGACACTATAGGGGACGGCATGCAGAGGCAGCGGCAGCAGGCTAGAGAGTGTCATGGTGACATACCCTAAATGGACTCAGGCTTCAAACCAATGGGTGGCAGAGAGGAACCAAAGGAGGTGAGCAAGAAGCGCTCAAACAATATCGGTACATGATAAAAGTTTGCCAGTATATTTTGTGGATTACACAGCAGAGTGGCAACAAAGTTAACAACTTTGATGTGGAATCCATGAAAACAACCCAAATTTGTGCCTGACACACCTCGTTTGATAAGGGGACGATGTATGGAGGCAGCTATATGGACGACTTTTGGAGGTAGCAATGGAGACAACGTGTGGAGGCTGCTATGGAGACAATTTAATTTGGATAGTGCCTGTATGTGGCAGTCCAAAAAAGTTTTCAGACCAGAGGAGCAGGTAGGTGGCCCTCCAGAAAAATGGAATAGATTGAGTGCCTGTATGTGGCAGTCCAAAAAAGTTTTCAAACCAGAGGAGCAGGTTGGTGGCCCTCCAGAAAAATGAAATAGATTGAGTGCCTGTATGTGGCAGTCCAAAAAAGTTTTCAAACCAGAGGAGCAGGTAGGTGGCCCTCCAGAAAAATGAAATAGATTGAGTGCCTGTATGTGGCAGTCCAAAAAAGTTTTCAAACCAGAGGAGCAGGTAGGTGGCCCTCCAGAAAAATGGAATAGATTGAGTGCCTGTATGTGGCAGTCCAAAAAAGTTTTCAAACCAGAGGAGCAGGTAGGTGGCCCTCCAGAAAAATGAAATAGATTGAGTGCCTGTATGTGGCAGTCCAAAAAAGTTTTCAAACCAGAGGAGCAGGTAGGTGGCCCTCCAGAAAAATTGAATAGATTGAGTGCCTGTATGTGGCACTCCCAAAAATTGTTTAAAACAGAGGACCGGTTAGGTGGCCCTCCAGAAAAATTAAATGCATAAAGTACTATAGCTAGAGCCAGTGGGCCCTGTCAAAAAATAGCCAGTTTCCTCTGCTTTAGTGTACAAAGAGGAGGAGAAGGAGGAAAATGAGGAGGAGGAGGAGTGCATAAATTATTCAGGTTGAGCTTCCTTCACCTGGTGGAGATTGGAAATTATGAGAAATCCAGGCTTTATTCATCTTAATAAGCGTCAGCCTGTCAGCGCTGTCAGTCGACAGGCGTGTACGCTTATCGGTGATGATGCCACCAGCTGCACTGAAAACCCGCTCGGACAAGACGCTAGCGGCAGGGCAGGCAAGAACCTCCAAGGCGTACAGCGCCAGTTCGTGCCACATGTCCAGCTTTGAAACCCAGTAGTTGTAGGGAGCTGTGTGATCATTTAGGACGATGGTATGGTCAGCTACGTACTCCCTCACCATCTTTCTGTCCCTCGCTACTTGTCCCGCAGAACTACGCACTCTGCCGCTAGCGCTGTCAGAAGGGAAATACTGTTTCAGCTTGTGCACCAGGGCCTGCTGGTATTCATGCATTCTCACACTCCTTTCCTCTCCAGGGATGAGAGTGGAAAGATTTTGCTTGTACCGTGGGTCCAGGAGAGTGAATACCCAGTAATCGGTGCTGGAATAAATTCTTTGAACGCGAGGGTCACGGGATAGGCAGCCTAGCATGAAATCTGCCATATGCGCCAGAGTCCCAACGCGCAAGAATTCACTCCCCTCACTGGCCTGACTGTCCATTTCCTCCTCCTCCAACTCCTCTTCTTCTGCCCATACACGCTGAACAGTGAAGGACTGAACAATGGTCCCCTCTTCTGTCTCGCCAACATTCTCCTCCTCTTCCTCCTCATCCTCCTCCACCTCCTCCGATATGTGCTGAGAAACAGACCTAAGGGTGCTTTGGCTATCAACAAGGGAATCTTCTTCCCCCGTCTCTTGTGACGAGCGCAAAGCTTCCGACTTCATGCTGACCAGAGAGTTTTTCAACAGGCTAAGCAGCGGGATGGTGAGGCTGATGATGGCGGCATCACCACTGACCATCTGTGTTGACTCCTCAAAGTTACTCAGCACCTGACAGATATCAGACATCCACGTCCACTCCTCATTGTAGACTTGAGGAAGCTGACTGACCTGACTACCAGTTCTGGTGGAAGTTGACATCTGGCAGTCTACAATCGCTCTGCGCTGCTGGTAAACTCTGGATAACATGGTTAATGTTGAATTCCACCTCGTGGGCACGTCGCACAACAGTCGGTGAGCGGGCAGTTGGAGGCGGCGCTGCGCTGCCCTGAGAGTGGCAGCATCTGTGCTGGACTTCCTGAAATGCGCACAGATGCGGCGCACCTTCGTGAGCAAATCTGACAGATTGGGGTATGTCTTGAGGAAACGCTGAACTATCAGATTTAACACATGGGCCAGGCATGGCACATGTGTCAGTCTGCCGAGTTGCAGAGCCGCCACCAGGTTACGGACGTTGTCACACACAACCATGCCTGGCTTCAGGTTCAGCGGTGCCAGCCACAGATCAGTCTGCGCCGTGATGCCCTGTAATAGTTCTTGGGCGGTGTGCCTTTTATCGCCTAGGCTCAGCAGTTTGAGCACCGCCTGCTGTCGCTTAGCAATGGCACTGCTGCTGTGCCTAGAGCTAGCGACTGATGGCGCCATGCCCACGGATGGTAGATCGGAGGAGGAGGTGGAGGAGGGGTGGGAGGAGGAGGAGGCATAGTAGGCCTTTGAGACCTGGACCGAGGTAGGCCCCGCAATCCTCGGCGTCGGCAGTATATGACCAGCCCCAGGGTCAGACTCGGTCCCAGCCTCCACCAAGTTAACCCAATGTGCCGTCAGCGATATATAGTGGCCCTGCCCGGCAGCACTCGTCCACGTGTCCGTGGTCAGGTGGACCTTGTCAGAAACGGCGTTGGTCAGGGCACGGATGATGTTGTCTGACACGTGCTGGTGCAGGGCTGGGACGGCACATCGGGAAAAGTAGTGGCGGCTGGGGACCGAATACCGAGGGGCGGCCGCCGCCATGAGGTTGCAAAAGGCCTCGGTCTCTACTAGCCTATAGGGCAGCATCTCCAGGCTAAGCCATCTGGAGATGTGGACATTAAGGGCTTGGGCGTGCGGGTGGGTTGCACTATATTTTCTTTTCCGCTCCAGCGTCTGGGGTATGGAGAGCTGAACGCTGGTGGATGCTGTGGAGGATCGTGGAGGCAACGATGGGGTTTTTGTGGCAGGGTCCTGGGCAGGGGGCTGACTATCAGCTGACACAGGGGAAGGAGCAGTGGTGTGCACGGCCGGAGGTGAACGGGCTTGGTGCCACTGATTCGGGTGTTTAGCATTCATATGCCTGCGCATACTGGTGGTAGTTAAGCTAGTAGTGGTGGAACCCCTGTTGATCCTGGTTTGGCAAAGGTTGCACACCACAGTCCGTCGGTCATCCGGTGTTTCCTTAAAGAACCTCCAGACTTCTGAAAATCTAGCCCTCGCCGCGGGAGCCCTCGCCACGGGAGCTTCACTACGTGACACATTTGGCGCTGATGCACCTGCTCTGGCCCTGCCTCTCCGTCTGGCCCCACCACTGCCTCTTCCAACCTGTTCTGCTATAGGACTCTCCTCCGTCTCAGAAGCACTGTGTTCACCCGGCCTCTCAACCCAGCTTGGGTCTGTCACCTCATCATCCTCCGATCCCTCAGTCTGCTCCCCCCTCGGACTTCCTGCCCTGACAACAACTTCACCACTGTCTGACAACCGTGTCTCCTCATCGTCGGACACCTCTTTACACACTTCTGCCACTACGTCAAGAAGGTCATCATCACCCACAGACTGCGACTGGTGGAAAACCTGGGCATCGGAAAATTGCTCAGCAGCAACCGGACAAGTGGTTTGTGACTGTGGGAAGGGTCCAGAAAACAGTTCCTCAGAGTATGCCGGTTCAAATGCCAAATTTTCCTGGGAGGGGGCAGACTGGGGGGGAGGAGGCTGAGGTGCAGGAGCTGGAGGAGTGCCGATTTCGGTGACATGGGTGGACTGCGTGGAAGACTGACTGGTGGACAAATTGCTCGAAGCATTGTCGGCAATCCACGACATCACCTGTTCGCACTGTTCTGGCCTCAACAGTGCTCTACCACGAGTCCCAGTAACTTCAGACATGAACCTAGGGAGTGTAGCTCTGCGGCGTTCCCCTGCTCCCTCATCAGCAGGTGGTGTCTCACCCCGCCCAGGACCACGGCCTCTGACCCCTGCAGTAGTTGGACGCCCACGTCCCCGCCCTCGTCCTCTACCCCTAGCCCTCGGGTTAAACATTTTGAAAATGAAAGTTATAACTTTAATTTTTTTTTTACTTTTTTTTTGTGTTTTTTTTTTTTGTGTGTTTTTTAGTTTTTAAAACCAAACGATGCTATCCTATTGCTATGGCTATTTTCTAGCCAACTATGAAAGCACACTGCTATGCCAGATGAGATGACGCTGAGTTATGAAAAAATAAACGTAAAATAAAAAGTAAATGGCAGACTGTGCCTAATTGAAATCCAACCCCTAATAAATTATCCCACTTCAGTCTTTGCGATGGATATGTGCGCCACTAAGCGCTAAACACAGCGGTCGCAAGTCTCACTCCAAATTCCTCACAATTGGCTAGTATATGCACTGCAGCAAGGACAGCCACCAGCAGATCAACCAGAAATAAAATATATATAACGCTATTGTAGGCGTAAGTAAGCCGTTTGGATTCTCCTTTGGCTATTTTCTAGCCAAGTATGAAAGCACACTGATGAGATGACGCTGAGTTATGAAAAAATAAACGTAAAATAAAAAGAAACTGGCAGACTGTGCCTAATTGAAATCAAACCCCTAATAAATTTTCCCACTTTGGTGTTTGAGGTGGATATGTGTGTCACTAAGAGCTAAACACAACGGTAGCAAGTCCCCCTGCAAATTCCTCACAATATGGTACTAGCTGCACTACTAGTGCCAGCAAGCCCAGCCACAAGCAAACAAAAAAAAAAAAAGTATAACGTTATTGTAGCCCTAAGAAGGGCTGTTGGGTTCTTGGAGAATCACTCCTGCCTAACAGTAATCTACCTGCACACTAACGCTAACCCTGACCAGCAGCAGCTCTCTCCCTAGCGGCATCCAGACACAGAATGATCCGAGCAGCGCGGGCAGCGGCTAGTCTATCCCAGGGTCACCTGATCTGGCCAGCCAACCACTGCTATTGACGTGTAAGGGTACCACGTCATGCTGGGTGGAGTGCAGAGTCTCCTGGCTTGTGATTGGCTCTGTTTCTGGCCGCCAAAAAGCAAAACGGCGGGAGCTGCCATTTTCTCGAGCGGGCGAAGTATTCGTCCGAGCAACGAGCAGTTTCGAGTACGCTAATGCTCGAACGAGCATCAAGCTCGGACGAGTATGTTCGCTCATCTCTAGTCACAACATTTAGCAATCATTTCCTATTTAATTTATTGGAGTGGATTTCAAACATCATAAACTTGCTGAGTACATATAGACTTCCTTGATAATTTTGGAGACAGTTGTCTGAAGTGAAAAGTAGAGCTGGTTAGCAAAATATACCAAATTTGGTTCAAATTGGAAAATGCAAAAATATGGGGACATTTTGAGGACAGAAAAATTAAAGAAATATACAACTCCCCTGTTCCAATGGGTATGGTCAACTTTCATATGGAAAACTAGAGGAATTATTTTTTTTCCTTTGCCTCTTGCGCCTTATTTATGAAGTGTCGGCACCAACCCGCTGGTGAATACCGGGTGCCACTTAAACTCCGGTCCCAGGTGTCGGCTTACGTCATTGTCCGCAGTGGTCCAGTGGGTCCACTACCCTTGAAGCCTGACATAAGAATTAGGGGGGCAAGTTGCACTTGGGAATGGAGCTATATTTGGGGTATATAACACTTGTTGATTTTCTCAACAAATATTTTATTTTGATTCTACATACTTCTCTGGTTACATTGGTACCAAAATGAAGATCTTTATTTATGTTTCAAAGCTAGTTCTTCAATCACTGCACCTGGAACCTATTGACCTGTGAACTTTTGCAAGGTGACTGGAAAACTAAAGATTATTAAAAGAAATGGTGTTTTATCTTAATGGTTGTGGTTGTTACCACCATGGCAATAATGAATATGTGTATTTTTAATTTTTCTTTATAAATAAAACACCTTTTTTAAGGTAAAAGTGTATTTATTTTTTGCTACCATAGCGGTTAACTTTTTTTCAAATTTTATTTAGATGTTATACAAAATTATTACTGTTCGTCAGATTAATCTGACTGGCAATCATTTGTAATGTGCCACTGGCACAGCCTAATAGGCATTAATTTCAGGGGGTTGTCCACTTTCAGTAAGTAATTGATATTGTTTGTGTAATGTAAGTTAAAGAAATCTGTCCATGGTCGTGTGATGGACATGCAGGTGCAGGATGGCTCATGCACCTGTGTGTCCATCCACTGGAAATAAACATGGAATCTTTCCATAGAATGGCAACAAGCAGAGATGTAGAATAGTGTGGAAACTGAATCAGTAAATAATTGATACGATTTGTGCAAGAAAGCGTTAGACAATTTTCCAATATACTTTCTGTAAGTGGACAACCGCTGTAATTAGATCTCCTGCTTCCATATCAATCATCAACACTGGGTCACTGCCAGGATCCCATAGTGATTGCACAGGCAAATTTTCTGTGCCCACATGATCACCTGGGCTGTAACTGTATATACAAATTTTGTGGCTTTGCAGAAACTACAACTACTAGTATAACTACTTACAGCCTTCAATTTTAATCCCCCTGACAAAGTCTTTAGCTTCTTCTAGGTTTTCTGGAGTCGCTTTCATCATTGAATTTTTCCATGGAACACCGTCATGGGCAAAAAGTATGAAGTTAAAGTGGTCGTGCTCTGATGTGTCATTTAGAATTTGGAGAAGGGCTTGTTTCGTCTATGTACAAATATATTTGTTACTACATGAATAGTTACATGTTAAAATTTTGCATTTCTCTGCTCGTATGACACAGACAAACCCACAAAATCTACTGTTGATATCACTGACCATATAATGCAAAATGATGTATAAAACATTTTACCTGCTGCAGTTTTCTACCCCACATTGAGCCACTTCTGTCAATGACATAAACTACATTTTTTGGTACACCAGACAATTTAGGAGGAGCAAAGAAGTGCACAAAATATCCATTGACAACCTAAAAAAAGCAAAGTTATTTTTTAGTACCAATAGTTATCTGTGTAACCACAGATTGTCTGATTCTGTTTAGAAATATATTCCTATAATGTATCATTAATATCTCTAGCGTAAATAACTTTTCCATTTAAGGAGAGCTAAGTAAGGAACACATGGATCTGAATGGTAGAAAACAACTGGTTTCAACCTCAGTTATTGGCTTACGGCAAATTCTCCTGGATCTCGGCTAATATTTTAAAAGGTGAATATCACACCCAGAATTTATAGCAAAGTGAGCCTTAAATATTACTTCTTACCTGTATGTTTCCAGGTGTTTCTCTATTAACATCATAGGTCACAGTGAAATCTCCATCTAGTAACGTGGTTTCACAGTCAGGACATGAACGTTGTTGATCGATTGTGGGTTTAAAAGAGACATGACCCTGAAGATGACACAAAGATTAAATCAGAATTATTTATTTCTTGAATTTGGATGTATGGCATAGCTATTACATAGGAACATTTCTAACATTTAAAGAGTAATGTTGAGCAAAACCTCTGATATTTGATTCACATTAAAATCATAAGGGCCTTCTAACATTTAAAGAGTAATGTTGAGCAAAACCTCTGATATTTGATTCACATTAAAATCATAAGTTTCAGGCCCCTCTTTTGATATGGTACAAATAATTTCAGTCTAAATTGTACAGGTCAAATACTTGTCCTGGGGTGTCCTATACAGTGTCCAGACACTTTCTAGCTCTTTAAAATGAACATAGTGTTAATAATAGGTAAAAGCTTAACAATTATTGGAAAAGAAATTAACCAGTCGCCAACTAATGACGGCGCAAAGAGGAAAAAGAATGGAATGGGGGTCCCGTATTCCTTATGGTCAAAAACAAGTCTATAGGTTTTCCCTCTGCATCTACGTCATTCGGAAACAAGAAGTATATATAGATGCATAAATATCTCCAGTATTCAATGCAAACAGTACCTTAGATCAAGTGAAGATGAAATAAATAAACTAATAAAATCTCTGTGTGTTCCTTCTGTGTGGCGTTCTCGTGGGTCCCATTGCTCCACTTGCGGTGTACAGCAGGCGGCTGTGAAGACCTCCTGTCCTTCCGACTCAAGTTTCGCCACTTGCTTCCAACCCCGGAAGAAGCCGCAAGTGCCGAAACTCGAGTCGGGTAGATAACGCCGAACGTGCATGAGAATTTTTATTAGGCCTGTTTTTAACCAAAGTTTCGGAACCGAAAGAACGGAGGTGCAGTTCCCGAGTCGGAAGAACACGAGGTCTGCACAGCCGCCCGCTGTACACCACAAGTGGAGCAACGGGACCCACGAGAACGCCGCACAGAAGGAACACACAGAGATTTTATTCATTTATTTATTTCATCTTCACTTGATCTAAGGTACTGTTTGCATTGAATACTGGAGATATTTATGCATCTATATATACTTCTTGTTTCTGAATGACGTAGATGCAGAGGGAAAACCTATGGACATAGTGTTAATAATGTCAACATTACTAAGTTGTATATGGATTTTTATAATAGCTAAAAAGATTTTTTCAAAAGGTACAAAAATCATCCATTAACAAGGCAGATGGTATTGGAGGAAGCAATGGCTTTTGCAAGTGATCCAAAAATTATCCCTTTAAAGGAAAACATTTGGAGAGAAAAAGATCTGAACAGCACATCTACACATGATACAATGATTTATTACTGCTAGGCTACATTAATAAAGATGAACTTTAGGTGCTTATGTACATTTTGATCAAATTGCATAAGCCCACTAACCACTTCAGGGTGACCTCATTATAGTGGTTCCCTACACAATAGTGTGCAATATTACATGGCATCCACCATCTTTACAACACAGTGCTAGCAGGGACCAGGACTAAGCAGCCCCCATGGCTCTGGGTCCGGGTCCCCACCAACACCACACAACAGAAACCGCGGATGTCATTCAGTACTGCACTGTCTGGACAGGTCTTGAATGCTCTCCATTTCATGTGGTCTTAGAAACTAGCTGAGAGCAATTAGACGGCCACAATATGCAGTCTCCTGCAAATGAAAAACATTTGGGACCAAATAGGACGGAGTGCTGGTGCCAGGTAAAAAAAACTAAATAAATGAGGGGACAGAACTCAAACTATACCAACATTTGGAGAGGGAATGATCTGGACCTCACATCCACACATTATGCAATGATTTATTGCCCTTAGGCTATATTAACACAATAAACTTGAGGTTTTTAGTTACATTTTGATCAATAAACCCACTAACCACTTCACAGTGACCTTTTTTTAGTGGGTCTATACAACATGGCTGTTTCTGTGGTGCGGGTCCCAGAGCCAGTCTGCCAGTATGGGTACCAGGGGGCTGCTGGGTCTTGGTCCCTGCTGGTGCTGTGTTGTGATGAAGGAGGACACCATTTGATGCTGCACCCATTACCATAGGGACCCACTGGATTGAGGTCACCAGGGCATATGCTATTTGAGCAAAATGTAACAAACAACCTCGAGTTTTGCTTATGTAGCCTAGTGTATAATGTGTGGAGGTGTGTCCAGATCTTTTTCTTTCCAAATGTTGGTAGCCTTTAATTAAAAATCGCCCCAGTGCTCCCACCTCCATAACTGCATTGGACAATGCAGGGGATGTCCACCTCTGGGGAAGTAGTTGTAGTATCGGGGACAATAAGAATAATATGGTCCTTTTTATGAATTTCCGCAGTGATGATGATATGCATATTCTCTGCCATGAAAAGATGCCACAAAAATGATTGTTTTCCAGTTTTTCACTAATATAAACCTTTGATATTGAATTACTACACCTGGTGTTTCCATATTCTTCAAATGGATGAAACTACACATGGCGTCGTTTTCCTAAAACAGTTATAGTGTGATTGTTATAAAATCACCACTTCTGTATAGGGTGACAGTATATGTGACAGTATACTTTAGTATTTTTAAAGCAAAGTTTTGAGAGTCGTGAAAACAAATGATCAAAATATGTGGTTGTGCTCATCTCTAGGCACAACTCTAGTGTATATAGGGTCTTTATTTAAGGGAGTTGCCGCCTCAGACCATGGTTGCCGCAATGGTCAATGCTGAAATAACAAAAACAAGGAAAACAAGGAGGAAATGCCCACTGTACTTAAAGGGGTATTCGCATCTGGGCATTTACATTCAATTTAATTAATCTGCCATATATATATATATATATATATATATATATATATATATATATATACACTCACTGGCCACTTTATTAGGTACACCATGCTAGTAATGGGTTGGACCCCCTTTTGCCTTCAGAACTGCCTCAATTCTTCGTGGCATAGATTCAACAAGGTGCTGGAAGCATTCCTCAGAGATTTTGGTCCATATTGACATGATGGCATCACACAGTTGCCGCAGATTTGTCGGCTGCACATCCATGATGCGAATCTCCCGTTCCACCACATCCCAAAGATGCTCTATTGGATTGAGATCTGGTGACTGTGGAGGCCATTTGAGTCCAGTGACCTCATTGTCATGTTCAAGAAACCAGTCTGAGATGATTCCAGCTTTATGACATGGCGCATTATCCTGCTGAAAGTAGCCATCAGATGTTGGGTACATTGTGGTCATAAAGGGATGGACATGGTCAGCAACAATACTCAGGTAGGCTGTTGACCTCTGGCATCAACAAGGCATTTCCGCCCACAGAACTGCCACTCACTGGATGTTTTTTCTTTTTCGGACCATTCTCTGTAAACCCTAGAGATGGTTGTGCGTGAAAATCCCAGTAGATCAGCAGTTTCTGAAATACTCAGACCAGCCCTTCTGGCACCAACAACCATGCCACGTTCAAAGGCACTCAAATCACCTTTCTTCCCCATACTGATGCTCAGTTTGAACTGCAGGAGATTGTCTTGACCATGTCTACATGCCTAAATGCACTGAGTTGCCGCCATGTGATTGGCTGATTAGAAGTGAAGTGTTAACGAGCAGTTGGACAAGTGTACCTAATAAAGTGGCCGGTGAGTGTATATATATATATATACATTTCTTGAATTAGATGTTATTAAAAATGTGTGAAGATAATTTCCGATAAATGTAGTCATATGGTCCCTTAGAAACTAGACTGTGTCCTTGGATACGGCCACCTCTGCTGGAGTGATTGCCCAAAGAAACAAAATTTTTTTATATATGATATGTCTGGGAGTTACTGCATGTCCGATAGCCATCCTGTCCCTAGGTCCCTAGGCTACAAGGGATGCTGATATGAATCCCTTGCACTTTATAAGACCACTAGGGATAGTATCATTATCTTGTCCCCGCGCTCCATGCTGCTAATTATAACTTTCTTTCTAGGTGATCCCGGCATGTCAAGACTAGTGACGGACTGCGCTGGGATCATGGTGAAGAGAAGCGGGGGTGATTATTTGTAGGTTTTTGAAAGTTTTTTCACTGGTTGATTTCCTTTAAATAAACAGTGGTTATTATAAATTTTACCAATTATATAATTATAGTTGTTTGCTTGCTTCTTTTGCTACAAAGCGTACCTTTTCTCCAGAGAATGATTTTTGTATAGTAGGCAGCAGGTCATTTGTTAGAAAAGATGCTTTAGCGTCTAGAAAGCTGATGCCTTGAGGTTCATGTATGTCCACTTCAATCTGAAACACATATAAAATAAATGTTAATATTTAAAGAAATATATTTATTTGATGATGTCACCATATTTTCTTTATCTATTTGATCAACAATTTAAATTGACTGTAAATCTCATAAAATATTGGAGAAGACAAAAGCTTTACTAGCTATACTGTATTTGAGAGTTTGGGCTTTCAAGAAAATTATCTCTCAATCAGTAGTCTTATCAAAAACAGCCCCTTCAATTGTATAGCCTATTTACATCCTTAGGCCATGGAGGGTATATGGAGAGGGTTCATGGGCTGAGCCCTCTCCATTTAGGTGTCTGCTGCATTATAGAGCAAACACTTGCTGTTAACTACCACAGTAGCTTCTAGATGATTGATGGAGATGATGGGTGTCACATCAATTATTGATATGATAACCTCACCTATGGATAGATGCTTAAAGGGGTTGTCTATTTTCAGAAAATAAAATACACAAAATAGTTTGTGTTCGGAAAAGTTATACAATTTTACAATGTACTTACGGTATCAATTCCTCATGGTTTTTTGGATCTCTGCTTGCTTTCATTCTATAGGAAGTTTTAATGTTCACTTCCAGTGGATAGAAATCTGTCCATGGTCACACAGGTGCACGGCTCGCTATATAACACCTCTCTGATTACTCTCTGTGATACTAACGAGCCGCGCACCTTTGTTACATCGCATGGCCATGGCCAGATTTCTATCCAGTGGAAGTAAACAGAGAAGCTTTCTAAAGCAGGACAGCAAGCAGAGATCCAGGAAATTGTAAGGAATTGATCCAGCAAGTATATGGGAAAATTGTGTAACTTTTCTTTACACAAACAATATAAATTATTTGCGGAAGGTGGACAACCAATTTCAATAATCAATTGAAAGGGAAGTCATATAGGACCATTAGACATGACATATTAAGCCTGTGGAGGGTCAACATTCCTTAAAAAAAGCTGATTGACTTAGGTGCCAGTGTCAGACCCTATCGATATATTATTACATTTTTTTTTATATTATTAAATTATTTTTCATCAATGAACTGGAGAGGTGACACTAACAATACATGTTATATATTTATAGGGATTAGTGCTTTACTGGTAAAATATCTAATAAGCCTACATTTTATTATCCTCTTTAAAATAATAGTGTAGATGCCTTGCCTCATATTTTTTGATGAGAGTTTTTGGTTGGACTTTGATGAACATCTCATATTTCCCAAGATGACGTTTCAGCATTTCTTCATAGACCAACTCAAATGTAACTTTACTTTCCGAAGCCACATTCACTGACACAGTAAACTTCTCCGTCTTCCTGCCAGAAGCCCTGTGTGGACCAGCCAAAATAATATTTATAGTATAATACAATGTATTCCCTCATAAAACACACTAAGACATATTTAGGAAAAATTACAAAAAGAACAAAGCGAGGCATTGCCTTTAAAGGGGTTGTCGGCTCGGAGCTGCTGTGCCCCTGTAAGCAAACGTAAGAACAGAACGTGATGTGGGACACCGGGAGCACCGGAGGTGAGGAAAAGGTTCTCCGGTGAGTAAAGGTTTTTTTTTTTTTTGCCCTCCCCAGCCTACCTGCTACATTTTTCTAATAGTAGGACAACCCCCTTAACCAACTTCTCTAAATTGAGTACTATAGAACAAAACTAAGAACTATAAGATTTTTCTCTTCAGCTGTTTCTCTGGTTTATAGCAGACCATGTGGCTGCTGGTTCTTATTTGTATCCATTTCCCTCAATAGTCTTACTTTACATCTACGAATGACTAAAGACAAGGTAGAAGTAATTGTACCTGACCAGTCCGGCTGTTTGACCTCTTGATATGGCTTTTTCATATTGTTTCTTGGCAGCTTCCTTTTCCTTTATTACTCCGGGATATGTTATTCCGTCTATTATCCTGTCATAGACAATTCCAATAGGTATTTACCCATTTTCTTAAAAGGTCTCAGTAATGGAATGACGTCTATTAACATTAGGAATGAAAAACTGCTTAAAAGGAAAAGTTACAAAACAATATTTCTTAAATGAACAGTTTGCAACAATTCTTCCTTTGGGACACAAATAACATTATTGTAAGTCATTTAAAAGGTAAATAATCTGAGGACACTTTTAATACATAGGAGAAACTGTTAAGATAGATAGAACTGCAGCAAAAGTAAAAGTAATGTTTGTAGTTGATTCACTTTTTCTTTGCTAGGTTAGAGTCACACCTCATTTTTCTTATATATTCAGTGCACACGTCAGGAGAGCTCCCGTCATATACACTGGGACACATTTACTTACCCGTCCCGTCGCGATCCCCAAGGTGCGTTGTCTGACGAGGATTCGGAGCTCCCGCGATTCACTAAGATTGTGCGTTCAATTTCCTGCATGTGTCGCTTCCCCCCCGAGGTGCGCCGGAGTTCACCATCCTCTTCCCGGTGCATGTAAGTGCTTGGCTTGTGACACAATTTTGAATGTTAAATCCCGCGCTTATTCTGAATCCGTTCGGGTTGTCCGACCACCACTCCCCCCGATTTGTGTTGCATGAAAGTCGGCGCGATTGTGCCAAAATCTGATCGCGTTTGCCAGAAACCCCAGTTAAATGCGGCGCAAAATGGAAAAAATCTGGAAACCCGATGAATGCGGTCCGCGGACCCTTAAAGGCATAGATAAAGGCATAGTTTATTCCTCCAAATATTGTACAAAACACAGGATTTCATCCCACTCCCTCCTACTGAGTATCATAGACCGTGGAGGCCTTGAAGCCTATGGGGGACAGATGCAGCAGTACTACACCCCTCCCCCCCGGCTTCTGCTGAACATATGCTCAGGTTCCCCGGTGATGTCACTGTCCATATGAGGCAGAGACACCATTCGTGAGGCAGCCTGAACATTGAGAGCAGCCAATCACTGGGGAAGAGAAGGCATCGAGCAACGTATCCCACTGTATGGACAGAGGATAGAGTGGGATAAGTCTGTGTCCTTAAAAATCAAGCAAAAAAACAAGATGTGAATCCAGCCTTACTAATATTATCCATTGACCGTCCTCGTATGCTGTAGTCTAGGAATCTCTAATTATATGACAGATAACGTCTGTTCGATACCCAAATAGTCACTCAATAGATCCTTAGTGAATATTACATATTTGCGGATAACATTTGAAAAAAATTATACTTACATGCTAAAATTTGTAATAAAAGCAGTTTTGGGCAGATCCACGTTAAAGATGGCTTCTTTGGAGATGTTGGCTCGATTGACTGCTCGTGATGTGATGACATTATGAGCAAAGCGAGAAGTCACCTGACTATTGAAGATTATACTATAGACTTCGATATCATTCGCTGGCTGTAGGGCACAAAAGGCACAAAATGGAGGTACAGAAATGAACACTGTGTCCAGAAATAATTTAGAGATTCTTTGATTTTGTTGTTATATTTGATAATACACAAGTTTTTGCGATGGGAAGGAGGTCATGTAGCAGATCAAAGAAAACCAGAATTGTCTCAGAAATGAATTGCCTGAAGCAGATTTGCAATATCTCTTGTGGTTCAGCATAATGAAAACATAAAGTTGCAACAATTGGGGAATGTCCCTGTGATGCATGGCTATTTGATGTGTTGTCTATGGCACCGAACAATGGGGCTCATTTACTAAGGGTCCGTTGGACGCACTTTCTTCAGGTTCCCCGACGATTTCCGATTTGTGGCGAATTGCCCCGGGATTTTGGCGTGGCCGTCGGACAACCCGACGGATTTGGAAAAACTGCGGAGTTTAAAAAACGTTTTGTGTCGCAAAATGCACACAAAACACCAGGAAGAAGAAGGTGAATTCCGGCGGAACCTCGGCGCTACAGCGACACCTGCTGGATATCGGACGCACAACCTTAGTGAATCCCGGCAGACCCGAATCCTCGCCGGACAACGCGCCGCGGGATCGCGACTGGACCGGGTAAGTAAATGAACCCCATAGAGTTGAAGTCGACCTGACCCTGCATAAGGCGCTATGACCTTGCATAAGAATCTATAGAGAATCGCTGGGGTTGATACATTTTGAACAATAAGAGGTATGATTCAGTTTCTTAGATAATAATGTCCATGTTCTGTTGAGTTTTTCTATTCTATAATCTGATAATTGCATCAGACATTGGGGCAGATTTACTTACCCGGCCCATCCGCGATCCAGCGGCGCGTTCTCTGCGCTGGATTCGGGTCCGGCCGGGATTCACTAAGGTAGTTTCTCCGACGTCCACCAGGTGGCGCTGCTGCGCTGAAGAGCATCGGAACGCACTGGAATACACCGAGCCAGGCCGAGTGAAGGTAAGTGCAATTTTCGCGACACATTTTTTTTAAAAAATGCAGCAGTTTTTCAGAATCCGTCGGGTTTTCGTTCGGCCACGCCCCCCGATTTCCGTCGCGTGCAGGGGAAATTGGCACAAATCGGAAAAATTTGGGTAACACATCGGGAAAACGCGAATCGGGCCCCTAGTAAATGACCCCCATTCTGTTCCGTTCTGTAGTCGTTGATAAGTCATTGATAATATACAAACTAAACTAAACATTTGTCTCTTGTTTATGAACTTATTGGGGATCGTTTTTTCCATCTGCTTCTTTGCAGATGCGCCAAAAAATGTCTCAAAAAAGGCAGAAAAAATTGAAGAAAAATAAAGATAAATGACCCCCATAGACTTCAACCATAGAGATATAAATATCCACACAGGACTGTAGAACCCTAAACAACAACAAGAAAAAAAAAAAAGACTTCTCCTTTTAGATGTACTGGCATGTAGTGCTGCTGCAGAATAAGGAAACGCTCACTGCCAGCTTTCCACTAAGGCAAACCTGCCCATTGTATGGCCCACGGGCCACATCTGGCTCTCTAACTATATACCTCCGGCCCACCTGAGGTCATTGTAAAATTGGAGCTCCGATCCCCATCATTAGATATTGATGCAATTACATACCTCCCAACTTTTGTTGAGGAGAAAGAGGGATAAAACTGCGGCGCGCGTAGCGCGCCGCGGCGATTTTTTTACCCACAGAAGCCACACCCTAGCCCCGCCCCCTAACCACACCCCCATGGCCACGCCACTGCTCATACCTCCAACGCATCCACTGACACCAATGTATATATAGCAGCAATATACATACACATATATATATACGGATTAACCCCACTGGCACCAATGTATATTTATGTATATAATTGGGGGGCATATTCCACTCCCCCTAGACAACGAGCGTGTCCCCCCTAGACAACGAGCATATCCCCCCCCAGACAACGAGCATGCCCCCCCCTATACAACAAGCATGCCCCCCCCTATACAACAAGCATGCCCCCCACTAGACGAGCATGCCCCCCCCTAGACAAGTATGTGTCCCCCCCCTAGACAACGAGCATGTCCTCCCCTAGACAACAAGCATATCCCCCCCCTAGACAAAGAGCATGCCCCCCCCTAGACAACGAGCATGCCCCCCCCCCCAATGGCTGCGTGCCCTTTTTTGTGTGTTTGTGTTATTTTTGTCTTCCAGGACCGTGCCTGCTGTGGACTACTTCAGATTCGAAGGATTACGTCGATGACCGACATTTCTAACAAATAAAATGGCCAACGAGGGTGTGTCTGCGTTCTTTGTTCAATTAAACTTATATTTGTTAAAAACGGTGTGATTTCTTTTTTTGCGACACTCTTCATAGTTTGCCGTAGTAGTGGTGCCGGCTAGGTGACGGTGCTCATTACTAAGGGCTGGCCTTAGTGTTTGCCTTAATTTTTTTGGCAAATTCACACTAACGCCCATACCATTACCCCGGTACCCACCGCCACCAGGGGTGCCGGGAAGAGCCGGGTACAAACCAGTACCTGACCGTCTATAGATGGTCAGGTAGTGGGGCGGCTGCAGGCTGTTATTGTTGCGCTGGGATAGCCCCCTAACAGTGGCCTATCCCAGCTCAGTAATGGCAGGCTGCTGCTGCTTTTTTGTATCTGGCTGATTTGAAAAATAGGGGGAGCCCCATGCCATCTTTTCTTCAAATTTTTGACAAAAATATGCATGGGGCCCCCCCTTACAAGGGGGCTCCCAGGCTGTTTCCCTCATTTTAAAAAAAAAATGGAAAAAACAGGCATGGGGTGCCCCCTATTTTTCAAATCAGCCAGATACAAAAAAGCAGCAGCAGCCTGCTATTACTGAGCTGGGATAGGCCACTGTTAGGGGGCTATCCCAGCGCAACAATAACAGCCTGCAGCCGCCCCAGCACCTGACCATCTATAGACGGTCAGGTACTGGTTTGTACCCGGCTCTTCCCGGCACCCCTGGTGGCGGTGGGTACCGGGGTAATGGTATGGGCGTTAGTGTGAATTTGCCAAAAAAATTAAGGCAAACACTAAGGCCAGCCCTTAGTAATGAGCACCGTCACCTAGCCGGCACCACTACTACGGCAAACTATGAGTTTGTCGCAAAAAAAGAAATCACACCGTTTTTAACAAATATAAATTTAATTGAACAAAGAACGCAGACACACCCTCGTTGACCATTTTATTTGTTAGAAATGCCAGTCATCGACGTAATCCTTCGAATCCGAAGTAGTCCACAGCAAGCACGGTCCTGGAAGACACAAATAACACACACTGTGGCGGATGCACTGAATTATTGTGACATGCACCCGCTCAATAAGATGTCCCCAAAATGGTATTAATTTAAGTGTCATCTCATACCGCATAAATGACACCTTAAAGAGGGCCTGTCACCCAGAAATTCGGCACTAGATGTTACTAAAGTAATCAGCTCCTAGTGCTAAACCAAACGCAGCGGTGTTACACAGGAACCTCTGATAACGCTAATTAACACTGCCGCGCTGTACACTACAAACGCCGGACCGCTCTCAAAGTGGCGTATTCATGAGGGGGTGGGATTGTGGGCATGACACGCAGTCACCGCCGGCCTATGGAACGAGCGGGGGCGGTCAGGGGAAGAGGGACCGCCCCCTCATGAATACGTCGGACCCCTTTGAGAGCGGTTTGGCGTTTCTAGGGTACAGCGCAGCGGTGTTTGTTAGTGTTATCAGAGGTTTCCGGTAACGCTATCAGTGTAGCACCGCTGCGTCTGTCTTAGCACTAGGAGTAGCTTACTTTAGTAAAATCTCTGGGCGCGTTCACACGGTGCGTTTTGGTTGCGTTTTCATTGCGTTTGAAATGCATTACAACAGCTGAGAGGCGATTTGCCTAATTAAATTACTGTTTACGCTTGTTAACGCATGCGTTGACATTGCGTTCTGTAAACGGAAACGTTAACAGTAATGTAATTAGGCAAACCGCCTCCTCAGGTGATGTAATGCGTTTCAAACGCAATGAAAACGCAGGACATAACGCACCGTGTGAACGTGCCCTCCTAGTGCTGTTTTTCAGGGTGACAGCTCCTCTTTCCACAGCTCCGCACACCAAAGTATAGAAAAATTATTGGCCTCAAAGTATGGCAAAATGAAGAATTTTTTTTCTACAAAAGATTTACATTTTAAAAAAAAATCTAAAACACAATAATTCTTTTCAATGTTACCATTTTTAGGACAGTATGGCCTTTTAAACAATTTTTTTACATGTTTTATATTTTTTGCGAGAAGAGTTGTTCTTTTTAGTGTCTTATTTTAGAGTGCAGAACTTTTTTTTATCACTCTTTAGGAAATTTTTTTTTAAAGGTATTTATTAAAAATGATCTTTTTTCAGAAAGTTTTTTCCTTTTTTTCCCTGGCGTTTACCGTGCGGGTCCAGTAATGATTCTGTTTTATTATACAGATTGTTACGGACGTGGCAATACCAAATATGTGGCGGTTTTTTGTGTGTTTTATACTTTATTAAGTGTTTTTATAGGAAAGTGACATTTTAGGGACTTATATTTTTATGTATTTATTTTTTATTTATTCTAATGTGTAGTGTTCAGTGTTTTTACATGTTTTTACTTTTCCCTACTTGAACTTGAACCAGCGATGCTCTGATACACTGCTCTACAATACTTTTTCATTGTAGAGCAGTGTAAACTGTCTGAGCATGCAGACTGGCAGGGACATCGGGCAGCTCCGGGGCACATGCCAGTCCTCGGAGCTGGCCAGAAGAGGATCGGTTCCCCCGGTAAGCGGCACGGGGGATCCGATCCATAGCGGGAACCCCCTCACATGCCGCGGTCATGCTTGACCGCGACGTGTAAGGGGTTAACACCCACGATCGGAGTCGGCTCCGATCGTGGGTGTTAGAGCGCGGTGACATTGCAATTATTGCAGGGCTTGTACGTCACAATGCTGACATACAAGTCCTGATAGATGTGTCCTGTCACCCAGCATACACAGCTACAGGTTACTGTGAGGGTCAGGCTGTGTCCTACCTCATCTCTGCTGGGGAGATGCTTCTGCTGGACGTCTGCAGCTCCTGAGGGGGGTAAGCCATCACACAAGGTGCTGCTCTCTCTGTGCTGCCCCCTGCACCTCCACAGCTTCAGGAGAAGGAGCAGAGGAGTGTGCAGGGTCCATGGCCGGGGCACATTGCAGCCGCTCTCCTGGTGACCCCCCCTCCCTCCTCACACATCACGGCAGCTCACACAGGGAGGAGGAGGAGGGGCCGTGCTGTGCTCTGCGGTGCTGGGAGCTCAGGATCTCCAGGTGACACTTCCCCCCCCTGATGTTTCCTCCTCACACATCCCGCGGCAGGGGAGGGGGGGCGGCCCGGGGGAGGAGGAGGAGTAGTGCTGTGTGCTGGGAGCTCTGCCTTCACAGCCTCCGCGCTGCCGCTGTGTCTCTGCAGCCGATGTGTCCCGGGACCAGGAGACGGGACTCAGTCTCTTGGCCCGGGACAATGCAGAGAAAACCGTGAATATCTCTCAACCTCCCGGGGCGGCGGGACACAGCTAAAAAATCGTGACAGTCCCGCCGAAAGCGGGACGGTTGGGAGGTATGCAATTAGATCCTCCATATTTTCATTGAATCATTGTAATGTTTGATTTACAGTTTTTTTTAAAGTAGGGATAGGTTATATAATGAATACACTATACAGGTATTGGGTAGAACTGAGTTACGGCCCTCTAAAACCATTCCAATTTCTCATGTGGCTCCATGAGAAAAATGAAATGCACGCCCCTGCACTAAGGGAAGGAAGTATTTACTCAAATAGATGATTATCAATTGTATGTGTTACATGCCAAAATATCTTACCTTTTCTATGCTCCTTTTCTGTAAACAAAAAAGAAACAAAGCAATTGAAACATGTTATCCTGATCCAAACTCTTATCATTGTGGTTGGAGACACGTACTATGGAATTACTGCAGGTTAGCCGCAGGGAAATACAATATCACATACAATATCAGCCACATGTTGCGAAAAGACAACTTACTAGTTTATCACTAAGGCCCGTTCCCCACTTGCGAGTGTGATGCGATGAACTCGCATCACACTCGCAACGCAAGCTGCCGGGAACGCACGGCCTGAACGCTGCACCGCGGGAGTGAACTGACATGCTGAGTTCACTCCCGCGGTGCAGCGTTCAGGCCGTGCGTTCCCGGCAGCTTGCGTTGCGAGTGTGATGCGAGTTCATCGCATCACACTCGCAAGTGGGGAACGGGCCTAAGGCTTATTACTGCTGAACTATACCTCTGTGCAGCAGACAAATTGTAGAAACTTTAGTTTCTGAATAAATTTATAAATGATTTTCTACCACGGTCAGAATCCCTGAGCAATGTCCATACTAAGCGGCAAGTCCACAGTGTGTACCATCCTAAAGAAGATCTATCATCACACAGATCTGATTTGATTTTAATACCCTAATAAACCAAAAATATTAAAAATTCTTAAAGGGAACCGGTCACCACATTTTCAGATATACAGAAAGTGACAGGTTCCTATAGAGCCCTATTAACTACCTGACACCCTTCTTTTAGCTAAAAATTGTTTCCCTTAAATCCACATAAATGAACTTAATCTTATATGCCTTGAAATCAGAGAAGGCTTCTCCTGCTCTACCAGCCATTCTTATTTATTCCATCCCGCGTTCCATGCCTTTTCTCAGCATGTCATGTGACCAGAATGAAATCATCACAGATCCTTTGGCCTCCTGACATTAGCAAACTGTACACCATGCATATATCTGACCACATGAAATCACAACCACCCTCTATTCCTTCTTATCCTACATGGATTTCTACTCCTACATGGAGGCTGCTGTGATTTCATGCAATCAGATCCATACATGGGTTACACATTGCAGATGTAACAGGACCTTTGATGATGTCATCCGGGTCCCATGAATTAAAATCCCAAAGATGCTCTCCATACAGCAGAATATCATAGCCTGTCAATTAGTGATGGGAATTACGGACAGCTCTACTTATTGAGCTAGCTCTTTAGGCTCCTGAACGGCTCCCTATTAAATATATAATAGGGAGCTGCAGGCTAGTCAATCACCCCACACCCCTCCACTTTTAACTCTATTGTATTGGGTTAAAGGGGGCGTGGTGAGCCAGTTAGGCGGTGGGTTAAGTGAGCCATCAGCTCACTGACGGGAGCCGGCTCCCATTGTTCACAAACAAGAACGACACACCACTTGTGTCAATCAGGAACAAGGAGACAAGATACTGTACTGTGCAGGACTCACTTATTTTTCTGGACTCACATCAGATAAGCTGCATATAAATTTACAAACTGAGTTGCAGGCATCAAAAGGCATCACAAATTTTGACATCTATCATGCAGATTTATCATGCAAAGTCTGACAGAAGTGTGTTGCACGCCCCATGTTAAATGTGCACCAATAAAAAGTTGGTGCACATTTAACATGGGGCGTGCAACACACTTCTGTCAGACTTTGCATGATAAATCTGCATGATAGATGTCAAAATTTGTGTCATGTGCAGAATAGTGCAGCCGTGGCACAGAAGGGACGTGTGCTGACCCTTCATAAATACATGTGAAAGCAGTTTGCACATGGAAGAATATGCAAAGTCCACCAGAAAACTGGCGCAAGGACCTTAGTAAATGTGCCCCCTTTTTTTGGGTGGGTTAATTTGCATGACAGGTTTTCCTTAAATACAAAAACTGGATAACAGTAACAATAAAAAACAACAAGGTGCATAAATAACAATATCTCCAATGTGTCTAGATCACAGGCAGTAGATAATAGGATACTATCACACTTCCATCTTCCAACATTTAAATTTTTCTTATTTGGCAAAATTGTAAGCCCCATGTTCAGCATATCCAGGAACAATCATAAAACAGGACAGAACAATTCTCTGCTTACACCAAAGTTTGAAAAATGGGATGGTTAGGGCTAGGAAGACTGCATCATATGATATATGAGTTGCCTAAATAATATACTATAGTGGACAACATACTTAAAAATAACATATATATACAAACCTGTATGTTTCTTATTCCTTCAATCACAAAGTCGCTGTTTATTGGGGATAAGGTATAAAAGAGCACGGTTAGACTCAACAGAAGGCGACCCATTTTGCAATTGAATTTTGTCTCATAGAATCCAAATTATATCAAACTGCCAGAGAAGACGGGTTAATAAGTAACAGGAAGTTTTACACATTATCATTCTGTTAGTGTCTCTTTATTCTAAATTTATTTCCACTCTGATAAAAAAATCAATGAGCCATAATGTGGGAAGTCTTTCAGCTAAGGTGTTGCTCTCTTGAATAGTGATGAGTAGTTTGGGTGAAATTCGGGTTTGTCAAGTTTAAATAGTTTGTCAAGACATGAATTTTAAGAACCTAAAAATGGATGTAAAATGGGGGTAGTAAGGGCTAAAAATGGTGGTAATAACAGGGCTAGGGAAAGTACTTGAAATAATAACATAACATAAAAAAGAATAAACAAAGACATAATAAAACATCTATAATAATAATAAAAATAACAATAAATAACATACACCACTACAGTGTAATAGAAAATGAGAGAATGCAAGCAAACCTGACAAAAAGGGCTGGTAAAAATGCTTAAAATAATAACATAATATAAAAAAAGAAATAGCAAAACAAAGAAATAATTTTCAAAAAATCAATAAAAGCTGCTAATGTCATTTTGCTGTTAGACGTTAAGAGTAGTGATGAGTGCACCTGACCATCTCTGTTCGTGGGAGAGGAGGCAGCTAACATTACAGTGAGGGGCAGGTAGAAATTTTAAGTAATTGGCCTTTTCAAGACAGTGTGAAGGCATTGGTCAATTACATTGTAAAGAGTGCCTCAGGTTCCATGGGATTGTCATCAACCTGCTTCAGCTCTTTTGTGCAAAGCCCTTCACATCACCCTTGTTCAAAGCCATCGCAGGACATCTACCATGATGATTATGATGATGAAACCAAAGTGCCAACTTCTGCTGCTTTCTGCAATGTGGAGACTGACAATGAGGGCAGCGATGAGGGCTTAGTGGAAGTAGGTCTAAGGGGTGATGACAATGTTCTCGACCCAACATAGATCAAAGGAAACAATAGTTCGAAGGAAGAGGTGGTGGTTACAAAGCCCTAGATAGCCAGCAAAAGATTTGAAAGGGAACAAAAGCACCCAAAGGCCGTCCTACAATACATCATTCCACCACTACTTTTCTGGGTAGGACATCCACGCTCAGCACAAACAGGTTGTGGAGAAAATAAGGTGTCCACTGTGCAATGCCATTAGTCATGAGGTGCACATCCCAACTGATACTTGGACAAGTAAGAATGGACAGGGTCATTACATTTCTTTAACTTCCCACTGGTTTAAAGGGGTTTTCCCATGAAAGAAAATTCTCAAATTTCAATCCCCCACTGATATTAACACAATAAAGATAATTCTTAACCCTTTACTTTACAATTTTATTGCTGTTTTAGCTCCTATCACTCAGTGAGGGTCAGTGTAAAATTCCAGGGTGTGGGTGGTGTCTATATAAGCAGAAACATTATGATTCATCAAATTATATGAGCTGACAACGTGGTTAGATTATCAGGGTACATGCTTATATACACTTTCATCTGTCTTCTGAGCATTAACATCTGACACATAGAAAGAGAGATGAGACAGATCAGAGATGGTGAGATCCATGAGATGTATATTACACACAATGACACAGTGAGCTCTCCTATATCTCTGCTATTCTGCAACACACTAGAACTGCTGTGCCTTCCTGCTGTGCCTCTCCAGATAAAGAACTTATCTACCTGTAGCTTGTAGTTATCCTCATTCTGCTGCCGGTGAGGAAGTTAGTGTCTGTGTATCACAGCAGAAAGTCAGTGTGAGCTCCGTCCTGGACTGCAGGGGCAGGGCTAAAGTGCAGGGGGAGGGGCTAGAGTGCAAGGAGCAGAGAAAGAGAAACTTAGTTCCACTGCTGTCACACAGAAAACTGTAAACTATACTGCTGAGGGAGCAGAGGTGGAGGGTAAGACAGGCATTTGTCCGTGAGGATTATATTAATGTTTGAGAGGCTCTTCTGGTTCTTATCCAGTGAAAGCGGTGATGTATGTATATGTATTACGAGCGGTTGAAATATTTATACATATATACGCAGTTGCCATTCAGGATTGAGTTTGGTCTGGTTTTGGAAAAATAGTGATCATTATGTATGAATCCCACAATGATTCCAATACAAGCTACAGCTCGCCCCATCAAAACACAGTTCTATTGATTGTTATGCCCCTCATAACATACATGAGATAAACAGATGATTCATTTATAATGTGTTTTCATTTTTTCAAAAAAGTGTTGAAAAAGTTTTCCAAAAGTTGTAAAATAAAGCTATGGTATATAAATTTGGTTTAAACATAACAGTATAAATACGTAGCATACAATAAAAAATAATACTGCAGAACTACTTTTTCTACACCCCCCCATGTACACATGTATTGGTAATAGAGATGAGCGAACATGCTCGTCCGAGCTTGATGCTCGTTCGAGCATTAAGGTACTCGAGACGGCTCGTTGCTCGGACGAGTATTTCCCCTGCTCGAGATCGAGCATTTAATTAAAAAAACACAGTGAAGAATAGAGATGAGCGAGCACTAAAATGCTCGAGTGCTCGTTATTCGAGACGAACTTTTCCAGATGCTCGAGTGCTCGTCTCGAATAACGAGCCCCATTGAAGTCAATGGGAGACTCGAGCATTTTTCAAAGGGACCAAGGTTCGGGAATAAAATGTGTTAATTAATTGAAAAAGAATGTCTTCTGATAAGTTATCAGATGTATGCAAACATCTGCAATCTATTCTTCACTGTTCCGCGCGTATATTATCTCCCGACAAGTTAGCAGATGTGAAGAACAGTGAAGAATAGAATAAAAACAGTGACCACATTTAAGTGAAAAACACAGTGAAGAATAGATTGCAGATGTTCTGCACATCTGCTTACTTGTCGGGAGATACGCTGTCCCGGGATCCGCTGCTCTTCTTCCACTGAAGTCTCCCCGATGTCTCCGTGCCCCTATGTCTCCGTGCCCATATGTCTCCGTGCCCATATGTCTCCGTGCCCATATGTCTCCGTGCCCATATGTCTCCGTGCCCCGATGTCTCCGTGCCCATATGTCTCCGTGCCCCGATGTCTCCGTGCCCATATGTCTCCGTGCCCCGATGTCTCCGTGCCCATATGTCTCCGTGCCCCGATGTCTCCGTGCCCATATGTCTCCGTGCCCATATGTCTCCGTGCCCCGATGTCTCCGTGCCCATATGTCTCCGTGCCCATATGTCTCCGTGCCCATATGTCTCCGTGCCCATATGTCTCCGTGCCCATATGTCTCCGTGCCCCGATGTCTCCGTGCCCATATGTCTCCGTGCCCCGATGTCTCCGTGCCCATATGTCTCCGTGCCGCTCCCCGATGTCTCCGTGCCGCTGCCCGATGTCTCCGTGCCGCTGCCCGATGTCTCTGTGCTGCTCCCCGGTGTCTCTGTGCTGCTCCCCGGTGTCTCTGTGCTGCTCCCTTGTGTCTCCGTCCTGCTCACCGTGTTCTGCAATGTCTTCTTCACACATATATATTGTTCTTCACATACTATTTTGTTCGCACAGTTCCGCGCGTATCTTCCGACAAGTAAGCAGATGTGCCGAACATCTGTAATCTATTCTTCACTGTGTTCTTCACTGTGTTTTTCACTTAAATGATCCTGTGTTCACTGTGTTCACTGTTTTTATTCTATTCTTCATTGTTCTTCACTGTGTTTTTTTAATTAAATGCTCGATCTCGAGCAGGGGAAATACTCGTCCGAGCAACGAGCCGTCTCGAGTACCTTAATGCTCGAACGAGCATCAAGCTCGGACGAGCATGTTCGCTCATCTCTAGTGAAGAACAATGAAGAATAGAATAAAAACAGTGAACACAGTGAACACAGGATCATTTAAGTGAAAAACACAGTGAAGAACACAGTGAAGAATAGATTACAGATGTGCGGCACATCTGCTTACTTGTCGGAAGATACGCGCGGAACGGTGCGAACAAAATAGTATGTGAAGAACAATATATATGTGTGAAGAAGACATTGCAGAACACGGTGAGCAGCACAGAGACACCGGGGAGCAGCACAGAGACATCGGGCAGCGGCACGGAGACATCGGGGAGCGGCACGGAGACATCGGGGCACGGAGACATCGGGGCACGGAGACATATGGGCACGGAGACATATGGGCACGGAGACATATGGGCACGGAGACATCGGGGCACGGAGACATATGGGCACGGAGACATATGGGCACGGAGACATCGGGGCACGGAGACATCGGGGCACGGAGACATATGGGCACGGAGACATCGGGGCACGGAGACATATGGGCACGGAGACATATGGGCACGGAGACATATGGGCACGGAGACATCGGGGCACGGAGACATATGGGCACGGAGACATCGGGGCACGGAGACATATGGGCACGGAGACATCGGGGCACGGAGACATCGGGGCACGGAGACATAGGGGCACGGAGACATATGGGCACGGAGACATCGGGGCACGGAGACATATGGGCACGGAGACATATGGGCACGGAGACATATGGGCACGGAGACATCGGGGCACGGAGACATCGGGGCACGGAGACATCGGGGCACGGAGACATCGGGGCACGGAGACATATGGGCACGGAGACATCGGGGCACGGAGACATATGGGCACGGAGACATATGGGCACGGAGACATCGGGGCACGGAGACATATGGGCACGGAGACATATGGGCACGGAGACATAGGGGCACGGAGACATCGGGGCACGGAAACATCGGGGAGACTTCAGTGGAAGAAGAGCAGCGGATCCCGGGACAGCGTATCTCCCGACAAGTAAGCAGATGTGCAGAACATCTGCAATCTATTCTTCACTGTGTTTTTCACTTAAATGATCATGTGGTCACTGTTTTTATTCTATTCTTCACTGTCCTTCACATCTGTTAACTTGTCGGGAGATAATATACGCGCGGAACAGTGAAGAATAGATTGCAGATGTTTGCATACATCTGCTAACTTATCAGAAGACATTCTTTTTCAATTAATTAACACATTTTATTCCCGAACCATGGTCCCTTTGAAAAATGCTCGAGTCTCCCATTGACTTCAATGGGGCTCGTTATTCGAGACGAGCACTCGAGCATCTGGAAAAGTTCGTCTCGAATAACGAGCACTCGAGCATTTTAGTGCTCGCTCATCTCTAGTTGTTACCAATTAGAGATGAGCGAGCACTAAAATGCTCGAGTGCTCGTTATTCGAGACGAACTTTTCCAGATGCTCGAGTGCTCGTCTCGAATAACGAGCCCCATTGAAGTCAATGGGAGACTCGAGCATTTTTCAAAGGGACCATGGTTCGGGAATAAAATGTGTTAATTAATTGAAAAAGAATGTCTTCTGATAAGTTAGCAGATGTATGCAAACATCTGCAATCTATTCTTCACTGTTCCGCGCGTATATTATCTCCCGACAAGTTAACAGATGTGAAGAACAGTGAAGAATAGAATAAAAACAGTGACCACATGATCATTTAAGTGAAAAACACAGTGAAGAATAGATTGCAGATGTTCTGCACATCTGCTTACTTGTCGGGAGATACGCTGTCCCGGGATCCGCTGCTCTTCTTCCACTGAAGTCTCCCCGATGTCTCCGTGCCCCGATGTCTCCGTGCCCCTATGTCTCCGTGCCCATATGTCTCTGTGCCCATATGTCTCCGTGCCCCGATGTCTCCGTGCCCATATGTCTCCGTGCCCATATGTCTCCGTGCCCATATGTCTCCGTGCCCCGATGTCTCCGTGCCCATATGTCTCCGTGCCCCGATGTCTCCGTGCCCCGATGTCTCCGTGCCCCGATGTCTCCGTGCCCCGATGTCTCCGTGCCCATATGTCTCCGTGCCCATATGTCTCCGTGCCCATATGTCTCCGTGCCCCGATGTCTCCGTGCCCATATGTCTCCGTGCCCCTATGTCTCCGTGCCCCGATGTCTCCGTGCCCCGATGTCTCCGTGCCCATATGTCTCCGTGCCCCGATGTCTCCGTGCCCATATGTCTCCGTGCCCCGATGTCTCCGTGCCCATATGTCTCCGTGCCCATATGTCTCCGTGCCCATATGTCTCCGTGCCCCGATGTCTCCGTGCCCATATGTCTCCGTGCCCCGATGTCTCCGTGCCCCGATGTCTCCGTGCCCCGATGTCTCCGTGCCCCGATGTCTCCGTGCCCATATGTCTCCGTGCCCATATGTCTCCGTGCCCATATGTCTCCGTGCCCCGATGTCTCCGTGCCCCGATGTCTCCGTGCCGCTCCCCGATGTCTCCGTGCCGCTGCCCGATGTCTCTGTGCTGCTCCCCGGTGTCTCTGTGCTGCTCACCGTGTTCTGCAATGTCTTCTTCACACATATATATTGTTCTTCACATACTATTTTGTTCGCACCGTTCCGCGCGTATCTTCCGACAAGTAAGCAGATGTGCCGCACATCTGTAATCTATTCTTCACTGTGTTCTTCACTGTGTTTTTCACTTAAATGATCCTGTGTTCACTGTGTTCACTGTTTTTATTCTATTCTTCATTGTTCTTCACTGTGTTTTTTTAATTAAATGCTCGATCTCGAGCAGGGGAAATACTCGTCCGAGCAACGAGCCGTCTCGAGTACCTTAATGCTCGAACGAGCATCAAGCTCGGACGAGCATGTTCGCTCATCTCTAGTAACAACAAAAAATATCAAACAAATCCTATGGTAATTATCCTGCAGTACGTCATACCTTTCCCCCATCCCCCTTCTTCTTGCAATTGAAAATGGGCGAAGGGTGTAACTATCAATTCAGTCATTAAACCATTAACACCGTGTACTGTAAAGTGTACACTGTCCACCCACATCCGAGAGCCATGTTACATTCACTGCCCGTTCTATCAATATTTAAAAAGTTTTAAAAATCAATGTGTTTGCCTCATTCTTTCAAGGTTTCAGGTGAAAACAAACTGCCCTTTGAAACAAACTATAACATTGGTATTACAAAAGCACTTTTAGCCTCAGTTGATAAAATTAGTTATGAAAAAAAGAAGTTAAACCCTATTTAGATTCTATGGTTTGGTTTTACGTACAAGGATTTTGTGGCAATATTGCAGAAATGTACCGTAATCATCTTTTATTGTTGTGGTTCACCTTCCTCTTACAATTCTTATTTGCATTTTAAGACCTGTCATAAAGCTTCTTCCAGATGCCTTGACCACATTGGGGGGGAATCAGACATGGACTCAGTAGGGGGAATTCGGGCGTTTAGAACGGCAGTCTTAAAATTTCCCCTCCCAGTGGACCTGCTCGGATATTGACTAAGAGGTTGCGGTAAATATGGGCACATGCTCTTGTTTGTTGCTATAGTCTATAGTGAGACTATAGTAAATTTAACAGGTTAGGCATTCATGCCCTGGCCTGCCCACCACCCGGACCCTCACACACCCATAGTGGCGTGCGTGTCAGAGAAACTCCGAAATAAGCTGGGAGAGAAAACTGTCGGAGAAGCCATAATGAAGCTCCCTCAGTGTGTAGTCTGTTTTTATTTTTTTTAAAAACATTTTATTTGGTTTTGCAATAATGTAGTGTGTTTAAACTGCAAATGTAGCTTTTCATAACTGCAAGACAAGCACATCCTGCACATAGGATCAAAGGAAGGCTCATTAGTATGCAAAGGGTGATATATTCTGTCGGGAAACTGCAAACAAAGGTAAATCATAGTTAGGAGCACACCCTACCAGGTTAGTCCTATCATCCTTTTGAATTTTAAATAGTTAAGCCTCCAGGAACCTCACTAAATCACATAAAAATTCCAATTATGGACATAAACCTTTCATTTCTGGCATGGGATGAGAGGTTACAGGGAACCCAGTTGATTGAAGGCAATTGTATAACAATAACATTTTCCTGTCAAAAGTTATGTAAGAGATTGCCAAAATCATTTATATTTGCCAAATGACGGACTAATGAGAAAGAGAAAATTGTAAGTCAATTAATTTCAACAAAGGCAAAAGTTTACATACTATGATTACTATGCCTCTAAACTGTTTGGGACAGCCCATATGATGATGACATGTCTTTGGTAGATTCTGATCCACCTGTGGATGAGTTTGAAGGAAAACCTGAAACACGATGCTTCTTTGTGTAAAGATCTTCATGCAAAGATCTAAAGAAATCAAGCATATCAGGAAGAGAATTGTGGCCTTGCACAACTCTGGTTCATCCTTGGTGCAGTTTCCATTAATCTGAAGGTGCCTCATTCATCTGCACAAACAATTATACATAAGTACAAACAATATTGGAATGTGTAGCCATTATACATCTTAGGAAGCAGAGAGGTTCTGAGTCCCAGAGATTAAAGTGCTTTGGTCTGAAATGTGCATATCAATTTTGGAAAAAAAGTAAAAGACCTTGTGAAGATCCTGGCCAAGGCTGGTAACAGTGTGTCATTAGCCACAGTGAAATGAGTCCTGTATCAAAATAAACTTGAAAGCCACTCTTCATGGAAGAAGCCCTAACTTCAAAAGAAACATAAAAATCTTATTCATGTTTTCAAATACACACAACAACAAACACCTTCATTTTTGGAGACACGTTCTGTGGTCTACTGAAACTAAAATGTAAATGTTTGGCCATAAGGACCATGGTTACACTTGGAGGAAAAGGATAGAAGCTTGTAAACCTGAGGACACCATCCCAACTGTGAAACATGGGGGTAGCGGAATCAAGTTGTGGAGGGGCTGGAGCACTTCACAAAATAGACAGAATCATGGGGAAAGAACATTATGTGGCAATACTAAAGCAACATCTCAGGACATCATCCAGGAAGTTAAAGCCTGGGTTCAAATGGCTCTTACAAATGGACAATGACGAAGTTACTGCCAAACTGGGTACAAAGTGGCTTCATGATAACAAAGCCAATGGCTCACATTTATTAAAGTGTTTGCGCCAGTTTTCTATCTGACTTTGCACTAGAAAGAACATGCAGACTGCTTACACATGTATTTATGAAGTTTTGCGTCAGTATTGTGTCGCGGCTGCACTGTGTCCAACACAACAGAAAAAAACTTGCACCTGAAGGAGTGTGCTGGTGCTTCGTTGGAGTTTGCGCCACATTTATTACTGACGTGTGCCACAATTCTGTCTGCACCACAATTCTGCAGAATGAACAAAGCGCACCAAAAAACAATGGTGCCCACTTTCAGAGCAGTGCAGGGGGCACCAGATTAATGAAGATCACATAACACATTTCATGAATATGTCACACACTGCACACTTTACTGGCAAACTGCACGTAATGCAGTTTGCACTATTTTTGATAAATGTGGGCCAATAGTTTGGAGGGGCCATCAAAAAGCCCTCATCTCAATACTATTAAAATTTATGGGCAAAGCTGAAAAGGCAGGTGCAAGCCTGCAAACATGGCTCAGTTTTGTCAGGAGGAATGGGCTCAAATTCCTACCAACTCTTGTGGAAGGATATCTAAAATGTTTGACCCAAGTCATACAATTTAAGGGCAATTGTACCAAATATTGATGAACTGTATGTAAACTTTTTTATATTTGCAGAATGTAATAAAATGCCTAAAAAGTTCTCCCTCCTTCTTGCATTTGACAAATATTCATAATTTTGGTAATCCTAATTGACTTAAAACTGAAAAAGTTTATTCTGATTTCAGGTAAAATATTGAGAACAATATGTTTATGTGTCTTGTTATATAGTGTATGTAAACTTCTGGCTTCAACTGTGCATTACCAGTAGATCTTTACTCACAACATGAAATAAAGAAATGGAGATCTTATCATTGAATGTCACTTTATTTCACATTTATTACTGTTACTTCATACAAAGAAAAATTTCGGAATATGGAGTCATATCGTCACCATTAGATCTCATTGGTGCATCGGCCATTGACTGAACTTAAATTTGATAAATGTCTCAGATTTTTAATACAAAAGACATAAATCATATCACTTTGTGACATAATATTGTAAAATCATGTTTTTCCTAGCTGTTAATCTCATGCCACACAACTATCTGGCCATGTCCACCCAACAGAACAGGTCAAAGAATGACCAAAACGTCATCCTAAGAAGGATGAATGTATGAGCATTGTAACTACACCGGAGGACTACGTGCAGATAGCAACTTTCTAGTTTAAAAATTAATAAGAAGAAAACTCTGTAGTGAATTAAACTATGTCTTTGTCAATCATGTCTAATAAGAAATACTGAAGATATCAGATACAATGTAGTCAGTGTGGGTCCCGTCGATAAGGCCTTCTCCATTGAAATGCACAAACCAGCAGGGAATTTTATCGCCGTTCTTCAGGTCTTTTCGGTAGTCTCTTTGTACACCCCTAAAACAAGTAAGTAAAAATGAAGTCAACAATAATGTATTTATCTGGTTACTTCAAGTTATTCTTTGGGGATGATGAAGAAGACTGACTACACTCCACCGAGTTGAATTCAAGATCCTGAACTGAGTCTTCTCCAATGTTGTACTGAGGCATCCATAATGTAATAAGGACCTACAAGAGATTAACCTCTTAATCAGGTGGGATTTTATGTTGATAAATATCCCCTACCTTGTCACTGTCAGTAGTTTGTTCTTCACTTTCATGGTTGCATTCGGTTTTTCTGGGTCATCAGTTTTGTGAACATTAGTAATTTCATAATTGATTCCATGGAAAAATTGTCCTTGGAAAGTAAAACATAATAAAAAAAATTTAACCATTAAGTAAAACGCACAATATTAACATGTGAGTGCTAAAATAGTTCCAGCCATCTCTCCTTTGTTGAGACAGATGTAAATAGACCATCATTCTGGAGATATTGGTCTTCTAGGTGGAACCTACATGTATCAGATGCTTATGACAGATCACGTGGTATAAGATGGGAATAAATTACCCATCCTGTAAACACAAATATGACTTTGGTAAGTCATAAGTAAAATTATAGAAGAATTGAAAGAAAAATTGTCCTGGAAAAACCCATGTGGGCCAGGGAAAGCATAAGCTAAAAAAAAGTTAATGGTGCATATCTTGTTGCGGTCAATTTGCATTTCTGCCACTTGTTAAACATCACTGATAACTGATGCAGAAGGTTTAGTGGACACAGGACCAACTGTATTCAATCAGTGGCCTTGGCGGGCTCCAGGAACATAACTTGTATGTCACCATGACCTGCAGAACCCTCAGTATTAGCATAGTTTCTGCTACCTATTCGGCTAGGTCAAAAGTATTAACAGCCAGGGACCTGCTGCAATCCTTCAGTGGCCTCATCGGGAAATGGAGACGTAGTTACATCATCAGGCCTATTGAGTCCACTACTTGGTCGCCACAAGTCCTGTCACCATGACACTTATGTAAACTTTTTTTCTTACAGCTGCCCCAGTCCTGGAAAACTTTTTAAAGGGAACCTGACAGCAGAAATTGCTGCATTGAGACAGCTGAAACGTTGCATCTGCCCACTGGCGAAATAAAACACTGATTTGGAGATGGATCCTTTTGAAGCCTGCACCCACCACGAATCCTAATTCGTTTTTTCATTGTGCTGCTCCCCCCAACTTTTTTCCTTGTATCCATTTGAAATGAGATGTAAATTGGTTCCATAAATTCTTGGAGGTAGAGATTTTAGTGCTGAAGTTAAGCTCTCTTAGCCTCACAACATCCCTTTTTGACATCATTTACCAGTCTTCTGCAGAGAGTGAATATTATTAGTCAAGGAGAATTTGACTTCACTGCTAAACTCTCTGCCTCAGTGATTACATACAACCATTTACATCTCATGTCAAAGTTGATCTTCAAGATCTTAAATCCATTCTGGGCAATTTCTGCATACAGGTTCCCTTTAAGTGAGTGCACACAAACACAATGACAAATAATGAAGGTAAAAACACTATCTAATGCAGAAATAAGGTTTACCTAGCAGTCCATGGACTCCTTCAGAAAATGTATGATCATCCAGTGTATAAAAGCCTAAGAAGTCCCGGTGGAGAGGGTGACCTTTCCAAACTTCATGTAGAAGTATAACAAATGTTGCCCCGTCTCCAAATGAAAAGGTCACATTTTTTCTTTTGTTAACTAACAGATTAAACCTGGAAGAGTATAAGCACAAAATAATATGAACTATGAATATATCTATAGTATGCCAATCCTTTTAGTGGACCTTTTAACTTCGCTAAGAAGTTTTATGTTGATGGACACAACTTTCTTGACTTGCACCCATCAGTCAATCTATATAGTTCATATATTTATATATGTTCATTATATATATGTTCATTACAGTTCAAACAAATGGTAAAGCTTTATAGGTTCCTCACCCTTCCTTGTTTATGAAGCCTTTCTTCTGCCATGAGAAGGTTTTCTTGTTCTTATGATTCAAAACTGTAATTTTTTCTGTTGTCACTTCAATTCTTATCTTCATCTCTTTGTGTACAATCCCAAATCTTCCAAAATATGTTTCATTGGATATAACATTTTCAACTTTCTTGTTTCCAATAAGTTCGCCATTCACTGCAATACCTAAAGATGAAAATGCTGGCTAAGAAATGACTCTATGCAATAAGGGCCACAAATAGTGAGGCGCAGTGCAAGTATTTTGGCCATGAGCAGAACATTCTTTTTAGCAGCTAACTCACAACCCCATTACTTTCTATGGGCTCTTGCACACGGCAGGTACAAGTACCGCTGGTCCTATTTATTTTCTATTGACATCAGCACTGTGAGTGGTGCTCAAAGGCTAATGTCTGATGTACATGTGCATGAGGCCTAAAGCCGAATATACATTCTATATCCAAAACAATTTGAATTAAAAAGTATCCATAAAGAGACCTGTCACCTGTAAAAACGGCACTAAAGTAAGCAGCTCCTAGTACTACAACAGATGTAGCAGTGTTACAATGCTAGCGTTATCGGAAACCACCAATAAAGCTAGAAGACACTTCCGTGCTGTACAATAGGAACACCGGACTGCGCTTCCCACTCCATAGGCCGGTGGTGACTGCTGGGCTAGATGCGGCAGTCAGCGCCCCTAATACCGCCCCCTTATGAATACGCCGGACCGCTTTGAGTACTGTCTGGCGTTCCTATTCCAGAAAGCTCTCCTCTTCCAACACTGCTACATCTGTTGTAGCACTAGAAGCTGATTACTTTAACAAACAGCTCCTAGGGCCGTTTTTACAGGTGACAGGTCCTCTTTATGGGCAGATTCACATTGTCCTTGCTCAGTCTGGGATCATGGAAAATGAAAAGTGATGTGACACAGCGTCACCACACTGATGGGGACAGAACTTGATATACGTTCCTGCCCACAGATATGCCAACAGTGTAATCATTACACTGTCAGATATACAGGCAGTCCCCGGGTTACGTACAAGATAGGTTCCATAGGTTTGTTCTTAAGTTGAATTTGTATGTAAGTCAAAACTGTATATTTTATAATTGTAGTTCAAGACAAAAAATGTTTTTGCCCCGGTGACAATTGGAGTTTCAAATTTTTTTGCTGTAATGGGACCAAGGATTATTAATAAAGCTTCATTATAGACACTTTACAGCTGATCATTGAAGTCCGGGACTATAGTAATATCATCCAGAGACCAAACCAGAGGTCACAGTGGGCAGAGGGGTCTGTCTGTAACTAGGGGTCGTCTGTGAGTCGGGTGTCCTTAAGTAGGGGACCGCCTGTACTTCATATTGGGTAAGCCAGTTCCATCCAAAGTGTGGTCAGTCCATGAGAATGTATTGAAGAGACTTGACAATTCTTGATAGATGAATTTACATAGTATATTTTATTCAAGTGAGAAAGCAATCCACAAAAATGCAAAGTTTCGGTCTTAAAATATTAGACCTTTATCAGGCACGGATTGCAAGGTATAGTGAAGTATAGAGGGTGCATTTCTGTAACTGCTATGGCGCTGAGGGCACGTATAGAGTGGGTATACCTGTGATAGAAATCTGCTGCGAGAGAAAACTTGAAACCCATTCTTTTAAACGTTTTTTTTTAATTCATTATGGTATTTTTTAAATGTCATTAATGATCTGGAGGTCAGTTCCACCATTTTTTAGGTATAAGAAACAAGAAAACCATACTCTATGGGGCACATTTACTTACCCGGTCCGGAGGAGATCCCGAAAGTGCATTGGTGTTGGACAATGTGCCGCAGTTCAAGAAGATCGTGCACCCGATTTCCTGCATGTGTCGCTTCCCCACTCAGGTCCAACGGAGTTCACCATCTTCCTCCCTGTGCATGTAAGTGCTTGGCTTGCGACACAATTTTTAAGTAAAATCTGTCGGATCGTCCGATGGCTCGCCCCCCCAATTTGTGTTGCATGTAAGCCGGAGCGACTGCAGCAAAACTGATCGAGTGCGAAACAATCGCCTATTAAACACTTGTCCCAGCGGCGCAATCCCCAAAAAGTCGGAAAACCCAAATGGAAATGCGTCCGCGGGACTGTGAGGGACCACCATCAGGGCAGTGTATACTGCTCTAAGGGGTCCTGATTCTTACATTAAAACAGAAGTTCTGTCCATAATCCTACAACTTTACATTCCTATTGACATTATAAAAAATATAGCGAAGGTTGTTCAAAAGCCGAGAAATGGCAGCTGGAGACCAACTGGGGAAGTTAAATAGTCAATGATTTATGTTAAAGACCCACTACAATTTTTTTCAGCCCAAAAAACATGCAATTAACCAAAACAAATGTTTTCCATAGCCTTTTACTATCCTATGTCAAATTTCTTACATACCTAGTTGTTTATCCTCAATAAGATTTAGGATCACCCCGGGCTCTTCCTGAATATTGAAGCACAGAGCATCATTCTTTTCTTCAACATTTATCACAAAATGAGGGTCCGAGTCCACTGTGAATAGAAATAATATCCAGAAGTGAGGGAATGAATATTTGGTTTTCATAGCCGATATTTTTTTGTCTCAGTTCAGATAACGAAATCTCCAACAGTAGGACAAAAAAAACAGACAACTTGGTGACAAACCCCCCACATTGACTATGGTAATATTATTGCACTGTAGAATAAGATCCCTTAGAAACCAAAGAGGTATCCATTTACCTTAAAATATACTTACCAAAATTTGAGGGATAAGGATAATGAGTCATGTAATCTGGAATAAAGAAAAAAATTATTATAAAATAATGAAAATGCTTTACAAAGGTCTGATTTGTCTGGAGCTTCAATTATAAAATATACAGTTCCGACTTACATACAAATTCTACTTAAGTACAAACCCAAGGAACCTATCTTGTATGTAACCCGGGGACTGCCTGTATAATATTTAAAAGGAAATGGACAGCACAAGTTTTGATCATGCAAAGCTTCAAACATTGTTAGGTTGCAGTGAGAGTTATTGAGCTATTAAATCAGTGGAAAAGATGGTGAAATCAGTGAAAGATTTCAAGATTGTAGCTGGACTTGGGTCAAAGAGAGGTGGAAGAGCTGAGTAGATTTTTTAATTGTGTCTTATCTACACGGAACATATTTTAGAGCAGAAGTGGCCAATCACATTGCATACATTGTACTGCAGGCAGCATGTAATAGAGCAGGAGATGAAGACTGTACATGTTGTATTATCTGCAGACTGCATGTTGTAGAGCAGGAGGAGAAGACTGTACATGGTGTATTATCTGCAGACTGCATGTTGTAGAGCAGGAGGAGAAGACTGTACATGGTGTATTATCTGCAGACTGCATGTTGTAGAGTAGGAGAAGCTGAAAAGACTGTGTATATTGTTCTATCGGAAGGCAGGGGGAGGTGAGCCGTTTGTACATAGTGTTCTTTCTGCAGGCAGCATGTTATAGAGCATGATAAGATAAGCAGATTGTACATTATGGGGGTCATTTACTAAGGGCCCGATTCGCGTTTTCCCGACGTGTTACCCGAATATTTCCGATTTGCGTCGATTTTCCCTGTATTGCCCCGGGATTTTGGCGCACGCGATCGGATTGTGGCGCATCGGCGCCGTCATGCACGCAACGGAAATCGGGGGGCGTGGCCGAGCGAAAACCCGATGGATTCGGAAAAACCGCCGCATTTAAAACAATAAAAGTGTCGCTTGGGACGCGTTTACCTTCACTTGGTCTGACCCGGTGAACTTGAGTGCGTTCAGATGCTTTTCAGCGCAGCAGAGCCATCTGGTGGACGTCGGAGGAACTACCTTGATGAATCCCGGCCGGACCCGAATCCACCGCAGAGAACGCGCCGCTGGATCGCGAATGGACCGGGTAAGTAAATCTGCCCCAATATCCTATGTGCAGGGGGCATGTAACAGAGCCGGAGGAGCTGACTGTGCGCGCGTGACGTCACCAGCTCTCTTTCTATTTAGGTGCACGCATGGTCGCGCACATGCTTCACATATAAAGATTACAAAAGTGTTTAAACCGCAATACATCGGTTTATGAGAATAATGAAGATAGGGTGAGCTGGTGCTCGGTATTTGAAGCTTAGAAGTACAATTTCAAGTGGTAGGTTTCCTTTAAGTATGGCTCAGACCTCTTAGTGAATATGGGCGCAAGCTTTGCCACTTCCAATCTTTAGACCAGATCAGAACTGCTGCTTTAGTTTTTTCAGGCGAAGACTATAATAAATATGACAGGCCAAGCATTCACGCCCCAGCCTGCCTACCGCTTGTCCTGGTCCCGGCCCAGTATCTGCCCCCACACGCCCATACTGGCGGGAGAGGGAGATTCATATGGTTTCCCTGCCAGAAAACTGGCGGGAGCCATAATGAATTCATATGTAGTTGTGTCTGAAAAAATTCTGCATAAATTGACATTTACAAATTTACAGTCTTTTATGCTGAGATGCAAAGGAGGTGGTCCTATCAGTGATACACAACCTTCTCCTTTATACATACAGAGATCAATAATAGCCCCACCTGTATCTCATAGGATACTAATTATAATCTGCTCTACTGCTTCTGCTCTATAACATGCTTCCTCAAGATAGAATACTATGTACAATCTGCTCAGATCCTCCTACTCTAACGTGGACACTTTGGACAATCTTCCCAGCTCCTCCTGTTCTATAACCTGCTGTCCACAACATAATGCATGTGTGATGTGTCCCTATGGACTTAGCAAAATGCATTCTGCAGTACATTTTAAAAATGCATGAGTCCATTTGTTATCCCCTTAACGCTGAAGCCACTTTTCACCTTCCTGACAGATTTTTCAAATCTGCCCTGTGTCACTATAAATGGTTGTAACTTCGGAACTCTTTAACATATCCAAGTGATTTTAAAATAGTTTTCTCGTGACACATTGTACTTCATGTTAGTTGAAAAATTTTGGTGGTTTGTGTTGCATTTATTTATAAGAAAATCTGATATTTAGTGAAAATTTGGAAAAATTCTTGATTTTCGAACTTCAAAATGTTCTACTTTTTCCATACATAGTCATAACCGCAAAAATACTTAATAACTAACATTCACCGAATGTCTTCTTTATGTGGACATGGTTTTTTATGCATACTCTTATCTTTGTAAGATGTTATGGGGCTTTGAACGTTAGGTGTGATTTTTCACATTTTCATAAAAAAGGCAAAATCCTGCTATTGAGGGACCTGCTCAGGTTTCAAATCACTTTGAGAGACCTAAATAAAAGTAAAACCCCATAAATTACCCCATTATAGAAACTACACCCCTCAATGTACGTAAAACAACTTTTATGAAGTTTGTTAACCCTTTAATTGTTTTACAGGGGTTAAAACAAAATGCAATTTTGAAAGTGACATTTTTTTGGCTAAATTAATGTGTTTTTCAAAAAATGTACAAATTTTCAGTGGATAAAATACCAAAACGCTCCACAAAATTTGATACCCAATCCCTCCCACGTATAACAATACCCCATATGTGGTGGTAACCTGCTGTATGGGCACACGCCAGGGCATCAAAGAGAAGCTACCCCGTTCAAAGCAGATTATGAATTGTCACTTTTTATTGGCTATACAATCTTTATTTTTTGGGCAATTTGGACATATAAGGGCTTATTTTTTGCGACATGAGATGCACTTTACAAATACTTCATTTTAGTGGGTCTGTAGCTTATTGATGAGATTTTATTAACTCTTGAATGTATGGGTGAAAAGAAAATTGTCAATTTTGGTTTCCTTTCTTTTTGTATTTTTTGGGGGTCGTACACCGTACACTAAAAATACTATAAAAGTTCCCTGGAACGCACTGGAATACACCGAGCCGGGCTGAGTGAAGGTAAGTGCAAGCTCCGCGACACATTTTTTTTAAAATGCAGCGGTTTTTCCGAATCCGTCGGGTTTTCGTTCGGCCACGCCCCCCGATTTCCGTTGCGTGCATGACGGCGCTGATGCGCCACAATCCGATCGCGTGCGCCAAAATCCCGGGGCAATTCAGGGGAAATCGGCGCAAATCGGAAATATTCGGGTAACACGTTGGGAAAATGCGAATCGGGCCCTTAGTAAATGACCCCTAGTGTGTTACACTGCCAGAAGGCAGAAGGCTCCTGGAAGCAGGATCGCGCAGCCCCGGGCACTGGCAGTCCCGGGGCTGCGATTGGAACAGCGGACCCCCCCGGTAAGCGCCGCAAGGGGGTCCGATTCACTTTAAATGCCCCTAACACGCCGCGGTCAGCGTGACCGCGGCGTGTTAGGGGTTAACACCCGCGATCGGAAAAAAAAATTTGTCTGGAGCTTCAATTATAAAATATACCTTTCAGACTTACATACAAATTCTACTTTAGTACAAGCCCAAGGAACCTATCTTGTATGTAACCCGGGTCTGCCTGTATAATATTTAAAAGGAAATGGACACTGCAAGTTTTGATCATGCAAAGCTTCAGACATTGTTAGGTTGCAGTGATAACGAGCTATTAAATCAGTGGAAAAGGGATTTATATTTCAAAATTGTAGCTGGACTTGGGTCATTAAGACGTGTTTAGTTGTGCGGTGAGATCTCTGCATTGAATTGGTTTTAGGAATAACTGCAGTTTTACTCAGAGCAGAAGGGAAGGGCTGTGAAAAGTGTACCACGACCAGCTACAATCCCTCCATATCAAATTACATTTAACAGTTCTGCTGCTAACAATATACACACACACCATTAAACAGATCATTTGTGACCTGGGAGCTTGAACTGTCTGCACTAAAAAGTTATTCATGGTGAATGAATTCAATTTTACTCAAGTTTACCTTTCAAGATATAGCAAAAGAAAATTTGCAAGAAATGCAAGACTAACAAGTAGATTTATAGAAGATTTAGCTTCAGGTTTCCTGCAGAGCTCACCATACTTCACATTCTAAAAATACATAGTAGTTAGCTGTTTGACCATTAAAATGTATTTTGTAAAGTCTTACTTGGTATATGTTGATTATAATAATAACCGTGCGCTAGTAAAAGAAACAATAGAAAAATTAAAGTGTGTTTTCTACGAAATAAGCAACACATGTAAAAACATTTAGCAATTCCCATCCAATAACATTGTGGTTGCCCCAGAACGAATGTTTGGCTTCTTAGGGTGCGCTCACACGTCGCGTTTAATGCATGTGTTTAAAAACGCATTGCAAAAGCTGAAGAAAGATTTGCCTAATTAAACAGCTGTTAACACTTGTATTTACAAAATGTAAATGTTAACACATATGATAATATTGTGTTAACAGACGCATGGGTTACATTTTGTAAACACAGGTGTTAACAGCTGTTTAATTAGGCAAATCTCCCTTCAGCTTTTGTTTTTAAACGCATGCGTTAAACGCAACGTGTGACTCCACCCTTAAGTTACAAGGCCTATATATTAAGAATGGTTGGTCAAATCAATCAACTCAATAGGTCACATGTATGTTTTTTAGCTGCCACTTTTTCAAGTTTCCTGAAGTTGCCCTGCTTAATCATTGCAATGTCTCTTAAAGGAAACCTACCTATTAAGGTAGATCTGGTGGTAGGTGCCTTCTAGGGGCTAATCCTTTAGTCACCTTTATCTTTTTTAATCTTTAATTTGGTAATATGTAAATTTGCTATTCCATGCCTCAGTAGCCTCCTTGAGCCTCATGTGCAGAACCCAGGCCGCTGGCTGCGTGGTCTCGGATCCAAAGCTGCTGCTTATGCGCAGAACGCCGGCTTCGTGGACAAGTGCACGCAGCTCCATGTAGGATCAAAGAGGCTACAGGGGCATGGAGTAACTGTGCCATGTAGCCTCATTTCCGGCTACTCCGCGCCCCAGTAGCCTCTTTAGAAACTTTACATATTACCACAATTAAAGATTAAAAAAAACTAAATGGGACTAAAGGATTAGCCCTTAAAAGGGCTATCCTTACATACATTAGTGGCACCTTCCACCGGATCTACCTTAATATCTAAATCTGTGGTGGTATGTTTCCTTTAAGTTTTTTCCCTTTGTGGTACATGTGATGAGTTGCCTGTTTAGTCTCACTTTTGCAACTTTTTGTGGTATGAGACTTTTTAGTTTCAAATACTAGCTGCGGAAGTAAGTCTGGGTCAAGCATGTTCTGTTTGGGGAATTATTAGGTGCAAGAACGGGAGAATTTCAGAGCCCAAAAGTCGCACAGGTTGAACAAACATCTGGGCTACCAAAATAAATTCGGCCACTGCACTAAATCCTTGATACTACAATATGGCCTTCAAATGGTAAGCCACACCTCTAATTACATTAGAAAATAAACGAAAGTTAAAGTTTCTTTAATAATTTCTTACTTGGAAATACTTGGTAATGATAATTCTGTGCTGTAAAATAATAGAACATGTAAGTGTTTTTAAAGAAATGAAGGAATATGTGAAAAAATATTTTTAGTAGTCCCTGGAATTAGCTGATCTTTAGGTTTTCTTAGCATATAAAGCTACAGGCATGAAACTATTGGAATGTACTTGAGATAAAGTAAGGGTCTCTATGCCCATAAATATCTGCAATGCTCCTCATTAGTTTTACCAACCTTCATCTGATAACAGTGGAAACAGTGGAATATGTTTTCAAGGATTGGACAAGGAAAAAAATGGCCTAGATTTACTAATAGTAATGCAAACCGCACTGCCCGGTGTGAATGTACACCGGAACGGCCCTCTCTGTGCACAGGATTGTGTTGTGGCGTTCACAGTGCAGTCACGACACAATACTGGAGCAAACTCTTCATAAATACATGTGAAACCAGTTTGCTCATGTATTTATGCGCAGTCTACACCAGGATTCTGGCCTAGATTGTTTCATGTCTCTCTTTGCTACCTTGAAAGGCAGCCCCCTTAACCAAGCATGACTTTTAATGAGCTTAATGACATGAAGTGGGATTAAAGCCAAACCAGTATATCTGTTCCATAAAGAACAGATTCACAACTGTAGATAGCACCTTTTCGATGTGGTTGCTCCTCTTCAGTACAGTGTAGGGAACTGGTTTGGCTTAGTGATAAGCTATTGATTAGGGCCAAGAAGTAAGAGCTTTCCTTACAGAGACTCTACCAAGTAAGGCCGCCTTGTAGGCATTGTTCTTCCACTAGGAGATTCTGGAAAATATGCAAATATATGTTTTCCAGGATGGGACAAGGAAATTAATGCCTCTTTTTGCTTCCGTGAAAGGCTGTCCCCTTAACATTAAGCATTTTAAGAAGCCTAATGACTACACTGTGCTGATGAGATGCAACAACAGTGAAAAAGTCCAGTTTACAGTTGGGAATCTGTTCCTTCTGTAATAGATATTGTGGTTTTGGCTTCAATCCCACTTCATTTCATTGGGCCTCCTGAAAGTCATGCTTGATGTTAAGAGGGCTGAGTTTCAAAATATCAATAGCAATATCAATAGCAATAAGTCTCAACTGGCAAAGTCTCTGCAAGGAGAACTCTTACTTCCTGGCCATAGTCAAAAGCCTCTCACTCTGACAAACCAGTTCCCTACACTGTATTGAACAGATGCAACCATGTTGAAACAGTGCAGTCTACCATCTAGATGTTAAAGGGGCTAGCTTTCAAAGTAGCAAAAAGAGGCAATGTTTTCCTTGTCCCATCCTGGAAAATGTATTTGTGTATTTCCCAGAATCCCCTAGTGGAGCATCAATGGCTATAAGTCTCCCCACTCCTACAAAGAGGCCTTAATTGGCGAAGTCTATGTAACAAGAAATCTTACTCTCTGATAAAAGACAGTGCTATTAAACCTGGAGGGTCAAATGCCATCATTACAGGAAGACAACGGATGACATGTGCGTGTCATTACCCCTTAGGGATTCTTCAAGATCTGTCGGGGAAGCAAAACCTCAATGGACCTCTCCTTGTCCTGCAAGTTGCTTTGATTCCAAGAAAATATGTCTGGAGTAAAGGATGCCACTCGTTGATCTCTACACCATTGCTGGATTGACTATTCACATGGGTGTGTACCAAGGGCCCGTGCCAACTGCCTGAGCCACAAATTATAGAACCCTATTTCTGCCTGTGTTTGGGGCTGGAAATCTTTTTCTATTGTCATCATTGTGTGATCGATGACATTTGGCCGCAAACAATGGACCGGGTTTGTGTGCACGTAGGCTAAGCCTTCCTGCACTGAGCCATTGTTTTTCGATATGCACTACCTTTTTTTTTAATTGATGGCACAATGACACATTTCAATGGATCAATGCACATAAATATGTTTTTCAGGTATCAGTGTGGAGGCTGTTAGAAAAAGTCAGAGAAGGTCCTGTCCCTGTTCAATGGGTGAATGGGCTGCAAACCCTCATGTGACCTAACCTTTTTTCTTGCAGATCCCCAAAACATGGCCAACCTAAAGTGTATGATGAAATACAGACTCAAAAACGCATCCCGAAGAAGATGTTAGTGTGCATTTAGCCTACAGTAAATTAGGACAATTAATATAGGATAGTGAAACTCTCCATGACAATAAAACAGATAATCGAGATTAGAGGACAGTAATATACAAAAAAATATATATATGCATAAAATCTGAACTGTGTTACATTTTGTTAGCAATAACTTACTTGGAGCTGGCATCAGATAGGACTGCGCTGTTAAGTGAAAATTGAGATATATTAATGGCTGAAAGAGAATATATTACTATTTTAAAAAAAATTTCTGAATGTAAATTTTTTAATTCTATATTATGTCCGTGATTACAAGGTTGTCATTTTGCTTCAGTTTCTCCTCTACTAACAGAATTTAGTGATATTGTTTATAGCAGTATTGTTAGCAGCGACGATTAATGTGACCCAGTGTTTCTCTATATGTGATGGGCATTGTTATCGGTAGGCCATCCACATGTGTCTTTTTAACTTTTTGAATATTTGTCTTTGTATTCTTCTGTATGTATGCTCGTTGCATGGCAACTGCATACTATATAGCGCCTGTGTTGATTCTATCAGTCGGCATCCGATCATGTGACTTACTGGCCTCGGAGGAAAACACCATCCTCTTTTTCTCCCGATCGTGTGACTTCTCACTTGACAGGACTACTTCCTGTTGCATTGTTTTGCACGCCGGGTTTGCGAACCATGTTTTGGTGCTGCAGGTATGTTTTGGACCAATTATTTTACTTATTTTTTGGGGCGGGAGTCTCACTCTGGGTATTTAACCCTTTCAGGACCTGGCCCTTTTTTGTTTTTTCATTTTCATTTTTTACTCCCCATGATCAAAAATCCATAATAGAGATGAGCGAACATACTCGTCCGAGCTTGATGCTCGTTCGAGCATTAGCGTACTCGAAACTGCTCGTTGCTCGGACGAATACTTCGCCCGCTCGAGAAAATGGCAGCTCCCGCCGTTTTGCTTTTTGGCGGCCAGAAACAGAGCCAATCACAAGCCAGGAGACTCTGCACTCCACCCAGCATGACGTGGTACCCTTACACGTCGATAGCAGTGGTTGGCTGGCCAGATCAGGTGACCCTGGGATAGACTAGCCACTGCCCGCGCTGCTCGGATCATTCTGTGTCTGGATGCCGCTAGGGAGAGAGCTGCTGCTGGTCAGGGTTAGCGTTAGTGTGCAGGTAGATTACTGTTAGGCAGGAGTGATTCTCCAAGAACCCAACAGCCCTTCTTAGGGCTACAATAACGTTATACTTTTTTTTTTTTTGTTTGCTTGTGGCTGGGCTTGCTGGCACTAGTAGTGCAGCTAGTACCATATTGTGAGGAATTTGCAGGGGGACTTGCTACCGTTGTGTTTAGCTCTTAGTGACGCACATATCCATCGCAAAGACCGAAGTGGGAAAATTTATTAGGGGTTGGATTTCAATTAGGCACAGTCTGCCATTTCCTTTTTATTTTACGTTTATTTTTTCATAACTCAGCGTCATCTCATCAGTGTGCTTTCATACTTGGCTAGAAAATAGCCAAAGGAGAATCCAAACGGCTTACTTACGCCTACAATAGAGTTATATATATTTTATTTCTGGTTGATCTGCTGGTGGCTGTCCTTGCTGCAGTGCATATACTAGCCAATTGTGAGGAATTTGGAGTGAGACTTGCGACCGCTGTGTTTAGCGCTTAGTGACGCACATATCCATCGCAAAGACCGAAGTGGGATAATTTATTAGGGGTTGGATTTCAATTAGGCACAGTCTGCCATTTCCTTTTTATTTTACGTTTATTTTTTCATAACTCAGCGTCATCTCATCAGTGTGCTTTCATACTTGGCTAGAAAATAGCCAAAGGAGAATCCAAACGGCTTACTTACGCCTACAATAGCGTTATATATATTTTATTTCTGGTTGATCTGCTGGTGGCTGTCCTTGCTGCAGTGCATATACTAGCCAATTGTGAGGAATTTGGAGTGAGACTTGCGACCGCTGTGTTTAGCGCTTAGTGACGCACATATCCATCGCAAAGACCGAAGTGGGATAATTTATTAGGGGTTGGATTTCAATTAGGCACAGTCTGCCATTTCCTTTTTATTTTACGTTTATTTTTTCATAACTCAGCGTCATCTCATCTGGCATAGCAGTGTGCTTTCATAGTTGGCTAGAAAATAGCCATAGCAATAGGATAGCATCGTTTGGTTTTAAAAACTAAAAAACACAAAAAAAAAAAAAAACACAAAAAAAAGCAAAAAAAAAATTAAAGTTATAACTTTCATTTTCAAAATGTTTAACCCGAGGGCTAGGGGTAGAGGACGAGGGCGGGGACGTGGGCGTCCAACTACTGCAGGGGTCAGAGGCCGTGGTCCTGGCCGGGGTGAGACACCACCTGCTGATGAGGGAGCAGGGGAACGCCGCAGAGCTACACTCCCTAGGTTCATGTCTGAAGTTACTGGGACTCGTGGTAGAGCACTGTTGAGGCCAGAACAGTGCGAACAGGTGATGTCGTGGATTGCCGACAATGCTTCAAGCAATTTGTCCACCAGTCAGTCTTCCACGCAGTCCACCCATGTCACCGAAATCGGCACTCCTCCAGCTCCTGCACCTCAGCCTCCTCCCCCCCAGTCTGCCCCCTCCCAGGAAAATTTGGCATTTGAACCGGCATACTCTGAGGAACTGTTTTCTGGACCCTTCCCACAGTCACAAACCACTTGTCCGGTTGCTGCTGAGCAATTTTCCGATGCCCAGGTTTTCCACCAGTCGCAGTCTGTGGGTGATGATGACCTTCTTGACGTAGTGGCAGAAGTGTGTAAAGAGGTGTCCGACGATGAGGAGACGAGGTTGTCAGACAGTGGTGAAGTTGTTGTCAGGGCAGGAAGTCCGAGGGGGGAGCAGACTGAGGGATCGGAGGATGATGAGGTGACAGACCCAAGCTGGGTTGAGAGGCCGGGTGAACACAGTGCTTCTGAGACGGAGGAGAGTCCTATAGCAGAACAGGTTGGAAGAGGCAGTGGTGGGGCCAGACGGAGAGGCAGGGCCAGAGCAGGTGCATCAGCGCCAAATGTGTCACGTAGTGAAGCTCCCGCGGCGAGGGCTAGATTTTCAGAAGTCTGGAGGTTCTTTAAGGAAACACCGGATGACCGACGGACTGTGGTGTGCAACCTTTGCCAAACCAGGATCAGCAGGGGTTCCACCACTACTAGCTTAACTACCACCAGTATGCGCAGGCATATGAATGCTAAACACCCGAATCAGTGGCACCAAGCCCGTTCACCTCCGACCGTGCACACCACTGCTCCTTCCCCTGTGTCAGCTGATAGTCAGCCCCCTGCCCAGGACCCTGGCACAAAAACCCCATCGTTGCCTCCACGATCCTCCACAGCATCCACCAGCGTTCAGCTCTCCATACCCCAGACGCTGGAGCGGAAAAGAAAATATAGTGCAACCCACCCGCACGCCCAAGCCCTTAATGTCCACATCTCCAGATTGCTTAGCCTGGAGATGCTGCCCTATAGGCTAGTAGAGACCGAGGCCTTTCGCAACCTCATGGCGGCGGCCGCCCCTCGGTATTCGGTCCCCAGCCGCCACTACTTTTCCCGATGTGCCGTCCCAGCCCTGCACCAGCACGTGTCAGACAACATCATCCGTGCCCTGACCAACGCCGTTTCTGACAAGGTCCACCTGACCACGGACACGTGGACGAGTGCTGCCGGGCAGGGCCACTATATATCGCTGACGGCACATTGGGTTAACTTGGTGGAGGCTGGGACCGAGTCTGACCCTGGGGCTGGTCATTTACTGCCGACGCCGAGGATTGCGGGGCCTACCTCGGTCCAGGTCTCAAAGGCCTACTATGCCTCCTCCTCCTCCCACCCCTCCTCCACCTCCTCCTCTGAACTACCATCCGTGGGCATGGCGCCATCAGTCGCTAGCTCTAGGCACAGCAGCAGTGCCGTCGCTAAGCGACAGCAGGCGGTGCTCAAACTGCTGAGCCTAGGCGATAAAAGGCACACCGCCCAAGAACTATTACAGGGCATCACGGCGCAGACTGATCTGTGGCTGGCACCGCTGAACCTGAAGCCAGGCATGGTTGTGTGTGACAACGGCCGTAACCTGGTGGCGGCTCTGCAACTCGGCAGACTGACACATGTGCCATGCCTGGCCCATGTGTTAAATCTGATAGTTCAGCGTTTCCTCAAGACATACCCCAATCTGTCAGATTTGCTCACGAAGGTGCGCCGCATCTGTGCGCATTTCAGGAAGTCCAGCACAGATGCTGCCACTCTCAGGGCAGCGCAGCGCCGCCTCCAACTGCCCGCTCACCGACTGTTGTGCGATGTGCCCACGAGGTGGAATTCAACATTAACCATGTTATCCAGAGTTTACCAGCAGCGCAGAGCGATTGTAGACTGCCAGATGTCAACTTCCACCAGAACTGGTAGTCAGGTCAGTCAGCTTCCTCAAGTCTACAATGAGGAGTGGACGTGGATGTCTGATATCTGTCAGGTGCTGAGTAACTTTGAGGAGTCAACACAGATGGTCAGTGGTGATGCCGCCATCATCAGCCTCACCATCCCGCTGCTTGGCCTGTTGAAAAACTCTCTGGTCAGCATGAAGTCGGAAGCTTTGCGCTCGTCACAAGAGACGGGGGAAGAAGATTCCCTTGTTGATAGCCAAAGCACCCTTAGGTCTGTTTCTCAGCACATATCGGAGGAGGTGGAGGAGGATGAGGAGGAAGAGGAGGAGAATGTTGGCGAGACACAAGAGGGGACCATTGTTCAGTCCTTCACTGTTCAGCGTGTATGGGCAGAAGAAGAGGAGTTGGAGGAGTTGGAGGAGGAGGAAATGGACAGTCAGGCCAGTGAGGGGAGTGAATTATTGCGCGTTGGGACTCTGGCGCATATGGCAGATTTCATGCTAGGCTGCCTATCCCGTGACCCTCGCGTTCAAAGAATTTATTCCAGCACCGATTACTGGGTATTCACTCTCCAGGACCCACGGTACAAGCAAAATCTTTCCACTCTCATCCCTGGAGAGGAAAGGAGTGTGAGAATGCATGAATACCAGCAGGCCCTGGTGCACAAGCTGAAACAGTATTTCCCTTCTGACAGCGCTAGCGGCAGAGTGCGTAGTTCTGCGGGACAAGTAGCGAGGGAGAGTAGGCGAGCAGGTAGCTTGTCCAGCACTGGCAAGGGTACGCTTTACAAGGCTTTTGCCAGCTTTATGTCACCCCAGCAAGACACTGTCACCTGTCCCCAGTCTCGGCAGAGTAGGGCTGATCTTTACAGAAAGATGGTGAGGGAGTACGTAGCTGACCATACCATCGTCCTAAATGATCACACAGCTCCCTACAACTACTGGGTTTCAAAGCTGGATATGTGGCACGAACTGGCACTGTACGCCTTGGAGGTTCTTGCCTGCCCTGCCGCTAGCGTCTTGTCCGAGCGGGTTTTCAGTGCAGCTGGTGGCATCATCACCGATAAGCGTACACACCTGTCGACTGACAGCGCCGACAGGCTGACGCTTATTAAGATGAATAAAGCCTGGATTTCTCATAATTTCCAATCTCCACTAGGTGAAGGAAGCTCAATCTGAATAATTTATGCACTCCTCCTCCTCCTCATTTTCCTCCTTCTCCTCCTCTTTGTACACTAAAGCAGAGGAAACTGGCTATTTTTTGACAGGGCCCACTGGCTCTAGCTATAGTACTTTATGCATTTAATTTTTCTGGAGGGCCACCTACCCGGTCCTCTGTTTTAAACAATTTTTGGGAGTGCCACATACAGGCACTCAATCTATTCAATTTTTCTGGAGGGCCACCTACCTGCTCCTCTGGTTTGAAAACTTTTTTGGACTGCCACATACAGGCACTCAATCTATTTCATTTTTCTGGAGGGCCACCTACCTGCTCCTCTGGTTTGAAAACTTTTTTGGACTGCCACATACAGGCACTCAATCTATTTCATTTTTCTGGAGGGCCACCTACCTGCTCCTCTGGTTTGAAAACTTTTTTGGACTGCCACATACAGGCACTCAATCTATTCCATTTTTCTGGAGGGCCACCTACCTGCTCCTCTGGTTTGAAAACTTTTTTGGACTGCCACATACAGGCACTCAATCTATTTCATTTTTCTGGAGGGCCACCTACCTGCTCCTCTGGTTTGAAAACTTTTTTGTACTGCCACATACAGGCACTATCCAAATTAAATTGTCTCCATAGCAGCCTCCACACGTTGTCTCCATTGCTACCTCCAAAAGTCGTCCATATAGCTGCCTCCATACATCGTCCCCTTATCAAACGAGGTGTGTCAGGCACAAATTTGGGTTGTTTTCATGGATTCCACATCAAAGTTGTTAACTTTGTCGCCACCCTGCTGTGTAATCCACAAAATATACTGGCAAACTTTTATCATGTACCGATATTATTTGAGCGCTTCTTGCTCACCTCCTTTGGTTCCTCTCCGCCACCCATTGGTTTGAAGCCTGAGTCCATTTAGGGTATGTCGCCATGACACTCTCTAGCCTGCTGTCGCTGCCTCTGCATGCCGTCCCCTATAGTGTCAGGGTCAATTATTGGATATTTTAGATGCTATCTAGCTTCATTCTGTCACTCTGTCATGGCCATGCTGTTGCCCATAATTTTGGCATAATGGTGCGATTAAGCAGCCTCAGAGGCATCCATGCATGCTGCCCCTGCTGTTTCCTGTCCATTTCCGTGGTGTTTCCATCCTTTTCTGAGGTTCCCAGGTGTTTGGCCAAGCTTCCCTGTGCAGAGCGTTGGTCCCCTTGAAAAATGCTCAAGTCTCCCATTGACTTCAATGGGGTTCGTTATTCGCTAAGCGACAGCAGGCGGTGCTCAAACTGCTGAGCCTAGGCGATAAAAGGCACACCGCCCAAGAACTATTACAGGGCATCACGGCGCAGACTGATCTGTGGCTGGCACCGCTGAACCTGAAGCCAGGCATGGTTGTGTGTGACAACGGCCGTAACCTGGTGGCGGCTCTGCAACTCGGCAGACTGACACATGTGCCATGCCTGGCCCATGTGTTAAATCTGATAGTTCAGCGTTTCCTCAAGACATACCCCAATCTGTCAGATTTGCTCACGAAGGTGCGCCGCATCTGTGCGCATTTCAGGAAGTCCAGCACAGATGCTGCCACTCTCAGGGCAGCGCAGCGCCGCCTCCAACTGCCCGCTCACCGACTGTTGTGCGATGTGCCCACGAGGTGGAATTCAACATTAACCATGTTATCCAGAGTTTACCAGCAGCGCAGAGCGATTGTAGACTGCCAGATGTCAACTTCCACCAGAACTGGTAGTCAGGTCAGTCAGCTTCCTCAAGTCTACAATGAGGAGTGGACGTGGATGTCTGATATCTGTCAGGTGCTGAGTAACTTTGAGGAGTCAACACAGATGGTCAGTGGTGATGCCGCCATCATCAGCCTCACCATCCCGCTGCTTGGCCTGTTGAAAAACTCTCTGGTCAGCATGAAGTCGGAAGCTTTGCGCTCGTCACAAGAGACGGGGGAAGAAGATTCCCTTGTTGATAGCCAAAGCACCCTTAGGTCTGTTTCTCAGCACATATCGGAGGAGGTGGAGGAGGATGAGGAGGAAGAGGAGGAGAATGTTGGCGAGACACAAGAGGGGACCATTGTTCAGTCCTTCACTGTTCAGCGTGTATGGGCAGAAGAAGAGGAGTTGGAGGAGTTGGAGGAGGAGGAAATGGACAGTCAGGCCAGTGAGGGGAGTGAATTATTGCGCGTTGGGACTCTGGCGCATATGGCAGATTTCATGCTAGGCTGCCTATCCCGTGACCCTCGCGTTCAAAGAATTTATTCCAGCACCGATTACTGGGTATTCACTCTCCTGGACCCACGGTACAAGCAAAATCTTTCCACTCTCATCCCTGGAGAGGAAAGGAGTGTGAGAATGCATGAATACCAGCAGGCCCTGGTGCACAAGCTGAAACAGTATTTCCCTTCTGACAGCGCTAGCGGCAGAGTGCGTAGTTCTGCGGGACAAGTAGCGAGGGAGAGTAGGCGAGCAGGCAGCTTGTCCAGCACTGGCAAGGGTACGCTTTACAAGGCTTTTGCCAGCTTTATGTCACCCCAGCAAGACACTGTCACCTGTCCCCAGTCTCGGCAGAGTAGGGCTGATCTTTACAGAAAGATGGTGAGGGAGTACGTAGCTGACCATACCATCGTCCTAAATGATCACACAGCTCCCTACAACTACTGGGTTTCAAAGCTGGATATGTGGCACGAACTGGCACTGTACGCCTTGGAGGTTCTTGCCTGCCCTGCCGCTAGCGTCTTGTCCGAGCGGGTTTTCAGTGCAGCTGGTGGCATCATCACCGATAAGCGTACACACCTGTCGACTGACAGCGCTGACAGGCTGACGCTTATTAAGATGAATAAAGCCTGGATTTCTCATAATTTCCAATCTCCACTAGGTGAAGGAAGCTCAATCTGAATAATTTATGCACTCCTCCTCCTCCTCATTTTCCTCCTTCTCCTCCTCTTTGTACAGTAAAGCAGAGGAAACTGGCTATTTTTTGACAGGGCCCACTGGCTCTAGCTATAGTACTTTATGCATTTAATTTTTCTGGAGGGCCACCTACCCGGTCCTCTGTTTTAAACAATTTTTGGGAGTGCCACATACAGGCACTCAATCTATTCAATTTTTCTGGAGGGCCACCTACCTGCTCCTCTGGTTTGAAAACTTTTTTGGACTGCCACATACAGGCACTCAATCTATTTCATTTTTCTGGAGGGCCACCTACCTGCTCCTCTGGTTTGAAAACTTTTTTGGACTGCCACATACAGGCACTCAATCTATTTCATTTTTCTGGAGGGCCACCTACCTGCTCCTCTGGTTTGAAAACTTTTTTGGACTGCCACATACAGGCACTCAATCTATTCCATTTTTCTGGAGGGCCACCTACCTGCTCCTCTGGTTTGAAAACTTTTTTGGACTGCCACATACAGGCACTCAATCTATTTCATTTTTCTGGAGGGCCACCTACCTGCTCCTCTGGTTTGAAAACTTTTTTGGACTGCCACATACAGGCACTATCCAAATTAAATTGTCTCCATAGCAGCCTCCACACGTTGTCTCCATTGCTACCTCCAAAAGTCGTCCATATAGCTGCCTCCATACATCGTCCCCTTATCAAACGAGGTGTGTCAGGCACAAATTTGGGTTGTTTTCATGGATTCCACATCAAAGTTGTTAACTTTGTCGCCACCCTGCTGTGTAATCCACAAAATATACTGGCAAACTTTTATCATGTACCGATATTATTTGAGCGCTTCTTGCTCACCTCCTTTGGTTCCTCTCTGCCACCCATTGGTTTGAAGCCTGAGTCCATTTAGGGTATGTCGCCATGACACTCTCTAGCCTGCTGTCGCTGCCTCTGCATGGCGTCCCCTATAGTGTCAGGGTCAATTATTGGATGTTTTAGATGCTATCTAGCTTCATTCTGTCACTCTGTCATGGCCATGCTGTTGCCCATAATTTTGGCATAATGGTGCGATTAAGCAGCCTCAGAGGCATCCATGCATGCTGCCCCTGCTGTTTCCTGTCCATTTCCGTGGTGTTTCCATCCTTTTCTGAGGTTCCCAGGTGTTTGGCCAAGCTTCCCTGTGCAGAGCCTTGGTCCCCTTGAAAAATGCTCGAGTCTCCCATTGACTTCAATGGGGTTCGTTATTCGAGACGAGCACTCGAGCATCGGGAAAAGTTCGTCTCGAATAACGAGTACCCGAGCATTTTAGTGCTCGCTCATCTCTAATCCATAACTTTTTTATTTTTCCATGTACAGAGCTGTGTGATGGCTTATTTTCTGCGTAACAAATTGCACTTCATAGAGATGGTATTGAATATTCCATGCCGTGTACTAGGAAGCGGGAAAAAAATTCCAAATGCAGTGAAATCGGTAAAAAAACACATTTGTGCCGTCTTCTTGTGGGCTTGGATCTTACGGATTTCACTGTGCGCCACAAATGACATGTCTACTTTATTCTTTGGGTCTGTGCGATTACGGGGATACCAAATTTATATAGGTTTTATAATTTTTTCATACATTTAAAAAAATTAAAACGTCCTGTACAAAAATTTGGGGGGGGATTTTGCCATCTTCTGGCGCTAATAACTTTTTTATACTTTGGTGTACGGAGCTGTGGGTGTGTCGTTTTTTTGCGGATTTTGATGATGTTTACAATGTTATCAATTTTAGGACTGTTCGACCTTATGATCACTTTTTATAGAATTTTGTTATTTTTTTAAATGACAAAAAAAGTGCCATTTTCGACTTTGGGCGCGATTTTCCGTTACGGGATTAAACACAGTGAAAAGCCGTTATCATATTTTGATAGATCGGGCATTTTCGGATGCGGTGATACCTAATGTGTTTATGATTTTTACTGTTTATTTATATTTATATCAGTTCTAGGGAAAGGGGGGTGATTTGAGTTTTTAGGGTTTTTTATTATAATTTTTTTTTTTTTAACTTTTTTTTATTTTAATTTTTAGTATTTTTCAGACTCCCTAGGGTACTTTAACCCTAGGGTGTGTGCACGATCCTATAATATACTGCCATACTACAGTATGGCAGTATATGGGGATTTTACTACTCATACATTACAATGTGCTGCATTGTAATGCATGGGTTAACCCGAAGTAGCCTCGGGTCTTCGTGAGACCCGAGGTTACCATGGCGACGGATCGCTGCTCCCCAATGACGTCACGGGGAGCGGCGATCCTCGAAAAGATGGCGCCCATGCGCCGCAATCCTTTTGCAGCAGTCGGCAGCTTTGCCGGCGGCGATCAGCGGGAAAACACCCGCGATCGGTGCTGGCACCGATCGCAGGTGTTACCGGTAAGCCTTTGCTGCAATATGCAGCAAAGACTTACCGGCTATGGAGAGGGCTCAGCGCGTGAGCCCTCTCCATGCACCCGCGGCCGACCCGTGACATGCTATTACGTCACGGGTCGTGAACGGGTTAAACAGGCCGCCATAATGCCTTAGTCACTTACCCCTGAGGAAGTCACCAGATAGGTGACAATACGCGTGGCGTCTGACTCATTTCCCTCTCAGTCTGACTTTGCCTGCTGCTTCATTTGTGTCCACTTCCATTCGGACAATTAGAATTCATGCACCGTCCTTTTTGGGTATTGTATTATCCAGCAAGCAGGCATCTCTAGAAACAGGTTTCTTTGCACTGAGAACTTTGTTTTATACACAAATATCCACTACATTGATTTAGTCATCTGATACCTGGTCTTCTTATTGTTTATTCATTTATTTGGTAATTTTTTTGCATTGTCAGAGCGTGTGAGGGAATTCGGGGCTTACTTGCCCTTGGCAGCCATATACACCCTTTTGGGTGTATTATTAAGTGTTTTTAAAATAATTTTTTTGATGTCCTGTGGTTATTTGTTTTCATATTGAATTAATAAACTCTGTCCCATTGTCTAGTCCTGCGTACGCATACTCTTTTTTTTTCTTGCCTTGTAACATATTGTTCATAGCAGTCACATAGCTATAGACACCAATAGTCTGGAATTGATCCGCTGTGGTCTATGGGAGAGTTTTCTAGATATTCTCTGTGCAGCTATTGTGAGTAGATAAGATGTGACATCTTTTAATGTCAGTCGTTTTTTATAAACAGTTTTTTTACATTCGCAAGCTATATTCTTTTAACTATTTATTATGATTGTTACCACTTGTTGCTGGTTTATATTATTACAGCATTCAAAGTGCAAGATACATAATGCGTTATTTTCATAATACAAGTCATTCTGGACACCTCAATCACAGATGTACAATATCTCACAAAAGTGAGTACATCCCTCACATGTCTGGAAATATTTCATTCTATTGTTTGATAGGAAAACACTGAAGATATGACACTTTGATACAACTAGAGATGAGCGAACACTAAAATGCTCGGGTACTCGTTATTCGAGACGAACTTTTCCCGATGCTCGAGTGCTCGTCTCGAATAACGAACCCCATTGAAGTCAATGGGAGACTCGAGCATTTTTCAAGGGGACCAAGGCTCTGCACAGGGAAGCTTGGCCAAACACCTGGGAACCTCAGAAAAGGATGGAAGCACCACGGAAATGGACAGGAAACAGCAGGGGCAGCATGCATGGATGCCTCTGAGGCTGCATAATCGCAACATTATGCCAAAATTATGGGCAACAGCATGGCCATGACAGAGTGACAGAATGAAGCTAGATAGCATCTAAAACATCCAATAATTGACCCTGACACTATAGGGGACGGCATGCAGAGGCAGCGGCAGCAGGCTAGAGAGTGTCATGGCGACATACCCTAAATGGACTCAGGCTTCAAACCAATGGGTGGCAGAGAGGAACCAAAGGAGGTGAGCAAGAAGCGCTCAAATAATATCGGTACATGATAAAAGTTTGCCAGTATATTTTGTGGATTACACAGCAGGGTGGCGACAAAGTTAACATGGAAGCCATGAAAACAACCCAAAATTCTGCCTGACACAGCTCGTTTGATAAGGGGACCATGTATGGAGGCAGTGAACTAGTAGTAGATTAAAGGTGCTGCAGTTAAAACTATGTTAGTTGGATCTTGGCATGGAGCTGGCGCTCCGCTGCCAGGCGAGCTTTCGCCAATCCAAGCCCCTGTCTGTAGGCTACTCCCCAAACAGCACTTCTAAGAACCTTTTGTATAAGATCAAGTGTAGTAGCGTTCTTATAAGTTTAGGATATGGCGGGTGAGGGGAATGTAAACAGCTGCGCAAGAAGCGCTGAAATAATATCGGTAAATGATAAAAGTTTGCCAGTATTTTTTGTGGATTACACAGCAGGGTGGCGACAAAGTTAACAAGTTTGTTGTGGAAGCCATGAAAACAACCCAAAATTCTGCCTGACACAGCTCGTTTGATAAGGGGACCATGTATGCTTACAGTTCATGCCAGTCGCTGCACTGGCTGCCAGTCTCCTTTCGAATACAGTTTAAAATAATAATAACCCTCATCCATAAAGCTCTGTATAATGCTGCACCCCCCTACCTCTCCTCTCTTATCTCAGTCTATCGCCCAACCCGTGCTCTTAGATCCGCCAGTGATCTTAGATTAACCTCTACCCTAGTGCGGACCTCCCACTCGCGTCTCCAAGACTTCTCTAGAGCTGCACCAATTCTATGGAATGCTCTGCCCCGGACTATCAGACTAATACCTAACCTCCAAAGTTTCAAACGTGGTCTTAAAACCCATTTCTTTAGGCAAGCCTATAACACTCATTAACTGCATGAAGTTTTAACTCTTCTACTAACCCGTCCTGTGTCGTCCTCCCATCTGTTATCCAGCAACCAACAGGCACCAGACTTCTCTGCAGTCCCATTCACCCTGGACCTGGTATATAAGATGACGGCTGAGTGGTTCAAGCGACAGCAATTCCATTTATTATATTTTGTTCTATTCCCTAAGAAGAATGGCTTGACCATTAAATATTCTTTTACCTCGTGTTACCCCATCATCTTCATAAACCGTAAGCTCTGGCGAGCAGGGACCTCACTCCTGTTGTTCCATACAAATGTTGTGCTCTGTTACATTACATTTGTATTTGTTTCCTATGATTTGTAAAGCGCTACAGAATATGATGACGCTATATAAATAAAGATTATTATTATTATTATTATGGAGGCAGTGAACTAGTAGTAGATTAAAGGTGCTGCAGTTAAAACTATGTTAGTTGGATCTTGGGATGGAGCTGGCGCTCTTCAGCCACGCGAGCTTTCGCCAATCCAAGCCCCTGTCTCTAGGCTACTCCCCAAACAGCACTTCTAAGAACCTTTTGTATAAGATCAAGTGTAGTAGCGTTCTTATAAGTTTGGGATATGGCGGGTGAGGGGAATGTAAACAGCTGCGCAAGAAGCGCTGAAATAATATCGGTTAATCATAAAAGTTTGCCAGTATATTTTGTGGATAACACAGCAGGGTGGCGACAAAGTTAACAACTTTGATGTGGAATCCATGAAAACAACCCAAATTTCTGCCTGACACACCTCGTTTGATAAGGGGAGGATGTATGGAGGCAGCTATATGGACGACTTTTGGAGGTAGCAATGGAGACAACGTGTGGAGGCTGCTATGGAGACAATTTAATTTGGATAGTGCCTGTATGTGGCAGTCCCAAAAAGTTTTCAAACCAGAGGAGCAGGTAGGTGTCCCTTCAGAAAAATGGAATAGATTGAGTGCATGTATGTGGCAGTCCCAAAAATTTTTCAAACCAGAGGAGCAGGTAGGTGGCCCTCCAGAAAAATGGAATAGATTGAGTGCCTGTATGTGGCAGTCCAAAAAAGTTTTCAAACCAGAGGAGCAGGTAGGTGTCCCTCCAGAAAAATGGAATAGATTGAGTGCCTGTATGTGGCAGTCCCAAAAAAGGTTCAAACCAGAGGAGCAGGTAGGTGGCCCTCCAGTAAAATGGAATAGATTGAGTGCCTGTATGTGGCAGTCCCAAAAATTTTTTAAAACAGAGGACCGGGTAGGTGGCCCTCCAGAAAAATGGAATAGATTGAGTGCCTGTATGTGGCACTCACAAAAATTGTTTCAAACAGAGGACCGGGTAGGTGGCCCTCCAGAAAAATTAAATGCATAAAGTACTATAGCAAGAGCCAGTGGGCCCTGTCAAAAAATAGCCAGTTTCCTCTGCTTTACTGTACAAAGAGGAGGAGAAGGAGGAAAATGAGGAGGAGGAGGAGTGGATCAATTATTCAGGTTGAGCTTCCTTCACCTGGTGGAGATTGGAAATTCTGAGAAATCCAGGCTTTATTCATCTTAATAAGCGTCAGCCTGTCAGCGCTGTCAGTCGACAGGCGTGTACGCTTATCTGTGATGATGCCACCAGCTGCACTGAAAACCCGCTCGGACAAGACGCTAGCGGCAGGGCAGGCAAGAACCTCCAAGGCGTACAGCGCCAGTTCGTGCCACATGTCCAGCTTTGAAACCCAGTAGTTGTAGGGAGCTGTGTGATCATTTAGGACGATGGTATGGTCAGCTACGTACTCCCTCACCATCTTTCTGTAAAGATCAGCCCTACTCTGCCGAGACTGGGGACAGGTGACAGTGTCTTGCTGGGGTGACATAAAGCTGGCAAAAGCCTTGTAAAGCGTACCCTTGCCAGTGCTGGACAAGCTGCCTGCTCGCCTACTCTCCCTCGCTACTTGTCCCGCAGAACTATGCACTCTGCCGCTAGCGCTGTCAGAAGGGAAATACTGTTTCAGCTTGTGCACCAGGGCCTGCTGGTATTCATGCATTCTCACACTCCTTTCCTCTGCAGGGATGAGAGTGGAAAGATTTTGCTTGTACCGTGGGTCCAGGAGAGTGAACACCCAGTAATCGGTGCTGGAATAAATTCTTTGAACGCGAGGGTCACGGGATAGGCAGCCTAGCATGAAATCTGCCATATGCGCCAGAGTACCAACGCGTAAGAATTCACTCCCCTCACTGGCCTGACTGTCCATTTCCTCCTCCTCCAACTCCTCCAACTCCTCTTCTTCTGCCCATACACGCTGAACAGTGAAGGACTCAACAATGGTCCCCTCTTGTGTCTCGCCAACATTCTCCTCCTCTTCCTCCTCATCCTCCTCCACCTCCACCTCCTCCGATATGCGCTGAGAAACAGACCTGAGGGTGCTTTGGCTATCAACAAGGGAATCTTCTTCCCCCGTCTCTTGTGACGAGCGCAAAGCTTCCGACTTCATGCTGATCAGAGAGTTTTTCAACAGGCCAAGCAGTGGGATGGTGAGGCTGATGATGGCGGCATCGCCACTGACCATCTGTGTTGACTCCTCAAAGTTACTCAGCACCTGACAGATATCAGACATCCACGTCCACTCCTCATTGTAGACTTGAGGAAGCTGACTGACCTGACTACCAGTTCTGGTGGAAGTTGACATCTGGCAGTCTACAATCGCTCTGCGCTGCTGGTAAACTCTGGATAACATGGTCAGTGTTGAATTCCACCTCGTGGGCACGTCGCACAACAGTCGGTGAGCGGGCAGTTGGAGGCGGCGCTGCGCTGCCCTGAGAGTGGCAGCATCTGGGCTTGACTTCCTGAAATGCGCACAGATGCGGCGCACCTCCGTGAGCAAATCAGACAGATTGGGGTATGTCTTGAGGAAACGCTGAACTATCAGATTTAACACATGGGCCAGGCATGGCACATGTGTCAGTCTGCCGAGTTGCAGAGCCGCCACCAGGTTACGGCCGTTGTCACACACAACCATGCCTGGCTTCAGGTTCAGCGGTGCCAGCCACAGATCAGTCTGCGCCGTGATGCCCTGTAATAGCTCTTGGGCGGTGTGCCTTTTGTCGCCTAGGCTCAGCAGTTTGAGCACCGCCTGCTGTCGCTTAGCGACGGCACTGCTGCTGTGCCTAGAGCTACCGACTGATGGCGCCGTGCCCACGGATGGTAGTTCGGAGGAGGAGGTGGAGGAGGGGTGGGAGGAGGAGGAGGCATAGTAGGCCTGAAACACCTGGACCGAGGTAGGCCCCGCAATCCTCGGCGTCGGCAGTATATGACCAGCCCCAGGGTCAGACTCGGTCCCAGCCTCCACCAAGTTAACCCAATGTGCCGTCAGCGATATATAGTGGCGCTGCCCGGCAGCACTCGTCCACGTGTCCGTGGTCAGGTGGACCTTGTCAGAAACGGCGTTGGTCAGGGCACGGGTGATGTTGTCTGACACATGCTGGTGCAGGGCTGGGACGGCACATCGGGAAAAGTAGTGGCGGCTGGGGACCGAATACCGAGGGGCGGCCGCCGCCATGAGGTTGCGAAAGGCCTCGGTCTCTACTAGCCTATAGGGCAGCATCTCCAGGCTAAGCAATCTGGAGATGTGCACATTAAGGGCTTGGGCGTGCGGGTGGGTTGCACTATATTTGCGTTTCCGCTCCAGCGTCTGGGGTATGGAGAGCTGAACGCTGGTGGATGCTGTGGAGGATCGTGGAGGCGACGATGGGGTTTTTGTGGCAGGGTCCTGGGCAGGGGGCTGACTAGCAGCTGACACAGGGGAAGGAGCAGTGGTGTGCACGGCCGGAGGTGAACGGGCTTGTTGCCACTGAGTGGGGTGTTTAGCATTCATATGCCTGCGCATACTGGTGGTAGTTAAGCTAGTAGTGGTGGAACCCCTGCTGAGCCTGGTTTGGCAAATGTTGCACACCACAGTCCGTCGGTCATCCGGTGTTTCCTTAAAGAACCTCCAGACTTCTGAAGATCTAGCCCTCGCCGCAAGAGCCCTCACCACGGGAGCTTCACTAGTTGACACATTTGGCGCTGATGCACCAGCTCTGGCCCTGCCTCTCCGTCTGGCCCCACCACTGCCTCTTCCAACCTGTTCTGGTCGAGGACTCTCCTCCGTCTCAGAAGCACTGTGTTCACCCGGCCTCTCAACCCAGCTTGGGTCTGTCACTTCATCATCCTCCGATCCCTCAGTCTGCTCCCCCCTCGGACTTCCTGCCCTGACAACAACTTCCCCACTGTCTGACAACCGTGTCTCCTCATCGTCGGACACCTCTTTACACACTTCCACTACGTCAAGAAGGTCATCATCACCCACAGACTGTGACTGGTGGAAAACCTGGGCATCGGAAAATTGCTCAGCAGCAACCGGACAAGTGGTTTGTGACTGTGGGAAGGGTCCAGAAAACAGTTCCTCAGAGTATGCCGGTTCAAATGCCAAATTTTCCTGGGAGGGGGCAGACTGGGGGGGAGGAGGCTGAGGTGCAGGAGCTGGAGGAGTGGCGATTTCGGTGACATGGGTGGACTGCGTGGAAGACTGACTGGTGGACAAATTGCTCGAAGCATTGTCAGCAATCCACGACATCACCTGTTCGCACTGTTCTGGCCTCAACAGTGCTCTACCACGAGTCCCAGTAACTTCAGACATGAACCTAGGGAGTGTAGCTCTGCGGCGTTCCCCTGCTCCCTCGTAAGCAGGTGGTGTCTCACCCCGCCCAGGACCACGGCCTCTGACCCCTGCAGTAGTTGGACGCCCACGTCCCCGCCCTCGTCCTCTACCCCTAGCCCTCGGGTTAAACATTTTTAAAATGAGAGTTATAACTTTAATTTTTTTTTAACTTTTTTTTGTGTTTTTTGTTTTTTTTTGTGTTTTTTGTTTTTTTTGTTTTTTTTTGTGTTTTTGAGTTTTTAAAACCAAACGATGCTATCCTATTGCTATGGCTATTTTCTAGCCAAGTATGAAAGCACACTACTATGCCAGATGAGATGACACTGAGTTATTAAACAAAATAAACGTAAAAAAAAAAAGGACAAATGGCAGACTGTGCCTAATTGAAATCCAACCCCTACTAAATTTTCCCACTTCGGTCTTTGCTATGGATATGTGCGTCACTAAGCGCAAAACACAGCGGTCGCAAGTCTCACTACAAATTGCTCAGAATTGGCTAGTACATGCACTGCAGCAAGTACAGCCACCAGCAGATCAACCAGAAATCAAATATATAGAACGCTACTGTAGGCGTAAGTAAGCTGTTTGGATTCTCCTATGGCTATTTTCTAGCCAAGTATCAAAGCACACTACTATGCAAGATGAGATGACACTGAGTTATTAAACAAAATAAACGTAAAAAAAAAAGTTAATGGCAGACTGTGCCTAATTGAAATCAAACCCCTACTAAATTTTCCCACTTTGGTGTTTGAGGTGGATATGTGTGCCACTAAGAGCTAAACACAACGGTAGCAAGTCCCCCTGCTAATTCCTCACAAAATGGTACTAGATGCAAATAAAAAAAAAAAAAGTAGAACGTTATTGTAGCCCTAAGAAGGGCTGTTGGGTTCTTGGAGAATCACTCCTGCCTAACAGTAAGCTAATAGAACACCCTAACGCTTTCCCTGACCAGCAGCAGCTCTCTCCCTAGCGGCATCCAGACACAGAATGATCCGAGCAGCGCGGGCAGCGGCTAGTCTATCCCAGGGTCACCTGATCTGGCCAGCCAACCACTGCTATCGACGTGTAAGGGTACCACGTCATGCTGGGTGGAGTGCAGAGTCTCCTGGCTTGTGATTGGCTCTGTTTCTGGCCGCCAAAAAGCAAAACGGCGGGAGCTGCCATTTTCTCGAGCGGGCGAAGTATTCGTCCGAGCAACGAGCAGTTTCGAGTACGCTAATGCTCGACCGAGCATCAAGCTCGGACGAGCATGTTCGCTCATCTCTAGATACAACGTAAAGTGTAAATTTTGTGTACCCTAAAAAGAACTGAAAAAACAGCCATTAATGTCTATACCGTTAGAAAAAAAAGTAATTATGCTTCAGAAAAGGGTCAAATTGTGCCCAAAGTGTCAATATTTTGGCCACCATTATTTTCCAGAAGTTTCTTCATCGTGGAGGTCATTAGAGTCATTGGAATCATCTTCCATTCATGGTGACATCAAATGGTTGGTGGATGCCCTACAGATGCGGAATAGGGTCTAGGTCTGGAGACAAGCTTAGCCAATCCGGCACCGTTACCTTCATTTTCTCTAGCATGTCGGATTGTTATCATGTTAGAATACTGCCCTGTGCTCCAGTTTCTAAAGGGAAGGGATTATGTTTAGAGATGAGCGAACACTAAAATGCTCGGGTACTCGTTATTCGAGACGAACTTTTCCCGATGCTCGAGTGCTCGTCTCGAATAACGAACCCCATTGAAGTCAATGGGAGACTCGAGCATTTTTCAAGGGGACCAAGGCTCTGCACAGGGAAGCTTGGCCAAACACCTGGGAACCTCAGAAAAGGATGGAAACACCACGGAAATGGACAGGAAACAGCAGGGGCAGCATGCATGGATGCCTCTGAGGCTGCCTAATCGCACCATTATGCCAAAATTATGGGCAACAGCATGGCCATGACAGAGTGACAGAATGAAGCTAGATAGCATCTAAAACATCCAATAATTGACCCTGACACTATAGGGGACGGCATGCAGAGGCAGCGGCAGCAGGCTAGAGAGTGGCATGGCGACATACCCTAATTGGACTCAGGCTTCAAACCAATGGGTGTCAGAGAGGAACCAAAGGAGGTGAGCAAGAAGCGCTCAAATAATATCGGTACATGATAAAAGTTTGCCAGTATATTTTGTGGATTACACAGCAGGGTGGCGACAAAGTTAACATGGAAGCCATGAAAACAACCCAAAATTCTGCCTGACACAGCTCGTTTGATAAGGGGACCATGTATGGAGGCAGTGAACTAGTAGTAGATTAAAGGTGCTGCAGTTAAAACTATGTTAGTTGGATCTTGGCATGGAGCTGGCGCTCTGCTGCCAGGCGAGCTTTCGCCAATCCAAGCCCCTGTCTATAGGCTACTCCCCAAACAGCACTTCTAAGAACCTTTTGTATAAGATCAAGTGTAGTAGCGTTCTTATAAGTTTAGGATATGGCGGGTGAGGGGAATGTAAACAGCTGCGCAAGAAGCGCTGAAATAATATCGGTAAATGATAAAAGTTTGCCAGTATTTTTTGTGGATTACACAGCAGGGTGGCGACAAAGTTAACAAGTTTGTTGTGGAAGCCATGAAAACAACCCAAAATTCTGCCTGACACAGCTCGTTTGATAAGGGGACCATGTATGCTTACAGTTCATGCCAGTCGCTGCACTGGCTGCCAGTCTCCTTTCGAATACAGTTTAAAATAATAATAACCCTCATCCATAAAGCTCTGTATAATGCTGCACCCCCCTACCTCTCCTCTCTTATCTCAGTCTATCGCCCAACCCGTGCTCTTAGATCCGCCAGTGATCTTAGATTAACCTCTACCCTAGTGCGGACCTCCCACTCGCGTCTCCAAGACTTCTCTAGAGCTGCACCAATTCTATGGAATGCTCTGCCCCGGACTATCAGACTAATACCTAACCTCCAAAGTTTCAAACGTGCTCTTAAAACCCATTTCTTTAGGCAAGCCTATAACACTCATTAACTGCATGAAGTTTTAACTCTTCTACTAACCCGTCCTGTGTCGTCCTCCCATCTGTTATCCAGCAACCAACAGGCACCAGACTTCTCTGCAGTCCCATTCACCCTGGACCTGGTATATAAGATGACGGCTGAGTGGTTCAAGCGACAGCAATTCCATTTATTATATTTTTTTCTATTCCCTAAGAAGAATGGCTTGACCATTAAATATTCTTTTACCTCGTGTTACCCCATCATCTTCATAAACCGTAAGCTCTGGCGAGCAGGGACCTCACTCCTGTTGTTCCATACAAATGTTGTGCTCTGTTACATTACATTTGTATTTGTTTCCTATGATTTGTAAAGCGCTACAGAATATGATGACGCTATATAAATAAAGATTATTATTATTATTATTATGGAGGCAGTGAACTAGTAGTAGATTAAAGGTGCTGCAACTATGTTAGTTGGATCTTGGGATGGAGCTGGCGCTCTGCAGCCAGGCGAGCTTTCGCCAATCCAAGCCCCTGTCTCTAGGCTACTCCCCAAACAGCACTTCTAAGAACCTTTTGTATAAGATCAAGTGTAGTAGCGTTCTTATAAGTTTAGGATATGGCGGGTGAGGGGAATGTAAACAGATGCGCAAGAAGCGCTGAAATAATATCCCTAAATGGTAAAAGTTTGCAAGTATATTTTGTGGATTACACAGCAGGGTGGCGACAAAGTTAACAACTTTGATGTGGAATGCCCTGTAATAGCTCTTGGGTGGTGTGCCTTTTATCGCCTAGGCTCAGCAGTTTCAGCACCGCCTGCTGTCGCTTAGCGACGGCACTGCTGCTGTGCCTAGAGCTACCGACTGATGGCGCCATGCCCACGGATGGTAATTCGGAGGAGGAGGAGGTGGAGGAGGGGTGGGAGGAGGTATAGTAGGCCTTTGAGACCTGGACCGAGGTAGGCCCCGCAATTCTCTGCGTCGGCAGTATATGACCAGCCCCAGGGTCAGACTCGGTCCCAGCCTGCACCAAGTTAAGTGTAGTAGCGTTCTTATAAGTTTGGGATATGGCGGGTGAGGGGAATGTAAACAGATGCGCAAGAAGCGCATGATGCGCATGGAGCTGGCGCTCCGCTGCCAGGCGAGCTTTCGCCAATCCAAGCCCCTGTCTCTAGGCTACTCCCCAAACAGCACTTCTAAGAACCTTTTGTATAAGATCAAGTGTAGTAGCGTTCTTATAAGTTTAGGATATGCCGGGTGAGGGGAATGTAAACAGATGCGCAAGAAGCGCTGAAATAATATCCCTAAATGGTAAAAGTTTGCCAGTATATTTTGTGGATAACACAGCAGGGTGGCGACAAAGTTAACAACTTTGATGTGGAATCCATGAAAACAACCCAAATTTCTGCCTGACACACCTCGTTTGATAAAGGGACGATGTATGGAGGCAGCTATATGGACGACTTTTGGAGGTAGCAATGGAGACAACGTGTGGAGGCTGCTATGGAGACAATTTAATTTGGATAGTGCCTGTATGTGGCAGTCCCAAACATTTTTCAAACCAGAGGAGCAGGTAGGTGGCCCTCCAGTAAAATGGAATAGATTGAGTGCCTGTATGTGGCAGTCCCAAAAATTTTTCAAACCAGAGGAGCAGGTAGGTGGCCCTCCAGTAAAATGGAATAGATTGAGTGCCTGTATGTGGCAGTCCCAAAAATTTTTTAAAACAGAGGACCGGGTAGGTGGCCCTCCAGAAAAATGGAATAGATTGAGTGCCTGTATGTGGCAGTCCCAAAAATTTTTCAAACCAGAGGAGCAGGTAGGTGGCCCTCCAGTAAAATGGAATAGATTGAGTGCCTGTATGTGGCAGTCCCAAAAATGTTTCAAACCAGAGGAGCAGGTAGGTGGCCCTGCAGTAAAATGGAATAGATTGAGTGCCTGTATGTGGCAGTCCCAAAAATTTTTCAAACCAGAGGAGCAGGTAGGTGGCCCTCCAGTAAAATGGAATAGATTGAGTGCCTGTATGTGGCAGTCCCAAAAATGTTTCAAACCAGAGGAGCAGGTAGGTGGCCCTGCAGTAAAATGGAATAGATTGAGTGCCTGTATGTGGCAGTCCCAAAAAATTTTCAAACCAGAGGAGCAGGTAGGTGGCCCTCCAGTAAAATGGAATAGATTGAGTGCCTGTATGTGGCACTCACAAAAATTGTTTCAAACAGAGGACCGGGTATGTGGCCCTCCAGAAAAATGGAATAGATTGAGTGCCTGTATGTGGCAGTCCCAAAAATTTTTCAAACCAGAGGAGCAGGTAGGTGGCCCTCCAGTAAAATGGAATAGATTGAGTGCCTGTATGTGGCAGTCCCAAAAATGTTTCAAACCAGAGGAGCAGGTAGGTGGCCCTGCAGTAAAATGGAATAGATTGAGTGCCTGTATGTGGCAGTCCCAAAAATTTTTCAAACCAGAGGAGCAGGTAGGTGGCCCTCCAGTAAAATGGAATAGATTGAGTGCCTGTATGTGGCAGTCCCAAAAATGTTTCAAACCAGAGGAGCAGGTAGGTGGCCCTGCAGTAAAATGGAATAGATTGAGTGCCTGTATGTGGCAGTCCCAAAAATTTTTCAAACCAGAGGAGCAGGTAGGTGGCCCTCCAGTAAAATGGAATAGATTGAGTGCCTGTATGTGGCACTCACAAAAATTGTTTCAAACAGAGGACCGGGTAGGTGGCCCTCCAGAAAAATTAAATGCATGAAGTACTATAGCAAGAGCCAGTGGGCCCTGTCAAAAAATAGCCATTTTCCTCTGCTTTACTGTACAAAGAGGAGGAGAAGGAGGAAAATGAGGAGGAGGAGGAGTGGATCAATTATTCAGGTTGAGCTTCCTTCACCTGGTGGAGATTGGAAATTCTGAGAAATCCAGCCTTTATTCATTTTAATAAGCGTCAGCCTGTCAGCGCTGTCAGTCGACAGGCGTGTACGCTTATCGGTGATGATGCCACCAGCTGCACTGAAAACCCGCTCGGACAAGACGCTAGCGGCAGGGCAGGCAAGAACCTCCAAGGCGTACAGCGCCAGTTCGTGCCACATGTCCAGCTTTGAAACCCAGTAGTTGTAGGGAGCTGTGTGATCATTTAGGACGATGGTATGGTCAGCTACGTACTCCCTCACCATCTTTCTGTAAAGATCAGCCCTACTCTCCCGAGACTGGGGACAGGTGACAGTGTCTTGCTGGGGTGACATAAAGCTGGCAAAAGCCTTGTAAAGCGTACCCTTGCCAGTGCTGGACAAGCTGCCTGCTCGCCTACTCTCCCTCGCTACTTGTCCCGCAGAACTACGCACTCTGCCGCTAGCGCTGTCAGAAGGGAAATACTGTTTCAGCTTGTGCACCAGGGCCTGCTGGTATTCATGCATTCTCACACTCCTTTCCTCTGCAGGGATGAGAGTGGGAAGATTTTGCTTGTACCGTGGGTCCAGGAGAGTGAACACCCAGTAATCGGTGCTGGAATAAATTCTTTGAACGCGAGGGTCACGGGATAGGCAGCCTAGCATGAAATCTGCCATATGCGCCAGAGTACCAACGCGTAAGAATTCACTCCCCTCACTGGCCTGACTGTCCATTTCCTCCTCCTCCAACTCCTCCAACTCCTCTTCTTCTGCCCATACACGCTGAACAGTGAAGGACTCAACAATGGTCCCCTCTTGTGTCTCGCCAACATTCTCCTCCTCTTCCTCCTCATCCTCCTCCACCTCCACCTCCTCCGATATGCGCTGAGAAACAGACCTGAGGGTGCTTTGGCTATCAACAAGGGAATATTCTTCCCCTGTCTCTTGTGACGAGCGCAAAGCTTCCGACTTCATGCTGACCAGAGAGTTTTTCAACAGGCCAAGCAGCGGGATGGTGAGGCTGATGATGGCGGCATCGCCACTGACCATCTGTGTTGACTCCTCAAAGTTACTCAGCACCTGACAGATATCAGACATCCACGTCCACTCCTCATTGTAGACTTGAGGAAGCTGACTGACCTGACTACCAGTTCTGGTGGAAGTTGACATCTGGCAGTCTACAATCGCTCTGCGCTGCTGGTAAACTCTGGATAACATGGTCAGTGTTGAATTCCACCTCGTGGGCACGTCGCACAACAGTCGGTGAGCGGGCAGTTGGAGCTGGCGCTGCGCTGCCCTGAGAGTGGCAGCATCTGGGCTGGACTTCCTGAAATGCGCACAGATGCGGCGCACCTTCGTGAGCAAATCAGACAGATTGGGGTATGTCTTGAGGAAACGCTGAACTATCAGATTTAACACATGGGCCAGGCATGGCACATGTGTCAGTCTGCCGAGTTGCAGAGCCGCCACCAGGTTACGGCCGTTGTCACACACAACCATTCCCGGCTTGAGGTTCAGCGGTGCCAGCCACAGATCAGTCTGCGCCGTGATGCCCTGTAATAGCTCTTGGGCGGTGTGCCTTTTGTCGCCTAGGCTCAGCAGTTTGAGCACCGCCTGCTGTCGCTTAGCGACGGCACTGCTGCTGTGCCTAGAGCTACCGACTGATGGCGCCGTGCCCACGGATGGTAGTTCGGAGGAGGAGGTGGAGGAGGGGTGGGAGGAGGAGGAGGCATAGTAGGCCTGAAACACCTGGACCGAGGTAGGCCCCGCAATCCTCGGCGTCGGCAGTATATGAGCAGCCCCAGGGTCAGACTCGGTCCCAGCCTCCACCAAGTTAACCCAATGTGCCGTCAGCGATATATAGTGGCCCTGCCCGGCAGCACTCGTCCACGTGTCCGTGGTCAGGTGGACCTTGTCAGAAACGGCGTTGGTCAGGGCACGGATGATGTTGTCTGACACGTGCTGGTGCAGGGCTGGGACGGCACATCGGGAAAAGTAGTGGCGGCTGGGGACCGAATACCGAGGGGCGGCCGCCGCCATCAGGTTGCGAAAGGCCTCGGTCTCTACTAGCCTATAGGGCAGCATCTCCAGGCTAAGCAATCTGGAGATGTGCACATTAAGGGCTTGGGCGTGCGGGTGGGTTGCACTATATTTGCGTTTCCGCTCCAGCGTCTGGGGTATGGAGAGCTGAACGCTGGTGGATGCTGTGGAGGATCGTGGAGGCGACGATGGGGTTTTTGTGCCAGGGTCCTGGGCAGGGGGCTGACTAGCAGCTGACACAGGGGAAGGAGCAGTGGTGTGCACGGCCGGAGGTGAACGGGCTTGTTGCCACTGAGTGGGGTGTTTAGCATTCATATGCCTGCGCATACTGGTGGTAGTTAAGCTAGTAGTGGTGGAACCCCTGCTGAGCCTGGTTTGGCAAATGTTGCACACCACAGTCCGTCGGTCATCCGGTGTTTCCTTAAAGAACCTCCAGACTTCTGAAGATCTAGCCCTCGCCGCAAGAGCCCTCGCCACGGGAGCTTCACTAGTTGACACATTTGGCGCTGATGCACCAGCTCTGGCCCTGCCTCTCCGTCTGGCCCCACCACTGCCTCTTCCAACCTGTTCTGGTCGAGGACTCTCCTCCGTCTCAGAAGCACTGTGTTCACCCGGCCTCTCAACCCAGCTTGGGTCTGTCACCTCATCATCCTCCGATCCCTCAGTCTGCTCCCCCCTCGGACTTCCTGCCCTGACAACAACTTCCCCACTGTCTGACAACCGTGTCTCCTCATCGTCGGACACCTCTTTACACACTTCCACTACGTCAAGAAGGTCATCATCACCCACAGACTGTGACTGGTGGAAAACCTGGGCATCGGAAAATTGCTCAGCAGCAACCGGACAAGTGGTTTGTGACTGTGGGAAGGGTCCAGAAAACAGTTCCTCAGAGTATGCCGGTTCAAATGCCAAATTTTCCTGGGAGGGGGCAGACTGGGGGGGAGGAGGCTGAGGTGCAGGAGCTGGAGGAGTGGCGATTTCGGTGACATGGGTGGACTGCGTGGAAGACTGACTGGTGGTGGACAAATAGCTCGAAGCATTGTCAGTAGAGATGAGCGAACATGCTCGTCCGAGCTTGATGCTCGGTCGAGCATTAGGGTACTCGAAACTGCTCGTTACTCGGACGAATACTTCGCCCGCTCGAGAAAATGGCAGCTCCCGCCGTTTTGCTTTTTGGCGGCCAGAAACAGAGCCAATCACAAGCCAGGAGACTCTGCACTCCACCCAGCATGACGTGGTACCCTTACACGTCGATAGCAGTGGTTGGCTGGCCAGATCAGGTGACCCTGGGATAGACTAGCCGCTGGCCGCGCTGCTCGGATCATTCTGTCTCTGGATGCCGCTAGGGAGAGAGCTGCTGCTGGTCAGGGAAAGCGTTAGGGTGTTCTATTAGCTTACTGTTAGGCAGGAGTGATTCTCAAAGAACCCAACAGCCCTTCTTAGGGCTACAATAACGTTCTACTTTTTTTATTTTAATTTGCATCTTTTACCATTTTGTGAGGAATTAGCAGGGGGACTTGCTACCATTGTGTTTAGCTCTTAGTGGCACACATATCCATAGCAAAGACCGAAGTGGGAAAATTCAGTAGGGGTTGGATTTCTATTAGGCAATAACTCAGTGTCATCTCATCTGGCATAGTAGTGTGCTTCCTTTGATACTTGGCTAGAAAATAGCCATAGGAGAATACAAACAGCTTCTTGAAGCCTACAGTAGCGTTCTATATATTTGATTTCTGGTTGATCTGCTGGTGGCTGTAGTTTCTGCAGTGCATGTACTTGCCAATTCTGAGCAATTTGTAGTGAGACTTGCGACCGCTGTGTTCTGCGCTTAGTGGCGCACATATCCATAGCAAAGGCCGAAGTGGCAAAATTCAGTAGGGGTTGGATTTCTATTAGGCAATAACTCAGTGTCATCTCATCTGGCATAGTAGTGTGCTTCCTTTGATACTTGGCTAGAAAATAGCCATAGGAGAATACAAACAGCTTCTTGAAGCCTACAGTAGCGTTCTATATATTTGATTTCTGGTTGATCTGCTGGTGGCTGTAGTTTCTGCAGTGCATGTACTTGCCAATTCTGAGCAATTTGTAGTGAGACTTGCGACCGCTGTGTTCTGCGCTTAGTGGCACACATATCCATAGCAAAGACCGAAGTGGGAAAATTCAGTAGGGGTTGGATTTCTATTAGGCAATAACTCAGTGTCATCTCATCTGGCATAGTAGTGTGCTTCCTTTGATACTTGGCTAGAAAATAGCCATAGGAGAATACAAACAGCTTCTTGAAGCCTACAGTAGCGTTCTATATATTTGATTTCTGGTTGATCTGCTGGTGGCTGTAGTTTCTGCAGTGCATGTACTTGCCAATTCTGAGCAATTTGTAGTGAGACTTGCGACCGCTGTGTTCTGCGCTTAGTGGCGCACATATCCATAGCAAAGGCCGAAGTGGCAAAATTCAGTAGGGGTTGGATTTCTATTAGGCAATAACTCAGTGTCATCTCATCTGGCATAGTAGTGTGCTTCCTTTGATACTTGGCTAGAAAATAGCCATAGGAGAATACAAACAGCTTCTTGAAGCCTACAGTAGCGTTCTATATATTTGATTTCTGGTTGATCTGCTGGTGGCTGTAGTTTCTGCAGTGCATGTACTTGCCAATTCTGAGCAATTTGTAGTGAGACTTGCGACCGCTGTGTTCTGCGCTTAGTGGCGCACATATCCATAGCAAAGGCCGAAGTGGCAAAATTCAGTAGGGGTTGGATTTCTATTAGGCAATAACTCAGTGTCATCTCATCTGGCATAGTAGTGTGCTTCCTTTGATACTTGGCTAGAAAATAGCCATAGGAGAATACAAACAGCTTCTTGAAGCCTACAGTAGCGTTCTATATATTTGATTTCTGGTTGATCTGCTGGTGGCTGTAGTTTCTGCAGTGCATGTACTTGCCAATTCTGAGCAATTTGTAGTGAGACTTGCGACCGCTGTGTTCTGCGCTTAGTGGCGCACATATCCATAGCAAAGGCCGAAGTGGCAAAATTCAGTAGGGGTTGGATTTCTATTAGGCACTAACTCAGTGTCATCTCATCTGGCATAGTAGTGTGCTTCCTTTGATACTTGGCTAGAAAATAGCCATAGCAATAGGATAGGATTGTTTGGTTTTAAAAACTCAAAAAAAAACAAAAAACACAAAAAAAAAAAAAAACACAAAAAAACACAAAAAAAAAAAAAAAGAAGTAAAAAAAAAAAAAAAGTTATAACTCTCATTTTAAAAATGTTTAACCCGAGGGCTAGGGGTAGAGGACGAGGGCGGGGACGTGGGCGTCCAACTACTGCAGGGGTCAGAGGCCGTGGTCCTGGGCGGGGTGAGACACCACCTGCTGATGAGGGAGCAGGGGAACGCCGCAGAGCTACACTCCCTAGGTTCATGTCTGAAGTTACTGGGACTCGTGGTAGAGCACTGTTGAGGCCAGAACAGTGCGAACAGGTGATGTCGTGGATTGCTGACAATGCTTCGAGCAATTTGTCCACCACCAGTCAGTCTTCCACGCAGTCCACCCATGTCACCGAAATCCCCACTCCTCCAGCTCCTGCACCTCAGCCTCCTCCCCCCCAGTCTGCCCCCTCCCAGGAAAATTTGGCATTTGAACCGGCATACTCTGAGGAACTGTTTTCTGGACCCTTCCCACAGTCACAAACCACTTGTCCGGTTGCTGCTGAGCAATTTTCCGATGCCCAGGTTTTCCACCAGTCACAGTCTGTGGGTGATGATGACCTTCTTGACGTAGTGGAAGTGTGTAAAGAGGTGTCCGACGATGAGGAGACACGGTTGTCAGACAGTGGGGAAGTTGTTGTCAGGGCAGGAAGTCCGAGGGGGGAGCAGACTGAGGGATCGGAGGATGATGAGGTGACAGACCCAAGCTGGGTTGAGAGGCCGGGTGAACACAGTGCTTCTGAGACGGAGGAGAGTCCTCGACCTGAACAGGTTGGAAGAGGCAGTGGTGGGGCCAGACGGAGAGGCAGGGCCAGAGCTGGTGCATCAGCGCCACTGTCAACTAGTGAAGCTCCCGTGGTGAGGGCTCTTGCGGCGAGGGCTAGATCTTCAGAAGTGTGGAGGTTCTTTAAGGAAACACCGGATGACCGACGGACTGTGGTGTGCAACATTTGCCAAACCAGGCTCAGCAGGGGTTCCACCACTACTAGCTTAACTACCACCAGTATGCGCAGGCATATGAATGCTAAGCACCCCACTCAGTGGCAACAAGCCCGTTCACCTCCGGCCGTGCACACCACTGTTCTTTCCCCTGTGTCAGCTGCTAGTCAGCCCCCTGCCCAGGACCCTGGCACAAAAACCCCATCGTCGCCTCCACGATCCTCCACAGCATCCACCAGCGTTCAGCTCTCCATACCCCAGACGCTGGAGCGGAAACGCAAATATAGTGCAACCCACCCGCACGCCCAAGCCCTTAATGTGCACATCTCCAGATTGCTTAGCCTGGAGATGCTGCCCTATAGGCTAGTAGAGACCGAGGCCTTTCGCAACCTCATGGCGGCGGCCGCCCCTCGGTATTCGGTCCCCAGCCGCCACTACTTTTCCCGATGTGCCGTCCCAGCCCTGCACCAGCACGTGTCAGACAACATCATCCGTGCCCTGACCAACGCCGTTTCTGACAAGGTCCACCTGACCACGGACACGTGGACGAGTGCTGCCGGGCAGGGCCACTATATATCGCTGACGGCACATTGGGTTAACTTGGTGGAGGCTGGGACCGAGTCTGACCCTGGGGCTGCTCATATACTGCCGACGCCGAGGATTGCGGGGCCTACCTCGGTCCAGGTGTTTCAGGCCTACTATGCCTCCTCCTCCTCCCACCCCTCCTCCACCTCCTCCTCCGAACTACCATCCGTGGGCACGGCGCCATCAGTCGGTAGCTCTAGGCACAGCAGCAGTGCCGTCGCTAAGCGACAGCAGGCGGTGCTCAAACTGCTGAGCCTAGGCGACAAAAGGCACACCGCCCAAGAGCTATTACAGGGCATCACGGCGCAGACTGATCTGTGGCTGGCACCGCTGAACCTCAAGCCGGGAATGGTTGTGTGTGACAACGGCCGTAACCTGGTGGCGGCTCTGCAACTCGGCAGACTGACACATGTGCCATGCCTGGCCCATGTGTTAAATCTGATAGTGCAGCGTTTCCTCAAGACATACCCCAATCTGTCTGATTTGCTCACGAAGGTGCGCCGCATCTGTGCGCATTTCAGGAAGTCCAGCCCAGATGCTGCCACTCTCAGGGCAGCGCAGCGCCGCCTCCAACTGCCCGCTCACCGACTGTTGTGCGACGTGCCCACGAGGTGGAATTCAACACTGACCATGTTATCCAGAGTTTACCAGCAGCGCAGAGCGATTGTAGACTGCCAGATGTCAACTTCCACCAGAACTGGTAGTCAGGTCAGTCAGCTTCCTCAAGTCTACAATGAGGAGTGGACGTGGATGTCTGATATCTGTCAGGTGCTGAGTAACTTTGAGGAGTCAACACAGATGGTCAGTGGCGATGCCGCCATCATCAGCCTCACCATCCCGCTGCTTGGCCTGTTGAAAAACTCTCTGGTCAGCATGAAGTCGGAAGCTTTGCGCTCGTCACAAGAGACGGGGGAAGAATATTCCCTTGTTGATAGCCAAAGCACCCTGAGGTCTGTTTCTCAGCGCATATCGGAGGAGGTGGAGGTGGAGGAGGATGAGGAGGAAGAGGAGGAGAATGTTGGCGAGACACAAGAGGGGACCATTGTTGAGTCCTTCACTGTTCAGCGTGTATGGGCAGAAGAAGAGGAGTTGGAGGAGTTGGAGGAGGAGGAAATGGACAGTCAGGCCAGTGAGGGGAGTGAATTCTTACGCGTTGGTACTCTGGCGCATATGGCAGATTTCATGCTAGGCTGCCTATCCCGTGACCCTCGCGTTCAAAGAATTTATTCCAGCACCGATTACTGGGTGTTCACTCTCCTGGACCCACGGTACAAGCAAAATCTTCCCACTCTCATCCCTGGAGAGGAAAGGAGTGTGAGAATGCATGAATACCAGCAGGCCCTGGTGCACAAGCTGAAACAGTATTTCCCTTCTGACAGCGCTAGCGGCAGAGTGCGTAGTTCTGCGGGACAAGTAGCGAGGGAGAGTAGGCGAGCAGGCAGCTTGTCCAGCACTGGCAAGGGTACGCTTTACAAGGCTTTTGCCAGCTTTATGTCACCCCAGCAAGACACTGTCACCTGTCCCCAGTCTCGGCAGAGTAGGGCTGATCTTTACAGAAAGATGGTGAGGGAGTACGTAGCTGACCATACCATCGTCCTAAATGATCACACAGCTCCCTACAACTACTGGGTTTCAAAGCTGGACATGTGGCACGAACTGGCGCTGTACGCCTTGGAGGTTCTTGCCTGCCCTGCCGCTAGCGTCTTGTCCGAGCGGGTTTTCAGTGCAGCTGGTGGCATCATCACCGATAAGCGTACACGCCTGTCGACTGACAGCGCTGACAGGCTGACGCTTATTAAAATGAATAAAGGCTGGATTTCTCAGAATTTCCAATCTCCACCAGGTGAAGGAAGCTCAACCTGAATAATTGATCCACTCCTCCTCCTCCTCCTCATTTTCCTCCTTCTCCTCCTCTTTGTACAGTAAAGCAGAGGAAAATGGCTATTTTTTGACAGGGCCCACTGGCTCTTGCTATAGTACTTCATGCATTTAATTTTTCTGGAGGGCCACCTACCCGGTCCTCTGTTTGAAACAATTTTTGTGAGTGCCACATACAGGCACTCAATCTATTCCATTTTTCTGGAGGGCCACCTACCCGGTCCTCTGTTTTAAAAAATTTTTGGGACTGCCACATACAGGCACTCAATCTATTCCATTTTACTGGAGGGCCACCTACCTGCTCCTCTGGTTTGAAACATTTTTGGGACTGCCACATACAGGCACTCAATCTATTCCATTTTACTGCAGGGCCACCTACCTGCTCCTCTGGTTTGAACAATTTTTGGGACTGCCACATACAGGCACTCAATCTATTCCATTTTACTGGAGGGCCACCTACCTGCTCCTCTGGTTTGAAACATTTTTGGGACTGCCACATACAGGCACTCAATCTATTCCATTTTACTGCAGGGCCACCTACCTGCTCCTCTGGTTTGAACAATTTTTGGGACTGCCACATACAGGCACTCAATCTATTCCATTTTACTGCAGGGCCACCTACCTGCTCCTCTGGTTTGAACAATTTTTGGGACTGCCACATACAGGCACTCAATCTATTCCATTTTACTGGAGGGCCACCTACCTGCTCCTCTGGTTTGAAGAATTTTTGGGACTGCCACATACAGGCACTCAATCTATTCCATTTTACTGGAGGGCCACCTACCTGCTCCTCTGGTTTGAAACATTTTTGGGACTGCCACATACAGGCACTCAATCTATCCCATTTTACTGGAGGGCCACCTACCTGCTCCTCTGGTTTGAAACATTTTTGGGACTGCCACATACAGGCACTCAATCTATTCCATTTTACTGCAGGGCCACCTACCTGCTCCTCTGGTTTGAACAATTTTTGGGACTGCCACATACAGGCACTCAATCTATTCCATTTTACTGGAGGGCCACCTACCTGCTCCTCTGGTTTGAAACATTTTTGGGACTGCCACATACAGGCACTCAATCTATTCCATTTTACTGCAGGGCCACCTACCTGCTCCTCTGGTTTGAACAATTTTTGGGACTGCCACATACAGGCACTCAATCTATTCCATTTTACTGGAGGGCCACCTACCTGCTCCTCTGGTTTGAAACATTTTTGGGACTGCCACATACAGGCACTCAATCTATTCCATTTTACTGCAGGGCCACCTACCTGCTCCTCTGGTTTGAACAATTTTTGGCACTGCCACATACAGGCACTCAATCTATTCCATTTTACTGGAGGGCCACCTACCTGCTCCTCTGGTTTGAAACATTTTTGGGACTGCCACATACAGGCACTCAATCTATTCCATTTTACTGCAGGGCCACCTACCTGCTCCTCTGGTTTGAACAATTTTTGGGACTGCCACATACAGGCACTCAATCTATTCCATTTTACTGCAGGGCCACCTACCTGCTCCTCTGGTTTGAAGAATTTTTGGGACTGCCACATACAGGCACTCAATCTATTCCATTTTACTGGAGGGCCACCTACCTGCTCCTCTGGTTTGAAACATTTTTGGGACTGCCACATACAGGCACTCAATCTATCCCATTTTACTGGAGGGCCACCTACCTGCTCCTCTGGTTTGAAAAATGTTTGGGACTGCCACATACAGGCACTATCCAAATTAAATTGTCTCCATAGCAGCCTCCACACGTTGTCTCCATTGCTACCTCCAAAAGTCGTCCATATAGCTGCCTCCATACATCGTCCCTTTATCAAACGAGGTGTGTCAGGCAGAAATTTGGGTTGTTTTCATGGATTCCACATCAAAGTTGTTAACTTTGTCGCCACCCTGCTGTGTTATCCACAAAATATACTGGCAAACTTTTACCATTTAGGGATATTATTTCAGCGCTTCTTGCGCATCTGTTTACATTCCCCTCACCCGGCATATCCTAAACTTATAAGAACGCTACTACACTTGATCTTATACAAAAGGTTCTTAGAAGTGCTGTTTGGGGAGTAGCCTAGAGACAGGGGCTTGGATTGGCGAAAGCTCGCCTGGCAGCGGAACGCCAGCTCCATGCGCATCATGCGCTTCTTGCGCATCTGTTTACATTCCTCTCACCCGCCATATCCCAAACTTATAAGAACGCTACTACACTTAACTTGGTGCAGGCTGGGACCGAGTCTGACCCTGGGGCTGGTCATATACTGCCGACGCAGAGAATTGCGGGGCCTACCTCGGTCCAGGTCTCAAAGGCCTACTATACCTCCTCCCACCCCTCCTCCACCTCCTCCTCCTCCGAATTACCATCCGTGGGCATGGCGCCATCAGTCGGTAGCTCTAGGCACAGCAGCAGTGCCGTCGCTAAGCGACAGCAGGCGGTGCTGAAACTGCTGAGCCTAGGCGATAAAAGGCACACCGCCCAAGAGCTATTACAGGGCATTCCACATCAAAGTTGTTAACTTTGTCGCCACCCTGCTGTGTAATCCACAAAATATACTTGCAAACTTTTACCATTTAGGGATATTATTTCAGCGCTTCTTGCGCATCTGTTTACATTCCCCTCACCCGCCATATCCTAAACTTATAAGAACGCTACTACACTTGATCTTATACAAAAGGTTCTTAGAAGTGCTGTTTGGGGAGTAGCCTATAGACAGGGGCTTGGATTGGCGAAAGCTCGCCTGGCAGCGGAGCGCCAGCTCCATGCCAAGATCCAACTAACATAGTTTTAACTGCAGCACCTTTAATCTACTACTAGTTCACTGCCTCCATACATGGTCCCCTTATCAAACGAGCTGTGTCAGGCAGAATTTTGGGTTGTTTTCATGGCTTCCATGTTAACTTTGTCGCCACCCTGCTGTGTAATCCACAAAATATACTGGCAAACTTTTATCATGTACCGATATTATTTGAGCGCTTCTTGCTCACCTCCTTTGGTTCCTCTCTGCCACCCATTGGTTTGAAGCCTGAGTCCATTTAGGGTATGTCGCCATGACACTCTCTAGCCTGCTGCCGCTGCCTCTGCATGCCGTCCCCTATAGTGTCAGGGTCAATTATTGGATGTTTTAGATGCTATCTAGCTTCATTCTGTCACTCTGTCATGGCCATGCTGTTGCCCATAATTTTGGCATAATGGTGCGATTAGGCAGCCTCAGAGGCATCCATGCATGCTGCCCCTGCTGTTTCCTGTCCATTTCCGTGGTGTTTCCATCCTTTTCTGAGGTTCCCAGGTGTTTGGCCAAGCTTCCCTGTGCAGAGCCTTGGTCCCCTTGAAAAATGCTCGAGTCTCCCATTGACTTCAATGGGGTTCGTTATTCGAGACGAGCACTCGAGCATCGGGAAAAGTTCGTCTCGAATAACGAGTACCCGAGCATTTTAGTGTTCGCTCATCTCTAATTGTCAGCAATCCACGACATCACCTGTTCGCACTGTTCTGGCCTCAACAGTGCTCTACCACGAGTCCCAGTAACTTCAGACATGAACCTAGGGAGTGTAGCTCTGCGGCGTTCCCCTGCTCCCTCATCAGCAGGTGGTGTCTCACCCCACCCAGGACCACGGCCTCTGACCCCTGCAGTAGTTGGACGCCCACGTCCCCGCCCTCGTCCTCTACCCCTAGCCCTCGGGTTAAACATTTTTAAAATGAGAGTTATAACTTTATTTTTTTTTTAACTTTTTTTTGTTTTTTTTTGTGTTTTTTGTTTTTTTTTGTGTTTTTTGTTTTTTTTTGAGTTTTTAAAACCAAACAATGCTATCCTATTGCTATGGCTATTTTCTAGCCAAGTATCAAAGCACACTACTATGCCAGATGAGATGACACTGAGTTAGTGCCTAATTGAAATCCAACCCCTACTAAATTTTCCCACTTCGGTCTTTGCTATGGATATGTGCGTCACTAAGCGCAGAACACAGCGGTCGCAAGTCTCACTACAAATTGCTCAGAATTGGCTAGTACATGCACTGCAGAAAGTACAGCCACCAGCAGATCAACCAGAAATCAAATATATAGAACGCTACTGTAGGCGTAAGTAAGCTCTTTGTATTCTCCTATGGCTATTTTCTAGCCAAGTATCAAAGCACACTACTATGCCAGATGAGATGACACTGAGTTAGTGCCTAATTGAAATCCAACCCCTACTAAATTTTCCCACTTCGGTCTTTGCTATGGATATGTGCGTCACTAAGCGCAGAACACAGCGGTCGCAAGTCTCACTACAAATTGCTCAGAATTGGCTAGTACATGCACTGCAGAAAGTACAGCCACCAGCAGATCAACCAGAAATCAAATATATAGAACGCTACTGTAGGTGTAAGTAAGCTCTTTGTATTCTCCTATGGCTATTTTCTAGCCAAGTATCAAAGCACACTACTATGCCAGATGAGATGACACTGAGTTAGTGCCTAATTGAAATCCAACCCCTACTAAATTTTCCCACTTCGGTCTTTGCTATGGATATGTGCGTCACTAAGCGCAGAACACAGCGGTCGCAAGTCTCACTACAAATTGCTCAGAATTGGCTAGTACATGCACTGCAGAAAGTACAGCCACCAGCAGATCAACCAGAAATCAAATATATAGAACGCTACTGTAGGCGTAAGTAAGCTCTTTGTATTCTCCTATGGCTATTTTCTAGCCAAGTATCAAAGCACACTACTATGCCAGATGAGATGACACTGAGTTAGTGCCTAATTGAAATCCAACCCCTACTAAATTTTCCCACTTCGGTCTTTGCTATGGATATGTGCGTCACTAAGCGCAGAACACAGCGGTCGCAAGTCTCACTACAAATTGCTCAGAATTGGCTAGTACATGCACTGCAGAAAGTACAGCCACCAGCAGATCAACCAGAAATCAAATATATAGAACGCTACTGTAGGCGTAAGTAAGCTCTTTGTATTCTCCTATGGCTATTTTCTAGCCAAGTATCAAAGCACACTACTATGCCAGATGAGATGACACTGAGTTAGTGCCTAATTGAAATCCAACCCCTACTAAATTTTCCCACTTCGGTCTTTGCTATGGATATGTGTGGCACTAAGAGCTAAACACAACGGTAGCAAGTCCCCCTGCTAATTCCTCACAAAATGGTACTAGATGCAAATTAAAATAAAAAAAGTAGAACGTTATTGTAGCCCTAAGAAGGGCTGTTGGGTTCTTTGAGAATCACTCCTGCCTAACAGTAAGCTAATAGAACACCCTAACGCTTTCCCTGACCAGCAGCAGCTCTCTCCCTAGCGGCATCCAGACACAGAATGATCCGAGCAGCGCGGGCAGCGGCTAGTCTATCCCAGGGTCACCTGATCTGGCCAGCCAACCACTGCTATCGACGTGTAAGGGTACCACGTCATGCTGGGTGGAGTGCAGAGTCTCCTGGCTTGTGATTGGCTCTGTTTCTGGCCGCCAAAAAGCAAAACGGCGGGAGCTGCCATTTTCTCGAGCGGGCGAAGTATTCGTCCGAGCAACGAGCAGTTTCGAGTACCCTAATGCTCGACCGAGCATCAAGCTCGGACGAGCATGTTCGCTCATCTCTAATTATGTTCTGTTTTAATGTTATAATGAAGTAAGAATTGCTATGTAGCCATTGACGCTTCACTAGGGAATTCTGGGAAAATATACAAATAAGTTTTCCAGGATGGGACAAGGAAAACCATGCGTCTTTTAGTTACCTTGTACACAGCTGCCTTTATGTGCGACTGTCTTAAAGAGGAGAACTCTTATTTCCCGACCCTAGTCATAAGCATCTCACTCAGCCAAACCAGTTTCCTACATTGTATTAAAGAGACCCAACCAGGTGGAGGCTGTGTACAGTACGGAATCTGTTTCTTCTGGAATAGATTTATTGGTTAGGTTTAATCCCACATGATGTCATAAGGCTTCTTTAAAGGAAACCTACCACTTCGGATAGGGCTTCTAAGCAGCAAATACCGTGCACCAGCTCAGGGTGAGCTGGTGCTGGCGCTTATCTTCGTTATGTTTATAAACAGTTGTAAAGCGTTTAAACGCTTTAGTAATCTTTATATACAAAGTAGCTCGGCGCACCATGCGCACAACCTCTTCCTATTCAGGCGCATGCACGGTCACGTGCACCACTGTGCGGTGAAGCTACTTCGTATATAAAGATTAGTGAAGCTACTTCGTATATAAAGATTACTAAAGCGTTTAAACGCTTTACAACTGTTTATAAACATAACAAAGATAAGCGCCGGCACCAGCTCACCCTGAGCTGGTGCACGGTATTTGCTGCTTAGAAGCCCTGTCCGAAGTGGTAGGTTTCCTTTAAGGTCATGCTTGATGTCAAGGGAGGTGCCTTACAAGGTAGCTAAAAGAGGCGTGGATTTCCTTATCCCATACTGGGAAACTTATTTGCATATTTTCCCTGTTTTTGAGTGTCACAGTGCATGATGGCATTTATGGTTCCCTCAATAAACTTTCGCTCCCCAAAGACGGCAGCTCTTAAGCAGCCCATAACACTCCCACAACCATGTTTGACTGTAGGTAAGAAACGCTTGTCTTTGTACTCCTCACCTGGTTGTCACAGCAACAGATGCCTGACACCATCTGAATCAAATACATGTATCTTGGTCTAATCAGAGCACAGGACATGGCTCTGGTATCCCATGTCCTTGGTCTGCTTGTTTTCAGCAAACGGTTTGATGGCTTTCTTGAGCTTCATCTTTAGAAGAAGCTTTCTTCTGGGATGACGGCCATGCAGACCAATTTGATGCAGTGTGTGATATATGGCCTAAGCACTGAAAGGCTGATCTCTCACCCCTTTAAGCTCTGCAGCAATTCTGAGAGCACTCAAGTTATACAAATTTCTGTATGTTGTGAGACACTGAAGGGGTTAACTGTGGATGGGCGGTATGTTCCCCCTAGGTTTTGCTATTATGCAAGGCCTTAGTGCTGAGGTTGTGTTGTCCAGCACCTTGGACACAGGTGGTGGGAACAGCCCAATCAGACTGCATAAAGCCCCTGAGCAGAGCTGAGAGTGTTGTCTCTCTGAGTGGAGGCTGGAGAGCACGCAGCCTTGACCTCTGTGCCTGGAGCAGCAAAGTATTTTTGTTAGTGGTGAGTCAGAGAACCATTGTTTAGTTAGCACCCTGACGGGTAGGATATTATTTTGTTTTTGATGCCTGAATGTGAAGGCTGTTTTATTTTGTTCCTGCTGAAATAAACACAGGCTAGACCTGTTTTGGACTGTACTTTGGTGCCACTGTCGTGAACTGCATCACAGCACCCCGCTACCACGGTCTCTACTGGGCCAAATCTCCCACAATGTATTATTCATAGTTTTCTAGATTTCTGCTGATAGAAATCTGACCATGGTCACACAGGTGCACAGCTCGTTATATCACATAGCTCTGATTACTCTCTATGATATAATGAGCCGTGCTCCTGTGTCACACCTTGGGGGTCATTTACTAAGGGCCCGATTCGCGTTTTCGAACGCGGAATATTTCCGATTTGCGCCGATTTCCCCTGAATTGCCCCGGGATTTTGGCGCACGCGATCGGATTGTGGCGCATAGGCACCAGCATGCACGCAACGGAAATCGTGGGCGTGGCTGAATGGAAACCCGACGGATTCGGAAAAACCGCCGCATTTTAAAAAAAAAATCTGTTGCGGAGCTTGCACTTACCTTCACTCAGCCCGGCTCGGTGTATACCAGTGCGTTCCAGGGAACTTCAGCGCAGCAGCGCCACCTGGTGGACGTCGGAGGAACTGCCTTTATATAATCCCGGCCGGACCCGAATCCAACGCAGAGAACGCGCCGCTGGATCGCGAATGGACTGGGTAAGTAAATCTGCTCCCATGTGTCCAGGAATATAATGACCAGGGACAAATTTCTATCCACTGGAAGTAAACGAAGAAGCTCCCTATACAACAGGGGTGTTCAATCAGGTACCACTTAGACTCCGCTCCCAGGTGTCGGTCTACGTCATCGTCGTAGGGCTGGACTATAAAAAAAAATGATGACCAAATCCCTATGCACACTGCACATATCTTATTTATACTGTATTTAAAATGAAGAAGTAAATTAAAATCAACAAACTTACCAGTATTTCAATGAGAACAATGGGCGATGGCTTCCTCTCACGTGGCTTCCAGATGGCTCGCAGAAGCGTGGTAAATTTGCAGTGATGTCACCGTGCTGCTGAGGCCACGCAGCAGAGGTATGTATTATACAGTACATCAGTGGCGGCGCCGGCCTTAAAATCTCTTTGTCTGTGCATCGTATAGACACAGGTGTGGCCTAGGTGCTGCAGCAGCACTATTGATAATTTGGCTCTACCAGGAGCACAGGATGCTGATGCATGCTGTGCTCCTCTCACTCACCACTGGGGGACCCGGGGGCCGGATAAATGGCCCATTTGCCATACCTTGTAAAAAAGTTTATTGTAGAAGTAAAAAACTTTTCATTATACACCCCCTGTAAGTGTGTCCCTTGAAGGGGTAATTATACATCAGACCAGTGGAAACCCACCAATCTAGAATGGGGATCCTAATATTAGACAATAAATTTATAGTAAAATAAATTAATTTAACACTTACATTGTAAACCTGGAGCAGGTGGATAATTAGAGAGTCGGTCTTGTCCTATAAATAGCAAAATCAAGGGAAACTGTCACCATTTTTAGCACTCCCCCAGTACATACACTGTCAAAGTGTTTTTGTATAAAAAATTGGTTTTACAGAAAAAAAGATATGTTATATTGTACCTTGCTGTGTGACTAGGCACTTGTCCCCTGGGAGTGGCTGGAAAGGAGCAGTCCCCCCCCCCTTGGGAAACCACTCCTCCATGTGTCCTTTTCAAATAAATGAAAACACCAATCACTTTCTTAGCAACGCCCTCTGCTCCTGTACAGCCAATCCCGAGTGAGGGGAGTTATTCATTTATTTGAAAAGGTCACATGGAGGAGCAGTTTCCCAAGGGTGGGGGGAGAGGGGGAACTGCTCCTTTCCAGCCACTCCCAGTTGCCTAGTGTCTAGTCACACAGTGAGGTACAATATAACCAGGGGCGCACCTACCATGAAGCAAGTTGAGAAACTCGTCTCAGGCGGCGCCTCCTGGTGGGCAAGGGGGCGGCATCATACAGGTTACTCACTGACTCGCTCGGCGAGTCATTTGTGAGTGCCCCGGATGACTCCGTTCCCGGCCGCCCAACCCGCCTCTCAGTCCTGCCTTCCGCGGACACCCAGCCCACCCCTCCTGTCCGTGGCCGCCTCCCGTCCCCTTTTCACAGACCCACAGCCCGCCTCTCCCGGCCGTCCTCTCTGCTTGCCTCTCCCGTCCACGGCCCGGCCCACCTCTCCCGTTCGCAGCCCGCCTCACCCGTCCGCGGCCTGCCTCTCCTTGGATGTCTCACCCATCCGTGGCCCACTTCTCTCGTCTGCAGATGGTTCCATCCATGTAAGTATATACCTATACTGTATGTATGTATGTATGTATGTGTATATATGTATGTTTATTTGCATGTCTGTATGAATGTATATGCTGTATGATGTGTGTGTGTATGTATATGCATACTGTATGAGTGTATATAAGTGTGTATATACTATATAACCTGTATGTGTGTATCTAGATATAATATATGGTGTGTGTATATAGTTTATGTACTGTATGTGTGCATGATGTCTATATGCTATATGTATGTACACAGTATGGGGCACATTTTATCATTATTATATGTGAAAAGTCGAAGTCTGCGTTTATTTCTATGCCAGGCAAGGCCTGGCGTAGAATAAACGCTGCGCAACACCCTGCCTGATGCATCAAGAGGCCGGAGCCACTTGATTTAGCGCGCTGCGAAAATGCAGCGGCAGGGTTAGGAGCAAGAGTGCCGACGTATGATAAATATCCCCCATAGTGGCACATTTATCATATTCTGGCGTATAAATCACAGCTTGTACGGGTCAATGATAAATGTGCCCCATACTGCGTATATACATGCACTATACTTATAGCATATAGACATCATACACCGCCGGCCCATCCCCGGCCGCACCCCTCCCCCTTTCACCCCCCACTGGTGTGAATGTAGTGGATTAGGGTAAATAATCGCAAGTGGGATATATATATATATTACATGGAGGGTGCCGGATGTATTTAAATATATATGGCGACACACTGTATGTATTATATGGTATGTGGCGGCACGCTGTATGTATTATATGGTATGTGGCGGCACGCTGTATGTATTATATGGTATATGTCGGCACGCTGTATGTATTATATGGTATATGGCGGCACGCTGTATGTATTATATGGTATATGGCGGCACACTGTATGTATTATATGGTATATGGCGGCACACTGTATGTATTATATGGTATGTGGCGGCACGCTGTATGTATTATATGGTATATGGCGGCACACTCTATGTATTATATGGTATATGGCGGCACACTGTATGTATTATATGGTATGTGGCGGCACGCTGTATGTATTATATGGAATATGGCGGCACGCTGTATGTATTATATGGTATATGGCGGCACACTGTATGTATTATATGGTATATGGCGGCACACTGTATGTATTATATGGTATGTGGCGGCACGCTGTATGTATTATATGGAATATGGCGGCACGCTGTATGTATTATATGGTATATGGCGGCACGATGTATTGATTTTATATTATATGGCAGATTGTTGTATGTATTTTGTGCTTTGTGGTAGCTCGCTGTGTTTATTCTATAGTACACGGTGGGATACTCTATGTATTTGCCATTGCTTTATTTTCACATCAAACCAATACGATTTGGTCTGGTCCTGACACTTCTTGATATATTACATATATTGAGGGGGGGGGGGGCGTCTTTCTATAGCTCCCCTCAGGCAGCATAAAGGCTAGGTTCACCCCTGAATATAACATATTTTTTTTTCTGTAAAACCAATTTTTTTTATACAAAAACACTTTGGCAGTGTATGTACTATGCTCTGTGGGGACTGGGGGAGTGCTAAAAATGGGTCTCCTGGTGACAGGTTCCCTTTAAAAAAGGTTATGAAACCTGCAATGAATATATTGTACCTCCTAGATATCCCAGTTTTGCAGGTTTGTAAATGGACAACTTTTATTCTGAACTCACCCTGTCCATGTACAGGAAAGTAATTTCTGCACATTATGGTTAATAATAAAGTATTATATCTGAGAAGATTACTGATGTTAAACATTCAAAAACATAAAAAACTATGCATATTTCTATAGTATAATTGAATAATAAAGTGTAATGTTTCTTTCTCCCCCTACCAGGCTCCCAACCAACACCTTCCTAAACTTTTTTTTCCTATTTACTCATATAGTGAATTCAGTTTGCCTTCCAAGTTCATTGAAGTATCAAACTACATATGTACCATGTGCAAACACGGTGCTACGAATAAAAGTAAGTTTCTATTTCACCCCAAGTGCTTTAATTGCAACAATAGAAAAAGGTGTTTTTAGTGCAGATTTTTGAGCAACTTCCATGAAAAACAATTACCTTTAAAAATGTTACATTCAGTATTTTAATAAAATAAAATTTTCCTACCTTCCACAAGTTTATCAGCAATTAATGTTTCTTCTTCCTTGTCTTTTTCCTCCGGCTTAGTAACAACCATTGAGGTTAAAGGAGTGACAAACTTAAACTTCAGGGAGAGCTCCAGCGCCTGTGCTGTTAAATTTGACTTCTCTGATGGGTCTGCATAAAGCCTTTAAAATATTCATAAAAATATTACCACTTATAATCATTTTTATTCACCATATATTTTACTTATTACAAAAAAAAATACAATAAAATACAAAGGGACCATTATTATGTTGTATTTGCCGAGTTGGAGAGACGGAGAAGATTTATGAGTTTTATGAGAGAAGATCCTGGATCAATTATGCCTTGTACATTTAAATCTGTGTTTTTGGTTTCTTACCCCAGTTGAAAGTCTTACATAGTAATTGCCAGCCTTCCCTGTATAAGTGTGCAGGAAGAGATAGTTGACAGTCTTGGAATTGGACAGCCCACTGGACACAGAACCACAGGATTGGAAGGAATTTAAAAGAATAAATGACATATAAAACTGGATCTGTTTCACCAACCTATATCGATCTGCTCAGCTTCTCCTGCTGTATTATATGCTTCCTGCAATAAGGATATGAGGGCACATTTACTTAGAACTGCACTATATGCAGTAGTTTGCCTGTGTAGTGTGCAGGGGACACCGTATTCAGGATTTATGGCACCCGTTGTTCATGAATCTGGCGCCCTCTGCACAGCTCCGACAGAGTGCACCACTTTTTTTTGTGCACCTTTAACATGGGGCATGCAACACAATTCTGTATGACTTTGCATGTTAAATAAGGCGCACGGTCCGACTGTTCACCGGAACGCTCCCTTCAGTGCAGAAATTTGTGTCACATGTAGAATAGTGCAGCCGTGACACAAAATAGTTGCGTTCTACACAAATGTGGTTCAAGCACTTCTTAAAGGAAACCTACCATTTGATTTGATGCTTTATGAAGCAAACATACCTTGAGAATGCTGTAGCTACACTGATTCAGGATCATATCTCTGTTAATCCCTGAACTGAGTGGTTTTGCTGATAAAACAGATATAACATTATGATAATGAAGCTCTGTCGCTTCTATGGCTCTTTCAGCGCTTCTCCTAGCACGTGAGTTACTCACTGCAGGAGAGGATGATGTAATCCCTGGGTTGTGCCTGAATGCAGAATAATCAATTGCTGCACCATCCCCCAACTGCTGTGTATGAGTGATCCAGCTCAGGTTGATAAATCATGCTTGATAAACCTCCATTTGTAATTACAAGCTCAGTTTCTAATGTGTTTATGTAGGCAGCCAGCCTGACCCAGCTTTCCCAAGGTTCTGAATGTTATAATTGTTTTTTCAGCAAAACCACTCAGCTCAGGGATTAACCAAGATATGATCCTGCATCAGTGTAGCTACAGCATTCTCAAGGTATGTTTGGTACATACTGCATCAAATCAAATGGTAGGTTTCCTTTAACCCCTTAAGGACCAGGCCCTTTTTAGTTTTTGCGTTTTTATTTTTCACTCCCCACCTTCAAAAATCTATAACTTTTTTATTTTTCCATATAAAGATCTGTGTATGGGCTTATTTTCTATGCAGTGAAAATGATGAAAAAACACATTTGCGACATTTCTTGTGGGCTTGGTTTTTACGGCTTTCACTGTACGCCCCAAATGACAGGTCTACATCATTCATTGGGTCAATACGATCACGGAGATACCAAATTTATATAGGTTTTATAATGTTTTCATGCATTTAAAAAAAATTAAAACCTCCTGTACAAAAAAAAAAATTATTAATTTTGCCGTCTTCTACAGTATGGCAGTATATGGGGATTTTTCACACCATCTTATACAATGTGCAAATCGAACATTGTAATAGCCTAGATCATGATAGCCTCAGATCTTTGTGTGACCCGGGGCTGTCATGGCAACAGATCGCCGCTCCCCCATGACGTCACGGGAAGCGACGATCGGAGCCAAGATAGCGGCGCCCACGCACCGCCGGCTCTGTAATGCCACCAGCAGCTTTGCAGACTGCGATCAAAGGGTTAACACCCGCGTTCGGTGCTAGCACTGATCGCGGGTGTTAGCGACGGGCGTTTGCTTCACTATGAAGCAAACGCCCGGTGAGTATGAAGAGGGCTCAGCCCGTGAGCCGTCTTCATACTCCCCCAGGCACAGCAAGATGTAAGGGTACGTCTTATTGCGCTATGGGGTTAAAGGGAACCTACCACCACATTTCTACCTATAAAGGTAGATTGGGTGGTAGGTACATCTATAGGACATTAGGATAGCCCTTTCAAGGGAGTAGCCACGCTGTGTAGCCTCAGCTCCGGCTACTCCACGCCCCAGTAGCCTCTCTAGAAAATTTACATACTAGCCAAATAAAAGTTATCAAAAGATTGTGGGGACGTGAGGATTAACCCTTAAAAGGTCTATAGATGGCACACGGAGCTTAGTAAATGTATAATCTGATCCTATACTGCTCTATTACATGCTGCCTGTAGGGAGGACACTGTATACATCATCACTGGCAGCAATCTTAAAATGAAAACAAGAGAACCTACTGGATTTCTACCTTTCCAGTAAGATAAAAATGCAGAATTAAAACAAAACAAAGAATGGCCCTGGAACTGTATGTAAGCAATAATTTGGATTTGGTAATGTATCTAAGCAGTAACTTTGGTTTTGGTATTGTATCTAAGCAACAATGTTGGTTCTGGTACTGTATCTAAGCAGTAACTCTGATTCTAATTTTGGGGGGCCCACCTTTTATAACATTTAGGGTACGGTCACACGTTGCAGTTAAAACTGCATCGCAATTAGTTTTGGGGTGGTTTTAGGTGGTATTACTTATTTTAACAAGTGAAAGACATCAGATTTGTTGAACAGCTTTCTCCTTCAAAATTCACCTAAAACCATCTCAAAACTAATTGTGATGCAGTTTTAACTGCAACGTATGACAACACCCTTACAATGTTTTAAAAAGCCCAGCACGTACCGTTTGTCCAAGAGCTGCTGGATGGTGAGATACGCCCAGAGTCTCTCTGTAAAGTGCCCAAAAATATATTTCTGTTGTTTGCTGACATCATCCTCACTTTCAAGCTGAACATTTTCAGTGTACGTCAAGGGTTTATCAGCCTGTTACAAAAACATATTAAATCACAGATATAAAATACAGTGGGGGAGAGTTAAACTATCTTGAAGGGCTTTGACAGTAATTTAGGAGAACCTCATGGGGTCCATCGTCTCTCATTTACTCTTTTTAAATTGGAAAACCCTGATTAACTAAAATGGCCACAATTTTAATGCACAATCTGTACTTACCCCATCTGCCTTTACGTCCACAATAAAGGAGTTCAGGTCATTATCTGTTACACGTCCAGCAACAACAATTTCACTGCCATCAAAGTAATGCTTGAAGTCATTTTGGGTGAGGTCAGCGATAGCATTCTCAGGATACTCCATCTTTATGTTAATCAATGTGGGGTTTGCAATTTCATTATAAAATCCCTAAAGGTTAAAAAAATTAGCATGTGCATTGGACAAAAAACATAAAAAAGCAATGCATTGTGTATATTTTGAGTATTCTTTACAAAATGTATAAAAAAGTTAGACGAGCAGTCATTGAAACACCACACACATCTATTACTGTACAGGCGGTCACCCGATCACCCGCTACAGGCGGTCACCCGCTACTTAAGAACACCCGACTTACAGACGACCCCTAGTCACAAACGGACCTCTGGATGTTGGTAATTTACTGTACCTTAGCCCTAGGCTACAATGATCATCTGTAAAAGTTATCAAAGTTGTCTGTAATTAAGCTTTATTGTTAATCCTGATTTTTATGACAATCCAACATTTTTTTTTAAATCCAATTGTCACAGAGACCCAAAAATATGTGTCTTGGGTTACAATTATAAAATATATAGACTTACAAATTCAACTTAAGAACAAGCCTACAGAACCTATCTTGTACATAACCCAGGGACTGCCTGTATACATTAGTACAAAACATTACCTTCATCTGCAAATCTGCATCTGAGTCCTCATATATCCGACGGGCAATTCCTGAATTTTCTAGCGCTAACTTTTCAAGAAAAGGATAATCTACATCATAGCCAAAACCAAGACAGAACAAAGTGAATTTTCCGTCAATAGCATTTTTGGCATTCTGCTGGATTCTTGATGGATTTGATTCTCCTAAAAGTAAATCAAGCATTACACATTTCACTGGTATTTCTAAAAGCAATGCGATTTTCTACAATGTAAGTAAGGGCAAGTTTACGTCGCCATTATTTTATTAGTCTTTTTGTGAGCCAAAACCAGGTGTAATGTCACTTTTTGAAGGGGCATGTCAAGGATATCTGTATACCACTTAACCATTGACATGGGATGGGAGTGGTGCTGAGGGGGGAGGTTTTCCTACCTGTATTGGCTTCCCCATCTGTGAGGAGGACAATTAAGGAAACACTTCTCTCCGGAAGAGTTTTATTCTCATGTGCTTGATTCAATAACTCAACAGCCTTCAGAAGAGGATCATTGATGTTTGTCACTATAAAAATAAACAATACATTAACAGATATTTTATAGTCTTGGATGATCAATGTATGGAATCATTGACGGCAGATCTACTATTTTACTAAATTTAATGCAAATTCAAGTAACTTTCAATTTTTGTGAACCAATCTATATAGAGCTGGAAGAAGGCTTCTTGGGCTAGCTAGTGTAAAAAATTCTGAAGATCCTAACTCTATATATACATCAGGTGAAATAATTATTGAACCAGTCACCAAAGTTAATATAGAGTGGGTACAGAAAGTATTCCGACCCCTTTAAATTTTTCACTCTTAGCTCATTGCAGCCAATTGGTAAGATCAAAAAAGTTCTTTTTTTTGTTAATCTACACTCCGATTAATGTGCACTCTGCACCCAATGTTGACAGAAAAAAACTCCAGAAATGTAGATATTTTTGCTAATTTATTTTATATTAACAAGAAAAACTGAACTATCACATGGTCATAAGTATTCAGACCCTTTGCTCGGTATTAAGTAGAAGCACCTTTTGAGCTAGTGCAGCCATGTTCTCAGGTTGGATGGTGAATGATGGTGAAAGCCATTTTCAAGTCTCTCCAGAGATGCTCAATTGGGCATAGGTCCGTGCTCTGGCTGGGCCAGTCAGGAATGGTCACAGAGATGTTCTCAAGCTGCTGCTTTGTTATTTTAGCTGTGTGCTTGGGGTCATTGTCTTGTTAGAAGGTGATCCATAGGCCCAGTCTGTGGTCCAGAGCATTCTGGAAGTGGTTTTTATCCAGGATATATATAATAATAATCTTTATTTATATAGCGCCATCAAATTCCGTAGCACTTTACCTCTGTACTTGGCTGTATTAATCTTTTCTTCAAATACAACCAGTAGTCATGTCCCTGCAGCTATAAGACAACTCCATAGCATGATGCTGCCACCACCATGTGTCACTGTTGGGATTGGATTTGGCAGGTGATGAGCAGTGCCTGATTTTTTTCCACACATACCACTTACAATTAAAGGACAGATTACCTGATGGTAGATGACTATTACTTATCTGCCGTCCCGTCCCATTGTGCAGCAAGCTGAATTTCTTATTACTCTACATTGCCACATTTCTGTAAAAAATAAGTTTATAAGATATGCAGTTTAGCCTGTGGTGCTCTTCGGAGTACCATTAGTCTCCACGGTAATATAATTTATGCACGCCCCAGGCAGTGCCAACTGTGTTCTGAAACCCGGTGACATCACCAACTCTCAGAACACAGCTGGCACAATCCCGGGGCATGCATAAATTATATTACCGCGGAGCCTGTGGTACATATCTTACAAACTTATTTTTGACAGAAATGTGGCCATGCAGAGTTATAAGAATTTATGCTTGCTGCACATGGTGATGGGATAGGGAGGTTAGCAATAGTCATCCACCATCAGGTAATCTTTAGCACAAAAAAGTTTAATCTTTTTCTCATCAGACCAGAGAATCTTATTTCTTACAGTCTGGAAGTCCTTTGTGTGTTTTTTTGCACACTGTATGCGGCTTTCATGTGTCTTGCACTGACAAGAGACTTCTGTCGGCACACTTTGCCATATAGCTTCCGACTGCTGGAGGCTGCAGTGATAGGTGACTTCGTGAAACTTTCTCCCATCTCCCTACTACATCTTTTGAGCTCAACCATAGTGCTCTTCCGGTTCTTCTTTACCTCTCTCTCCAAGGCTCTTCTCCCAAAATTGCTTAGTTTGGCTGGACAGCCAGGTCAAGGAAGAGTTGTGGACGTCCCAAACTTCTTCCATTTGAGGATTATGAAGGCCACTGTGCTCTTAGGAACCTTGAGTGCTGCAGAAATTCTTTTGTAACCTTGGCCAGATCGGTGCCTCATGATTCTCATGTGCTCTGACATGCACTGTGAGCACTTATATAGACAGGTGTGTGCCTTTCCTAATCAAGTTCAATTAGTTTAATTAAACAAAAGCTGGACTCCAATGAAGGACTAGGACCATTTCAAAGAGGATCAGAAGGAAATGGATAGCATGTGAGTTAAATATGAGTGTCACAGCAAAGGGTTTGAATAATTATGACAATGTAATAATATTTCAGTTTTTCTTGTTTAATAAAGTAGCAAAAATATCTACATTTCTGTTATTTTCTGAAAGGATGAGCAAAAAAAAATGTTTTGGGTCTTACTAATTGGCTGCAATGAAACAAAGAGTGAAAAAAATTAAAGGGGTCTGAGTACTTTCCGTACATGAAATTGACATGAAATAACAACCAGTCCAATCTTAACTGCCAAAGAAATTAAACCAAATTTGTCCATAAATTAGGTTATGTGTTATAGAATGAGAAATGACTAAAGGAACATGTATTGAACACCCTTTCTGATATTTATTTAGTACTTTGTACAAAACTCTTTGTTGGTGATCTCAAGAGAGATGCCTCCCGTATGGAGAAACTAGTCACATGCATTCTTCAAGTGTGATTTTGGCCCATTTTGCCACACCTTAAACACCATGATGTTCCCACCGCTAAACCTCACTAGTAATTCCAAATCAGTATCAATATAATGTAATGTAATAATTGCAAATGGGGTACAGTAGTGAGCCCCAAGAATGGATATTTACTGGCATATCCTAGGCGCCCCAGTTTTGACACTGTATGTACTTCTATAATATTTGTTAAGACTTCCGTACACAGAGATTTACTTACTGCCTCTAGGAGAAATCGTTTCAACAAATCTTTTAGCTTCTTCCAGATTTTCTGGAGTTGCTTTGACTAAAGATTCTTTCCACGGATTAATTTGATCATCAAACAGTACGAAATTAAAGTGATCATGTTCCGAAGTGTCATTCAGAATTCGGAGAAGGGCATCTTTTGTCTATGTACAGATACACTTGTTAAGTCACCATACAATACATGAATTTCAGATCATAATATTTGTTTACTGAACTTTTTGTAAAACATGAGGAATAATAATGTTTATTAGAGTAAAGATGCTCTTTGCAAAACTAAAGGCATTGAATATTCCTAGACCTCAGACTACAGTAACTTGGATACCTCAAACCACCCAGGACTTCGCCTCACCTGCTCCAATTTTCTGGAATGCACCAGGCAATTAGATTAAACGGGTTGTCCGAGTTTATTAAAAAATCTAGTGGTGGCCTGTAAAAAAAAAACCTTGTACTTACCTTTTCAGGTGCTCCCGTTCTCCAGCGCTGCCCTCCATCGGGGCCCGTGACCCTGTTTATCTTCTGGGGCAGCTCTCTCCTACATCTTCTGCCAACCTGTCCTCTATTCTAGCGTCTGATACACATTGAAACTAATGCCAACCTGATACACATTAAAACTAGATTTTTTAACCCCTTAAGGGCTCCAGGTTTTTATGCTCATTTCTTGCTCTCAACCTTCAAAAATCCATAACGTTTTCATTTTTTCTGTGAGGGCTTATTTTGTGCATAACAAATTTTACTTCTCTGTGACATTATTTATTATTTCATGGCGTGTACTGGAAAGCTGGAAAAAAATTCCAAATGTGGTAAACATCTGCTTTATTCTTTCAATCAGAGTGATTCCAAATTTATCTAGGTTTTATTGTAGTTTAATACATTGTCAAAAATGAAACGAATGTGTAAAAAAAAAAATTTGCCATTTTCTGACACTAATAAATTTTTTATACTATGGTGTACAGAGCTTCATGAGATGTCATTATTTGAGAGATGAGATGACTTTTTCATTGCTAACATTTTGAGAACTGCGATATTTTGATCACTTTTTATTACATTTTTTATGTGATGTAAAAGTAGCGTTTCGGACATTTTGGCACCAATTTCCGATACAGGGTTCACCACCAGCAATAAATGTTTTTATATTTTGATAGTTTGGGCATTTTGAGATGCGATTTTGACTGTTTATTACATTTTATGTCAGTTCTAGGGAAAGGGGTTGACTAGAACGTTTAGGTTTCTAACAGTTTTTTATTACAGTATTTTTGAAACTTTTTAAAACTTTTTGTTTACTATTAACCCTAGATGGTCCAATGGTTCATACCATATACTGTGATACTACTGTACTGTAGTATATGGCATTTTTACACAGAATTCATTACAATAAGCCACTGGATCTTTGTCACAAAACTGCAGAACCCTGCTGAAGATCCAAGGCTGTCATGGTAACCAATCGCCACTCCCAGATGACATTCGTGGGGAGTGACAATTGCAACAAAGATGGCGGCGCCCACGCACTGCCTTCTTAATACCCGTGATCGTGCTAGCACCGACAGTGGGTATTAGTAGTGGGTGTATGCTGCAATATGCAGCAAACCTCTCTATGAAGAGGATTCAGCCTGTGAGGTACAGCCCCTGCACCTTTGCTTCTTACATATATGGAACGGAGCGTGAAGGGGTTAATAGACTCAGCCAACCCCTTTAATACTCAACTTTCACAGTTTCAGACGTGCCCCAAAAATACATTATGATGGGCTGTCTAATATCGTATGGCCACATCTCAAATTAAGTCCCTTTAAACTAACATTCTATGTTTACCCCTCCCTCTATGCTATCCTTCAGGACATGCTTTACTTATAGAGGGTGTAACAAAAATAGTTTGGAGTGTGGAATATCTCATAAAATACACAATGTGACACATTTACTTAAGATTGGTAAAACATTTACTAAGATTTTGCATGTGTTGCTTCCCCGCTCAGGTCCGACAGAGTTCACCATCTAAGTGTTTGGGACCCAATTTGAAAGTTAAATCCCGTGCTCTGTCCGAATCAGTCGGATCGTCCGACGACACGCTCCCCAATTTGTGTCGCATGGAAGCCAGCGCAGCTGCGCCACTAAAGGATTGCGTGCGCCAAAATCCTGCCACAGACATCTGTTATATACCTGTGTAAGCCATGTAATCCTCGAAAAAGGCGAATAGTCCAATGAAAGTAAGCAGCGAAAACTATGTAAATGAGCCCCATTGTGTTGAAAAACATACAAAATATGTTTTTTGATCCGAACCGTCTCAACCTTCTTATTACACCCTGTATAAGTTACTGATGTCTATGCACTTTCAATCTTGTACACATACTCGTGACTAGCATGTACAGCATTAATTACTTGTAATTGTAATTGTAATATACAGTACATATCTAATATTCTATATGTATTGCATCATTTGTAAAGTGCTTTGTAATTTGATGGTGCTATATATAAGACTTATCTTACTAACACCTATAATTAGTTTTACAGATTGAGACAATGTAAAGCAAGAAATGAGAAAGGTAAAGCAATTGAAAGAGTACAAAATAACATGCAGAATATCTCACCTGCACCATTTTTCTACCCCACATTGAGCCACTTCTGTCTATGACATAAACTACATTTTTTGGCACACCAGACAATTTAGGGGGTGCAAAAAAGTGAACAAAATATCCATTGACAACCTGAAAAAGCAAACATAAACATGTTGTTTTTTGATACAAAAAAATTACACTTTAATGACCTTTATGTTTGTCCGATAGAATTATAAATGATGAACCAGAGTTAAAAATCATTCAAAAATGTATCAGTGGGCTTGGATTACCCTTGTACAAATCCTAGCAACAACCCTGCATTTCACCTAGACCAACTCTAAGCTTTACTTCTCACCTGTATGTTTCCAGGGGTTTCTCTATTAACATCATAGGTCACAGTGAAATCTCCATCTAGTAATGTGGTTTCACAGTCAGGACATGAACGTTGTTGATCGATTGTGGGTTTAAAAGACACATGACCCTGAAGATGACACAAACATGAAATCAGAATTATCTATGTCCTAAATGTGGCTGTAAGAGAACAGTGGTTCTTAAAAGTAACAATTTAATGGTTGGCAGCTTTATGTAAATGCATCAGAAACAGATACATTTAAAAAAAATTCCAAGTCTAATATAGGGGCCATCAAAATACTATAATATATGAAGGGGTCACATTGTATTTTTTGGTATATGTGGGGTGCACAAAGCGGCAGGTCGTGAGGGGTATATATTATTTAGGAGTGTAGTGTGGGACACAGTTGTCATCCAGAGGACACTATAATGTTAGTTGATGATGCATTTTCAGATTCAAGATGTGGAGATGTGTTGCATGGAGCGGAAGACACCTGGGTATCAAATTCTGCAGTGAAATGGTGAAAAGTGATGCCAATTGTTTAAAATAAAATAAAAAACACACCAAAATTTATGTTTCTTGCGTGTCCAAGCAGACAACACAATAAGAGAAAGTCACATTTACACCATGATGTGGTGATAAATCAAAAACTAAGTTATAAACTAAGTGCATTTCAACCCCTTCTAAAAAAATAAACATTTTCGGGGCAAAAGCTATGTTTTTGAAAAATATAATTTTCACTCATATAAGCCAATGCTAATACTGTCTGTGAAAAATGGGTGGTGTTGAAATGGTCAATATACCCCTTGGTAAATTCATTGGGTGCTGTAGTTTCTATAATAGGGTAATTTGTGTAGCGTTTCAATCTCAGGAACTTTTTAAATGTGTCATGGCACCTGAAAACTAAGTAATCAAAATTTGCCCTCTAAAAACCCAACGCTCCTCCTTCCCTTCTGTGCCCTCTTATGGGCCCATAAAGCGTTTCTTGCTACCTTGGGAGAGACCCAACCAAGCTGAAACTGTTCTGTCTACAGTTGGAAGTCTGTTCCTTCTATAATAGATAAACTGGTTTTGCTTAATCCCTCATCATGTCATAAGGCTTCTTGTAAGTCATCTTTGTTGTTAAGGGGGCTGCCGTTCAATACAGCGAAAAGAGGCAGTGTTTTCCTTTTTCAACCCTGAAAAACATATTTGCATATTTCCCAGAATTCCCTTAGTGGAGCATAATTGGCTATTAGTGTCCACACGACTGTAAGGCGGCCTTAATTGGCAAACTCTCTGTAACAGTGGTGGCAAAGCTATGGCACACGTGCCGGAGAGGCCGCGCAGAGCTCTCTCTGTGGCCACACGCACCATCTCCACTGCAGTCTCTATATAAATCATTGGAACACCTGGCAGGCGGGAAATGCTGCCGAGAGCTCCAGGGATTCAGTGGGTCATTTATAGCATATTGAAGTTCTAACACACATAATAACACATGGCAGATTTTAAAAAATCCCATTGTGTGCTAAAGGTGAAAATGAGCTGTGTCATTAAAATGTGAAACAGTAAGAGATGTCTGTCGGATGGAAGCCCTATTGTGCAGTACTTTTATTGCTGGTATATATGTATGTGCATGGTATATTCATTGCTGATATAATTGTGATATATTCATTGCAAGTATGTATTTAAGTGTGCAGTAGATCTACTGCTAACATGTATATTATTTTATATAGTCTTAATTATGAATGATTCAATAGTGTAGGATGGGAAAATCAGTGGGGGTTTGGTACAGACTGCAATAGATTTTGCATTGGGGACCATTGGAGTCTTCTTGCACCACTGGACACTGGTGCCAATTTGTACTACCTATATGTACTGTAGACTTCATTGTATTCCTTTGTGTGATGAGAAAAGTTTGAACATATAGGAAATGTCTGATTATTATGAGATTCAGTGGCCATGTGAGAAAATGTACACCTATAGACGCATGTGATTTACAAGATATAACATATTACCATACCTTGTCTCCAGAAAATGATGTTCCTATTGTAGGTAGTAGATCATTTGATAGAAAAGATGCTTGAGCATCTAGAAAGCTGATGCCTTGAGGTTCATGTATGTCTACTTCAATCTGAAAGATAAATAATTAAAATGGTAATACAAAAAAGGAAAACCCTAGGTAACTATTGCAGTGTGGGAAGTTGCCGTAAGCTGCACATTTTCCTTCTAGAGTAGTAAATACTAAATTTAGTATTATGGATGGTATTGCTGCCCAGAAGCAGTAATGGTTTTTAATATAGGCAGTTTGGGCGGTAGCTCAGGCCCCAAGCCTTCTAGGGGGCCCATGGCCACCCAAACCACCCACCAAATTCTATAATGAGAAGGACCTCCACCCATAAAATCCTTGTACATCTGTTCCTGCTCTCAATACACATGTACACAACAGCCATTTTAGGATGTTTGAAGGTCCTCCAAAGGTCCTGAAACCACAGATTGAAAGCAGGCAGAAAGGACGCAACATCTATTCCCCAAGAAGCTTCATTCTAGTACCATATGTCGGAAGTGAATATTCTTACAGCCCAGGGCCCATGTGGAGGTCTTAATCCACCCCTGCCCAGAAGGGTGAATAGACTCCACAATAATACATTTCTCTAGCAGCAAATGGCAACTTCCTTCAATGCATTAGTTAGCTACAGTTTTCCTTTCTTTCTTTACCTCATTGTTATTGTACATGACAAAATTCTTGTATCAACATACATCTGAGTGAATTCTATATTGTTTTTGGCTCTTTATGTAGCCATCTGTATGTACTATATGTACTTCTTATAGCTTAACAAATTTAAAAACCCAATAATTAGAGATTTGAAAAGAAAAGAGAGATGTAGTATTACCAGGTGCATTCACATGTATGACTGTCCCCAAGGTTAATAGCTGCTACTTGCTAGCAGCTCTGTGACCCATTGAAGGGGGTATTTTAATGTAATAGCCCATTATATGACATCCAAACTCCATGTAAATTTTTCAAGCAAAACATCCACAACATAATAAAGTGTCAGCCAAATAAATAAGATTATAATATATCCTTTGGCCCACATTTATTAAAGCGTTTGCACCAGTTTTGTCTCTGACTTTGCACAAGAATGTGCAAACTGCTTGCACGTGTATTTATAAAGTGTCTGCGCAAGTTTTGTGTCACGGCTGCACAATGCCCGACAAGACAGAAAAAAATCTGTTTGCGCCACATTTATTACTGACGTGGGCCACAATTTTGTCTGCATGAACAAAGTGCACCCCAAAAAAATGGTGCACTTCCTTATATCCGTTATGTACAAACATTTTTCTGTGCCTTGTCCACAATGCTGGTGACAGGATTCCTTGCATCATATCAAACTATGATACAAGGATTCCCTACTTCTCCCTGCTAAACAGCATTGCTGATACTGTAATTAATTAAACTAATGCGGGCCTTACCTCATATTTTTTGATGAGAGTTTTTGGTTGGACTTTGATGAACATCTCATATTTTCCAAGGTGACGTTTCAGCATTTCTTCGTAGACCAACTCAAAGGTTACTTTACTTTCTGGAGCCACATTCACTGATACAGTAAACTTCTCCGTCTTCCTTCCAGAGGCCCTGTGTAGAACAGCATTGAAATTTACGTTAGACCTCATGAACACACAAATGTTATGTGGACCGTGTGCTAACTGTTGTTTCAATGGATAGCACATGGACCTGTGTGTCTCTAAAGGCTCATGAACACTGCTGTGGCTGGCCCTGTGAGTTGCTGCAAATTATAATTATGATAATTCCTTTATTTATATAGATTATGTAGCGCTACACAGAGCTTGCCAAATCAGTCCCTGTCCGCAATGGCGCTCACAATCTAATCAACCTACCAGTATGTTTTACCAGCAAACACGGAGAAAACATACAAACTCTTTGCAGATGTTGATCTGGATGGGACTTAATCCCAGGACCCCAGTGCTGCAGGGTTGTAGTGTTAACCACTGAGCCACCATGCAGATCCTACTGTTTTCTACGGCCGATGACACACGGAGCACAAACAACACATCACTCGTTCTTGTGCAAGTAGCCTTAGGATAATTAAGCTGCCTGCACACACTGGGGAACATTTATCATAGCCTGTGCTCTGTGTGTAAGACGTATGATAAAGGTCCTGCCCACCAGTCACAGTGGATACATCTTGATGCTTCAGTCTATTGATGTATCCACTGTGGTGGATATACTGCTGGGTAAGGCTGAGCTTAGTGTAGGAATTGTGGATACTGAATACTGAAATTTGCAGGTTGAGGCTTGTGCGCAGGTGGTTAACACACCGCTCAGACCCACTCTGCTGTCGGCCCACATGGTGTGTAGGAGGCATAGTTGCCAAAAACACCCACAATTTCTTGTTTTACAGGAGAAATTATTATTATTTCAGTTCTTCTACGCCACTTTGTGATAAATCTCCCCCACTATGTGTGCTATGTGCAGATATTCTGCATATAATTTCAGTGCAGGAAACTTCAAAATGGAAAAAAGTAGCAGTGTATTAAAATCCCATAACAACGCTGAGTTGAAATCCATCTCATAAAATTTGTTTGCTTTGGATACTGGTGTGAAATTCAAACTCTGCAATGAATCTTTACTCTCTATCTTTTTTGTGTCCTGGTTGAGGCTCCCTGAGCTTTTCTCCATTTGCATTTCTTCTACGTGCAATCCATTGCTGAGACAATGGTCCGGAAAAATGGTCCATGTGTCATTCGTATGTCATCCATTTATGGGGATCCCACAAAATAAAGGAATACTGGGAAATTAGGTCACTAGTTTGCCCCAACCCCTTAAAGGGACTCATAATTGTGGACATAAAATTTGTCACATAACCAAGTAAACAAAGCTTGCCAAGAAGCATCAGTGGCCATTCCCTGGATCTCATGGCCACGTCCATGGTGCACAGAAATTCTCATTTCCATATAAATCTAAATAAAGATTTTCTGAATTCTGCATCATATTTACTTTGAGTTTTTGAGTGACAGAGAGAAATAAGAAAGAAATAACATGTACCTGACCAGTCCGGCTGTTTGGCCTCTTGATACTGCTTTATCATACTGTTTCTTAGCAACTTCTTTTTCCTTTATTTCTCCTGGATACATTACTCCATCTATTGTCCTGTAATTTATGGATTAAATTAAACAATTAAAATATCAGGTGTAGGTTAAAAACTATTTGGAAGCTGATATCCACAGCTTTTACACCAATTCATAGTAACACTTAAAGGGCTCCAGTTTAAAAGATTGATCTTGTAAATCGAAATTATTGCTAGACCATAAGGAGGGAAGTAACAACAATTATACTTATCATTGATATTTAAGTAGCAAATATCAGAAACATATTGTGGCATTTAATAACATTATCTAGTTTCAAACATTGTAGTCAATGTATCATTTTCCAAATAATCAGATATTAACATTTATCTGACTTACCCTATTTGGGCAAAAAAAATCCCAGTAAAACTGTACTTACATGGTGAAATTTGTAATAAAAGCTGTTTTTGGCAGATCCACATTAAAGAAGGCTTCTTTTGATGTGTTCGCGCGATTGACAGCTCTACTTGTGATGACATTATGGGCAAAGCGAGATGTCACCTGACTTTTGATAAGAATGCTGTACACTTCTAAATCATTTACTGGCTGAAGAGAACAAAATAGATGAATATAAAGAAATGATCACAGTATAGAGAAATAATTGTGTTTTTGACTTCTATCTACTTTGTCAGATACGCCTTTTCTGTACCTCACCTTTTAACAAACGTTGCTGAAATGAGTAGTCCTATGTATCCAGTGCCGGCGCCAGCACTGGATGTACCCGAGCAAGTGCCAGGGTTCCTGGGGGGCCCACATACGGCTATACTTAAGGAATCCATGTGGGTGAGAGTGGCTGTATCTAATAAATCCATAGGGGGCTTTATATAAAATAACCATGAGGGGCTGTTTGGTATAATATACTAGGGAATAAACATGAGACTCTTTCAGTTTCTGAATTTTCAATGCCACCGCAAGAGTTTACTGTAAAGGGAACTACTGAGGCTCTGCCGCCCAAGGGCCTACTGAAACCTGGAGCTGCCCCTGAGTGTATGTAAAAGGTAACACTCTTTTTGGTCATTATGTGTCTTTTAAAGGATATCTACCATAAGATTACTGCTGGTAGACTGTCCTCACAAGCATGCTTGTTACCCCTGAAATTTTAAGCAGTAACTTATTGCTACCTGTTCTTTCACATCTTTCAATTGTATTGGCGGTCTGAGGCCACCAGTTGAAAGAAGGAGGGCAAATTCAGATTCAGATTATCGTTGTAGCTTCTCTCCAGGGTCTCTCTGTAAAGGAACAATGGTCGGGTCCAACATGATGACCTCCAAAGATAATGCAGTTCTGTCAAAACTTTTGACGCAGTTTTCCCGCAGTTCCAAACAGCCAACTAAGTGTCAAATAGCACTGAGAGAGCAGCATCCCTTAATTTGCCTGGGACTGCAAGAAGATTGGAAGTGTTTGGTGAACTCTGTCCTGGGGTGATGGCCTGAGTGCCCATAGAAAGAGCTCTGAGTGCCACCTCTGGCACCCGTGCCATAGGTTCGCCATCACTGCTCTAGGGGTTGCTGCCACAGTTTGCTCTTTATTCCAGGACTTTAGAATTCACCAGAAAAGAACGTTATAAAATTATGTAAAGTAATGAGTATGCTTATGAGGACAGTCTTCCATCAGTAATCTCATGGTATATGTCCTTTAAATTTGTTTGAGACTCTCCTCTCTGCAGTATGTATATCTGGTTTGATTCTTACTCTACCTTAATGGGGGTTGATCTAACAGCTATGACTCACTCCTCTCACTCCCTCCTCCCTAGAGTGTAATTTAACACCTTAGTACGTTTCCATCCCTATCACTAGCAAGATGGAAATAAGAAGAGAGTTTAACTCATTTTATCAGGAACAGCAGGGGAGGAGCCTAAATAACCAGGGGGGGGGGGAATGCCCTTTCACTGATAAGATATATTATAAAGTTTCTTTTAGTTACTTGTAATATTGATTTATGCAATCTTAGTTAAAAAAAAGTCAGTGATATATAACCACATAGAGTGACTTTGCAGTGATGATGTAATTCATGCTAAGATTAAATTTGTTGGAGAAATAACCCAAATGATACACCTAAGATTAATATATAATATAAAATGAACTTTTCAAAGATACTTGACAAGCATCCATCTCCTAGGTTCAAATAGACACGTTAAAACATCTTACCTTTTCAGTGTTTCTTTTCTGCAAAAAGACACAAAAAAATTAGGACCTATGCCAAATACTTTCACTTAGGCGATGCACAAATCTTTGCTCTAGACTATCAGACACCTTGTTGCAATTTTCTAAATCTTTCCATTATGGCAAAAATGTACAATTATAATGTATGAAAGGAAATCTACTGCATATTTCCTAATTATAAAACCAGCAGCGTGATTCCAACACTATGGGGGTCATTTATTTTTATCTTATATTTGCAACTTTTTCAGGCACATTTGCATATTTTCCCCTGGCCTGTCACGTGACTGGCCTGTCAATAGCCACGGAAGAATCTTTTACTATTGTGCCTTATATATCTTTAAAATCCTGATGTGGACGTATGAAAAAGTATCAACTTGGGGGAAAACCATGGTTAACAAGTATTAAATAAACTCCACTCCTAATCAGGTGAAGGGTTGCAACTTTTCTGCAACTTTTTAATTTTAAAAAAAGTGTCATAAGGCCCACAGACTCAGCTGCCTGATATATTAAAATCAAACAAGTCCAAAATGACCCCCTATGTTTATAAGGAACTCTGCTGCGGTGGATGACACACCCCTGGAGAACTTCTCCCCCTCCCTGTGGGCTACCCATCCCGGTCTGTGTCGTAAATATAGCGGCAGCGAAGAGTGTATACTTTGTGCCCTGGTAAGATTTCCGGCTAAATTAGCTGGGTGGCCAGGTACAAATGCTTCAGGGGCATGTAATAGCTCCCCTTAGCACTTGAGCTTTATTAGCATAAAAATAAAGTTAATTTTCTAAGTCTTTTCCAGGAGCAGAGCACCTTATAAACACGTCTCGGATCTATTACGTCTATTACTAGTTCATAAGCAGGAATTCTGTGGTAGATTTTCTTAACATATCCTAATGAACTTTGGTTCCCTTGGCTATGGAAAAACAGTATAATGGCCCTCACTACTACTGTTTTTCCATTATAACAAGATTATTGCTTTTCCTTGAATAAGAGCACCACCCTGCTGTTTTCCCAAGTCTGACTTACTCCATATACAAGTCTGACAACTAGAGACTGGAAACCTAGTTACACGAAGTAGTGCCATCCAACTTTCCCCTCTGTTATACACTTCCCTTGGCTATGTTTACCAACATTTTAGGTTCGACATCCAAGGTTTGCCTTCTGGTTGATCAACTTACAGGGCTGAGATGTGTCCACTCTAAATTTGCACCATATTTTTAGCTGAACACATTCATATTGATGCTAGATCTGTTGAGCTTACTGTTTCGGTCCTCAAAAAAAAAGTGTGCTGATACTGTGAATTTATACAATAGCATATAACTAGTTAATCCCCACAATGTCCTGTTATGCTTCAATGTCACCAGATACAATCCAACTTCTCACCACCTCATCCACTTCATGTGTGCACCTTAAATCTCTGTTTTTGTGTTTTTAGCCTATTTGACCATATTTACGTATTTACTTTTACAGTCCATATAATGACAATTTTGATTAACAACCAAATTGTTTTAAATCATAATATTATTTCCTACTTTACCCATTTTATGAAATAGAAGCAAATCCAAAATAAAAACAGTATGAGCTAGATAAACTATACACTGCATAATTTCCAAATACAACCCAGACAGTGACTAAATTTTAATGGCAGGCCCTGGAAAGTCATTTTTTGTTGTTTAATTTATGACCAATTTATTACTCTGCAATGTTGTATTTGGTTTATGTCCCCCCGAGCTCTTTAAAGCTATATAACGATATAACGACAGAGTTCTATATAACGATTGATTATTATCATTATTATTGTTATTACTTGGATTGTTTTTCTATCCTCATAATTATTTAAGTGCACAGATTTCAACCTGGTGCTCTGAAAATTTTTGCAGCATTAAATTCCAAATTTAACATATAACACACTAAATATATCTATATACATATACACAAACCTGTATGTTTCTTATCCCTTCAATCACAAAGTCGCTGTTAGTAGGGAATAACGCATAAAACAGCAAAGTAAGACTCAGCAGAAGACGACCCATCTTTGCAAATAAAGTTTGTTGGATAGGAACCAAGCTATAACAAACTGAACAAGAAACCAAGTTAATAAGTAACCAAAAGATAAATTTTGGGTATGAGCATCCTGAATTCCTGTAAACCCTCTGCAGATGTTCTGGTAAAGACAACAAAATAATCTATGTCCAGCAGAAAAATACTGAAAATAGTCAAGTTGCACAATTGCAGAAGAAAATAATAAATGTGCGGGCACCACATTACAATGATGAAAAGTAAGGGAGTGCTGCTCAAAGTTGTGAATCGCAACTACTTACATACATAGAAAAGACACAACATAAGAACAGAGTGCACAACCAAAATAAATGAAACAAATACAGAATCATGAAAGAACAACAATACTTTATTAAATATACTAAAATACCAAAGCAACAATTGTAGAAGGACAGAACTTCCAAAAGGGGAAAGAAGCACTTAAAATGATATTTTACTCGTGTAATAGTCTTCCACTGTGACATGACCTCGGCCAAAAATAAGACTATAAAAACTTTTGGCCCAGGACATGTGTTGGTGGATAACTGTTACACCAGTCTCCTCTTTGTACAGTATGTCATTTTAAGTGTTCTTAAATCTTTTTTTCCCCTTTTAGGGGGTCTGTTCTGTCACGGGTGCTCCTGCGACCCATATCCCGGGTTGCAGGCGCTCCCGTGTGGCTCCCTGTGCCCCCGAACCCCCTGGCTCCAGCAACCCCCACGCTCCAGTGTGTGGTTCCCCCGTATAATTGGTGCTTGCCAACCACCTGCCTGATAAATTGCCAGCCCCTTCCTGTGTCCCCTGCCGCATCTTTTGCACCTGGTGCCCTAGAGAAAGCTTGTTCCTTATGCTATGTGCTGATATTGAGAATTCCCATTGTGACCCCGGTTCTGTTCCTGATTTAGCTACTCTGCTGCCTGCTTTGACCTTTTGCCTTGCACCTATCCCAATCCCGTGCTGCCTGTCCTGACCTCCTGCCTGCCCCCGACTATGATTCTGCTCTAAGACTTGGTACTTCGCCTTGGCCGCCCCCGTGGACAAAGTCACGCCTGTGGAGCGACCTGGTGGTACCACGCTGCATCGGGTACCACTTAGACTCTGCTCCCAGGTGTCGGCTTACGTCATTGTCCGTGGTGGTATAGTGGGTCCACTACCCCTGAATCCTGACATGTTCTTTTGCACTTGTTATTTTGGTATTTTGATACATTTGGTAAAGCATTGTTGATTCTGTATTGGATTAATTTATTTTTGCTGTTTTCAAGTTGCACAAGTGCATTGCAGCTGAATTCATTATGCATGTGTGACTTTCTGCTCTGTTTAAATGAGATGGGAGCTTATTTTTGGTTTAACGGTATTCCCAATCATGCAGCGTTTTAGAATCCTGTAATATTCACATGATTCAATGTATTAATATAAACTATAACTTTGGAGTGCCAAAGGCAGATGTAAGTAAAGGATTCATTATATCGTAGTACACTGTGGGGCTCATTTACTAAGGGTCCGAACGCCGCACTTTTGTTGGGTTTCCCAATTATTCCGTTTTGCGCCGAATTGCCCCAGGTTTTTGGTGCACGTGACCGGATTGTGGCGCATCAGCGCCGGCTTTCACACGACAGTAATGGGGAGGGTGTGGCTGTCAGACAACCGGATGGATTCAGAAAAAACGTGGAATTTAAAAAACGATTTGTGTCGCAAGATCACTCAAATGCACCGGGAAGAAGAAGGTGAACTCCGGACCCCGGTACAGCAGCGACACCTGCTGGTTATCGGGCGCACGACCTTAGTGAATCCCGGCAGACCCGAATCAGATAACGCGCCGCTGGATCACGACTGGACCGGGTAAGTAAATGTGCCCCATTGTAGCACTTCTACCTTTAGCCAGTTGACGGGTAAACTTGTTCTTAACAAAAAAAAAAATATTTACTTTTTATTTTTAACTATATTTAAAGCATTTCAATTACTAAAGCAATAAAGGGGTTGTCCAGGATGAGACATTTTTTATGTCCACAGGTAAACATCGCTTACTTACAGGGTCGCCATTAGGAATTTTGGGGCCCTGCAGATTTTGTGGGCCTCCCCTACATGTAAGTTATGTTCCTATTTTATACTACTACACCACATCCCATAAGGTTAAGACAGGCCCTTAGCTCTAAAGAGATGGTGGCCTTCCCAACAGTCTATAGTTATAGTAATGATCTGATATTTGTGCATAAAAATATATATTACATTACATGTACATATTACATGGGAACAATACCAAACCAATCAGATTACTACATAGATACAACATTGGAGCCATCCCCGATTATGAACCCAGCAACGTGGTTACAACTATGGGGATCATTTATTTTTCTCTTATATTTGCAACTGTTTTTCCCCTTGTACATATTTGTGCTTAAATTTGTGTTACTGGCATACCAAAGATAGCCGCACAAGAATTTTTCAGATATATGAAAAAGTAGCAATTTTTGCACAAATTGTTTTTAATGTGTCTTAAATACACTCCAATCCCGGTTTTGTGTAGGGTCGCAACTTTTCTGTAACTTTTTCATAAAAACTGTCAAAACCCACAGACTCAGCTGACTGGTATCTCAACATCTAAGATTGACCAAACAAGTCTAAAATGACCCCCTATGCTTATTAGGAGCTCTGTTGCTGTAGTTGACACCCCCCAGAGCATTTTTCCCCTCCCTAGGGGCTACCTGTAGGTGTTGTACATGCTGCAGAATTGTGAGCTTATGGGTAATACCAGCACTTACTGCAAATCTGGTTACACACAGAGGACATTTTCAGTTTCTTTTTCTAGCTTGGCACCATGTCAGCTTCTTCCAGTCACAACTTGACTCATCTCCTCCACCTTCTTAACTCAAACATTACTGTTCTCTTAATCAGGGAGGGAATACTTGGATTCTGGGTGCCTTGCCTTGTGCACTGGCATGTGATGAAGTCCCTGTCCCTCTTGTGCCACCAGGTAGATTTGGCTCCAGCCCCCCAATACTACGACGGTGTACAATTCTATGCCAGGCCCTACCTGGTGTAGAATTGTACTGCACCATGTGAGCTTTCACTCATGTAAGTAAGTTCATTGGCTATAGTGAGTGCGCAGGGACAGGAACACCCTTCTCTAGCCCACTCTGCCGCCGGACACATCCCTCTTGACAATCCTCCACACCCTCTTTGTGTAGAGTTGTCTTAGGGGAAAATAGTCACAAAGACTGGTTCACAAGGCAGGAAACTGGCATACAACCCCTGATAAATCTCCCCCACTGAAGCTATGGAGCGCTCAAAAACGATCATTAGGGGTCGTTTGATAAAACTCTCTGATAGATATCCTCTCATGCATTGCTGCAACTAAATGTCTCCTCCAGAACTCTCTGACTCCAGCCTTGCATGAGCGACTATTCCATACCATATTACTGGAGTAACATGACAAATGCCTAACCATCTGAAAGATGACACACCGATTTTGCAAGTTTTATTCCAAACTCTATAACCTAAAAAAAGATCACCCTCAAACCTAATGATTTCTTGTAAAACATCCATCCAGCTTAATCAGGGTCTAAATTGACAACCCTTATTTCCCCTTTTACTGAAGAGGAATTACGTAGAGCTATTCAACAATTTAAGAAACAAAAAGCACCTGGAACTGATGAATTCTCTAATAATTACTATCACATTTTTTATACACCCCTTTATGGCCCTTCATGGTCCGCAATCTTGCCGGCAACAGTGGGGGTGCGGTCACACCTTGCAGTTAAAACTGCATCACAATCAACTTTGAGGTCGTTTTAGGTGCAGTTTTGTCAATTTAACGAGTGAAAGACATTGGGGGACATTTACTATGGCGTTTCCGCCAGTTTTGTGGCGCTCTCACCACATGTTCTGCTCTCCGACCTATTTATTAGCTGTCGGGGACAGAAAAAATGCCTTTTTCCGTCTGCTCCGACTCTTCTCCGAAAAGGGGCGTGGCTTTGGCGGAGTGGAAACTCAGACACAATTACTATGTGTCGCAGCCCTTTTTGGGCGGTGTAAACTGACGGAAAGTAGACCAAAAGAAAACTGGTCTAGCAGGGACTGTTGGACACATTTCTGGTGCTCGGGACAGATTTTGTCCCAGGGACAGAAAATAGTCTCGGCGCCAGAAATGTCTCTGCACAGCTCCACAATATTAAATGTGTGTCTTCTTACCGAGAGCAGGTCGGTAACAAAGCCAATGCAGACACCGACACTGTAAGTAAATGTCCCCCATTAACTTAAAGAGTGAATTTCATTTTGAAGGGGAAACCTGCTCCACAAATGTCATTCACCTGTTCAGTTCATGTCTCTCACCTGTTAAATTGACAAAACTGCACCTAAAACCACCTCAAAGCTGATTGCTATGCAGTTTTAACTGCAACGCGTGACACCCCTGGGTGTCTGCCATCTGCAATGCTTATCAATCAATCATGATCATTCCCAAACCAGGCAAACCCCCCTCCTTCCCTCCAAACTTTCATCCCATCTCGATACCGAAATGTAAGCAAAATGAATTGCCCAGAGATCACCTAATTAAGTACACAATGACCAAGTAGGATTTACACAGGGCAGACAACTTTTACCTCCTCTCGGGTGCCTTCTCTGCTTCTAACCCTGGATGTAGAGAAAACATTTGTCAGGATCTGCGACATTATAAAATTTGGTTTTACTTGCAGGACCTTAGAAGCTTTGAACAAATTATGCTCATCCCTCTCTGCAAAAAGCATTGATAAACGCCACCCTTAGAGACCCTTTTTCTATAACTAACGGCACTTGCCAAGGATGGCCCCTGCTCCCCTTGATATTCACCTTAGTTATGAAACCTTTTGCAGAAGCAGTCAGATGCATTCCCCACATTACAGGAGTGTCAGCTGGTCTGCATCAGCATAAACTGGGACTTTTCGCTGATGATATTATCCTAGCCCTGACTAATCCCCTTAGCTCACTCAGAGAAGTAAATAACATTATCTCTGCTTTTAGTAATGTATCTTACTACAAAGTTAACATCCCTAATCTAGGATTTAATATTCCCCCATCTGCATATGTTATCATGGATGGGGAAAACAGTAGTTAATAAAATTATGATGTCAATTGTAGAGGTGGAGTGTCGGGGGATACCCAGTCACCCGACTAGGATGTCGGCACTGCCAGACCCAAACGCAAGTGATTAGTGAGGAGGTAACTTGGAGCCGGGTAGAAAAGACTGTACGGGTGGTGCTCTGCCGTAACACAAGGTAGATACTTCATGCAAATAAAGACAAAAGATAGCGGCACTCACCCAGGAATCTTCTTTATTCTGCTATATGCATGTGACAGGGAGGTGCAGCACAAGAAGGAATTCGGCGACAGGCCGTTTCGCGCACTCCTGCGTTTCGTCTACAGCTAGACGAAGCGCAGGAGTGCGCGAAACGGCCCGTCGCCGAATTCCTTCTTGTGCTGCACCTCCCTGTCACATGCATATAGCAGAATAAAGTAGATTCCTGGGTGAGTGCCGCTATCTTTTGTCTTTATTTGCATGAAATAAAATTATGATCCTGCCTAAACTACTGTCACGGGTGCTCCTGTTACCCACGTCCGGGGTCACAGGCGCACCTTGTGATCCAATCTGTGGCACCCCCGGGTTCACTCAATGCTCATGCTCCTGTCTTGGCTTCCCAGAACACGCTTCCCCATTTCCTAGGGTGTGCGCGCACCGGCGCTCGTAGTTTAAAGGGCCTGCGCACCACTGATTGGTGCTGGCCATTTCCTGGATTACAATAACAGCCACCCTCTCCCAGCATTCCCCACTGGATCTTCGTGCTCATACCGTTAAGAAAGCTTCTGTCCCTGCCTTGTGCTAGTGTTTGGATATCCTGTTTTGACCCCGGTTCTGTGTTTGACTCTGATCCTGTTCCGTCTCCCCTGACCTCCTGCTTTGTTCCTGATGTTGATCCTGTGCTGCCTGTCTTGACCTTCCACCTGTCCCCAACCATGAATTTGCCTGTCAATTCTCTACCTCGCCTTGGCTGGAACCGCGGACAAAGTTGCACCTGTGGAACGACCTGGTGGTACCACGCGGCAGCACGTCCAACCCACTTTGCGGTGGGCTCTGGTGAAAACCGGGTACCACTCACACTTCGGTCCCAAGTGTTGGCTTATGTCATCGTCCGTGGGGGTCTATTGGGTCCACTACCACTGGAGCCTGACAACTATTATATTTCTGCAGAACATTAACAGTGCCTATCCCCAAAAAATGTATAAATAAACTCCAGATGCTATCTTTTATATGGGGAAACAAAAATGCAGAGTTGCAGCGTATATTTTATATTCTTACAACAAATTGGAAGGAATGGGAATTCCCTATCTGTGCCACTCCCACACAATCTTCTTTCTGCAACAACTAAAAAAATGGTGGATCTATTCTTCTGCCTTTAGCTAGAAGAATAGAAAGATGACTTGAATAATAACCACCTTCTCCTAACCCATACCATTTAATCAAATATTCTGTAATGAGGACACAGGACTTGGGATGACAGATATGACAGTGAACCCTAACACTCCAGCCCCCAACAGCCCTACCTGCTTATCTTTGCATATCCTAGGCTATACAGGGCAACCACAAAGACAGTTCCTCCTTATGTCAAAGTACAGACAGAGATAGCAATAAGGTACAAAATCACATACACAATAGGATAGTCACAAAACAATAGCTAAGGATCGAATAACAAAAAATAGAGATAAAGCTAAATAGTTGCACAGAATATAGGCCTGGTAAATTTGACTTTAACCTGCAAGAGACCTAGGCTTTTCAAGATATTTATTTGTTAGTCAGGAACCCTGCTCCTGGTGAGTGGGGACAAGCTCTAACATTCAGAGTGAGTTAACACCTGCAAGACCAGAACCAGGCTTCAGAGAGCACAGTGTGGTAGGCTGAATCAGCAGCGCATCACTAGAACACAGTTCAGACTGCTGAGTAACAATTATCTAGAAATTCAGTGTCACCTCCGTCTAATAGCATGAACACCAGGAGAATACTGACACAAATGTTACATATTCCTTTACCAACATTTCCCCCCTCTCTGCTCTTCTTTGATACTCACAGCCCTAAAAAAAAACGTATTAGAGTTTTTTAACCCAAGATTTTTCTCAAACCTTTTGTGGAACAGGGACTCACCTCTATTCAGAAGGTTTCCCGGAATGGAAGATATTGCTGGCGGCTATCAATGGAAAAAGCCGTTGCCTTGAGACAAAAAGCCCTTAAGAACTTCTATAAAACTTCGGATCCCTGTTTTAATATCTTTACAAATGTTGATCTTAATTCTATGAATCTGCTAGATTCAGGTAAATTCTCACCTTCATTATTTCCTGGTAAGAACTTTAAAGGAAACCTACCACTATGGATCTACCTATAAAGGTACATCCGGTGGTAGGTGCATCTAACAAATGTAAGGATAGCCCTTTATTCCACTCTTATCTTTTCTAATCTTTAATGAGGGCGTGGAGTAGCCGGAGCTGAGGTTACACGGCACGGCTACTCCACCCCCCAGTATCCTCTTTGATCTTCCTACCCAGACATCTTTAAGGCTCAGCCCCATTTTTTGTATTCTGACATGCAGGGCCGATTCTAGCATATTTGCTGCCTGAGGCGAATATTAAAATGCTGCGCCCCCCCGCTCCTTGTTAAGTAAATCCTTAAACTTTACTAACAATTAACAACCCTACAGACAGCTCCCTGACACTGTGTGACTGACTACAGCATCTGAGAGGCATTAGAGGCATCTAATACCTTATAGATGACAATCTCTTCCATCAGGAGGACTTCTCAAATCCATGACGTATCACGGCTGAATTCACGGCCAGATATCTTCAGCTCCGTGCAGGACATCTCTACCCGGCGTCCCTAAAAATACCACAGTCACTTACAGTATAAAGTCTCCTGGAAAACAACACTGTGCTCCTAAATAATATATACCCCTCACAACACAACTGACCACACTCTCCCCACATACAAAACATCCCTTCATTATATAGGGATAAAATCTTGCCCCACATATACAGTCCCCTCCCAGCTCAGTAATATACTGTATCCCATATACAGCCCCCCAGATTAGTAATATACTGTATCCCATATACATCCCCCCAGCTTAGTGATATAGTGATATATAATATATACAGCACCCACCAGTATAAAATGATTCTGGCCCAATATAATATATATAGCATCCCCCCCCCAGTATAAAATAATTATAGCCTCAAATAATATCTATAGCATCCCCCCCAGTATAAAATAATTATAGCCCCAAATAATATCTATAGCATCCCCCCAGTATAAAAAAATTATAGCCCCAAATAATATATATAGCGTCCCCCCCCCCCCCGGTATAAAATCATTATAGCCCCAAATCCCCAAATAAAATATACAGAACCCCACCCCTAGTATAAAATAATTATGGCCCCATATAATATATACAGCACCCCCCCCCCTAAATTAAAATAATTATAGCCCCAAATAATATCTATAGCATCCCCCCAGTATAAAATAATTATGGCCCCATATAAAATATACAGAACCCCCCTAAGATAAAATAATTATAGCCCCAAATAATATCTATAGCATCCCCCCAGTATAAAACAATCATAGCCCCAAATAATATATATAGCATCCCCCCAGTATAAAATAATTACGGTATAGCCCCAAATAATCTAAATATATATAGCATCTCCCCCCAGTATAAAATAATTATAGCCCCAAATAATATAGATAGCATTCTGTCATCCCCCCCAGTATAAAATAATTATGGCCCCATATGATATATAGCGCCCCCCCCCCCCCAGTATTAATTATTAGCCACATTTAATTAATTAAAATACATGAAAAATGCACCTGAGCACCCCCTGCTGCCTTTTGATAAGTGGCAAAACCTGGGCTGGAGTATGGGAGCGACCACCCCACCCAGGCTCTTTGGTCGCTCAATAAAAACTCAGACCTGAACTAGCGCAGGAAGACTTCTCAGTAACTTAACATTACTGGCAACAGCTACTGGGTTTTTACATCCCCAAGACCAGGTACCTCGGTGACACATACCTGTCATCAACAATTTCACCAGTTGTCCTCTTACGTACCCCCCTTCTGCCACAAATCGAGGGGCTGGGAACCTTCTGCCACTAAACAATGAATTCTAGACAGTGCATCTGCATTCCCATGTAGTTTACCCGGCCTGTGCTCTACATGAAAAGACTACATAAAGTCTTGCAGTGCTAGAAAACAACGTGTTACCTTGGCATTGTTACCTTTCCTCTCCCTCATCCATTTTAATGAGGCATGGTCAGGTATGAGTCTGAATTTCCTACTGAGGAGGTAGTACCTTAGAGACTCCCATGCCCACTTAATGGCAAGACACTCTTTTTCCACAATAGAATAATTCCTCTCAGATTAGGACAGTTTCAAACTGAGGAACATGACAGGATGTTCCTCACCATTGATTTCTTGTGACAACACATCACCCAAACCCACCTCTGACGCATCTGTTTGGGCAATGAACTCTCTGGCAAAATCTGGGGCCACCAGCACTGGCTTCTTACATAGGGCCTGTTTCAGCCCCCATGCCAGACGTTTGAGGAGGGTCTCTATTTTTCCATGGTTTTATCAGATTTGTGTGGTATATTTGGAATGGCTTTCTTTGAGGCCGCGGTCACACGTACCGCTAGACGTCCGTTCATAACGCGACGCTAGCGCACAGGGGGAGGTCCTCGGCCCGAACGCACATGCGTTAACAGGGAAACGCATGCGATTGATAAGCCGATCGCATGCGTTTCCCTGTTAACGCATGTGCGTTCGGGCTGAGGACCTCCCCCTGTGCGCTAGCGTCGCGCTATGAACGGACGTCTAGCGGTACGTGTGACCGCGGCCTTACCTGGCTGATGGACACCTCGCTCACTTTTTCCACCACTTCATATGGCCGCTGCCACTTGCCCAGGAACTTGCTCTCCACTGTGGGAACAAGTATGAGGACCCGATCCCCTGGCTGAAAATGTAATTCTAGCGGATCGATTATACACCCTAGCTTGTAACTCTTATGCCTTAAAGGGGTATTCCAGGAATAAGGATAATCTGTATTTAGAAAGGTCATTAAAATCTAATGTAATGTGTAATTGATTGTTATTTTCAATTCTGCTTGGTTTAGCAGAAAAAGGATTTTGACCTAATATTTCACAGTTTAAAAAAACCTACTGGCCCTTTAATCCGTCCTGTGCCTTCCCTCCACTGGGAGAGGACACAGGACGGAAGATGGCGGCTGCTGCTGACGTCAGACGTTTGTGTCAGCAGCGTGGGGTCAGCTCTGCCTCTTCCACACACTCTCTCTCGCTCTGAAGCTGGGCCGGTCACATGACCTGCCATTGCCTCACACAGCAGAGAGCACAGCTTCCAGCTCCTCTGCTCCGTGCTGATTGCTACACAAAACAAAGTTTGCAACATTGTAGCATGTAATCAGGTGAAATACATCTCTTGTATCTTTATTTTTTTCAATAAATAAACTTCACTTGTACCTCAGAGAAGTGGATACAAGGCATATCATGCGTAATAACATACATGCTCCATAATCTAAAAAAGAAATACATAAAATGTGTACATCTATAGTAATGAAGATAATTGATCATTTATCTCCTATCACTAGATTTAGAGTATATATGAATATAGAATGTATGTAGAATATGTATTATGTGGATATGGGATATGAATATATAGTAGATGTAGATGTACATAGGATATAACTATATATTCATATCCTAAATCCATATACAATACTAATATACAATATACAATACTAATATACAATAATAATATCTACACCCTACCCATATATTGTATATACACTATCCACATGCTGTATATATGTAGTATATGGATAGGACATGTAGATATATATACAGTATATAGATAGGGAATAGAGATATATTCCCTATCCATATACTGTATATATCTCTAATCCTATTTATATACTGTATATATCTCTACATCCTATCCATATATTACATTTATCTATATATACTATATACACTGTCCATATACTATATGCTCCTTGCGGATCCGGGACCAGCACCGCTCAGCTGTCTCCACTAGTTGGCTACTACCATATAATTACACATAATCAATTGAAAAAAAAATATATCAACTTGATTGAAATAAAAAAAAATGGTATACTCAGTCGAGGCATGATTCGCGCATCAGTAATTAATAATGTGGTGCACTCTGCACCAATGGCCCAAATTTATCAAATGTAGTGCAGTTTGCCTCACTGTGTCATGTGAACATAGCTTAAATTATTACTACAGCCAAATACAAAAAACTCAGTTATATAAAATTTAATTGTATAATTTAATTTTATTTATATAGGACTATTCACTATTTTTAAAAAATTTAATTTTAAAATATTATGTCCCAAACTTGCAAAGGATATATGAACCCATCTGGGGGTGTACACTGTATATCTGAGAGATATACACCAAAATGCTTCCCAACCATGATGATTCTATGTAGTTTTAGCATATATGTGAACACAACTCAACACATACTTATTCCATATACTCAAATACACTCTACACATGCATCCACATCACCTATCCATAGCATAGTAGTGAAAATAACTGGATGCACATAACAGTAGGAGAAAACTCCCTATTGATCTTGATAAGCTGAGGTGCTGCTGAATTTTACTACACTTCTAGAAATGAAGATAAACTGGTTCAAAGTAGCCAAGCGCATGCAATTTTAAATGGACAGAAAACACTTCCTTTAAGGCGGTCCACAGACGTGACGTGTGGCAGCATCCTTAGGGAGCGTTCAGATGTTGCGTTTTGGTTGCGTTTTCATTGTGTTTGAAATGCATTAGAGCAGCTGTTGAGAGTTTATTTGCCTAATTATATTACGGTTTGTTTCTGTTAACGCAATGTTAACACATGTGTTAACAAAATGAACATGTTAATGTTTTTGTAAATGTAAATGTTAACAGTGATGTAATTAGGCAAATCACCTCTCCTCATCTGTTGTAATGCATTTCAAACGCAATGAAAATGTAGGTCAAAACGCAACGTGTGAACGCGCCCCTACTGAGTAGCAAGAGCAATTGCTAAACAGAGACTCTTGGTTTTGGTCTTCTAATATTGATGCAAAGTACTAAGCAGGATACTGATGTGTAAAACTAACTTTAGGGGTGTGGTCACAAGTCATGTTTAACGCATGCGTTTAAAAACGCATTGCAATAGCTGAAGAGTGATTTGCCTAATTAAACAGCAGTTAACACATGTGTTTACAAAATGCAACCGTTAATGCGTTGTTAACACATGTGTTAACATAATGTTAACACAATGCATTAACACAAGCATTAACATTTGCGTTTTGTAAACGCAAGTGTTAACAGCTGTTTAATTAGGCAAATCACACGTCAGCTATTCCAATGCCTTTTTAAACGCATGCATTAAAAGTGACGTGTGATCGCACCCTAGGATGTAAGACTTCTTGGACACTGCAACATGGACACTGCTGTTTGACACCATCCATGCTTTGGCAGGAAGAAGTAATGATAATCACAGACAAACAAAACAATGGTAGATGTAAAAATGTGATTTATTAGCTATTATTACTGGAGTAGAGCAGGCCCTTCTGTGAGATGATCACCTTGGAAACCACTGGGAGCAGAAGAGGGAGGGGCTATAACTGACATCTCTGTGAAGATAAGTAAAAGGTCAGGAAGACATGTCTTATACTAAAGGCTCATGGGACTTGTAGTACTGTGTGTCGGCCATCTTGGATATGACTCCACCTACTTAACAAACCCTATAAAGGTTTTCAGAACATAAAAACAAACTAAGTAACCTTTATTCTGTGATTGTTGACACTGTGTATTATTGTAGTAACATATTTATAGCATCATTGTTTTTTTTTATCAGAGGTTCATATTCCTGGAATACCCCTTTAAGCAAGTGTTCTTTCACAATGGGCATTACATTAGAGATTCTCTCCTGCATCTGAGCCAAATGCTCTATCACACTTTTATAGGTGGTAACTTCGTTCTCCCACAATAATTCAAAAGGTGAAAACCCTGTGGAGGCTTGTGGAACTTCTTTGAAAGAAAACAACAAGTATGGTAGCAGACAGTCCCAGTCTCGTCCATCCTTCTCTACTACCCGTTTTAGCATTGGCTTCAATGTCTTATTAAACCTTTCCACTAAGCCGTCTGTCTGGGGATGATATACTGAGGTGCACAACTGGGTAATTTTTAGGAGTTTGCCCACTTCCCTCACAACCTGGTCCCCTGGTCTGTTAGAATTTCTTTGGGGAGACCTGTTTGTGAGAATATATGAAACAATTCACGGGCAATCAACATAGCAGAGGTATTTCTTGGAGGTACCGCCTCAGGGTATCGGGTGGCATAATCGACTACCACTAATATGTATTGATGACCTCTGGCTTTTCTAACCAGTGGTCCCACCAAATCCATAGCTATCCGCTGAAACGGGATCTCTATAATAGGTAATTGAACTAATGGACTACGGAAGTGAGTGACAGGGGAGGTCAACTGGCAGACTGGGCAAGACTGACAAAAGTTGCGGATTTTCCTAAAACAACCCGGCCAGTAAAACCTTTGAAGCACTCTCTCCTGAGTCTTGTCAGCGTCCAGGTGACCACCTAGCACACGTGAATGGGCCATATCTAAGACCAGAATCTGCTCCACCGAGGTCCCTCACCTTGGTTACTCGATTCAGCAAATCATTGTTCATAACAAAGTGAGGAAAACGAGCATCAGCCTTCGGCTCTTGGGGAACACCATTTAATATAATCACCTGGTCAAGAGCACCTTTTAATGTCAAGTCCTGGAGTTGGGCTGTCCCAAAATTATCCCTAGTAACCTCAAGATCAGGGACAATAATTTCAGAGCACAATTCCTCCCCCTCCTCATCACTAACCAGCACAGATAAAGTAAATTGACTTGACATGACAGATGAATTCATAACCCCGCCATAACCGTTACAGCAATCTGGTCTATCGGGCATGATAGTTTTGGCCAATAAATAACAAAACAAAGGGAATTTCTGACCAATAATTATTTCATGCAGCAAGTCTTTCACAATTCCTACACCATGAGATACTATACCACATGCAGTATAAGAAGGTAACCTGGGCCATGGGGTACACTTTGGTATCTCCGTGAATACACATAACCCCCACTTGTTTGCCAGGTACCAGTTCATGGGGCAGGCTGTCAGTCACATGGGTTACTAAGCTCCCTGAATCCAAGAGCCCTGTAACTTCAATCCCATTCACAGTCACACTCTTGCCTCAGGTCCCTCATCAGGAGGAGGAACAGCACTGCCGGCAGGGTAGGCAAATAAAGAGAAACGTAGCCCTGCAGAGCAGTCCATAGGCTCAGATGTAGCAGGGCAATGGGCATCTATATGGCCAGGACCATAGCCCCTCCAGCAGATGATAGAACCGATTTGTTTCTTTGTCACCGGCGTTGATCCTTCCTGGGTCTTTAGACGACCCTCAACGGAGGACTTGGGCAACCTCCTTAGGGCTCCAGATTCACTTTGGGCTCCCCAGTAGGTTGTCCTCAGGCTTCCTTGCCTAGGGAGTTCTCCACAGCCACATACTGCTCTACAAGGCCAACAAGGTCATCTGCGTTCTGGGGGGTCTCCTTGGGCAACCCAACCTTTTTGTCATTTTTCCCAATCATGTTTTGGAAAGCACTCCTCACAGCCTTTCTTACTCTGGCACTGGCTCTTGGGCTGGCAGAGGGTGCAGGCTATTTGGTTCTTATAGTCAGGAGAGACATCTCTTTTATCAAGAGCTGGTTTGTCTCTTACTGGGCTTGCTGCTGCTGCAAGTTGCTCTGCGCCAGGTGCTTAATTAACTCCTCCATGCGACCTCCCCAGCAACACTCTTTGGTCGCTCCATAAAAACCCAGACGCGTACTACTGCACAAAAAACTCCTCAGTTACTGGCACAGCTACTGGGTTTTTACATCACCAAGGCCAGGTACCTCGGTTACACATACCTGTCATCAATAATTTCACCACTTGTCCTCTTACACACTTTGTAGTTACACACAGTAGTATGGTAAGACAATCTGTAATATGGGACTGGAGGAGAATTTAATGTGATAGACAGATGAATAGACAAATAGCTAGATAGATAAATGGTTAGATGGACAGATATATAGATAGGAAATAGACAATAGGAGATGGATAACTAGAGAGATAGCATCTACTGTACGGCAGGTACACACTTGTGTGAATATAGCCTTAGGTGAATAAATGATACAGAAGAATATTTCCACAGACAAGCAATAGAACTAAGAGATAGACCCAGGGCCAGAGGATACCCAGTTTACATCATATTAGGGGCATACAAGAAAGCATTACAATTAGAAAAAAAACAACTTTTGCATAGGAACAGAAATAAGGAAAAGGATGGAGACAGATTTACTTTTACCTTTGATTTTGGCCCAAACAAAAGTAACATTCGTACAGCAATCCAAAAGAATTGGTGTAGACTGGAAAGGGACCCTGAACTAAAAAAAGGTTACAGCTAACAGACCAATGGTGGCTTTCAGACAAAATCCCACCATAAGAGATCTTCTTGTAAAGAGCCAATTCAGTGATACTAAAGCCACATGGTTAGATTGTGAGATCCTTAAGGGTAATTTTGCATGCCACCATTGTAATTTTTGTAGATTTCATTTGAGAACAAAAACTCTTCAGATGGGGGGTATCACTACGACAGTAAATCAGCTCATTCATTGCGAAACCGTTTATGTTGTCTATGTGATTTTTTGCCCTTGTAGGTGGGGAGCAAATAAGAATAGTCGCCAGAGCTGCATCCAAACCAAGAGGACAAATGCAGTACAAAATCACGAGACAAAAGGATAGTTTGGATACTAGCAAAGTGTCAAAAAATTAGGATACAAAGTACGGAATAACAGGATGACAGGAGCTAAGAATTAAGACCTCTTATGTCCCGGCCCCAGGGAGTGATGAATCAGAACTCTGAAATCCAGACAATACAGAACTGCAAGGGAGTCATGTTAATGGAGGGAAAATCTGTCAGTAACAGCAGGATAACTATTGATGAACCAGAACATAGCTGCATGAAACTGACGGGTGTGGTGCAAATTCAATCAAGACTTTAAGAGAAAAGAATACAACAGTGTTCATACATATCAAAAAAACAACATAAACAGACTGACAATCAGCACATCCTTTACCATATCTTATGGAAAGAGGGTGACAGATGGAAAGGTCTATATTTCCTGAAAGTGTAAATGCCACAATTAAAGGACATCTACCACCATTTTCTCGGTGGTAGACTGTCCCATATTCCACCCTCGTTACCTTACCATGGAGCCTCTTTGCGCTTCCTCTGGGGCCCCCGTGGTATGGAGAATATAAACTTTGATATCTATTGAAATGAGCAGGAGGCGCTCAGGATCTCGTCCGTGAGAGCGCAGCCCCACAGGATACCTGTGAGCTGCGCAAGACAGAAGATATTGCGACAGAAGAGTGCTGGATGACGTCACCGGCTGCCTGACCGTGCAGGTAGCTGGGAGCGGTGCATTTGAATGAGGGCCCAAACGTCTCCCGCTCATTTGAATATAGATATAAAAGTTTATTTTCTCCATACCACGGGAGGCCCCGGAGGAAGTGCAAAGAGGCTCCATCGTGAGCATAATGTAACAAGGGTGGCATATGGGACAGTCTACCACTGAGAAAATGGTGGTAGATGTCCTTTAAGGGAACTTAATTTTTTGGGACTGAACATTTTTGGACTGAGGAAGGGTGTTTTTACTTAAGTATCTGCTTGACATCTGTTCATGATAGATTTTTGTCTTCCTCTGAATCAATACTGTAGGATTATAGATTGAACTTGAAGGATCTGCATTTTTCTTGAACCATAACATCTATATATAGTAACTTTGTTACTCTTTCTAAATACAACAGTATATAAAAATCTCCATTCAGACCATTTTTTTTTCAAAATGTGCAATTGTACTTATCCTTTGTTCTTTGCATTTCTGCTGAACAGTCCATGAACTGAGGTCATTGATTCCAAAAATATAGAGAGAGTATATACTATGTAATGTTACAGCTGATATTTCAACACTCTGAAATAGTAAGAGACATCAATTACAGCTTGACAATGGCTTCTCATGCTGTTCACAAGTTGCCCCATTGTTTGCTGAGGTGGCATCCCACTCTTCTTGAAGGGTAGCCCTCAGGTCATTGAGGTTCTGGGGTACAGAGTTAAAAGTATCTATATGGTGACTCAGCTGATGTCAAAGGTTTTCAATGGGATTTAGGTCTGGAGAAAGAGCAGACCACTCCTTTTGAGGAGCACAGGTCTTCATTATTGTCACAGTCTATGGGAATAGTCCCTTGGGACTAAAGTCTGTGGACTCCCTGGACCACCGCGGGGGATAAAGATGCTAGCCACAAGCCGGGAGCGGAGTCTAAGTGGACTCCTGGTCTTCACCAGAGCCCGCCGCAAAGCGGGATGGACTTGCTGCGGCGGGGAGCCACCAGGTCGCTCCACGGGTGCGACTAGGCCTGCAGTGGCAGCCAAGGTAGGGACAAAGGGAAGGCAGGACCTCGGGATGGCAGGACCTCGGGAGACCACATGATAACCGGACCGCCACAGGATAACCGGCCCGCCACAGGATTACAGGACCGCCACAGGATTACAGGACTGTCACAGGAACACGGGAACACCACTGGAACACGGGAACACGGAGGCATCTGGAAACGCTCAGGAAACTCAGAGGCATCTGGAAACGCTCAGGAATCATGGAGGCGTCTGGAAACGCACAGGCCGGCCGCCTACCCTGACAAATTGCCAGCCCCTTTTAGTGTCTTCAGTCGAAAGCTATGTTCCTTACTAAGTGCGTTTGTCTCCTTATTTCCCATTGTGACCTTGATTCTGTTCCTGACTACGCTCATCCGCTGCCAGCCCTGACCTTCCGCTCTGCCATTGACTTTGATCCTGTGCGACCTGTTCCCGACCACGATTCTACCTCATCACTGTATACCTCACCTTGGCCACCACCGCGAGCAAAGTGGCGCCTGTGGAGCGATCTGGTGGTACCACGCCCCAGCAAGTCAAACCCACTTTGCGGCAGGCTCTGGTGAAAACTGGTGCCACTTAGACTCCGCTCCCAGGTGTCAGCTTACATCCAGTGTCCAGTGGGTCCACTACCCCTGATCTTGACACTTTTATAGCTAATATCAGCAGTCCCCCACTTTCACCCACACTAATAGCATTGATAAATGAATGCATTCCTTTGCAGAAAGTCTGTTTATATATTATTATATTGTAATATATATAACTGTGACTGGCTTCAGCGATCATGTAAGTATGTATGTAAGGTCAGCCCTATGGGTCTGGCCAGGACCAATGGAGTAGCAGTGGTGAGGGAATTAATGAGTATCTTAGGCATTTTTCTTAGACAATTCCTTTAAAGTTTTCCTGGGAATTGGTCCTTTTTCCAGATTTGTTTTTAACTTGCGCAAACAGTTATATACTGTTTAACCTTTGCTGTTTGACCTTTTACTAAAAAGTTCATAAACTGTCACTGAGATCATTGATCCCAAAATGGTATGTGCACTACAGTCTGCAACTACCTATTTTTATAGTTGTAACACACTCATTATAAACATTTGCATAAAAGATTGTGATTTTATGAGATTTTTGTTCTTTATATCTCAGACAACGCTTTTAACGTCCATCCAATCCCTCATTCATGATGTTACTATTCACCTAACTAACATATGCCTCCAGGGCTGGACTAGGGTTTCGTAAGGACCTAGAAAATGGGCCGTGCACCACCTGCATTAGAACATTGCTGCACTAAATGTAATCATTTTTAAGGGATCAGTGCCAACAACTGTTTTTAACAGACCGTGTGACCAATCACATGACATGTACAGCATGTCTTAGTTTGAACTTTATTTCACACTGATAGAGATGCGGGGGTTCGAAATGTCAAAGGGGACACAAATTTTAACACCTAAAAAGCTGTAAAATGGGGCTAATAAGGGCTAGAGGGCAAAAAATGTGTGGGAATAACATGGCAGTTGTCCTGCTCACAATGGGTTATGTAAAGTACTTGTAATATTAACATAAAATTAAAAAAATAAACAAAGAAATAATTGAAAAAAATGATAAAAAAAATTAAAGGTGCTCTGGGTGTCTAATGCCAGTTATTTGCATAGAGCAGTGACGGCGAACCTTTTAGAGACCGAGTGCCCAAACTACAACCAAAACCCACTTATTTACCCTGATGTGCCAATGTGCCATATTAAGCAGTAACTTATTGTTACCTGTTCTTCCACATCTTTTAATTGTATCGGCCCCCTGAAGCCACCAATACAGTTGAAAGAAGGTGGGCAAATTCAGACTCTCATTGTAGCTTCTCTCCAGGGTCTCTGTTTAGGAAGAATGGTGGATCCAGCAGGAGGACCACAAAGGTAATGCACTTCTTTTAACACCTTCTCACTTTTCAAGCAGTTCCAAACAGTCAATGAAGTGTTGTTGTAAAATAGTGCCGAGCGCAGCATCTCATAAGTTGCCTAGGACTACAGGAAGATTTAATGGATTTGGTCCTGTTTGGTGAACTCTGTCCTAGGTTGGTAGTCTAAGTGCCCACAGAAAGGGCTCTGAGTGCCACCTCTGGCACCAGTGCCATAGGTTCGCCATCACTGGCATAGAGGATTAAAGAAGCAATGGTAAAACCACACACCCTTCTTATCACTGCGGATAAAGGTGCTCTCGGCGTTCAGACCCTCCTATTTACATCTGACGTTCTGGGAATGCAGAATTGAAAAACTCGAAATTGACTTTCCAGGAATGTAGAAATGTGAGATTTGAAAATGATGCTTCGGAAATGTGGAAATGAAAGATGTGAAATTGATTTTCCAAGAATGCGGAAATAAAAGATTTTATATTGGCATTCTGGGAATGCAGAACTTTGATCAAAAGAAAGTGAAGTTCCGCTGATCGGATGAGCTTGGTGATGGTGACTGTGGAGCTGCTGGTTGTTAGGCATTCTCCCTTTGCAGAGAGGCAGGTGGCCTTGTGACTTGGGAGGTGGTAAAAGAGGCTGGGCCAACTGAAGCTGTATGGGGTTCCTGCCGCATATACGTCCCCATAGACGGCAATGGTGACCCGGCGACGGTACTTGTGGCACCGATCCGCGCCTTACTCTGCAAAAAGATAGAGCATGCAGTAAAATTTTATAAAGAAAAAAACATGTGCCAAATATACTTGAATAGGAGCCGGGTTTTTCAGCAAAACTTTTTCTGGGCATTATATTAATGGGGGCACTCTGATGTAAATTATATTACTGGGGCTCTCTGGACATTTTATTAGAGAGTAGCAGCTGCATTTCCCACCCTAGGCTTATACTTGAGTCAATACGTTTTCCCAGTCTTTTGTGGTAAAATTAGGTTCCCTGGCTTATAGGCGAGTATATATCAGAGATAATGGGGGTCATTTACTAAGGGCCCGATTCGCGGTTTCCCGACGTGTTACCCGAATATTTCCGATTTGCGCCGATTTCCCATGAATTGCCCCTGGATTTTGGCGCACGCGATCGGATTGTGGCGCATCGGCGCTGGCATGCACGCGACGGAAATCGGGGGGCATGGCCGAACGAAAACCCGACGGATTCGGAAAAACCACCGCATTTAAAAAATCTGTTGCGGAGCTTGCACTTACCTTCACTCAGCCCGGCTCGGTGAACTCCAGTGCGTTCCGATGCTTTTCAGCGCAGCAGCCACCTGGTGGACGTCGGAGGAACTGCCTTAATAAATCCCGGCCGGACCCGAATCCAGCGCAGAGAACGCGCCCCTGGATCGCGAATGGACCGGGTAAGTAAATCTGTAAGGCAGGATGGAGGACAGGGACCACAATATGCAGAGGATGTAGGCCACAATATGAAGGAAGACAGGAGCTCACAATATGAAGAGCAGGGAGGCCACCATATGAGAGAAGATTGAGGAGGGAGGCCACAATATGATGGGAGAGGGAAGCCACATTATTTGGGGTGTGAGGAGGACAGAGGGCCACAATATGAGGGAGCTGGAGGCCACAATATGATGGAGGAAGGAAGCCACAATATGATGGAGGAGGGAGGCCACATTATGAGGGGGGTGGAGGACAGGAGGCCACAGCATGAGGGGGTGGAGGACAAGAGGTCATAATATGAGGGAGGGTGGAGGACAGGAGGCCACAATATGTGGGAGGATGGAGGACAGCAGGAAGCCAAAATATATAGGGAATGGAGGACAGAAGGCCACAATATGAAGGGAATGGAGGGTGGGAGGCCACAATATGAAGGGAATGGAGGGCAGGGGGCCACAATCAGAAGGGAAGAGAGGGGCCACAATATGAAGAGGAGGTAGTAATACAGAACGTATTGTATTTTAGTGAGGGGGAGATAAATAAAATTGAGGGAGAAAGAGGGGGCCACAATATAAAGAGGATGGAGGAGGGAGGCCACGATATTGCGGGAATAGGGAGGCCACAATATGATGGACTAGGGAGGCCACATCATGAGGGGGGTGGAGGACAGGAGGCCACAATATGAGGTAGGATGAAGGACAGGGGCCACAATATGAGGGAGGATGGAGGAAAGGAGCAGGGGCGTAACTTGAGGGGGTGCAGAGGGTGCGGTCGCACCCGGGCCCAAGAAGCTTAGGGGGCCCATAAGGTCTCACTTTGCCATATGAGAAGACTAGTACTACAAACCATACATTATAGTTGGGGCCTGGCACAGACTTTGCACTGGGGCCCATCAGCTTCAAGTTACGCCACTGGACAGGAGGCCACAATATGGGGGAGGATGAAGGACAGGAGGCCACAATATGAAGGGAATGTAGCACAGGAGGCCAAAATATGAAGGAAATGGAGGGCAAGGGGCCATTATCGGAAGGGGGAGAAGGTAAAAATTGTGGCAGGTAATTTTACTGTTAAACAATTGTTCTATATTTTTACTGCCACTATTTTTAAGTCACTTCCTAATTTGGTCCAGGGAATTGCTCGTGGCAAAACTTGTTTGAGTGCCTTCTATAGCGATTCGTCTGAACTCTCCTGTAGTAATGTTACACATATTATTTACATGATAATTGCTCTAAATTAATATCTCTACTATAGAACTTATTAGACTGGTATTACGGCATCTCTGAGAATTGTACAATGTATAGAGCAGTGCTCTTTGATCCAGCACTGCTACTATTGTCCTGCAGGTGTCGCTGCGTTCTCTTGTTCTTTACCTATGACGTTCTTGCCGCTCTAGCTGCTGTGTTCCGGTTTCCGCTCTCCGGTTGCTTGGTTACCGTGACGCTGCCGGAAGTTGTTGTGTGGTTGTGGCTGTGCGGTTGTACGGGGATGCCATAAGTCGTACCCGGGATGGAGGGGGACGGGCTGCAGACGGGACTTGACAATTACGGGATCGTGCGACTCGTGGGCAAGGGCAGCTACGGAGAAGTCAGCCTGGCCACACACCGGGCGGAGGGCAAGCAGGTAACAGATAGTGCTGCAGTGGAAAACAGGGTGCAAGGGTCACACACCCGGTATATTGTCCCATGGTATACACTGCATACAGACACCTGCTGGACATGCTGGGAGCTGGAGTTACTCCACAGCATCAGATTGGAGTCATCTGTTGCGTTATAATATAGGGATGTGTTCACACTAAGCAGATCTGTCATGCATTACTGTGCTGCAGAGTCTCACCCATAGCAGATATTGACATGCTGACCCTTTGCCATGTAATAAGTGCATCGTATTAACCCTGTGCGGCAATATAATCCCTAATCAGACTCCCTATAGCAGTGATGGGGAACCTATGGCACAGGTGCCAGAGGTGGCACTCAGAGCCCTTAATATGGGCACCCAGGCTGTCACTCCAGGTCAGAGTTCACCAGACAGGACTCAAATCTTCCTGCAGTCCCAGACAACTTGTAAACAGGGCCGGATTATCTTTTGGGTCTCCTTGGTGGCTCCATGATTCTTTCTGTACTGAGCGAAGCTACAAGGATGTCTGAATTTGCCCTCCTGCTTTCAACTGTATTGGAGTCCTCCGGAAGCCGATACGATTGAATGTTGTGGAAGAACAGGGATTACTGTTTAAATTGTCATGCTGGCACTTGATGGTAAATAAGTGGGTCTTGGTTGTAGTTTGGGCACCCGGTCTCTAAAAGGTTTGCCAATACTGCCCTATAACATGGCCACCCAAATAATAACTCTTCATTTTAATCCCCACTTTCTGTAGCCCACACTAATGTTGATTTTTTTTTTTTATAGCCCCTTCTATTTAAAATACCCCAATTTGTGTAGGCCCATAAGATAGGTTCTTAAGCTGAATTTGTATGTAAGTCAGAACTGTATATTTTATAATTGTAACTCCAAAATATTTTTGTCCCTGTGACAATTAGATTTTGAAAATTTTGTGCTGCCACATGGTGTTTTGAACCCGTTTTTGGGCAGCTTTTAAGCAGTCTGTTAAAAACCGCATGCATTTTTTACCCGTTTTAATTAAGATAATTGGTAAAACCGGCCAAAAACGGACACATTTTAATGGACTGCTTAAAAACGGCCCTAAAATGTGTTCAAACCGCCACGTGTGCTGCCGGCCTTATAGTGAATTCTTTTCCTTAGCCCTACTTAAAATTCCCCCTTTTCTTTATCTTCCCTCCATTTCTAAAAAGGACTATCAAGGTTTAGGGATTAGTACACTGTGGGTTTTATCTGTTGGCTTAGAAATCTACAGAGGCAAAAGCTTCAGCAAATCATTTATAAAAGTATTGATTTTTTTTGTGCAGCGTCTGGATGAACATGTTAGAATCCACATCAGATAATCTGCAGTATGTACGTCCCATATGGACACAGTAATGCTGCAAGGCTTGATTTGAAATATAAGAGGGATGAGTTCATCCCTGCTGTAAGAGAATATAAAAAAGTTATAGTTTTAGTGTTATATGAAAAAGATGTTTGTATTATTATGTGCATTATGTTTAGATACTTTTTTGCCGCATTCAGTTTTTGTGGATATTTGTAAACATGATATCCCCTGGGAATCTGTAATTCTAATACAATTTACCATTGCATTGCACATAAACACTCCTTAGTGTCCCCAAACAAAGAAGTTGCCATTGTGTCTAAATAATTGAGTATCTTATTGTGTGAAGGAGTCGGACGGATCAACTACATCTGCCTCTTTGACAGTTGCTGGTAACTTATATCACTGACACAATGGTTGTCACTTGTAATTTCTAAAACAGTAGATATACAGGCTGTCTCCGGGTTACATACAAGATAGGGGCTCGTAGGTTTGTTCTTAAGTTGAATTTGTATGTAAGTTGAAACTGTATATTTTATAATTGTAGTTCCAGACAAAAAATTTTTTTGCACCAGTGACAATTGGAGTTTCACATTTTTTTGCTGTAATGGGACCAATGATTATCAATAAAGCTTCATTACAGACACCGTACAGCTGATCATTGCAGTCTGGTACTATAGTAATGTATCCAGAGAGCTTCACCAGAGGTCACAGGGGGCAGAGAGGTCCATCTTTAACTAGGGTTCGACTGTAAATTGGGTGTCCTTAAGTAGAGGACCGTCTGTATACCTGTATATAGGTCAGTTGAAAAGCAGTCTAGGAAGGTTTGATCTGGTTATATTTTATTTTGACAAAAAATACTGTCCAAAATCTTAATTTATGATAATTTATGTTTTTTTATATTGCTGCTTAACCTTTTTTTTCAAATTGTATTCTCAGCTTCGACATATAAAGCATATTTGCAGAATATAGATGTAAGTCCTTCCTAAAAGACCTTATCTGCCTCCAGAATAGTCTGTGGCCATTGTAAATGGGGAGGTGCTGCTGCATTTTTCGATCTCAATTCCTTCTAACTGGATTCCAAAAACTACTAGCACTCTTGCGCAGAACCTCCATAGATGTGAATGGAAAGGGCCAGGCGGTTCTGTATGTTCACAAAATGGTACCAAGTGGGTACGGGTTTAAGGGGCCAAATTGTGGAGATATACGCTGGTCTTTAAAGTGGAGTCTCCCTGTGCCGGACAATTATTCTGTGTCTTTTCCTTATCTAAAACAAGGATTTTTCTGCTTCTTCTTTAGTATGTGATAAAGAAGCTGAGTCTCCGCAACGCTCCTCGCAGAGAAAGGAAAGCAGCAGAACAAGAAGCCCAGCTACTCTCTCAGCTGAAACATCCGAATATCGTGGCATATAAGGAATCTTGGGAGGGTGAAGATGGCCTCCTCTATATCGTCATGGGCTTCTGCGAAGGGGGAGATTTGTATCACAAACTTAAGGAGCAAAAGAGTAAACTTCTTCCAGAAAGCCAAGTGGTGGAGTGGTTTGTACAGATCGCCATGGCTTTACAGGTATAGTAAGAGGGGTTTGGGGTAATTTCTATATATTATGATAACTGCTATTGTATATGTGAATCTAGGCCCTTTAGTGACAGAGTTAATCCCCAAATCTTGACTTGATGACTGATTTGCATACTGGGCCCTGACAGGCTTACCCTGTTCTCATGCCGGGACGACTTAAAAGAACCCATCTTCACTAGTTAGGGGCGATGCAGAATTTCTTATAAATCTTAAACCATGATGTATCTCTAACAGTTGCACATGTAAGGATACAAAATTGGCTTATATATGTCTGTTTTAGCATTGCCCTGATTAGTTTTTTATTGTAGGTCTCTTAATATTCCAATTTTTATTATGAACCCCTATCCACAGGATAGAGGATAACAATCTGATTGGTGGGAGTCTGACTGCTCATGGAGAGAACAGATTCTTTGCAGATGGTGACCTTGATGGGACTTGAACCCAGTGGTCTTATCATTTGATGCTATTGATATTATTATATCCTCTTTTCACAGTATTTACATGACTTGCACATTATGCATCGTGACCTGAAAACACAGAATATCTTCCTGACTAAATCTAACATCATCAAAGTAGGAGACCTGGGGATTGCTCGAGTCCTGGAAAGCCAGTATGATATGGCCAGCACTCTTATTGGGACCCCTTACTACATGAGTCCAGAGCTATTCTCCAATAAACCATACAACTATAAGGTAATTTGTGTATTTGGGCTATGTTTCTTTTTTTGTGATAAAACAATATTTTACCTGTATTAAGTATTTTTATTAACCTCTCACCACGGTCATAGTATTTTAGGATCAGGGTACATGTTGATACAGTCCTGAGACAATAGTAACCAAAGCTCCTTAACTCTTTGATCTTGCAGTCCGATGTTTGGGCCCTGGGATGCTGCGTGTATGAGATGGCGACACTAAAGCATGCCTTCAACGCCAAGGACATGAACTCCTTAGTATATCGGATCATCGAAGGGAAGGTATCTTCCACTGCAGTACTCACATTTACAATACTGGATAATCTATTGTTTGCACAGAGCTGATACTAAATTATGTGTAAAGGTGCAGGGATGATCCACTTGTAGTTCCATATTGACTGATGTTTAAAAATGTACTTAAAGGGAACCTGTCACCGCTGTTTGAAAAAATTTAGTTGCGGGCAGGTTCCCATAGAGCCCTTATAGCATAAGGGCAAGCTTTCTTCAGCTAATAACATTGCTGCTCCCACAAGGGAAAAATGAACATTTGACCACAAAACTGTGATATTGCACAGGATGTCTGCTGCCTGTCCAACTGGACGAGCTGTGGGATCCACTAATGCAGTGGCCATTGCTCCACTCCAGGGAAGCGCTCCACCTGTTATCCGACTGTTGGACACATTTCTGGTGCTCGGGACGGATTTTGGTCCCAGGAACAGAAAATGGTCTCAACGCCAGAAATGTATGTGCACAGCTCCACAATATTAAATGTGTATCTCCTTTCCGAGAGCAAGTCGGTAACAAAGCCAGTGCAGACACCGACACTTTATGTAAATGTCCCCCATTGCGTTTACATAACACATTCGTTAACCACATGCCTGTTAGCACTGTTAGTGCATTTTGTAAACGCATTGTTAATAGCGATGTTATTAAGTAAATCTTCTCTTCTCAGCTGTTGCGATGCGTTGAAAAACTCAAGCGTTAGCGCCACAACATTATGCACCCTAATGTTATTTTTGTCTTACCTTGCAGCTTCCTCCAATGCCTAAAGATTATAGCAATGATCTAAAGGATTTGATTGGAACAATGCTTAGCCGACAGCCCGAGAAGAGGCCGACAGCAAAGCAGATACTACGAAAGCCATTCATCAAACAGCATATCGCCATGTTCTTACAGAGCACAAAGCTGTAAGTAATCGTGATCAAGGGGTTCTATACCAATGTTCACAAATACATATAACGTTATAATATTAAACATGAACTTTTTCTGAGATGGCACAGCACCTCCAGGCTTATCCTGTTTGTAGAGGGTTAAATGAAAACGCAGTGCGCTATGCTATCCTATACAGTCATACATGGGATTGTTGCTGAACATTAGCCCAATAGGTAGAAAGGGAAACTGCTTTGTTATCTAAATGGTTCCCGCTACATTGTTTTAAAAGATGTAAAAGATGCAGTCTGAACTGAGCCTTAGTTTTCAGTCTATCTCTCGACTGTTAGAAGAATATGATGAATGTTGATGTAAATTAAATCAGAATTCAATTTTTTTTCTTCACATTTTTGAAGGAAACAAGTCAAACGGCGGAAGAAAGTGGTAGATTCCAATCACAGCAGTGTCTCAAAAGGTAATGACTTGCAGGAGAAGGAAGTCCAAGTGGAAAGTACCCCAGGAGACAGAAAAAAGCATAAAGTGGTAAATATACAGTCACATTGAAATTAAGGGGGAAAAAAACCTTTTTAAACTGTCACTCTTTATATTGAAGATATTGACTTCAAAACCTATTTAACCCCTTAACGCCGAAGCCACTTTTCACCTTCCTGACACGGCTCACTATAAGTGATTATAACTTCGGAACGCTTTAACATATCCAAGTGATTTTGAAATTGTTTTCTCATGACACATTGTACTTCATGTTAGTTACAAAATTTTGGTGGTATGTTTTGCATTTATTTATGAGAAAATCACATATTTGGGGAAAATTTGGAAAAATTCTCAATTTTCGAAATTCAAAATGTTCTACTTTTTCCAAACATGAGTCATAACACCAGAAAACGTAATAACTAACATTCACCAAATGTCTACTTTATACCTCTGTGGTTTTTTATACATACTATAATTTTTGTAAGATGTTAGGGGGCTTTGAACGTTAGGTGCGATTTTTTCACATTTTCATAAAAAAAGCAAAATCCTGCTATTGAGGGACCCATTATAGAAACGACACCTCTCAACGTATGTAAAACAACTTTTATGAAGTTTGTTAACCCTTTAATTGGTTTACAGGGGTTAAAACAAAATCGGATGCAATTTTGAAATTAATTTTTTTTTTTACTAAATTAATGTGTTTTTCATAAAATGTACAAATTCTCAGTGGATTAAATACCAAAACGCTCCACAAAATTTGATACCCAATCTCTCCCGTGTATAACAATACCCCATATGTGGTGGTAACCTGCTGTATGGGCACACGCCAGGGCATCGAGGGGGGAGCTGCGCCATTCAGAGCAGATTATGCGTTGTCACTTTATAATGGCTATACAATCTTTATTTTTTTGGGCTATTTGGACATATAAGGGCTTATTTTTTGCGACATGAGATGCACTTTACAAATACTTCATTTTAGTGGGTCTGTAGCTTTTTGCTGAGATTTTATTAACTCTTTAATGTATGGAGGAAAAGAAAATTGTCAATTTTAGGTTCTTTTTTTTGTATATTTTGGGGCCGTACACCGTACACTAAAAATACTATAATATTTTTATTCTATAGATCACTACGATTACGGTGATACCTCATTTATATAGTTTTTTTATATATTTTACAATTTTACAGGAAAAAAACGAATATAAAGAAAATCTCATTTGTTTTTGCATCGCCATCTTTTCGGATATATAACTTTAATATTTTTTGGTTGAAAGAGCTAGTTTAGGGCTTATTTGTTTTACGTGTTGAGTTGTACTTTTCAGTGGTACCATTTTGGTGCACATAACTTTTTTTTTTATCACTTTTTGGAACATTTTTGTGAAGGGATTTTATGAAAATTTAGATTTTTGGCGAGTTTTTTGCGTTTTGTTTTTACGGCGTTCACCGTATGGGTCCAATAATGTTTCTGACTTACTGCAGAGATTGTTACGGACGCGGCGATACCGAATATGTGGGGTATTTTGGTGATTTTCAGGTTTTTTCACTTTATTAGATGTGTATAGGGAATGTTTGTGTTTAGGGGACTTTAACTTTATTTAATTAATTCTTTTTATTCAAAAGTGTGTTTAATTAATGTTTTTTACTTTTTTTATTTACTTTTACAGGTTAGCTTGAACAAGTGATCAGTGACAGTATTAGGTATTAGACCTGTAGATATGTGTATATGTGTAATAATGTTGTATGGGTTGTTCGTAACAGCAGGACTGTGGGAAAAAAAGCATTTATATTCCAGATTGTAGCTGGACTCTGAGCACTGGCAGAGTCTCCGCACATTGCTCTTTGATCTTTACATTTAAAGGGCTCCCCAGCTCCATCTCTGCTGTTATATCTAACTAGCAGCCTGCTACAGATCTTACACAAAGCAGAGGTAAAGGACTGTGAAGTCTCACACAACAGTGCCCCATAGTGCACAAAATACTGCCACAAACCTGGAATATAAATGCTTTTTTCACAATCCTATCGATGCTAACAACACACACACACAAAGTTACATAGATCTCCAGGGACAGTACCTAAGACTGCCTCCAGCTTTGTATGGTAAAATCTGGTAGACTCCCTTAAAAAAAGAAATCACAGTGGCTGAATTACTCAGGTGCACATTTTTAAGTTTTACTGTATATTTAAATTTTTTTTATTACTACTTTTGCACAATGAAGATATATTTTTTTAGTAAATAATAATTTGCTGACAGATTCTCTTGAAATCCCAGACAATGGAAATGGATACTAAACTTTGTAGAAGGTTGGCATTACCCATGAGTTATAGTCCTGTACAGCTGGGTAGACTCCAGATACCTGGGGCACTTTCCCATTATTCTGGTATTTGGCAAATATAAGCTATTTTGGTAATCGTAATTGAACTAAAATGAGAAAGGTGTATGGAAACCAATGATTTCAACAGTAAATCTATGTAAATACTTTGTCTATTCAGGTTTTAACAAATTAGACCAGTGTAACTATATACCGTATTTTCTGGTGTATAAGACGATTATATGTAATGCAAAAACTATCATTTTGCTACACAGAGTAAAGGAAAAAGCCCAGTAAAGACGAAAGCAGCTAATATTCCTCCAGATGCCTCTGACCTCCCGCACGTGAACAATGCAGCAGCTTCTATTTCCACGCTCAGTAAAGTGGATATCAGTGTCCTGACCGATGACAATAGAGAGCAGCGCGAGGAACACCCGATACCGGAGCCTCAGAGCGATCGCAGGGACGCACCAGGAAAAATGACACCAAACTGTCCAAAAGAGCAGGACACGAGAGGCAAAGCACATTCAGCAGTAAACTACAACATGGAAAATAACATTTTGCCTCCGGCCTCTCCTTGTATAGAGGATGAAGAAGACACCATGAAACTCTTACAGTCCATCAACAAAGGAGACCATCTGGTGAAGCAGGTAGTGTATATACAGCTCACGTCATTACATTCATGCTTCTACACCTCCTAATATATAAGTAGCATTTTAGCTTAGTTTGTGTTAGAATGGAGTTGGAATACTCCTCTTTAAGGAATTTTCTTTGTTATATACATTTATCTACTATAGTCTAATGTCCGGGGTACACAAACATTGCCCCACTGTGTATGCCAGTAAAAATTAACCTGATCACTCATCATATGTCATCCTAATGACTTAATAACTTCTCTTTTTTTATTAGTACTAGCTGTAAATCCCGACATTTCCCAGGATAGAAAATAACTGCTCTTAGCTATAATAGAATAGAATAGGTTAACAACAAAATATTTTATATATATCTATGCATCTATCTCTCCCTGTCTGTCTCTCACTCACTCACCCTTCCTGAATCTCTCTTACTCTCCCTGCCTGCCTGTCTCTCACTCGGTCTTTATCCCTATCCATATTACCTCACACATAAGCTGTCTTATGCTCATTGCCTTTAGTAACCAATCAAAGCTCAGAGCTCATATTAATGACCTGTGGTAAAATGTTAACCAATACTATTATAGACATGCCGATTTCTTGTTTTCTCTCATTGTAGGAATCTTTGGATTCTACAGAAAAACTACTAGAGCCGTTTGTAGCTGTTGCAGAACCTGTATGTATAACTAGCACTTTTCTATGTTAACTATTAACTGTGCTATATTGGAAGGTGGCTGCAGATTGTATAAATAGTAGTCTTCACAGGGCAAGATCACCATTGGTTAGCAAAATAAGGGGGCTCTGCTCTCACTAGTATACTTTTTTGTATGTTAGTGAGCCCTTTAAAATATATATATATTAAATAGTAACAAATGTACAGTAACATTACTTATAAATTAATTGTCTTCTTTCAGGATGGACTTGTGGCAAAACCTGAAATACAGCCCCATAATTCTGTATCTGAGCCATCTTTATCCAGACATCGGAGACACAGAATGCAAGAAGACAGGTCCTCACAGTCTGAACAGGTGAAGACTGTGAAGAGACTATGGGAATAGTTTTTTTTAAGTTAATGATCTTAATCATCTTAATAATAATAATAATACATAGTCACATCGTAGTCTGTAAACCCCTCATATCATGTTACAACTTATCACTGAAACTTTTAGTTACAATAGATCTGTGCCTAATAGGGACCGTGGTTTTTTCATATGTCATTGCTCCTTATATTTTGGTTGCTTAACCCCCCTTTGTGACCAAGGACCATTGGTGCCTGAGTGTCCAGGTCAATTTTTGCAGTTGTGTTCTACTTTTTTTAAAATAAGCAGTACTTTTGCAGAGTACCTTTCTGCGTTCTGACTTCATAGCCTGGAGTGTGGTTCACTCCAAATGGTCATATCTAATATAATTTCATGATTCTATTTCTAGGTGAAACAGAACCAGAGATATCCACCGTTAAAGTCAAACTTAGATCTGTATTTTAAAAAAAATCTCATTTTTCACTGTGCCTTTAACAATGTATATCTCTGTTTTTTATCCCTAAAAACACAAATTATATTATATTAAAGGAGGAATTGTTCTCTTTAATAAGACAACAGAATTGTGTTTCTTTGTGCCACTGTTCAATGTTTGTTTCAAATGTGACACTGCCTGAGCATGTGCAAATAGGACTTGTATAAAAATATGGCTTGAAGTTAAAGATGGATACAGATTATGATAGCTAGTGGGAAAAAATTGTATTAATGCAGTAATATATATGTACAGTATATGTAATAAGAAATAAATGATAGTCTATTATTGTGTTTCCAGCATCCTGTGATTTGTCCAAGGCCTTTGCCTTCTCGTCCTGCCACACAACAGCATCCAGCTCCAAAATCGCTCAGTGGCTCAGCAGAATCCGGCAGCCATTCAAATCCCAGCAATCCGCTATCCCAGGTACTTCATGGATTGTGGTAATTATCCAGTGTGAGGTGTGTGCATTGTAGTAAACTGTGTCTCTATATACCTATATGAAGGATCATCGGCCTTTATCAGCAAGAGAAAGACGGCGGCTAAAACAGTCCCAAGAAGAAATCTGCATACCTGGTGAGATGAGTAAATTCACATGACTAGTATTTAATACTTGTTATTGGGTCAAATAGTGATTTGTATTGAAAAGTAACCCCAGTAATAGTTCATTGTAACCAATTTTAGAACTGCTTTGCAAAGTGTCAGACCAGATGCTGTGGCCCCCACCAGTCGCTTATTTAAAAGGGGCATTCAAGCGTAATTGTGGTTTGAGATAATTTTATAATATTGTGTTAGAAGTAATGTTGTGAACATTTTTCTAGTACACATTATTAAAAGAAAATTGTGTTTAGTGTGAAAAATGCAAAGTTTCATCTTGGTAACGCAGTAACTCTCTCTTGGGAATGAAATCCTGTATTTAAGCCTGTATAGTGTCTATATTCATGGCTTAGTGCTGCATTCAGGGCAGCCTGCAACTTTCCTTATGTTTGTACAGCTATGACTAGTGAGGTTTAATCCTACTGGACTCTGTGTGGCCACAGTATTCTATAAGCATTATCTTCTAACAGAACAGTTTACCAATTTCTGCTCTGCACATCTCTTACGTGCTGAACAGAGACTGATAAGCTGTTCTGTAGGTAGACGGTACTAATTGAATACTATAGCCAGGAATAGAGAAGAAAGTGTTAAAACTCACTTCTTAGAGCACAGGTTGGTTACCTTTTGTATGCATCTCTAAGTTTTATTCAGTCTGAATTGGTGCACATTTTAAAGTTTGAATATTATGTTTCCTTTCCAACCAATAGTAAACTTGTTAGCAAGGGAGACTTTAGAGTCTGTGTATTTTTATAAAAACTACACTTATAGTAGACAGTTTGTATCTCTCTAGCACCATCAGTCCGAAGAAGTTCTGGCCCAGCTGTTGACAGAGGGCAAGCTATAAATACTACCTATCAGTCACTGCCAAGTTTACATGAGGTGAGTTGCAGCTTCTGGGGCAAGGATAAAAGTAATAACAGGCGAACAAGAGAGCTGGAAGCAGATGGGTCTATTGACTGTATAGTGGCCATTGCCAATGTACTGCTGCTCAGTTCCTATTTAGGAAAATGGTGGCTTAGCAGGATTACCCTTGCTTGAGCGCTATATAGTGGATGGAGCCATCAGCCTTTAGCCCCATCCTGTGTATAATTTCTGCCACTGGAGGTTTCCTAAAATAGCCGATTGGTGCTTGTTCCCAGTTGAAAAGCCTACAGATCCGACGGTTGACCTGTGTTGAGGATAAGTTTTCAGTGACACATTCAGACTTCTCTAAAGTAACCCTCCCCCACCTGACACAGCAGGAAGCTGTTAACCCTTAGTGCTCACACAGCGCAGACTATGCACTTCATGTAACTACTTCACTGCTGGTTGCTACTACTTATTAAATTCTTTAGGCTTCATTCTGATTATTTTTAAAAGGGGAATTGCATATGGTAATTTTGTAAAAATTATATGATATGAAATCGGAGTTACACTTTAAAGCCTAACCTTGTCTTTTTAATGATAGTGACAGCATACAGAATATCAAAATATCCCTGGTAATGTTTTCACATCAAAACAGGGATATTTTTAATTCTATTTTCTGTTTTGCTTTATAACCTGTGTATACACAAATGATAAACCGACATCTTCTTATCTCTTGTGTCTCTATTTTGTACCCTAATCAACTTAAAGAAGAGGTCACATTCTGTACCTGGGTTGTTTGCAGACAATGATCTAAGCTCCTCCACCAACTCATTGGACGGGTCTAAAGGAAATTGTACAGAAAGGTAGTTGCTAAAAGTATTTGCTGCTTCAATCTGATGCATTTTTCTCTTGTCCCTTTTGCTGTTGGACACATTTATTAACTGTGAAAATGGTCATAACCTGCTCCTTTTTCCAGTATTTAGAAAATAAAAAAATCATCTATACACATATTTACAGATATGTGACATTTTATCACATTTGTCAAGTTACAACATTGATGCCCTCTGTAAAACTGAAACATTTTACACGATTCCTACTTAAAATAGAATTTCAGCCACCAATTGTGTAAGTTCATCCACTTAAAAAAATAAGAGAGACCTTTAATTGACAAATCCAGAAAATCACATCTGATCATCCTGATTTTTAAAGAATTTATTTATAAGTTAGGGTGGTCAATTTGGTCAATAACAAAAGTTTATCTCAATACTTTGTTATATATAAATATATATATATATATATATATATATATATATCCTTTGTTAGCAATGAAGGAGGTCAAATGTTTTCTGTAATTAGAGAAAGGATTTCTGCTGCACACTAATCTGAATGATATATCCAAGTTGTAGACTCCAGTCACAATGTTTGTGTTGCAAAATTAGACTTTTATTGAACAAACTTCCACACGTTTGGAATACAGAGGACCCATTACTACAGGTAACAAGTGGGAGACAGAGGAGCCATTAATTACTACAGGTAATGAGAGGAGGACAGAGCCATTACTACAGGTAATGAGAGGAGGACACAGGAGCCATTACTACAGGTAACAAGTGGGAGACAGAGGATCCATTACTACAGGTAACAAGTGGGAGACAGAGGAGCCATTACTACAGGTAATGAGAGGAGGACACAGGAGCCATTACTACAGGTAACAAGTGGGAGACAGAGGAGCCATTACTACAGGTAACAAGTGGGAGACAGAGGAGCCATTACTACAGGTAACAAGTGGGAGACAGAGGAGCCATTACTACAGGTAACAAGTGGGAGACAGAGGAGCCATTACTACAGGTAACAAGTGGGGGACAGAGGAGCCATTACTACAGGTAACAAGTGGGAGACAGAGGAGCCATTACTACAGGTAACAAGTGGGAGACAGAGGAGCCATTACTACAGGTAATGAGAGGAGGACACAGGAGCCATTACTACAGGTAATGAGAGGAGGACACAGGAGCCATTACTACAGGTAACAAGTGGGAGACAGAGGAGCCATTACTACAGGTAATAAGTGGGAGACAGAGGAGCCATTACTACAGGTAACAAGTGGGAGACAGAGGAGCCATTACTACAGGTAACAAGTGGGAGACAGAGGAGCCATTACTACAGGTAACAAGTGGGAGACAGAGGAGCCATTACTACAGGTAATGAGAGGAGGACAGAGCCATTACTACAGGTAATGAGAGGAGGACACAGGAGCCATTACTACAGGTAACAAGTGGGAGACAGAGGAGCCATTACTACAGGTAATGAGAGGAGGACATAGCCATTACTACAGGTAATGAGAGGAGGACAGAGCCATTACTACAGGTAATGAGAGGAGGACAGAGCCATTACTACAGGTAATGAGAGGAGGACAGAGCCATTACTACAGGTAATGAGAGGAGGACACAGGAGCCATTACTACAGGTAATGAGAGGAGGACACAGGAGCCATTACTACAGGTAATGAGAGGAGGACACAGGAGCCATTACTACAGGTAACAAGTGGGAGACAGAGGAGCCATTACTACAGGTAACAAGTGGGAGACAGAGGAGCCATTACTACAGGTAACAAGTGGGAGACAGAGGAGCCATTACTACAGGTAACAAGTGGGGGACAGAGGAGCCATTACTACAGGTAACAAGTGGGAGACAGAGGAGCCATTACTACATGTAATGAGAGGAGGACAGAGCCATTACTACAGGTAATGAGAGGAGGACACAGGAGCCATTACTACAGGTAATGAGAGGAGGACACAGGAGCCATTACTACAGGTAACAAGTGGGAGACAGAGGAGCCATTACTACAGGTAACAAGTGGGAGACAGAGGAGCCATTACTACAGGTAACAAGTGGGAGACAGAGGAGCCATTACTACAGGTAATGAGAGGAGGACAGAGCCATTACTACAGGTAATGAGAGGAGGACACAGGAGCCATTACTACAGGTAACAAATGGGAGACAGAGGAGCCATTACTACAGGTAATGAGAGGAGGACATAGCCATTACTACAGGTAATGAGAGGAGGACACAGGAGCCATTACTACAGGTAACAAGTGGGAGACAGAGGAGCCATTACTACAGGTAACAAGTGGGAGACAGAGGAGCCATTACTACAGGTAACAAGTGGGGGACAGAGGAGCCATTACTACAGGTAACAAGTGGGAGACAGAGGAGCCATTACTACAGGTAACAAGTGGGAGACAGAGGAGCCATTACTACAGGTAATGAGAGGAGGACAGAGCCATTACTACAGGTAATGAGAGGAGGACAGAGCCATTACTACAGGTAATGAGAGGAGGACACAGGAGCCATTACTACAGGTAATGAGAGGAGGACAGAGCCATTACTACAGGTAACAAGTGGGAGACAGAGGAGCCATTACTACAGGTAACAAGTGGGAGACAGAGGAGCCATTACTACAGGTAATGAGAGGAGGACACAGGAGCCATTACTACAGGTAACAAGTGGGAGACAGAGGAGCCATTACTACAGGTATTACTACAGGTATGAGAGGAGGACACAGGAGCCATTACTACAGGTAATGAGTGGAGGACACAGGAGCCATTACTACAGGTATGAGAGGAGGACACAGGAGCCATTACTACAGGTAATGAGAGGAGGACACAGGAGCCATTACTACAGGTAATGAGAGGAGGACACAGGAGCCATTACTACAGGTAACAAGTGGGAGACAGAGGAGCCATTACTACAGGTAACAAGTGGGAGACAGAGGAGCCATTACTACAGGTATTACTACAGGTATGTGAGGAGGACACAGGAGCCATTACTACAGGTATGTGAGGAGGACACAGGAGCCATTACTACAGGTATGAGAGAAGGACACAGGAGCCATTACTACAGGTAATGAGAGGAGGACACAGGAGCCATTACTACAGGTAACAAGTGGGAGACAGAGGAGCCATTACTACATGTATTACTACAGGTATGAGAGGAGGACACAGGAGCCATTACTACAGGTAATGAGTGGAGGACAGAGCCATTACTACAGGTAATGAGTGGAGGACAGAGCCATTACTACAGGTAATGAGTGGAGGACAGAGCCATTACTACAGGTATTAGAGGAGAACACAGGAGCCATTACTACAGGTATGAGAGGAGGATACAGGAGCCATTACTACAGGTATGAGAGAGGGACACAGGAGCCATTACTACAGGTATGAGAGGAGGACACAGGAGCCATTACTACGGGTAATGAGAGGAGGACACAGGAGCCATTACTACAGGTAACAAGTGGGAGACAGAGGAGCCATTACTACAGGTATTACTACAGGTATGAGAGGAGGACACAGGAGCCATTACTACAGGTATGAGAGGAGGACACAGGAGCCATTACTACAGGTAATGAGTGGAGGACAGAGCCATTACTACAGGTAATGAGTGGAGGACAGAGCCATTACTACAGGTAATGAGTGGAGGACAGAGCCATTACTACAGGTAATGAGAGGAGGACAGAGGAGCCATTACTACAGGTAATGAGAGGAGGACACAGGAGCCATTACTACAGGTAACAAGTGGGAGACAGAGGAGCCATTACTACAGGTATTACTACAGGTATGAGAGGAGGACACAGGAGCCATTACTACAGGTATGAGAGGAGGACACAGGAGCCATTACTACAGGTATGAGAGGAGGACACAGGAGCCATTACTACGGGTAATGAGAGGAGGACACAGGAGCCATTACTACGGGTAATGAGAGGAGGACACAGGAGCCATTACTACGGGTAATGAGAGGAGGACACAGGAGCCATTACTACGGGTAATGAGAGGAGGACACAGGAGCCATTACTACAGGTAATGAGTGGAGGACAGAGCCATTACTACAGGTAATGAGTGGAGGACAGAGCCATTACTACAGGTAATGAGAGGAGGACACAGGAGCCATTACTACAGGTAACAAGTGGGAGACAGAGGAGCCATTACTACAGGTATTACTACAGGTATGAGAGGAGGACACAGGAGCCATTACTACAGGTATGAGAGGAGGACACAGGAGCCATTACTACAGGTATGAGAGGAGGACACAGGAGCCATTACTACAGGTAACAAGTGGGAGACAGAGGAGCCATTACTACAGGTATTACTACAGGTATGAGAGGAGGACACAGGAGCCATTACTACAGGTAATGAGTGGAGGACAGAGCCATTACTACAGGTAATGAGTGGAGGACAGAGCCATTACTACAGGTAATGAGTGGAGGACAGAGCCATTACTACAGGTATGAGAGGAGGACACAGGAGCCATTACTACAGGTATGAGAGGAGGATACAGGAGCCATTACTACAGGTATGAGAGAGGGACACAGGAGCCATTACTACAGGTATGAGAGGAGGACACAGGAGCCATTACTACAGGTATGAGAGGAGGACACAGGAGCCATTACTACAGGTAACAAGTGGGAGACAGAGGAGCCATTACTACAGGTATTACTACAGGTAATGAGTGGAGGACACAGGAGCCATTACTACAGGTAATGAGTGGAGGACAGAGCCATTACTACAGGTAATGTGTGGAGGACAGAGCCATTACTACAGGTATGAGAGGAGGACACAGGAGCCATTACTACAGGTAACAAGTGGGAGACAGAGGAGCCATTACTACAGGTATTACTACAGGTAATGAGTGGAGGACACAGGAGCCATTACTACAGGTAATGAGTGGAGGACAGAGCCATTACTACAGGTAATGAGTGGAGGACAGAGCCATTACTACAGGTAATGAGAGGAGGACACAGGAGCCATTACTACAGGTAACAAGTGGGAGACAGAGGAGCCATTACTACAGGTATTACTACAGGTATGAGAGGAGGACACAGGAGCCATTACTACAGGTATGAGAGGAGGACACAGGAGCCATTACTACAGGTATGAGAGGAGGACACAGGAGCCATTACTACGGGTAATGAGAGGAGGACACAGGAGCCATTACTACGGGTAATGAGAGGAGGACACAGGAGCCATTACTACAGGTAATGAGTGGAGGACACAGGAGCCATTACTACAGGTAATGAGTGGAGGACACAGGAGCCATTACTACAGGTAATGAGAGGAGGACACAGGAGCCATTACTACAGGTAACAAGTGGGAGGAGGACACAGGAGCCATTACTACAGGTAACAAGTGGGAGGAGCCATTACTACAGGTAACAAGTGGGAGGAGCCATTACTACAGTAGTGGAGGACAGAGCCATTACTACAGGTATTACTACAGGTATGAGAGGAGGACACAGGAGCCATTACTACAGATAATAAGTGAAGGACAGAGGAGCCTCTTAAAGAAGACGTTACAGGTCGGTGAGAGCCAGGAATCTTGCTTGTTTGTAGGTGACAAATACTTATTTTCCACCATAATTTGCTAATAATTTTTTAAAAATCTGACAATGTGATTTTCTGGATTTCTTTTCACATTTTCTCACTCATAGTTGAGGTTGTACCTATGATTTCAGTCCTCTATCTTCTTCTTAAGTGGGATAAGTTGCACAATTGGTGGCTGACTAAATACTCAGATGACAGTAATAAAGTCAATACATATCAGTGTGCTATTCTTCTTTATTTCCCTGTTTTGTTTCTATCCCATGTGTGCCCCGGCCCAGTTGGTTTTCCACTATGTCTATTTTGTGAGATGGAACTGGGGGATGACAATGAGATGTGAAGTTACATAGGAGATCTATGCAGAGGGGAGGGGGAGCAGCAACGTCTCTTACCGCCAGCACACAGAGCACCGGAAATCTTCAGACGGAGACAGTAGGGATGGGAGATGCAATAAAAAGGTTATAACGTGTCACATAATGACCACTGTTACTCATCATGTACATACACTACTAATAGACCTACTAGTGAGTTATGCTAAGTTTGGTGAAAGGTGAGGTGTGTTTTAAGTAAAACATTTTTTCCCCCAGCAAAAACTCAGACTCTGGGGAAATGAATGATCTTGTAAATCTGATGACACAGACGTTACACATGGAGAAAGACGACAGTCAGATGCCACCAGCCGCGTGTAAAGAATTCAGACTCCACAGGAAATACCGAGATACTTTAATGTTACACGGAAGAACACCCGAGGAGCAAGAAGATCTCTGCTTCCAAGACTTGGCTTTTGGTGGGCACATTGTTTCTTCTTCGTGGTAACTAACTTGCATGACTTTCAACTTACAAACCATAGCACTTTGAGCAGTCGGACATTGTCTTACGCTTTATTTTGGGGGGGGTTACAGAAGAAAGGCACAGCCATAGTTGGCTGTAAGGTCGTGGCCAAGACATATACCTGCCCCACTCCACTAAATGTTCCTATCCTCCCATCAGGGCTCTCTGTAATCATATACATCCATAACAACAAACCGCAGTTACACCAAGGAGAGATGAGTAAGATATACATAGACATTTTCCTAATCTTTCATCCTGTAACAGAAGGTCTTCACTTATTCATAGTAAAACCTGTTTTAAGTGGTTGTCCTGAGTGAGTTTTCCCTCCATATATATAATAGGGGATAGAAAGATGTTTGCAAGGATCTAATTACTGGGGACCCGAGCGATCCAAAGGACGGGAATCCAATTCTCACCAAAGGGTGAAATGACAGGACGACGATGCACACGCTACTCCATTCAGTACTATCGGAATGATGGAAATAGCCGATCACAGTGCTCCAATATCTCCGACTGCTCCTATATACATTGTATGAAGCGACAGGGCGCATGCTCTTCCTTCTGCTTTACCCATTAGTGACAACGGATTGCTGGTTGTTCTTTTCTCATGATTGGGTAGAAGTTATTGTTCCCAATTGCTCCTTCCTAAATGCTGAGGGAGCGTTACATCCTTCAGAGGTTTGCCTTTGCTTTTCTTTCCCTTTCCCACTAGACCCCAACTACTTGAAAAAGTAGCACACATAAAGTTTCTAAATCATACTAAGGCCCCTTGTACATGTCTGTATATTGCGGCATAGGAGTGCATTGTGCGTGGCATGGTATGGTGTGCGCACACGTGTATCGCGGTACTGGGCTGTCGAGAGGGGAAAGGCGAGGAGCGCTCACCCCTCCACCTATCCAGCCAAATGTATGTTACGCCAAGGTCCCATCTGTTCGTGTGTAAAAGCCTTAATGTGGTGTCCAGCATAGAGTATATAACAGGTTTTGGGGGCAAAATGAATCCTTTGTAATATTTCCTATTATTCTGCTCTTTTGCTCAGATAATGTAACCGTTCCAGAAAGATTCCGCAGAATGATTGAAGCTTTGAGGACTGATGTTGTGAAGGGGCTGGGAGTGAAAGTCCTGGAGGAAGCCTACAACGTCATGGAGGAGAAGGACGAAGATCTAAGAGAAGTAAGTGTATCTAAAAGGGGTTTGCAAAAACAGATGCGGAACAACGCACAACACATGCCAGTGTGAATCCACCCTCTTAGTGAGATAGTGGGCCTTAGAGCCTTCAAAAGGAGATTTATTGTGTTTGCATATTTAAGAAATACCCATAGAAATGAATACAGAGAGCCACTTTGGACATGGGCTCCTGCAAAATTGGGTTGTGAGAGGAGGGTGCCGCTTATTGGGGAAAATTTATCATAAGTCTTTTTTTTTTTTTTTTTTTTTTTTAAATCAGGTAGTTTTTATTAGAGGTTTTTACCCCTTTTTCCATACATCCATGAACAAAATATACATCAACACAGGAAAAAAAAAACTGCCGCAGGCAGCCAACAGTAGTACATATTATCACATGCAAAGTATCAATTATACATTGTTACCACATTTCTGTACCGTTTCTGTGTTTTTGATCTACCCGTAACACAAACATAATCCCAACAGGCCCATCCCCCCCCAAACCCCTCCCCGTGAGCCAGCTCCCTATTCGGGCCATCTGATCCCAAATCAACTGAGACGTGTGTGCCTTGTAATTCTTTATCTTGCTAACGATAACTGATATTCTAGACTCGCTCTAATTCTAACCAGAGCAGTAGAGGGCAGACCGGGAGTATCGAACCATCTACCCCATATCTTTTCAAATTTAGGAATACAATTCCTTTTCAAATATGTACTATATTCTAGCAATTCCAGGGCCTCTGTCCATTGTTCTTCTGAGATAGGGCCCACATCCCTGTTCCACTTAGTGAAGCATTTTAGCGGGATGTCCTTATTGGAGTCACTAAGCAATACTGTATATATATAGGAAATTAACCCTTTGGTAGAATTTGCTTTTAAAATCCTCTGCAATGCCCCGCTAGTACCCACCTCTATTGGCTCATCTCTATTCTGTGTGTTAAACGCATGGCGGAGTTGTAAATATTGGTAAAACCAGGCATGTGGCAGTTGAAAGTCCTCTTGCAATTGGGCGAAAGTTTTACAGCTATCATCCACGCATAGATGTTTCAGTGTCTTCACCCCTTTTGCTTCCCACGGAGTAAATCCCTCCAGCCTGAATATTTCTGGTAAAGCCAGATTACGCCATAGTGGCGTATCTGAGGTATATTTGGGAATGCCCATAATTACCTTAGCTTTCTGCCACACCTTATACATAAGGGATAAGGTCGGCTTTTTCCCCATATCCCCCCCACCAAATGCTGCTTCTAAAGCGTGCACCGGTGTTGTGTGCTTCGTCCATAGACTTATTAGCCTGCCTGAGGAGGTGCTCTTTCCCTCGACAATATCTTCCCCCCCATCCTTTGAAATGCTGTATCTGTGCCGCTAGAAAGTAGAGCCACGGATTTGGGATTGCCAAGCCACCATCCGTCTTTCCCCTTTGCAGTGTAATTAAACTTATCCTGGCTTGTTGCCCTTTCCATATCAACCTCCTAAACAAGCCATTGATCCTCCGAAAATACTTCTGCGACAGCCAAACTGGCGAATTGTGAATTATATATAGCAACTGAGGCATCAGCACCATCTTGATAAGATTGCCTCTCCCGATCGGAGATAGTGGGAGTTTGCACCATAATTTGATCTTACTTGCAAATTTTGCCAGCAACGGTTCTACGTTGTCCTTAATGAAATCCCTGGGATTTGGTGTCACTTCCACCCCAAGGTATCTAAACTTATTTACCACCTGTAGCGGCACCCCTGCCGGGATATCAATAACTGGATTGGGCGATAGCGGCATTAAAACAGACTTATCCCAATTTATGGAAAATCCAGAATATGTGCCAAACTCTTGTATGATTGACATTACTGTCGGGAGGGACTTGTTCGTATCTCCCATGTATATCAACATGTCGTCTGCATATAGAGACACCCGTTCTTCCTCCCCCTTCCCTGGGAATCCCAAAATCTCTGCAGAATTTCTTATAGCGACTGCCAGTGGTTCTATTGCAATGGCAAATAAGTAAGGGGACAGCGGACACCCTTGTCTTGTACCCCTTTCGAGTGCGAACTCATTGGATACCCCCCCATTAACTTTAATGCGTGCCTTAGGACTGGAATAGAGTAGTTTTACCCATCCAATAAATTTGGGCCCGAATCCCATTTTATCCAGGACTGTCCATAAATATTCCCACTCGACGCTGTCAAATGCTTTGGCAGCGTCGAGTGAGAGGACAGATCGCTCCCTTTCTCCTGTCTTTTCAGATTGGATATTCAGATATAGCCGTCTTATATTTAAGGCCGTGGACCTGTCCGGCATGAAACCTGATTGGTCTAAGTGGATCAAAGAAGTGATTACCCCTGTCAGCCGATTAGCCAGGGCCTTGGCTATAATTTTGACGTCCACTGGGAGCAATGAAATCGGTCTATACGAGTCCGGTTGCTTAGTATCCTTGCCTGCTTTTGGGAGTAATACTATCATTGCCTCCCGCATAGATGCCGGGAGCACTCCTGAAATCTCTGAACCCTGAATAACCTGTAACAGGCGAGGGAGCAAAACTTCGCTATGTTTCTTAAAAAATTCCGCTGGTAAGCCGTCCATGCCCGGCGCCTTCTCATTAGGGAATGAGCCCAGGGCATTTTCTAATTCCTCCACAGATAATGGGGTTTCCAACTGATTTTTCTGTTCCTGACTAAGGGTAGGCAACTCTATTTTGGTGACATAGTTGGTAATTTCTCCCTTGTCCTTGGCCAGCTTGGTGGAATAAAAGGCGCTATAAAAATCAGAGAAGACTTTAAGAATGTCACTATCCGAATTAACTAATGCACCTGTCGAGGCATATATCTCTTTGATATGATTTGTCCCTTCTTGCGACTTAACTATATTGGCAAGAAGATGACCTACAGCCTCCCCCTGCACAAAATATTTTTGCTGTAGAAAGAATCTTTTATCCTCAGCTACCTTAAGGGTGTGTTCTTTTAGTAACTGCTGAGCCTCTTTCCAGCTAGCCTCCCTCTCCGGCGATGGGGAATTAATGTATTCCTGCTCTGTTGTTATCACCCTCTGTTGCAAATGGGTGGTAAGTTCCCTAGATTTTGATTTGTGTGAATTAATGCGCGCCTTGTATATCCCTCTCATATACATTTTGACCGAATCCCACAGGGCACCTTCTGTGACTCCTAACTCATTTGTGCTAAGAAATTCCTCTATCTCATTCCGGAACTCATTTCCTTTGTCTACTAACTGCAGCCAAAAAGGATTTAGTCTCCAGGAGCCCACGGGTCTAATTAGTAAGGTTGGGATTACTATTTCAACCAGTACAGGGGAATGATCAGAGATACTGCGGGGCAAGTATCTGACTTCCCGCACATAATTATGCATTTGGGGAGATATTATCGCCATATCTATTCTTGAGAACGTTGCATATGAGCTGGAGTAGCAAGAGAACTGTCTAACGTCTGGGTTCCAGCTCCTCCACCAATCGTACCAACCCACTTCTTCTAGTAGCTTAGCCAGCACTGTGGGCTCATCTGTTCTAGTCTGTTGTCTCGAGTTGTACCTGTCTATACTAGGTAACAAAACCATGTTGAAGTCGCCTCCAATTAACACTGGCAGCTGAGGGAGGGAATTGATATACGCCATTATACGTTTCAGCACTTCACATGTAAACGGAGGCGGAACATAAACCGCCACCAGAACTTGAGGAGTTCTATATATGGTGCAGTGTAAGCATACAAATCTACCATCTGCATCAATTAGAGAGGAGTTACACTCGAATGGGATGGTCCGAGGCACCAATACACTGACTCCTCTGGCATGCGTAGAGAATGTAGAGTGGAAGCTATGTGCAACCCACCCTTTTTGTAGGACCTGCGTGGATTCTTTTGTTAAGTGTGTTTCATTTAAGCATATGATAGACTGTCTATGTTGTTGTACAGAAGTAAAGACTGCCAATCTTTTACTGACATCCCCTAATCCTCTGGTATTCCAGAATATTACGTTATACTTATTAGTCATTATCACATACAATGCTCATTTTGCCACACACGGACTTAATCAATATATCCCTAACTAGGAGCTGGCTCACCCCTCCCTTCCCATTTCCCCAACATACAACTCTTATAACAAAACTTACAAAAGACATTCTCCCAAGGTCAGGAGATAGGAGCCAAGTTGTCCCTCCTGTACCTTTATGTGAGTATGCTCGACTTTTCCAGCTACAACTCTATCTCTGCCTTGTATTACAGAATAGAATAATCTCAACGATATCAGAGCTCCTGCCTCCACCCGCCGACAATTACCCAGCGTTGCAAGGCAAAAGTTAAGATATACCTTCCAGCATATAATTATAAAACATACATTTTAACACCATAACGGAATTATATCAACTGTCTAGAAACATATGCAACATAAACGTATCTCACTGCCCTTCTCTGTCACCGACTCGTAGTCTCCCTTCATTTTCGTCTAGCCAGTGCGCTGCAGCCTCCGATGATTCAAAGAAGTGGGTGGTGTCAAAGGCTACCACTCTTAACTTGGCCGGGTATAGCATAGAATAAGGAATTTGTAGTCCCCTTAATCGCCTCTTCACATCCATGAATTTACTGCGTCTTTTCTGTACCTCCATGGAAAAATCCGGATATATGGCCACAACTTTGCCCTCCACAGTTAAGTCCGGGTGATCTCTTGCCTTTTTCAAAATCTGGTCCCGATCTCGATAGTGCAGTAGTTTGAGAAGCATTGGTCTCGGCCTGGCCCCTGGTGGTGGCGGTCTGGATGGGACTCTATGAGCCCTTTCTATAGCAAATAACGGAGTAAGAGTCTCTTGGCCCATTTTATCTCTCAACCAACTATCCATGAACCCCACCGGATCTTGACCTTCTGCTTTCTCCGGGATTCCCACAATCCTCAGATTGTTTCTACGCAGCCTATTTTCTAAATCATCAGACTTGGAGATTAGTAAGGATACATTGTGATTCAATCTCTTCAGCTCCTTTTGCATAGGAACCATCTGATCTTCCACTTCACTCATTCTATCCTCCACTGCATGCACACGATCGTTGGTTTTTTTCATGTCATGCCTGATTAAATTGATATCTTCTGTTAAGCCCCCAATATGTGAGTTCATTGTTAACATTGCCGTACCACAGTGTGCTACTGCCTTGAATACGTCCTTAAGTGTTGGTTCTTCTGGTACCTGCAAAGATGCTGCCATTTCCGCAACCGTTGTGGGTTGTAGGGGAGTCTTTGGACCTTTCTTTTGTCGTTGTGGCTGCGACACCTCCATTTCTTCCATCCCCTCATCCTCTGATTCCTCCGGGGAACTCGCAGCCATTGTCTTCTTGGAAGATTTACTTCCGGATTTGCTCGCCCCTTCCCAGGCAAATTTTTCCAATCTTGCTGCCACCTCCTGGAATCTGGTCACAAACCCCTCTCCTCCTTGTTTAGCTGGAGTGCTCAGGGTGCTATTTTTACCGTCCTTTTTGCGTGCTCCCGAACGTGTCATACTGGTAACTACGGACACGGTCTTTAGGCCACTTCCCGTGGATAATGTGTACTTAGGCGCACCTGGCAAGGCACAGTCCAATTTAAAAATGCAGGAATATGTTGTAGATATCTTAGGAATCAGATCCCACTAGACCAAATGAACTGGATCACTCATACATAGATCTTGGCAATCAGTGATTCACTTCACTGCAGATAGACCTGTACTTAGCAGTGGATTAACTATTCAAGTCCTGAGCTTCTGTATTACTTTCCAGGCCTTTATTAAGGTGGCTATTGCAGGACTTTACGTTGTTATTATAGCACCTCCAGTAAAAGTACTCACAGTTCGTTTTTCAGAAGAATGCAAGGGGCATATCTGCTCAATTCTCCTTTATTCTGCCACCTTTTGCCTGTGTTATATCACTGGGCCTCCGTGACAGCCTCTGTGACAAAATGGCGGACCCCACGAGGCAGGGAAGGAAGGAATAGTCTCTCACCCCAGGATCTCTGTAGCTCTACGGCACCAGTGCCCTTCTACTTTCCTTGGGCCTCCGAAGCTGATCTTTACCCCCTCCGCGGTTCTATGTATGCTGCTGCGGGTGACTGCGGCGCTTCCTGGTTGCTGCGCAGCTACTCCCCGGTTTTGCAAGATGGCGGCCACGAGGCACTACACCTACAACTTATTTCCCACTGCGACCGCCGCAGCCCTCCGGTGTATTTCACCTGCGGTACTTCGGAGCCCTTCGTTCCAACAGGGACTCACGTCTCCGGAGCTCAGGTGGGTTGCTGGTATCCGTCCCGCTCCACGGCCGCCTCGCTTCAGCTCCGGTCTCTGTCGCTCAGCTGGCTCACCGGCTGACAGCCTCCGCACCTCCCACCGTGTACTGTGCCTACCGAGCAGCGTCCCCGTTAGGTGTCTCTATAATTTGTCCAGCTGGACACAGGATTCTGCAGTATGGGTGGCAGGAGCTCCGTGCCGTGCTTCCACTCACATCCCTGGTCAGGCCACGCCCCCCTATCATAAGTCTTTTAGAGCAAAACTATTCTAGTTGCCCATGGCAACCAATCGGAGCTCAGCTTTCATTTCCCCACAGGTGTTTATAAAATAAAAGCTGAGCTCTGATTGGTTTCCATGGGCAATTAGAACAGTTTAACCTCAGAAACTTGCTGATAAATCTCCCGCATTGTGTGGATTTACAATAAACGTCAGAGTTAGGAATATTGCTATGAAGAAACTAAATGTTTGATATCTCGGTGTCTATTGCTTTTCATGCACTTATCAAGTTTTATATTTTTCTTACAGTTGCACTTAGAAAAACTTCTAGGAGACAAGTACAGCGACTACAACCTGAAACTTTACCAGCTGAAGTTTTTTGAAGAGAAATCAAAATTTTAATTGAATTGTAATAGGTCATTTCTTAAGACCGCCATTTTTACTCAGTTTTTTTTATACACTTACAAAGGTAAAGGTCATTTCCTCCTTGTGTAGAGGGAATATCAATGGCAATATATTTTAATATTGTCACATTTATACAGGTTTGTTTGTGATGATGTAAAGTCAAAGCTGTGATGTTCATTTGAGGAAACCTATCAGACAATTCTTTTATTTTGATTAAAATAATTTTCTATGTTTTAGGATATTAAAATGAAGGAATCCACTGTATTTACTACCTGTTTTTTCACATATGTCATATGCTATATTGGTGATGGGGAACTTATGGCACAGATGCCAGAGGTGGTACTCGGTGCCCTTTCTGTTGCCATCCAACCTATGACCCCCCCACAGATGTCACCAGACAGGATAGAAGACCTCCTTCTGCAGTCCAAGGATGTGCCCGCTCAGTGCTATTTTAAAGTGCCTGGGGCTACAGGAGGAGTGGGAAGGTATGGACAGGGCTGGATCATCATTGGAGCTCCTGCTCTGGACCCTTCAATTCTTCCTTTTCAGGGTACCCTGGAGGGAAACTACAATAAAAATCAAATTTCTCCTCCTTTCTACTGTATTAGTGTCCTCAGGATGCTAATACGATTGAAAGCTGTGAAAAAACAGGGAGCAATAAGTAAATAAGTGGTTATAGTTTGGGCACCCTGTGTCTAAAAGGTTCACCATTACTGTGCTATATGATAGTAAATTGTTACTTATATATATAGTTTTCCCGGATATCCAATAATCTGTTATGGGCTCACGTTCCGATGTGAGCCTGCCATCCTTCCAACATGGGGTTGTATAATATAGCCAGATACCGAGGTACCAAATTGCACATAAGAACCACCAGCCAAGGGGGGATTGGGTCACTATAAGGGTTAGTAGTTATGTATTATGCCTGTTTCGGAGCACAAGATGGCATTTTCCTAGCATTGTTTACTCTTCTCTATGCAAACATGTCATCTATAGTGTTGGAGGATGAATTATTATTATACGTCATTCAATTCAAATCTGATGATATTAACATCCATTTATTTCATAACATCTAATACACAACTGGACACTGTCACCTGATTTTACCCTATTACCATGCCCCTTTGGTAGGGTTTGAAAGAAGTTCCCTCTTATATGTGAAATCTCCTCCGTTTACCTAAAACAAACAACTAGAGTCATGTGAAAATGTGCAGAGAAAAGTTAGATTTGCCCAAGATTAGTTAAGAGGCTGAAGGAGAAGTCATTTCAGATACACCCATCTTATAATATTAAAGATACAAATCTTATCTTTCAAATTGCATCAGGCTTGTAGTTCTTTGAGCTACATGCTGGATGATATCACTAGAAGAGAGGGAATAACATCGCGATAGCTGGGACCCACGCTGATTATGAGAATGGGGGACAGATACCCCTAATGTATGGAGCAACAGGTTAAAGGGGCTCCCGGCTTTCAGAAAATAATCAATATTGTTTGTGTGATGAAAAGTCATACAATTTTCCAATATACTTTCAATTCCTTGTGGTGTTTTAGATCTCTGCTTGCTGTCCTTATAGAAAGCTATATATGAAAGCTTGTATAGAAAGCTTGTGTGTTTACTTCCAGAGGATGGACATCTGTCCCTGGTCATGTGATGTCACACAGGTGCACAAGCCATTATATCCTATGGCTCCGATTACTCTCTGTGATACTAATGACTCCTGCACCTGTGTGACATCACATGACCATGGACAGATTTCTATAGCAGGAAAGCAAGCAGAGATCTATAAGGAATTGATACAGAAATTATACTGGAATATTGTATAAGTTTTCCTTACACAAACCGTATCAATTATTTGCACATTTTAATCATGTGCCCTAATTCTTTATTCACTAACTCTGGGACGGCAGAGAATATCGAAATACAGAAAAGCCAATGTGCATAGTGGAAATATATGGATCTGTGGGGGTTCTGACTAATTATCCCCCATGTTCTGTAGCTAGAGGATGATGTGGTACAAGCCCTTGGAAATGGTGGGCTTAGGATTCCCAGTTTTATTGTTCTCCCCTATTCACAGGAATGGCAGGTAGAGCATGTGTCCTGCTGCTCCACTTCATGCAGTGGGAGTGTTGGTAATCTCCATCGCAGTCATGAGATACATGAAGTCTGTGCCCGGCCATCTCTGCTGCTCCCATAACCGGTGAATGAAGCAGCAAGACACATGCTCGACCCACATCTCCATTCATCAGTGACAACCAGACCACCTTTCTTGTGGACAGGCCAGTGCTAGGTATAGGTCCTGCAGGAATGTGTAATCACACCTTTACAGGACTGTAGGAAGTGAACTTTTAATCCAGGGTCGCAGATCCTGCAACTCCTCTGGGCGGCTCTTTAGTTTCTAAGCACAGGGGGCTGTGCTTCGACCCAATCTTCTTAGCGTTTCCATTAGTGGGCCAAAGGCAGGCCCATGGTGCTGGCGCTATGTGTAATTGCACCCCAAGTCATGAGAGCTTTCTGCTCTTTGCAATGAAATGTTCCACAGTTCTTCCAAAGACACAACCAGAACCCTTACAGGGGCTTCAGACCTGAATTATATATTCACTTTTCACAGTCCTGCTGCTCATAACAACATACAATATGGTATGATTACAACTCCAGATCTGTAGAACACTGCCTGCAGCTTTGTATGGTAAAATCTGCAGACAGATTCCTAATAAATGAAGCATTGCTTAGACCAGTGGTGGCGAACCTATGGCACGGGTGCCAGAGGTGGCACTCATAGCCCTTCCTGAGGGCACCCAGGCCTTCACCATAGCACAGAGTTTGCCAGATACGAATCAAGGCTTTCTCCTGTGGTCCAATAAAGCCCAGGACGTACCAAGCTCCACCCTATTTTAAAGTGACATCCTACAGGAGTAGCCAGAAGGTGTGGATAGAGATGGATTGTCATTTGAGCTCTTGCTCTGGGTCCCATGACTCTTCCTCTTCAGGCGACCCTGGAGGGAAGCTACAATCCAAATTTCTCCATCATCTTTCTATTGTATTGGTGATCGCAGGACACCAATGTGATTAAAACCTGTGATACAGCAGGGATCAATAAGTTACTGCTTAAATTGTCATGTTGGCACTTTGCGACATACAAGTGGGTTCTAATTGTAGCTTGGGCACTCTGTCTCCAAAAGGTTTGCCATCACTGGCCTAGACCGTGACGTTTTGTAAACTACACTGAACTTTTTTATACTAACACACTATATTTGAATAGTTTGGACATTTCTGGAAATGAACTAAAATAAAGCTTTCATTGTTTTTGTAGTTGTTTCTTTTTTATTGCAGGAGCTGGTTCTTTATAAGTAGTACAATAAAATAGAGTGAAAAAACTAGCACTAATGTGAACAGGACATTGTGCCAAAATCAGGTGCGGATCTTACAGAGATGATATTAAAGAGATTGGCTGGATGTTTTTTTTTTGGGGGGGGGGGGAGTATATTAAATAATTTACTAATATCCATCTATCTATAAATTCTGCACTGCCTTAATGATATGTAAAGTGAGGCCTCTTGTCTTTTACCTCATCAGCCAGACATTCCTGTCCATACAATGGCTGCAGATGGAGGGTCATGTGATCTCTATCTGTCCAAGGACCTTGATCTTACGTCTTGGTAGGGCGTTTGTTCTTGGACAGATATGATCACATATCACATTTAATGAACATGATGCAAGGAGTCCATGCTTCCACGTGGAACAACAGGACTGAACAGTTATCATGATTAAATTTTGGCGCATTTGTCCTGAGGTCATGTGGTAGCTCCTTGCATCAATTATTATCATATACCAAAAAATGAAAGAACAGGCACTGTCCCCAATTTATATCAGCTCAACAATACATATGGCTTGATGGGATGTATTCCAGGAATAAGCAGAATTAATATTCACATGGGTCATTAAAATATAAGCTAACATGTTATGATGGCAGCTACACTCATCATTACTATGGTAACAGGGCAGGAGAATCAGCTTACTACTGTGAGAATTTTATTTTTTAAATAAAATAGAATTTTAAAAAAGTTGCCACTACAGCAGAGCTAATCTTAGAAGCCACGCAAGGTCAGAATATGTAACCCCTTTTAGAGTTTCTTTCACCTGATGTTCAGTGCGTCTCAGAGCTTGTTTTTTGCAAGACAAGTTGTATTTATGACTGGTACTAATTTTCAGTAGGGCCATTTTACGGTACAAGAGACTTGTTAATGGTGTTTATTTTTCTGGGGAAGGATTGATGTTGTTTTACATAAAGAAGAAGAAATGATTAGGGTCCAGGCTAAAACCTGGTCAGATCAAGGGAACTGTGTAGAGATGACTATATTCAAGCCTCATTAAACTTAACACTTAAAAATGTAATGGGTTTCAGTTGTCCCAAGTTTAGAAGCGATTGGTACTGATTGCTATTCTATGGGAATACCAGAGGTAACTGAGCGCTGTGCTTGGCTATATCCGAACTCGCATTGTCAGTAAATGGAGCGGCAGGGCACATGCTCAGGCTGATGCTCCATTAATTAGCAAGAATGGGATTGCAGTTCTTGTGATCGATTGGGGGTCCCATCAGTTGGACCCATAACAATCACCTTGTTATCCCCGATCCTTTGGATAACAACCCCTTTAACATTGTAACCGTAAACTTGTCAGCTACAGCTCAACATTTCTAAGGCGGTTTATAAAATGAATGCTGAGTTTCTTCTGTTTTGATAAATGAGAGGGAATGGGTCCCTAATCTCCTACTCAAAATGTTATTTAGCAAGTAAAATGCCTCCTGGCATATTGTAGTATCATGGCACATGACAGAGAAAACTGAGTTTATGAATGGATGATGCACGGCAGCACTAACTGCAATCGTTTTATATTGGATCGGTTTTAAATAAGGACTTATCTGTAGATTTAGTCCTAGTCAGAAATGTTTTTCACAGATCACTCCTAGACTAAAGTTTATGAGAATGAGAAACTGATGCCCGACTTATATAGATCTTATTAAAAAAAACAAAAAAAAAAAAACAACAACGTATTTTTGGGACTATAAGATGAACTTTTTAGCAACAAAAAAACCCCTGTGTCTTATAGACTGAGGTTCAGGAGGATCCAGCACTGCCAGACCCTCCTAACCGCTGTAATGGAGATCGGGTGATGCCCTTATATACAGCTCCAGAGAGGAGAGCCTCCGCACTGCTCTCTGCTCTCCTGGGGGTTCTACAGGACCTGTGATGATATCAGAGTCATGTGACTGATCACATGCTTCTTACATCACCATAGGACCTGATACTGGGAGAATGGGGACATGCATGTGTGCGTAAATGTATAGATGAAGCAGGGATATTTTAATTGGTGTAAAATATATTTTTCCTTTTTTTGGAAACCTAAATCTGGGGTGCTTCCTATATAAAAAAAAACAAAAAACAAAAAAAAAACCTAACAAAACATCCGTGTTTCGAAAGTCGACATATGAGCAAGTAGCCTTAGACTCTGGATAATGAAACTCCACCAATATGTCCTATGAATTGTCCATAATTCACATACATCACTTTCTTCACAGACTTTATTTTAATACATTCAGCCAATTGTGTTTATAAAAATGGGGAAGCAAAGAATTTCTTGAACAAATATTTTTTTTTTCCAGAATTGTATTCAGGTCTTTCAATAATGAAAAAGAACAGCAAAGGAATGAAAATAGCATCTAAGATGAAAATAAATTAAAAAAAAAATTGCAAAAAAAAAATTAAAATAAAGGATAAAATGTATCTAAACCTTTCTGATTTCAGAAATGAATAGCGCAGGCAGAAAAATAAGGAGAAGTTGCTAAAAATTTGTAATGATATAACTCCTTACAGACCGGGATAGTATCTTGCGTCACGCAGCCGAATTATAAAATGAAATATTATTCAGTTCTGTAAAAAGTTATGTCCTTTATAAGCTTCAGCCTCCTCTCTGTGTATGGAGTGATGACTGCAGAGAAAGAGAGGAGGGGGAAAGACAGGACAAAGAAGTACCATATATACTCGAGTATAAGCCTAGTTTTTCAGCACAAATAAAATGTGCTGAAAACCCAAACTCGGCTTATACTCGAGTAAAAAAAATAAAGGTTTTACCAGGTTTTTGTGGTAAAATTAGGGGCCTTGCCTTATACTTGAGTATATACGGTATTTTTCTTTAATAAACTATATTATAAGGTTCATCATAATCACCTGCGCTATTCATTTAGCAAATGAATGGTTTTGTAAAGTTTAGTTTTATACATACACATTGGACTTATGTATAACAAAAAATTCATAAGCAGCCAAAAATGATGACCACTAACTCAGTCCGATAACCGATGGCACGTCCAAATAACTGCAGCGGATACAAATTAATATGGAAAATAATCACTAAATAGAACAAATGAAATGTAACAGAGCAGAAGGAACGTGTAAAACAAAGAACAGCTCAGCATCTTTATTGGACATTTAGACAATACCTGGAACATTAACCCGATCAGCACAATGTTCTGCTTAGCAGAAAACATATCAGTTCATGTCCACTTTCTTTAGGTGGTCCTCCGAAGTGGTGACGGCCTTAGGTGCGGGGAGTTATTTGTGCTTCTTGGATTTCTTTTCCTGCTGTTTCTTGTCTTCTACAGCGGAGTCCTGGGCAGGGAGCCATTTCAATGGATTGCGGCGATACATTGGCCATGGGGGAAGAGTTAACTGGAATATATGAAAGAGGTCAGACTTTCTATGCGAGATAGATACAAGTGACATGTTGATGTATTTGGGGATGTCATCCTCGCTGAATAAACAAATTATTTCTATAAAAAGACTGAATAATATCCTCTCCATGAGTAGCAGAAGCTACAAGATAATATCACTTGGGATCCATCTCTGGAACTACAGAAAACCCGAGCAAATCAAAAATGAAAGGGAGTCTACAAGCAGTTTTGACCAAATAAAGCTGCAGACAGCGTCCGGGCACGTTCACACGATTTGTTGTGTTTTTGATGCATCTGTAAAAACGCTCCTGTTCCCGTTCCATTTAAATGCATTTGTCTGCAGCCCTCCTCTCTCTATGTTGCGCTTTTTCCTGTGCGTTGCGTTTTTGAAACGCTTTGCGTTATGTGATGCGTTTTTACATTTGCGTTGTGCTGGGAAGCAGTTTCCCTTAACTTTATAATCAAATAACTTTTATGTGTTTTTAAAGGGTGCAGAAGACAATTACTTTCATCTGATTAGGTTTATAAAATGCCAACTGGTCTTTTGCTGCATCAAAAATGCAATGCATTGTGTGTACCCTCACTTAGGTATTGGCCCAGGAGAGCTGTGTAACCTTACGTTTGTGTGTGTTATTAGTAGCTGCGTAGATGTGAAAAATGGATTTATATTTTAGGATTGTAGTTGCACTACGCGGAGATCTCTGAATCTCAAACTGTTCTCCAGCCCCTCCCCATTTCTGTACTATCAAACCAGAAACTCTCTACTGCTCTTAGACCACTTTAGCCAATATTTAGCATCAGTATTTGCAAGCCAAACTAGCAGTGGGCTCAAACCACTGAGAGCTTTCCATCATACCTTTTCCTTTTATACGTTCCACCTTGGTGTGGCTTCAAACACTGATGCAAAATACTGATGAAATACTGACTGTGTGAAAGAGCTGAAGGGAGGGGCTGTGGTATATAAATGCATTTTTCACAGTCCTGCTGCTGCTACTAACAACACACACAATGGTATGGTTACACGGATCTCCAGAATTGTTACCCGTCTGCATGGCCAAAGTTGCTGTTAGGCTCCCCTTAAGATGTAATGGGTATATTGGACGCCTCTAAACACTGTGAATAACAAGGTGCTTGGAGACCACACCCAGTATACTATCATCAGAATGACTCGATTCTATGCACATTTTTTTAAAAAAACAAAACAACACACAATCCCCATTCATACACCTTCATTACTAAATGAAAGTAACTTACCAAGCAGGACACGGCAAAGCCTGCGATTACTATGTACACTGTCCAGCCAAACTGCTCAATTACATATCCGTAGGTGAAGCCGATCACCTGCAAAAGAAAACATCCTTTAAACAACTGTAGGCCATTTATTTATGTGCTTTTTTGACACTTTTTTTTTGGGGGGGGGGCTGGGGCTTTATGTTTGTTTTAACCATTATTTCTGCAAATCATATCACCATTCAGCAGAAACTGAATTTGGGAATTTCAGCTCTACGGTCGAAGGCACACAAGCAAGTTTACTCTGTCTGTGGCATCTACAGGCTTAAATATTAATCTGCTGAACTGAACCGCCATGCTGAGTCCAGTTCAGCAGTTCTACATTCAGCAGACACCTGGAGATGGGTACAACCGTGGCCTAAGCCATCACTTTAATTATTATGCATTTTTAAACCATTTTTTTCAGTATTGCTGACCTCATGGGAAGATATATTTGTGTATCTTATCGTGTGACGCTATTTGGAGTTGGCAATCTCCCATTAAAAGGGATTTTGCTTCACTTCTGTATATGTTTTAAAATTTTAAACACTTAAATGGGTTCTTCAGAGGTTGAAAACACAGCTGCTTTCTTCTAAAAACAGCACCACACCTGTCAGTGGTTTGTGCAGGTATTGCAGCTGAGCTGTATAGAAATGAATGGAGCTTAGTTGCTGTACCATGCCCTACCCAGCTGGTGTGGAGCTGTTTTTTGGAAGAAAGCAGCCATGTAATTCAACCAGCGGACAACCCCTTTAAAGGAGCTTTTGCCATCTCAGACATACCCAAACCTGAAAGCTCTGTAGATGAAGAGGTGTATCTATTCATTTCTATGGGAGAACAGAAATGTGCCCAGGTAGTCACTTCTCCATTCACAGCGACCATAAGACGAGATTCCCCTGCCCCCAGATTATTACATTCCTGTGTAATGGCAAAATAATACTTACTGCGGAAAAAAGGATTATTCCTTGAAATATCTGTTCCGCAAGTTTTTGACCTTTATAGTCCTGTGAAAATACAAACGAGGGAAATAAAATGTGAAACACAGGCCACGAACCGCACACAATGGACAAAATATTAGTCCATCTCCAGAGAACTGAAGAAAACATTTGGCTGCAGATTTTGTAACAATGTCTCCAGCAAAGTTTACACACGTGCTACAGGATTGTGCAGTGGATTTCTACCATTGATGACGGTCAACATCTCCACACATAAGACATTCTCAGAAGCTGAGGCCAACGGCACACGTGGCGTTTTGAACTCATTTTTGGCTGTTTTTAAGCAGTCCATTAAAACGGGTCATAAACGCATGCATTTTTTAACTAAGATAATTGGTAAAACTGGTCAAAAACACTTGCGTTTTTTAAACGGACTGCTTAAAAACGGCCCAAAAACGGGTTCAAAACGTCACGTGTGCCACCGGCCTTATAAATAATAGGGAATGAAAGAGGAAGCGGACACTGCCATTCCCTGTATAATGGGAGAACAAAATCGGTACAGCTTCGGTATTATTTAAAGGAAATCTACCATCAAATTCAAGCAGGAATAAACCAGGGACACTTACTTATAAATCCAGGCACCGTGACTGTGCTAATCTTCTTGTATGTATTATCTATGGCCTCCTTGCTTCTAAAATCTACTTTTAAAATTATGCTAATGAGCAAGAAGGGCTCTGAGGTGCTAGCAGAGCCCCTCTCTAATGTGGCTTCACAGGCTGTTACACTGCCCCCACTACCCCTTGTTCCGTCAGCATCTTCCCCTTACCTCTGTCTGATGTAATCTCACAAAGTGGTGGGGGTGTTGCTCCTGCACAGTGTAACAGCATATGAAGCTGCAGTGTGAAGGGGCTCTGGTACTGCCCCCCAGAGCACTTCTGGTTCATTAGCAGAAGTTTAAACGTTGATTTTAGAAGGAAGCAGACCATGGATAACATATAAGATTACCACAGTCACAGAAGAGGAGTTTGTGGCATTTCTGCTTTCCTATCGCATAGAGGAAACAAACGTCCAGTGTTCATAACTGCACTGGCACTTCTCCCTCCCCCTCGTATGTTTCCTATATGCAAAGAATAAAGATGAACTTCTGTGAAAGCAACTACAATGTTGGCGAGTATTTGTCCGCATTGTACTTGTTCTGGAAATGGAGCACCACAGTAGTTTGTAGAGTTAGTGATAAAATCCATTTAGTCATAGACACTGGAGACGAGGCCCATGGAGATTGCATTTGTTTTCCGAGGAGTAGTCGCCATCTTACCTGCAGAAATCCCCTATAACAAAGTGTGACCACACGTACAGAGAATAGAAGTAACATCTTCTATCCACACCTTGTGATTGCAGCCAAGTACTACAGCACCCAAATATATTATACAGCAGTGCAGTATACAGTTGTGATGTATATATAAGGGATGATATATAGCAGTGCAGTATACAGTGGTGATGTATATATAAAGGATGATATATAGCAGTATACAGTGGTGATGTATATATAAGGGATGATATATAGCAGTGCAGTATACAGTGGTGATGTATATATAAGAGATTATATATAGCAGTGCAGTATACAGTGGTGATGTATATAAGAGATTATATATAGCAGTGCAGTATACAGTGGTGATGTATATATGAGATTATATATAGCAGTGCAGTATACAGTGGTGATGGATATATAAAGGATCGTATATAGTAGTATATGGTGGTGATGTGTGTATATATAATGTACACTATACATTACTGCAGTATATGTAGGAGCTATATACATTATAATGAATGGCCCCTGATGGTAACCCCTGAGTACAGCTGCTATTAGGTCTCCCTGTAGTATAACGAGTGGACAGGACATGGCGGCTCCTCTCTTATCAGTCAGGCAGCGCTCACCATCTGGGTCGGGATAGAAGCGAATATATCCAACATGATGACAGCTCTGCGCGTCTCCTCCACCAACTGGGACCCGAACCGGATACACACAGGACCACCGAGCAGCGTCACCCCAAGACAGGACCCCTGAGGTGTCCGTTACACTGCCTGACAGGAGGCGCTTCCGACCTGAACCATACAGTGCCGAACATTTTTACCAACGGGTTTCACAGAATAGTCCACTAATCAAAAATATAATATTCTACAAAGATTCAATTTTTGGGGAAACATAACAGAAGGACCAGGGGGACCTTCACGGACGCCATGTTACTTGAGGGCAAATAGTATCAAAATTAATATAATTCACTACCCAGCTTCTCCTAAACGAAGTATGGTTTGGGATATTATTGAAATATTATTTGTTTCTTTTATGAGTTGGTTGTTGGTATTATTTTTAAATCTTTTAAAAATAAATTGCCCGCGACAAAAATGGTGGCGGGTGCCTCAGAGCGGTTCTATAGTCATATGGTAAGGCCCTTCTAGTCACGTGACTGGGGATGGGCGTGGCCTGCGGCTGGGTGATTGCTGCTGTTGAGTTGGCAATTCGGCTGCGTGTAGTCGAGTGTTGGGAGGCGGGGCCTGAGCACTGCAGCCGCTCTACATGATGTATGTACTATGTATGCACAATGCATGTATATGTGTGTCATGTATGTACTGGCATGATTATGTATGTATGATACATGTTTCAGGTCTCTCTCATTCTTGGTAGTGTCTGCTCCTTGCTATCTAGTAATCCACTAATGCTTCACAGGGTGTATGATTTATATACTATTTGCATTCATATTTATATCATATATAATACTGCCAATAAATTAACCAATTTGCATAAGGAAGTTTGCATTTCACATCAGTCAATGGGTCAGTAAGCAGCACTACTCCAAAATCTAGGAAACTACAACTCCCAGCATCCCCTATAGTTGCAAGCCAGATTGGTGCTGGTTGTGATGATCGGTTCTGATCAGTGTAAAATCACAAATGTAGCAGAGCTGGAACTGTGTTAGGACATTGTGATATGTTGTGTTATGTGGTTTTTACATGTGGTTGAGGGTAATGACATTTAGATGACACAGATTACATGTATGTACATTGAATATTTGCGGTACAGCTGGTCCCCGACTTAAGAACACACGACTTACAGACGACCCCTAGTTACAAAAGGCCCTCTGGATGTTGGTAATTTACTGTGCTTTAGTCCCAGGCTACAATGATCAGCTGTAACAGTTCTCTAAGGCGTCTGCAATGAAGCTTTATTGTTAATCCTGGTTCTTATGGCAACCCAAAAGTTTTAAATTTGTCGCAGAGACCAAAATAATTTTGGCTGGGGTTACAATTATAAAATATACAATTGACAAATGGATGCTTCTGTTTTGTACTTTTGTTGTAGATTGATAAGGAACAAAGAAATATAATCAAAAATGACATGCCGCAAAGGTAATGTAATATTTAAAATTGTTTATAATATCTTCTTGTCATGCTACACTGTATTTTATGATGTATAACCTCATGATACTAGAGGTCAATGCCAGAGCTGCAATCGCCTAGTATGCAGTCTTTATTTGATGTGCTTATAACGTAAAGGCATTTGTTTAAAGGGCACCTACCACCACGAATCTCGCCCTCGTCCGAGAAGCCGGAGTTCTGCGCATGCGCAGTAACTCCGGCCAAGATGCGCAATCTCGGGAACGAGGCCGGAGTTACTGCGCATGCGCAGAACTCCGGCTTCTCGGACGAGGGCGCGCAGCTGCCAGGAGCTGCGCGCCGAAGATCACAGGGTAGGCGGGGGAAAGCAGCTACTGGGGCGTGGAGTAGCCGCGCCGTGTAGCCTCGTGTCCGGCTACTCCACGCCCCGGTAGCCGCTTAATTAAATTAACATATTAGGGCAATAAAGTTTATACTACGCTAGCGGGGACGTGAGGATTAGCTCTAAAAAGGGCTATCCTCACGTCCCATACATCCACCTACCACCCGATCTACCTTTATAGGTAGATTCGTGGTGGTAGGTGCCCTTTAACATTTAAAGGGGCTGTCTGGGATCAAAGAGTTTTTTATTTTACTGTTGCCCCAAGTGGTGCAAAAATAATATTTAAAGTACTTACTTATGGCCCAACATGGGGGTTTCTTGTCATTATCAGTCTTTGTTAATAAACAGGGGTTCAGTATTGACATCACTGCTGTGTAATACAGGTCACAGGATGTAGAGCAGCACAGTGCCGACCGATGTGATGTCACTGCTGATCCTCTTATCTCTACAGAAACAGGAGGTGTCACGTTAAAGGGATATTGTCATTTCAACACATAATTGGTATTGTTTAAATAACGAAAAGTTACATAAATTTCCAATATACTTTCTGTATCAATTCTTTACGGTTTTCTAGATCTCTGCTTGCTGTCCTTCTATAGAAACCTTCATTGTTTATTTCCAGTGGACAGAAATCTGACCATGGTCACACAGGTGCACGGCTCGGTATAGCACACGGCTCTGATTACTCTTTATGGCATAACAAGTGTGAACTGTATGACCATGGACAGATCTATATCCACTGGAAGTAAACTTAGAAGCTTTCTATAGAAGGACAGCAAGCAGAGATCTAGAAAAAGGTGAGGAATTGATATAGAAAGTATATTGAAAATTGTATTATTTTTCATCATACAAACAATAAAATTCATTATTCTCCAAAGTGGGAATAATACCCCTTTCAACTGGAGTTAAAGGGGTTGTCCACTTTCAGCAAATATTTGATATGATTTGTGTAAGGAAAAGTTATCCAATTTTCCAATATACTTTCTGTATCAATCCCTTGTGGTTTTCTAGACCTCTGCTTGCTGTCCTGCTATAGAAAGCTTCTCTGTTTACTTCCAGTGGGTAGAAATCTGTCCATGGTGATGTGATGGACAGGCAGTTGCACGAGTCGTTATTATCACACAACTCCTATTACTCTCTGTGATAATAACGGGTCGTGCACTTGCGTGTCCTTCACATCACTATGGACAGATTTCTATCCACTGGAAGTAAACATATCAATTAATTGGTAAAAGTGGACAACCCCTTTAAGGACCAAGGTAAGTATATAAGTTCTTTATTAGTTACCGAGAGTTAAAAAAAAAAAAAAAAACTTTTAATATACTATTGTACAGATACTTACATCTTTACGCTCATGTCTCCCAGTGAATATAGCGATTATTGTGTTGGCAGCAGTGGTCTTCCTCCTCATCCTCCATCACAATCTGCTGGGCCTCAGTGATATATTGAAGAGGCAAAGTTCAGGTGAGCGGCATCTTCAGAAACGTCATTACACATGAAACTTTCTTCTCTAGTCTTTCCAGTCACTGGGAGAGATTTATCACTGTATGACAGTTTTGTTGGCGTACAAGGCCTGAAATAATTGCAACAGCCGGCAGGTTGTCTGGGTGCGGACATTCCTGCGCCGCGCCTGCGCACCCGCTATAGCCTGCAACCACTCGGCCGGTTGTAGTGCAGTTCTACGCCAGGCAGGGCCTGAGCCTCCTGTGATGTATCCGGAGCTGACAGGCCGGGCTTTCATCATACACCAGCGCTCGTTACACAGCCGTATGATGAATGTCCCCCTCTATGTTTGCTGTTTATCATCTTTTTTTTTCTTCTGTTATCCAGATGTCAGTCTCGTAGGGTTTCAGCGGATAGATTTCCTTCCAGAAGCTCCAGAGAAGAAGCTTGTGGAGGTCCCTGTGGTTATCACAGCTGTAGAGAATCGACTTGGAGGAGCCATTGCTGCAATCAACAGTATCTCCAGTAATACACAGTCCATTGTCACCTTCTACATTGTGACCATGAATGATACCAAGGAACATCTCAGGTATAACTTCTACCATTTACTATTAACAAGCATTGATTGGAAGTGATACACTGCACAAATAAATTAAAGGGGTTGGCCACTTCACGTCATATTTACCTCGTGTGTGTGTAAGTGGGGGGGGGGGATTATTAAGTAACATATCAATATACATGTATTAATAGATTCCTGTCCATAAAATGGCTGAAGATGGAGGGTCATGTGATCTATCCATGTACAATCACCCTGCCACCACCTTATAATGGTTTTCATGAGTATAAAATAAAGGTCCTGTCAGGGCGATTGTTCATGGACAGATAGAGATCACATGACCCTCCATCTGCGGCCATTTTATGGACAGAATGTCTGACTGATGAGGTAAAAGACAGGAGGCTTCACTTTACATATTAAGAAGGCAGAACAGAACTATCAATACTCAGTTCACAGTACATGTGTCAATAAGGTCTTGGAGGAAATAGTATCACTGAATTTGCTACAAACAGGGAATATTATTCATCAATAAAAGTTACGTTTTACATTGTATAAGAACGATGCACAATTATTGTTAAAACCAATAAGTAGACTCATAACACATACAGTACATGTGGTATCGGTGAGTGTGTAGTGTACACTGTAAATACCCTTAGGTTTAGACCAACACACCCTGCTCATGACACACAGAGTATCTCATGACTCATGTTTTTAGTTGTGGTACTGGTTATGTAAAGAGTTAAATGTGTGTGCCCATGAAAGAAAGTTCACAAATTATTTTTACACAATAAAGATCATATTTAACCCCCTTATTTTACAACTTTAGTCAGTTTTATTGCTGTTTTAGCTCATTGAGGTTCAGTTTAAAATTCCAGAGTGTGGATGGGAACTCTCTAAGCAGACACTTCATGATCCCTCTGTGCTATGAGATACTGTGTGCTGACAATGTGCTTAGATTATCAGGGTACAGGTTTATTAACAGCAGTAGTGAAGGGTGGCACAGTGAAGTAACGGATTAACATCCAAAGTGGGTGCAGACTCAGTCCCAGGGACTCCAAATGAAGAAAGCAGGCGAGCAGCACTCCATGAAGATTAGTAGTTTATTTCACAAGTGGAATATGCAACGTTTCAGCTAGCTCAATGTAGCCATTCTCAAGCTTGAGAATGGCTACCTTTAGCTGGCTGAAACGCTGCATATTCCAATCATCTTCACAGAGTGCTGCTCGCCTGCTTTATTCATAGGGTTATATCCATGAGATGGATATAACACACAATGAAACCCTGTTAATTCAGCTATAACACACACAGTCAGCTCTGCTATATGGCTCCTTCCACTGCTATAAAGATCTTATCTTGCCTGTAGCTTGTAGAGTAAGCCTGTGAACGCTACTGCTTTCCGGTAGGAGATGTCTGTGTGTGAGCTCGTCTTGTAATGGAGGAGGAGGGACAGAGATCACACTGCATCGTGCAGACAGAAGAAGCTATTCATGAGAAGAATCCGACCATAATCACAAGATTTACTATCAGAGCCCGGGCAACTAAAATTGTATACACCAGGACTGATAGAGACAGATTGGAATTAGATCTGTAATATGATGTATTTTTGTTAATAACAGTAAATTTGAGAATGAGTATATTTAAGTATCTTGTCTTATTGGGGATACCACTTTAAATAGCAGGGAATCCTGCTGACATCACACCGGAAGTTTTATTATTTACATTTTTTTTAATTAAAGATTTTTCTGCAAATTATGGTCTAAAAGCAACCGGAAAAGTGAAAAAGCAGATACAGTTTACTGATGACTTTTATTACTCTTCTATAGGACCTGGATTAGTGAATCTAAGCTTAAAAATGTCAAGTACAAAATTCTGGACTTTGATCCTCAGGTCCTTGAGGGGAAAATCCGAGCAGATGAGCGTGTAAAACCTGTAAGTAGATGTGGAATATGCTGAATAGTCTGTATCTAGACAGACATGTTTTACATCATATTATCTCTTTTATTTATATCTCCTCAGTTAACATTTGCAAGATTCTACCTCCCTGATTTGATCCCTGGAGTAGAGAAAGTAATTTATCTGGATGATGATGTCATTGTACAAGGTACAATCAACTTTTTTTTTTTTTTACATTCAAATCTATCCTGGGTCATTATACTGCTGAATTTATTCCAAAAGGTAACAAGTTTAGACAGGCTAGATTACACTCTGTGTGGTTTACACCAGAGGCGACAGGGCTTTTTTACTATGAGAACTATCAATCTGTGGAATAGCCTGCCTAAGGCGCTGGGCACAGCAGGGACAGCAGAGAGCTTCAAACTCTTTTCACACCTAAATAACATTGATGGATATTTTATATAGAATTGTTTACCCTAAATCCCTTCCTTATCCAATCCCTTCCCTTCCTTGGTTGAACTTGATGGATGTGTGTCTTTTTTCGACCCTAGAAACTATGATCCTATGATATGTGGCGTTCATTTTATTAGAGCAAATCTGTCTGACAGCAAATATAGAGCATCTTTTCTTATCACTCTGTGTGATGTTGCTCTTTTATTCCTCATGGAAATGTATCTAACAAAAAAATCAAACATTTCTTTTCCTATTTGTAATTTAAAAACTTTGTTTAATTTAGGTGACATTGTAGAACTCTACAAAACCCCAATAAAGGTCGGACATGCAGCAGCATTCTCTGAGGATTGTGATTCCGTCACCTCGAAGTACCTGGTCAGAGGAGCCGGGAGTCAGGTATAACAAGACTTTGTAACCATGATGTGATCAGCGCCCTGTCACAAGGCAATAATTAATTACGCTGAATTCCATGTATATACATATTTGATAGGAGATGCAAACTATATGTAATTCCATATCACAGGAATCAAGAGACCCCAGAGATTGCAATATAGTGATAAGCCACACACAAGATGTGCCTGATGTGCCAAACCAACCAGTACCACCCATCCATGTAATTTGAGGCTCCTCAATTTCTCCATGATGGCAAATGTAGAGATTAAGTTGTTGGGTTTTGTTTGTTGTACACAACAATACAATACAATACAATACAATACAATACAATACTAAAAGCTTTATTAAACCCTGAGGAAATAGTGTTTTGTTCTTGGGAAGATAACCTGCTGTCAGGGGTGTCCGGCTATCCCATCCCTCCCTTGTATTTGGTACATGTATGTTTCAGGTGTTGTGCAGAGTTGGCCATGACTTATGTCTAGCATTACATGCTCCATTTTATCATATATGTTGGTTTTTGTGCACTAAGACACATCTGTAGAGTGTATGTAAGGCTTGATGTTATTGCACTTTTTAAAAAGGTGACCCCCCCAACCCCAAAGTCCAGTCTATGTTACAGATTCTGTAACGTGCAGGACTTTAAACCTGTCATTATTCTAAATTAAAGGAAGTCTGAAAAACCTGGTTTCCAGAGTCTCACAACCATCCCCTTTATGTCTTTCTGGCCACTTTAAGATTAAAAGTTTTGTTTTAAGAAATACTTTGTGAACATGCAATAAGCTATTGGAACCTGTCCTCAATGAAAAATGACCTTCGTGATGACAGGTTCCATTTCTTACTGCAGTACTGAAGAGCTATATCCTCTCAGTTACAGCACAGTGTCCTAAACTGCCAAATTATGTGGGATTGTGGCTCCGGGACACCATGCAGTGACGGAGGGGGCTGGATCCCCTATGTTCTACACAATAAATCCATACCCCCTCAGTCACGTGATGGAAAGAAGCGCCCACTCATGGGAGGGGACTTTGTGTCTTCACATCAATAAAATGCAACATTGCCAAGTCCCTCGAATGGCTTGAATTTTCTATGAAATGGTGCAAAAGAAACATACAGAACATATAGAACACTATATTTGAGTAAAAGGGTTCATATCGGCTACATTAAAGGGAACCTGGCCCAATAAACCACTAGCAGTATGATGTCAAGCCACTTACATCAAGTGAGATGTAAATTGGTTTTATGAAGTCAAGGAGGTGTACATAATAGCAGAGTCAAGCTCTCCCTGCCTTATAACACCCTTCACTGTAATTGACAGTCCTGTGTTCATTGATCAGTTGGATCATTGATCAAATCTACTAAAGTCCGGTGATGTCAATCTCAGGAGAGGAGGTGTTCAGAGACAGGGAGAGCTTGATTTAACTCTCTGCCTCCCTGACTTTATACATCTAGCTTACATCTCACTTCAAAGTTGATTTTCTGGATGATGCCACCGCACTGGGCCATGATAGAAACAGGATTTAGAAGCTGTTCAACTTCTTGACAACATCCTGGTAGTGGTTTATTAGGTCAATTTCAATTTCATTAGGTCAATTTCAATTTTTTGACCAGTTCCCTTTAACACACGCATAAAGTAGTATAAAAGACACAGAACTAGACTGCACTGGCACAAGTGGAAGGAGGAACCTACCAAGAAGGGCAGGATATCGGAGAGCATAGCGATTAGTGTTTATTTTAGGCAAGACTAAACAGGTTTCGCGATATGTGATCCTAAACCACAGGTCCATAAGGACTTGTAGTTGGTTTATGGTCCCAAATCGACCTGACAGGTCCTCTTTAAGATTGAGAGTTTTTTCTTTTTATAAAAAAAAAATACTTTTCGACACACACCTTTTCTTTTACAGTACAATTACATTGGATATTTTGACTACAAGAAGGAGACCATCAGGAAGCTGGGCATGAAGGCTAGCACCTGCTCTTTTAACCCGGGCGTCTTTGTTGCCAATCTAACAGAATGGAGGCGGCAGAATATTACCAGGCAGCTTGAGAAATGGATGGAATTGGATGTGGAGTTAGTATCGTATATGGCAACATATTTCTGTAGCAAAATGAGAGATTTCTGCAGTTTATTGATTTTGTGACTTTGTTTTGTTACAGGGAAGAACTGTACAGCAAGACCCTCGCCGGCAGCATCACAGCACCCCCACTACTCATTGTGTTCTACAAGATGCACTCAAGTATTGACCCAATGTGGCACGTCAGGCACTTGGGTAAGTCTCCGAATCCTTACATATTTACCGGCCAAGAGCGAACCTTAGATAGCCAATCTTAACGGAGCCTAATGTGTATAATGTGAGGGGCTTAAAGGGGTTGTCCACTTTCAGTAAATAATTGAAAGTGTTTATGTAACGTTTATACAATTTTACAATATACTTTCTGTATCAATTCCTCATGGTTTTCTAGATCTCTGCTTGCTGTCATTCTTTACGAAGCTTCATTGTTTACTTCCCTTGGAATAAAGCTGGTCCATGGTCATGTGATGTCACATGGTGCACGGCTTGTTTTATCACACAACACTGAATTACTCTCTGTGATATAAAGGGGTAGAGATGACCAGACCTGAATTTCCCATTTGGGTGTGCCTGACATGACCCAGACATATTGCCACATCGGCTGTCAGACAACCAATCAAGCATATTAACGCCCATAGCTACTAGCCACAGCTGTGATTGGAAAAGAGGGACACCAGCACTTCCTGAATGAGAAGTTCCGCTCATCTCTAATAACTAGCAGTGCACCTGTGTGACATCACATGACCAGAGACTGGTTTCCATCCATAGAAAGTAAAAAATGAAGCGTCCCGTTGAATGACAGCAAGCAGAGTTTTAGAAAAATGTGAGGAATTGATACAGAAAGTCTACTGGAAAATTGTGTAATGAAAAGTTATACAAACAATATCAATTATATGCTGAAAGTGAACAACCCCTTTTAAAATGTGTAGATCATACCTATGGAAGAGGGTCATCATTTACAGAATTCCTAAAGGTATTCATATGTTCCTTTCTTTACTTCCGGCATACGGTACTGTAAGCCTCAGTAAATTTTAGGCAGTATCGGCTTTTTAACCTGTCTGCACATTGTACATGGTGTCCAATCTGTTCAGCTCCTCCTGCTCTATAACAATCTCCATGCTGATTAAAAAAAAAATTAACTGTTCAAAGTAAATAAAGAGAAATTTTTTGTTTTAACTGTGGGACTTTTATGGACCGGTCCTGAGCCATCGCCAGCTCCTAAGGGCCAAGTGTGCAACACACTGAGAAAGATATTTAAATTGAGGATTACACTTCAATGACATTGATTACCTTTATTTTAGGTTCCAGTACTGGGAAGCGCTATTCCTTTCAGTTTGTGAATGCTGCCAGGCTTCTTCACTGGAATGGACATTTTAAACCTTGGGGACGAGCAGCCTCCTATTCTGAAATTTGGGAGAAATGGTATATTCCTGACCCCACTGGAAAGTTTTCCATCATTAGAAGACATACAGAAGCTGAGAGAGAAAAATAAGGGAGTCGGACTGACCTGGAAATCTCTTGCACGGTCACGGTGCATGGGCGAGCAGTATTTTCTCAGGAATCTGCAGCTGAAAGCTATTTTATTTTTAAATTGCTGTTACAAGAAAGACTACAATGGAGCCTGGTCCTCCTCAGTGTTTTGGGACTTTTTTTTGGATTTATTATGTATTATCCTAAAGTGTTTCATCCCATTTACCAGTCAGTGGTTGCCCTTACATTATTAGTCCATCACTATCTGCTTGTCAGTATATAGTGTATGAGGTATCTGGCTGGAACAGTTCTCTACATTTTTTTATTTTTTTTTTCAAAAATTGGTTATTCTCTTCACCTCCCACAAGGATTGTGTTTATGGAAGTGGGGTGGTGACTACATTTTGTTTCATACAGATAAAACTTGTTAGGGGAGATCTACAAATCAAAATGAAAAAAAAAACAAACAAAAAACACACTTCGTCCATTAAAAAAAGGGATCTTAAAGGGATTATGGAGGGAAGTTATAAACTTGGCTGTGTAATGACACTTTGCATGGATAACTGAGGCCATCTTTGGGACATAGAAGTGTCATAGTTTCAGTATCTTGTAATGATGAATTCCTGGGTTCTGTGGTCTTTAGTTCATCATTGCATCACACTATTAGAGGGAACCTGTCATCAAGGCATGTTCCAATAGCTTATTGTATGTTCATTTCAAAATTACCTTTTTTTTTTTTTTACACGATGCTTTAAAATTATTCTGCAGTTTGACAAAGGCATTTTAAAATGAACATACAACAATAAGCTATTGGAACATGTCATCATCTTTGAACAATGACCATCTTGATGACAGGTTTCCTTTTTTGCTGTGGCAGTGAAGAGCTGTAGGCTCTCTCAGCACAGTGCCCTAAAATGCTAGATTATGGATGTGCATACAGGCATTGTAGTTCAGATTACCATCCTGTGACTTAGGGGGCTGGATCTCTGCAGGATAGATCCAGATCTCCTAGGTCATGGTGTAGGAGCCACTCACAGGATTATGTGACTCAGAGTCGTCACATCGATAAAAGGCGCTTAAACTATAACACTACCAAGTCCCTGTAATGGCTTCAATCTATGAAACGGTGCAATAAGGGATATTCATTATGATTACTGGTATTATTTATTTTTAGAACACCACTATATTTGAGAAAAGGGGTTCATATAGGTTACATTACAAGCACAAAGAAGTACAAAAGACACTAAACTAGAGGAAGGAGGACCCAAGGGCTCGCAATATTTATGGGAGGGTATAGCAGGGAGCGTAGCAATGGGGTTGTTTATTGTAGGCAATTCTAATGGGTTTTAGGATTTAGGAAGTGGATGTACACCATTCAGTAAATATACTGTCATGTTTAACCCCTTTAAGGGTTCTACAGTGAAGTAGTATAATTCTGCCACAAAGTCAAAGGTGGTATTAACTCAGACTAGATCCAAACTAGACATACATCAGATTTAGGCCCGTTCCACACTTGCGAGTGTGATGCGATGAACTCGCATCACACTCACAACGCATGCTGCCGGGAACGCACGGCCCGAACGCTGCACAACGGGAGTGAACTGACATGCTGAGTTCACTCCCGGTGGGCAGCGTTCGGGCCGTGCGTTCCCGGCAGCATGCGTTGCAAGTGTGATGCGAGTTCATCGCATCACACTCGCAAGTGTGGAACGGGCCTTAGGGCTCTTTCACACTGGCGTTGTTTTTCATGTTCATGGTTCAGTAATTTTCGCAGATGCCTCACTGAGCCATTGTTTTCAATTTTTTTATTTCGTTTTTTTCCCACTGATCCGATGTCAGTGAAAGAAAACCTGTCAAATTTTTACTAGGATGCAGATCATAGAAGGCCATGGGGGTCATTTATCCTCATTTTTATTCCTGTTGTTTCTTTCTTTTTTGAGATATTTTTGGTGCATCACAATTTTTGCGCCTTTTTGGGAACATTTGGAAAAATCCGCCTGACATTTGTTTTCATCAGTAAGACACATTTATATTCTATTCCAGATGTGCTAAATTTCGCAAATGACATTTATTTCAAATTGTCTAAAATGTGCAACATTTTTTGGCGCAAAAAAAAAAACTCCAGACGAAACCATACTTAAGGAAAACTTAGAAAATGGAAAGAAATGACTTGTGACATTTGTAGCAAATGTCTCATAAAGGGATCTGAGAAAAAAAAAAAACATTTAACACAAGGAAAAAGTGGGATTGATAAATTACGAAGGAAGCAGACGGGAAAAAACGACAAACAAAAACAAGCGAAAACAAACGGAAGTTACACAAAAAACGGAATCACAGAGGAGACGCCAGTGTGAATCCGCCCTTACTCTCCAGCGTCTGTTAAAACAAATCTGGTGCATTTTTAGGTTGCCTAGTCTGAGTTTACAATCCTTAAAGGGGTTTTCCTCTAAACAAGTTAGGTCCGATCAGTGGAAGAATTGTCGGCAATGGAGCAACCCAGCCATGTACGACCGGCTGATCGGCCCATCTTGGGGTACGACGGAGATACATCCCATGTGGATAGGGCCTAACTTGTTTTATGGGAAAAACCCCTTTAAGGGATAAAGTACATGACCGTGGTCAGTCATCATGGACCATGTGTTGGCTGGATTTCATGTACTGATCATCATAGTGATATATAATCATGATTAGTTTGGCGCCACAGTTCCGTAGAAGAAGGGGACTCCTTGTATTATATATGACACAAGCTTTCCCTTCCTCTGCACTGTTGTAACTCTGTGAAATCTGGCCAAGACATGGTCCATTGTTCATGGACCATCCACATCTTACATAGGATACGAAAAATAAGATGATGCAAGGAAACACAGATTCTTCATGAACCGCAAAGAACTGGGTCCATTCCATTTATATTAAGGAGCCATTTTTATTCACAGAAACATATAAATTGTTTGATCCTAAATATATCCTCCATTACTGCATTGTAACAAATCCATATTCTCTCCTTGCCATAAAGATGGATTCATTGTGCAAGCATGGTTCTTCCTCCTGGCATCTACATGGGCACAGCACCTTTGGTTGCAGTAAGTTTTTGCTTTCATGATGAGGTTTTATGCATATCTGTGTATAAGGAATATACTTGGCTGTTCACTTCATAAGTGTCATGACCAGTAAAAGTCTGTGAATTTATTGGTCAAGTGATCAATTTATGGATCATAAATCGCTCTTTGTTGATAAGACTCTTATTGTTGCATTGTTCAGTTCTCTTTGGTTGTAAGATCCCGATGGCATTTACATGGCATAATCTATTGGGCTTATGGGACCCACCACTTGTAGGAGGTAGATGTCTATAACATTTTCCCATTGAATGTTTACTACAAATATATAGTGATCATGTGCAAGGCTTTGTTGGATTTAAAGTGCAATGAAGGTCAAGTGGCCTTTGAGACTTGTGTATTCCCTGCCATATGCAATTTTTTTAGAAATTTCAAAGGTATGTTTGCAAATCCTCCTATAGATCACTGTTGTATCAAGTTTAATAATCATCCCTTATACACAGGAAAGAAGATCTGATCCATGGAGGTCCAGCTTTTGAGACCCCCCACTCATTCGCAATTGATGAAGCAGCAGGTTGATGATGCGTCCTGCCCCTCCATTCAATACTAACAAAAAATTGTAAATTGTAGAGTACAGTATTCCCATTCACTCTCCCATAATATTGAATGGAGCAGCAGGAGACATGCTCAACCTACCACTCCATCAATCGCTGAGGATAGCGATCAGCAGTCAGGTCACCACCAGTCATATTGTTATGCCCAGGGGATAACAATCAAATTTGGTGCAACCCCTTTTATTATGTGATTATTTGACTTGACCGAGACACCACACTGGGTAGATCCATCAGGGGAAAGAGTGATCATTCAATCAGCAAGAAGCCAAAAGAGTAACATGGTCCCTTTGTTCTCAGGTTTGGTGGGAGTACTAGTATTGGTTAGTTTGAAACAGATTAGTTTTTAGCATATGCCTTCTGTATTGTTTATGTGCTATTACTATGCCATCTGTCCTCAGAACCGCTTTGAGCCCATTGAAAGATTTTTGTTTTTGCAGTATGCTGCCATTTTGCTGCTAGCCAACTACGTGAACTTGTCAGATGTTATTCATCACTGTATTGTACTTTGAACCACTTTTTATTTTAACCTGCGCCCTATGATTTATTGCACACAGAATTCTATATAAAGTAGTAAAACTCGTGTTTGCCGTTCCGTGCATTTGCTGTACTGAGGTGCTATTGACTATAAGAGAAGAACTCTTCACAATAAATAGAAGAAAACATGTTTTATTGCATACATCTAACACTCCAGTAGATTTTCATTACCCCCCAACATATGGCAGAAAGTATGTAGGGGAGTCTATCAGCACCGATCTGGAAAGGGGGAGTATTACATACAAAATTTAGCAAACGCTCATCAAAAATGTTTGCATTTTACACTTTTATAGAAATTTTTATTTTAAAAGCAATGTAGAAATGAAATTTAGTGACCAAACAGCATGCAGCAATCAGTATATACACGTTGTGTTAAATGTTACTATTAAACTTGGGTTTAGGATTTTTTTGGGTTTGGGTTTTTGAAGACAAAAAAATATATATATATATTTTAATGGACATTACACCATTTGTTTTACCTTACTGTCAGAAAAGGGAAATGTGGTTTGGATAGGACCTGCAGGTATTCTATGGGGGAACAAGTTTTCTGCAGTGTTCCCCAAGTTATCATCCAATTCCACATACGAAATCTGTAATTGTTTTTTTTTTCTTAGTCACAAATTTGGGCACAAAACAAGTCCTGCTCTTGCCAGGTGTAGAAGATATTTTAGAACCTGTTGCAATTTTCACGACTTTAGCGAGTTTTGACTTAAAAATTCCTCTGACCAGCAGAACAAAAAGCAGGGGAGGCACACAAAGCCAGAATTAATATACATGTGCCCCTATGTCTACGGAGGGTCTCTTGCCGTTAAAGTGGTTCTGGATGGTTCTGCCGGATTTCATCCTAAACTGATATGTAATTGAGGTCTAGCACATCCCCCCTCCCCCTGCATTTTAGCAAGGATAGTCCATTATGTTGAACTGGACTTGAGAATGGGCAATTAATTTAAAGGTTAACTCAGTAACTTGGTGGTCGTCTTTAAACAAGTGACATTTGTCCATGGGCCATGTCTGGGTGTTGCTGTAAATAGAGGGGGCTGCCACTAGAAATTTCAGAGCCCGACTGGCAATCTTGTCGGTAAAAAGACAACCCCCTACCCTTTACATTAGTTTCTCTGAAGCTACAATACTGTTATAGACCTCTGTTATAGCTGATCATTGTAGCCTAGGGTAAAGTACAGTAAATTGCCAAAATCCAGTTATCAAAAGGAGTTTGCAATTAAGATTTATTGTTAATTCCGGTTCTTATGAGAATCCAACATTTTTAAAATCATACAGTCTTACAGACCCAAATTTTTTTGCCTGGAGCTACAATGATAAAGTATACAGTACCAAATTACATACAAATTTAACTTAGCCTGTACTGGAAGAGGTCTTTCTTGTGGGCTGTTTTTATGGCCTTCACTGAGCGCTACAAATGACACCTGCCCTTTATTTTTTGGGTGTGTGTAATTACAGGGATACCACATTCATGAAGGTTTAAAAAATTAAAACTTTTGCATAAAAAAAAAAAAGCTTTTTATACTTTAGTGTATGGAGCTTTGTAAGGTGTATTCTTTGCAGGACCTGACACCATTTAGGCCTCCTTCACACAAACGTATGCTCACCCAGGCTGTACACGGACGAGCATAAAGCCCCGTGCAGGAGAAAGGATGGGGTAAACGCAGCTCATCCCTCCCCTTTGCATAGGGAGCCTGGCCAAATATACGGGAAAAGCTAGAGAGTTGCTCTATCACTTTCTCGTGGACAGTTCGGCGACACGCATTACTGTACCGTAGCCGGGCGCCATAGGCATCTATGAGGACAATTATCCAGCTGTAAATATTGGTCCCTCTCACTTTCATGTACAAGGGGCCTTACATTAATCCCATTTGTGGGACTGTACGACCTTCTGGTCACTGTTGTAATTTTTATGAGTTGCATTTCAGACATTTAGGCACCATTTTGTGTTATGGGGTTAACCGCTGGGAATAACCATTTTTATATTGATACTTGACACCTGGCGATACCAAACATGCATCATCATTTTTATTTTTTTAGATCAGTTGTAGGGAAAGATGTCTGCGCACATGCAATGGGTTAAGTTACACGTCTGCCCTATGCAATTATTTCCATGTACAGAATAAGCTTAGGTTGGATAAAGGATATTTATTAAATGGAGTGACATCCTCCACATTGCACACAAAACAATACAATGAAGCGAGATTCACAGAATCCACATGGTGGAATGCCGTTCTATATACAAAGTCTTTCAATGGATTAAAAATAAAATCTGTACGATCCGTGTTCCCATTTCATCACCACCGACCGCAATCCATTCATGGTTTCAGAAAAAATCTGTATTAAAGTCATAATCATCATTCCCTGCTGTGGCTGGTTTATCGAAGCTCACGGATGCGACAGTTTTCTTTTTCCCAGTTTCTAAAATAAATAATAAAATATAAATATAATAATAGCATAGAGAATGCATGTTACCATGTTTCAGGTTCTCCAAGCTAAAAACTTTGTATAATTTTTTTTTTTTTATAATTGTTGTACAACAATACAAAAAAGATAGGGTTAATACATACCTGGTTCTCCTTCTTCCATTTTGTTCTCATTCTGTAAAACATGTGTTGAAAGGAGGAGAATTAGTCAAAAAAAAAAAAAAAAAATTAAAGTAAACTATTATGTTGAAAACCATTTTCAAAAAACAAAATTTTTCAAGAAGATGTAAATGGTTGCATCTGCTTCAACTTTATGAAGGACACATTTAGTCTGGAGTTTGCCCAAACCTTAAGTTAGGGTCACCAAACTAGGCAGCAGCGTTTCCTTGTTGCTCCCTGTGACGTCACTGATCACAGCCGTTATTGGTCAGGAGCGACCTCAAAAGCGAACCTGTAACGTGGGCATGGAACCCAACATTGGGTCCACTCAACCCTAATTACCAGTTTGTGCAATATCAGTAATTACCAGAAGTGGAGGGTTTGTATAGGGAAAATTCAAACAAATATTCTGAGCTGTTCAAACACTGACATAAAGTGTCAAAGACAAGAAAAATGGAGCAGGAGTATTGTTACTAGCCTTTTCCAGCCCCTTTAGCTCCCAGACAGCTCAACTCAGTAACTATTGTCCACAATTACTTGATTGTTTGCAAAAGGCTTTAATCTAGATGGGAGGTCCAAAATGCAGAATCCTCCGATTCTCAGCTGTAATGAATGCTGCATGTTATATTTCCCCCTTCAATAATTAAAGATCTACATGTATAAAAATTCTGACTTTAAAAGGTAGGTTCCTAAACAAATCTTAATAGAAAGTTTTTTTCTTGCCTCATCTCCGCTGGCATCTTTATCCTTTTCCTTGTCTTCCTCCTCATCACTATCCTTGTCAATGGGTTCTTGGATTTCATTTTCATCCATTATACCATTGGTTATGCAGGAAAGGTGAAAAGGGATACAACTGGCAGGAGTTGGGTTTTTCATGCCTATTAACACAAACCAAGAAAAATAGGTTCAGGGCAAAGTGCAGTCTCACCTTTTCAAGTTACAGCAAAGATCTAAGACACCTCCATGCAACTTTTAACACATATTAGCATTTACCTGCAACAGTCCTATTATTTTCCTCTTCGAGAATTCTAAAGTTCACAAGTTTCTTCATTGCAGCAGTATACTTGCCATCGACGTGAGACTTGAAAGATGCGGGCGGCACAGTATAATAGCAAAGTCTGGCTCTGAGAAAACATGACAATTGTATTAGTCAATAACAAAGTAGGGTTTTTTTTGGATGGGTAATAGTTTTTTCCTTCTTTACAAGTTGTGGATTGTTTTTAGGTAGATCCGCAGTGCAAAACTGCGGCATTAAAATGAATGATTTGTAAAGCGCTGTGGAATTCGATAGCTGAAAGATTATAATCAAGTCACTTTTCTGCTGCGCCCTCCCATTTATTTGTATGCGTTTTTGATGCGTTCAAGTCTATGGGCATACGAAAATTTTCATCAAAGTTGCATCAAAATTACCGTATATACTCAGGTATAAGCCGACCCAAGTATAAGCAGAGACCCCTAATTTTACCACAAAAACCTGGGAAAACCTATTGACTCGAGTATAAGCAGAGGGTGGGAAATGCATTGGTCACAGCCTCCCCATATATATAGCCAGCCGGATCCTGCCCCATAGTATATAGCCAGCACCTGCCCCCCAGTATATAGCCTGCCAGCCCATACCTCCCAGTAAGTAGCCAGCCTGCCTCAGTATATAGCCAGCAGCAGGGGAAGCCAGAAAGGTGAGTTTTGATATATTTTTTGTTACTCGAGTATAAGCAGAGTTTGGGGTTTCAGCACATTTTTTGAGCTGAGAAGCTAGGCTTATACTCGAGTATATATGGTAATTCCGCAATGCTAATTTTTTTTTTTAACTTAAATGTTTTGTTTTATACCCTGTCCAACGACCAGGGGGCATCCTCTATGCATAGAGGAGAGGTGCTTCTACAAACGCCATAGACAGGCAAGAGCAGTGAGACTATGGAGGTGGTTATGGAGGATACTTGGACCTGTTCAAGAGATGCCTGGATGCCTTCCTTGAGAATAAAAGTAACAGGTTAGTGGAAGAAAACATAGTTTGATCTTAAAGCGAGGACAAGAACCCGCGTCTTTTTTTGGATATTAACCAGGATGCTCTGTAAATCTACAAATAGCACAAATCCGCAACAAAAACGCATGGAAAAAGATTTGCAGCATGACGATCCACAAAGTAAGCGAATAGCCTTCGCCTTACCCCATCCAATCATTCAAGAAAATTTTAGCAGCTCCCTCTAGGTTAGGCAGCCCTTTCTTCTTTAACATCCCTCTTTTATACGCAAGCCAATTTAAAAATTCCAGAGTAGTCTTGAAGGTTGGAAGATTGTAACGCAACATAACCTACAAAAGATAAAACCGGTCAATTATTTTACCGGGTATATTTGTCTCAATCGCTTTGGTCGTCACAGCCAAACAGTGCACCTATATATACACTGCATGTACAGTAATGATCACAATAACTATTATTCAATATGTGAAAAGCACAATGTTTGCAGGATGACCGTATACCTGCTTTTTATCACAATTTTCTAAAACGTTATTGACATTGCTCTCACTATCTTCACCATCCTTTAGTAAAGCAGTTCTCATGAAGAGGGTCACAGGTGGGTTATCAGGAGACACGATTATGCTGGGACTGTCCATTATTCGGATTGATTCATCAATTTTCACATCTTGCATTTTCCTGCAACACATTACCAGACACTTTAAAAACAGAGTTAAAAACAAAAAATAATGAGAAATATAATTTTGCACAAGATTCAGAGTTGGATTGACGCTCCATGGGTAGGTCAGCACCAAGTACTCATCATATATGCCAATAACCCCCATTACCCAGTTGTGGGTTGGAGAAAGAAGTGACATGGCATAAGGTTCTTACCTTGTTGTTCCTCTTAAAGCACCCACAGTGCAGACTTTATATTGCTTCAAGGTGTTAACTAGACTGCTCTTCCCCACATTTGAAAATCCTAAGGATTGAAATAATGTAAATTAAAAGGAGAAGCAAAGTGGTCTAAATCCATCCAAACATATCAGAGCTAGTGACAAATATGACCGGGGGAGGGGGGGCCTTATACTCCAGCCTCATCCCAATTAGCCTAATGGAGCTAGCTAGTGTTATTTAAACACTACAAAGAACGCAGAGGAACTCTGGCTTCGCAGGGAGTAGCTATTAACCAACACCTTTTGCAGCCACAGGGTCTTCAAAAGGCTTGAGCGGATTCTCTTACCTCAACAGCCAGTCATTCCTGTTCATAAAATGGACACAGGTGGAGGGTCATGAACAATCGCCCTGCAAGAAGTTATGATCGTTGTGAAGAATATAAGATTCTGGCAGAGCAATTGTTCATGGACAGACAGGGATAACATGACTCCATCACATGACCATTGTATGGTCAAGGAAGATCTGGCTGATGAGACAAAAGGCCTCACTTCGCTTTGCCTACTAAGAAGGTGCAATTGGAAAAATTTGTAGGAGATCAGAGTTGGATATGAAGTCATCAGAAACATCAGACAAAGGATTTTCCTCATATCTCCGTTAAAATACTGGGAACACAAAATTATATACAATTTTTTTTTTTAAGGTCTAGATATGAATGCTTACCTATTAAGCCAACTTTAATAGGTTCATCTGGCGTAGGGCACAAGCTGTGAAGAATCCTCAATAGAGATGCTACTCCGAAGGGCACAATCCCTTTGGATATATCGACACAATCAGGATTCAACTTTTTGCCTGGACCTGGCTTTTGTATGGAAGAAGGAACAGGAATCAGTGTGAGTGCTGGCTAACAATGTTCACACAGAAGTGTTCTTGCACCCCTGAATGAGGTCTTAAAGGGTTGGTCTGACACTTTCAAAAAAACCACCTAAGTTGCCGGGAGGGGGCTGCTTAAAAAAAAAATAAAGATGTCCTTACCTCAGGGCATCCCGCACTGCTATCGCTCTGGTCTGTGCCACATGTAAACAAACATGGGTACGGAAGCAGTGTTGCATTCAGATTCTGGCCGGCCACGTCCATCCATACCTACTCACAGCATTGTATATGTGGAGCAGGTGGGTGTCGGGGACGTACGGAAGTTTACATGTCCATGTTTGTTTACATGGGGCACGAACCAGAGCTATAGCAGCACGGGATGCACGGAGGGCGATGGGAGGTAAGTACATGTTTATGCAAACAGTCCCTTCACGGCCACCTTTGGTTTTTTATAAAGTCTCCCACAACCCCTTTAAATGTGTACAGAAAGGGTTTGTCATATAGACACCATCTCTTAAAATGGGACCCTTCATCTTTGGGCACATCCATTTAAAATCAGATGATCAGAGCTAGCGTCAAGTTTAATTTGATGCCAGTTTCCTGGTGTGAAGCAGTTGAAACTTGCACCAACTCTGGTCTACATATCCTTCTATAAAACCAAAGAAGCCATTTAAGACTAGTGTTTTACACAAGACTGAATGGGAGGTCAGACATAAGGATATGGGAACCAACAAGTCGTACAGAAGATAGGAAGAAGGGACTCTAGATGATATAACTGATGCACAAGTCAAGTCCCGAACGCTATAGATGCTTCATGAGTTCTGGCCACTGTTGATACGCGATTCATGGACCACACTTGCAGGTTTTGGCCCTAAATCTTAAGAGTTTACATAAACTGAAAATTACCAGACTCTTTTCTGCCACTAGTGTAGAACACTTGAACGCAATAGTCGGAAGTTCAAGGCTGAGAAACCTGATCCATTTTTCCAAATTCTCTTTGGGCACAAGATCTGGGGGAAAAAAACAAAACAAAATCCACAACAGTTAAACGGTTTAAAAACAAAAAAAAAAACAAAAAAAAAAACACCATCTCATGACTGGTCGTAGTTATTCTCAAAGTATCATTGAGTTTTTGGCTTTTGAGTTGGTCCTTCATTACGACATTCAGACTTCGAAAGTCTAATTTCTCAATGATCATCCACCTAAAACACTTCATACTCTGATATAACATTTACCAATTTTGTTGAGGACCAGAAGGAGTTTTTTGTTGGGTGACTGAAGCACGGCTTGCTCAGCCTGCAAACATCGGCTGCCCATAGGATCCCTAGCGTCCAGCACTTCCAATACGACATCTGCTGCCTCAATCACCTACAGGCAATAAGTAGTAACAGTTAGAATTACCTCCGAATTTATCCAACACGGTTAAATTCAAGCGAGTTCTGGCAATGGTGACATAATGTGCATCTATGAAGTGTCCTTATTTCTTAAGAGTTTTCTATTAAGTTGATAACTTTTATATATTCTACGCACCATCTCCAATTTTGAGTTCTAGTGTCATTTTTAGGACGGGGGAATTAAACAGATTTTGAACCTGAATCATCAAACCTGCAGAAGAGTCTGCACAGATCAACAACTCACAGAAGTCCTGCACTCTTACTTACTGAGCATGCTCAGCCTGTCGGACAACCTGCAGACATTGGTTGGTATGGGCCTCAGTATGTGGTATGTGTAACCATACTTTGTGTGTCTAGTAAGTAGCAACGGAACTGTGAAAAGTGAATTCTTAATCCAGGTTTGCAGTTCTGCATGTGCCTTGGTCTTTCAGACTGAGCCCATCCATCCAATTGAAGGTTGTAAGTATCCAACCAAAATCCTGGTACAGTTTTTAATCTTAAAGGGTAGGAGCTGTGGAGCAGCACAGAATAACTGAACACTATTCTAGTGGTTGATGCTCTTTAAAAGGACGACACAAAGCAGCAAAGGATAGTATGCAAACGAGCCTGAGGAGCTCCAGGCTCTATAGGTGTTAATGGAGCCTGGAGCTCCCTCAGGCTCATTTGCATACAGACTCATCCTGGTTGTAGATGTCCTTCAAGGAACAGAAGTGAGGTCCCCCAATAGCTTAACATTAACATGGCTCTAGAACAGAAAATCACAAGAGGCCATCCAAACCAAGAACCCCCCTTTAAAACGTATATTCTCAGAGTTTAGCTCAGTCATTCCAATATTTTTTTTGCACACAATTGTTTGTTATTATGGATGTACCTTATTCACTTCCTGGCACAAAAATTTGGGCGAGTCCCTCATTAGTTTCTGTTTTGTTTCTTTTGGTTTCTCCTTGGAGGAAGAAAAAAAAAAAAAAGTTATACAAGCTTGCAGTAGGGTAATATTATGCGACTGCTCCTATTTTAAGACTTGCTATTAAAGAATGCTTAGTGTGTAGACCCCTTACATTCAGATGGGCTTTTGGAGTCCTCATTAAATCTCCAATATTTGCTACGGCCAGTTGAGCAGCCCCCCATTACACCGCTATTACCTTGCAGTCCTGGATCTTCCCATCTCACCCAGATGTAGTATAAAGACTCAAGGTTCTGGTACAAAACTGCTACGTCCAGAACTAATGACGTAACTACTGGTCCACTAGGAATGGACTAGGATGGGGCTAAGCTCATCTCTGTACAACAAACATTTGTTCATTCATTGATAATCCTTCCATAGTATCATCCACCTCCCCCAACAACAAACCACCTCCATTCAAAGTAGTGACATGGGGTCGGCATTCACAGAGGGTGCGCACACAGAAATGGGCACTAAAATGGACAAAGTCTGCAAAACACAGGACTGTGAAGTCCTGGAAGAGTCTTCCAGTGGGTTTACATGGCCCTGGATCTTGACTAGTAGAAGTTTACTAGGACAAGTACCCTGTAAGTTTTTAGTACTGGAAAACCATTTTTGAGCCCAACCACGTTAAAAGGGTTTTCAAACAATTATCCCCTATCCAAAGAGAAGAGATGTCTGATCACCAAAAGGTTTGATACCATCTTACTGCCAAGATACTGACTTAATACAAGCTTGTCCTGTGAGTGATATTGGAAGCCCCCTATCAGAGCATGTGGAGTCTTGTGGTTCAACAGGCTTTATGACACTTCAGGAACAGCCGATGGCAGTAGTCAGCGCCAAAGGGGACAAGGGGGTACTTAAGGTTGGACCCCCCAGCCTCTCGATTAGACAATTAGCCCATATGCAGTGAATAGGCTTATAAAGTAAGCCGCCTACTGTGCTACAGAGAATACATCCAGGTACCTTTACTTCCTCTGGTTTCTTTGATTCTTTCTGGTCTTTCAGTTTCCTTTTCTGTGCCACTTCCTTTTGTCTCTCGAGTTTCTGTTGTCTCTTCAACTCTTCTCTCTAAGACAAATGGAAATGCTGCTTATTAAACGACCATTAACAAAAATTGTCTCAAGAGATTATGGCGGATCATGAGAATAACTATGATAGGGATAAGGAATCAACTAACCATTTGTTTTCTTTGCTCTGCCTCCCGCAAGATATCCTCCTTGAAGGGGGCAGCATTAGGAACTCTGATGTCTTTCTTTGGCTTTCTGACAATTCCTTTCTTCTTTGCTTCTTTTTTGACTTTCCGCTTGTGTTCTCGGACCTTGTAAAAAGAATCTCAGTTAACAGATCGGCTTCATCTGTAAAAACCTCTCCGCAATGGACCAACCATCATTCAATAACAGATTATTGGACAATCTCAATTTTCTAGTACAGTTTACATCTGCCAGGCAGTAGACATGAAATCCTGATCTGAAGTCATTCAACAGAAACAGATGATGATCTAATATGTCGATGTACAATCAAATACAAACTACCTGCAGTCATACGGCGCGTTTTGAAACGCATGACAACAGCTGAGGAGAGGTGATTAGCCAGATTACTATTAATGTGTGTTTACAAAACACAATGTAAACAATGTGTTAATGTAAATGCATTAACACATTAACATCGCATTTAAATTGCAATTTGTAAACAAATGTTGACAGTAATGAAATTAGGCAAACAACTCATGCAATGAAAAACACAACCAAAATGCACCCCGTGACCACGCCCAAAGGGTAATAACTAGCCGATTGGTGACCATCCAACTGCTAGGATGTCACAAGAAAGCACAAGATCAGGACCCCCAGAAATCTCACTATTTGGGAAAGGGGCAAGACAAGCATGCGCCCTGCTGCTCCATTCAATATTATGGGAATTTGCGAGATAGCAGAGCACCTGTACACATCAATTATCATCTAACAATCCCACAAAGAGGCAGGACACATTCTCTGAATAGCTGGGGGCCAGTTTTATATCAGTGGGGGTTCACAACAGTTGGACCCTTACTGATCAGCTTGTTATCTTCTATACCGTGGACAACTTTGTAATATGATACGACCTCTAACCAAATTTAGGAGACACTGCCACCAGTCGAAATTAAAATGGCTTAAGCCCAAGAACTTTTCAAAAAAACTTTTGACCTGTAAGTAGTCTCGATTGGTGGAGTACTAAAAGTGGACTTCAGACTTCCAATTAAGCTTTTACGTTTGATGAAAGAAAGCCAGACAGATTCAATAGGACAAAGTGGTTAGAACTACACATCTGCCACTTTTATACCAGTAATCAGCACCGGTTTCAACACAGATACCAGATGATCAACACATTACAAACGGTTTTTGAAAGTTAAGTCACGGATCCATGGTACAGACACTGGAATTGGGTTTATAGACTCTTATGTCTTCAGTTATATTTGCATCAATTCTGATCCAAAACCAGGAATGGCCAAAGAACCGATGAAAGTCTTTCCACTACAGAGGTAAGGAATATTGGCAAGATTTGTTCTGTGTATTGAACCAGTACAGATTTTGCCCCACAATAGCTAAAGACTCATTGGACATGTGAACTGGGGCCAAGTCTGGGCAGAATTCTGTGGAATCATATTTTACACACCCAATGATATGTTAAAAGGTACACCGTGCAGCTTCAGGTTGGTTTTTTACAATACGGCCAGCGGCACAAGGGGTGTTTTGAACCCGGTTTTGGGCCATTTTGATCGAACTGATTAAAAACGGCACAAAAAGACAGATTTTCCAATATGTCAAATACAGACTTAGGCTACATTCACACTAACGTATGGAGGACGTATATACGGCCGATATACGTCCTCCATAGACTGCAATGGGCGCCCTACGGGAGCGGTACGGTGCAGCACACGTGCGGCACTGTACCCAGGAAAAAGATAGGACCTGTCCTATCTTTACACGTAGTACGGCGCCGTGCGCCATTACTTCCTATGGAGAGGGGCGGGGGTGAGCTGCGCTCACCTCCTCCTCCTCCTCCTCTCCCCATGCACTACCGTTGCCAGCTACGGTACGGTACGGGCGGGCAACGGCAGTGTGAATATAGCCTTATTGGGTGTAAAATTAGATGCTTAGGAACGTGTCATTTAATGAAAACCATGGAATGTATACGTTTTTCTCACGCACTTACCTTTCTTTGTATTTTAAAGCGTTTGGAGCATGACATACGTTTACTCGCCGCCTTTAACTCTGAAAAGGAAACAAGAAAGTTAATACTCTCCATCTACCTACTATACAAACGTATCAATATAACAAATTTTGCCATCTTCTGATGCCATTAACTTTCTCATACTTTGCAATATGAATAACCATTTCATTGCTACCATTTTGGGTACTGTATGACCGTTTGAAATGTTTTGTGTGTTGCAATATAGCAAACAAATACTTTACATATATATGATTTTATTTGTTTATTTTTTTCCAGGTCTAGAGAGGGAGGGGCGATTTGAACTTTGAGTTTTTTTATTTTTGAAGGGTTTTGTTTTCTATTTCTTTTAGGCTACTTTAACCCTAGAGAGTCTGATTGCAGTATATGAAGAAGTATTGATCTTTTGCTGTATTTTAACATGTCATAATAGTGGAAGATACTATTTTTAATTACAGAGCTGCGATCAATTCTTTTTCAAGTTGCTTTAAAGTTTTTTGGCTGCGGCCCAGGCAGCCAAAAGCTCCCACGAGAATCAATGGGATTCAGCTGTGTATGGCAATTGGTTGAGCTGTGAAGGATCCTTACAAAGTGATTTTCTACACTATTACTGATCCGCAGATATGACAGGTCCTAGAGTCTTATTAAAGTGGCAATAACACACAGACACGTTTCTTAAATATACCGATAACAAAATAACACTAAAATACAGCATCTCACAGATCTAATGCCAACCTGTCTCAGTCCAGACAATTTGGTTGCACCTGGATACTACCATAAATCTGACTATGGTTGGATTCTTCTCATTAACGGCTCCTCTTGTCTGCACACTGCAGTGCTCTACGTTCTGCCTCTCGCCTCTGCATTACAACAAGACCAGCTCAGGCATTTCCTGGTGGCAAGCAGCAGTGCTTGCTCTGCAAGCTACAGATTAGATCAGCTCTTTATATCCAGGGAGGGGGCATATAGCAGAGCTGACAGTGTAGGCGAGTTAGAAGAGCTGAGAGTGCCATTGTGTTTTATATCCATCTCATGGATCTCATCTCTCATATCTCTTCTGTGTCAGATACTAGGAGAATGTTCAAAAGCTAAATAAGTGTAGATAAACCTGTACCCTGAAAATCTTAGAACAGTTTCAGCTCACAGCATCTCATAGCACAGTAGGATCATGAAGTGTCTGCTTACAAAGTCCCCAGTTCAAGACAATACACTTGGTGCAAATCCTGCGGTCTACACTGCTTGCTTTAAAGCAGCATTTATATGGGATCTGTATAACTCCCATGCTGCCAGATGTGCCTATAAACTGAGCCCGTCAGTTTATAGTTATAAAGAAAAAGCTGTCCAAGCTTCAAACTATTTTCTTTTTGAAGCAAACAAGAATGCAGCTATATTTAGCTTGGTCTGGTCCAGCACTGTACCTTGAGTCACCACTAGTCCATGTATATATATATCGAGGTGCAGCTGATACATCACAACCAGTGTGCCACCCCCTACAGCATCTGCTTGTAAAAAGCTTACACAGGCTGCAGCCAGGACCCAGAGCAGGTGCACTCTGTGGTCATGACCTCACTTCTGCGCCTTTGTGTATATACAATCGGGGAAGATTTATTCAAACTGTTCTAGTAACAAATGGCAACCAAATAGAGCTGAGCTTTCTTTTCCCACATTCTCGTATAAAATGAAAGCTGAGCTCTGATTGGTTTCCATGGGCAATTAGAACCGTTCTGTTCTCAGACCCTTCTGATAAATCTGACCGAGTGGCAGTGACAGGAGGAAAAGCACTGGATCAAAGCCCCAATACAAGTATTAAATAAAGAGTCCAGACAAACCCCCTTTAAATACAGTAACTGTTTAGGTGGGTTTCTTCCCAGTTGAAATGTTCAGTGGTAAAGCAATTTTGTTTCTTTGTGCAGGGATATAGAATATATATATTATAATCCGCTGGTGTTTTGAATCTCAGGTTACATTCACACATTGCATTTGTATTGCAAATGTTTGGGGTCGGTCCAATTGCCCATGCGCTTCATTGTAACATGCAAATGATGGTTTTCATATAAACAATGAAAAACACCCGCTGCTCGTTAGTGATCACAAACATTTCAATGGAAACATGTAATTAAAGGGAACCTACCACCACGAATCTACCTATAAAGGTAGATCGGGTGGTAGGTGGATGTATGGGACATGAGGATAGCCCTTTTTAGAGCTAATCCTCACGTCCCCGCTAGCGTCACATAAACTTTATTGCCCTAATATGTTAATTTAATTAAGCGGCTACCGGAGCGTGGAGTAGCCGGACACGAGGCTACACGGCGCGGCTACTCCACGCCCCAGTAGCTGCTTTCCCCCGCCTACCCTGTGATCTTCGGCGCGCAGCTCCTGGCAGCTGCGCGCCCTCGTCCGAGAAGCCGGAGTTCTGCGCATGCGCAGTAACTCCGGCCTCGTTCCCGAGATCGCGCATCTTGGCCGGAGTTACTGCGCATGCGCAGAACTCCGGCTTCTCGGACGAGGGCGCGCAGCTGCCAGGAGCTGCGCGCCGAAGATCACAGGGTAGGCGGGGGAAAGCAGCTACTGGGGCGTAGAGTAGCCGCGCCGTGTAGCCTCGTGTCCGGCTACTCCACGCCCCGGTAGCCGCTTAATTAAATTAACATATTAGGGCAATAAAGTTTATGTGACGCTAGCGGGGACGTGAGGATTAGCTCTAAAAAGGGCTATCCTCACGTCCCATACATCCACCTACCACCCGATCTACCTTTATAGGTAGATTTGTGGTGGTAGGTGCCCTTTAAGCTGAGCCACACCCACACACATCACAATTGTGAATATAGCCTCAGGCCCAATTCACACACAGTGTGATTAACATGTGGATTGGCTATGCAGTAAATCTGCAGCATAACAATTTAAAATCTCCCCCACTATTTCTCCAGTGATCTAATACAAAAGACTTCATAGAAAAAAAATACAACAAACACAAGATTAATATATTTTCAGCATTCACAACTATTTAAAATCTTATTGAATTAACACATCCTCAAAATTGTGAGTGCAGGATGCAGCATTACGTGCTGTAGCATTATACGTATTAAAAAAAAAATAGCTAAAATAATTTAATGGCGACCCGACTACAACGCAGCTCCTGCCTCAATGCGGTCCCCGGGCGATCACTTACTGGGTCGCCTCATGGCTGCGATGTTCTCTCGTCGCCAGCACGTGTGAAAAGACCGATCGCCCTCCTGACAAGCGACGTCACATCCGGCTGCAGAGCAGCATGAGCCCCCGGATGTGGAACTCAGTTAGGGGGTGGAGCTAAATGTTTGGCGTCGTAAACCTATGGGAAGCTGTAAAGCAGGAAACTTTGCGTCGTGAAATACAGTAAACTTCTGATAAAAATAATGGCGCTTTACGTCTGCTACTAGATTTCAAAGTGCCCCGCCCCTTTTGTGGCTGCGTTTAAGCGGATGTAGCCCCGCCCACCTGTTGGTAGTTGCGCTGGCCGGCTGTGTAGCTCCTCCCCCGGGGGTGTTGCCTCTGCTGCCCTCTGCTGGTGGACCGGTGTGTGTGTCCCGCGGCCTGCTCGTTGCTCTCAGCTCTGAGCTCGGTTCTGTGTTGGTTCCCGGCCGGTGCTTCCTGCAGCCATGGCGGCTCCTGCGTGGCAGCGGCAGCGCCTGTCCGGATGGCGGCGGCGCTCGGTGAGTGCGGGGGGTGAGGGGGATGCGCCGTGTACAGTGCGGGCACCGGCTTCCTTTGTGTGCGCCCTGCCGCTCGCTGTTACTTTATTGTTTCATTCATAGCTCTGCGGCGGCTCTCACCTGGGCACCCATCACCCTGGCATCAGGGTACTATAACACGGGTATAACCAGGTACTATAACACCATACAAGAGGCTACCATGAGCTAACAGCATGGGCAGAAGGACTACAACTCCCAGCATGTCCAGCCACATAATGATGCTCATGGCATGCTGGGAGTTGTGGTCCTGGAGCTATCCTATAGCTAGATAATTATCGTATCAGCAGGGTGACCCATCCTGTATGTGTAAGAAGAGACAGGGAGCGCGTCCTGCTGTGGATATGTTTATAAATATTCAGAATTGTCATAAGTTTGAGCTACACAGGCGAGTAAAGATCTTATCTGTACGCCATACGTTTATTTTGTGGCTGTGTCGCTGATGTGGTCATTGGACCCACACGCATGAATGTGTTTTTTTTACGGATCCGTGTGGAGGCTGTAGAGAATTCGGAGCAGGTCTTATTCCTGCTGGTGTTTGTGACTTGTGCCTTCTCGTAGAAGTCTATGGGAACATGAAAAATCCGAATGACGTACAGGTGTCCTTTCGTATTTGCTGATCAGTTTATAAGTAACACAATCACGTGAACCTCCAAGACGTTGAGTTTTTGCCGCATTTCAAAGGCTACAACCGTGATCACATGCTGCGGTTACTTCCGTATTAGCAAACGCAATAGAAGCGTAATGATCACATTTGGAGCCTTTGGACTGCGGCAAAAACACAGTCCAATATGTGAACACAACGTCAAGAGAGCGGGGACACTAGTGACATTGTTCGCCGACCTTCCATTCTTTTTGTCGATCTGCAAAGTAGGATGAGGATTTTTTTTTTTTTTGGTAATTGATTTCACACAGGTGAAGCCATCAAAATGGGACAATGTTTCCATTGTTTGCGCAGCCTCCTATTCTCGCGCTACGTTTTGAGTCACATTCCAGTGGTTGCGCACATGACCACGTGCTGACATAACACTGTGTAACGCTGCAGGATGTTGCCTCCGTTACTTACTAAGGTCTAGTATGGCTCCACGTCCTGATGGCACTCAGTTTGCAGCTGTCCCTGTGCTTTCAGGACTGTCTTTGGTGCTGAAACAAGACGACTTGCATTGTCTCGTTTCAAATTTGAGAATCGCTGCTCAGTTTCCGTGGGAGGCAGCAGCCACTTTTATTTACTTTTGCTCTGGAAAACCTGAAAATCGCCTTAAAAACAGAACCCTTTGGGCGCCAATGCATTTATTTGTAGTTGCTTTTATGTACAGCATTAGTGTAGAGATGAGGTAGTGCACTTTTAGGTCTTATAGAGAAGGGTCATATTTTTCGTGGTCCCGTGTATAAGCCGACTGCCTGATCAGCAAATTATAGGACCTGCCCGAGTTTTAAGCTCTTATAGTCTTTTTTTTTTTTTTTTTTTTTTTTACTGTCATTGTCACATGAGCGGACTCCACACACAACCGGAAAATGAGACGCGTATGTGACCCGTAATATGAACATCTTATATAATGTATAATTACTACAAGGTCTCATGCCCGCAAACATGTTTGGTTCATTGCTGAGCCTTCTTCAGACATGGGTTGGAGAAGCCACTAGTAATAAGGTGTTAAATGTAAAATGCAGTACAGGCGGTCCCCTACTTAAGAACACTCGACTTACATACGACCCCTAGTTACAAACGGACCTCTGGATATTGGTAATTTCCTGTACTTTAGTCCCAGGCTACAATGATCAGCTATAACAGTTATCACAGGTGTCTGTAATGAAGCTTTATTGTTAATCCTGGTTCTCATGACAATCCAACAATTTTTAAATCCAATTGTCACAGAGACCACAAAAATTTGGCTGGGGGTTACAATGATAAAGTATACAGTTCCGATTTACATACAAATTCAACTTAAGACCCTATCTTGTATAAAACCCGGGGACTGCCTGTATCTGGATTTTCAGCTTACATTGGGATAATCCAGTAGTTTAAAGTACATGTACCACCAGATTAGTGGTGGTAGACTGTCCTATAATGGATGCTCGTTACCGCTAGGGCAGTGATGGCAAACCTTTTAAACGCTGAGTGATCAAATTACATATAAAACCCACGTATATTTCCCAAAGTGATGATGTGACAGTAACTTATTACTTAGGACACCAATACAGTAGAAAGGAGAAAAAGTTTGGATTCTCATTGTAGCTTCCTTCTAGGGTCCTGGGCTGCCTGGGACTGCAAGAGGCCTTGAGTTCTGTCCGGCGAAGTCTGCGTTGGGGTAATGGCAAGGGTGCCCATAGAGAGGGCCCTGAGTGCCATTACTGGCACCAGTGTTATAGGTTCGCCACCACTGCTCTAGGGGATGATGCAACCGTCTTTAGCGTAATCCATGGTGCCCATAGTCTCAAGAAAATAAGGTTTTAAAAATATGCAAATCACGTCACCTGAGCGCCTCATGGCTCCAACATGCCTTAATTATGCAAGCCCCCCGATTCAATAATATTAACCCCTTCTGTCCGCTTGCTCGAATGCAGACAGCTGGTGAGGCTGTCTGGAAATCTCGTGCATGCGCAAGAACTTCTTCCTTACAGGGCCCATGGCTTACCAGTGCGTCTGCACACGGGATAAGTTCTAGAGCAAGTGGACGGACGGAGTGGGTGAATAGCAATGCCTTGGGGGGGGGGGGGTGCATAATTAAGGAGAGAATTGCATCATCCCCTTGCGGTAACGGGGACAGTCTACTACTGATAATCTGGTGGTAGATGTCCTTTAGTACCCTAATGGTAATCAACTTCCCTCATTTATTTACACATTTTACGTATGTCACCAGGAATGTGATGTTTAGCTGGTTCCAATAGCCTGTGCTATGCTGATTTTAAAAATGCCTTTGTCAGCATTGTGAATCATATCGATAGCTTATATAGGTTTAATTCGCATGACAAGCAGTGCACGGTGAGTCCCCAGGGAGGGGCAGATGCAGCAGCCTGTGCCTGGGTCAGTCTCCCCAATTCTTGTTGTGTGCATTAAGGAGTCAGGGAGGTGTGGAGGAGAAAAAGAATGTATGAGGAGATCAAGACACAGTCACACATGCTGCTGGTTTTGCTAAATAAATAGGCATGGGGCGGGAACACCCTGTGCCCATGCCCATCTATGCACCCTACATGCCCACATTGCGTGAAGGTGGTGTATTTGCTATTTTGTCAATCCTTGCACTGCGCCAGAAAACTGGCACAGAAACAGCGATTAATCTCCCCCTAATTGTGCCAGAGCTATTGTGCCAGTCTTGGGTCCTTAGACTCTACTGTAGAAACAAAAATCCAAAAAACTCTAGTTTGCTATCTGCCATATAGCCATCAATATCTCAGGAGATCCATGAAAAAGCAGCACCCCAATAAATCCAAAAGTGGGTGAAAAAAGCGTCCCATTTATTGCATATCAAGTTACCTCAACGTTTTGGCCTTTTTCATTCATCTAGGGGCTCTCTCCGCTTTTATCGATTTCTGGTCTCAATATAGAATTTGGTTACTGGGGTGGTATTTATAATTTCTGGGGTGGCATTTTGTGCTGTACTGTTATTTATGGTGCATCTAGGGTGCTGGTTAGGGGGATGCAGTCCCTTAAAGTTGAGCAGTGTAACAATGTGGTCCTTGGACCAGTAAATGTTGTCACATATGGCCTGAATCCTTAGATTTGGAGCAGAACAAACATTTTTTTTTTTATAGATCAGATGGTCTTTATTTATGAAAATACATTAGTATTCGTTTGATAACATACATCAGTGTACTTATTGGACACAGAAAGTACCGTTTATGACCATAATATTATACAAACAACTTCCACCCCCTCGCCTCAAACTTCCCCCCCATCCAGCAGTCCGATCCCATGTAGCCCACAGTTACAACCTTCGTTTGCTGTACCCCAACACTGCCCCTGCTCCATCTCAGCCCCTACCTCCCCTCACTAGGTTCACTGATGTCCATCTTCTGAGCAACTCCTCCGTCCCTAGTCCTGGGCAATCCAGCCATTTACACCATTGCTTTTCAAATTTCTTCAATGTATTACGTTTTAGGTAGACCCCTAGAATTTTGGCTATTGCCAGCTGTTCTGCCCTTGTAACCTCTAATTTCCCCACATAGCCCAATACACACACCTTTGGGTCAGATCCCACTGTCACGTCAAACACCCTTTCCAGCAATCTACTTGTCCTGTCCCATAAATCTCTTAGCGCCGGGCATGACCAGAACATATGCACAATATCAGCTTCATCCATCAAACATCGCGGACATCTTGCCTCACTACGGATCCCCATTTTCCTCAGCATAACTGGGGTACGGTAGGCTCTATGGAGCCAGAACACACATTTTAAGGAATTTTCATAATGTTTGGAATTTATTGTATGTGTGTGGAGTTGGTCCAACTTCCACTCCACCAAAATGGGCACTGACTCCACAGCCCCGGTGTAGCTGCATCCCCCTTCAGCTCATATGTTTAGTCAATGGACAATGCCAAGAGAGGTGGAAGAGCTCCTATGTTATCTCCAAAAGGGAACTATAAGGACATAATGTAAAAAAGCTGGAGGAGAGGCCTTGTACTACAGCTAGTAAAACTAGTGTGCAGCCCCATAGTTCCCTGTGTTGTACTTCTGGAGCTGCTGTTCTGAGGAGCAAAATGAACCTCACCCCAAAAAATGAGAGACATTACAGATGCATGTCTGCAGAAACAAATGTGCCCTGTTCTTTATTTCAGCACATCGAATACGGACCCATTTCTTTCTATGGGCTTAGGCATCAGCAAACTCTTAAGGCTGCAATAGAGCAGGACCTATTCCTTTCTACCTTTGTATATATGTATATGTAATTTTGCGCACTCCTTTAATCTTCCATCCCACTTTGTGCTGCTATTTCAGGACAATATTGAACCAGTGAGCTCCAAGCGGCGCAGAACCACGTCCCCGTCCAGCAGTGTCAGTGGTGGAGACTTTGATGAGTCGCCGCATACAACAAGTACCCCAAACTCTGGCAGGAAACGGAGGAGACCTGCCAATGTGTCAAATGTAGATCCGGTGAGTATGTTCAGAGTTTTTGGGATGAAATGAGAATAGTTATACTGTTCCTTATGCCCTTCTTCTGGTTGTCTCTTCAGATTGCTGTGTGCCATGAACTCTACAACACGGTCAGGGACTATAAAGATGAGCAGGGCCGCATTCTGTGTGAGCTTTTTATCAGAGCACCGAAACGCAGGTAAGAAACTTACACTTCTGGATGTTGCTGTTTAATTGCAGATTTGAAGAGTCACAGATTAGGTGATGAACACCTGCGGGTTGGTACCGTTTAAACCCCGCCCCCTTCTTTTCCTCCCCTGTCCTATTGCTGAAACGTAGCTGTGGTTGAGCATGCAAATGCCCTCATCTGTGACTGCCAGCAAGAGCTGCAAAAGTGTTTTACTTGACTTCTCTTTACATCCCATAGAGTTGTACAAAGAGGCAGCAAAATTGACCATTGTTTCAGTGATGTAATATTTGTACAACCAGTTTTAAAGGGGTTGTCCACTTCAATTGATTTTTAAACTAAGGGCTCCAGGAGGTCACTTGCTGCTCATGACTTCACGCTATTGCCCCGTCCTACTTCCAGCTTTCTCTTTACTTTCTATGTAGCTGGCTGTTCACAAATCTACTAACTTTTGTGTAACTATACAAAAGAAGCTAACCTGCCATGTGAAATAGATAGCACTACAGTCTTGCAGCGCTGGGGTCCTTGCTTCTAGTTTGCTTAGAGTTTGTATGTTCTCTCCGTGTTTGCGTGGGTTTCCTCCGGATCCTCTGGTTTTCTCCCACACTCCAAAACATACTGGTAGGTTGATTAGTTTGTGAGCCCCGTGGGGTAAGGGACCGATTTGGAAAGCTCTGTGTAGCGCTGCGTAATCTGTAGGCGCTATAAAGAAGAATTATTATTAAATGGGATGCTTGTAAGTGCTTTGTAAGTGCCAATTGGTGAGAAATAATATGATGTTTTATTTTTTGCTAAACAAAAAAAAATTTGTTATGAAGTACGACAGCTGAGTTTTCTTGTCTTTTCGCAGTGCATGTATTTAGCGCCTCAAGTTATAGTGTGGTATGCTTCTTATTACTTTTAGGACTTTTTAAATAAAAATCAAATATGATCTTGTCCACAGGAATCAACCTGATTATTATAACATAATTTCCCAGCCTATTGACTTAATGAAAATCCAGCAGAAGTTAAAGATGGATGAGTATGAAGAAGTCAGCGTGCTGACTGCAGATTTCCAGTTACTCTTCCAGAATGCAAAAACGTACTATAAGGTGAGTTTTATCTATGGCTGACTGTAAGACGGTGGGTTTGCTCTGAAGATATATACAGTCTCCAGGCTACATATAGAATAGGCTCTTAAGGTTTGTTCTTCAAGGAAACCTACCATCTAGGATCTACCTATTAAGGTAGATCCGGTGGCAGGTTCCTCTAATAAATGCCTTCTGAGCCCTTTTTAGGGCTAAGCTTTCAGTGCCCGGTAAGTTTGTAAATCTTTTATTACCCTAATGTACAAATTTGTGAAAGAGGCTACAGTAGCCAGAGCTGAAGCTACACGGCACAGCTACTCCATGCCCCAGTCGCCCCGGTGCCTGGATCTATGATTTCATGTACAAGCTTCGAAGTAAAAGGAAATCTTGCACAATGTGTAACTAAGAAGTAAACAAAAATATATTTTTTTAACCCTGTCCTACCAGTCTGACACTCCAGAATATAAAGCTGCGTGTAAACTGTGGGAACTTTACCTCCGCACACGGAATGAGTTTGTCCAGAAGGGGGAATGTGAAGAGGAAGAGGAGGATGATGAGGATACACAGGACGCTGCAACCCCGGAAGCTGAGGTTAGTTGATAAGCCTTACTTCACTTCTTCCTATTTACTCTTCGTAGTTACTTGTGAGAAGAAAAAATGTTCTTGGTCACCGGAAAAATCCACAGAATTTGTGACCTTGCCATGTGAAGTAACCCTTTAGGAGTGTTTCAAATACAGGCAGTCCCCGGGTTACATACAAGATAGGGTCTGTAGGTTTGTTCTTAAGTTGAGTTTGTATGTAAGTCGAAACCGTATACTTTATTATTGTAACCCCAGTCAAAAATTTTTTGGTCTATGTGGCAATTGGATTTTAAAAATGTTGGATTGTCATCAGAACCAGGATGAACTATAAATCTTAATTACAGGCACCATTGATAACTGTTACAGCTATTTATTGAAGCATAGGACTAAAGTACAGTAAATTACCAAAATCCAGAGGTCCGTTTGTAACTAGGGGTCGTATGTAAGTCAGGTGTTCTTAAGTAGGGGACCGCCTGTAATGAAATAAAGCCTATTGCCCCCTCCCTTTCACATCGGTCTGGTGCTGCCTTCTGGTTAGCGTAAATATTTTCATCTTCTATATAGGCCTCATGCACATGAATGTATAATGGGGCCACGTGCTAGCTGTTGTTTCAGTGGCTAAAGCATGACCTCACTCCTTCCTTGGGCCTATGCATGAGCCGACTGCCCAAGCCACTAAAGCAGATGAGACACGTTGACAGGCGGGCCACAAACAAGGGTCCACAGGCCACCTATTTGCTGCTCTGAGAGGCCACACGTTCATGTGCTGGTGGATATTCACTTTCTAAGTTCCCTTTTTTTAAATTTTTTTTTGATGTGCATTTTGTGTTTTAGACATCACAGTATATAAAGCCAATCTTGGAGCAGCTCCTGGAAGCTCTAACCACTGCTGCCGATCCTACTGGTAGATTGATAAGTGAACTCTTTCAGAAAGTTCCTTCTAAAGTGGTAAGTAATGAGAAGAGAATAATCCTATACACACCAGTGACGCTCTAAGGGTGATGGCACACATGACGTTTTGAACACGTTTCTGGCCCGTTTTTTTAAGCAGTTCGTTAAACGCATGCCTTTCTTGAAAACACATCCATGTTTGACCAATTATCTCAATTGAAACTGATCAAAAACGCATTCGTTTTTTGACGGACTGCTTAATAACAGGCCAAAAACGCATTCAAAACGGGCACGTGTGCCATCACCCTAAGGGTGATGCCACACATGGCGTTTTGAAACCGATTTTTGGTCCGTTTTTAAGCAGTCCATTAAAAAACGCATCAGTTTTTTAAAAAACGCATGTGTTTTTTGGAAACTCTTCCGTTTTTGTCCGTTTTTAATTGCGCAAATTTGGAAGACCTGTCAAAAACTGATGCGTTTTCAAAAAACGGATGCGTTTTTTTTAATGCATGTGTTTTTTAACGGATTGCTTAAAAACGGACCAAAAACAGTTTCAAAACGCCATGTGTGGCATCGCCCTAAGGGTGCAGTCACACATTCCGCTAGGGTTGCGTTTCCTAACGCGATGTTAGTGCACAGCAGGTGGAGCTCGGCTGGTTAACGATCGAATGTGTTTCACTGGACACACGTATGCAATCGGGCTGAGCCCTGTCCCCCATGCACTAGCATTGCATTAAGGAGCGCAAAGCTAGCAGAGTGTGTGACACACATTCTGTCACCCCCTCCCCTTCCTCTTTTATATCAATCAATACTTGTCATCTTTTCCTGGCATGGTGGAATTTTATGGTTTTGTTTATTTTTTTTGTGCTCTGTATCTTTTAGCATTACCCAGACTACTATGCAATAATTAAAGATCCAATTGATCTGAAAACTATTTCCCAAAGGATTCAGGTGTGTAAAATATTCGTATTGCAACTAAATTGATCTGGAACTTTCGATAAACTGTTCATACATCACAAGGGTTATTTACATGTTCCCATCTCTCGTTCACAGTCGGGTTATTATAAAACTTTAAATGCAATGGCCAAGGATATTGATCTGCTTGCAAAGAATGCCAAGACCTATAATGAGCCAGGATCCCAGGTGTTCAAGGTCAGTGAATGACTTCTCTGTGGTTTTCTGAAGGTTTTTTCATAAAAATGTATGGAACCAAAGCCAGAAAAGAATTGTGATCAACAGATGCTTCTCTTTCCTTGTTTTCAATCTAGTTTTTTTACTCCCGTTTTAGCTTTATAAACTGTATGCCTAAGGCCTTTTACACACCACTTTATGCTCACCCAGGCCGTACCTGGGTGCAGGAGGGGTGAGTGCTCCTCTCCCCTCCCATAGTGTAAGCCAAGAGGCACATATCCTATATTTTGTGGAGTGGCACCTGGCTTATACATGGTGTGGTGAGACACTGGCCCAGATTTAAAAATAGCAGTGGGTGCAGTTAACCTGTACATTGTGTGACAGATTCAGGAAATGTGTTGCACCTTCTTCATCAATCTGGTGCCCCCTGCACTTCTCCGGCATAATGAACCAACTTTTTTTTGGTGCAACTTTTTTTCGGGCTGTGCGTTCCCGGCAACATGCATTGCAAGTGTGATGCAAGTTCATCGCATCACACTCGCAAGTGTGGAACCGGCCTTCGTGATGTCCCAGGATGCAGAATCGTCAATTGCAGTGAAGAGTGTGTTATTGGACAAGGAGAACCTGACTTTAGGGCCAAATTGTCCTCCTCAAATTTTATGCAACCAATTTACATCTCACTTTAAAGTTGATTAATTGGAAGGTGTTACCCTGTATGAACTTGCTATTAGTGGTTTATTATGTCAATTTCTGCTAACCAGTTCTGCTGACCTTATAATGCACCCTACTTACACCTATGCTTCATACTGCATTCGGTGGCAAACACAAACTGCCCTTAAAGTTACTGCAATTGCATTCTCTCCATACAGGGTGCCCTAAATCTGTTTTAAAAAAAAAACTGAAAATATCCCTACATTAGTTGTGCTTCTTTTCTTTTTAATATGTTTGTATAAATAGGTTTATTTAATGGGGGTTATGATTTTTTTTTCCTCTCTAGGATGCCAACACCATAAAGAAACTGTTTGCACTGAAAAAGGCTGAACTTGAGTGCACAGAATACTCCAAATCAAGTCTCCGCAGCAGGTATTAGACCAGGAATTAGTTTTATTAGGTTTTTTTTTTTGTTTTTTTACTATTGCTGCATTATATATTTTTCTGTTGATGTCGTTGTGTAAGCTTGTTTTAGTATGTGATTTTTTTTTTTTTTTTTTTGTTAGTGGTTAGCACAGTATTTTGATCAGTATTTTAGAAGCGAAAACCAGGGGCGGATCCCACAATTAAAGATTTGTACAGCTTCTATGTTTGGGATCCATTTTTACCTTTTTTTATTTTGCGTTTTATTATTGTAACTTTACAGCAATGTTGTAAGAGGTTTGTTTTTCCCTTTTTTCTTTTCTTCCTCAAATCACTTTTTGGCTTTTGATTGTAAAAGCCTTGGGCAAAATGTAACCATAGCATCTAAATGGTCATTTTAACTTGGAAAACTGAACCAAGATATTCTTATCTAAATTATGCAATAACTAATGAACGTAGCTGGTTCCTGCGCTGTGCTCAGAGAAAACCAAGCTGCTATGGTGTATATATACTAGTGGTAATGTATGTGGGCCCCTATAAGATGGCATTATTACACTTGTATATTTTATATATTTTAGTATATCTGCTTTTATTTAGGAACAAGCGACCAGCACAAGGGGATCGATTGTCCGCCATCACAATGGCGCTCCAGTATGGCTCGGAGAGTGAGGAGGATGCTTCTCTACATGGTAAGATTTGCAACTACAGAACTGGGGAAATTTATAAAGGGCTGATTCAACGGGGGTCATTTACTAAGGGCCCGATTCGCGTTTTCCCGACGTGTTACCCGAATATTTCCGATTTGCGCCTATTTTCCCTGAATTGCCCCTGCATTTTGGCGCACGCTATCGGATTGTGGCGCATCAGTGCTGGCATGCACGCGACGGAAATCGGGGGGTTGTGGCCGAGCGAAAACCCGACGGATTCGGAAAAACCACCACATTTAAAAAAAGAAATGTGTCGCTTGGGGCGCGCTTACCTTCACTTGGTCTGGCCCGGTGAACTCCAGCGCGGTTAGATGCTTTTTAGCGCAGCAGCGCCACCTGGTGGACGGCGGAGGAACTACCTTGATGAATCCCGGCCGGACCCGAATCCAGCGCAAAGAACGCGCCGCTGGATCGCGAACGGACCGGGTAAGTAAATCTGCCCCATCATGTTTTCCCTGGGCCTATACGCGGCGCCAGTTATACTAAAAGGCTCCCGCCTGACGTAGAATAGCGCTTTGAAGTAAAAATAATACACCACTTTGAGCAGTGGGGTTTGAGTGCTGTGCCTTTTACCAGTCGGCAGAATTATTGCTGATCCCCCGATGATCTGATTTGTTATTGATACATTTGTATATATTTATGACGTATGACTTAAGTGATATGAAATTCAGTGTATATCCTGGCTGTTATTTTGGTATCGTGACCAGCTTTGTTCTCCTCTTGACCTGCTTACTTATGTGCCTGCCATTTTCTTGTTCTTCTACTTTGTAGCTAGTAAAATCAATAACTTTGCTATCTTTTCTTTGTATAGCAGCAACATCTATCCGGTATGAGGAAGGAGAATCTGAAGGAGAAAGCATAACCTCGTTCATGGATATATCTAGCCCATTATATCAGCTTTATGAGACTGTTCGATCTTGTCGGAATAATCAGGGGCAACTGATTGCTGAACCCTTTTTCCACCTCCCGTCAAAGAAGAAATATCCAGATTATTACCAGCAAATCAAGAATCCAATATCTCTACAGCAGATTAGGTAAATGCTATGGCACTGTGGCATATCCATATGGCTATAACCCTAGTACAGGCAGCCCCCTACTTAAGGACATCAGACTTGCAGACAACCCCTAGTTACAGACAGACCTCTCTGCCTCCTGTGACCTCTTAGTCCCAGGCTGCAATGATCAGCTGTAAGGAGTCTGTAATGAAGCTTTATTGATAATTCTTGGTCCCATTACAGCAAAAAATATTGAAAATCCAATTGTCAATGGGACAAAAAAAAGAAATTTTGTCTGGAGCTACAATTTTAAAATATAGAGTTCCAACTTACATACAAATTCAACTTTAGTACAAATACAAGGAACCTACCTTGTACGTAACCCTGGGACTGCCTGTATTTGTTTCTTGATTCTATGATTTATTGAGAATGGCAGTTCTATAATAGGTCATAGGACTACTCAACTTTTAAAATCATGCTCATGAACCTGAAGGGATTCTAACTAGAGATGAGCGAGCACTAAAATGCTCGGGTGCTCGTTATTCGATACAAACTTTTCCAGATGCTCGAGTGCTCGTATCGAATAACGAGCCCCATTAAAGTCAATGGGAGACCCGAGCATTTTTTCACTGAAAGAAACATTAAAAGAACAGTGCAGAATAACACATTACAGATGTTTACAGATGTTTTCCTTGTAAGAACACATTGAAATAACACTATTCTTCACTTTCCAGGTGTTCACGCGTGTCTCCCGCTAAGTTAGGAGATGTGCACGAACATCTGGAATGTGAAGAATAGTGTTCTTTCAATGTGTTCTGCACTTAAATGCTCCTGTATTCACAGTTTTTATTCTATTCTTCACATTCCAGATGTTCGCGCACATCTCCTAACTTAGCGGAAGACACGTGCGAACACCTGCATAGTGAAGAATAGTGTTCTTTCAATGTGTTCTTACAAGGAAAACATCTGTAAACATGTGTTATTCTTCACTGTAAACACTGTTCTTCACTGTCTTTTATTTAATGCTCGATCTCAAGCCGGCGAGATACTCCGAGCACCGTATTTTCCGGGCCATTAGGCGCACCGGACTATAAGGCGCATTAGTAGAAAACGCCTTATATATGGAAAAATTCCATATATAAGGCGCACCGGACTATAAGGCGCAGGGTGGCCGGGGGCGTGGCAGAAAACGGAGCGGAGGTGAGCGGTCTCCGGGGAAGGGGGTCCGTTCAAGTGGAGGAGGGCAGCGGACAGCAGATCTCCAGCGGGAACTGCAGACCGACGTGGCAGAAGTTGTTCGTGCCGCGTGGTCTGCAGTTCCCGCTGGAGATCTGTTGTCTCCAGTAGCGGGGACCTATGTAAGTAGGGTCCACTGCCCTCCTCCATACATAGGGCGCACCGGACTATAAGGCGCACTTTGGATTTCTAAGGAAATCCTAGGCTTTTATGTGCGCCTTATAGTCCGGAAAATACGGTATGCCAATACTCGACCGAGCATCTCTTATTCTGACCTCAATCATAGCTCCTATAACAGGACAGAGTGCGGTAAACTTGGTAGGCATTTTGGTAATTTTCTGTGCCGATATCACAAACATCAAATGCCTTCGGACTTCAGTTGCTCTTTGTTTTATTCATTAGTTTTTTTTTTTTTTGTGCAGAACTAAGCTGAAAAACCAAGACTATGACAGCCTGGACCAGCTGGAGGCAGATTTAAATGTGATGTTTGAGAACGCAAAGCGCTACAATGTTCCGAATTCAGCTATTTATAAGCGGGTCTTTAAACTGCAGCAGCTCATGCAGGTAATGCCCTCCCATTGTTACTATATAATTATTGAAGGGTATTTATGGCCATATAATTGAGCGCTGTGTTTGCAGCTTTACTGTATAGCTGTTACACTACGGTCATCGCTTCTCCTCACTGTAGCAACATGCAGGTGATCTGCTGCAACCCCCTTAAAAAAACGACTAATGCCCTTTCCTATGGGTTAGGATGAAGGATGCTGGTTAATGTTGTTTAGCTTACGGATTGTAATTGTAATATATGGATTTATTCCTGGTTACTGCTAAGCTTATTGTTGTAAGTGTTCAACTTTGATGACAAGGGCTATGAAAAAATATGATGATTAGATGCTCTTTTATGTTCTGTCAAGTTGTCCCTATTGAGCAGTTTGTATAATTTGATCCTTATTTTTTTAATTCCTATTTTGGTTTCCAAATAATTTTATTAAAGTACGCAAATAGTGAGCTGTACAATCATCCCTGCTACAATATCCCCGCACATGGGGTCACATGTGAAAGAGGTACAAGGGATGTAACATATGTATGGTATTCATTTTTAATTCCTATTTTAAAGGGAATTAAAGGGGTTTTCTGACAGTTTTAAAGGGAACCCGTCACCTACTTTTTCACAAATGCATCTAGTGGCAGGTTCCTATAGAGCTCTAGTAACTATCTGATACTCTGCTTTTAGCCAAAAATAGTTTCCCTCAGACTCCCATAAAATCAGAGTTATAATCTTGTCTGGTATCTATGCATCTTTGGAGCAAGTCAACGGGGCGTGGCCTAATGTCATGTGACCACCAAAGGTACTTAAAGAGAACCTACCACCACAAATCTACCTATAAAGGTAGATCGGGTGGTAGGTGGATCAATGGGACGTGAGGATAGCCCTTTTAAGGGCTAATCCTCACGTCCCCGCACTGTTTTAGTAACTTTTATTAGACTTTTATGCAAATTTTATTATGCAGCTACTGGGGCGTGGAGTAGCCGCATCTGAGGTTGCATGGCGCGGCTGCTCCACGCCCCGGTAGCCTCTTTTCTCCTCCTACTCACCATCTTCGGGCCTCGCAGAACAGCAGGCCCGCGCCTGTGCAGCCCCGGCTTCGGAGCAGTGACCGCGCAGACGCGGGCCTGCTGTTCTTCGCATGCGCAGACTGCAGGATCGTCGGACAAGGGCTTGCAGCTACGAGCAGCTGCGCGCCGAAGATGGTGAGTAGGAAGAGAAAAGAGGCTACCAGGGCGTGGAGTAGCCGTGCCATGTAACCTCAGATGCGGCTACTCCACGCCCCAGTAGTCGCATAATAAAATTAGCATAAAAGTCTAATAAAAGTTACTAAAAAAGTGCGGGGACGTGAGGATTAGCCCTTAAAAGGGCTATCCTCACATCCCATTGATCAACCTACCACCCGATTTACCTTTATAGGTAGATTTGTGGTGGTAGGTTCTCTTTAAGCGACTTAAAATTAGCAAACTGTACCACATGCACATATCTGACCACAAAACAATCTCCATGGACTTTCTATTCCTTTCCATGCAGGCTGCTGTGCGTTTATGTGATACAATATGCTGTGATTTAGTGACATATATGCTTGGTGCACAGTTTTCTAATGCTACAATAGCTGTAGGACCTGCGATAATGTCACCCTGGTCACATGACATTACAGCTACATACAGGGATAGGATGGAGAGGAGCTGCTGGATTCAGCCCGAGGAGGCCACACCCACCTTGACTTGCTGTAGCCATGTTTAGATTACAGGTAAAACTGGGGATCTCAGGGGAACAATTTTTAGCTAAAAGTAAGGTGTTAGTTAGTTACTAGGGCTGTATGGGAACCTGTCACTACCTGTATTTTTGAAAAATGTTGTGACGCGTTCCCTTTAAAAATATATTAAATGGGCTGAGGAGGGTGTTTAAAAAGAAAATGAAAAATGAAGCTGTTCTTGCCTGCTTAGGCGCTCCCGGTGTCCCACGCTGCGGTCTGTCAGAGCCGTGCTGCTGTTTGTTTACAGGGGCACAGAAGCTCAACTCTGACAACTTCCAGGTGACCTGGTAGCGAGTACAGCTTTATCTTTTTTTTTATTAAAAGCGCCTTCCCCAGCCCGGTTAATACATTTTTATAAAGTCAGACAACCCCTTTATTGCCAAATCTAAATGCTGTCCACTAAAGTGGTTGCTGTACTTTTTAAGAAGTATTCAGTGGAGCATGCTTGTCTTCTGTGCACATGTGAGGGTGGCTTGCAAATGTTATCTTGCGTCATGCCACTAGGCTTATTGAAAGTCAGACGTTGATGTCTAGGTAGCTGTAATAGTTATGGTGTTTATGATATATGTATCGTAAAGAAGGAGCACGGAGGCAGTTACAAGTGCTTTGGAGGGGCTCTGGTAACGCCCTCCACAGCAGTCAGATAAACAGTAGGAAGCATAAATATAATTCTGTGTGCTGTTTCCTCCGTTCTCTGTACTCCTCCCTCCCCCATTGTCTTGGGATGAGGGAAGAATGATGACATCTACTAAACATCCTGGCTGAAACATCCTTCAAAGCTAGCAGTGTGTGCAGTGGTCGTAAGGCTGTATTACACTATAGGTCTATCTGCGTAATGGTGCAGAGGTGTATATATGTGAGTATGTAGTACTCTGTGTCCTAGAACTGCTAGTACTAGAGAGGAGAGCTCAGCATTATGGGATGTGGGAGAAGCTGCTCTGGCCTCGGTGCCCTTAGCTGATGTAACACGTGGAAAGTGCCCGCCCACTTAAGGAGAAGTTGAAGACTATTTTATAAGAAGGGCTGATGGATCTCAGGCTAGGATGAAGCCAGCAGCATGATGCAGGTATTTTTTGAATCGTTGTCAAAGGCTCTCACCAGCTGTGCTAAACATTATTTTTGGCCAGGTAACTCTACATAGAACTTCAAGGTAGCTTTTATGAATCCTAGAACTTCTATGGTTTGCAAAGCGAAAAGAGACCATGGGCAGCTCTAACTGCCTAAATTCTGAAATGGCCGACGGCAGAATGTGGCAAAAATATCGGCTTTCTAGTTGGATTCTTTTTGTCAGTTGTTTGAGTTTGGCCATTGATTTGCCTCTTTGCACCAGTCCCCTCCACCGTGCCCCAGTTTACTTTATCGTATTGCTGGCGGGGTTATTAATAAGAGTTATTCTACAGTTAACTAGTCACTTGGATGTGTGGATGGCTTTAAAAGACTGGTTGGTTGATCGATCATGTGACTTCAATTCCTGGAATGGCTTTTACTGTGGCTCCAGTCTCCTTTAAGAAGACTTGTAACAATTTTAAAAAAGACATTAAAAATAAAAAAACATTTGCGAACTAAACCTTGTCCATGGTTACAGACCTTTTAATATCTGTTTCATATATTATTATTATTATTATTATTATTATTATTATTATGCCGAATGACCTTCTATAGGGTTACGGGTTTATGCAATGAATAATCATGGTCTACAATCAGATGAATGTGTTTCATGTATTTGCAGACTGGTTGTAGTTAGTGGATATCACTGTATGTAATCTGTGGTTGAGTCTCACAGTTTGCAGTTCACGCTGATAACATACCATCCACATCCTCTCCATAGATTGATAGCATCTCATCATCCTCTATTCAATGTGCGGCCGGAATAGTGTCGCACAACGCCGGCAAATGTATATGTGATTTTAGAGCACACATTTGTCCTATCCTATAGGTCTGAGTTCTATGCCTGTGATGACACACTTCCCTTGAGGGGGGGGGGGGTGTAGAAACGCGTCAGGCAGAGGAGAGAGATATAGGATGTGCATGAGTGTGTGAATGCCAATGTGAACTCGACTAATGTGAGTGCATGAATAGCGCTCATTTTTTAGATGTGCGATGAGGCACATTGCAGCGATCGGTAATTTAGTAATAAGGCTGCACTGCTGTGACACATCTTCATTCAGTAGTCTGCCGGGGGGGGGGGGGGTATGCATGATTGGGACCAACAAACGTTTAGGCTCCCGATCCCCTGGCATACACTGAATATGTTTAAATAAAATATTTGGATTTTAAGTGTTCTACTTTTCATGCAGTAAGTTTAATACATCTGAACACAAACCTAGTTACCCTATTTCTGTTTTAATAAGATCTCTGTGCAAGTGTCCCTGGTTTATCATGATGGAATGTTATGGTATTAATTAAGTAGTTCTAGAGCAGTGCTTCTCAACCTTTCTAATGCTGTGACCCCGCAATACAGTTCCCCATGTTGCGGTGACACCAAACCATGTACAAGAATGTTGTATTTGCTCCCAAAACGCGATAAAATCGAGGCTCCGATGGCTTTAGGTGACCCCTGTGTTTTGGTCATTCGACCCCTGCAGGGGTCGAGACCCACAGGTTGAGAACCCCTGTTCTAGAGCCTGGTGTGTACATAAACAGGAAAGTTGTGCATGTTATGAATACAACACACATCTGTGAAGCTGTAGTATTGCAGCATTGCCCTCTCTTCCCCTTCTCCTATACACCAGTGCTCTGTGTGCAGCTGCATTGTTTAATGGAGCTCATTTTTCTCCTGGTTTGCTGCAAACCACTTGAAACAACTTGAGAAAATAGATCAGCGGACTCCTGGATCTGGAGAGGAAGCATCGCATCCGTGTCTTATACTGAATATGAAGTACATCATCGTTCTAACTTACCAATATCTTTTATATGGCTTGACTATATACATTTCCTTTAATGTGTACGGATCATCCATTCTATTAAAATATGTGAAACCTGCATATAGTAGCATCTCTATACAATCCCAGCTGTATCCTTAAAGGGATTGCACAGGAATTACAATTGAGGACCTATCTATCAACAGGACCTGTCTTAAATGAAGAGAGGCGGAAGCATTTGGCAATTCACTTCTATGGGAGTCACAACTGTAGTTACAGCCTCTGGCCACTACATAGAGGCTGGAGACAAGTGCACGTCCATGTGGTCTGTTTATGATGGGCTTACGATGTGCAGCAGTGTGTAGCTAGGCCATCGGTTAGAATTCCTAGTCAACTACTTTTAATGTATACCTTTTGGTCATTTGGGGTTATTTTGGGTTATTTTTCAAAAGCTGCCATGTATATTCGAGGAGTTCTATTTAAAACTTTTTGGCCCTGAGCTAGTGTATGGAGACTGTCTACTATTATGTCTCCCTTACACTGCACAAGGATGACTTTCATCATGTTACCTGATTCTTTATATGCTAATTGTAATGAATTCGGACAGAGTGAGAAGTGGTAGTAGTGGGGCACGTGACGACTCTTCAATAGATTTTACCACAATAAATTACTGGCCCCATTGGTAGAATATGAAATATCCTGTCTAGATAGGAGAGGAGTCTGAGTTGAGAATAATTTCCTTGAGACGAGTCAGGTTTAGAGGCTGCAGGGGAAGGATCAACTCCAACTTATACCAACTCGTCTTTGGTATTTTCAGTACCTGGAAACAAAAACACATAAGAATCCTTTGTTTTCCGGTTTGAGCCATCGGGCCACTTGTTTTCATGATCTGTGTGGGTCTCATCACTGAGACCCCCACCTGTCAGCAGGTTGGGCCCTATCCTGTGGAGAGGGCCTAACTTGTATTAGTTGGAAAACCCCTTTAAGGAGGAAGTAGAAAAGGAGCATTATTAGGGAGTCTGCATAAATTGGGGATTCAGAAAAGCGGACACTATAAAGGGAAGTGGGGTTTCAGTAAATAGGCAATATTAGGGGGCCAGCTGCATGACGGGATATTATAACCTATGTATTATAACAGCACAACTTTAAAAAGATGAGATCTTCTCTTTAATGTGACACCAGAAGCATGTTTCTAGGTGCTAGAGATACTGATGTGAAGCCTCATTTTCACATCACTTTGGAATCTTTTTATAAATATTTGAGATTTTACATAAGACTGAATTCTAGAAAGGACTTTTCATCCCCTACCTGAGGGGGCTAGTAGTTTAGTGGGGTACAAATCTGGTGATGGTGCCAAAATTATATGTTTGAGGTTCCAATAATAATGTGAACAAAGCCCAAAAGGTTGAAATCTGCCTCTTCTGATCCTGGTCTCCATTGTAGGAAGGTATAGGGGGGCAGTCTGCCAATAACCATAGACCCAGTTTGTCCATTGATTTCAGTTCTAATCCTAGAGGGCTAAAACCTCTTAGAGGAGGAAAAATTCTTTCCTGTCTCTAAATATGGCAATCAGAACAATTCCTCCGATCAGTGTTCATATCTAGGGGCTCGGGTTACTTTGCCTGAATGTGACTGGATCTCAGGAATCTGACGCTGTTGTGCAGTTCAGTGACCAGGCTTCCGCTGTTTGGGCACACGCTGGTTTCAGAATCCAGCACAGTTCTAGTCATGGGTGACCGGCTCTGGATTGGCAATGCAGCAACTATAAAAAAGGGTTCCTCTCCGCGTTGTCTTTTTGTTCCGTGCCATATTGATCTATATAGAATGACATTGTTTAGTAGAAATGGCAATATTTTGGAGCCACCTATGCTTGTAGCAGCGCGGTTCTATCATGCGAGAGGTATTTTTATCGCTTTGCCTGCAGCTGGAGGAGAGGCGCAGTCACACGATACAATATCCCGCGATAAATGTACGCCAGTGTTGCACCTGGTGAAATGTAAATGTTTCTAAGCCGCCGTACCACGGATCCGTGACGCTTTTAATATTTATACACTGACACCAGTTGTAGGGTTTTTTTCCGAGTGAAACTGATCTATGCAGCTGTTTAATATTCATGTATTCTGGGAACGTTTGGCAGAGCGAGACTGACTCTGGAGATTTGTTCTTTTTTATTTCAGGCAAAAAAGAAAGAGCTGGCTCGCAGAGACCTGGATATCGAGGACGGAGACAGCATGATTTCCTCCGCCACATCTGACACCGGCAGCGCAAAGAGGAAGAGGTACGTTTCACACCGCCGGAATCTCCAGCTTCTCCGCATCCATTGTCATCAGGCAGCGGCATGTAGGCCGATGTCTTTAGTCAATTGTCCTGGATGATGGATCCATTATTCTTCTATAGAGCACATTATAAGCTGATTATGTTCCACGATTCCCTTGTATCATACTTGGTGTGAACTATTATTATGCGCATGGGGTGACTTTACTATTCTGGAGCGTTGCTGATAATACTAATGATGTTATTGATACTCCTGAATGTTTCCTAGTGGAAAGCGACCTGTCATCTGACACCTGGGTAGAAACGATGGATTTTTATTCTTGGCCAGGGCACTTAGAACTGGTATACAAGAGACCACCTATATAAATCGGATCACATGACTAACATCTGCCTCTACAGAGAAGAGAACATTATGCAGTCCTTGTGACAACAAATTCAGTTCATTTGCATGAAAATTTGCTTGAATTACAGATTATTCACTCTGTTACCATAGGCACACATTTTTGGCACAGGCATTTGTTATTGGTCATTATTGTTGGAGAGTTGGAGTAGTGAGCACTAAGTTCTAGCTCTGACAGCTGATCAGAGGGACCATAGTCGCAGATTTCACTGAGAACCTGTTGGATGACATACCCCTATGAAATTACTAGCTGAACTGGGTATGGCTTCTGGCAACATGTGTGGATAACTTTGTCGCCACTCGAACCATTTTTCTCCATTCTGCCATTTAGATCAGAAGTGCCACAAAGTCAGTCCAATTCCTGACAAGTGCTCCAGACCCTTCGGGCTTGCAAGCCCTTCCTAACACATGCCCTTCTGTCCTAATGACTAGTGCCAGTGTCTTCAATATTTCTGTAGTGAAGGTGGCTGCGTTTGTGCCCACAAGAGGAAGCATACTGAGCATGTGCCAGTCAGAAAACCAACGCATGCCCAAAACTTCAATGAGGACAGATGTGATGTAGGTGTTCGCTTTGGAGCAGGGCTTGCATGTGATACCCAGTGCACCTTGCGTGCAGCAAGCCCCTTCTTGTGCTAATTCAAACTAGTTTGGATAATAGATAGCAGTCTCTCTTCTGGTTAAAATGACTCTAAATTATACTCTTTCTCTTCGATGTGCTATCAATACCATGATGTCTCTGTGTGGCTTCATTTGGCCATTTAAAGACCAAAATTATTTATGCTTGCTGGAAGTGCACAAATTCCCATTTAAAGAATTTATATATGCATGGTACCAGCACCAAAATCCAGCACTTCCAGTTGCTAGAAGATGAGGAATAGGTTGACGGGTATATGAATACTTTTTCAACCCACTGCATGTGATGTGAATTGTGCAGCGATCAGTAGAAATGTAGAAGCTCCACTGATCTTTCATACAATTTGGTAATGTTGTCCAGGCCCAATTATTGGTAGATCAAGTCATATACCGCAGCTATCCCATGGCAGTCGTATCCAATGTATTGGATTGGGTTTGAGCGTCCTTATGCCTCAATAGAGAATTAATTTAAAGGGAACCTGTCGGTTATAACTAACCCACACTAAGTAAAACTTCACTTTAATTTTTTTTAAAACTGCCATTATACAGTGGTACAACTCTCCCTATATTGTTCCTTCTATGCAAATGACCCCATGTGGGGCTACATGCAGACAACCATGTGCTCACTGGGGCCGATACCCAGGAGGAGAAGGGAGGGGGAGCCGTTATCATCCCTGATTGATGTGCGGCCAGATCAAGGCCTCAATTGCTCTCGTCAGTCAAATTATGGTCCAGCATATTCATGTTCTTCCAGCTTCCCCCCTCCCTCAGGAATTCTCTTTGGTGAGTCACACAGCAGTCTGAGGTAGGGCTAATGAGTGAATTGGCTTAGCTGAACAGAAAGCTGGCCCCTTGTCGATCAGGAAACTAGAGGTGCAGCTGGAAGAAAATGAGTATGCATAGAGTCAACTTTAAGAACAGACTGTGGAATATTACAGGCATGGTCAGGAACAATATAGGGATAGTTTTACTGCTATATCATAGCACTAGCAAAGTTATGATCAGTTAGTGTGGGTTGTTTCCCATTTAAGCATTTCTAATTTCCCTTTAAGGCCCAGTTCAGATCCTTGGGTCTGCCTTAGGTCTTCAGTTAATTACATCTGTTATTATGAGCCAAAACCAGAAAAGGTAAAAGACAGAACAGGGGCAAGTCTTTTCATTCTACCTTACCTCTGTATAGTTACTGGAAGGACTTGCACCTGTTCTGTGTGTTTTACCGCTCCTGGTAAACTGAACAGAATAACTGAAGACCTTACAGATTTGTGAACTGGCCCTTAGGATTTGGAGGGAGTCTACTGTCTCCCCCACTATTATAATCTGCTTGCAGCTTGTTGTAAAGAAGTGCACTATTTCAAAATTACCCTTATAAATTTGTGCATGCTGCCATTCATGAGAAATTCCTCATTTAATCTGTATGCTAATGAGGCAGTTGGTGCACTGAGGGTGTGTCCTCAGCTTCTGGAGCACTGATATTCCAATCTGGACCACTCCCCTTACATCATATAAGCAGGAGGTTTGTCTTGTGAGAAGCATGGGGCGAGCAGTGATTTAGGCAGGAATAGCAGCGATCCGGGTGATTAGGACACGTCTACCACAAACTGCCTCATTAGCATACAGATTAACCTGGGGGTTTCTTACAAATGGCATAATGCACAGAATTAATAAAGGCATGTTGGAAATTATAGTGCATTTCTCTACCATTCTTCCAGCACTTAGGGAGGTGGTAAACTCCTATAAGCTTTTATGCTGTATTTTTAACACATTTATCTAGAATTGGGGGTTAAATGTGAAATTTTTTTTTTTTTTTCTCCTTTGCTGTATGAGACTTGGCGTGACTTTTACTTTTCAATATTGCTGCAGCGGAAAGTCCTGGTAAGATGGGGGCATGTACTTTACCCTCATGGTCTGTTGTAGTGTTGTCATGCAGGGTATTTCATGCTATGGGTATCCTGCATCATTCTGCACGTATGTCTTGGGCTCTGATCAATGTTTGCAAGTAAAGATCTGTACCCGGGACGAGCAATATGACTTGTAATTATTGTGACACTCACTACATTGCATGAATGAGACTGCAGTCATCTTTTCAGTGACATTATATTCCATCGGCTGAGCACGCTTTCTAATTTCTCAGGGTGATATCATGTATAGTGGCCTGTGTGTGGGATTATGCATGATGCAATATTTATCATCTACGGCAGCATGATATATAAATCGGCCAATTCTTGGGAGTACAAGTAACGTGTTCCCAATAAATGACTTAATAGGGACTTGTTACTTGGGTTTTTAGGTTGGTACTCATGGCCTCGTATGGAGGACAACCCCTATGGCAGTGGTGGCGAACCTATGGCATGGGTGCCAGAGGTGGCACTCGGAGACATTTCTGTGGGCACTCAGACCATCACCTAAGGACAGAGTTCACCAAATAGGACCAAATCCACCAAGTCCCAAGCAACTTAAGAGATGCTGCTCTCCGCGCTATTTTAAAGCAACACTTCATTGGCTGTTAGGAACTGCGGGAAAAGTGAGAAGGTGTTGACAGAACTTCAATATCTTTGGAGGTCATCCTCCTGGACCAACCATTTTTCATCTATAGAGAGACTCTGGAGAGAAGCTACAACGAGAGACTGAATTTGCCCTCCTTCTTTCAACTGAATTGGTTGCTTCCGGGGGGCGATACAATTGAAAGATGTGGAAGAACAGGTAGCAATAAGTTACTGCTTAAAATGTCATGTTGGCACTTCACAGGAAAATAAGTGGATTTTGGTCGTAGTTTGGGCACTCGGTCTCTAAAAGGTTTGCCATCACTGCCCTATGGGGTCTGTTTTGATGCCTTCAAGGATGTGGAGGCCACAGAGCAAATAAGGTTACACTGTCGTTGATCATAGAGCAATGACTCATCCTACTGTTATACCATAAATGGATTTTCTGGATCATCTGACACTCAGGATAGGTAATCAGTATCAAATCTGTCCCAATTGATAGATTCTGGCGCAAAATGAGAACCAGAAGAGCTGATTTCTGTAGGGTGTGGGTGCCTGACCCCCACCATCACTTACTGATAACCCATCCTAAGGATATCTAATTATTAAAATTGTTATGTAGACCAGACAACCCCTTTAATTAGAGGAAATTAAAACCCATGCAAAAATTTCTCAACTGAAGCCCTGTCTTAAAGAGGCTTTATCAGCAGTTTTGAACATACAAAGCTGTAGACAGTGCTAGGTAGCAGCCCGGAGGAGGTGTGTAACCCTGCTTTTGTGTGTGTGTTGTCAGTAGAAGCAGGGTTAAGTTATATTTGGCTCTGTAGCTCTTGCATGGGCTCTGGGTGGGTCTTTCAGCCTGAAGAGCTTTCTGCTCTCTGCATTGTGCTGCTCTACAGCCCCTCCCCTCTGCTGGGAGTAGTGTGTCAGGATTTGATTGGATGCTTACAGCAGTCACTCAGAGCAGAAGGGAGGGGCTGTGGAACAGTTCAGTGCAAAGAGCCGAAAACCATTAGGCTGAAAGACCCACCCAGAGTTCTTGCAGAGCTGCAAACCTGGATTAAAAGTTCATTTTTTTTTAACAGTGCTGCTGCTATTTGCTACAGACACAAAGATAGTGTTACACAGATCTCCAGGGCCTATACCTAGCAGTGTCTGAAGTTTATTATGACAAAAACCGATGACTGGTTCCCTTTAATTGACCTCTTGTGGACGTTCTTTGCTAATTTCTCTGAATGTTTCAGCTTTGTGGTAACAATCTTGTTCATTTTTATTCAGCAAGAAAAATATGCGGAAGCAACGGATGAAGATTTTGTTCAATGTTGTCCTGGAGGCCCGGGAGCCTGTTACGAATCGTCGCCTTTGTGAACTTTTTATGTTTAAACCGTCTAAAAAAGATTACCCTGATTACTATAATATTATTCTGGAGCCCATGGACTTAAAAACCATTGAACACAATATTCGCACTGATAAATATGCCACAGAGGACGCCATGATGGACGACATGAAGCTGATGTTCCGCAATGCCTGGCATTATAATGAGGAAGGCTCCCAGGTAAGAGTAGACGCGCTCATATCCGAGCCTGTAATCCACCCGTTTAGGCTTTTATGTTGCAGGTGAAATTGATACAAAAATGAATCCTATAGGTAATTATCAGTAATATTCCACAACTTATGAGACTGCAAGCGGACAGCGCCGTTCTCTGTGTAGTGGCTGTACAGAGTCACTGCGGCAATAGAATGGAAGTGGATCTGCAGTAATCTCTTCTGACCACCAAAATCTTTTAACAGGGTAGTTATAAGAACGTAATATTGTCACCCATAATATACTTTCCTTGTTAAAGTTTCCTATCTGACACCCGGAGGAGAAACCCTTGGGCAGCAGGACTATGGAATTCCTGTGACGTCCCGCTAGCTTCTGGCAGATAGAGGGCGCTGTGCTATCGTTACTGTAGTTCCTTTCCATCCAACGGAAGCCAGCAGGACACAGGGAGTCATGGGAAGTCCCAAGTCCTGCTGTCTGGAGCTCACATGACCCATGGCAGATGGAAAAATTTAACAGGGCAAGTATAATGTAGGTGACTTGGTATATATAAAACACTAAAAGTTTTCTGTAAGTGGCCAACCTCTTTAAGATGGCATTGGAGGTTCAAGGACCAGATGGGTACTGTAGTCTTCGGATCAGGGTGCATTAGGACATTCTATTGAATAGACAGTGAAGAAGAACCCGGGTCCCCTGTGCTGCTGCCTCCTCCTTTGGCAATATGGGACGTCCGTCTATAGCAGAGTTCGGTATTCGCCTGGTCCCGACCGTCCCATAGAAATGAATGGAGTACGGTATTTCTTTGAGGATGATATCTAAATGCAAGGTTATGGGCACAATATAAGTAGATGTATTTCATCTACATGTTGTCTGATCATAAATGTATTGAGCAGCGTGTGACAGCTGTGCCATTGCAGCATTGCCATTGCCAAGTTCTTCAAGGTGCCAAGAAGACACGAGCAAAGGTTAAATATATTCATACACACAGCAGTCTCTCTATAATACTAGAGTAATAAGATGAAGGTCACGTATTGTGCTCATATAGTTTATATCTCGGTGCACTAACGTCTCTTAATTCATTGTTAGGTTTACAATGATGCGCACGTCCTGGAGAAGATCCTCAAAGAGAAAAAGAAGGAACTGGGTCCTTTAGCAGATGATGATGATATGGCATCTCCAAAACTCAAGCTGAGTAAGTGATTTGTGCTCTTTACCCAAGTATTAAAACTACCCTTTGGATGGGGGATAACTTCATGATTGGGTAGCGTCTATTTACGAAGACCCATGACAACATTGGGAGGCATGCTGCCACTCCACAAATTCTCAGCGGAACGGCATGAACAGGGTGTGTACTGTGTATCTCTGGCTTCTCCATACAGAATGAGTGGTTTGACAATGCATGTTCCCAACCTGCCAACTCATTCACGAGGCGGGAAGGGCATCCAAAAGGAGACCTGCATGGTTCAGCAGGTTATCTCCTGTACGATGAATAATCTTTTTAAGCCATGATTCATACTGCGTGTAAACGTCATTAGAGTTTCCTCTATCGACTAATACTATTGGGAACCTTTCTGTAATAGTATGTAAGCAGATCAATTTTGGTATAGATTTTTAGTAAACTTGTCATTTATTTTATATATCTGCTCATTCTTAGTTTAGGCGTTCAGTATGCAGTTTATGTAGACAGAGCCACACAATAGGGGGTATTTGACTGTTCCTAGAAGTTGGACCCCAAGTAAACACTAGAATGGGGATCACAATTTCCCCATGAAATGCAAATGTCTGACTCCTGTTCTGTTACCTCTGCTTACATGGATCACTTATGAGCCCCCAATTCTTGTTATTACTGTTGTACCCCCCCCCCCCCTCCCAATCTTGCGTTTAGGGCAGTGGTTCTCAACCTGTGGGTAGCGACCCCGGCGGGGGTCGAAAGACCAAAACAAGGGGGTCGCCTAAAGCCATTGGAGCCACGATTTTATTGCATTTTTTGGCACAAATACAATATTCTTGTACATGGTTTGGGGTCACCGCAACATGAGGAACTGTATTGCGGGGTCACAGCATTAGAAAGGTTGAGAACCACTGGTTTAGGGGATAAGTGTGATTTTTGGGAAACTCCCTTAAAAGGTGTGTGGATTTGTCTTCAGCCAAAGTTTTTTTTCATGTGTTTTTAATATATAGAGAGTGTGTACCAGTGTACCAAAGAACTTTGCCTGGAATCTGAAAATGTTTCTTTAAATTTTAGGTCGAAAAAGTGGAATTTCCCCAAAGAAAACCAAATATTTGACCCCCATGCAGCATAAGCTGAATGAGGTGTATGAAGCGGTAAAGAACTACACAGATAAGCGCGGCAGGCGCCTCAGCGCCATCTTTCTGCGTCTACCATCGCGGTCCGAGCTCCCAGACTACTATGTGACCATCAAAAAGCCCATTGATATGGAAAAGATCAGGAGTCACATAATGGCCAACAAGTACCAGGACATTGATGCAATGTGCGAGGACTTTGTTATCATGTTTAATAACGCATGCACATACAACGAACCCGAGTCCTTAATTTACAAGGATGCTTTGGTCCTTCACAAGGTCCTACTGGAGACCCGCAGAGATATTGAAGGAGATGAGGACTCCCACGTTCCTAATGTAACTCTGCTCATCCAGGAGCTAATACACAACCTGTTTGTGTCCATGATGAGCCACCAGGATGATGAAGGCAGATGTTACAGTGATTCTCTGGCTGAAATACCTGCTGTTGACCCTAAATTTCCCAAGAAGCCTCCTCTGACCTTTGAGATTATCCGAAAGAATGTGGAAAACAATCGCTATCGAAGACTTGACCTTTTCCAGGAGCACATGTTTGAGGTTCTGGAAAGAGCCCGAAGAATGAATCGGTAAGTATAGCCTGAGTGTTTACTTATGAGCTCATCTCACCTTCCCCATTGTACTATACCTAATAATTGTACATCTCCTACCTGCTTTAGACCCTCTGGGACATGAAATACCCCCCTTCCTGTTCTGCAGGCTTGAACAGGGAAGCATACCTTTTTAAGATGTCCTCTAAAAGGAACGTTTACCAGTGTAGGTACAATACAAGGGGTCATCAATATTGTACTTACCCTGGTAAACTTTTCCCTTTTAGTCGTGGGTCGTGTGACACAATGGCAGACACTTTTGGGACTACCAGTGATGTCCATCTAAGGGGGCCTAGCGCTCATTACTGCACACTGTAATGTCACTGGTTAGAGTGGAGTGTGAATATCCTCCAAGCAGTGACATGGGTGTTCAGGGGTCCCTGACCCTGACCCACCCGGAATATCTCTCTATTCTGCTTATCACACATGTTAAAAGAAGAAACCACTGCTACATCTGCATCATCAGAAATTTTTAACTTCCAACCCATCTACATTCATAACTACTTGTTTTCCTACACAGGACGGATTCTGAAATCTACGAGGACTCCGTGGAGCTTCAGCAGTTCTTTATTAAGATAAGAGATGAACTTTGTAAGAATGGTGAGATCCTTCTCTCTCCAGCCCTGAGCTACACCACCAAGCACCTCCACAATGATGTGGAAAAGGAGAAGAAGGAAAAGTTACCCAAAGAACTGGAAGAGGACAAGGTTAAAAGAGAAGAGGAGAAAAAAGGTATTTGCTTTTGTTACCCTTACCGGGTTTAATAGGAGCTCTGAAATCCCTGAAAGATGCCCCCAAATTGTCTAGTGTTACTACAATATAATTTTTATTGAGTATGATGCTCCAGAAGTGATGGTTTATCTGGCATACTTGTGTTAAAGACCTATCCAGTGAGAGGGGAAACCCGAGAAAGGAACAATAATTGAATAACAGAGCCCTTTACATTGTGTCATTTTTATTGTTGTGTTTTTTTGTTTTTGTATTTTTTTTTTTACCCGTCTTGTTAAGAAGCTGAAAAAAGTGAAGACCCTGGAGGAGTTTCTGGACAGTCTGGACAATACCGAACCTATAGTCAGGACTGCAGCTTCAAAAACAGCATGTACCATGTTGGGGATTATGTCTACGTGGAGCCTGCAGAGGCTAACCTCCAGCCACACATTGTGTGCATAGAGCGCCTCTGGGAGGACAACGCGGGTATGTACATAAGTCTCTAGTCTTTCCTTGATGATAATTTTGATTTGGTAAGAAAAAAAGGACCATATCTAGCTCCATATCTCCTTTATAATATATTCTTATTACAAAACTCATTTCTTTACAATACAAAATAATAAGACAGGTAACCGACTGCAGGAACCCCCTCTGATTAAGAGTACAAGACCCCCTGAAATGTGGAGAAAAAGGTCCAGTTTCTCACTGATTGTCAGAGTGACAGGACACGCATGTGTCTGTGCTCCCTCCAATGCTGTGGGAGTGGTTGGAAATATCCAGCACTCTTATCCATTGTCAATGAGAGTGCCAGAGGTACCTGAGCGCTGAGCTCAGCTATATTCAACATTCCCATTGTATTGAATGAAGTTCCACGACACATGCTCGTCCTGCTGCTTCACAAGATCCTCATTCTCCGGATGACAGGAGTCTCATTCTCGCAATCGGTGGATGTCCCAGCAGTTGGACCATATCCCATCAGGTTGTTATCCCCATCACGTGGATGGGGAATAACTTTCACCTTGGTGCAACACCTTTTAAGGGTAATCAGACCAGTGAGAACATTTTAGGTATATTCCTTATCATTAAGCAGTTTTACATAAGATTAGGAGATTGAGTGCAGATCATGAAGCTCCCAATAGAGAATGTCCACCTTACCCTCTGAAGGCTTTGGGGACCTTAAGTGATGATTGACATCTAGACCAGAAGATGGATGGAGCTGTGCACCTACGTTATGACAATTCCTTTTTAAACTCTGATGTTGTTCCGATCAGATCTTAATTATCAGTCTCCTATAAGTAAAATGGTGGGAAAAGGACATCTCCATACTTGGGAACTTGAAGGAAAAATTGTATTTCTACTTTTTTTTTTTTTTTTGTCAGGTGAGAAGTGGTTGTACGGCTGCTGGTTCTATCGTCCCAATGAAACCTTTCATCTCGCTACTCGAAAATTCCTACAGAAGGAAGTGTTCAAGAGTGACTATTATAATAAGGTGCCTGTAAATAAAATCCTGGGAAAATGTGTTGTGATGTTTGTGAAGGTAAGAATTACTACTTCTTTTTCCTTTCTGTAATTAACTAGCGCCACGTGTGTGTCCAAGGTCAACTCTACATGTGCCAGCATGACATTGTCTTTAATACTGGTTTATTATGTAACTTCTTAGGAATACTTCAAAATCTGCCCGGAAAACTTTAGAGATGAGGATGTGTATGTATGTGAATCCCGATATTCTGCTAAAACCAAATCCTTTAAGAAGATTAAGTTATGGACAATGCCGGTCAGTTCAGTGCGGTTCAGGCCCCGGGACATACCTCTGCCGGTGGTGAGAGTGGCCTCGGTGTTTGCACATAAAGATAAGGTAGATGAAGACGCAGCCTCAGAAAACATGGAGGATACAAAGGATGAGGATATCACGGTCTGTCTGGAAAAGGTCTGTATCATGCTGCCGCTACATTGTGATGCTCTTAAGGCCCTTCTACATTGTCCGACTTGGATTGTTCATCCCATAATGTTGACAATTTAGCAACTTTTACCCCAAATGAAATATGTGATCACCTGACAAATACTTGTTATGTGATGCAGATTTACACCGCTCCTTATTAAGAATGACCCTCCCTAGAAAGTAATTATTGCACCATCTAAAGGATCTTTAGATATTCCTTTGGTAATACAGAGATTAACAGTCTAAAAATAAAACGGTTTCCCTCAAGACCTTTTATACCATTCAGTGCAAGCAAATCTATATCACTCCAACCCGATTTGTATCCTTTCTTCGCTGGAGTAACATTATTAATAATAGGAATAATATTTTACACTTCTTAACATCACAGATCCCTATGTCTTTATTTTCTATAGAACAGAGTTGTAAAATAAATAAAATATACATGCAGTCCCCGGGTTACGTACAAGATATGTTCCGTGGTTCTTAAGTTGAATTTGTATGTAAGTCGGATCCATATACTTTATAACTGTAACCCCAGCCAAATTATTTTTGTTCTCTGTGACAATTGGATTTTAAAAATTATGGATTGTCATAAGAACCAGAATTAACACTAAATCTTCATTACAGACACCTGTGATTACTGTTATAGCTGTTTGTTGTAGCCTAGGGCTAAAGTACAGGCGGTCCCCTACTTAAGGACACCCGACTTGCAGACAACCCATAGTTACAGACGGACCCCTCTGCCCACTGTGACCTCTGGTGAAGCTCTCTGGATGCTTTACTATAGTCCCAGACTGCAATGATCAGCTGTAAGATGCCTGTAATGAAGCTTTATTGATAATTCTTGGTCCAATTACACCAAAAATTTTGAAACTCCAAATGTCACTGGGGCAAAAGAAAAAAAATTGTCTAGAACTTCCATTATAAAATATACAGTTTCGATTTACATACAAATTCAACTTAAGAACAAACCTCCAGACCCTATCTTGTATGTAACCCGGGGACTGCCTGTACAGAAAATTACCAATTACCAGAGGTCCGCTTGTAGCTAGGGGTCATCTGTAAGTCGGGTCTTAAGTAGGGGACCAGCTGTATAGTCATTCTCCATACTCGATAAAGCAAATGATTATAAGTCATGCATAATCTATTTTTTCCCACTAGGAAAAGGAAGACGTATCTGTTGATATGCCTAATGGAGAACCTGGCTGCTACTACTACGAGCAGCTTCGGTACAATGATATGTGGCTGAAGGTTGGGGATTGTGTGTTTATCAAGTCACATGGATTAGTAAGGCCAAGAGTGGGCAGGTAAGGTTTTGTGTGGATGGAAGGGCTATCCCTATAGTTCTGCCTGCCTTTCACTTCTGTAGGACCACCAGGGCTTGCTGTCTGTCCCATAGAAGTGAGTAGAGCAGCAGACCTTTTGTAAAATGGTGCCCTATTCTTGGGAGGACTTCAAGTGCAACCTCACAGTAGGGAAAATAAAATTCCGCGCCAGATATCTAAGTTATGAATTACATTTTTTCTATTAAAAAAAAAAAATCCCAACGCTTCATTTTTCATATTACTATATGAAAACTTTATATAGATAGTAGACCATGCAGCTTTACCATGGCCTCTATTTACATCACCTTCCAATTTGCTTTTCTACTGATGGTAGACTGCTTTAACTTACATGCTTGTTCTGGTCTCTAGGGGATGGCACTGTTTTGACTAGACTTCAAACGGCAGAAAATATGCAAATGGGCCTGAGGGGCTCTGGCCGATGTCACCCGGCTGTCTGCAAGTCTCGCGATCATACTTTGCTGTATGCAAGTCGCACACATGCATGATCATACTTTACACTCTGCAAGTCTCGCACATGCGTGATCATACTTTCCAGCTGGGTAGCGGTACGGCTGCGCAAGGTAAGTATGATCGTGAATGTGCAAGACTTGCGGACTGCTAAGTGAAGTCTGTGGATGAGCGGGCAGGAAGACTGAATATTGAGAGGGGTGACATGCATAGGTTATGAGACGGCGGAGCCGAGAGGCCCTCCAGTGATGTCGGCCAGAGTGCCTCAGACCAACCCCAGTGCAGAGGACGGGACTCTTTGCATCATACGGATCTATAATACAATGATTACAGTTGAAGGCAGGGATTCCACAAGGAATAAGGGACTCCGTCCATCATAGATCACCATGATGCTCAGAGTCGTGTCCTCTGCGATTAATCCTAAGATTGAACCGTTTTATAAGCAAGATCAGAAAACTTATTAATCTGTCCCTGGCCATGATTTTGTACCTCCAAATCCAAACTCTTACTAAAAGATTTTGTTATAAACTTTGATGTCTTTTTCCTTCTTTTTAGAATTGAAAAAATGTGGCTGCGAGACGGAGCCGCCTATTTCTTTGGCCCAATATTTATCCATCCTGAAGAGACCATTCACGAGCCGACCAAAATGTTCTACAAGAAGGAAGTGTTCTTGAGTAACTTGGAAGAGGCCTGTCCCATGACCTGCATTTTAGGTGGGTGCCCCCCTCATTGTAGTTTGCTTGTGTATATCCTTGTTGGAATGTTTGTATACTGAACTATGTCAAGGTCTTTAATTTACATGAAATCTGTTGTTCTCCTCTTCTAGGAAAATGCGCTGTTTTATCCTTTAAAGATTTTCTGTCTTGTCGTCCAACGGAAATCCCTGAAAACGACGTCCTGCTGTGCGAGAGCCGCTATAACGAGAGCGACAAGCAAATGAAGAGGTTTAAAGGGTTGAAAAGATTTTCACTGTCTGCCAAGGTTGTGGATGATGAAATCTATTATTTTAGGTGAGACTACAGATAGATTTTAGAATTCTGAATTTTTCCTGTATATTATAGTTATGTGATTGAATAGATTTAGTGAATGTAGGATGAGACTTTACTTATTCCCATCTCATTCATTTTTGGCTGAGATAACGACACTATCCCTAAGGTGGTCAGAAGTGTTGGATAAGCACCATTCCTTCCATGATCTCACTAATTATACCATGAAAGGGATCTTTCTAATAAGTAGGAGCTGATCAAAATGGGGATCCACTAAAGTTTATGTTCTTTAATGGAACATGCAAGGATCATAGTATTAGACTTTCTATCATTCAGTTGTGATGTACAGGAACTTGGTTCATCTAAACATTAAAAATGGAGATAACAATGCTCTTTTTTTTCCCCTTAGGAAACCCATTGTTCCTCAAAAAGAACCATCTCCTCTCTTGGAAAAGAAGATTCAAGATTTGGAGGCAAAATTTGCAGAGTTGGAGGGTGCCGACGATGACTTGGAAGATATGGGAGATGATGATGGAGAGATGTTGGAAGCCCCATCTCTCCCTCAGCTCCAGACGCCCTTGTCTGGTGAATTAGATCTCATGCAATACAATCCGCAGCAGGTAAAGGAGAGAAACTATAGGGGGGCACACAAATCCTGCTGTGTACATAAGCCGTTTTAGGTTAGGTTCACATCTGTAATCCTTGTTCTGCTTTAACGTAGGCGCAGAACAACACCTATGAAAGAGTGCTGTATGTTTAAAATGCTGCGCACCAACACAATCCAAAAGATCCTATTGACCTTAAAGGGGTTGACATTTAGGTGTCTCATTTTGCAGGACTTGAAGTTTCTGATGCAGGTGTGAACATAGCCTTTAAGGGTTTTAAGTTATTAAGCAGCACACATGCCATACAGCCAGAACTTCAGACCAGGTTTAACATATGTTTATCCCCCAGGGTCTTAAAGTGGACCTAACATTAGATATTGGAAGTGATATGGTTCTATGTTTTGTTCCCCCTGTTTACTCATTGTGCAGGTAACATTTTTATCATGTTTGTCTGTCGTGCTTGCACCGAAAATGGACAAAGTTAGTGGAAGTCGTTTTTGTGATACATTCTACACTTTTTATTTTTTATGGCTTCTGTATTTTTATAAAATGTAGCTCATTAGGGATTTCTGCTGAAAGATTTCTTATAAAATCTGACTACTAACACTGATGGGAATGCAAATGCCAGGTTGGAAGTTGGGAATCGCCCTGTGTCTGGCCGCTATGTTCTTGCTTAATTGCCGTGTCCAGAGATCTGTCGTCTAATCCTTTGTGACATTAGATTTTCTGTCAAGATAAGGGAATGGTTGGATCTACGACAGGTACCCACCCAAATTTCTAGAAACAATCTTGCTATATTTAGAATGTACCAGTAAACTCCATCTAAAACTGACAGGTTTTTAGCATGGGTAGTGGGTGTTCTCATACCGTTTGTGGGATGTTTTAGGGAATGGATCTTTAAAGGGAACCTGTTAGCAGAAATTGACCTTAGAAGCCATTATCTGTTTCTTCAGTATCTCTATCTTCCTGGTCATGTTTCTCTTATGGCCCAGTGTGGTGGCGTCCATCTAAAAAATCTGCATTGAATTGAAATGTATAAAGTGACAATGGCAGAGAGCTCCATATTTAATTTTAACCTCTCTCCTTCTGAAACTAACTCCACTGAGCCATGAAGAAAACCAGTTCATGAAAACGAAGCCTGACGAATCAGGGGAACTAACTCATATATCCAGGCACTTCAACTCTGGTAATCTTCTTATGTTTCCTTCAATCAACTTTTAAAATTTTATGCGCATGAGCCAGAAGGTCTCTGCAGGCATTACTGGAGACCCTTTGTGCCACAGCTTCATAGGCTGCTACACTGCCTCCCTCTGCTTTATTAAATCTTGGGTGCTACTGCACACTTACAGCCTGTGAAAACGCCCCTCCCGAGAGCCCTTCTGGTTCATTAGAATAATTTTGTAAGTTGATTTTGGAAGGAAGGAGACCTTGGATAACAATATAAGAAGATTACCACTGTGCCTGGATTTTTGAGTAAGTGTCCCTGGTTTATCAATGCTCGTTTTTGATGGCAGATTTCTTTAAAAAATGTAAGGATGCTCACCTCCGCTCCTCTTCATCCCGGCGCCGTCCTCTGCTAAGTTTGACACACCGGGGTCACCTAGAAAAGTAACCTATAATTAGTAGCATGGAACACTGGGACAAGATATCCGGCGCTCAGGCTGCTAATGTCGAACACCGGTGTGTCAAGACTAGCGGAGGATATCATTGGATTGAGATGAAGAGGAGCGCAGATAAGCATCCTCAGATGGTTTTTGTTTTTTTAAGTGGTTGATTTTAAGTTGCTTGACAATATACTAGAAGTGGTTTATTAGGTTATTTTTTGCAAACCGGTCCCTTGCCCAAATTCTGTCAATTGTACAATTGTAAACATCAGGAGGAGGGAAAAACCAAACCATGTGATGAGCTACATTTTTGAGAATATAGAACTCTTTGTAATGTCACCATGTATTAAAGGAACAAATTGAGAATAAAGGGTGTTTTTTTTTTCCTTTGCTGATTTTAGCTGTAGACCATGTAGCATGATTCTCTCATCTGCTTAACCCTAAAATTGTGGGAAGGAGGGTAGCTTCCTAAATATCTTAAGAGAATACTACACTAATTCTTCTAGTATCTCAATATTCTCACTGCTCAATACTGGTGAACTATAGAGGCTTTTCCATTTTCTGTGTGATGTGCTGTCATTAGCAGGGTGCTTACTGTTCACCCTAAAGCATTACAAGTCGGGGTGCCGTGTTTGTTGCCGAGGCTTTTGCCGCTTGGACGGAATAAAGAAAAGCAGCAATACCACGTATATTTACATACATACACATTTATATGTTGTCTCATCTACAAGCTGATTCTATTCCCTGTCTGAACCAAGAGTTTTCTTTCTGTACAAATGCCGAATTTTTTTATTTTTTTTTTTGTTAATCCTTTTGCAATTGGTGTTTTTAAAACACTAAATCAGGCCGCCGCACCACCGAGCTCCCCCCGATGCACCGACGATCAGACGCCAGGGGTCATGCTGCCCTCCCCTTCCTCATTGACGCAAGGGGGAAACCTTACAGAGGCAGAACCCACTGAGACACCCAGTGACAGGCAAACGAAAGATGGCGAACCAGGGGAGACAGTGGACACCAAATTACCCAAACAGGTGTTAGACAACGGAAAGGTAAATTATGAGAGCCAAGGTGGAGCCCACCGTGTACTTAGATGGATAGTCCTCTCTTCTTTCTGGGGTGGGAGGGCAGATTGCGTGGTATTGCTGCTTTGTCGTGGCTGTGCTTGCATATCTGCTGAATGTCTTCTTAGCTTGTCGTTTATTTTTCCTTAAGTGTCTTCATTTCCTAGATCTCATCTAACATAGAACCATACCAAAACTGTCCACTCTCTAACCACAGATTAGCATAAGACTGCCTGGTGTCAGCCACAGCCACCGAAAAAAAGGCTTTTCCACTGGGTTTCAGTAATTTTAAATTTGATCTAAATTTCTACATTTGGCCTTAAGGGTTAGTATTTTAGGACACGTGAAAGAAATATTTAACGTTTTCTCCATTCCAGTCAACACCTAAGTCTGGCAAGAACAGCACCAAGAAGGAAGGAGGCAAGAGGAAGATTAACATGAGCGGTTACATCCTCTTCAGTAGTGAAATGAGGGCAGTCATAAAAGCACAACATCCAGACTACTCTTTTGGTGAACTTAGCAGATTGGTAGGAACCGAATGGCGGAACCTTGAGGCAACGAAGAAAGCAGATTATGAAGGTAAATTATGGATCTGACCCCCACCCAACCTCTCCTTACAGTATCCGTCTGTAGAATGGAGAATTCTGATATTTAAGGCCTATTTAGTCCTTAAAGATGCCTCAGGTTGTAGGTTCACATCGAACGTTGTATTTCTCTATTGGGTCCCTGCTCAAGACCTGTAAAAGAAGTTTTTGTAGTCTGCAGCAGATTTTATGTCATTTTGAAAGCTATGTGATGCGAAAGTTACAATATCCACAATGCAGAAAGTACCTTCCCTGTAACCTGCAAATTTTACAATCTGCAGCAAATCCATCTCAACCCAAAGGTTGGTCTCCGACTTCCTGTCTCGTCAAAAACACAGGGTAAAAAGGCAACAGAAACCAAATAATTTCAGCTGGTTTCAGTTGTGTGTAGAATGGCTGCATAATTGCTATTGTGGAAAGCATATGGGTCCGGTCACACGGTGCGTTATTGGTCCGTTCTTGGTGTGTTTTTAAATGCACTTAAAATGCTTGCGTTTTTCTACAGGTTGACCCTGCATTTAGCTGGTTTTAATATATTTTTCTTAATTTCTGTAAGCAGCTTTAAAAACGTTAATACAACTGCTTACACTTACAGAAATGAAGGGAAAACCTGTTCAAAGCAGCCAAATGCATTGTACACATGCAAAAACTCATCCATTTTCAGCGCATTTAAAAACGCACCAAAAACTGTCCCATGGTGTTCATTTGTGGAAGTTAAAGCAGCTGTGAAAATGTTAATACAGGATTCAAGCCAGCCAAATGCATGGTAAAGGTGCAAAAACGCATGCATTTTTAGTGTGTTTAAATATGCACAAAGAATGCACTGTGTGGCAGCACCCTGATAACTATGCAGTTTTAGCTGCAACGTTTGGACACACCCTTATAGTAAGGGTGCTGTCACCCGGTACATTTTTGGTCCGTATTGGAGGTAGACGTATATCTTTACTATATGGTACATAAAGAGATACGCCAAGAAGCCTTTATAGGTGGGTGACCGTCACATTATGTCAATGAATTGGCAAAAACAATAAAGATCTAAAAAGACTGGGGAAGAAGGCAGGAAGGGAGGTTGGACACATAAGGAAATGAAAAATACACAAGACTGTGGTCTGTTGGGCCAGCAGGAAAGGGGCGCTCACTATTTATGAAAAGAAGAGGTCTTGGAATTCCTGGAAACTTTGATTATGTGTCCCATGATCCTCTTACCCTGATCTGCGGAGTCATCGGCCACTATCTCCTACGTTCTACAGATGAAACTAAGTTCTTGAAGCCACAGACTACTGTAGAGGCTGCTGGGTATTCCATTACCTTGGAATCGCTGTATGTGCCGCAACTAGGTAGTGCCGCAGGAGGCCCTTTTTGATAGAGGAGGTGTGGAGCCAGGTAGAATCAATGTGAGGGATATAGGGCAACCCTCTAGCCCATCAAGGTTAACCCCTCAAAAACCCGTTACAGCATGTACTAAATCTATCAGAGAGAGTTCAGCATTTTATTATTTTGGCATAAATTGCTGCCATGAAGACTGACAGTAAAAGATCCCCCCCATGATAAGTATCCCACTATGTCTATATCACCGAAGCCTGTAAGTAACAACTACTTTCTTTCCTTATAACATAAAGAAGGCCTGTTCTTAAGAAACCCCTGACCCCCACGGCCCGGCACAGTGATAGGACTGTCATCCTCATCCTCTCCATTGTTTACACAGGCATGGCGGCTAAATCTTGGCTCCAGACTTTAGATTTCATTGAATATATATGTTTTTTTTTGTTTGTTTTGTTTTTTACAGAACGTGCTGCCAAAGTAGCAGAACAACAAGAGCGAGAGCGGGCAGCACAGCAGCAACAGCAGCAGCAGAACTCCTCTCCCAGAGCGGGTACTCCTGTGGGCGCTCTAATGGGAGTTGTACCCCCACCAACACCTATGGGAATGCTTAACCAGCAGCTGACACCAGCCTCAGGTAGACTATCCATCAGCGTGCAGACATTGCAGATCCATGGTGCACTGTACACACTGGTTGTTCTATTAGAAACCGGACCTTAAACAAATGTCACGGAAATATTGGGGTTGCTGCTTCCAAGGGAGTCTGTAACACTCAAGCAAAAAAGTATTTGCTCTCTGGTCACATTGTCATCCCATCTATAGGCATTGGTAACTGTTATCCCATTATTCACTGAAAAAAGGGAACAAATATTCAGCCACTTAGTCCATTGTCTAAAGATCCTTTAATAATCACTTTTACTCTGTGACAATCTTTATGATTAGCTTTAAAAGAGATTGAGGGGTCGAGTCTAAGTATCCCCATGTGAAGAGTGACACTTGATCCCTGTGACAAGGTACAGTGTCACACATTTAATAGTGGATGTGCCTGGTATTGCACAAGGATGTGTCCCATTTCCTTCAGTAGCTGCGGTATGCTCCAGTACTACACATAGGATGTACCTGGCAAGCAATGAAGAGGCCTTAATGAACTCAATATTTGGTGCATCTCCAAAGAGGAGTTACATCAACATAATAAGGGGAAGTCTGTACATTTTTTATTGATCAGTGAGTGTCCAACACCCGACCCACATAATCGGTTGGAAGGTTGGAAATAGGGGGCTCCATGCTCTGTGTAGTGGCTGTGTTTGTAACTGCAGGCTTGGCTCCTTGTCAATTCATTGGAGCTGACTGGTGCCGGTCCATTAAACAGAGTAAAGAGGACATTCATTCTTCTGACAAATTCTTCCTAGAATTAATGGTAGGCAACAGACAATTCACCTGATTTCTTGTCCATACTTGTCTTGTACTTGTATCCGACCACCTGCGTGGTGAAAACTTGTCTTATCATAAACAGCGGAAGGATGTTTAGGCCACTTTAATACTGACAAATTATTGGACCCCATATAGTCAAATGGACATTTGTGTCTGGTTGATTGGAGCTTCAGAAAGTTGAGGAATGGAAACTTATTTTTTACAATGAAAATCACTAGATTGCTACAGATAGTTGCCATAACTTGAGGAAATCTATAACAAAAATTATGTTTTTGTCGCTATAAAATGTTGTAATTTGCAGTTTTAACTTAAAGGGCATCTAGCACCAGGATAAGGGCTGTATGCAAATGAGCCTGAGGGGCTCTGGGTTCCATAGGTGTCACTGGAGTCTGGAGCCCCTTGGGCTCATTTGCATACAGTCTTTCATCCTGATGGTAGCTGTCCTGAAACTACCGGTAAATCTTTTCAATGTAAAGTTTTAACATTTATGAAGACACTTCATGTATGGTCTGGGTCGCTAAAGATATTGGGTATTTTTGCCAGACTTTAATCCTATTTCATCCCACTCAAGCCGCTGTGGAGGTAGTGTTCTGATCCAATAATTTCCATCCTTTCATGATGTAGCTATTAATGTGACATGTTATGATTTATTTTACAATGCTAACTCATTGTATGTGTTCAACATTAATATCACAAAACTAACGTCATTTTTTTCATGGTAGTGCATGTTTGTATTAATCCATTATACTGCATGTTATTGATGCACGTTTGTTCTTCAAGGCATGATAGGGGGCTATCCGCCTGGCCTGCCACCCATGCAGGGCCCAATTGATGGCATTGTTAGCATGGGCAGCATGCAGCCTCATCTTCATGGGGTGGTACCTCCTCCCCATCTCCTTCCAGCAGGTATACCAGGCATCCCGGGCATCCCGCTACAGGGTAAGAAAGTCATCACTTCATTCATTCATCTCCATCCCACCTCTCACTACCTCTGGATGCTTGTGTGTATACAGAACCACTGCTAGCTATAGTGTGTCATGTCCTCTATCAATAAGCTTTTATTTTACATTTTTTTGTACCATTAAATTTATTATAAGGGGGAGGCAGTTTCTATTTTGATGTCCGTGTAAAATAAATATTTTAACGCTTCACTCAATGGAAATGAGAAGGCTTTTTGCTCACAAACGTGTTTTCGGGTTTTGTGCTAGCCATTTTATCAGGAGCAAGCACGCGTCCCCGTTACTTTCTATGGGATCTTGTCCACGTCCGTGGCTTCCACTCCCTCCCTGCATGAGCTGAGTGCCTGTGGCTGGAAAATGTTCAGTATTAGTGGCTCTAGTGTTGGGCTATAGCCACTATCTGCCTAAACACTGTATGGCCACACACATCGTATTGCTGTGCACATTATTTATAATAAAGGAGCCAAATAGATCTACCACTATACTAAGCCATCCCTAGTTTTGTAGGCTTTGTCCAAAGGTCATAGTGTTTTATTCATAACAGATCTTCCACTCATTTTGTAAATTAACTCTATACTAACATAATAACCGAAAAAAAGATTTCTATGTTATGAATCTGTAAGGTCTGTACTTACAATTTGACTGCGGTGGAATATTTGGCCACTAGCAACTTGTTTTCCTTGATGCAGAAATATTGAGGTGAGAAATGATTTGTCCTTTTCACATGAAAACTTAACCACTGATCCACTGGAGATCATAACACTTTGTGAGTAACACTGTGAAGGATACATTTACCGTATTTTTCGGACTATAAGGTGCACAAAAAATCCTTTGTTTTTCTCAGAAATCAAAGCTGCGCCTTATAGTCCAGTGCGCCTTATACATGAACCGTACTTACAGACAAAAGCTGCCTTGTACTGTGCACAAGTCTGCCACCTGCTGGTCATTGATCCTTCTAGTCAGGTGCGCCTTATATATGAACCTAGATGTTTTAGCAGGCATTTATTGATGGTACGCCTTATACTCCGGTGCACCTTATAGTCCGAAAAATATGGTATATTCCGAGATTGCTGCTGTTCTTGGAGCCCTAGGTGAGTGTCCTGACACTGCTGTGCTGTTAGATCTGTGCTCCTCCCCTCTTCTAAAGCAGGCCTCTGGCTGAATTGTAGAAGTAGTCGCTCAAAGGGAAGAGCTAAGTGCACAACAGTGTGAGGACACTACTCTTCCCCTACTCCAAGTCCAGGTACATTGCTGCTGCTTCTTACAACAAGCACAAAGGTATGATTACACAGATGCCTGGACTACTACACAGCAGTGTCTTCAAGTTTGCTTTGATTATGAATTTATGGGGACTTTTAACTACTTTCTGATGCAGGAGATACTATTACAATAACAATTGGGAGCCTTTCATCATTCCACTTCTATTAAAAAAAAAAAATTAAATATTGTAGAAAATTTAAAAAAAAAAATCAATCTACCCTATGTTCTGTATAATATATATATATAATATACAGGGTGTAACAAAGGTGGGGATTGGTATATCTTGCAAAATACAGATTGGAGCGAAAAACTAAAAATTTATGTGACAACAAATATTTTTCAAAAGTTTATCCAATGATGATACCAAACTCAGCCCTCTACAGAGGGGAAAACGTGGGGGGGGGGGGGGAAAGGGGGTTACCATTTAAGATTTTACATTCCTGATACCCCAGGAAAAATTGCATTGATTTTGACCTAGGTCTTTTTTAATTTTGGTGACAGATGGCGCTGTAATCACAAAAAAAAATCAATGTGTGCAAAAACCGTGAAAAAGGGGGATATTACACCAGTACACCAGCCCCTGAAGTGTAAGAGGTGGGGACTCGCAGTACACCAGCCCCTGAAGTGTAAGAGGTGGGGACTCGCAGTACACCAGCCCCTGAAGTGTAAGAGGTGGGGACTCGCAGTACACCAGCCCCTGAAGTGTAAGAGGTGGGGACTCGCAGTACACCAGCCCCTGAAGTGTAAGAGGTGGGGACTCGCAGTACACCAGCCCCTGAAGTGTAAGAGGTGGGGACTCGCAGTACACCAGCCCCTGAAGTGTAAGAGAAAACTACTACACCCATGTTGCTGTTCCTGGGTTATGTTTATGCTGAATGCAGTTTCTACAAAAAAAATTGGTGATAAAGGGCGATTTTGATATCCTTGGATACATTTTTGAAAATTATTTGCCATGTATATTTTTAATTTTCCATTGTGCTGTGTATTTCTCAAGATATTTCATTATCCCGCTCCTTTTTTCTACCACCCTGCATATTTATATTATATATTATCCACACAACAGGAAGTAAGAATTTGTCTGATCTGCTAAAATAAAAATGTTTTTGTTTCTTATCAAAACCCCCAATAAAGTGCTGTGTCTATATTACATAGTAAGCTAAATGGTCCCATTAGGCTCTCTTACAATTTTGTAAATTGAAGCATAAAGGTTTTTGTTTTAGGTTTGCAGAAAAAAAACCCTGGGGGCAGTGGCAGTTTATTGACTCTTCTCTGGCTCTGTGGCTGTGGAGATCTTACCGTTTTCAATACTGAACCACCAGAAGTCACTGGTCTCTCTTTGGTCCATTAGTGGCTTCAGCAGAGCACAAGACGTCACTTGGTCTTTCTAAGCTATCCATGCCAAAGACTGGAAGACCCATTTTTAAGTTTAAATAAAATTTACCATCAAAATCCACTTATTCATAGATCCAGGCACCGTGACTGTGGTAATCTTCTTATATTTGGTATCCATGGCCTCCTTCCTTCTAAAATCAACTGTTAAAATTATACTAATGAGGGACTCTTCTTCACTGGATGTTACAATGAGCAGATCATGTCTTTCCCCCCCCCCCCCTGGTTTTTCATTGATTTTGATGATAGGTTTCCTTTTTAAGGCTTTGGAAAGTAAAAAAAAAGTGCCTAAGCTAGGAAAGAGCACCAAATATTATACATGAACATGATAGAACAATTTAGTTATGCCAGCTTTATTACATTGTATGGAATTTGCTTGCGCTACATAAATAAAGATTATTATTTATTATTGCTAAATTCATCTAAATTTCTCATACAATCCAATTTTGAAGAACCCTTTTAAGCCGAGAAACTGAATATATATCAGGAAGTTGCTTGTAATTAGGAGTGTCATTTTACACTGTGATTTTTAATGCTGTGCATTAATGTTTACCTGGAAAACACCTTTAACCTTGCCCTGCTATTTGTTCCTTAATGACCATTAAAGGTTAAAGGGAAACCTTAGTATGTAACGTAAGTATGGAATAGGCAACAATCTTTGCATATACTACCAGATCGCTTCAGCACACAGCTACGAGGGGCTGCGCGCACCCTGATTAAAGTTTAGCAAAGATAGAGGGGAGTAAAGGATTAGCCCCAAAATGGCTCTCCTTACATACGTTAGATGCACCTACCACCGGATCTACCTTAATAGATAGATCCGTAGTGGTAGGTTTCATTTAATACATTTAGAATATACTTAAAAAAAATTATATAATTGCAGAAATGGAAAGGGACTGTGGTGGAAAGAGGTTATGGAGAAAGGTTTTACATGTAAAGGGTTTAGTCGTCTTCTCTTTGATACCCGGTGTGATCTTCAGATGCAGAATATTACCTACAGGTTGGCAGCAGTCAGGATGACTCTCTATAAGGATCACATCCACATGTACCATATTCTGTATACAGGGATATTGGTTAGTGCCCCGCTCATCTGAACCAAATCTGCAATAATCTCCATGTTTCAGGAATAACTCTGTTCAGATGAATGGGATGCTCTATCTGTCTGCAGGAAATATGCCACATGTGAACAGCCGTCTGTAAGGATGGCAGATAGTGTGTGTGTGTGTGTGTGTCAAGCATCTGCTACACAATAAAGCATCTTGATCAAATTTTATGGTTGAGATGGAGGCTTCTTCTATTTGACATTCAATGTCCCCTTTAATGTAGAGCTATGCAGAGCACGATTATACATGTTTAAGGTTATTGTTAACACTCTTTCAATTTCTTCTAGGAGTTATGGCACAGGGTGTAACCTCTATGGTAGGATCTCCTGCCGCCGGAAATAATCCGTACAATCAGCAGGTAATTCTATTGTCATGTGCTATTGTTATAACTATTGTAATTCTGCTCCTATCTTATATGGCTCTGTTCTCCAGTTTTTTACTCGTAGCATGTAATAAGCCGTAAAAATCCAATGCGCACCTCGGTATCTCCCTATCTGTGTGTAATATAATACATATTTTTAGGATCATAGGATGTTCCTCATAAAAAAATGCACCCCAGATTTAGTCAGTTTAAACAGGTTGTCTATTTCAAAAACTTTTCTGGCAGGCAGGGTAGAGCTAATAAAAACAACAATAAGCTTTTACTTCCCTCCACCGGCGTTCCTGGTCTCCCACGCTGCGGTCCATCAGAGCCCTGCATGTGTACAGGGGCCAGGCACAGCACAGACTTTCCTATCTGAGCACCTGATACAACGCTGGGGGGAAAAAAGGAAAAATATATTTGAAATCAAATCAATTAAAATTCTCTTGTGGTCACACACTCATAAATAGCAATGCTGCATATATGTACAAACCCACAGTGCTGCTTCATGTATTCACATATACATACAACTCTCTGACATCTATCCTTATGTACACAGCTCTACTACCTCCATACACACACCAGTGCCAGACCCTCCGGAACTTCAGACTATAAGACACAAGTGCATCTTCTAGTCTTAAATATACAGTATATGTTTTATCCCATATTTGATATTGGATGTATTAAAAAAAAATTAACCATTAATTTTTATTTTAGATGGGTCTTTTAGTCCCTGCAGGGCAGCAGGCCCCACCCCCTTATCCAGGTCAGGCTCAAGGGAATCAGCCTGTCATGCAGCAGCCTTCAACCCCAATATTTGTTGCACCCCCTCCAAGGACTCAAAGGTTACTTCATTCGGAAGCCTACTTGAAATATATTGAAGGGTTAACAGCAGAATCCAACTGCATCAGCAAATGGGACCACACGTTGTCAGGTGAGAGCAAAGCCGAATGGTCGAATATTTCTTTGTATGTTTAAACCTTTCCAGACCCATGATGAAAAGTGCTTGTAGTGCAAAATGCTAAAGGTAAGATGTCATTTACAGGCCCTTGTCAGGGGCCATTGGCTGTTTGCTTTTGAATTACTCTACAAGGATAGCCAAGAGGGCGGTAAATTGTAATTTTTGCTGAGGGTATGTTTGCATGCTGTATGAAACTAAAATGGTTACCTCCCCCTTGACTAATAAACAATACTTCAATGCTCATCATTGTGGCCGCCACACTCTTCAGCCTGGCTGTGGGAAGGGGCAGTCCCCTGTACTGACCCCTATCCCGAGAGTCTACATGGGGAGAACACCATTAACCAGAAGTAGAGTATATACTTGGAAGGGAGTCCGTGGCCATGGAAGTGAAAACAATGAGACATTTTATAAGGCTATTTTACAAAGTTGTTACTAGATTAAGCATAACATTAGTATAAGCGTATCTACCTGGGGCAGAGCTGCTGCAGAATCCTGGATGAATCAGAAGGATTTGCAGAATATAAGAACATTTACACTCATTTTTAACGTTGGGTCACTAGGACCCCATACAGTGGCTTGGCATTTTCACCCATGACCACGGTGTGATGAGAAATGTGTAGAAGTACAGCGTTGGCCAAAGAAAATTATATTTGGGACACTAAACCACCCACAGTTCCCTATGGACTAATGTTTTAGTATTCAAAAATATATATATATATATATAATATTGTCTGAATACATAGGCATGGGGAGCACCAGAAAGTAAAGGGTCCATAAGGAACTGTGGGTGGTTTAGTGTCCCAAATCACCTGCACAGGTCTTCTTTAACCTGTGAGTCGAGATCAGAGCTGGGCCGGCATCAGAATCCACTGGGTCAGCTGTAGCGAATAGGGGACACCCCAGCATAACACCCGCATGACCTTTCTGCTCCATTAATCTCTACGGAACAGGGAAGCCTCAGCGGAGAGAGGCAGAAGTAACATTTTTACTAATATGTATATTTTTTATGATTGCTTGCACCATATTTGCCTTAAGGGAAGTATGGTAACTCAGTGGTTAGCACTACAGCCTTGCAGCGCTGGGGTCCTGGATTCAAGTCCCATCTAGTTCAACATCTGCAAAGAGTTTGTATGTTCTCTCTGCGTGTTTGCGTGGGTTTCCTTCCACACTTCGAAACATACTGATAGGGTGATTAGATTGTGAGCCCCATGGGTACAGGGACCAATTTGGCAAGCTCTGTGCAGCGCTGCGTAATCTGTGTGCGCTATATATATAAATAAAGAATTATTATTATTCTCTATAGATTATGGGTTTTAGTTGATTTTTAGAGTCTGAAGTCCAGTTTCTTCATCAGACTTGTGGTTCTTAACGATTTTGTTTTCCATTTCAGCTCGGAGACGAGATATCCACTTATCCAAAGAACAAGAGGGCCGGCTTCCTTCCCACTGGTTGAAGAGCAAAGGCGCCCACACGACCATGGCTAACGCACTGTGGCGCCTACGAGATCTCATGCTCAGAGACACATTAAATATCCGCCAGGCGTACAACATTGAAAATGTCTAACCCTTCACTACACTCCCCGCTCCCCTTCCTTTCATACCGAGATAATTTTTGTGGAACAATAGATGTTTTTAGTGACTGGAGGCCAATATTTTTTATTGCATTTCTGTACATTGTGAGACCATTTTGATATGAGGACATTTTTAACAAGCTTATTTTGGTTGCGTTGCTCTTTTTGTTTATGTATTCAGTTGTCAAATACAACATTTTTACATATTTTCAGTTGTGTTTTTTTGGGGGGGAGGTTTGTGTTGAACATGTTCATTGCTGACTGGTGTGGTGGGTACATCCTTTTTGTTTTGTGTTTTTTTTTTTAATATTGTAATGTGATTTTGACTGTACCTCACACTGCCGTTGTTTTAAATTAAATGTCTTTGTCACTACATTGCGGCCTATGGTATTTGTGAAGCAGAAGGTTCTGTGAGGAACAGAGATTACATGTAGGACGATATAAGCTGAGGAGATATTCAGAGATATTTGGAGGGGACAGGTTATGGACGGCAGAGAAGTAGTGAGGAGACAGATGGATTAGTTGGGCGACAGAGTTAAAGATAGATTGAAGGGGCGCTGGAGACCACTGAGAAGAATTAAAGTAATCCAATTGGGGCATAATGAAGGCCTAGGAGCTATTTTGTAGATGCGGGTCAAGGAAGGGTTGGATGCGAGAGATTCTCTAGAGAAGCAGGTGGCAAGTCAAAAATTACTCCCAAGGGAGAGGACCTTTGGGGCCGGGAGAGTGTGGAGCCATGATTTGTAACTGTTAGGGTCATTCACACTAATGTATTGAGGACTGATGTGCGGCCGCACCTTTTGCGGCCATTTATCTGTACCCATGGCACCCGGTCACTGTATGGTGAGCGCACTTTGCCTCATTTTTACAGTGCACTCCAAACTATAAGACGTCCTATATTTAGCCGTGTTACGGCGCTGGCTCTGCGCTCCTCTATGGAGAGGGGAACCTCCTCCTCTCCAGCGTGCTAACATGTGGATGTACCCTACGACCGGGCCGGCACAAGTGGGAAAGCCCCCGTATAGCCAGGATCACATCGGTATTAATTACAGCAAATCAACAGTGGATAAGCTGCAGAACCAGACCTTCTCCGCACCCATCTGTATTAACCTCAAAGTCGTGAGAAAATCCAGAAAAATACCTGCCTCCCATGTCCTAAACTTCCATGCATCATAAATGCAAGTGCTTCTCAATAAATTAAAAGATCTGAAAACTGTATTATTATTACAGTTGTTATTATTAACTGTATTATTACAGAGTGAACTTTTACAAGTGTTTATTTCTGATAAAGGAAACCTACCATCTGTTTTCATGCATTGTGAACCAAGCATACCTTGAGAATGCTGTAGCGACATTGATGCAGAAACATATCTTGTTTAATCACTGAACCGAGTGGTTTTGATCAAAAAACAATTATAAAATTCCGGACCTTGGGAAAACTGGTTTGCATGTATGCTGCTGTACATAAACACATTACACTGCGCTTCTTGAACTGTTCAGACAGGACTAATCAACCTGAGTGTGATGACTCCTACACAGCAGCTGGGGAATGGTGCAGCGATTGATTACTTCTGCCTCTCAGGGACAACACGGTGATTACAGTGTTCTATGGAGCAGTGTATAATTAGGGTAAGAGGAGAAGCGCTGGAACCAGGCACAGAAGCGACAGCCTCATTATCATAAATTTTATAATTTGTTTTTAAAGCAAAACCACTCACATCACGAGATATGTTTCTGTATCAGTGTAGCTACAGCATTCTCAAGGTATGTTTGGTTCATAATGCATAAAAACAAATGGTAGATTTCCTTTAATTTTGATGATTATAGCTTACAGCCAAGGAAAACCCAGAAGTCATTGGCCCACATTTATCCAAAACAATGCACTATGTGTAGTGTGCAGGAGGCGCCAGATTTGGGAATTGTTGTGCCCATTCTTTATGAATCTGGTGCCCCTGCACTGCTCCAACAGAGTTCACCAACTTTTTTCGGTGGACCTATAACATGGGGTGTGCGACACACTCCTGTTGGACACTGCAGGATAAGTGTGTTCGACCGTGCTCTGGAAAGCCCCTCTATGTGCAGAATTTTGGGTCGAGTCGGTCATAGTGCAGCCGCGACAAAATGCATGGAATGGAGGACAGAGGCCATAATATAAGGGAGGCACCAAAAATGAGGGTGTATGATGAACAGAAGCCAAAATGGGAAGAGGAAGAGGAGGGGGTTAGGAGTACAGAAAGTATTATATATAAGTGAAGGGGAGATTAATAAAAGTGGGGAAAGCAACGTAATGGGAGGATGAAATTAAAAACTTTATACATTACATCAGGGCCGCTCCAGGTCTAAGTAGGCCCCTTGGCGACAGAGCTTTAGTGGGTCCCTTTAAAGAAAACTCTCCTTTCAGAACCACAATGGCTCCCCCCAGTAGCCACACTGTTTCTCCCCCCGCCACAAAGTAGCTACATTGTCTCTCCCCACCCATAGCCCAGAAGCCATATTGTCATCTTCCTCTGTAGTCACACTGTCCCCCATATAAGGCACATTGCCCCCTTCCCCCATAAGCCACACTGCCCCCTCCCCTTATAAGCCACACTGTCTCTCCACCCATAAGCCATATTGCCCCCGGCACAAAACTAATTTTTTCGCCAAAAGCTCACTCAGAAGGACTTATTCTACTTTTTGATGGAAAGGACACCCAGTCCATAAAAATTACTAATGTGGTTATGAACCCTAAGAGGCTGCTCATTACTCTTATATATATTTTTTGTGAATGATATGCAGTAGTTTGGGAGTGTGTCATATAGAAAAGGGCAAACGGCCAAGAAAGTGTGCAGTGCACCATTTGTCGTACCATCTTCACTATCATATTAATATCCCAATGTGAGAGTTGCCACAGCCCCAAGTATACTCCCTGCCCACCCCAGTTTTTCTGTTGTGCTTTTGGTTATAATACACATCACCTGTTATAGAATCACTTGGACTGATCCATTTTACCTCCCAATTCTACCGGCTTTGAGTTATTTTGTAAAATGATAAATGACACTGTGCAAATATTTTTGGCTGAATTTAAAAATTTTACTAAAGCCAATTAACCTATCAGTATATTTTTGTTATGTGGGAGGAAACCGGAGTACCCGGAGGAAACCCACGTAGACACGGGGAGAACATACAAACTCCATGCAGACGATGGTGAATTGAAGACCCAGTGCTGCAAGGCTACAGTGCTAGTCACCGAGCCTCCGTGCTGCCCAGATGGTAAGATGATAGATGTTACATATCACAGGTCTTCTGGGTGACTTCTCTCTGCTGGGATCTTGGGTGGATCTTTATTGTGACTGATGATGGAGTCGGAGATGTACTGACTGATGTCTTCAGGTGGAGTCTAGGAGGATGATGTCTCCTTTACAACGGCTGCACACAAACCTCTGTGTGTCTAGAGAGGCTTTCCAGCGTCCAACCCTAGAGAGATAGAAAGATTATATTAATGGTAAAATATATAAACAATTATAGAGCCTCCTTTATTCATTACTGTGGAAAACAGTCTGTAGATATCAGTGAAGCAAGCAGTGGTGGTAACTAACACATTGTACATGATAAAATAATAAAGAGAAACTCCTGAAATACAAGAACCTCACACTCCAGGACACAACCCTGGACATTATAACAGGTGGCATCTTACCTGGACTGGCACCCTGTGCACTCATACATGAGCGGGTAGTGGATCTCATAGTCGTGGTATCTGGAGATAGGTGGGAGGTCAGGGTGAGCCTGTGCAGCCGTCTGGCAGAAGAACAGCCAACGCCAGCCGTGTCCAGCGTTTCCATCTCCATCAATGACCCAGCAGGCAGCATGACACATTTCATGGATCAATGTGTCCCGAAGTCGTGCTGAAGAGAATGGGAGAGAAACTTCCAATCAGTATATAAAGAGACATGGAAGATGTCCGAGCAGCTGTAGTATATGAGGAGACACATACCTGCAGAATCACAGATCTTCTCTGATATCTCTATGATGGCACAAGGATTGCCGCTGTCCCCTAGCAATCTGGTGACACCGGCTGTTGACGTCATCCTTTTGTTCCATCTCACTTCCATGTCTGCAGGAAGCTACAAAGAAGGAAGAGTAACAATATAGATATAAGAAATATAAGCTGTATGTCTATAATTCTATGATGTATACACTCAATCTACTCATTGTATACCTCATCGTCAAAGACGGTATGGTTAAAAAACTCATAAAGAAGTCTTGTCAGCTCCTCTTTGTTCTCATGGAAGTTGTTCACATATTTTGAATGAGGAGAAGCAAGATCTGTCAGGAGACTGTAATTGATGGGACGCTCCGGTCTCCCAAAACTGTAAGAAAACATAATAGAGGATCACAGATCAATTATCAATATATTCTAAGAACATACACAACATGCAGACTCTACACATCTGATCGCTAAGCTGACAATATAATGTGTAACTAATTATACTGCCACCTAGCGACCAAATAATATGAACCTGATAACATGGGGAATATATAAATACTGTACCTTTCCTCCACCAGCTCAATGCTCGAGGATGGAGAATTCAGATCTGGAAAATATAACAAATAATAACATCATATCAGTAATAAAAGTGTAATTTATTATATTCTACTGGGGATTCCTGATCATTATAGAAGTGTCCTGTGTACCTGCTATGGGTGGCTGGTAGGGACCAGAGCCACCATCCTCCTCTTCAAGGCTCCATGGAGAACTTGGAGTAAATGGATGAGACTGGATAAAGAAATATAAGAGACAGATCATTATATAGAAGGAAAAGAAACCGTATAAAAGTGTAATAAATCCTGTAGAGCCGCTCAGGGCCATAGAGAAGACTGTAGAGAAGCGGACACTTACCTGATGTAGAGTCTCATCATCGTCCAATGTGTTGGACTCAATAAATGTGCGGCGCTTCTTACTGACCAGAATCTAGGAAGGAAAATATTAACAAATTGACATAATTTTACCTGGATAAATTCTAGATACATGTTGTTTAGTATAAGGGGACATTACTATTACTACTAATATACGATGGATTGTGCAGTGATTTATCATGAGGATATGTGCCCTGATACATGGCTGGGGGACAAGTCTGAGCCCTACTACAGTACAGGGAGGGGGCAGAAAGCTCCAGAATCAGCTCCTGCGGTGACTCCTAAGTTCTCCTATGGGGGCCCTAGTATTAGGGATAGGGGTGACACTGCTGTATACATGTAACTAGAACATGGAAAGTCAGATATAATATCAGGAATGTGGATGCAGTCAGTTTTTATATTATACGTATGATATTAAAATGACAAAAAATTTTGACAAAAAATGGAACTTACCTGGTCCTCGCTGCCGCTGTCTTCTGAATCAGAAGAAATAACAATGCAATGTTTTCGCTTTTGCTTGGACATTTCTACACAACTGGATAGCAAATGTCTCGCACCACTAACTCTATAACCCTCAGCGGGTCTGGACGGAATCAGAACCTTTAGAGCTCCTTCATATTGTGAAATCATAGTTTGTGTGACATCACTAATATTCTGGAACATGATGGCTTTTGTTACATCAAGGTTACCATGATACTCACACTTACATCACAGATAGATAGATATTATATAGACATCCACAGTGATTATAAAAATATAAGCAAAACTGTAATATAATCATCAAGCAGCGATATTATTACATAATTTACATAATATAAGGTAGTAACAGGCAGGGCCACCGTCAGGCGGGGTCTAGTGAGACTGTATTCAAGGGCCCCCATTTTCCAATCAAAAGGGGTGCCCGAGTGGCTCACAGTACCCACAGACCCCCCCCCCCCCCCAAGACGGATCTACATTTAGGCAGTCCCTATATGAAGTTCCACCATGAGTCTAAAAACAAAATAAAAATCTACACTCACATTTCAGCATCTTCTCCTCGGCCTGTGGCTCCGTCTCCTCCTCTAGTGACACCATCACTATGACGCGATGGTGTCATGGCCACGTAATGTCATAGTGTATGCACCATGCAGACCATTACACTATGACGTCACACGGCCGCAACACAACTGCGTCATAGTGTATGTACCCGAGCCGGAAGAGGGGAAGACGGAGGTGAGTATAGATTTTATGGATATAACATAAATTATGGAGGACGATTTATGTAAGAGGGCATCTGGGGTGGACATTTCATTAAATGGACTGGGGGACTGTCTATGGACTGAGGGCACTATATACTGAGTGGGAACGTGCAGGAGCTTTCTATATACTAAGTGGGCACATGCTGGGGCTATCTATATACAGAGTGGGCACATGATGGGGCTATCTATATACTGAAGGGACATGTGCTGGGGCTATCTATATACTGAGTGGGCATGTGCAGGGGCTATCTATATACAGAGGGGATATATGCTGGTACTATCTATATACTGATGGGACATGTGCTTGGCTATGTATATACTGAGTGGGCATGTGCAGGGGCTATCTATATCCTGAGGGGACAAGTGCAGGGGTTATCTATATACAGAGGGGATATATTCTGGGGCTATCTTTACACTGAGGGCACATGTGCTGGGGCTATCTATTTACTGATGGGGCATGTGCTGGGGCTATCTATATACTGAGTGGGCATGTGCAGGGGCTATCTATATACTGAGTGGTTATATGCTGGGGCTATCTATATACTGAGTGAGAACGTGCAGGAGCTTTCTATATACTGAGTGGGTACATGCTGGGGCAATCTGTATACTGAGGGGACACGTACTGGAGCTATTTACTGAGTGGGCATGTGCAGGAGCTATATATATATAGAGAGAGAGAATATATGCTGGGGCAATCTATATACTGATGGGACATGTGCTTGGCTATGTATATACTGAGTGGGCATGTGCAGGGGCTATCTATATACTGAGGGAACAAGCGCAGGGTCTATCTATATACAGAGGGGATATATGCTGGGGCTATCTTTATAATGAGGGCACATGTGCAGGGGCTATCTATATACTGAGTGGTCATATGCTGGGGCTATCTATATACTGAGTGGGCACATGCTGGGGCTGTTTATATACTGTGGGGGGCATGTGCAGGGGCTATCTATATACTGAGTGGGCATGTGCAGGGGTTATCTATATACTGAGTGGTTATATGCAGGGGCTATCTGTATACTGAGTGGGCATGTGCAGGGGTTATCTATATACTGAGTGGTTATATGCAGGGGCTATCTATATACTGAGTGGGCATGTGCAGGGGTTATCTATATACTGAGTGGGCACATACTGGGGCTGTTTATATACTGAGTGAGCATGTGCAGGGGCTATCTATATACTGAGTGGGCACATGCTGGGGTGTTTATATACTGAGTGGTTATATGCAGGGGCTATCTACATACTGTTCTTCATGAATCAGGCGCTCCATGCACTGCTCTGACTTTTTATTGGTGCATCTTTAACATTAAATGCGGACTCTTTACAGTGGTTTCTTCGGCATTTTAAAGCTGAAGTTTTCCAAGGCTCATGGGTTCCCCTCTCCTCCTCCCCACCAGGTTTATCCCTACCCTATCTACCCTGTAGTTATTAGTAGTGATATATTTTGCTTTATCCCAAAGTACCTCCCATGTTATCTTGTTATCTAACTACGAAACACGATTGGCAATAAAATGGCCTCCATTGGTACCACTGGAAGGTCGATTGGGCAAGAAGAAACTATTTAATGTAAGGCATGTGGATTTGTAGATATATAGCATATCATCTGTATGGATAGATGTCTAGGCCCTGCGAGGCCAGATTGAACTGACTGTCACTTCTGTATCACTATTGCATATGTTAAATTTAAAAACTTTAATAAAAATTGTAAGTTGAAAACAAAAACCATTAAATGCGACACATTTCTGCTGAACTCTGCATGTGTGACGCACGGTGTTGGTACTTCTGCCAGTTTGTCAAAATGAAAATTCCATCTCCAAAAAGATTATCGGCAGAGGAAAGCCGGAAGTGCTCTAAAAATTCCTGGTAGACTTTGGTCTTGATAAAACACTGTAGACCTACCCCAGCACATGGCATGGACCCCCAGATGACACTAGACCTCAAGCAGCCTGGATTGTGCCTCTCCTCTTCCTCCAGACTCTGGGACCTTGATTTCCAAATGAAATGCAAATGAAAATAACACCCTGGACCAGTGAGAACCAATCCAGTTCTTTTCCCTTCGGCCCAGATAAGACGCTCCTGGTGTTGTCTATTGGTCAGGAGTGGATGACACATGGAAGGCGACACTTGTAGCCCATGTCCTGGAGGCGTCTGTCGGATGAAAAGTTTGATGTATTTTGTCTGGTTACAGTATAGGGCCCTATGATGGGCACACACCATAGTCAATGGGGCCTGCCAGGCAATGTTACTATCTGTCAGGGGGCCCCTAGCCTTTCTGCTGCATAGCAGTATGGCCCTTACCAAAAACAAAGAATCAGTGAAAAGAAGTGGCCCCGCAGTGCCTCCCACCTGATGCAAAATGCTCCACTTCCCACATGGCTGGTGCAGCACTGAGTATGTTAATAAATAGAGAAACCTAATAATCACCCAGCAGATTCTTTCTGTATCCCTTGATGTTTTAAATAATATAAAAGGAAAGATCCATTAAAATCTACTTTACTGAAAAAAAATGTCCCTTTAAATATTCTTTAAATATTCTGCTGCATCTGTCACCATAGCAACAGTATGAACAAACAGCCAATAGGATTGCAGTGATTGGTTTCGAACCAGGAAAAAAAATCAGTTATCTTCAGTTTCAGGTCGGTGCTGGATGAGTAATGTATTAGAGGTGGTGGGTTTGGGGGCGCCACTGGAACCAGGCACAGAAGCGACAGCCTCATTATCATAAATTTTATAATTGTTTTTACAGCAAAACCACTCACATCACGGGATATGTTTCTGTATCAGTGTAGCTACAGCATTCTCAAGGTATGTTTGGTTCATAATGCATAAAAACAAATGGTAGATTTCCTTTTAATTTTGATGATAATAGCTTACAGCCAAGGAAAACCCAGAAGTCATTGGCCCACATTTATCCAAAACAATGCATGTGTAGTGTGCAGGAGGCGCCAGATTTGGGAATTGTTGTGCCCATTCTTTATGAATCTGGTGCCCCTGCACTGCTCCAACAGAGTTCACCAACTTTTTTCGGTGGACCTATAACATGGGGTGTGCGACACACTCCTGTTGGACACTGCAGGATAAGTGTGTTCGACCGCGCTCTGGAACACCCCTCTATGTGCAGAATTTTGGGTCGAGTCGGTCATAGTGCAGCCGCAACAAAATGCATGGAATGGAGGACAGAGGCCATAATATAAGGGAGGCACCAAAAATGAGGGTGTATGATGAACAGAAGCCAAAATGGGAAGAGGAAGAGGAGGGGGTTAGGAGTACAGAAAGTATTATATATAAGTGAAGGGGAGATTAATAAAAGTGGGGAAAGAAACGTAATTGGAGGATGAAATTAAAAACTTTATACGTTACATCAGGGCCGGCTCCAGGTCTAAGTAGGCCCCTTGGCGACAGAGCTTTAGTGGGTCCCTTTAAAGAAAACTCTCGTTTCAGCACCACAATGGCTCCCCCCAGTAGCCACACTGTCCCCCCCCCCCCCCCCCCGCCACAAAGTAGCTACATTGTCTCTCCCCACCCGTAGCCACAATGCCCCCCCAGAAGCCATATTGTCATCTTCCTCTGTAGTCACACTGTCCCCCATATAAGGCACACTGCCCCCTTCACCCATAAGCCACCCTGCCCCCTCCCCTTATAAGCCACACTGTCTCTCCGCCCATAAGCCATATTGCCCCCGGCACAAAACAAATTTTTTTCGCCAAAAGCTCACTCAGAAGGACTTATTCTACTTTTTGATGGAAAGGACACCCAGTCCATAAAAATTACTAATGTGGCTATGAACCCTAAGAGGCTGCTCATTACTCTTTTTTTTTAAAAGTATTTATTTTTGCAGTTTTTTGAAAATTTTATACAATAGTAATAAACAAAACCGAAGAACAAGATTGTCTGTCACATATTTCCTTCCCCCCATTACAGGATTATTATACAACAGCCATGGTAACAGTCAGGTTCTTACTGCGTTTCAAAACTAACCGAGGGATATTACAGTAAATGACAGCAGGATACTGCAGCCAGACATCTTGATACAACACAAATAACTATTGACACGTAGACAATCAGTCACACACACACACACACACATACCAGCACGCTCAGTCTCCTTCATCATGGAGAGGAGTATATATCACATGTGATTATAAGGCTGTATGGGGAGTCGCGCACCATCTGGACCAGATGCGATCAAATTTCTGGGGACACTTCCTGTTGGCATACAGGGACCGGTAGTGGGGAATGACACTGTTAATAAGTAGTATCCATCTTTTTAATGGAGGGGGCTCCTGGTCCTTCCAGGTCATCACCACCACTTTTCGGGCGTAATATAAGACAAACCTAAAGAAAATTTTGTCATAGTGGCCATTGACAACTTCATTTATGATGCCGAGGAGACACACAGAGGGAGACAGTAAGCGTGGGAAATCAAAGTGTAAATTTAGGAATTCCAGCACTTCGGACCAGAAGACATGGACCCTAGGGCAGGACCAGACACAGTGCAGGAAGGATCCGACATCAGCCTGACAGCGAAAGCAAAGGTCATTGGGCATTGCTCCCATGCGGAATAGTCAAGCAGGGGTGAAATATACTCGATGGAGGAATTTAGATTGGATCAGGAAGTCCCTCGCACTCACTACAGATGTGAAGTAGGACAGTTCAACCTCCCTCCAGTCATCATCTGACAGGTCCGGGATATCCTGCCTCCAGCGTTCACAGGCTCTATCAAACGGTCTGGACTTTTGCTCTTGTAGGAGAGCATAGCACTGAGTGAGTGGCTTAGGGAGGTCCGGGGTACTCATCAGAGTCTCTAGTTTGGAGAATTTCACTGCCAGGCTGAAGGAGCCGAATTGGGCTTTGAATGCGTGTCGCAGTTGCGTGTAGTGGAAGCTAGCCGTATCGGGTACAGTATGTCTCTCCCTTATCTCGTTAAAGCTGAGTAATTCTGCTTCCGGAGATAATAGCTGGCCTACAAATTTCACCCCCGCCGCCCCCCACATTGTCCAGCCCGGGAGGGAGAGGAAGTGAGAAAGCCACGGATTGAGCCACAATGGAGTCCTAGGCGAGAGAGCGGGAGAGCTGCTCGGCTCTACCAGGGATTGCGCCCTACGCCAGCACACCGCTACCGTACGTAGGGGAAGTGGGGTATCAGATGGGGACTTATACCTGTACAGCAGGTTTGTAAGGGCCTCGTAGGAGCCTACCAGGGCACCAGCCAGTGCAGTAGCTGCATTACCCATGTCTATATCTATCCACCACTGGGCATATACTAGCTGGGAAGCCAGGTAATAAAGATACAGATCCGGGGCAGCCAGTCCACCCCTAGCCTTGGGAGCCTGAAGCAGCGCTAAACTGAATCGCGGGGCACCACTCTGCCAGTAGAAGGACCTGAGAATGCCGTCTAAGCGTTTAAACAGGCTCTTAGGAAGCAGTATAGGACAAGCATGGAAGAGGTATAGAAATTTGGGGAGGAAGATCATTTTGAATATGTTAATACGCCCGTACAAAGACAGGGGGAGAGTGGACCAGGCTTTTAGGCGCGATTCTGTTGCAGCTATCAGGGGTGTGATGTTTAACTCCGTATATGCCTGGACCTTGCGTGACACCCGGACTCCCAGATATTTAAAGGTGGACACCACCTGGACTGGGACGGGGAGGGAGTGCACCCCTACATCAGATAAGGGAAATAGGGCCGATTTGTCCCAGTTAACCCGGAGACCTGAAAACCCCCCATAGCGTTCTATCAGGGACAGAAGGGATTCCAGAGAGGGGCCCACATCCCCAAGGTATACAAGTGTATCATCAGCATAGAGAGATACCTTTTCAATAATAGTACCTCTGACAATGCCCCTAATGCCCTCAGAGTGGCGGATCGCCACAGCAAGGGGTTCAATGGCGAGTGCAAAGAGGAGGGGAGATAGTGGGCAACCCTGCCTAGTGCCCCTGGCCATAGGGAGAGTAGGTGAGATATTAAGATTGGTCCGTACCCTAGCCTTGGGATCATTATACAGTAGCTTAACCAATGCTGTAAACCGAGGGCCAAGACCCATTCTAGGCAAAAGGGTCCACAGATATGTCCATTCCACAGAGTCAAACGCCTTACAATTGTCTAAGGACAATATAAACCCAGGGTCTGAAGACTTCTCTGCCTCTGCTATGTTCAGGTGTAGTCTTTGTATATTTATGTCAGTTCCCCTCCCAGGCATAAAGCCTGTCTGGTCCGGGTGAACCAAGGATAATATTACTTTATTAAGCCTTGTTGCCAGAATTTTGGCTAGTATTTTAACATCAGAGTTTAGGAGGGAAATTGGGCGGTACGAGTCAGGAAGCAGAGGGTCCTTACCAGGCTTAGGAAGAACTACAATAAGGGCCTCTCGCATGGAGTCGGAGAGGAAACCGCTGTCAAGCGCATCGGAGTACAGGCTAAGGAGAAGGGGGACCAGAGTCTCACAGTTATCCCTATACCACTCACCTCCCAGCCCATCAAGTCCAGGTGTCTTACCGGGGGGCAACAATTGGATGGCCAGTTCCACCTCCTCCGCCGAGAGCGGAGCATCAAGCTCCGATGACTGTGCCTGTGTGAGCCTCCAAAGTGGAAGACTGTCAAGGAATCCAGAGATCTCGGCAGAAGAGGCGGACAATCTGGAGCTGTAAAGAGATGAATAGTATTCATGAAATACCATGTTAATGGCCCGGGGTTCTGTAATCAAGGCTCCGCTACTGTCAAGGATAGAGGGAACGGAAGCACAGGGGCGTTCAGCCCGCGATAGATACGCAAGCAGCTTCCCGTTTTTATCTCCGAATTCAAAGATGGACGCTTCCCTGGCTAGCAGGCGCTTACTGGTGCACTCCTTCACTACAGCTAGATGGTTCCTCTGCGCCTGAGCCCAAGTCTTTTTATTCCCCTGAGTAGGTTATAGGGAGAAGGGGGGGGGGGAGGGAGGAGAGAATGAAGTGCCATATGTGGCGCACTGGTCGAGATGACCAAAAAGAGAACGCAAATCAATCACAGGGTACATTTGTGAGGCACGTAATGTGCAAACAAATATTAGAAAACTGTAACAGTGATTTGGGACCCCTAGATAACTATTCAGGACTAAGTCCAGCATTGTCATAGCACATCAGATAAAAGGATATGTGAGTCCAGTCACTCAGGAGGTGCGGGCCTTCCAGCGGGAGCCCGAGGGGCTGCATCAGCCCAGTGAAGTGCTTCGGTTGGGCAGGTGAAGAATCGAGTCTTCTGGCCGTCCACAATTCGGAGCTTGGAAGGATACATCATGGAGTATTTATACCCCTTGTCACGGAGACGGGCACGGACCTCGGTGAATTTTTTTGACCTTTTTCGGGGAGGCCAACCACTCTGACGTTGTTTCGTCGCAGGCGATTTTCGAGGTCGTCAGCTCTGTCGATGGATGCAGACATTTGGCACTGAAGCTCTCTGATCTGTGTCGGCATAGGCCTCTGGACGTCCTCCACCTCGGATATTCTGCGTTCAGTTTCTGTAATTCGCTCTTTAGCTTTGTGGACATCGTGTCTTAAAAGAACAAAGTCCTGTCGCAGCTCATCCACCTTGGTGACCAGTTTGGATTGGCATCCGTTTATGGCCGCCAGCACCTCTGCAAATTTCCGATCCAACTCCGTGGCCGCGTCAGACGGATCATCGCCCTCTTCATAGCTTACAAGCTGTGGCGGGCTCTGGGAGCCTTCAAAGAGGGAGGGAGAGGAGTTTGGGGACCCCTGAGGAGAGCAGGGCTGTGTGCGGGAGAATCTCCCCAACTTTTTAGCAGCATTCGACTGTATCTGCGCAAGAACGGCTTGGGATGTGGAGCATTCCTGCGCGTCCAGGGGTTCCAGGGACTGGAATGGAGGATCTTCATGGACGGATTCATCATCCGATGGAGGCGCAGACACCCCGGACGCTGCTTTGTGCAATTTAGCCGTCCTCCTCCGGTTACCCATGGCGTCTGGGCAGGGGGGGCCAGAGATAAACAATCAAGGAGCCTAGCGTCCAGTAGTTAGCAGAGCTACAGTACAAACCCACGTGGAGTATTGCAGCGGCACTGCAAGGGTTAATATAAAACAGAACCCAGGAGTAGGGGATCACTGGGAGTATGGAGGACTCAGTGCTGGGCTGCACAACCAGGGGTCCCCAGGGCAGAGGTGGGCAGCAGCAGGGGAATTACTTCCCTACCTGGTCCTGGCGCAGTCCGGCAGTGTCAGGGTTAACCCTGCGCGCCTAGGCCTCAGGCAGCGCAGGGGAGTCGCATAAGATGGCGCCTCCAGCAGGATGAAGGGCTGGCTGGAGCGCTGTCACGGTGCCTCTGGTGGCGTGAGCGGCGTCCCCCTTGGTCTTGGCTACCTCGGTCCTGGCAGGAGAGAGGATCCCCCCGGCGATCTGCACAGCGGGGCCGGGCGGCTAGGAGCGGGCCGCCGCGCGGGTCACGTGGTCGGCTGCGGGGAAGTGTGGAGGAGCGGCGCGGAGTCTGCAGCCGCCTCCAAATCGGCACCGTAGGACAGCGGCAGGTGTGTGGGGCACCCCGGATCAGGAGAGAGCGGGCACAGGTGTGGGATGGCTGCCTTGGGAGGGAGATGGGGTATCGGGTCCCGGGAGCTCCGCGGCGCACGTCTCCTCAGTCCGGCATCAGGCCACGCCCCCCCCGCTGCTCATTACTCTTATATATATTTTTTGCGAATGATATGCAGTAGTTTGGGAGTGTGTCATATAGAAATGGGCAAACAGCCAAGAAAGTGTGCAGTGCACCATTTGTCGTACCATCTTCACTATCATATTAATATCCCAATGTGAGAGTTGCCACAGCCCCAAGTATACTCCCTGCCCACCCCAGTTTTGCTGTTGTTACTTTGGTTATAATACACATCACCTGTTATAGAATCACTTGGACTGATCCATTTTACCTCCCAATTCTACCGGCTTTGAGTTATTTTGTAAAATGATAAATGACACTGTGCAAATATTTTTGGCCGAATTTAAAAATTTTACTAAAGCCAATTAACCTATCAGTATATTTTTGTTATGTGGGAGGAAACCGGAGTACCCGGAGGAAACCCACGCAGACACGGGGAGAACATACAAACTCCATGCAGACGATGGTGAATTGAAGACCCAGTGCTGCAAGGCCACAGTGCTAGTCACCGAGCCTCCGTGCTGCCCAGATGGTAAGATGGTAGATGTTACATATCACGGGTCTTCTGGGTGACTTCTCTCTGCTGGGATCTTGGGTGGATCTTTACTCTGACTGATGATGGAGTCGGAGATGTACTGACTGATGTCTTCAGGTGGAGTCTAGGAGGATGATGTCTCCTTTGCAACGGCTGCACACAAACCTCTGTGTGTCTAGAGAGGCTTTCCAGCGTCCAACCCTAGAGACATAGAAAGATTATATTAATGGTAAAATACATAAACAATTATAGAGCCTCCTTTATTCATTACTGTGGAAAACAGTCTGCAGATATCAGTGAAGCAAGCAGTGGTGGTAACTAACACATTGGGGCACATTTACTTACCCGGTCCAGACGCGATCCAGCGGCGCGCTCTCTGCTCTGCATTCGGGTCCGGCCGGGATTTATGAATGTAGTTCTTCTGCTGCGCTGAAAGTCATCTCATCGCGCCGGAATGCACCACCTCGGACCAGGTGAAGGTAAGCGCTCCCCAAGCGACACTTTTTCGGTTTTTAAATGCGGCGGTTTTTCCGAATACGTCGGGTTTTCGTTCGGCCACGCCCCCCGATTTCCGTCGCGCGCATGCCGGCGCCGATGCGCCACAATCCGATCGCGTGCGCCACAATCCCGGGGCAATTCAGGTACAATCGGCGCAAATCGGAAATATTCGGGTAACACGTCGGGAAAACGCGAATCGGGCCTTTAGTAAATGACCCCCATTGTTACTAACACATTGTCCTGAGATACAAGAACCTCACACTCCAGGACACGACCCTGGACATTATAACAGGTGGCATCTTACCTGGACTGGCACCCTGTGCACTCATACATGAACGGGTAGTGGATCTCATACTCGTGGTATCTGGAGATTGGTGGGAGGTCAGGGTGAGCCTGTGCAGCCGTCTGGCAGAAGAACAGCCAACGCCAGCCGTGTCCAGCGTTTCCATCTCCATCAATGACCCAGCAGGCAGCATGACACATTTCATGGATCAATGTGTCCCGAAGTCGTGCTGAAGAGAATGGGAGAGAAACTTCCAATCAGTATATAAAGAGCCATGGAAGATCTCCGAGCAGCTGTAGTATATGAGGAGACACATACCTGCAGAATCACAGATCTTCTCTGATATCTCTATGATGGCACAAGGATTGCCGCTGTCCCCTAGCAATCTGGTGACACCGGCTGTTGACGTCATCCTTTTGTTCCATCTCACTTCCATGTCTGCAGGAAGCTACAAAGAAGGAAGAATAATAATATAGATATAAGAAATATAAGCTGTATGTCTATAATTCTATGATGTATACACTCAATCTACTCATTCTATACCTCATCGTCAAAGACGGTATGGTTAAAAAACTCGTAAAGAAGTTTTGTCAGCTCCTCTTTGTTCTCATGGAAGTTGTTCACATATTTTGAATGAGGAGAAGCAAGATCTGTCAGGAGACCGTAATTGATGGGACGCTCCGGTCTCCCAAAACTGTAAGAAAACATAATAGAGGATCACAGATCAATTATCAATATATTCTAAGAACATACACAACATGCAGACTCTACACATCTGATCGCTAAGCTGACAATATAATGTGTAACTAATTATACTGCCACCTAGCGACCAAATAATATGAACCTGATAACATGGGGAATATATAAATACTGTACCTTTCCTCCACCAGCTCAATGCTCGAGGATGGAGAATTCAGATCTGGAAAATATAACAAATAATAACATCATATCAGTAATAAAAGTGTCATTTATTATATTCTACTGGGGATTCCTGATCATTATAGAAGTGTCCTGTGTACCTGCTATGGGTGGCTGGTAGGGACCAGAGCCACCATCCTCCTCTTCAAGGCTCCATGGAGAACTTGGAGTAAATGGATGAGACTAGAATAAAGAAATATAAGAGACAGATTATTATATAGAAGGAAAAGAAAGAGTATAAAAGTGTAATAAATCCTGTAGAGCCGCTCAGGGCCATAGAGAAGACTGTAGAGAAGCGGCCACTTACCTGATGTAGAGTCTCATCATCGTCCAATGTGTTGGACTCAATAAATGTGCGGCTCTTCTTACTGACCAGAATCTAGGAAGGAAAATATTAACAAATTGACATAATTTTACCTGGATAAATTCTAGATACATGTTGTTTAGTATAAGGGGACATCACACTGACATTATTACTACTAATAAACGATGGATTGTGCAGTGATTTATCATGAGGATATGTGCCCTGATACATGGCTGGGGGACAAGTCTGAGCCCTACTACAGTATATGGAGGGGGCAGAAAGCTCCAGAATCAGCTCCTGCGGTGACTCCTAAGTTCTCCTATGGGGACCCTAGTATTAGGGATAGGGGTGACACTGCTATATACATGTAACTAGAACATGGAAAGTCAGATATAATATCAGGAATGTGGATGCAGTCAGTTTTTATATTATACGTATGATATTAAAATGACAAAAATTTTTGACAAAAAATGGAACTTACCTGGTCCTCGCTGCCGCTGTCTTCTGAATCAGAAGAAATAACAATGCAATGTTTTCGCTTTTGCTTGGACATTTCTACACAACTGGATAGCAAATGTCTCGCACCACTAACTCTATAACCCTCAGCGGGTCTGGACGGAATCAGAACCTTTGGAGGTCCTTCATATTGTGAAATCATAGTTTGTGTGACATCACTAATATTCTGGAACATGATGGCTTTTGTTACATCACGGTTACCATGATACTCACATGTACATAACAGATAGATAGATATTATATAGACATCCACAGTGATTATAAAAATATAAGCAAAACTGTAATATAATCATCAAGCAGCGATATTATTACATAATTTACATAATATAAGGTAGTAACAGGCAGGGCCACCGTCAGGCGGCGTCTAGTGAGACTGTGTTCAAGGGCCCCCATTTTCCAATCAAAAGGGGTGCCCAAGTGGCTGACAGTACCCACAGCCCCCCCCCCCCCAAGACGGATCTACATTTAGGCAGGCCCTATATGAAGTTCCACCATGAGTCTAAAAACAGTCTAAATGTGCTCGGGCTATCTATATACTGAGTGGGCATGTGCAGGGGCTATCTATATACACAGGGGATATATGCTGGTACTATCTATATACTGATGGGACATATGCTTGGCTATGTATATACTGAGTGGGCATGTGCAGGGGTTATCTATATCCTGAGGGGACAAGTGCAGGGGTTATCTATATACAGAGGGGATATATGCTGGGGCTATCTTTAAACTGAGGGCACATGTGCTGGGGCTATCTATATACTGAGTGGGCATGTGCTGGGGCTATCTATATACTGAGTGGTTATATGCTGGGGCTATCTATTTACTGATGGGGCATGTGCTGGGGCTATCTATATACTGAGTGGGCATGTGCAGGGGCTATCTATATACTGAGTGGTTATATGCTGGGGCTATCTATATACTGAGTGAGAACGTGCAGGAGCTTTCTATATACTAAGTGGGCACATGCTGGGGCTATCTTTATACTGAGGGCACATGTGCTGGGGCTATCTATATACTGAGTGGTTATATGCTGGGGCTATCTATTTACTGTGGGGGCAGGTGCTGGGGCTATCTATATACTGAGTGGGCATGTGCAGGGGCTATCTATATACTGAGTGGTTATATGCTGTGGCTATCTATATACTGAGTGAGAACGTGCAGGAGCTTTCTATATACTAAGTGGGCACATGCTGGGGCTATCTATATACTGAGTGAGAACGTGCAGGAGCTTTCTATATACTGAGTGGGTACATGCTGGGGCAATCTATATACTAAGGGAACATGTACTGGAGCTATTTACTGAGTGGGCATGTGCAGGAACTATATATATATAGAGAGAATATATGCTGGGACAATCTATATACTGATGGGACATGTGCTTGGCTATGTATATACTGAGTGGGCATGTGCAGGGGCTATCTATATACTGAGGGGACAAGCGCAGGGGCTATTTATATACAGAGGGGATATATGCTGGGGCTATCTTTATACTGAGGGCACATGTGCTGGGGCTATCTATATACTGAGTGGGCATGTGCTGGGGCTATCTATATACTGAGTGGTTACATGCTAGGGCTATCTATATACTGAGTGGGCACATGCTGGGGCTGTTTATATACTGAGTGGGCATGTGCATAGACTATCTATATACTGAGTGGTTATATGCTGGGGCTATCTATATACTGAGTGGGCATGTGCAGGGAGTATCAATATACTGAGTGGTTATATGCTGGGGCTATCTATATACTGAGTGGGCACATGCTGGGGCTGTTTATATACTGAGGGGACATGTGTAGGGGCTATCTATATACTGAGTGGTCATATTCTGGGGCTATCTATATACTGAGTGGGCACATGCTGGGGCTGTTTATATACTGTGGGGGCATGTGCAGGGGCTATCTATATACTGAGTGGTTATATGCAGGGGCTATCTATATACTGTTCTTCATGAATCAGGTGCTCCATGCACTTCACTGACTTTTTATTGGTGCATCTTTAACATTAAAGGAAACCTACCACTTGAAGTGGCAGGTTTCCGATGGCAATACCGGGCACCAGCTCAGGGTGAGCTGGTGCCGGAGCTTATTTTAGTTAGCCGGCTTTTTAAACTTTGTAGCCGGCGCATGGAGGTACGCGCTCGGCGATTACCATGCGCGCGGCTCTCATTCACTTCCTATGTAGCCGCGCGCACGGTAAGCGCCGAGCGCGTACCTGCCTGCGCCGGCTATAAAGTTTAAAACACTAACTAAAATAAGCTCCGGCACCAGCTCACCCTGAGCTGGTGCTCGGTATTGCCATCGAAAACCTGCCACTACAAGTGGTAGGTTTCCTTTAAATGCGGACTCTTTACAGTGGTTTCTTCGGCATTTTAAAGCTGAAGTTTTCCAAGGCTCATGGGTTCCCCTCTCCTCCTCCCCACCAGGTTTATCCCTACCCTATCTACCCTGTAGTTATTAGTAGTGATATATTTTGCTTTATCCCAAAGTACCTCCCATGTTATCTTGTTATCTAACTACGAAACACGATTGGCAATAAAATGGCCTCCATTGGTACCACTGGAAGGTCGATTGGGCAAGAAGAAACTATTTAATGTAAGGCATGTGGATTTGTAGATATATAGCATATCATCTGTATGTATATATGTCTAGGCCCTGCGAGGCCAGATTGAACTGACTGTCACTTCTGTATCACTATTGCATTTGTTAAATTGAAAAACTTTAATAAAAATTGTAAGTTGAAAAAAAAAAACATTAAATGCGACACATTTCTGTTGAACTCTGCATGTGTGACGCACGGTGTTGGTACTTCTGCCAGTTTGTCAAAATGAAAATTCCATCTCCAAAAAGATTATCGGCAGAGGAAAGCCGGAAGTGCTCTAAAAATTCCTGGTAGACTTTGGTCTTGATAAAACACTGTAGACCTACCCCAGCACATGGCATGGACCCCCAGATGACACTAGACCTCAAGCAGCCTGGATTGTGCCTCTCCTCTTCCTCCAGACTCTGGGACCTTGATTTCCAAATGAAATGCAAATGAAAATAACACCCTGCGGGGGGCGTGGCCTGATGCCGGACTGAGTGGACATGCGCCGCGGAGCTCCCGGGACCCGACACTCCATCCCCTCGTATAGGCAGCCATCCCTCACCTGTGCCCGCTCCCTCCTGCTCCGCTGTGCCCCGCACACCTGCCGCTGTCCACCGGCACCGATTTTGAAGCGGCTGTGGACTCCGCACCGCTCCCCGGCATCCCCCTGCAGCCGGCCACGTGACCAGCGCGGCGGCCCGGTCCTAGCCGCCCGGTACCGCGGCAGGTACACAGCGCGGCTCTGATCACCGGGGAAATCATCCTCCTCCCCTGCAGCCCGAAACACCGCTTCCACCACCGGAGGCACCGTGACATCTCCAGCCAGCACTGCATCCTGCTGGAGGCGCCATATTGTGGGACTCCCCTGCGCTGCCTGAGGCCTAGGCGCGCAGGGTTAACCCTGACACTGCTGGACTGAGCCAGGACCAGGTAGGAAAGTAATTCCCCTGCTGCTGCCCACCTCTGCCCTGGGGACCCCAAGCTATACAGCCCAGCACTGAGTCCTCCATACTCCCAGTGATCCCCTGCTCCTGGGTTCTGTTTTATATTAACCCTTGCAGTGCCGCTGCAATACTCCACGTGGGTTTGGACTGTATCTCTGCTAATTACTGGACGCTGGGCTCCTCGATTGTTTATCACTGGCCCCCCTGCCCAGACGCCATGGGTAACCGGAGGAGGACGGCTAAAATGCTCAAAGCAGCGTCCGGGGTGTCTGCGCCTCCATCGGATGATGAATCCGTCCATGAAGATCCTCCATTCCAGTCCCTGGAACCCCTGGATGCGCAGGAATGCTCCACATCCCAAGCCGTTCTTGCACAGATACAGTCGAATGCTGCTAAAAAGTTAGGGAGATTCTCCCGCACACAGCCCTGCTCTCCTCAGGGGTCCCCAAACTCCTCTCCCTCCCTCTTTGAAGGCTCCCAGAGCCCGCCACAGCTTGTAAGCTATGAAGAGGGTGCTGATCCGTCTGACTCGGCCACGGAGTTGGATCGCAAATTTGCAGAGGTGCTGGCGGCCATAAACGGATGCCAATCCAAACTGGTCACCAAGGTGGATGAGAGCTGATGACTTCGAAAACCGCCTGCGGCGGAACAACGTCAGAGTGGTCGGCCTCCCCGAAAAAGTGGAAGGGTCTGACCCTGTATCCTTTTTTGAAAATTGGCTCAAAAATATGCTGCCTGCAGATACCTTCTCCCCGTTCTTCACAGTGGAAAGGGCCCATCGTGTGCCATCCCGCCCTGGCCCTCCAGGGGGCAATCCAAGACCCTTCCTGGCCCGGCTGCTGCACTTTAGGGACAGGGACTCTATCCTCAGGGCGGTCCGTGCCAAGGGAGAAATTCTCTATGCCAACAGCAGAGTGTCCTTCTACCCTGATTTCTCTGCATCCGTCAGGAAACAACGCGCACAATTCACCGAGGTCCGTGCCCGTCTCCGTGACAAGGGGTATAAATACTCCATGATGTATCCTTCCAAGCTCCGAATTGTGGACGGCCAGAAGACTCGATTCTTCACCTGCCCAACCGAAGCACTTCACTGGGCTGATGCAGCCCCTCGGGCTCCCGCTGGAAGGCCCGCACCTCCTGAGTGACTGGACTCACATATCCTTTTATCTGATATGCAATGACAGTGCTGGACTTAGTCCTGAATAGTTATCTAGGGGTCCCAAATCACTGTTACAGTTTTCTAATATTTGTTTACACAATACGTGCCTCACAAATGTACCCTGTGATTGATTTGTGTTCTCTGTTTGGTCATCTCGACCAGTGCGCCACATATGGCACTTCATTCTCTCCCTATTCCCCTCCCCCTCCTCTCCCCTCCCCCTTCCCCCTCCCCTCCCCCCCTCCCTGTTACCATTACCTCCTCCCCCCCCCCCCATCCCCTATCTCCTCTTTGGTTCTCTCTAAATATGGCTGCCTAATAACCTCCTGATCATATATACATTAAGGGTTGAAGGTCCCGGGACAAATGGTGTAGGTTTGTCTTGAGTTAGGGACCACTGTTCTACTATTTGACTGTTAGTGGGTATAGGTCTACACTACTGCTGTTAGGGTGTTAGACAGGGGGTTTGTATTCTTGGGATTGTTAGTTCAGTTCTGTTATATTTGTTATGCTCACTGTTGTCTGTCTGTCTATGTCTCTGTGGTATGAAAGGATGAATGCTTGGTTGCTCACGTCTCCTTCCCCACACCCCTTTCCCTTCCGCTAAGATGTCTTCAATTAAGGTAATGAGCTGGAATGTGAGGGGACTTAATTCTAAATTCAAGAGAGCCCTGATGTTAGACGTCATTAAGCGTCAGGCCCCCCATATTGTATGTATCCAAGAGACACACCTTACGGGTCAGAAGGTCCTCTCTCTGAAGCGGGCCTGGGTGGCTAGAGGTTATCATTCCTCCTACTCTGTCTACGCCAGGGGAGTATCCATACTCATATCCAAAGCGCTTCCCATAGAGGTCATACAGGTAGCGCCGGATCACTTTGGCCGTTATGTGATCGTACATTGCGCCTTGTGGGGCTTTACCTTTACTATAGCGTCTATCTATGTCCCCCCTCCCTTTGATCCAGCTGTATTGCACTTAATCTCCAGTAAACCGGCTGCTATGCCTCCAAGCCGGTTACTCTGCATTGGTGATTTCAATGCAGTCCCTAATCCCTCCTTAGATCGCACAAGCGGCCTAGACACAGGCTCGGTCCGTCTGAACGAGTGGCTCACTTCTCTAGATCTCGCCGATGTTTGGCGTAGTAAACACCCTCAGGAGAGAGAATACTCATTCTATTCCTCTGTGCACAAGAGCTTCTCTCGGATTGATCTGGCCTTTGTCTCCCCTGATATGATGCAGCACGTTGATCAGGTATCCTATTGCCCGCGCAGTGCATCAGACCACTCCGCCCTGCTCATCAGTCTCCTTATAGGCCCCCCCAGCGACTCCCGCTTATGGCGCCTGCACCCGGCCTGGCTCCAATCCCCAGCGGTCCTGAGTACTGTTAGGGCAGCGCACAGCGAGTTCTGGGACGTACACTCAACCCATCCTGATCCTCTTCTAGTCTGGGACTCGTACAAGTCCTCGGTGCGGGGAGCATTCATGTCGGGGGTAGCTGGCCATAGGAAGTCTTTAAATGCGCAGGAGGAAAGGCTAACCGCTGCACTGGTGAATGCAGAAAAGGAGTATCTAGAGAAACCTACTCCGGGGAATAAAAAGACTTGGGCTCAGGCGCAGAGGAACCATCTAGCTGTAGTGAAGGAGCGCACCAGTAAGCGCCTGCTAGCCAGGGAAGCGTCCATCTTTGAATTCGGAGATAAAAATGGGAAGCTACTTGCGTATTTATCGCGGGCTGAACGTCCTTGTGCTTCCGTTCCCTCTATCCTTAACAGTAGTGGAACCCTGATCACAGAACCCCGGGCCATAAACATGGTATTTCATGAATTCTATGCCTCTCTTTACAGCTCCAGATTGTCCGCCTCTTCCGTCGAGATTTCCAGATTCCTTGACAGTCTTCCACTTTGGAGGCTCACACAGGCACAGTCATCGGAGCTTGATGCCCCGCTCTCGGCGGAGGAGGTGGAACTGGCCATCCAATCGTTGCCCCCCGGTAAGACACCTAGACTTGATGGGCTGGGAGGTGAGTGGTATAGGGATAACTGTGAGACTCTGGTCCCCCATCTACTTAGCCTGTACTCCGATGCGCTCGACAGTGGTTCCCTCCCTGACTCCATGCGAGAGGCCCTTATTGTAGTTCTTCCTAAGCCTGGCAAGGATCCCCTGCTTCCCGACTCGTACCGCCCAATTTCCCTCCTAAACTCAGATGTTAAAATCCTAGCAAAAATTCTGGCAACAAGGCTTAATAAAGTAATATTATCCTTGGTTCACCCGGACCAGACAGGCTTTATGCCAGGGAGGGGAACTGACATAAATATACAAAGACTACACCTGAATATAGCAGAGGCAGAGCGGTCTCCAGACCCTGGGTTTATATTGTCCTTAGACAATTGTAAGGCGTTTGACTCTGTGGAATGGACATATCTGTGGACCCTTTTGCCTAGAATGGGTTTTGGCCCTCGATTTACAGCATTAGTTAAACTATTGTATAACGATCCCAAGGCTAGGGTACGGACTAATCTTAATATCTCACCTACTCTCTCTATGGCCAGGGGCACTAGGCAGGGCTGCCCGCTATCTCCCCTCCTCTTTACACTTGCCATTGAGCCCCTTGCTGTGGCGATCCGTCACTCTGATAGCATTAAGGGTATTACTAGAGGTCCTATCATTGAAAAGGTATCTCTCTATGCTGATGATACACTTGTATACCTTGGGGATGTGGGCCCCTCTCTGGAATCCCTTCTGTCCCTGATAGAATGCTACGGGGGGTTCTCAGGTCTCCGGGTTAACTGGGACAAATCGGCCCTCTTTCCCTTATCAGATATAGGGGTACACTCCCTCCCCGTCCCAGTCCAGGTGGTGTCCACCTTTAAATATCTGGGAGTCCAGGTGTCACGCAGGGTCCAGGCATATACGGAGTTAAACATTACACCCTTGATAGCTGCAACGGAATCGCGCCTAAAAGCCTGGTCCACTCTCCCCCTGTCTTTGTACGGGCGTATTAACATATTTAAAATGATTTTTCTCCCAAAATTTCTATACCTTTTCCATGCCTGTCCTATACTGCTTCCTAAGAGCCTATTTAAACGCATAGACGGCATTCTCAGGTCCTTCTACTGGCAGAGTAGTGCCCCACGATTCAGTTTAGCGCTGCTTCAGGCTCCCAAGTCTAGGGGTGGACTGGCTGCCCCGGATCTGTATCTTTATTACCTGGCTTCCCAGCTAGTATATGCCCAGTGGTGGATAGATATAGACATGGGTAATGCAGCTACTGCACTGGCTGGTGCCCTGGTAGGTTCCTACGAGGCCCTTACAAACCTGCTGTACAGGTATAAGTCCCCATCTGATACCCCACTTCCCCTACGTACGGTAGCGGTGTGCTGGCGTAAGGCACAATCCCTGGTAGAGCCGAGTAGCTCTCCCCCTCTCTCGCCTAGGACTCCATTGTGGCTCAATCCGTGGCTCTCTCACTTTCTCTCCCTCCCAGGCTGGACAATGTGGGGGGCGGCGGGGGTGAAATTTGTAGGCCAGCTCTTATCCCCGGAAGCAGAATTACTCAGCTTTAACGAGATAAGGGAGAGACATACTGTACCCGATACGGCCAGTTTCCATTACACGCAACTGCGACACGCATTCAAAGCCCAATTCGGCTCCTTCAGCCTGACAGTGAAATTCTCCAAACTAGAGACTCTGATGAGTACCCCGGACCTCCCTAAGCCGCTCACTCAGTGCTATGCTCTCCTACAAGAGCAAAAGTCCAGACCGTTTGATAGAGCCTGTGAACGCTGGAGTGAGGATATCCCTGACCTGTCGGATGATGACTGGAGGGAGGTCGAACTGTCCTACTTCACATCTGTAGTGAGTGCGAGGGACTTCCTGATCCAATCTAAATTCCTCCATCGAGTATACTTCACTCCTGCTAGATTATTCCGCATGGGAGCAATGCCCAATGACCTTTGCTTTCGCTGTCGGGCTGAAGTCGGATCCTTCCTGCATTGTGTCTGGTCCTGCCCTAGGGTTCATGTCTTCTGGTCCGGAGTGCTGGAGTTCCTAAATTTACACTTTGAATTCCCACGCTTACTGTCTCCCTCTGTGTGTCTCCTCGGCATCATAAATGAAGTTGTCAATGGCCACTATGACAAAATTTTCTTTAGGTTTGTCTTATACTACGCCCGAAAAGTGGTGGTGATGACCTGGAAGGACCAGGAGCCCCCTCCATTAAAAAGATGGATACTACTTATTAACAGCGTCATTCCCCACTACCGGTCCCTGTATGCCAACAGGAAGTGTCCCCAGAAGTTTGATCGCATCTGGTCCAGATGGTGCGCGACTCCCCATACAGCCTTATAATCACGTGTGATATATACTCCTCTCCATGATGAAGGAGACTGAGCGTGCTGGTGTGTGTGTGTGTGTGTGACTGATTGTCTATGTGTCAATAGTTATTTGTGTTGTATCAAGATGTCTGGCTACAGTATCTGCTGTCATTTACTGTGTAATATCCCTCAGTTAGTTTTGAAACGCAGCAAGAACCTGACTGTTACCATGGCTGTTGTATAATAATCCTGTAATGGGGGGAAGGAAATATGTGACAGACAATCTTGTTTTTTGGTTTTGTTTATTATAATTGTATAAAATTTCAAAAATTGCAAAAATAAATACTTTTAAAAAAAGAAAATAACACCCTGGACCAGTGAGAACTAATCCAGTTCTTTTCCCTTTGGCCCAGATAAGACGCTCCTGGTGTTGTCTATTGGTCAGGAGTGGATGACACATGGAAGGCGACACTTGTAGCCCATGTCCTGGAGGCGTCTGTCGGATGAAAAGTTTGATGTATTTTGTCTGGTTACAGTATAGGGCCCTATGATGGGCACACACCATAGTCAATGGGGCCTGCCAGGCAATGTTACTATCTGTCAGGGGGCCCCTAGCCTTTCTGCTGCATAGCAGTATGGCCCTTACCAAAAACAAAGAATCAGTGAAAAGAAGTGGCCCCGCAGTGCCTCCCACCTGATGCAAAATGCTCCACTTCCCACATGGCTGGTGCAGCACTGAGTATGTTAATAAATAGAGAAACCTAATAATCACCCAGCAGATTCTTTCTGTATCCCTTGATGTTTTAAATAATGGAAAAGGAAAGATCCATTAAAATCTACTCTACTGAAAAAAAAGTGTCATGTCCCTTTAAATATTCTGCTGCATCTGTCACCATAGCAACAGTATGAACAAACATCCAATAGGATTGCAGTGATTGGTTTCGAACCAGGAAAAAAAATCAGTTACCTTCAGTTTCAGGTCGGTGCTGGATGAGTAATGTATTAGAGGTGGGGGGTTTGGGGGTGCCACTTTATCCTTACACCCCCAAATACTCAATCATGTATAGTTATTGCAGTTTTAGTGCAGCTGGGGACCCCTGTATACAGTACAATCCCCAAAATTAGGTGGGCAGTAGACCAGACCGGTCCATCAGCGCCCCCCCATTGACCAGTGCTGTTCATGTCACCACCATTATGTCAGTTTCCTGTGTCATGTGTTGTGTCATTCAATGGAGGCCGCTGATAGACGAGTCTAGTCCTCTTCCCCATCACCAGCTTCAGTGTTCACAATACAAGACAAAGGCAAACATCTCACATTTACTGAACTTTTATTTTGTTTTTGGAGACAAAGAGAGAAGAATTGACGCTGGATATTATCCCGACTATGGATCCTGTAAGAGGACTGGCAGTAGACTTTGCTAGGATCATCAATATCAGGCAATGAACACCAAGCCCCCCCCCTCAGATCAGCTGATAAACAGGAAGCAGACAGCGCTATTCTCTGTGTAGTGGCTGGACTGAGTCACTGCAGTTCAGCTGGTCTCAGCACTACATAGAGAACGGCGCTGTTCTGTGGGGGTGCTGGGTGCAAGACCCCCATGAATCTAATATTGAGGACCTCTTCTATGGAGATGTTATCAGTCTAACATCCGATATTTTGTTTTGCTTCCTCTTCAGTCTACGCCAGCATCCCACCAGAAGAGCTTCTGAGAAGCCCGGCCGTCTGCGCTGGACTCCTTCCATCTCCTCTGCTCAACGACTGATGCCGACCAATACTGCAGCCCAACAGCAATTCCTTGGAAAAGAAGAAGAGGAAGGACAAAAAGAAGAGGAACCTCCTAGAGCAAGAGCCATGGACAGGACTCTGTTATTAAGAGCGGCCATGGTCAGGGAGCTCTGTGCTGCCCCGGATGAGGAAGAAGGGCGCCCATCCTTCATGGAAATAAAGGTGAAGAAGAGGAAAAGGGAGGAAGACTCTGAAGAGGAAACAGAGCCCCCAAGAAGAAGCAGGATGAGGCAACACAACACCGGCCGATTATTACTGAACCACCAGAGAAGATCCTGGCTGAAGATCCTGCTCCCAGGCAGCCACCATTTCATCAGTGCAAGATGGCTGCTGTAAGATAATTAGTAATATCTATAATAATAGAGTTATAACAATAATAATTAATTATTATTATTATAATGTAGTAGTAATAATAAAGATTAAATATTGTAGTCAGAAGAATAGTAATAATATAGTTAAAATATATACTAGTAATGTTATAACAATGGTAATATAGTCATTTTAATAATAAAATAGTCATAATAATAATAATAGTAATATAGTAAAAAGGGGGGGAAATAGTAATTATTATAGTAGTAAAAAAAATATAGACATAAAAAAACCTTAGTAATAATATAGCAATATTTTTAATAGAATACAATAATAATATATTATTACTGAATCATGGTAATAATGTAGTCATTATGATAGTGATAATATAGTAACAAAAAAGGAAAAGAACACTGAAAAAATATAGTCATAATAATAGTAATGTTATAGCAGTAGACAAATAGTAATAGTATAGTAATAAAAACATAGTAATAATAAAATAGCAATATTGTAGTAGGAAAAAAATGAAAAAATATAGTAATAATTTAGTGATAATTTTAATTATTTCATAATAACAATACAAATATAATCATAGGAAGTAAAAGTAGGATAGTAATAAAACATATTACCTGTGCCTGAATCTGCTGCTGGCCCCCTGCACTGTCCAGCACCGCCCCCTCCTCGTCCAAATGGCGTAGAGGGGGCATTATCTACAATTCCCGGTTCTGCTAAGTCACGGCTTGTACACTGGTATTCAGGTGTAAAAGCCGAGATAAATTCCCCCCAATACAGGCAGTCCCTGGGTTATATACAAGATGGGTTCTGTAGGTTTGTTCTTAAGTTGAGTTTGTATGTAAGACGGAACCGTATACTTTATTATTGTAACCCAAGTCAAAATTTTTTTGGTCTCTGTGACAATTGGATTTTAGAAATGTTGGATTATCATAAGAACCAGGATAAACAATAAATCTTAATTACAGGCATAATTGATAACTGTTACAGCTGTTTATTGTAGCCTAGGACTAAAGTACAGTAAATTACCAAAATCCAGAGGTCCGTTTGTAACTAGGGGTCGTATGTAAGTCAGGTGTTCTTAAGTAGGGGACCGCCTGTATATACAATAGGGACAGACTAGTATAATATAATCACATAAGTAATAATAATACATTTGATCCAGGGTTTCAGAACCGACCACCATTTCCAGGGGTCAGGAAGGAATTTTTCCCCGTGTTCCCTTTTTTTTGCCTTCTTTTGAATCAAAAAATTTAAGTTTAGGGATTTAATTCAAACTTAAACCATAGATCTAGAACAATATAGAGCAGTAACAATAGTGCAGTTTTAGTAATTTTAATACAGGCGGTCCCCTACTTAAGAACACTCGACTAACATATGACCCCTAGTTACAAACGGACCTCTGGATGTTGGTAATTTACTGTACTTTAGTCCCAGGCTACAATAATCAGCTGTAACAGTTATCACAGGTGTCTGTAATGAAGCTTTATTGTTATTCCTGATTCTTATGACAACCCAACATTTTTAAAATCCAATTGTCACAGAGACCAAAAAGGTTCTGGCTGGGATTACACTGATAAAATATACAGTTCCGACTTACATACAAATTCAACTTAAGAACAAACCTACAGACGCCATCTTGTACGTAACCCGGGGACTGCCTGTAGTAATAAAAATTACTATATTATAGTCGTGATCCAGGGTTTCAGAACCGATCGCCTTTTCCTGGGGTCAAGAAGGAATTTTTTCCTGAGACTGAAAATGATGTCCAGGTTTTTTGCCTTCTTCTGGATCAAAGACATTAGACATAGGGAACAATAAAAATGACATTAGAAATCTCCGTGTGTCCTCTTCATTTTTGTTTTAGTATGAAAGAAAATAGTTTAAAGGGTCTTTCAGCAGTTCTGATGATATGAAGCTACACCCGGTGTTACTTCTCTATTAGGTCATCAGTTATTTGCATCAGTTATTTTGATCAAAAACCAGGAGCACACAGAACATGAGCAAGTCTTTTCCTTATACCTTCATATTGTCACTGGAAAGAGTTGCAATTGATTTTCACTGTATGTGACGGCTCCTGCTATTGGCTTTCAAATAACTAAAGATTGGGCCAAATGATGGAACTGAGCCTGATTATTATCCCCGGAGAGCTATGTAACCATATCTTTGTGTTTGTAGTTAGTAGCAGTAGGATTGCTATATTATATATTCCAGGAATGTAGCTGGACTTGCAGCACTAGAGTGCACTGTAGTGTGAGATCTAGTCCTTGAGCGCATCACTGCTCCTCCCTTCTGACCTGACTAAGAGCAGAAGTGGGATTCTGGTTAGATATTACAGCACAGTGGATGGGCTGGGAAGCAGTTTGAATGCAGAAATAATACACTCCACTAGTGCTCCAAGTCCAGCTACATTCCTGGACTACAAATGTGTTTTTCACAGTCCTGCTGCTACTAACAAACCTCTAATATCATTGTAGTGCGACACTCTGCACTACAATACTCACCCATACTTGAAAGTGTGAATCTCCATAAGCCTCTGGTGATATCTCCCAGCACTTCTAGAAAACTAGAAAATAGCTGACACTTACCGGAATTTCCGCTAAGCAAATCTGCAGTGTATTATGGGAGCTTTGTAGTGTATAGGATTGATGATAATCCCGTACACACAATGAGCAAAATATCTTTATTAAGTTTTCTACCTCTAAAGGAGTTCTACCAAGTTTGATTGTTTTCCCCTATCCTGTGGATCTGATTGTTGGGGTGTGGGGGTGAGGGGTCTGACTACTGGGATCACCATTGATTGCAAGAACAGAGATCCTGTCCTCTGTAATGGGCGAAGCACCAAGTCAAGTACGCGTCCATCGCTCAGGTATTTCTAGTGGGGGAATATGATGGGGAACTACTGAAGAAGGGCACACTATGATGGGGAACTGCTGGAGGGGGGCACACTATAATGGTGAACTGCTCTGGGGGACTATGATGTGGAACTACTGGAGGGTGGCATACTATTATGGGGAATTTCTGGGGGGTCATACTATGATGGGGAGCTTCCCTGTGCTCCTCCTGTTCTGCTTCACATGTAGCCCCGCTCCTCCTCCTCCACGAGGCACATACCTGCTGCTACTAGATGGGTACAGTAAGAAGAGGAGCTGTTGGGGAGGGGGGAACACTATGATGGGGAGCTTTTGGAGGGGGGCACACTATGATAGGGAGCTTCTGGGGAACTTACTATGATAAGAAATTGCTAGAGGGGGGCACAATGCAATGGAGAGCAGCTGGGGAGGGTCTCTATGATGGGGAACTGCTGGGGGGCAAATTATGATGGGGAGCTGCTGAGACACACACTATGATGGGGAGTTGCTGGGACACACACTATGATGGGGGAAATGCTGGGGTGGCGCACTATGATGGGTAGATGCTGGAGGGAGGAACACTATGATTAGGAGCTGCTGGGGGGGTCACTGTGATGGGAAACCGATGAGGGTGGGCATACTATGATGGGGAGCTGCTGGTGGGACTATGATGGGATGATGGGGAGCTCCTAAGGGGCAAACTATGATGGGGAGCTGCTGGGGGGCACACTATGATGGGGAACAGCTTGAGGGGGTATACTGTGATATTGAACTGCCGGGAGTGAGCAGTCTATGTTGGGGAGCTGCTGGGGGGGGGGGCACACTATGATGGAGAACTGCGGGGGGACCCACTATGATAGGGAGCTGCTGGAGTGGCACACTATGATGGAGAGCTGCTGAAGGGACACATTGGGGCACATTTACTTACCCAGTCCATTTGCGATCCTGTGGCGCGTTGTCCGACATTGATTAAGAGCTTTGGATTCACTAAGGTCCGTGCGCCCGATATCCACCAGGTGTCGCTGCTGCGCTGAAGTCCGCCGGAGTTCACCTTCTTCGTCCCGGTGTATGTGAGTGCTATTCTTGCGACACAATTTTTAAAAAATTTTTAAAAACCCGTTGGGTTTTCTGACGGCCACACCCCCCGATTTCTGCCGCATGAAAGCCGGCGCCGAAGCACCACAATCTGACCGCGTGCACCAAAATCCCGGGGGATTTCGGCGCAAATCGGAAACCCGATGAAAATGCGCGATTCAGACCTTTAGTAAATGAGCCCCATTGTGATGGGTAGATGCTGGAGGGGCACACTATGATGGGGAACTGCTGGGGGACACACAAAACGATGGGGAGCTGTTGGGGGGCACACTATGATGGGGAGCCGCTGGAGGGGGGCCCACAGAGGTGGGAACTGCTGGGGGTGGGCAGTCTTTGAAGGGAAGCTGCTGGAGGGGCACACTGTGATAGGGAGCTGCTGGGGGGCACACTATGAAGGGGAGGTGTTTCGGGCACAATATGATGTGGAACTGTTGGAGTGGGCAGTCTATTTTGGGGAGCTGCTAAAGGGGTCCCACTGTGATGGGGAGATGCTGGGACACACACACTATGATGGGAAGATTCTGGGGACACACTATGATGGGGAGCTGCTGGGGGCACACTGTGATGGGGAACTGCTGGGGGTGGGCAGTCTATGATGGGGAGCTGCTGGGGGGACTAAGATGGGGAGCTGCTAGGTGGGCACACTATGATGGGGAGCTGCTGGGGGACTTTGATGGGGAGCTTTTAGGGGGGCACACTATGATGGGGAGCTTCTGGGGGCACACTATAATGGGGAACAGCTGGAGGGGGGCACACTGTGATTGGGAACTGCAGGGGGTGGACAGTATATGATGGGGAGCTGCTGGAGGGTCACACAATGATGGGGAGCTGCTGGGGGTACACACTATGATGGGTTGCTGTTGGGGTGCACGCTATGATGGGGAACTACTGGGGGGCACACTGTGATAGGGAACTGCTGGAGGGTCACACAATGATGCGGAGCTGCTAGGGGGACACACTATGATGGGTTGCTGTTGGGGCGCACGCTATGATGGGGAACTACTGGGGGGCACACTGTGATGGGGAACTGCTGGAGGGGGACACTATGATGGGGAGCTGCTGTGGGGAACACTATGATGGGGAGCTGTTGGGGGGACACACTATGATGGGTAGCTGTAGGGGGGCACACTATGATGGGGAACTACTGGGGGGCACACTGTGATGGGGAGCTGCTAGAGGTGGGCACACTATGATGGGGAGCTCCTGGGGGCACTGAAGGGGCAGATTATGATGGGGAGCTCCTGGGGGCACTGAAGGGGCAGATTATGATGGGGAGATTCTGGGGAGGGACACTCTGATGGGGAGCTGCTGGCAGGCAGACTTTGATGGGGAGCTGTTGGGGGAGGGGGAACTATGCTGGGGCGGACACATTATGATGGGAAGCTGTTGGGGGAGCACAGTAAGAGGAGCTTCTGGTTGGGGAACACTATGATGGGGAGGTTCAGGAGGAGCTATAATATAAAGGGGGCCTGAAAATGTGGAAGCCAAAATGTTAGGGGGATATGGGGGTGGCACTGATGGGGAATTGTACAGTAAGTGGGTAAGGGGCGGGACAAAAGGCGTGGCTTAGGGGTGACATTTCCGTGGCACACACGAAGTGGCGAAAGTGTATAAGTTTATGTGAATGGCACACATAATGGTGAATGTTGGACACGTGTGGGCATTTGTTGGCACCTGGTTGGCATTGCATTACTGCGTTATCTATGACTGGCACACACTACAGAGCTGCACCATGAGAGGCTCCGAGCAGCAGGACCAATCACTTCTCCCGTAGCCAGCCATAGTCACACTGCGCATGCTCCAGAGCTAGTCTCTCCCAGGGATAGTTACTTCTGTCCAGTCCCGCCTTCCTTCTTCGGGTTACTTCATGTTTGTTCTTCATTCCGTATGTACCCCGGGAAAGGTGATGTTTGCTCCGACCTTGTGTGAGATCTGAATGGTCGTCTAACACGAGGAGATAGAGGACGGGGCTGGAGCGGATAGTAAGGTAAGACACAGCGCCACCCACAGGAGAGGGCGTGTAGTGTAGCCATGTACACACTGTGCACTCTCACGGTGCAGGACGGTGCTGCACTACATAGGACATAACCTAGTACAGCGCCCCTAGTGGTAGCCAAGAGCCGGTGCAGGATAGAAGAGGGAGATATATATGTATATATATATATCCCCCTGACCCTGCCAGGTCCCTCATTGAGCCCATGTAATAATAGTGTAATAATGCACAGTGATAAATCCTCCATTATCATCATGTGTTAGTGATTATTGAGCCTGCTGGGAGGAGAGGAGCAATGAAGAGATGGCCATTGGCTCAGTGCCTTGTAGCTTATACACATTAGGTATAAATCGCGCTTATTCAGCTGACCATATAATGTTTCTGAGGTTTTATTACCCCCCTAATCAGATGGGGTTATAAGGATTGGGGTAAGATGGAATTTCACTGCCCAGTTATTTAGTTCTGGAGGGAATAGACCACTGCGAGGGCCATCTAGACAGATTTCTTTTGCAATTTTGGCCAATCCAATTGTGTATGAGGAAGTCAGGAGGGAAAGCTGGTTGGGAACAAGCGTCAGATAATGGGTGCAGGATGAAGCTAAATTCTGCTCCAGCCCCAGACTGATGTATAATTAGTCAGTCTTCATACATGGGTTTCATTCTATGCAATCCTGGGGGATGTGACCGTCCAAACGTTACAGGGGTCCAGGACATTTATAAGCACCCCTACAGTACAAGTATTGCGCTTTTCTTCTCTATGTGAAGATGTCAGTGTGTTATACAAGTGTGAGGGAATCAGTTTCTTTCCTTATAGATCCCCGGAGATGACGGCTAAGAGCACAATTAGATCCCTGATGGATATGGTCCCAGGGAAGCGGAGATTTGGCATGTACCGCTTCTTACCTTTCTTCTTTGTCCTTGGAGGAGCCATGGAGTGGTTTATGATCAATGTGCGCATTGGTAAAGAAACATTTTGTAAGTAACGTGGTCGTCCTTTTTTCTAGAAACATTGTGGAGAGTATGTATTACAGATTTTAACCCAAATATATATAAAAAAAAGTTGCACTTTTCAGCACACTATTGCTGCATTTACACTGTGCACAGTACGTTTCTGTAAAGTTTGTGCATAAGGGGAGGAGAGAGCGGCGCCATCTGTAGCATTACCAGTTTATCAAAATTTGTACCAGAAACCAGAAAATATATATAAGCTCCTAACACAGATTTTACCTTATTCAAGAACTGTACACCTCCTAGTGAACTAGTAGTGTAAAGCTCATAGCCGGTGGATGGGCTTATTCCAGCATACTTTGTTAAAGTGGTTGTCCCAAGTATCTACTGTGGCCCGAAATAAGTATTTGATCCCAGGCAGATTTTGCAAGTGGAGTGGAGAAGTCTGTAATTTTTAGGTTGGAGTGTGAGTGTTTGGGTAAACCTCTTTTATACAGGAAACAAGTTAAAACAGAAGCAATTAAAGGGGTGTTCCCACAAAACAAGTGATGACCCCCACAGTGATGAGACCCCCACAGATCAGAAGAAAGAGGGGTCCTATGTACCCCTCCCCCCCCCCCCCCCCCCCCCCCCGTCAGACCCTTTGTCGCTCCCCAAGATGAGCGGAGAAGCTGGTTGCACATGGCTGACCCATTCATCTCTATGGAGCTGACAGAGACTACCAGCTGCTCTTCTCTCGGGGAGCGACGAGCGGTACATTGGCCCCCCGTTCTCATGATCTGTGAGGGTCCCATCACTAAGACCCCCACTGATCAGCAAGTTAGGCCCTTTCGCTGAAAAGGGGAAGTGGCAGAATGACCATGTACCCTGGTGCAATTCATTCTGGTGCAAGTGACAGACCCTCTAAATAATTGGGGCCCACCTCAAGCCCGCTGGTCAGATGATTAAGATGATTGGGTTGTCCATAGATTGAAAAGCTACTTTCTTCCTGACCAAGGTTTGTGCTGGTATTGCAGATCACTTATATAGTAATTAATGGAGCTTAGTTGTAATACCATGCATTATCCACAGTCAGGAGAGGGACTTTGGAAAAAAAGCAGCCATGTTTTTTAACCTCTGGACAACCCTACAAGACATAGAGGGCTCTGAACACCACTAGGGTACCATTGCAGTTCATGTTTTCCAATGCAGTTTAGCTATGCCTTTAGTATTCTGTTATACCTCTGTCATATTAATTTACATATTTATGATCTCGTTTCAGATGACGTGTACAGAAGACGCCAGTCAGAGAGAATGTATGAGGAAAAAGCCTTACTGAACGCAAAAGACCAATCCTGATACTTTACAATGTACAAATCATAAATGAAATAAATATTTATTTTTTATAATCATGCTTTAGGATTTTCCACTAATTTATCCTATTATCTTAGACCAGATCCACACAAGCGTAATACAAGTGCATTTCTCCAGACTTATTTCTGCAGCCATAATAAAGTTGAAGAAATGTGTGTGATCTGATCATCATCACGGTATTCATAGACTTATCAGAAGTGGCTGAGGTTAAAGCTATTCTAGTTACCCATGGAAACTAATCCGAGCTCAGCTGTGGGGAAAATGAAAGTTGAGCTCTGATTGTTTGCCATTGACAAGTAGAACAGTTATGACACGGCCATGTTTTCTTCCTGGCCGAGCATACTATGACGTCAGCAGTGGCCGGGTCTTAGATGCGCCTGCTAGAAGAAAACATGGCCGCGTCCATGAGAGAAGAAAGAAGAGGAGCCGCGGAGAAGAAAGAAGACGGGGCGCGCTGACAGGGGCTGGCTGGCTGTATACTACATGGGGGCTGGCTGTATACTACATTGGGGCTGGCTGGTTGTATACTACATGAGGGCTGGCAGGCTATACTACTGGGGGCTTGCTAGCTATATATGGGGGGGGGGGAGGGTCTGTAACCAATGCATTTCCCACCCTCAGCTTATACTCTAGTCAATAGTTTTTCCCAGTTTTTGGTGGTAAAAATAGGGGTCTTATACTCGGGTGTATACGGTAATCCAAGCTCTCCTTTGGTATGATGCCAAGTGTAAATGTATTCATATCAGAGTGCGATCTAATAATCAGTCAATGACGTTTCACCCCAACATGGGCCTTTGTCAAACACTACAAGACACAAATTAATAAAGTAAGGAAACAAAATGACAAATAATGACAACAGGATATAACAATGACTAAAAAGATAATGAAAGGACTAGTTTTCTAGGAGTGACCAAGTTTTAAATGGCAGCAGACTTGGTTACGTTTCACAGTATAGACCAAAAGTTTGGCCGCACCTTCTCATTCAGAGTTTTCTGAATTCTCATGACTATAAAAATTGTAGATTCACACTGAAGGCATCAAAACTATGAATTAACACATGTGGAATTATATACTTAACAAAAAAGTGTGAAACTACTGAAAATATGACTTATTCTAGGTTCTTCCTTTTGCTTTGATTACTGCTTTGCACACTCTCGGCTTCTCTTGAGCTTCAAGAGTCACCAGAAAAGGTTTTCACATCACAGTTTAATAAGTGAAAACTCAAATCACCCCCCTTTCCCTAGAACTGATATAAATAAACAGTGAAAATGCCCGATCTATCAATATATAATAACAGTTTTTCGCTATGTTTAACCCCGTAATGGAAAATTACGAAAAGTCGAACAAAGTCGCACTTTTTTGCCATTTTGAAAAATATAAAAAATGATAGAATTAAAAACGTCATCAAAAGTCACAAAAAAAATTACACCACCCACAGCTCTGTACACAAAAGTATGAAAAAGTTATTAGTGCCAGAAAATGGCAAAATAAAAAAAAATTTGTACAGGAGGTTTTATTTTTTGTAAATGTATGAAAACATTATAAAACCTATACAAATTTGTTGTCACTGTGATCGTACTGACCCAAAGAATAAAGTAGACATGTCATTTGTGGCGCACAGTAAAAGCTGTAAAATCCAAGCCCACAAGAATATGGCGCAAATTTTTCACCATTTGGAATTTTTTCCTGCTTCCCACATCGAGGCATGGAATATTCAATACCATCACTATAAAGTGCAATTTGTTACCCAGAAAACAAGCCGTCACACAGCTCTTTACGTGTAAAAAAAAAGTTGGGGAGTGAAAAATGGAAATGAAAAAACATAAAAGGGCCAGGTCGTTAAAGGGAACCTACCACCACAATCTTTTGCTAACTTTTATTTGGCAAATAAAAGGCTACTGTATGCGCAGAACATCAGGCCTGCGGCTGCGCGGTCGCTGCTCCGAAGCTGGAGCCACTGCGCATGCACAGACGGCGGGATACTCGGACGAGGGCGCGCAGCTACGAGGAGCTTTTTGGTAGAAGATTTTTGGTAGGAGGTACAAGGAGGCTACTGGGGCATGGAGTAGCCGCGCTGTGTAGCCTAAGTTCCGGCTGCTCCACACCAAAGTAGCCACTTTAAAAAATGTACATATTTGCCAAATAAAAGTTAGCAAAAGATTGTGGGGACGTGAGGATTAGCCCTTAAAAGGGCTATCCTTACGTCCTATAGATGTACCTACCACCCGATCTACCTTTATAGGTAGATATGTGGTGGTAGGTCCCCTTTAACGGGTTAAGAAATGAAAGTCAGTCCAAAAAATTGGGAAAACTTTGAAAAAGTTGCAAAAACCATCAAGCTCTTCGGTTTCAAACTTCCTACATGCGCAGTCCGCCTGTTAGGCCCCTTCTACACTTGCGTTTTTCACTCACATATTCTGCGCGTGCTTTTGACGAGCAGAACTTGCCTTGCACTCTGACCCATTTTTTTCACGCAGACACGCGTGGTTTTTTAACGATGTTTGTACACTGTAATGTAATATTATATTTGTATACGTCCCCTATGATTAGTAAAGCGCTGCGGAATTTGCTGGCGCTATATAAATAAAGATTGTTATTATACCATGCCATGTTACGCTGCCGGACCTGCTCTTCTCTATGGAGAGGGGAGGGGGGAGAAGCGCTCATGCCTCCTTCTCTCCGGCGCACTGACATGTGCACACGTCCGTCTGAATTAGACCTTACAGAGAAGTATTAAAAAGGAAAGACATGTATGACCAGCAGAAAAAAAAAAAAAAAGCCAGAGCACAAAGCCAATAGAAAGGTACATGTTCCCCATTGAGCATGAACATGGAGTAACACAGATATCAGCTCAGAATACACCAGAGCATTTACATGGGTCTGTTCACATGGGTAAAATACTTCTAGGAAATAACTCTATTTTGGCTGAGGAACCCGTGACAGATAGGTAATGCTCAGCTTCAGCTTTCTGTCACAGTCAGCAATTTACAGAGGGAGGTTTTAGCACCAAGTCCTTACACATATAAAGCCCCACACCACAGGACTTCTCTGCGCCTCGGCAGTGACTTATCAATATATTTTCCCTCATAGAGTGTGGTGAGTAAAAACATGACCAGGCAGGTGCTGGCTCAATGTATGAAGGAGATGTATATACCAAAAAATTATTTTCCCTGTCAGTAAAAAAAAAGTTTGAATGAAAAAAATGAGTTGAAGGACATGACTTCGCCTTTCACTTTCACCAGGGAACGCTTTGTCAGGGAAAAAATGTACTCTTAGTAAATCTTGTTTCCTTTATCAAGATAAAATTCAATAATAGTGTAAAAAGGAGGTAAACCTACTTTCCATACGCTATTATTGGATTATATAAAGAAACCAAGACTTTTTACCATATTTTTTTGTGTGCTGGAGGAGTCAATTTCTTCCCTTGGATCATATTCACACTATTGGCCGATGCGGTTTCCTCCCTTTCTCCGTGCACCTCAGGTTGTTTTCAGTGCCTCATAAGGTGACACGACCATATTTGTATTGTTTTTCATGTAAATACCATACATTTTTTTTGTTAAAGAGGACCTGTCACCCTCAAAAACGGCACTAGGAGCTGCTTACAAAAGTACGGTAACGGTAACAAACACCGCTGTGCTGTACACTAGAAACGCTGGACTGCTCTCAAAGCGGTCCGGCGTATTCATGAGGGGGCGGGATTAGGGGTGGTGACTGCCGCGTGATGCGCGGCAGACACCGCTGGCCTATGGAGTGAGCGGGGTGGTCCGGGTAAGAGGCAGCTCCTCGGACCGCCCCCTCACGAATACGTCGGACCGCTTTGGTACTTTAGTAAGCAGCTCCTAGTGCCCTTTTTAACGCCTTGTTAGGTCTGTCACAAATTGTCTGGTTTTGATGCGCTTTATGCTATGATTTTGCCATGGCAGGGGGACAAGGCTCAATCTTTGCAAAGCAAAAGTTGATTTATGCGCGGGAATCCACAAACATTTGACGTCATGGTCATAAATCCGCAATGGAGCCATTTCTACTTCAGATTTCCTTTGTGATGAGTGTCTGGAGTTTTCAGTATTATTACACTGGGGTCTGGTGCAGATTTTGCCACTTATAGTTACAGCTCTGCCTCAGGAGAGTCTATATTATAACCAAGTAATCTGGTACAATCGCCTTAGTAGCTTTAGGCCGTGTTTCATGCACAGCAGGGAGTATACACTGAATTATTATACAGCTCATTATCTGTAATTACTACACGTCCATGATTCTCTGTGGTGAGGCGGCATGCAGTTCCCCTGCACACCACTAGGGGCGCCCCGGCTTCCCCGGCTTTACACGTAAGACTCCAGCACAATGTCCTCGCTCCGCGCTCGGGGAAGGTCGCTGCTTGCGGGGTGCAGTCGGGTGCCATGTGCCCACCTCAGCACCCCACCTCACCAGCGGCACCCTGGCTCTCAGTGTGGGGCTGCTCCGGATAAAGTGGACAGCAAAGCCCAGCTGTGGAGCCGCTACCATGAGATGAAGAAGCTGGTGCATGGTAAATGCGGGAGATCATGGGGGGCAATGCTGGGGGTAGTAGTGGGGGCAGCATTGGAGGGTGACACCGGGAGATGTGCAGGAACAGGTGTCAGTCGGTGGGGGAGGGGCACTGGGTCTGTACAAGTGTGTAGCATGCTGTATCATTCCTATGTGTCCTGCTAGGTGCTGATCATAAGACGCAGTTCACACCTGTCAGATTTGGTGCATACATTTCTTTTTTTTTTGCAGGTTTCAGATAATGGATTCATGCAGTAAATCTACCAAGTGTGAACCTTACACTATTCACAGCTATCTATATAATTATAGTGTTACATGTCTTTAGCCCATTAGGAAAGAATACACTGTAGATCTTTCAATCAGGATATTTGGGAGCGGAGTTGTGGGGAAATCGAATCTAAATTTTTTTTTTTAAATTTTTCACATTTCCCGCTTTAAGAAAACTGAAAGGGAACTCTGTCACAAGATTTTTACCCCCATTACTAGACCCCTCAGGTAAGGTATGAAATGTCCTTACTACAATTCTGTTTTTCATGTGAAATCGTGCAGAGAGGAGTCATATTTGCCTGAGAGGAGTCACATTTAGATCCTGCAGGTGGAATGCTCCTATAGTATCTGGAAACATGTATTTTTTAAAGGTAAGAATCTCATCTTTCAGATCGCATCAGGCTTGTGGTTCTGTGATCTACAGAACCTGGTATACAGATAGTTGAAGGATACAGGAACTGGATTTTTATTTGGAGTTCATATTTCCAACTATGTATTTCTGGTTCTGTATATCACAAGCCTGAAAGCTAAGATTTTTCTCTTTAATATGACACCAGCGGCATGTTTATAGGTACTACAGAAAGGGACATCTGAAGTGATGCTTCCCCTGCAGCCTCTAAACTTGACTCATCTCAGCTCATTTGCATGGAGGTTGACACGGATGTCTTTTTGGAGGTGAATTGCACATGATGGAGACAATTCTAGAAAGGACATTTCGCACCATACCTAAAGGGGAAGTTTAATGTTGTAAGATTTGATGATAGGTTCCCTTTAACAAGAAAACCCTGAACAACTCCTTTAAGCCGGGAACAAACATATTGGAACTATCCATAGATCATTGGGTGTGACATCCGGCAGCTGTTATACCCTGGGATCAGAGCCAAAAGAACACGGTCTTCCCTGCCTTGGACCATAGCGGAGTGTCTGGGGTGTCAGGTGTCGCCCCCACCGATGAGTTCACCTATGGATAGGTCATTAGTAGTTACAATGTAACCTGAATTGGCCTTTAGGAGGCACCATTTGTGTCCTGTCTGTACAGTGACTTTACAATAACTGTATCCCACACATTGTGATTTATGATGGATGTTTGCCATATGTTTTTTTTAGAACGGTGGGCACATGGCTGCACTAAATGCAAAACTTTTTAATAGATCAGTGTCAAAGGATGTTACTGTCACGGACAGTGAAAGATCCATTAACAGTTTTTCACGATTACTATTGATCAAAGGGGACTTGTCATTCAAATTAGCCCACCCTTAGAGCCTACCCTTAGATGCAAGTCACCAGATGTGACACCAATGATATTAATGAGGTCCTGCATAATACTTTTTATTTGCACTGACCTGACTCCTTGTTCCTGATTGACAGGTCTCACTACTGGGACAAGCTCCTGCATGGAACTAGTACTTAGGGACCGTCTGCCAATATTCAACTACAGACATGAAGCTCTGTTTACTTATGACTAGGGGTAGAAAAAGCTGTGTCAAATGTTTCACACAGTGCTTTGCTACAATGTTGAGAGAGATTGCTGTTACATCAATGAGTGTGTCATGTGACCAGGGTGATGTCATCTAAGGTCCTCTACCCAGCAACATTTGCTTTACCCACTAACATTAAAGGGAACCTGTCACCACATTTTTCACAAATACAGGTAGTGACAGGTTCCCATAGAGCCCTACTAAGTAACTTACACCCATCTTTTAGCTAAAAATTGCCTCCCTCAGATCCCCTCAACCCTAAAATTTTACCTGGTATCCAGAGTCATCTAAAGTGAGTCGTGGCCTCCTCAGCTGAATCCAGCAGCATCCCCCCCATGCTTTCTCAGCATGCAGCAGTAATGTCATGTGACCAGGGTGATATGATCTTGATACCCCTGGATACCAGGCAAGTGTATAACTCTGATTGTATGGAGATGTGAAGGAAACAAATGTTAAGCTTAAAGAGAACCCGTCATGCAAAATAACCCTCTAAACTAAATATATTTTTATAAACTGCCATTAGAGAGCATTGCCTCTATCCCTTCATTGTCCCTCTACATGCCTCTAAATCTAAGCAATGAGGTCCTAAAGCTGTATGCAAATGACCTGTGAAATGTCCAATGAAGCATTAGCATATTCAAGCTGTCCACCTTATTCATGAGTGGGAGGCACAGCCACACCCCCAGGCCTGACTGACAGCCTGTATAATGATGTGAGGCTGTATAATGGTGTGCTTCCTGGTGCTGGTGGCCACGCCCCCTGCAGCCTGTGTGTGTGTGTGTTTAGGAGAGATACAGCAGCTCCAGGCAGCCAGGTTACAGCAGAACATGTCAGAGTCATGTGTAGCTGATGTCTGTGTCTCTCTCCTGTATATTAGGATGATGCAGCATGTCAGCAGATGACATACACACACTAGCCATGCTTTACTATACATTACACACAGACATGAGCAGGGGGAGGAGAGGGGAGGGGTAACAGGGGTAACATCACTGCCTCTGACCATGTGACCAGCCTCATTTACATGATAAAGACAAGATGATTTTACAATGAATAATGTATGAAATAACTAGATAAAGGCTGTGATGGGATCCTTGTGATCTGCTCCAACAGGTAGTAGTGACAGGACTAGTGACACAGACCTGATGACAGGTGTCCTTTAAAGAAAGGTGTCAGTTAGTTACTAGGACTCTATGGGAACCTGCCACTAGCTGTATTTGTGAAAATGTGGTGACAGGTTCCCTTTCACATCTATCTCATGTATGTAGCTGATCACATGAAATCACAGCAGCCTCCATGGAGGATGGGGACATGTAGAGGTCCATGGAGGCTGCTGTGATTTCATGTGATCAGATACATACATAAGATGGATGTTAATGTTACTGGGTAAACCAATTGTTAGTGGGTAAAGGACCTTAGATGACATCTCCCTGGTCACATGACAACGGTGAGGGGGGGCATATAGCATGGGGGGTGGGGGGAGTAGATAGGATGGACCAGCCGAGCAGGACAAGCCGTCTCTGATGCCAGGTCAGATAACATAAAGTTGATTTTATGGGGAGGTTCAGTAAAAACAGACAAAAGACTGATGCAAATTGTGAAAAAACGTTTATTGAGTAAACTGAGTAACAATCATCTTTGACTCTTTGCAGTAGATAAGGTGAAATGTGCTGAAAGTTATTTTTTGTTAGTTCCCTACATATAAAGCCCTGACCTTTCCAGTAAAACCCCTGTAACTGAGGATCTTACTGTACTGTGTCCGCTCCTCCTACAGGATCTTCCCGTCACTACATGCATTGTCTGATTGTATGTGGGAAGATTGGCTTTCTACTTGTGCCCAGTTATGGAAAATGATCACTGTATTGTATATAGAAAAATCTAATGGTCTGTATTTGTTATTTTGCAGATCTTCTACCCCCCGGAGTATGTAATCTGCTGAATGCATCCACCATCTGCGCCAACAATGAGATCTCTCTGGGAGACATTGAGATCTATGGATTTGATTATGATTATACTTTGGCGCAGTATTCTGATATGTTACATAAAAAGATATTTACTACCGCCAGAGACATCCTTATACAACAATACAAGGTATTGTCTGTCTGTCTGTTGTACCAAATTATCTAGAAGCTCCAGGATAAACTTTAGACATGCAGGACCAAGTCCTCCGCACCGCTCTATGTTACTGGTTTGGGAGGAAATTTCTGGTGTCTCAAAGAACTGCTGCAAAGTCTGAACCAAAAAAGCAACTAAAACTCCATGGCCCACATTTATCAAAAACAGTGCAGTCTGTACTAGGAGCAGTTTGCCTCTGTAGTGTGCAGGGGGCGCCAGATTCATGATTTGTGGCTCATGTTCTTCATGAATCTGGTGCCCCCTACACTGCTCCCACAGAGTTCACCACCTTTTATTTTTGTACTCCTATAACGTAGAGCGTGCCACACACTTCTGTCTGACTCCGCGTGCTCCGACCGAGCACCGGAACGCCCCTTTCAGTGCAGAATTTTGTGTTGTGTCGGGTGAGTTGTGTGCGACACAAATGTGATGCGAACACTAATTAAATATCTGTGCAAAGTCCGACAGAAAACTGGCGCAGGGGCTTTAGTAAATGGGGCCTCATGTGTGTCTACAGCTTCAGGTCTTACAGTATTTAAGGCCGGGAGGAGAAGGGAGTGGGAATGAGCGCTCCTCACCCCTCCCTTCTCCATTCAAATTCAAGCAGCATGTCATACATTTTGCAGCACAGCCACCTGGGTCAGTCACGGTGCGGTGCAACACTGTGTATGATAGACAAATATTGTGTCTATGATCTAACTGCAACATAGCTCCCTGTTATAGTGTCCCTTTAGCAGTTCCCCCTCTTATAGTGCCTCCCCATCAGCTCCCCCTCTTATAGTGCCTCCCCAGTCCAGCAGCTTCCCCCTCGTATAGTGCCTCTGTCTTATAGTGCCCCCAGTAGCCCCCACTCTTATAGTGTGTCCCCAGCCGTTCCCCCTCTTATAGTAGCTCCCCCTCTTATAGTCCCCTACCGAGCAACTCCTATTCTTATTGTGCCCTCCCATCAGTTTCCCCTCTTATTGTCCGCCCAATCCAGCTGTTCCCCTTGCTATAGTGCCCCCCCAAGCAGCTCCTCCTCTTATAGTCCCCCACCCAGCAACTCCCACTCTTATTGTGCCCTCCCAGCAGTTGCCCCTATTATTGTCTGCCTTACCCAGCTGTTCCCCCTCCTATGGTGCTCCCACAATAAAATAATAAACACATATACTCACTGTTCCCCTGCAGCAGCTCCTCGTCCTCTCTCCTGATGTATGTAGTAGTGAAGCTTGCAGGCAGAGATGACATCATCACATGATGTCATCACCTGCTGGCTCTGCTACATACATCAGAACCAGAGGAACAATGATGTGTGGTGCTGTATTGAAAAAAAGTAACTATGAGGGACATTTATCAGTTCTTCCGTGCCAGTTTCTGGCTTAGAAGCCCTAAAATAATTTCCGTTTCTTGTGCACTGCAAAAAAATTGCAATTATTTTTGCGGCTACACCATCTCCACGCCACATGGGCGGGAAGAGTGGGCTGCCACAGGGTTGTTCCTGCCTTGTGCCTTTGTACTTTTTAAAAACCTGCAGACCTTTGTTCGCAAGTTTTTATGTAAATTACGCCAGGCCGGAGCTAGCGTAGTTTTGCCAGTTACATCATCACGACTGACGGATCCATCAAGAAGTAGACGCCTCTTATCATAAGCCGGTGCAGGATAAATTCCCCAGTATGTTTTTCTAATCTAAGCTACCTCGCTAAATCTTTATACTGGATGAGATTTCTACAATTTGAAAACAAAGACAATGTTATCTATGCAGAGAACATGTTTGCATGTATGTTGCATAGGATATATGTTAAAATTTCAGCTGCAGGCACAATGTTCACGCCGGCCAAGCTTTCCCCCAGTTGAGGCATGTGTGTCTAGTGAGTTGGCAGGTTTACTGTGTATAGAAGCTCTTTTTCCTGGCTCCTTTTCATTAACCCTCACTCACCTGAGTTAAACAGTTGTAATCCAAAATATTGTAAGCAGCGCCAAAGTTATGAAACCATGACTTGTAGCCACTGAAGTTCTCTCCTAGTGGAGCAAAGTTTTAACAGTATTATCTCCCCAAGACCCCCTTCTTTTATAGAAGGATCAGCGATCACTGTGGGGGAGGCTTATACAACTTTCAGCAATCTGCTGGTATCGGTAGGGTACACCGCCTCTGCTGCAGCTTTCAATGTTGGCCAAATGGTCAGCGTGTGATTCACTACTGTACACTAGCCGGATTTAACGGACCGACCAAACTGCAGAGGATATGTAATTGTGATGGCAGGTTGGTGCTGCTGTTCCACCGATAACCAGAGACTCATTGGGTTCTATAATTATATGATCCAAAGTCCCATCCTCTGCACTGTGTTGGTGTGTGAAATCCAGGCAGCGCACGTCTGTGATTCATGGGTTGGCCGTGGTCACGTGTAGCTGGCCATAGCCACATTTTTAAAGGACATCTACCATCGGGTTTACTGATCGTTGATGTCCACATTTAGCTGCTTATCCTCTACTCTAGGGGATAGAAATATCCTTATTGTCTTCAGGAATGTCCGGATAAGAGGAGAAAACGATGAAGACTGATTGGCGAGGACAATTTGATATCACGATTGATGGGTAGGATCAGGCAGCGGAGTATAGACCGGCGGGAGGTGCATACATAATCAGATGGTAGAGCCGAGAGGTGCTTTGGTGACGTAGGCGGAGCACATGCGGCTCATATGAATATTTTTATAAAGATGGTTTCTCCGCTTACCTGGAAGTTCCTGAAAATAATAGACATTTCCATCACCTAGAGTAAAGGATGAGTATGTAAGTTTGTACATCTACATCGGTAAACCTGATGGTAGATGTCCTTTAAATCCTGGTTATGCTCTGCAATAGGAAGAAGTTCATGTAATTTGTCACCAAATAATAATGTTACTTCACAGTGTTTCTATCTGAACAAGCTGATTGATAGAGCACCTGTAGAGTAGTATTGTTTAGAAAATGTTGGAGATAAGAGGGAACTTAAAGGAAATCTACCACCAGGATCAAGTATTGTAAACCAAGCACAGTGACATACTGGTAAGTCCCCCTTTAGCAGGATCCGTTCTTATTTTAGCTTCTTATGCCCTGGTTTCGAATTTTAAAACGCTTTTCAAATTTTGCAAATGAGCCTGAGGGAGCCTTAAAAACGAGGGTTTAGCAAGTTTAAAGAAGATCAGATCCTGTCAGAGGGGGCACACACCTGCAGTGTGCTTGGTTTACAATCCTTCATCCTGGTGGTAGATGTCCCTTAAAATTGAGGGCTCACCAGACGGGATTGTGCTATCTTAAGGCACAACACTAGGTTAGGCATTTGGGTTAAAATCGAGTTCTGCCTCTGCTTGGTAGATCTGGATAGTAGTTACCACACTGGCTAGGAGGGAAATGGTTATGGCGCTCACAGTGATACAGTCAGGTAAGTGAGAGGTATAGTAATTTTTGTCTCACAATTCGTTCCCTGAGGCTCAATACCAGTAATTAAGATAGTAAGATAGTTGTATTTACTGTAGTCACTTGCAATTCATAAAGGGGTTCGCTAACACCGACACACGTTGTGATTGTGAGACCATAAAAATTTCCACACCTCTCACCTACCTGACCGTAGTGTTGAGTGCACCATTGTTGCTTCCATCCTTTCCATGGTCCTGTGATGTCACACAGGTGCACGGCTCGTTAGTTTCACAAGTATTATTCAGAGCCGTGCACCTGTGCGATATCACATGACCAGGGATAGATTTCAAATCACTGGAAGGAAGCAATAGATAACAGCAAGCAGAGATCTAGAAAAGTCATGGGTTTGATAAAGACAATGTATTTAAAAATTGTAGAACTTTAGGTCCTAATTACTTTCTGACACTGGAAGCCACTTTCAGCCATGAAGCCTTACTATTTAGTTTTGCCATTAAAATAATAATTGAAGGCAATACAATGATTTCCTTATGTTTACTTCATTATCTGCAGTATCCAGAAGGAATTAAGAAATATGACTACATCCCGGACTTTGCAATCCGAGGTCTTCACTATGATATACAGAAGGTAAGATCTATTCTAGATCCGTACACATTATAAATATGAAGTTATGAAGCTTTGCACATATCTTTCTTTTGAATTAAAATTTGTATAGTTATATTATACAGCTACTATGCCGAGTATCGCTAGCCAACTCTGGTCCATTGGCTCTGCAGTACAGGCAGTCCCTGGGTTACGTACAAGGTTCTGTAGGTTTGTTCTTAAGTTGAATTTGTATGTAAGTCGGAAGTGTATATTTTATAATTGTAACCACAGACAAATTTTTGTTGGTCTCTGTCACAATTGGATTTTAACAATGTCTGATTGTCATAAGAACCAGGATTAACAATAAAGTTTCATTACAGACACCTTTAATAACTTTTATAACTGATCATTGTAGCCTAATGCTTAAGTACATTAAATTACCAAAATCCAGAGGTCCATTTGTAACTTGTGGTCGTCTGTAAGTCAAGTGTTCTTAAGTAGGGGATCGTCTGTTTTGCCATGTTTAGATGGGATTCTGATTCTGTCATCCCATGGTTTGCCCCAATGTTATGCCATCCAGTCAGGAGCGGCGGCTGCACAGTGAATGGCAGCGGCTTCTTCCGTCTCTGTACATTAAGTAGTTCTGATTCTGTGGCTGTTGCTATAAATTGATTGGTGAGGGGAACAGACTGCTGCATACACTATATTTATAATGATAGAGTTAGAAGAATAATAACTGATTGTTATTCTGTATATTTCTACAGAACCTACTGATGAAGATTGATGCTTTTCATTATATCCAACTGGGAACTGCTTACAGGTAACAGCACTTTTATCTATGGGTCTGAAGCAGTGACATCTATTTTATAAAAGGGTTTGTTCTAAATTTAAGGGGCAGTTGACAAAATTTAATGAGACTGTCTTTTGAATGCTGGATTTACTCTTAGTAAATATGAAAAGGTGTTCCAACTCTTTTCCCTGATTTGCTAAAGGGGATTTAAAACACTGGCCCATAAGGACCTATGGGTAGTTTAGTGTCCCAAATCACTTTGACAGGTTCCCTTTAAAGCCCCCTGGGCCCTATATATTAAGATAAACCCTCATTTTGGACTTTTCTTCTGGTTATCTCCAGTTCTAGTTCTAAAATGTAACCATCTATTGAACACAACTTGTATTTCACCTAAACAACTTTCAGAATAATTGTTCTTTTTCCAGACTGTGGACAACAGATTTGTTACTTTTTTAGTACGACTTTGTTCTCCTATGAATCAAAGTCTGTTTTTTATTTGTTTTTTTTGTGTGTCCTGGAATGTTGAAACTCTTTCAGTCAGTGCCAGCATTGTTCTGCCACCATTTCCATGGTAATTACTGTTTTGCCCTTCTTTCCTTTCTGAAGAAAGACCTAAATTAAATTTTTTTTGTTACTTCACAATCCTTTTTCATAGAGGTCTGAAGCCTGTCCCTGATGCCGAAGTCATAGATTTATATGGCGGTACGCCACATATTCCACTGATTGAGATGAGCGACTTCTATGGGAAGGTAACTCCGGTTTAATGAATATAGAATTGTTGCTTTTTGTGTAAATATATTTTTCACAATATAAATTAATATAAATAAATCTTCTCCTTTCACAATATAATTTAGATTATTTTTTGTTTTGAACCATCAACCGTGGTTAATTTTCCAAATATATATACAGGCCAAGTTGGTGTGCTATTTTTTTCTAGTAGACTGACAGAAAGGATCATGAATGTATGGGTAGATATCAGGAAAGCATATATAGCACAGTGCAAAAGTTTTTGGAAGGGGTAAAAGGGTTAGTAGTTTATTTCTAGAAATTAACTGCTCCAGATGGCATCTCCCAATGTGCCTCTTTCTCTCACAGTCCATCTAATTGACAGACCAGGGGAGGGTCACCCCACAAGAAAACGTCTATCTCAGTCATGAGCAGTGAGCAGCAAGTCGACTTGCTAGCGTATTGCTGCTCATTGCACATGCGTCCCGTTCCTACGCTTTGTAACAGTAGAGCGGAGGGACACAAACTACGTAGCAAGTCATACAGCAGGGGTCCCCAAACTTTTTATGTAGGGGGCCGTTCACTGTCCCCCTCAGACCGTTGGAGGGCCGGACTTAAGTTTAAAAAGAAATAGCGGTACATGTGACCGCATCCGTAATACACTGGGCCCCCCTCAATTATTTATTTAATATACTGCACTCCTACTGAACTATTTTATATATATTGTCCCAATTAATAAATTAATATACTGGGACCTCTCTCCATTAATTATTGAATATGCCTTCCCCCCATTAATTACTAGACAGCCCCTCATAATTAATTATTTCTTACACCACCACCATTAATTATTTCCAATGCTGCCCCTCATAATTAATTATTTCCTATGCTGCCCCTCATAATTAATTATTTCCTATACTTCCCCTCCACCATTAATTATTTCCTATACTGCCCCTCCACCATTAATTATTTCCTATACTGCCCCTCACCATTAATTATTTCCTATACTGCCCCTCAATTTCCTATACTGCCCCTCATAATTATTTCCTATACTGCCCCTCATAATTAATTATTCCCTATGCTGCCCCTCACCATTAATTATTTCCTATACTGCCCCCCACCATTAATTATTTCCTATACTGCCCCCCACCATTAATTATTTCCTATGCTGCCCCTCACCATTAATTATTTCCTATACTGCCCCTCACCATTAATTATTTCCTATACTGCCCCCCACCATTAATTATTTCCTATACTGCCCCTCCACCATTAATTATTTCCTATGCTGCCCCTCACCATTAATTATTCCCTATGCTGCCCCTCACCATTAATTATTTCCTATACTGCCCCTCATAATTATTTCCTATACTGCCCCTCATAATTATTTCCTATACTGCCCCTCATAATTATTTCCTATACTGCCCCTCATAATTATTCCCTATGCTGCCCCCCACCATTAATTATTTCCTATACTGCCCCTCACCATCAATTATTTCCTATACTGCCCCTCATAACTAACTATTGGCCCCCGCCGGGGTGGTTTTCCGGCCACATCGCTCCAGTAATAGTGCTCGAGCGGCCGTTTCCGGCCGCATCGAGCACTATACAGTGACGGGCAGGAGCTTCCTGTCCAGACGGACAGAGGCTCCTGCCCGACTGTCGCAGGCCGGCGCTGCCGCGGCAAACGTCTAGGGCTGGATCGAAACGGTCCGCGGGCCGCTTGTGGCCCGCGGGCCGTAGTTTGGGGAACCCTGTCATACAGCATAGGGCCGCATGCGCAGTGAGCAGCGAGGCTTGTTGGCAATGACAGAGATATAAGGCTCACTGTGCAAGGTTTTCATGTGCGATGAGCCAATGTCATGAGGGGGAGGGATGGGCAGAGGAAGGATGGCGGGAGGGGTTGTGTTGAATATAGATGAGCGGGCCGTGGAGGAAATAAAATATGGTAATTAGAATGCGGACGTCACATTTTGAAATTCAACTGCCCCCAGGTTCCCTTTAGCTGTAAGAAGAGTAGTAATTAGATATATATTCTGTTGTATTCCATAATTGGGTAGAATCTTGATACAATGGTTTATATATTTTATAGGGACCTACTATGAAACAGTTCATGGATATTTTCTCTCTGCCTGAGATGACTCTGATTTCTTGTGTTACGGATTTCTTCATCAGCAATGGTATTGATTTTGATCCGGTTCATCTTTATAAAGATACAACAGTAAGTGCCAACATTATTATCCTGCATCATTGTTCACCCATTGTTGTAAGGCTACTTAATGTATATACTCCAGTGGACTTGGTTTGTCTGTACCTAGCTGATAGAAATAGTTAAAGGAAACCTACCACTTCTGAAGGTAGGTATGAGATGTAAACACCGGGCACCAGCTCAGGGTGAGCTGGTGCCGGAGCTTACCTTAGCTAGTGTTTTAAACCGCTATATCGCGGTTTAAACGCATTTTGATTTACAGCCCCGAGGTAGCTTCGGCGCTGCGCACGGCCGTGCTTGCACCTCCATAGGAAATGCCGGAGCCAAAGCTACCTCGGGGCTGTAAATCAAAATGTGTTTAAACCGCAATATAGCGGTTTAAAACACTAGCTAAGGTAAGCTCCGGCACCAGCTCACCCTGAGCTGGTGCCCGGTGTTTACATCTCATACCTACCTTCAGAAGTGGTAGGTTTCCTTTAAAAATAGTTTGGAGCAATTGCCCCTATCATTCAGAATGCACTTTCGCCTTCCCCCTGGTATTTGTGGGATACTTATCTCCCTGTTCAAAAATCCTTGCTTTATGAGGATCCCATACAATCTGGGAGAGTAGGCAAGTTTGGATATAGTGTTTTACATTGTGGTTACTTTGTATGATGTCTACTTTTATTTAAAGGAAACCTACCATGAGGATACTACTATCAGAAGTATATGTGATGGTAGATTCCTCCTGCCCATCTCTGCCCTAATCTGTCATTTAATAATCCTGAAACCTAACCTGTTAAAACCTTTAAGTAATATGTAAATTAATGTAATGCAGTTAATTTACATATTACTTAAAGGTTTTAACAGGTTAGGTTTCCGGATTATTAAATGACAGATTAGGGCAGAGATGGGCAGGAGGTATCTACCACATCTACTTCTGATAGTAGTATCCTCATGGTAGTTTTCCTGTAAAGGGGATAATCCACTTATCACTGGAGCTTCCAGCAGTCAGAGTCCCAGAATCGCTATTACAAAAAGTGCAGAGACATCCACATCCGGCTGTGAGCTCTCTGCTTATTACAAGCTGAAACAGCTGGGGCAGGGACCGTGTGTCTGCCGATCAGATATTGATCAGATATATGGAGATGTTTGTTACAGTTAAAATTTGGGAATGGAATTGCTAATTATCAAAATATACTTTATCTCATTTTTAGTTTAAGCTACACTAGTTCTGAAATAAAGATGATGGTTATTCAGAATAACCCGATTTTTTTTTTTTTAATTTATTTTTTTTTCTTCGTAGGATTCAATCCGAGATGTCCATGTTAAAGGGATGATGTATGATTGGATTGAAAAGGATATGGGTAAGAATGATTTATTAGGTGAAAAAAATCTTAGAGCAGTTTAGATTGTACTGTAGGATGTTAGCTTGTTCCTTTTGCTTCAAGATTGTGAGTCTGCAAGTTCAGAGCTCTCTGTGTTCTATAGATGATTACTTGTGGGGGCACTTTATCATCTTAAAAGTCTGATAGATGGATCTTCGATTTAGTTGCTCAGAGAATATTAAAAAAAGAGATGGTGTAGTGAATATATACTGCTCCTATCCGTTTTTTGGGGCAAAGCAAACACTCAGCAAATACTATTATGAGACTTGGGCTTACATTTGTTCCTGGTGGTGATGTACACCGGTTCCTTCCCCACCGCCACACCTTTCTGATGTCTGAAATTGGGTTTCAAAAGGCCCGGAGACATCTAAATGAAATCACATTGGATTTTATTGAAGGAACAAGATAACACCATGTTTTGGCATTAGAGTGATGTCCTCTTCAGGCCATGTAGCCTACAGATGATGAACTAATACAATGGCCTGGATAATTGTTCTACAACATAAAAAAGGAGAAAGATATCCAATGGCGGCGACAACTCCGTAACATTTACTGAATCCTCTGTGCATAATGGGGACACTTTTGCTGTTGACACTAATGGGGTTGTCACACCAAGTATTACTGGGTCTACGTTAGTATTTGCCAACTAGAGATTTCCAGTCCAGTGACTATAAATGATATGATGAAGATGTATATGTTGGTTTACATATGTTATAAAGGGGCTATCCTGAGGTGGAAAAACATGGCTGCCTTCTTCCAAAAACAGCCCCACACTTGACCATGGTTAGCGCTGGTATTGCAGCTCAGCTTTATCCATGGTCAGAAGAGGCACTGTTTTTTTCCCAATCAAAAATTAACTTTATTGAAGGGATCACTGAGAGACAGGTTGTGCTACAAATGAGGAATATACAGGTGAAAAGTCACAATCCATGTAGGTATGATTTCATATCCACAACACTGTAATCTACACAAAGGAGGATGATGGAATTGTACAGTAGTGTGAATATTCATGCAACACAGGGAAGAACATGGTAGAATAAAACCATGCATCTTCCGCATGCTGTTACCCTGGGGTCCACAGCTACAAATAATGACCACAGTCAGAGTCATGTAGATGAGCAGGAGTTTGAGGAACAGCAGTATATGGCAGGTCTAGCCACCTGTCCCACTCTGAGTGAAACTTCCACTCCTTGTTTCAGTGGATAAATATCCACTATTTAAATGGAAGGGTCAGTGAGGGGCAGACATCTAGAATGTCGCCAGGAGAGGTGGTGTTTTTGGAGCCATGTTTTTTTTTACCTGCGGACAAACCCCTTTAAGTACACTCTTTGGTATAAATGCAATGAAAAATGTATGTATTGTTTTCATACTAACCATTGACCAATCTCCTCTCCTTGCAGAGCATTACATCCTTCATAGGGAGGAAGTCTTTGCTGTCTTGAATAGACTTGTAAAACACAATAAGAAACTTTTCCTCATCACAAATAGCCCCTTCAGTTTTGTGTAAGAATTTCCAAATCATTTTCTTGTCTGTCTGTGAAACTTGTCACATTTAAAGGGAATCTGTCAGTTAAACCAACCCACACTAATTAAATGTATCTTTGAAAATTGCTAGATTACAGAAGTACAACTATCCCTATATTGTTCCTCCCAATGCCTGTAAAGGTCCACAGTCCATTTATAAAGTTAACTCTCCTTCCATGCCTATGACACCATGCAGGTCTGATCATCATCTTTCTTTTGAGCCTGGCATATTCATGTGCAGTTCTTTATCCCTCCCTCAGGAATGAGAGAGATGCTTGCTGTGAGACACGTTGAAGGCAATTTCTGATTTCTTGTCAGCAAGTCAGTCACTCACAGCCAGCATCTCCCTTATTCCTGAGGGAGCGGTAAAGGATATAGCAAAATTGAGTTCACTTGGCTGAAGAAAAATCACACCCCTTGTCAATCTGGAAGCTGGTGGTGAGGCAGAGCTAGAAGAACATAAATTTGGTGAATTAACATATGTATAAAAGCAGTTTTCAAACATATATTTAGTAAGTGTGGGTTAGTTTATCTGACAGATTATCTGAAAGTAAAATATTATCTGACAGCAGTTTCTGAAAGTAAAAATTGCTGTAGTACTTCAAAAGTTACAGGAAACCTGTCACCAGACTTTCACTAATAAACCTAATAAACCTAATGACAGGTTTCCTAAGCACTTTGCTAACTAATAGCCACACTGTTTTTAATTAAAAAAAAAACAAAAAACACACTGGGGAAAGCCCCAAGAGAATGAACTTTGTTCAACTGGCACATTTCCAGAAGGAGCAGCGAGTCACAAAAGGTGTGTGTTGTTCATGTGAATCAGTGTGTGTGACTCAGTCCATGTCTCTGGCATCACCCCTCATCCCCTTCCCTTTGTCAGAACAGAAGTTGACGTCAGCCGAAGGGAGGGGGAAATGAGGGAGATACCAGAGACAAGAGCTGAGTTACACAGTGACTCGCATAAATAACATGCTCCTCTTGGCAGTTCATTTTCCGGGGATGGGAAATTTGAATTTTTTAGCTAAAACCTGTGTGGGGGGAATAGTTAACATAGTAATATGGGAACCTGTCATAAGGTTCATTATTGGAAATCTGGTGACAGGTTCCCTTTGAGGGAGATTCCAGTTTTGCACAAATTGATCACCTTTTTATCAAATTAGCGGACAGAGTCTGACAATCAACACCCCTGCAGGTCAGCTGTTTGATCTAGTTGTAACACTTCCCAGAGGCCAGTGATTTCATGTCCATTGGTTACAAGCTCTTTGACAATGTTGGGAAGTGATTCCAAAGAAAGGGATCCAGCAATTGTGGCTGTCCTTAAGCAAATTTGGAAATTAGGTCATCCTTTGGTTACACTTTCTGTATAAGGTCATCAGATTGTGGCCATTACAGTATGTTTCTCCAATAGGAAGGCACTGTTGTTGGTTGGAGGCAATTTTGGACCAATGTGTTTCCATTAAGGGAAACGGTAATTGGTTCCTTTGATAAATTCCAGAGCCTCTAATCATTGACTCTTGTTCATGGATGAGAAATAATAGTTGCTTAAGAGAGAAGTGATTAGGATTAGGCCTCTTTTGATGAATACTGCCATGCACCAACACGACTGTATTGTGCCATATCATGGCCCCGATAAGGTGCAGTGAGCACGTCTTCTCTCACCATACTGTTACACAGGTCCTTTCTTTGAATTGATTTGCATGGAGGTCGCTTCCTATGAAGAGGGAAGGGCTGACAAGCCCCCCTCTCCACCCAGCCGTATGCTTTGCCCGGGTGAAGCACACGGTTGTCTCCTTGAGGCCTAATCCCCTCTGAAGAACCCCAGTAATTACTGATCATTAGTAAAGGATGGTGCAGTTTTGGGCTACATGAATCTAGGATTCCCAGTTTCTCCTGTTTGATGAAATCAAGTTGGCTCAACTACAACTGCCAGCGGGATAACCTAGAGCAGTGATGGCAAACCTTTTAGAGACCGAGTGCCCAAACTTCAACAAAGACCCGCTTATTTTTCTCTAAGTGCCAATACAGAAATGTAATTAGTGATTTATACTCCCTGCTCTGTCACAGCTTTCATTGATACCAGCACCTGAGGACACCAATAAAGCAGAAAATAGTCCCTGGTAGAGCTGTCACTTTAAAATAGCTCTGTGCACAGCAAGTCCTGGGCTGTCTGGGACTGCAGGAAGATACCTGGAGTCATCTCTGGTGATGGCCTGAGTGCCCACAGAAAGGGCTCCGAGTGCCACCTCTGGCACCAGTGCCATAGGTTAGCCATCACTGACCTAGAGAGAATGCTGGTGTGTGTGTGAAGCAGGAGACTCTGCCTCTTTTATATTTTATCTGAAAAGAAAGTTTTCCTGCCAAAGAACATTGCTGGATAAACAATGATTTTGTGTTTCAGTGATAACCTTGTACAATCCTTAGTATTCCTGGTAATATTCTCTTCTGTAACATTTCTCTCTGTTGTCCTTGGTGTCTTTTCAGAGATAAGGGGATGAAGCACATGGTGGGGAAGAACTGGAGAGATCTCTTTGATGTTATTATTGTACGGGCTGACAAGCCGGCTTTCTTCACCGACCGACGCAAGTAAGTGCTACACACCGCTCAGTGCTAGGAGACTGAGGAGCACTTACTATTAGGTGGGTCATAGTACAACGGCACAAGATGGGGAGAAGAATACTGCTGTTATCAAGATGCTGGAATCCATCTTATTTCAGTGATTGGGAGAATTTGGTCCTGAAAAGTTCCTAAAGAAATATAGACCGGACCCAGGAATATACAAATGTATTATAAACTTCAATTATTCCAAATTCGTTACAATTTCATGCAAAGCATCTAATAATTTTCTCCATAGACATCTCTGGTGGCCGGTCTCTACTATGTGATGCCTGATAAGTGTGTCACATTTATTTTTGATATTGCCCCTGCATGATATTCTAATAATCCTGGAATATTTCTATTATTTCATAATAGTTTTTTGTAACTATTTTTGTGTGTTATTATTTTTCTTCCTTTTACAATTTAGGCCATTTAGGAGACTGGATGAAAGCGGTTCACTGCAGTGGGACAAGATCACCAGTCTAGAGAAAGGAAAAATATACAAGCAGGTAAGAGACTATTCAGTTTGGCCATAAATATATGAAGGATTATGATAAATGTCTTAGACGATACTAATAGTGTTATCGTTATTGGTATCAGGGATCATAGACAGCATAGTATGTAGTAGCATCGCCCTATACAGAGATTATTCAATGGATCCTACATACAGGGTCCGCATCTGCAATTCGCAGTCACTAAAAATTAAAATGATGGTCTTGTTGGTGAAGTGTTTTGCAGGATAAGCATACACTTCCTTAGGAAAGCCATGGCCTGAAGTAGAGAAATCTTACTTATTAAGAATATGCAAATTAGCATTTTGGCGCACCATGGGCGGGCTCAATACAACTGTCAATCAAGAGTCATACGGTAGGTGGGGTAACTGAGCATCAGATGGTGCATTCCAAACAGTAATAGTCCTCCCTAATAATAAGCCTAAATATAACTGGCTTATAGGAAGTGATACTATATAAAAGTCTTTCCTGAATGCTGTGTACAGTGTCCATAGACATGTGAAGACTTGGCCTGTGTGTTAAAAAGGTTTTCCCACGAAGACAAGTTGGGCCCTATCCACGGGATGGGGCCTAACTTGCTGATCAGTGGGGGTCTCAGTGCTGAGACTCCCACAGATTGCGAAAACGAGTGGTCAGGTCCGACCTCGCCGCTCCTCAGACGGCTGCGCATGACCGTTCTGCTCCATTAATCTCTATGGAGCTGTCAGAGATCAGCAATTTCCGTCAGCTCCATAGAGCTTAGAGGAGCTGAACGGTCATGCGCGGCCGTCTGCTCCATTAGTCTGAGAAGGGGTCGGTTGTGGATGGGGCCTAACTTGTCTTCATGGGAAAACCCCTTTAACCTGTAATCATTGTATCTTGTATCCTCAGGGAAACCTGTTTGATTTCCTGCGATTAACAGGCTGGAGAGGATCCCGGGTGCTGTACTTTGGAGACCACCTTTATAGTGATCTGGCAGTAAGTATTATGGTATTAGAATTATGTGCAGCCCCTGAAGTTACATTCACATCACCCTCATAGTTCTATAGAAAGATTTGTTATTCTGATGTGTCAAGGTTATTTGTGTAATTTGGTAGTTTATTTCAATTATAACTTTTTTCCAAAACTTGCACAAACTTTGTAAAAGTGTTTTTTCTCTGCTTACTTTGGACTACTTTCTTGTCTCCGACCCCTCTCTGTGTGTACAGGATCTCATGTTACGACACGGCTGGAGGACTGGAGCCATTGTTCCTGAATTAGAGAATGAAATTCGGGTTATAAACACTGAACAGTACATGCATTCACTGACCTGGCAGCAAGCGCTGACTGGGCTTCTGGAGCGGATGCAGGTCAGAGGAAACCGATAATAATCATCGCTTAATGTTATCACTAGGTCTAGAGCCTTATTCACATGTCGGCGTTTTGCATCAGCCATTGTGTACCACACAGAGATAAGGTACAATGGAAACATTTGCATCTGTTCTGTGTTTTTGATTGGGATTTGGCTTATAAATACGGACACAAATCTCTGTCATGTGAATAAGGCCTGATAATGGTACTGGAAATGGCTAGAATCTATGACGTGCTCAGTCACTGAGATGATGATTCAGAAAGATGATTTCATGACATCTGATAAAAGGAATATGGCAAAAGTTTTACCAGGGTAAGTCAAAACTGTGGCTCTAGTTCTTTCTTTTGTAATGCAGCTCCCTCGTCATCAATGCCTGTCTTTCAGGAAGCCTAGTGACAAGAAATGGAATGAAAGGCAAACAAATATGTCTTTTCCAAAAAGAATAGACTCCCAACTGTGGACAGTGCTGTCCTCATGTCATTGCCTTTAGTTGTTTGAGTCTTAAAGGCCATTACTAGGGATCGTGGGCAGGGAACATGTTAATAACATGATGATCTTTGTAGGGAAAGATAAAGAAACACATTGAATCAATGGATATTTATAGTTCAGTTATCAGAATCCTAGAATCCCAGGAACAGTCTGTAATCGCTATTAATAAAGCTGAAAACGACTGGATTGTGCCTTGGCTTTCAGCTCCTATTTTTTCCCCGATGTCAGGGGGCAGAGTTCAACCTTTGCTTTGCAAATGTCACATTCCACAGAGCAGTAATAATTGACATGCTACACATGCTAAACCTGCAGCGTAAATCACTCGTACATTTTTTTTTAAATGGGAATCTCTGTTGCCATTCATATAGCCAGAGCTTTTACCAACATGAAAAAGGAAAAGCGCTCACATATAAATTCTTACAGTCACAAGGTCAGCCTGGGTTTCTGCCGCGTGTCTTGTGTTGTATTTTTGGAAGTATGAGCTTGCTCTGTTACATGCTTATTTAAGGCTCACCCCTCCTCGTAGAGAGTGGGTGTTTGCTGCATTATGTTGGTGGCCACTGGCAGACCAATACAGATTGCCTGCCTGCAAAATCACCAATATACTGCAATTCAGTAGAGATCAGACAAAAAAAAAAGAATTATTCCTGGGGGCCATAATGGAAAATACCATCCAAATGTCAGAATCCATACTTTTTTGCCATTCTGCAACACATGAAAATATGAGTGAAAAAAGTGATCAAAAGGTTGTACAGTCCTCAGAGTAATGGCAATGAAAAAGTCATATCTCTGCACAAAAAATGATACCTTACACAGGTCTGTACAAAACAAAAAGAAACAAAACTTTTTTTTTTTTTTGTAGAAAAGATGCCATTTGTTAACATGTATTAAAACCTAATAAATCCTATATCAATTTAGTATCTCCGTGATTGTACCAACCCAAAAAATAAAAGGAAGGTGTCATTTACAGCGCACAGTGAAAAGCCACAAAAACAGCGCTCACAAGAAAATGGTCCAGTTGTGATTTAGTGTCAGTTTCACAGCATTTAGATTTTTTCCCAGCTTCCTAGTACAATGCATATAATATTAAAGGGAATCTGTCAGCAGGAGCCTTTTTCTGGCTCACCCGTGTCTCCATGGAGAATAGTGTACACATTGCCATAGAAAACTGGCTTTTCCAGAAAAAAAAGATAAGTTTACCTTTCTGTATATGTAGAGCGGTGTCCCTAGTCCCGTGGGAGTGGCGAGTGAGGAGTTGGGTAGACTTGTATGATGTCCTGAGGGGGAAGCAATGGGGGAGGAGATATGGGGGGCATGGGAGTTTTAAATAGATGCATGATGGAGCTGTTTCCCAAGGTTGGGGGGCACCACTCCTCAATGCTCACTCCCATAGAACAAGGGACACAGCTCTGCATACAGAAAGGTAAACTTTCAAACTCTGCCTGTATAATAGGACTTTTAAAATCCAATTTTATTAGGTATATATTAAAAATATAGGGTACAAGAGCTTATTGGACAATGATTAAGCTCAGATACAGGCTGGGCATTATTCACTCCAGGATTTCTGAATACCAAGTGTCAGTTGCCGGGAAGGTAGCATTAGACTGTTTAATGTCCTGGTCAATCCCTTTAATTGTGTACACAAGGTTTCAATGAGTATATTTTACTGGATGTGTAACTACCCAATAATTCCTAAAAACGGGCTTGCCCCTCTCGGTCCAAGTGTGAATTCAAGCCGAGAGACAAGCGCCTTAAGTGTCACCACTTAGTAAGATATAAGTGCCAGCGGTTTATCAAAGGTCCTAAATTGACAGTAGTAAAGTGTCTGCACCATCGGGTACAGCGTGCTATGATGGCAAGCACGCTCACCAATTACGGCGCCAACACTATTACTGTTTAGTGGTAAAACAGAGCGTTGTGTTTGTTCACTAAGTTTGTGTTGCCTGTCATTTTCATCATAGTCCGCTAACTGACTTCTAGTGAGTTTCTTCCCTAACGTTCACAAGCAGACCGCTACCTCACTCAACTCTAGAGTCCTTCTTTGTTTATGCTAGCTGACTATCTAAGCAGGTACACATGCTCAGCAGGTACACATGCTCACATGGAGGCACATATCGGCATTTGTTTGGCCGCCAGAAAGGTAAACTTTGATCCAACTTATTACTATAAAAAAACCTCTTTGGCAATGTGTGCACTATTCTCTATGGGGGCATGGGGTAGTCAGAAAAAGGGCTCCTGATGACAGGTGCCCTTTAAATAGTGCCAATAGAAAGTATGATTTGTTATGCAGGGAAAAAAGCCCTCATAAAGCTCTGTACATGGGACATTTTAAAAAGTTATGAACATTTTACATTTCAGTTTTTTATCAGTGCAAGGGGTTAAACATACCGTGAAGTTTATTTAATGGTTCTGTGTTCCTAATAGTTCCCACACACAGAGTAAAGCAAATAATCCTCGATGGTTCATGTATTGTATCATTCTAGAGTTACCAAGATGCTGAGTCCAAGCAAGTTCTTACGGAATGGATGAAGGAGCGTCAAGAATTAAGGTTAGTTCCGATATTGTGAAATGCTGGATGTCCACGTTGTTTTCAGTGTTTCTCATCACAGTTTGTGCAGACATAATGACCCACATTTATTAAAGTGTTAGCGCCAGTTTTCAGTCTTACTTTGCACTAGAGAGAAAGTGCAAACTGCTTGCACATGTGTTTATAAAGTGGCTGCAATGTGTCGACAAGACATAAAAAATGTGCACTTAAAGGGTTGTGTTAGTGCTTATTCGGACCGTGCGCCACAATTGCACTTAGTGCAGTTTGCACAGTTTTATATAAATTTGGGCCAATATGTGTCACATGCCACTTCTTTTCTCATATATACATTCATAATTATACAGGAAAGACTGTGGTCACATGTAAGTAGGCTCTTATTCTGCTTAATTTCTACTGTGTGAACAGTGACATATAGTAGACTTGGAGTCTGATAAGATTAGATCTATGTAGTGTAACCTGCCAAGAGTGGTCTGAACTATCACCATTGCTTTTACACAGCTTTTTGGTTTCATTTTGAAATCGGTAAAATATAAAGTAATAATATAATGCAGAGTAAAAAAAAAAAATAAGCTCAACAAAACCTCTTTCAACATCTGTCATTTCAGGTCTGTTACGAAGAACCTATTTAATCCCCAATTCGGCAGCATTTTTAGAACCTATCACAACCCAACATTCTTCTCCAGAAGACTGATAAGATTCTCAGACATCTACATGTCTTCCATCAGTAGTCTATTAAATTACGATATCAACTTCACGTTTTATCCACGACGTACCCCGCTACAACATGAGGCCCCATTATGGATGGATCAGCTTTGCACTGGCTGCATGAAGACTCCTTTCCTAGATGAGATGGTTCAAATCCGATAGTGGCGTCTAAGATTTACCAGGTGATTCATTAGATATGAAGAATGATGCACGATCATTTAGTGTCATCAAATGATCATTTTGCATCTCATCATTTTATAGATGGGCCCCCGTGACTTTGCTAAAAATTAAAGGGGTTGGCCACTTACCTCAGGTTTTCTGTAAGTGTTTTGTAATGTGTTTGGGGGGGGGGGGGGCGGCAGGATATTGGGTAATTTACCAATATACATCTATTAAGTGTTCTGCTCTGCTTTGTTGATATGTAAATTGAACAGTTATCCCACCGGGATAATAGTATTCATGAATATAAAAATAAGGGATTGTTCATTAACAGATAGAGATCACATGACCCTCCATCTGTGGCCATTGTATGGTCAGGAAAGTCTGTCTGATGAGGTAAAAGTCAAGAGGTTTCACTTTGCATAACAAAAAAACAGAGCAGAACCAGTAATATATTTATATTTGTAAATTAACTTGTATCCTTCCCCTCCACCCTTACACCCACATTAGAAGAAACGTGAGGTAAAGTGACCAATCCCTTTAATGATTCTTTTATATGATAACATAATATGCTAAAGGATTGTGGCAATACACGAAAAAGGTCACTGTTGGCCATTGGCGGAGGTACAGGAGGTCACTTTGTGATAAAATATCTTGGAACCATATTGTCTTGGAAACGTATAGTAAGAAAGGTAAGGGAGGGCCTAACTGTACGGTCTCTTTGCTCATAGTACTGCATTGAACATGATACAAGGGTGGGGTAGTCCATGACGTGCGGAGTAGCCATCATGAGTGACGCTGGTATTACTGGATTTCATTTTATCGATATTGTACTTTTCCTTTCAAGGAGTTTTGGAAGAACAGTCAATGATGTCCGGAGGAGTTCATGGCTGACTACATGGAAGTCCTGCTACTGGAGAGTGTCTTGTCCCACCTAGACCCTGGCTCTAAAGCAGTGTTCACATGTAGCAGTGATGCTAAAACTTCACCACCACGGCTTCTAGAGGATCCATCAATGCGCACTTGCTTCCGCAATGAATCGCTCCAGGTTTTTAAAAATGTTTTAGCTTAAAGAATTCCCTGTATGAAGTGTTGTGGCTTTGCTTTCAGCTGACGTTATAATAGCACATAACATCAGACATCTCTCCAGACGTGTGCACGTAGGTCTTTGTAGATGTGTGATTACAAGTTATATCATGTACAATAAGCATGGTACTAAGTTCATAGAACATCCTTAGAAAGGAGGGGCACAAGACTGTATTGTGGGACTCCAGCACATAAATCCTTACTGATATGGAGAAAAGACAGGGCACTTGGGATACAGTGTTGACATCATTATATATCTAATGCGATAAAAATTCTTGTTTTCTCCACATCTTTATGACCTCCCCTTCCCTAGTCCCTTGGATGAGCAAAAAAAAATAATCCTGAGGTTTTTTTTTTAATAAGCTTTTGCATGCGTACATCCACACAACAGTACCTGAGCCATAATCCACTTTCTGTCATGGATTTTGACTAACATCTCCTATACTCTGCGCCACATCTTCCCATATAAAGTGGCGCATGTCGCTTCTTTTTTATCACAAGTGACCTTGTCCACAGCAGCCTCCACTAAATGGCAGCCAAAAAAAACACTGTGGCGGCCTGTTTATAATCTGGGGAATTTTTAATATGGCTTACCAACTCGATTTTTACGTGAACACAGACAAGTCCGGACCTTCCTCCTCATTTATAATTTAATTGCGCCAAAAATAAAAATGTCCCTTTTTTTTTGGTGCATTTATAGTGCTGTCCTGCCAGATAAATTCCATCTGTGCGCCACATTAATCCATTACAGTGAAGAAGGCGCTCGCTAGTCCGAAAAACCAGAGTCTTACCTACTTCATAGGTAATAAATCCCCCTCAAGTGTGTGAGTAGTGTTACTATGGTGAGCTAGAAGTCATAGGCAGGGAAAATCTCGGCTTGTAAGGCCGAAAATACATTGACATGTGGTACAGTAATGTATAGAGCCATCTCACTATAGAATTGAATGTATTTTTGGATGGCTTCAAGCTATAGCACTCTCACTTTTATTGTAAGTGACATAAATAAGTAGAAAAGTAGAAATTTGTACACATAAAGGGGCGTTTCGGTGCAAAGTTGGACCATGCGCCACATTTATTGCTGCCACTTGACAGAATGGTGTTGCACACTCTATGTTAAAGGTGCACCAAATAAAAAAGTTGGTGCACTTTGTCGGAGCAATGTAGGGTGCGCCGGTTTTGATGAATCTGGCGCCCCCTGCACAAAGTACAGACTGCACTAGTTCTGATAACTGTGGGCCTTTGTCTTCTCTGTATAAAGTTCAGAACTAAACGTTTCTGTGCCCAGGAGAGTAACAAGGCCAAAATATCTGGGACATGAGCCAAATTTCTAGAGCCCTTCTAATCAACTCTGTTGGCATCTGCTGATATATATGACCTATTTTTCAGACACAGGATTCCTATTAACCCCTTTGTACTGGTGCCCTTTTTCGTTCCTGTGATGCGTTTTTTTGCTCCATATGAGGACTTGTTTTCTGTGTAAGAGATTGTGCTTCCTAGTGTCAGTATTGAATTTCCAATGGAATGTCCTGGGAAAACATCAATATTCCTTGTGGACTCGGCTTCCACTTGTGATCCAAATGAGTGGGCAAAGGATGATGGTAAACTGGGGGGTGGTGATCTGGAGGATTGAAGATCTCTATGTGGTAACTGCTGAGGAAATGTTCCTGGCAGTCAGGGCTGATGAGAAAAGAAAGTGTCTACAATTACAGGAGAAGTTACCTGTAAGTCATTGGATGTTTTCTAGTGTTACAGGTCATTGTGTCTGATATACAGATGATGGGTACATTTGCATTGAGGTTTAGGAAACTAGAGGCATCCTTAGACCTATTGCCTAAGAGTGAGTTTGATGCATCCAACTCGCATCATCTGAGGTACGGTTGTTGCGTCTGTGTGCTTGCTGGAACGTCTGGCCCTATATCAATATGATGTGAGTTGGATGCACCAAACTCACTTGTGAGCAATGGGCCCCCACCCCAGTTTCACTGGATGCAAACAATGGTCCCATGACAATTGAAAATGACTGCCCGTCATTACGCAAATGGGGCAGGTCCTATTCCTGCAGGTCCCATTTCTTGTCGGCTGATACACGGGGCCATGTGATCCATGTAGCAGACTACGGGCTGTGTGCATCATTTGTTGCCCAGTTGACATGGGAGGGTGAGCTCCGCAAACATTTGGTATCCTCCAATGGGGGGTTTTCTGTGTAAGTGTGAACTATTGATGACATAAATTTTGCAGGGGCTAAGATTTTAATATTTCTCCAGGGATTATATTATTCAAAGGGGTTTCTGGTCAATAAATCGAAATTGAGTTACTTACAAGACTAGAATGACACTTTATGTTGTGAAATGTCTTCTCTATCATTTCTATATAGATTACTACTTCTCTGATTGGTCATGTGACTAATGGTCCCGGTAATGTCACTTTCTGTGTTATCATGTCCATTGTCAGTGTCCTGGCAATAGTACATGGAGTGTGATGTAGACAAGATGTTAGGGGTGGAGGAGTGCAAACGAATCACTCATATGACTGCAGACACCTCTGGCTGATCGGGGAATGGCCTAGAACAAGAGTCATGTTAGCTTTGCCCTGGGTCTGCTTACATTATGAGCTACACTATGCTGCAGGGATGGGAGAAATGTAGAAGCTGACATGATCTTCTAAGGCTTTATCAGATCTGATGTTTTGCTGTAGCGGTGTATGCTCCATCTGCTGACAACCGGGGAATAATAAAAGGCTCTTATTGGGACAGGATTGGAGTGCTGTACTGATACTGTGCTTAGAAAACCACACATGAGATTGGTGTGAAGTAGAGATAAAAATCATGCATTATACTCAGACTTACTGGCAGTGCCAGTATTTCTTTATTATATTGGCCTGTAGTGTTAAAGAGGAGAGCAAGGAGGAAACATGAGCCTAATACACACAGCCTACTGTGCAAGGCTGCATAGGAATTGTAGTCTCTGCCTAGAAAATAAAACACTCTAAGAAAAAAACAGAATGTTCTGGGATCATAGGAACATGTAAACATTTATTTCTTGCTGGAATGCACCAAAAATGTACAATAAGGCGCTGGGATATGATTTGAAACCTTTTTTTCAATAATGATTTGAAAAACCTTCACTTTACTACAAGTTATGACTGTCACCCATTTTGATAAAAAATTTTTTGGTCTGTCCTTATTAACTGACATGGTACCTTTATGCTGGTGCAGAATAATTGCAGTAAAAAAAAAAAAATGACGAGATTTTAATGCCTTTCCTATGGATGGGGATTTCATAGTTATTTTTTTAGGGAGATAGAATTTATAGTTGTAGGTTTAAAAGATCAGGCTTAAAAGGATGGAGCTTTTTATTAAAACAGTGAAGAAATGTCTTAACCATGTTATATTAAATTATATCAATATTGAAAAGTTTTTATATTTTGGTCTTTTCTTACTTCTTGAGGTTTCTAAGGATGTGATGGATCCAGTGCGCTGCTTAGGAGGAGGAATGATCACTCCTCTCTCCATAGAGATGCATGGCGTACAGCCGTGCACAGGGGGAAAGATGGGGTGTGGTGCCACATGTGTGCCTATTGCCGTCTATGGAGGACGTATGTACAGCTACAAGCTTGTGGCTCATATAAGTCCCCCATACGTTTGTGTGAATTCGGCCTTATTTTTTAAAAAAAATGTTACATCTACTTTGCTGAAGCTAATCTGTCTACGGGATTGAAGACAGGTCTCTCTCCTCATGTTTACACACTGTTAACCCTTCCTGCTTTCTCCCTGGCTGTAGTATGCTATGAGCGCTATATTCAAACATCATGCTGAAAGTAAAAGGGGTAAATCCTCACTGCTGGAGATATTTAAACACACACAGGGAGACTAGATGTGAGGCCATTCAGCTTTCATAGACACACGCTGTACAGGCTGGAATATGCCCGATAATTTTTTTTACACACTAAACAGAATTTAAGTATATTAAAAAAAATTTCAGCAAACACACCCACACACAATTTAAAAAATGATCTCAAATTATGTAGTACTTGTCAGAATATGTATGGACTAGATGTATGCTGACATACAAACAGACAAATGTACAACTATAGAAGGACAACATAACATCAAAAGAACTTTTTAGTTGGCCTTTGTAGCAATGTGAGTGTTGAACGCTCTGTACAGTGATGTGGATTATGTTGTTGCCATAAAATTAAATAAAGTAATAATATGTAACAGTTGTGTGTGTAGCTTTCTAGTTAAGTAAAAAAAAAACAAAGTGAAAAATGGTGTAAAGAATGCTAAAATTTCCCCCAATATCCTGTGTACGCACAGTCCCCAGGTTACTTACCAGATAGGTTCCATTGGTTTGTCCTTAAGTTGAATTTGTATGCAAGTCAGAACTTTATATTTTATAATTTTAACTCCAGACAATAAAAAAATTTCTCCCAGTGACAATTGGATTTTCAAAATTTCTTTGCTGCAATGGGACCAAGGATTATCAATACAGACACACTTGGGGGCGTGGCTTGGTAATGGCGGCGTGAAGACGTGCCCTGCACGAGCTCCCGTCCTTCAGGCGCCATTACCAATGATCGAGGGACTCACCCGCGGCAAACTATGTCTGCCAGGAGGGGAAGGAACGCGGCAGGGGAAGGAACTTCACAGCCCCCGCTCTGATGTGGCGCAGCCGGCGCCGCAGGACCCGCTGACCGTGCAGCCTGGAGAACAAGGCTGGGATGCCCTCTCCCAGCTACAGGTACAAAATAGCCAGCAGCCCCTGCCAATACCCTCCTCAGGGGAACCCATGGCCTTGAACCCAGTGCACACCAATGTCCCTCTGGGTTTGGCCTCTTCATCACAGGCCTCCACACTGGGGGGAAATGTGTCCCATGTGTCCATGGACTTTGAAAATCCAGGGATTAACCCCGTGCAGGCAGAATTTCAACTACTGAAGGAGCTGATACAAGCCCTCCCCACCAGGCAAGACCTGGACTCTGTGGTTCAAAGGCTTGAGCTTTCACACAATCAGGCATTAGAGGAGGTCAAAGAGGGGCTTGAGGTGGTCTCTGTGCGTACCACGAATGTTGAAAATACGGCCTCTGCGCTGAATGCACGTGTCACTGCCCTTGAGACAGAGATGAATCAGTCTAGAGCACATATCCAGCACTTGACCCTCTTGTTAGATGATCAAGAAAATCGCGGGAGACGAAATAACATACGTATAAAGGGCCTGCCCGAGCTTCAAGCAGCAGATAATTTATCTGAGAGTAACGCAAATCTTTAATGACATCATGGGCCGCCCTGTGGACTCGGTTCTTCTGTTTGACAGGATCCACAGAGTCTCCAGAATGTCTGCTGCAGATCATGGGATCCCTAGGGATGTATTATGCCGTCTACACTACTTCACGGATAAAGAGAAAATAATGTGCGCAGCCTGGGGACGAGAAAATGTGCGAGTGGATGGTTCGGATATACGTATCTACCCTGATGTATCGGCTTGTACCCTGAGCATGAGACGCTTACTGCAACCTCTCTTACACAGTATAAAAGAAGCTGGCGCCTCTTACAGATGGGGCCACCATTTTCACCTCATTGTGCGACATAATGGGACCCCGTTTTTCCTAAGGAGCCCTGAAGACCTCCCCGATCTTTTTTGTTTCCTGAATACACCTCCAATTTCCATCCCTAATTGGCTTGGAACGGATATACCCAGAGTGCCTTCACTGCAATCTCGACGAAGGAGTGTGTCAAGACGGGGGAGACGTCCCTCAATAGAGGACACCATACCGCCACTTCTATCTTCACAACCTTCTGGAGCTATAATACCGCCTCTTTTATCTTCCTATCCTGCTGGAGCTGCCTCAATGGGTCCGGACTTATCCGCGGGCCTACCACTGGAAGCCTGAAGTTCCGAACTTCCTTCATACATAGTTCTCAGGTACTGGCACTCGGTGCCACGCACTGGATTTATGTCCACATGTATGTTCAAATGTAACTTATGTTTGTTTCATTTTTCTACTATGCTTTTGTAGATGGAGACGTACTCTAAGTTTTGCCTAAATTATATTCACACTTCAGTTTTCCTTAAGATCTAATAGACACTATCACTGGGTCACTTGAATGTACCATTTTATTTATTTTGTTTTTGTTTTTATGCCAATACAAGATCTAGCCCTTGCTGGATCATGCCGCCATATAGTGGCATATATTCTTAATTACTTATATAGTCATATGATTAGCTATAACTTGCCCCAGAAGTCAATTATTGATTACAGACTAAATGAAGTCAACTTGCATATATTGTTTTGTGAATTTTGTCCACCCTGGGAAGTTACCTGTTAAAATTCAGCATACAATACCATCGGTAAAAGTGTATTGTCTATGCCTTCCCACCGTTGCGACGCTATCCGTATGGATCCACTTGGGGTACCTTATAGGTAGAAGTAATCATTATGGCCCGAGATTTGGGCAAAATACCTCCCAGTGTGTACAAAATCTAAACCTCTCTGTTGCACGAAAGATAGTAGGTGTTATAGTTATTATTCAGAAATTAAGCACTGAGCCTCTCCCACCGGCCTTTGGATCTAATATTGCACCTAAAGGCGGGTGAGAGAAGTCGATCGCTCTAAGATTGCAATTGTTCATTTATGCCTGTTGGTAACGGAGCCATGCGCTGTTGCCTTCTACGTTCCCCACTCTTTCTCCTCCTGGTAGAGGGAGTTGTTTTCCTGGCTTTATTTTCCAGGGACCTAGGGTTTGACCCTTTTTTGCTTCTTTCCTGTATCCTAATCCATCCCTTTACCCCCTTTTGAACCTTGGGATCGCAGGTCGCTCCTACTTTACCCAACTTACCTCCCCATATTCCTATTGTCTTTATTCCTCTCTTCTTTTCCTTCATTTTACCCCTGCTATCCTAATATCTCCCCTACTTCCCACTATGGCGGCGTCCAGGCCGGAGGACAGACGAGACAAACTAATACTTGGCTCCCTTAACGTTAAGGGACTGCACAGTCCCGAAAAGAGGTCTATCTTGTTCAATATGTTGAAAGGAAGGAAAATCCAGGTTGCCTTTATACAAGAAACCCATCTTAGTGAGGCTAGACCGTACAATTTCACAGACAGGAGATACCCAAATGCCTATCATAGTTATACTTCTGACCCAAGAGCGAGAGGCACCTCAATTTTCATAGCGGCTTCAGTGCAGTGGTCATTTGTGGACTCATGCTGCGACTCGGAAGGGACGATTATTATGGTTAAGGGCAAAATTGTGGACAGTATGTACACATTTGTCTCCCTGTATCTTCCAAACACAGGACAAGCCCAAGCAATGACTTCCTTTTTGGACCTCATAGAGGATTTTGCTGAGGGGCACCTGGTAGTGGGTGGAGATTTCAATGTTGCTCTAGATCCCAGCATTGATACTTCCTCGGGCTCCTCCTCCTTGTCGCAGCATAGTCTACGCAGACTGAGAGGTTTATTACATGACCATCAATTGATTGACACCTGGAGACTAATGCACCCGAGAGACAAAGACTACACGTTCTACTCTCCAGTGCATAACGTGTATTCCTGACTGGATTACTTCCTAATTCGCCATAGCGATTTGGGCCTCATCCAGAAAGCAGAAATTGACAATATCACCTTTTCGGATCATGCATTGGTCTCTAGGGTACTTAACCTTCCGGACATATCTGACAACCAATGGCAGTGGAAATTGAATACATCCCTCTTAGATGACAGTGCCATCGCAGACGAAATCCGAGACTCCCTACAGACGCATTTTACCAGGACCACAGAAGAGGGGATTGACCCGTGTATTGCCTGGGAAGGCCATAAACATAACATCCGCAGCTTACTCATTACACATGGTGTCTGGCGAAAACGGGAAAGGGCTAAAGAGATAACTACCCTGTTAGGGCACTAGAGACGTCCCACAAGCGTACGCCCACCGACGATCTTCGAACTTCCCTGTTTGAGGCACGTGACTCTCTTAAAACACTGTTAGTCGGTAAAGCAAAGGGAGTCCTGGCGAAGTGTCGCCGGCACTTCTATGAGTATAGCGACAAATGCGGCAGATCCCTAGTATTCAACGATCGTGTGCGTACATTCCAAAAATCATGACACCATCGGGATTCCCTAAACATTTAAATTCGGATATTGCGGCAACCTTCCGTGACTATTATCAATCCCTATACAATCTTGACCAACCTCACACAGCTTCAGCTCGAAATGCACTACGGGATAGGATTCAGACTTACCTATCTGACTCTTCTCTACCATCTCTTTCTGAGGAGGAGGCAGAAGCCCTAGAAGCCCCCATTACGGATTTAGAGTTCCAACTGGCCCTTAAAGAGACTCAATCGGGCAAAGCCCCGGGGCCTGACGGCTTCTCCTTACCGTATTATAAGAAGTTTTCAGGCCTCCTCGAACCACACTGGACAAAGGTTTTCAATGAGTTAGCTTCGGGAGCATCCCTTCCTAGAGACGCGCTAAGAGCAACCATAGCTGTCATACCTAAACCAGGAAAAGACGCTACCCAATGTTCAAATTACCGACCAATCTCGCTGTTGAACCAGGATCTCAAACTGTTTGCGAAAGTAATAGCAATGAGACTTGCTCCCCTACTTCTGAGCTCCATTCACTCGGATCAAGCTGGCTTCCTCTTGGGAAGGGAAGCGAGAGATAATACCACAAAAACCATTAATTTGATATACAAGGCCCAAATGGAACAAATCCCACTTATGCTCCTATCTACGGATGCAGAAAAGGCCTTTGATAGAGTAAACTGGTCCTACATGTCCGAGGTCCTTCGGGCGTTCGGTATCCGAACCAAAATGTACTGCTGGATCATGTCGCTCTACTCCAGCCCCTCAACCTCCATACGCGTGAATGGCACTCTCTCTGACAGCTTTGAGATACGAAATGGTACCAGACAGGGATGCCCGTTGTCCCCATTACTCTTTCTCCTCTCGTTGGAACCTTTCCTCCGACTCATAAGAGCTAATCAAGATATTTCCGGATTAGAGACCCGAGGGATTAAATATAAAATAGCGGCTTACGCCGACGATCTGCTTTTCTTCATAACTAACCCACAGGTTTCCCTCCCTAACCTAATGAAGGAAATACAAGTATTTGCCCAATTGTCTAATTTCCGCATTAACTGGTCCAAATCTGAGGCCCTCAATGTCTCCCTCCCAGAGGCCCTGGTTGAGACACTGCGAGGGTCCTTTAATTTTAGGTGGGCTCCGCAAAGCATTACTTACTTGGGGACTCAATTGTCAGCCGATTTATCTAAGCTCTACACGCTTAACTTTCTACCCATTCTTAAGAAAATACAAGAGGACTGCTCCAGGTGGACCAAAGGCATTTTTTCATGGTTTGGCAGATGTGCCATACTTAAAATGAACATACTCCCGCGTCTTCTTTATCTATTTCAAGCACTACCCATCAAATTGCCAAAGGCCTACTTTCGTTCCCTGAATGCCATTCAACATAAATTCATTTGGGCGGGTAAGCCCGCTAGGATTCAGCGTACCACTTTATATCGCCCAAAGATAGCAGGGGGGATTGGGTTGCCGGACTTCAAGGGTTATCATTCGGCCGCTCATATGGCCAGAGTCCTTGATTGGTATTGGTGCAGACCTGAAACCTTGGGTGCGGCTGGAGCAGTCCTACACGACAATCCCACTACAGGTGATACCTTGGCTGTCTTCAGAAAGGAACGCAGCTCTAAAATCACACCCAACGATTGGCCCTACTCTCTCTCATTGCCAGTTAGAGATCGTCCGGGAAAGACTACTGCCCAAACACTCCCCACTGACACCAGTGTTGGGCCACCCTGATTTTAGTCCGGGTTGTGACGACCCCGTATTTAACCAATGGAGACGGGCGGGTAAGTTTAGGGCTAAGCACGTCAGCAGAGACTCAGCCTGGTTAACGACTCAGCAGCTCATGGAAATCACAGACCCATGCCCACTGGGGGCATGGAGGGCTCAGCAATTACGACACTATTCAATTTCTCTTCCTCCTTGCTCTCAATTTTCTAAAAACCAAACCCCATTTGAAAGCCTTTGTTCTAGTATTGGGACTGTAAGACATACGCTCTCCTCCTCCTATTCATGTCTTCTAGCCGTGCCGGATGACCCTGGCCCTCAGTTTTTAAGGCAATGGGAAACAGACTTACACCTGAGCAGAAGGAGCGCATCTTCGAACTTTGCCATTGCGCCTCAATCAGTTCGAGATACCAGGAAGCGGGGTATAAACTCATGGCTAGGTGGTATAGGGTACCTACTCGTCTGCACACGATCTTCCCGCTGGTGCCCCCCACATGCTGGAGATGTGGAGAAGAGGAAGGATCTTTCCTCCATGTGTTCTGGTCTTGTCGGGTCCTTGCCCCATTTTGGCAAGGCTTGCAACACTACATTTCCTTGATCTGTGGAGACTCTGTGGGACTGGACCCTCCCCTCCTACTTCTCCATCATTGTGATGTTTCAGCGCAAACATACAAGAAATCAATATTACGCTTCCTAATAATGGCTGCCCGTTCCTGCATTCCAGCACTATGGAAGCAAACCAATCCTCCAACACTGACTATGTGGGTTAACAAAGTAAATGACATCATAGGTATGGAAGACCTTACGTCTTCCCTGCACGGCACCCATGCGAAATTTAGCAAAACCTGGCAACCATGGATCCTCTTTCAGCAATCGACTGAGTACAGACAACTCTTATAAAGATCCAAGGTGATCCCACTCTCCGGACTGCTTCGGTTGTCCTCCTGCCACTTGGCCTGGGCGCCTCCCTCTATCCTCTTGCTCGCCTACTTGACTACCCCTTACTCCCCTTATCCTATTACTCTCTATTACTCCCCTCCCCATGTCTCTTTAGGGAGTTCCTTATGGGCACTTAATTGGGTCTAAGGTCTCCCTAGTGGTTTTTGTTATTGTTTTCTAAAATTATATAAAAATGGTGAGAGTGTGGAGGAAGCAGGGGCGTATACATGAAGTAGTACACCAAGAGTTGCATTCCGGTATATTTTGTCATTTATTACGATTTATGTTTGACTGTATGTACTCAATGTTACAAGGACTGCACTCCTGCTCTTTATTTGTACTCTTACTGCCAATAAAAACAAATTAAAAAAAAAAAATACAGACACACTTTAAAGCCGATCATTGCAGCCTGGGACTAACGTAACAGCATCCAGAGACCTTCACTAGAGGTCCCAGTGGGCAGAGGGTCCGTCTGTAAGTCAGGTGTCCTTAAGTAGGCCTGTATTAGAATGGTGCACATTTTATCAGGTCATGACTGTGAAACCTGAATTTTCATGGACAATTTACTTTTCATGATTTAAGATCCATTCAGGCCTCATTTATCAAACCTGTGTAGAAAACCGATCAAACTTTATAAGGTTGTAAAGAAATTGGGTACCAGCCAACAGAATGAGGGATTTACTCCATGTTATATTTACTTCCATAACACTGGCAGCAATCCCAAAGCTTGTGAGGATCAAGTGGATTTATTCCAGAAATACTACTAATACTGTTTATACGTTTAAAGTGTAACTGTAAAGTTACTGACAAATAGTTTTAGCAGAGAGCGCCTGTGACAACTATTTCAATGATACTTGTATCATGTTGCTGGCTTCTTCCTAGCCCGAGATATAGCCTGGTATATCTATCAGCCCTTGTTATAAAATCATATTCAACTGAATATATTCAACTGAATATTCAATCATATTCCTGAAGTGGGCGACACTCCCTGGTTGTGACCTCAGCTAAGGGCACTGAGGGAATTCATATGAATCAGCACAGCATATTTGTAATTGGCCGGCCTGAAGCATGTTATGCGTCAAATGCCTGTGACATCACTCAATGTACTGGTTTCTTGCCACGTCTACTACTACTACTGCCCCTCCCAACAAGCCTCCTGTGTCTCTAGCTATTATATACGGTTTCTCATACTTACCAGGAAGCATGGCAAATGAAGATTAGCCTGGGGGGGGGGGGGGGGACAAGATAAAACCTCTTAATCGCATCTAAACACCTGCAAATAGCTAATTAGAGTAAATGAGAGAATTGCTTCTTTTTGCTTAGTGCAGAGTTAGGCAAAAGTTTTTATATCTTACAGTTGTTCTTTAAACATATCTGTTAGTAGGGTTTCAATAGAAATTGGCAACTAGAAACTGTTGAAAACCCTAAGTGATTTTTCTCAGAGACACTAAGCTCTACATTTTACACAAATCACATGTGACACAGTCAAAGTCTGTCCGACGGAACTCAATTTTGGGTAACAGGCTTTATACAGATGTAGAGAATGTGAAGACCCAAATGTTTTATAATTATGAAGATGTGTGATAAAAAAGGCAAAGAAAGTGCACACTATCATCATCATTTTCCATGGTATTTATTCATACAGTAAAGCAGCACATTATTGGGATTTCTGTAGTGTAACTCATTGTCAGCTGCTCTGTAATATATGTACATATATGGACTAATTTACAAATATTTATATATGTAAACATGAGTGATATACGGCTTCAAAGGAGGTCTCCCCCGGGCGTCCCCAGACCTCAATCTCGAGGAATGTCAGGAAACCAGAAACATTGTAAACAAAGTCACTTTTATCATCTTGGTGGCTTAATGAAGGATGTTGTAGGTATCAGAACCCTCGTATTCCTCATTACACGGATCCTTTAAAAAAAAAAAAACATTCTAATTTCATGCAGCACAAAAATGATTCTACTGTTTTGATTAGTTGTGATCACTCAAGCAGCAGCATGATCCGCCAGGCTTTAAAGGGGTTGGCAACTTTTCAATAAATCTTTGCCTCCTATGAGAGCTTAAAGAGGTTGGCCACTTTACCTCATGTTTTTGTAATGTGTGTGTAAGTGTGGGGGGTAGGATATCAGGTAATTTACTAATATTCATCTATTAATAGTTCTGCTCCACTTTCTTGATATGTAAAGTGAAGCCTCCTGTCTCTTACCTCATCAGCCAGACATTACTGCCCATAACATGGCTACAGATGGAGGGTCATAGTGATTGCTCATGGGCCGTTACAGATCACATGACCCTCCATCTGTGGCCATGTTATGGTCAGGAACAACAGACAGAAGTAACAGATCTCAGAAGGCTGTACACACTGCTGATCCATAGGAATGGTTTTCCCAATGTCCACACAAGGAGCCTCAAAGTAAGTCTTCAGATGCCACAATTAATTTGGACCACATCATTTTGAGGTTAAAAGGGGTTAAGCTCCAATAATGGCTGTGAAAAGGCAAAAACCAAGCAGTTACTGTACCTGCCACCTCCTGAGCAGGGGTGCTATTTCCATGGGGCTACACAATGTCTATGAACACAGCTTTAGAATTTATTTTCCCTAATGTTTATCAGCAAGTGTAACACCTAAACCTAGAAGAACTTGTATGCTGGAAGAAACCATAGATTTTACACAGCAATTACCAGACACTTACATCCAGCTGATCTAAGAAGTTGGTGCTGACCCCATATACTGGATTAGGAATGGACACTAGTGGGGGATTTTGTAGATCTATATCTTCATCCTCTTCCTCCTTTAAACAGATACAAATATAACGCAGTGGACAATGTGATGAGAATATATGGCAGAACATCAGGTTATATTTCATAGACACGTTTTCGGTTGACCACTGTAGGCCTTTCTTAAAGGGGCAGCGTCTTGGAGAATTTTCTTTGTGTCTCAAAAACAGATGAGCAGCGATTATGGTAAATACAAGGAAAGGGGGAGAGTACATGCAGTTCAGGGAGTAGATCTATATGTTATATTATTACAAACCTTGAATTGCCTGAAGTGAAATCCCTCAGTCTTTTTCCTGTAGTAAAAGAAACCGGCAGACACTGCAGCCACAATGACCAGGACCAGCAGTGTGACCAGTGCCGAAGTAACGGGGTGAGAGATCCGGCTGTCTTTTATCTTCTGGAATGGAAGCAGAATACAAGGGGTTCATATCGGTGCAGGGGCGCAACTACAAGGGTAGCAGCGATATGGGGCCCCAGGATCTGGGGTATTGGGTGTGAATATGCTGTATGTGTGTATATGTGATGTGTATATGTTCGAGATGCATGAATGTATATGATACTGTATGTATGTATATGCTGTAAATATGTAAATATTTTTTTAAGGAGTAAATGGGGCCCAGCCTCTCCTAGTTATGTCACTGTATAAGAAAGTCCCGGATAAGTATCCCACATCTGATAGGGGTTTAGTTACCGGCACAGGCGGCGCAGTCAGGGGTCCTTTTATTATATGGATGATTCCATTGAAGGCTGGGATGTCCCAGTTAACAATAACCTTATCATTTACTAACTTTGGACACTGAGGAGAAAAAAAAAAAGAGTTTGATGTTTGATAAAGTTTTACTGTTTAGCCAAACTCTAACACAAGGAATGATACAAAAGAGAGGTCTAATAAAAGGTATAAAATCTACATTGTCACAATAGTGCTATATACTTACCGGAGCTGTGGAACAATTAGAAGCCTGTGAAATTGATAGGTTGTATCCTAGATCGGAAAGTAAAGTGCTGCCATTTGTCAGATTTGTGTATGGTACTAATAGGTCCGGCTTAGACATGTGATACTCCAAGTCCCGCCATGTTAAAGTCTGGGAAAGAAGATCAGTAACATGCTTATAATAAAACAAAATTCCTGCTGTAATCTGTGCAAACTACAGGAGACAACTTACCTGTAACTGAAAACAAAGGTTTCTGTACCAAATATAAAGTTCTGCTTCTCTATTGTATCAAATACTTATTTCATGCAATACAATTCAAAGTAATTGTTTAATAATACAATGTGATTGTGGATTTTTTTTTAGATCCCGTCTCTCACAGTTGAAGTGACCTGCAATAAACATTACAGACCTCTCCATTCTTTATAGGTGGAAAAAACGTGCAAAATTAGGCGAGCATCAAGTGCCATCAGTCACTTCATTAGCAAATCATTAGATATTTTACGACACCCACTGCTTTTGGTAAATTTTGTTATCTTGTACAAAGCAGCCAAAGGGAAAGCTCTGAGAAATGACTGCAATGTCTTCTATTAACCTACATCTGTGGATAACTAGGCAAAAAAAAATTATGGGGGAGATCAGTTTTGTGGCACAGAAGCGCCGAAATAATCTTGTGAAATGTGACTACGCCACCTTCACGCCGTGTAGGTTTGGGGCTGAGTGGGCTGGTTGAGGGTCGTGCTTCCGCTTGACAGATGCATCAGGAAGTCTAAGCCTTTCAATGTATCCACCAGGGAGGGGGGACGCAATGCACACGGGGCACCAGCTAGGAGAAATGTCCCCCTATACGTCTATCCTATACATCCTCTGCTACAATTGACATATGATACAAGTATTGGTTCTGCAGCTCAAACCTGCAAGAAGACAACATATCACAAAATATATTTCCAAACATGGACTCACCGCATTATCGTCAAAGCTGTCGTCATCTGGAACAAATAATGTTCTATGAGAGGTGTGATTATATGCGGCCAGTATGTCTACAAATACTAAGCCCTCCGAGCTCTTCAAGCTGTAGTCAGAAATATACTGAAGAGAGACAAATAATCAATATTGTTCTGCTAGAATCAATAAGAATTACTGTTACAATCAGTTTTCATGATACTACCTGCCCCCCCATTCCACCTGGCACGAGATCTGCCCGAATTCTGTTAAAGCCTACATCTGGATTCTGGTGCCATAGAAAATGCACCCACAGCCCACCCTCTATCCCCACTTGGTGGAAGGGTGATGTAGGGTGGGAATAAGCCGAAATGCAAGTGCCAGGAATTGCAACATTTCTATTCCTTATATACGCCAGGGAACTGGTATACAAGCCATGATTAGTGCCACCCTAAATATCAGTGTAACAGATAAGTAAATAAGACAGTATATGCCCACACTACCCATCCCTAATTGAAAATTATATAAACAGGGAATCTATCTTCAAATGCATCATGATAAATCAGACACACTTCTCATAGATCCAGGTACCGTGACTATGGTAATCTTCTTATATTTCTTATCTATGGGCTCCTTCCTTCTAAAATCAACTTTTTCATTAAGATAATGAGCCTGGGGGGTGTTATCAGAGCCCCATCCATGCTGCAGATACATACACTGTTACTGTGTGCTGACACTTGGTGCGTCAAGATTACGTCAGAGAGAGGGAGGGGAGACAGTGTAACAGCCTGTGAATCTGCAGCATGGAGGGGCTCTGGGAAAAACCCTAGTAGCCTTTCAAACTCAGCATAATTTTAAAAGTTGAGTTTAGAAGGAAGGAGTCCATGGATAACACATATAAGATATATATCCTGCTGAATTGGTCACTGTGCTTTTTATGGCTCCCTGCTGACAAGGTATATAGCACTCTGCACTTCTATACCTACAGCTCTCCGCTCTAAGCTTCTATGAGATATCTCTTTGTGACTTGTCTAAAAGTTAATTTGGTAAAGAAATAAGAATTCATGGCGGACAATAACTCACATAGAAAAACTTGGACATCCCAGGAGTTGCCTCCATAACTTGTAGCAGGTTTCCATTGCAGAAACTCCCATCCCCCACGTAGCGGTCCGGACACTTACATTGTGTGTCTGTAAAATCAGAAATATCATCAGCACCTACCATGGGTGTACAAGTCACCGTCATACAAAATCTACTAACCTTTCAGGCGGTAACAGTACACATCCCATTTCTCACTCGTGTTTGTTCGTGTTTTATAATCCACAATTCCAACATGATTCGACCCACAACTTTCACTGGGATATACTATGGGATAACCCGCTGTCCTGTTATCCAGCCACCCGACCAGGCACCGATGATAACCCAACTTTAGAAACCCATAAAATATATACTAGTTAATAGAAGGAAAGAAGAAGAATGACAAGGATACAATACACCTAGAGGACCACTGTACCTGCTGGGCAGCAGAGAGCTGCTGGAAGGTGGCGATGCTGGCTCCCTCTGACTCACAGGCGCCCCCTGCCTCTTCATACTTGTACTGATATTTACCTTTCGGTGACTGCAGGTGAAAAACTCCAGCAGTTGTTTCTAATAGATGAAAGTTGAGCGATTATTCAGCTACAGATCATTTATTAGATGTTTAAAAGCAGAATTAGAGTCTATGGACATTGCTGATGTTTCCCTCTATATGAATGGAAAGCCCGGAGGCGATGGTAACGTACCCTCGAAATGCAAATCTGTGCAGGTCGCCAGAGGATCGCACCCTCCATTGTCTACAACACAACGGTTTATGGGGGGAATAGCTTTTTCCAGACACTGGACCCCATTACCCACATAACCTTCATGGCATTCACATCTCCGGGATTTCTACAGCCCAAAAAAAATATTAATATTTCCTGCAGGAGAAACATGCAGCCCAGTGAGAATTACTTATTGGTAAGTAGAATGGGTAAAGAAAATCTACCATCAAAATCCAGCACGATAAACCAGGGACAATTACTCATAGATACAGACACTACGACTGTGGTAATCTTCTTATATTTGTTATCCATGGCCTCCTTCATTCTCAAAGCAACATTTAACATTTTGCTAATGAGTCAGAAGGGCTCCTGTGGGTGTTACCAGAGCTCCGCTGTGCTCTGGCTTCACAGGCTGTTACACAGTCTCGCCTCTGCTTCCTAAACACTTTCCCTTCCCTTCGCCTGATATAATCCCCCTGCAGCAGAGCAAGTTTCAGCCCACAATGGGGGCAAAGTGTAACAGCTTAAGAATCTGCAGCACGGAGGGGCTCTGGTAACACCCTCAGAGCTCTTAATACTCAGCAGAATTATAAAAGTGCTTAAATCATGCTTGATTTTGGTTGCAGATTTCCTTTAAAGGAAAACAACCACTTCGAAAACATAAAAAAACCTATTAAATAGTCACCTCCGCCCCTCTGGGCTGTTAATTATGCACGCCCTCACACCTCCCTGTCCCATGCTGGGAGCATGGGAGAGTAAGGTGATATCATGCAAGGGGTGTAAATTTACAGCTCTCACTTGACGTCACCCCCTTTTCCAACATGGGAGAGGGAGTCATGGGGGCGGGCCGGAAACACCCACCTTGTATATGGAGGGCCCAGCCTGTGAGCCCTCTCCATCAACCCACAGCTGACATGTGACCTACAGATACATCACATGTTGGTAAGGGGTTGTAATAATTATATGCTTCAAAAAAAAAAAGGAAAACAAAAAAAGGACAATGTATTGGCTGTATATAGGCAAACCTTCTTAGTAGATACATCTATATATAATCGTGCATTCTGCTTGTAATGAGACATATTGCAGCTCAGGGTTGGGGATTCAAGTCTCATGATATGTCTCAAGGAAATAAACTGAAGATAACGAATTTTAAATTAGATTGTGTCAAGGGGAACACACTCCTAAAACAGGGTGCATGCGTGTGCCAACAGAGAGGGATGTGAGTTCCACCTCTGGCACGTGCGCCATAGTATCGCCATCACTGCATTATTGACAAGTACTAGGAAGTAATTAATTCTATTCTAATTATATAATATTATTCTATTATATTATTATAATTTGTTCTTTCAAAAATAAATAAATGGCTCTAGAACCTCAGAGCAGAACTCCTGCACTAGGAGAATGTTCTGCACGGAGAAGACTAGATTTCCCACTCACCGGACCAGTATAGAAGCACGTTGCGTGTTCACTACATCCACCATTTTCCCCATTGGCGCAGAGATTGATGGGAGTGCAGACATAACCGTCCCCCTCATATTCCGGGAGACACTCGCATGAGACTTTTATGCCAGTCTGAGAGCACTTGGCATCACTGCTGCAGCCGCCATTGTAATCGCTGCACTGGTCAATTACTGTAATGAAGAAAAGCCAAAAATTATTGGCATCGGTAGCCATCACTCCGACATCACTCAGACTATAGCCCATAAGCGTGGCTGAGCTGGGTCCTAGATGGCATAGACTCATGACAGGACAGAGGGTCCCCTGTGACTGCACATCTTCTGGTGCAAGGGGCAGTTTCAACCTCTATATCATTGCCCCCCACACCCACACCCATGTATTCAATATGGATTCCACAACTGGGAAAGGTGAATAACACCATGTATTGTCCTTGTATCATAGCTGTATATTCTAATGCATGAAAGCTAAAAAAATAATAGTGGCCTCTAGTTACCGAGCCCTCTTCTCCCATATTCACACCTTCCTACATGTCTACTAACCGCTGCATGTTCTTCCATCTCCATCATAAAACGGGTTACATTCACATTCATTATTGGCTCTGCATGTGGCATTCCCATCACACGCTGGAGAACAAACCGGAGTAGTCGCTGCAAGAAATGACATAGACGTTAGATAGAGAAGTAACTGATAAGAGAACATATAACTCAGCTAACAAGCATTAGCTATATTTGGAGATGAAAAGTTTCAGAAATGGTTAAAGGGGTTGGCCACTATTAAATAAATCTGTTCCATTAGAGATGTCTCTGCATGTTTATGTACGTGATCCTTTGCCTCCTTTCAGTGCTTAAACCTTTCCACGTTCTCCCCATGCTGCCCTGTGTGTATATACACAACTTCCCGTTTCTCACTCCTCCAACCTGTCCTCATGGCGTCACCCAGTGTCACCCAGTAACTCTCTTACATAGTCCGTCCTCACTTACAAACACAGAATGAGGGGAGAGGGGAGCTGCATGAGTTATAATCTATTCTTCAGCCACTCATATCCATCACTGCTCAAACATGTAAACAAAGAAACATGAAGAGTCTGCAGGCCATACAAAAGTAAGTATCAAGAATGCTGAATCACTTGATCAACATTCAGGGATTAAAATTAAGGCAATAAAGGCACATGCTAAAAGAGTGGCCAACCCCTTTAAAAATCCTTACCAACCGATATATTATCTTGCCTTATTACAATGAATAATATTTTAGTGTTTTGTGTATACGGCTCCTCTGCAGTCTTTTATAGGTCTCACTTAGACAATGATGTCTTAGTACTGTACAGTGCTCGTAGTCTGTAGCTTAGCAAGAAGGAGGACGATGTATGACAACTGTACCGGACTAAACAACCATGGAGACACATAGGACTGTGTTAGAGCTGTAATGCTAGGAGATGACAACTTGCTAAATGTCTCATATTTCTATTTTCTATTCAAGAAATAAAATAACATTTTACAAAGTAATTTTAATGTTATTTATTACAGTCATTGGAGGCCTGAGTTACACAAAATAAAATGAAGTCTTACGCAGTTGGATTTCACATTTTTCACCAGACCATCCTTCAGCACAGTAACAAGATCCATCTCCGGAGATGCCCTCATTACACTGACCATGTTCAGCGCACGTACATTCTGCAAAGGAAACAGTCAGTAAGATGGGGAATAAGAAGGAAGCGCAAGTGTTCTCCTACAATGTAGCAACTCAAAATATGAGAGAACTGAGATTTTAGAGGGAGCTTCTAACCACACAGTCACAATGATGATCTATGGAGAGGATTTGCTTACCTTTACAATCCGGCCCAAATCTATTGGAGTCACACAGCTCACAAGCCGTTCCATTGAATCCTGTGGAACAACTGCACGTCCCGTTTCCATACATTTCATCATTACACCTTCCGTGGTTGTTACAGGGCGCCTGCAGCCCACCAGGACACACTAAAACACAGAATCATTTGTTCCATCTATGAAATGTTGCACTTGTCACTTTATAACATATTATAGGCTTTTAGGAATTTACACCTTGGTTGGTTAGTTAAAGGGAAGGTCTCATCTGAAAATAATTAAATAGTTTAAGCAAAAAATGTATTTCCCTACAAATCTTTTCCCCTTTCCCCGCACAGTGATCTCTGTACAGCTCACAGACCATGTCTAGAAACTATCCAGTATTTCAGTGAATTCCAGGACAATTATTATAAAAATGGGAAAAAAGTGCAGTTGCAAGCATCTGTGGTGGAGATATGGGTGAGAGTAACCACTAAGGGTCCAAAGGCATGTTCTGGACTAGTCGAAAAAGTAGGGATGATAAATTATTGGTATCTAAGGATGCAGTAAACCCCTCTGTGGTCGGGTGAGGGGACCAGACGGGATATGTTTGTAATTCTGGAAAAAAAACAGGGATACCGGTGCACTTCTAGGTACAGACTTAGATCCATCCTGCATCAACCGGACCTTACCACATCATCTGGTTCTCTCACGCCAGTCCCCCTGTCTAGCTCTGCTCCAAGTATTCTTGACCTGATGAAGACGCCAGCTCGGCGTTGAAACGCGTAGTCCATTAATACTAAATACATTAATTTATTTACACCACCCGGGTCTAAGTCTCTACCTGGAAGCGCATCCGTGTCCATGTTTTTTTTTCAAAATGACAAATACTGCTATTCCAGGACAAGCGTGCTCGGCCTGGTTGCTATATACCTTTTGCGCAGTCTACATCACATCATGACTTCTGTTCCTTGAGCTAAGTGACTACTGCAGCTAAACTTTGGCAATGATTCCACACATAAGCACAAAGCATAGAAGAACATGACAAGGAGATTATACAGTAGCTGACAGGTTCCCCGACACTTGAGCCAAGACCCAGTTTGGCTGCAATAACACCAAATTACAGACAGCGCTGGGATGACAAAGGAATCACAATGGAACCATATGTGGAAAGATTGAACATCACAAAAGCCTAAGAAAAAGTAGGAGAAAAAAACCACAACCAGTGTTTTAACTGGTTCCAATAGTTGGGGTGTGAGCGGTTACTTTGATCAGGCTGTCCTGATCTCTTTCCGTTCTTTCCATCTCCTGTAAATGATGGACTATTATAAGAATTTCTTACCATTGCAGTATTGTCCATAGTGGTTTTTACAGCACCGAGGCTGCCAGTCTATGGAGTAACAAATTCGTGCACACTGTGCTCTGTAATGAGCTGTGGGTGACTTCCAGCTCCGCCATGAAACACAAGGTTTTACCTCCCCCTGCAGGATTAGAAAATCACAACAATGAAGGAGAGTTGAACTTTTTTGTAAGGTAGATGAAGTGTGTGGGTAACCTGTGTCCTTCCCCAGGGCCGGCTCCAGGTATTAGTGGGCCCCTGGGCGACAGAGCCCTAGTGGGCCCCTTTATGGGCCACCCTCCAGTAGTCACACTGCCCCCCCATCCCCGTGTACACATCCCCCCCCCTGCATACACTCCCCCCTGCCCCTGTATACACACTGCCCCCCAGTAAGTAATGTCTGCACACAGCCCCCTAGTAAGTAATGTCCTCACACACAGCCCCCCAGTAAGTAATGTCCTCACACAGCCCCCCCAGTAAGTAATGTTCCCACTCAGCCCCCCAGTAAGTAATGTTCCCACACAGCCCCCCAGTAAGTAGTGTGCCTCACACAGCCCCCCAGTAAGTAATATGCCCACACAGCCCCCCTAGTAAGTAATGTTCCCATACTCTCTGTGTGCTCACTGCTTTCCCCAGCAGGTCATGTGACCATGACATCATCAAAGGTCCTTCAGCCTCCGGGGGAAAGCAGTGAGTGCAAATGTTCTCATCACGATCTGTGTCCCGATGACGCAGATCGTGATGAGAGAGGGATGGAATCTCCCGGGCAGCGGGGCTGATGTCCTGCTGACCCGGGGAGATCCGGATCTTTCGACCTAGCGACGCCCCTGGTACAATAGGCCCGGGGGCCCGAGTGGGCACCTCCAGTACCCCAGGGCTCCGGCACTTGCCCGGGTTAGCCGGGTGCTGGCGCCAGGCCTGTCCTTCTATCATGGAGCACTCTGGTGTTTTTTTTCTTTTGGTATCCCTGGTTTCCGTTTCAGTGTTACAATAATGACCTGAGGAACTTCTAGATGGAGCATAAAAATTATTTTTGCTCCATTCCTCCATTGACCTCCATCCTATATTGTTTTAGTGGCCTCTTCAACGTGGCTGAAACATTGTTAGATGGAGGAGGGCAGTGACAAGTTCTAAAGTCGGGGACAATTGGACAGGCCAATTGGACAATCGGTTTACCCATTGATCTACCAGCTAGCCAGAAATCTTGTCCATCAATTCGGTTACTAAAATCAAGTATAAAATGCAGAAGCCAAGGATAAAAAACAGCTACACTGCTTACATATGTAATAATGGTGAGTAGTATAAATAGCTGTGCCATTTGCGGACCTTGGATGGTACGTAAGGTCAAGTTATTATCGTTTTTATTGACACCAACTGAATGCATGTGTGGGAGGCGCAGCAAGTGAGTTAGAGTTGTCCACACAACCACAACATCTGGTATGGCACAACAATTACCCACAACCCTGAATGGCTGAAAGACCCCTTCCAATACAGCCTCGGTGAAACAGAACTTTATTAGCACAGTAGGCCGCCACCAGCTTCTCATTTGATATAAGCCCAGTCCGTAACAGGATTATATCAGGTTAGAAGCCAACCCGGTAGCATGTATATAACCAAAACACGGACGTGGGAATTCATGCACCGTGATAAAAGAACGATGCATGTTAAATTTTATATTTAATTGCCTTAAGGCACACTAGACGGACAGTACACAAAATAGAAACATATAGTTTAGCAGATGACAAATTATATGATATCTCCCAGGGAAGAACAATGGACACAAGAGGCGTCCTGATTATATTAGGTGCAGACACATCCCTTCAAACCCACTGGAGTGCTCTAGGAGCCCTCCTACCTTGGATCAGATCCAGGAGCTTGGAGGAGTTCTAGCTTCTCAATGGGAAGTCATAGGGTCAGTGTTGTGGTGTCTTTGGAGCTGGATAAATCCCAGGATCACATTGAGACTAGACATGACCCATTAATTATGCTCTCATTGAGAGTTATATCTAGCTCTTTGTCCAAAGGTGCTAGACCAAATTGAGAGACAAGTATGTGTTTTGCTTGTTGTCTAGATTCCAAATATGCATTTGTCCTTGGGCTGGGATGGAACATAATTTCATAACTGTCCATATCTGACATATTGTTGATTTCAGCCTTTGGACCCTCACCATTCTTTATGTGGATAGGAAAGAATATTACATTTTGGCCTAACCCTTTGAAAAATTATATATTTTTGGTTATTTTTATGGCTACAAAGTATAACTGGAAGAAGCCTTGTTGTTTTTTTTTATGCGGTTTATGAGTTTAGATTCTCTGTTGCTATAGACCAATAGAGGAAGTGGCATAATGTTCGCAGTTGCAGATACAACTAGTGCGACTGGGCCAGAGCTGGCCAGCTCGTGGGTCTGCCAAAAGGGAGAGAGAATCAATAGAATCAAAACGGCACAGGCCAAGACACGTCTGTACGCTCTGTCTGTGCACACTATGGCACAGGTGGTGCACATTGGGGCAGATTTATCAAGCTGTCTGAAAGTCAGAATAATATTTTACACTGCTGCCCACTGGAGTCTTGTTACACCATTGATTAGAGGTTTGGTAAGAAGTGACCTGATAGCACAGGTCGCCTTCTGTATCTCCCTGGATATACTGTCACAGGCAAAATAGACCAAACCAAAGTAAGTTGTAAAGATGCATTGACATTTCTGGCTTTCACCTGTAAATAACCTCTTGAATCCAGACTGGTATAATCATAGTATCATAGTATATAAGGCTGGAAAAAGACGCAAGTCCATCAAGTCCAACCTTTAACAATTAAACAAATGTTTTATCCCCATAACCCGTGATATTTTTTCTCTCCAGAAAGGCATCCAGGCCTCTCTTGAACATGTACATAGAGTCCGCCATAACAACCTCCTGCGGCAGAGAGTTCCACAGTCTCACTGCTCTTACAGTAAAGAACCTTTGTCTATGTTGATGGTTATATTGCCTCTCCTCTAGGCGTAGAGGATGCCCCCTTGTCCTGGTCATAGGCCGAGGTATAAAAAGATCTTTGGAGAGATGTGGTGACAGAAAATATAGATGTAGCTATGAAGTATTTTCAAACTGTGTAAGATTTTTTTTGCACTCCATACTTACTTTATCAATTGTTCCAGATGGGCAAGGCCTCTCGAAGCCGCACCTGCTGCAGGAATACCGTGATACCTAGAGAAACAAGATACAAGTCACAACATCACACAAAGACGTCTGCCCTCCAGAGGCAAGAATTTTTTCCTTTTTCCTTCCCATAATTAGTTGTAATAACAATAACTTATTTTTTATTTTTATGTATAAAAAAAGCTGTATGCAGTCTTGTTTTCTGTGAAATGTGCATTGTTTTTAGGATGGGTTGGGTAAAAGCAGAAAAGTGTAGAACCACATCATTTTGAGTGACATGTTCTTATGTCTTAGTGGTTACCAATGAGCACCCGAGAACATACTCATTCCTTTGGAATTTTGATTGTAAGTGTTGGACATTTTAATGCTGCACCAGATGTCTCACTGTTATATTTTTCTTTGCAGAGACCTGTGAGATGTATGAGGGCTTGTTTTCTGCATAACAATTTGGACAATTTTGAAGCCTCCACATGCAGTCTTTACAAAGAAATTAGAGCTATTCCATGGAAAGTTCTGTAGGTTGGACTCTTAGCAAAGACAACTATACAAGCCGTTAATGACCAATTTTGTGAGAAAGATTAATGTACCAGGGGGGCAGCGATCACATGGAAATAAAAATTTTCCTCATTTTCTTCATAAAACTCATTGGCTCAGTGTTACTTACTAGCATCTTTCTTTCCACAAAGGCGTCACAGCGGGCACCAATGTTGGGAGGCTCCATCAACTGATCAATTCCGTGGGCAATCCCATCCATAAACTCCATGTCTCTTTGAATTACTTTAATGTTATTCACAAGAAGTTCCCCCTGCAACATAAAAAGTCATATCGGTAATTGTTATTCATATATTGATTCTATAAATATATATAAAGACCTTTTTGTTTAAGAAAATTTTATGAATTTTCATGGAATCCCTGATCTCTGTGGAGGCTGCAGAAAACTCCTTTTCTGCCCATCTTTGCGATGTTATCCACGTGCAGTCTGTATTTGCAAGTTAACACAATCACGTGGCACTTCAAGGAGTTGGGACCAGTCACTGACATTATTTGCCAGCCATCTGGGGTTTTTTCTGTAAAAATGGACAACACAAGGACCATACATCCAGACTACACACTGATGACACATGGACCACAAAAACAGACCATGGATCCATTGTTTGCAGTCCAAGAATAGTCACATTCTTTAGTAGGAACCATGCATCCATTTTGGTCAAATAGGGTGTAAGTCCCAAAAGAACTACATCATCAGGAGACTTATTACTGATATCAGGGGACAAAAACTGCTTTTTCTTGCAAGACCCGCGATGACATCATTGATGTCCTGCCACCCCCAGAAGAACATTAATACCTGGAGGCTTGCGATGATGTCATGATCACATGACCTGCAGGAGAAGACAGTGTGCAGGGCTGCTGATAGTTAAAGTAAAAAAATGTTTAAAGGGAACCTACCACCATGATTCTACCTATAAAGTGCATGTATAGGACTTGAGGATGGCCCTTTTTAGAGTTAATCCTCACGTCCCCGCTATCTTTTTGAAATCTTTATGCCCTAATATGTAAATTTTGTAAAGCGGCTACTTGGGCGTGGAGTATCGGACATGAGGCTACACGTCGCGGCTACTCCACGCCCCAGTAGCCTCTTTACTCCTCCTACTCTGAGATCTTCGGCGCACAGCTCCTCGTAGCTGCGCATCCTTATCCGAGAAGCCAAACGCAGGCCTGCCGCCACAGCAACGAGGCCGGAGCTACTGCGCAGAACTCTGGCTTCTCGGACGAGGGCACACAGCTATGAGGAGCTGTGCGCCGAAGATCTCAGGGTAGGAGGAGTAAAGAGGCTACTGGGGCGTTGAGTAGCCACGACATCCCATACATGCACCTACCACCCGCTCTACCTTTATAGGTAAAATCGTGGTGGTAGGTTCCCTTTAAGGCCAGCTATCTGTATTTGTCCCCCCAAAAAACCACTGCAAACATTTTTAAGTGTTGCGTAGAAAAAGATATTATGGTCCTTTGACCAATAAGTATGAAAATTTGCTAAACATTCCCCAGTCATTAAAACCTTTTAAGGCCTGGTCAAAAAGGAGTTAAGATAATTACCAAATGTGTATATACTGTACAAGTGAAAACATTTAACTGATGATTATTCAATTTTTTTAGGCCATGTCCCATACATGTAATGGCAATAGAAGCAGCACAAGTATTCACTGAGAAAATCTATTTTATTTTACATCTGTATTCTAGTACAGGCAGTTCCCGAGTCACGTACAAGATAGTTCCATAGGTTTGTTCTTAAGTTGAATTTGTATGCAAGTCGGAACTGTATATTTTATAATTGTAATTCTAAACAAAAAGTTTTTTTGCCCCAGTGACAATTGGAGTTTCAAAATTTTTTGCTGTAATGAGATCAAGGATTATCAATAAATCTTCATTACAGACTCCTTACAGCTGATCATTGTAGCCTGGGACTAAAGTAACATCCAGAGAGCTTCACCAGAGGTCATAGTGGGCAGAGGGGTCCGTCTGTAAGTTGGGTGTCCTTAACCCCTTAATGATCGCCCTATCGGGAATCTACGTCGGTCATTAAGGGTACTTCTTCTGACGCGACGCCTTTCTACGGCGCCGCGTCAGAAGAAGATTTCGGGACATCGGGTCAGTATAGTGCCGGTGTCGGGCTGTGATATCACAGCCCAGACCCGGCACTAACACCCGGGATCGGAAAAACTCCGATCCCGGGTGTTTAACCCCTTATACGCCGCGGTCAAGCATGACCGCGGCGTGCAAGTGTGTCCCCCGTGGATCAGACCCCCCCCGGTGCGCTTACCGGGGGATCCGATCCCTCCTGCCGCTGCCCTGGGTCCCGACGAGTGACCCGAGGCTGTCGGCTCCTCTTCTCGCCGGGTTCTGCCTTCCTGGCAGGACCCGGCTGTAAGTAACTGAGCATGCGCGGCATGCTCAGTTACTTACACTATACACTGCAATACAAGTGTATTGCAGTGTAAAGGCTTGAATAAGTGATCGGATGATCGCTTATTCAAGCCAAAAGGTTGAAAATATGTGAAAGTAAAAAAGATTAAATCGTTTTATAATAATAATTAAATAAATAAAATAAAGTCCCATAATCTCCCCAGTTACACATATAATGCAAATACAGTATATAAAACACACGAAAAATGTACATATTTGGTATCACCGCGTCCGTATTACTGTACAATAAATATAAATCAATATTGAACCCGCTCGGTGAACAATGAAAAAAAAAATACGAAAAACTTCCCGTAATATACCATTTTTCATCAAACACCATCACAAAAAATGTTCTAAAAAGTGATTAAAAAAAAGCTACGTTCCCTAATATGATACGACTGAAAAGAACAACTCTTTTCGCAAAAAATAAGCCCTCAACCAGATCTGACAACAGAAAAATACAGAAGTTATGGCCCTGAAAATTTGTCAATAGTAAAAACAATGCGATTTTCTCCAATATTGGTTTTGCTCAGGAAAATTGAGCAAAGATAAGAAAAACTATATAAATGAGGTATCACCGCAATCGTAGTGAACCAGAGAATAAAGATAAAATATTATTTTTACATTACGGTGAGCTGGGGGGAAAAAAATGCTAAAAATCCTAAATAAAAATTGATGATTTTGTTTGTGTCCCCATTGAAATAGTTAATAAAATCTCATGAATAAGCTATAGACCCCCTAAATGAATTATTTATACATTGTATCTCATTCCGTAAAAAATAAGCCCCCATATGTTCGCATTACCAAAAAAAATAAAAAAATGTATAGGTCGTACAATGTGACAATACAAATCTGCTGTGGACGGCGCCTCCATTCATTCTATACTCGGCCGTGCGCCCGTACAGCAGTCACCACCACATATGGGGTATCAGTACACTCGGGAGGAATTGGGCATCAAGCGTTGCAGTGCGTTTCATCATTTAATTTATTCTGAAACTGTCAGTTTGGCCTAAATGAATGTATTTTCCAAAAAAATTCCATAGTTTCTAAATCGCAGGTCCATATTGTTTTAACCCATGTGAAACACTTAAAGGGTTAATGGACTTAATAGAAGTTTTTTTACATACGTTGAGGGGTGAAGTTTCTATAGTGGGGTAATTTATGGGGTTTTACTATTACTTAGGCCTTACAAAGTCACTTGGAAGCTGAGTTTTCCCTCAAAATGTGAGTTTTGGCAATTTTCATGAAAATGAGAAAAATCGCACCTAAAGTTCTGCGCCTCATAACATCCTAGAAAAGTGAGAGGATGGATAAAATATCATCTCATCATAAAGCAGACATTCCGCAAATGTAATTTATCAAGCTTTTTGGGTAGTTTTACTTCCTGTCTGGAAAGCAGAACATTTCAAACTTGGAAAATGAAGAATTTTTACAAACTTTTGCCAAATTTTCACTTTATTTCAGGATGAATCGCAAAACGTATCACTTAAATTTTATAACTAACATGAAGTACAATGTATCACGAGAAAACATTCTCAAAATCACCAGGATATGTTAAAGCGTTCCGAAGTTATAACCAATTATCGTGAGACATGTCAGATTTGAAAAATCGAGTCTGGTCATTAAGCTGAAAACTAGTGTCGGTGATAAGGGGTTAATTAGGGGACCGCCTGTATTTTTTCAGAATGGTTACTCACAGTGTTGGTTGAGCTGCACTGGAAGGAAACAAGAGAACCGTAGAGAGTCCTGAGGGATTTTCGCTCGGGTAGGTCAGCTGCAGACATCTAGAACAAATAACAATTATGAAGCAAATAAGCTTTTATTAGGTTGACATAATGCTGTTGTGGCCAACACACATAATTTACCAAGTTTAAAGGGGTGTTCCCATATCAGCAAATAAATGTTATTGTGTAATGAAAAGCACAGAGCTATCAGAGCTATGTGTTATAACGAGCTGATTACTTGACCTGCCGCTTCATTCAATAACTAAGACTAAGGCCGGCGGCACACGTGGCGTTTTGAACCCATTTTTTGTCTGTTTTTAAGTAGTCTGTTAAAAAACACATGCGTTTTTTGACCGTTTTCCAATTATCCTAATTAAGAAAAAAAAAAAAGCGGGTTTAAACGCATGGTAAACATACAAAAACATGCATGCGTTTTTAAACGGACTGAAAACGCATGCTTTAAAAGTTCTAAAAATGCAACGTGTGGCATCACCCTTACTCACCCCACAAATCTGTTATTTGTGATGGGAAAAATACTCTAAGGCTACATTCACACGACTGTAAGGGAGACTTATGTACGGTCGCAAGCTTGTGGACGTACCTACGTCCCCCATAGACGGCAATGGCTGCACAGAGCCACACATGTGGCATCGTACTGCTCCCTACACGGGAAAACGATAGTACATGTCCTATCTTTCCCCAGGTGTACGGCCTCGATTTCTATTGAGAGGGAGGATGTCACCCCTCCTCCTTGCGCTGCACATATGCCCGCCCAGCTACGGTCCGGCAGGCATACGTTCGTGTTGGACAATGTGTTGTGTTACAACCTACACAACTTACAATTCAGATCCTGCATGGATATCCCCTAAGATTCTACGGTCAATAGCAATCGTAGCATCATAGTGGTTATACAGACCGTAGGGCCCACGGCGTTACCTAATCTGCTTTTATTTACTTTTCCCATCCCCTCAAAATATTACATATTCATGCAAATCCCCCTAAATAAACAAGAGAAATCACAAAACCAAATGATAACATTTTTACTTCTGCACTCTCCAAATATAATCAAATTAAAAGTGATCAGAATGTGGTATTTAACCTTAAAGGGCACCTACCACCACGATTCTACCTATAAAGGTAGATCGGGTGGTAGGTGGATGTAAGGGACGTGAGGAGAGCTCTTTTTAGAGCTAATCCTCACGTCCCCGCTAACTTTTAATAAACTTTATTCCCCTAACATGTAAATTTAGTTATGCGGCTACTGGGGCGTGGAGTAGCCGGGCACGAGGCTACACAGCGCGGCTACTCCACGCCCCAGTAGCCACGTTACTCCTCCTACCCTGTGTGTTCGGCGCGCAGCTCCTCGTAGCTGCGCGCCCTCGCCCGACATGCTGGCGTTCTGCGCGCAGAACTCCGGCTTCTCGGATGCCGCGCGCTGAACACACAGGGTAGGAGGAGTAACGTGGCTATTGGGGCGTGGAGTAGCCGCGCTGTGTAGCCTCGTGCCCGGCTACTCCACGCCCCAGTAGCCGCATAACTAAATTTACATGTTAGGGGAATAAAGTTTATTAAAAGTTAGCGGGGACGTGAGGATTAGCTCTAAAAAGAGCTCTCCTCACGTCCCTTACATCCACCTACCACCCGATCTACCTTTATAGGTAGAATCGTGGTGGTAGGTGCCCTTTAAAATGTTGGTAATAAAACTTGTTAAAGAGAACCCGTCATGCAAAATAACCTCCTAAACTAAATATATTTTCATAAACTGCCATTAGAGAGCATTGCCTCTATCCCTTCATTGTCCCTCTACATGCCTGTAAACATAAGCAATGAGGTCCTAAGGCTGGATTCACACGACCGGTGCCCGCCGTACCGTAGCACGGTACGTAGCTGCTTACCCCCGCCCCTCTACATAGGGATACATGGCGCACGGTGTCGTACGCCGTGAAAAAAATAGGACATGTCCTATTTTTTCACGGGGTACGGAGCGGTACGGTGCCGTACCGTACCGCTCCCGTAGGGCGCCGCGCGCCCATTGCCATCTATGGGAGACGTATATTCATGAGTGGGAGGCACAGCCACACCCCTAGTGCTTGACTGACAGCCTGCATAATGATGTGAGGCTGTATAATGATGTGCTTCCTGGTGCTGGCGCCCCCTGCAGCCTGTGTGTGTGTATAGGAGAGATACAACAGCTCCAGGCTGCAGCCATGTTATATCAGAAGGATATATTAGGAGGATATATTAGGAGGATGCAGCATGTCAGCAGATAAAGCACAGACACTAGCAATTCTTTACTATACATTACACACAGACATGAGCAGGGGGAGGGGTAACAGGAGTGACATCACTGCCTCTGACCATGTGACCAGCCTAATTTACATAATAAAGAAAAGATGATTTTACAATGATTAATGTATGAAATAACTAGATAAAGGCTGGGATGGGATCCTTGTGAGCTGCTCCAACAGGTAGTGGTGACAGGACTAGTGGCAGAGACCTGATGACAGGTGTCCTTTAACAGTCCTGGAATAAAAAAACCTTATCCAAGAAATTCGGAATGCAAAAGCTCGTGGACGAAAAGAAGGTATTCGGACCAGCACTCGACACAACTAAAGGGAGATTGATTGTATTGTCACACGTTTCAGCTCCGGACTGGAGCTTTCATCAGGCCTGATGAAAGCTCCAGTCCGGAGCTGAAACGCATTGCAAATCTGTAACAATAAAAGTGACAATACACTCACGAGGCTTCAATCTCCCTTTGGTTGTGTCGAGCGCCAGTCCGAATACCTTCTTTTCGTCCACGAGCTTTTGCATCTCCATCCGCTGTTACCGAGGACGAGTGGCCTGGGTTCAACATGGATGATACAAGGATCGGCTGCCATCATTTTTCGAAGATTCTATCCAAGGCCTGCTTTCACCCTAAATCAGATGAGAGTTTTATCGTTACCCATTTTATCTATCTACATTTGCAATATCACACTAGGGTTGCGCCCCTCTGTCCTGTGCTTATTCCCCCGGTGGCTGGACGCACGGTTTCTACCCGTGTGCCCACACACTCCAGGTACCTCTTCTCAAGGAATACGGAATGTGTTTGAGTATCAGATTGTAAAAAGCAAAGAAAATTTGTCCAACGAGTAAAGAAAAAACAGCAAAAGGAAGGTAAGGAGAAAAAACGGGTGTATAAAAGGTCAGAAGGACATGGTCCATATTGTTGGCCAGAATGACCTTCTCTGTATTGTATAGATTGTATAGATATCAGAGAAGATAAGAGAATGGAGCATACAAGTAGCATCTATAAACTATACATTATACCTTTGCATCCCTGATTATATGATATTTCAGATACGCCTCCAGCTTGTCTTTGTGATCTTCATGGTACAGCCACAGCTTTTGTTCTTCGGAAAGAGAGTCAAAGGCTTTGTTTGTAGGCCACAGAGCTGTGATGGGTTGGTGAGCTTTATCCAGAACCAAAGGCATCAGATTGGAATCCTACCAAAATAATACAAAATAAATGCAAAAACTATATTACAACTTATGAAACTTTTTGTAGGAGAAAATTTAACAAATTATCCTTTGCACAAGCAAAGTATTATAGCACATAAGGAACTAGTCGACTAATTTACAGCCTTTGATTATTTCCATTATACAGGTTCATTCTGTGAGAAGGAGTCAGGTGGGCGGTGCTGAATCAGAGATCAGCAGTTAGTCGCCGAGTAGGACCACAGTTTTTGATGCAAAAGCACAGAATGAGCAAAAATATAAAAGGACAAGTTATAAGGAACTTTTCTTAAAGTACAACTATAAATCAAATAATAGTTATTTGGGGAAAGTCCCTAAAAAGCCCTTTCTAAAATAAAATATGGTGATTACAGTCATATTGTGCCATACCTGCAAAACCAGTAGAATGAATATAACTCAAATATATCAACATGAAGAATCAACATGAAGAATGTATACTGCCTCCTGGGCATTAAAAGAAATGACGTTACCTGGAGAAGTTGGATGAATTTAGAATACCCATAAAATGTGGCAGCTTCACTTAATGTTAACTGAAAAGAAACAAGGATCTTTAATCACAATGTAATATATACACTTTTAAGCAAACATCTATAAGAAGCAGCAAGTACTGACATGTGTCAGAATTTCCACACTGGGGCTCATGAATGAAACTGCCTAAAAGATAGACTGTATGTCAGGAGCGTAACTAGGAGCGGCTGAGCCCCATAGTAGACTTCTGCTTAAAAAATATCCATATTTGTACACTCACACATGTTTATACAATCACACACATCTATACATTCATATACACATGTATAAACACACACATACAGTACTGCACGTATACACACATGCACACACTTCTATGCATTCATATATAGATTCAGTGTATACACACATATAGTATATAAACATCATCATATTACACATACAGTGTATACTGTATACAGAGATGAAAGACTTCTAATCCTGCCTTCCTGCTGTCCCCTCCCCCAAGATTTCTCATCTTTGCTGCCGACTTTGTGTACTGCGGAAGATGTGAACTGTTTTATATATATGTGCAGCATAATATGTATTTAATGGTGCACATCATCCATTCTGTAGTGTGATAAACCATATACCCATACAGCATAAACACACATACCATACTGTACCATATACAGGCATACAGTGTATACACATTTTACACCATATACATACAAACCATATACATACAGCATATACACACCATATACATACAGCATATACACACCATATACATACAGCATATACATATTATATACATACGGCATATACACATTATATACATACACATACACATTATATACATACACATACAGCATATACAAACATATCCGAAAATTACAGTTTTGCGCCGAAATGCCCCGGGTTTTTGGCGCACGCGATCTGATTGTGGCGCATAGGCGCCGGCATGCACACGATGGAAATCGTGGGGTTTGGCCGTCGGAAAACCCGTCGGATTTGTAAAAACCACCGTATTTTTTTAAAAAAATGTGTCGCTTAACACGCACTTACCTGCACCCAGCATGGCTTGGTGAACTCGACGGACTTCGGCGCAGCAGCGACACCTGGTGGACATTGGGCACACTACCTTAGTGAATCGCCGGAAGACACGAATCAGCGTTGGAGAACCCGCCGCTGGATCGCGAATAGACCGGGTACGTAAATCTGCCCCAATGTGTATTTAATGGTGCACATCCTCCATTCTGTAGTGTGGCAGGTCAGGTGGCTAGGCCCTCTGATACTGAAGGCCTGGTAGCAGCTGATAAGGATGCTTGTAGTTACGCCCCCACTGTCTGTAGCCAGTAGAAACCAATCCGGACAAGACAAAACCATGGAAGTTGTGTTGTGATTGCAGAGGACACGGCGGCACTACCTTCCAGAAAGGATTTTAGGAGATTACAAGTTTATTTCATTGTGAAATAAGGTAACTGGGGCACTAAAAATGGGCACAATTGATCAATAGCACTGAAAAAAGACCAAGCTAATCAAGAGGCACAAATGGAAGGGGAGGGACAGGGTTACTCCGTCTAGTTCCGGTGCCAATCACTCAGTAATTCCAAATGTAGTAGTTAGGTAAAACTCATTTCAAGCTCAGACCGATCTCTTCCTCAGTTACAGGTAGCAAGGGGGCTCTATTAAGGGCATCATTACTGGTGGTGAAGGCACTATTTAGGGGGTCATTCAGAGGTGATGCAAATTAAAGAGGGGGCTGAAACTTGGATTGTATTGTTAAATAACCTTGTGGAGTAAACTCTAAATTTTTTTTAGTAATATTAAACCATGAGGTATTATCACAGTAATGTAGTATTTTTTGAAAATAGTTAAAATAACCAAAAGATTCACAATAATTAGGATTTGTATTCAACCTAAAACAAAGACGGCCTGTCATCAATAAATTTATTCTATGTTTGGCCAATTTAACTAACCAGTTGAGATCCCTGATCTAGATGCACATCAACAGTTGTAGTGTATATGCCAAATCTCAATGTAGCTTAAAGGTCGTCTACCATCAGTTTACTGGTGTTCTTATAAGTTCCTGAGGACTTCTTTTATTATAATTCTATATGCCACAACGGCAGAAATATAGAGTTATAAAAGTTATGCTAATTACCCTGGGGCACCCAGGCCATGTCACCCTAGTGCGTCAGGGAGCCTCATAATCTCATTTATGCAGCCTGAGCACCCCAAGGTATAACTTTTATAACTCTATATTTCTGCAATTGTGACATATCAAGTTATAATAAAAGAAGTCCTGAGGAACTTCTTATTAGGACACATCTACCATCAGTAAACTGATGGGAATTTTAAAGAACATCTACCATCAGTAAACCTACACTTACCTTACCATAAAGCAACAAGGAGATCCCCTAAGGTACAATAAATCGTATACAGGCGGTCCCCTACTTAAGGACACCCGACTTACAGACAACCCATAGTTACAGACAGACAGACCCCTCTGACCTCTGGTGAAGCTTTCTGAATGCTTCATTATAGTTTCAGATTGCAATGATCAGCTGTAAGATGTCTGTAATGAAGCTTTATTGATAATCCTTGATCCCATTACAGCAAAAAATGTTTAAACTCCAATTGTCACTGGGGCCTAAAATATTTTTGTCTGGATCTACAATTATAAAATATACAGTTTCGACTTACATACAAATTCAAATTAAGAACGAACCTCCAGACCCTATCTTGTACGTAACCCGGGGACTGCCTGTACTCACCATATTTCTATTGTGTAGAGGAGATTCTGGAATTAAGAGCTTATCAATAATATGAATCACTCCATTATTCGCCAATTTATCACTCTTTGTTATTCTTGCAATATCATTTATGTACACTTCACCCTAAAATACATAATACAGGTTATGTCTGAATTGAATCAACCACATTAAGTAACTCTGAAGACATTTCATGCAGGAGTGCGATCCTCAAAATTGTACTGTAAACTTCGCTGGCGCCATGTACAAATCAGTGCGAGAACTAATAAAACCCTGCAATAAGCTCTTTTTATCTTCAGTTACTTTGGCTCTTATGATGGTCCCTACTTCTCTCCTAAACTATTTTTTAACTCTTAAACGTCTGCATAATTTAGTCTTGCATGGAGAAGTTTGCAAAGGCATAATATAGAAGTTGCAGAGGGAGGGGGTACAAGTTGTGAGCTACAGCAGCTATGTCTTACCCATTATACTCACAAAGGTATTAGATTACATAGTTTTAAAAAGTTTTATGCATAGTAGAGAGGGAGGTTTGATTCACATCAACAGAGCTGCACAGACACAGCTCTCCTGCTAGCTACACACAGAGAGCATCACAACCTCATGACCATTACTTGAGTTCCTTCTCTGCAGTACCCCTTCCCCTCTGTAAAACTGTATATGTATTCTTATTGTAAACAAGATACAGTCTCACAGAGATAAGCATCACATCCAGGGGAGACAACTAATTTATGGAACTGGCTAAAAAGAGGAGGATAGCAAAGAAACTACTAGACAAATTTAGTCAAGATAATAGGCACATTTCTTCTATGTGACAAGAGCTATTGAACTGTGAAAAAATTATTGGAGCTGTGCTTTAAATATTTGCCCATCAAATTTATATAAAGGGACATTTGATACATTTTAGGTAAATTATGCCTCACATCCAGGGGAGAAAACTAATTTATGGAACAGGCTAAACTGAGGAGGAAAGCAAAGAAACTACTAGACAAATGTAGTCAAGATAATAGGCAAATTTCTTCTACATGATAAGAGCTATTGAACTATGAAAAAATTATTGGAGCTGTGCTTTATATAAATTTGATGGGCAGATATTTAAAGTGACATTTGATACATTTTAAGTAAATTATGCCAATGCCGACTCCAGCCATACAGAAAAATCCCCAATGTGATAAAACTCCATTGTTAATCTTCTAAACATATGTATTGTCTATAATACAAAGTGACACATGAGAGCACATATACTAGGCATTAGATATCTAAGAAACTTATAAAGTATACAGTGGGATGCACCGAGAATGCAGATAAATCATATAACTTACGTTCTTTGTAGACAATTTTATGGTATCACCAGAAAGTGTTGTTAGAGATGACACGTTCTGAAGCTCATCAATAAGTAGCTTTCTACAGCCAACTAGATGGTAGCGGAGCAAATGCTTCATAAGGTTCTTCCTCGTCCGGTCTGAAATCTAAAAAATAATATGATACCCCCATTAAAGGCCCATATGAACCCAGCAATGATCGGGATTCCTTTTTTTAAAGAATAACTAAATCTTTGAAAATAGTTTTTTTTTAAACAAATTCAGAAATGAATAGAGCAGGCGATAATAGTAAACTTAATAAAAACAGCTTCTCTATGCAACTTTTTATGATTTTGCTTTCAGGTCCTGACTTCTGAGGTCAGTCCACAACAGACAGATAAGGAGGCTAATGATTAACTAATTCCAATCCTATTGAATATTTTTCAGTTGTTTGAAGAGATGAAACTATCCAAGGACTGTCTGTAAGAGTTAAGTTTAATAAAGTATAATAAAAACGGAACTTTTATCATCTGTACTATTCATTTATGCACCTTTGTTGACAGTTTAGTGATCCTGTAAGGAATTATAATAACTTGGTCAGGGTTATGACCCCTTTTTCACCCCACTCATTTGTGTTTATAGACCTATGTACTATGACCCCACTTGAAAATGGTCATTCTGACCCAAACATACCTTCAAATAGCAGTAGGTAAGCTAATGCTAGAAGTTATTTTGTTTAGGCGCAGAAATTAAGAGTTTCATCCAAAAATCGATTTATAAAATGTGCAAATGAGCCTGTGCTCCTCACCCAGGGCTCTCGGCGCTTGGTGATTATCATAACTATGCACGCTCCTAGCATGTTTCAAAGTTTTCCCCCCACCCTCCCTGTCTTGCTCCTGAGGGCCGGTGACATCACCAAGCTCCCGGGAGCACTGGCGCATGCGCACTGCATATTAATGATGCGCAGTTGCCTGCTTTGCAGGCCTGGAAGTCTTGTAATCTTGCGAGCATAGCAACCATTGTAAACAAGCACCAAAGGTCCACCAGGTTAGTTCCCAAAGCCGCACTGGAAAGCAGGCAGCAGTCCGCATGCACCAGAGCTCCCACACCCTTTATACCACAAATTGTACAAATTCTTCCAATACATCTGTGGCAGAAATCTGGCCAACTATAAAATGAGGTAAACCCCTACTTAATTGGATGAACCAAGCAAAGGTCCTCAAGCTCTTTATGGAAAATACTGACTTGACTTTATCTAGATTTGAACAGATGGAAGAAGCAACAGTGTGTTACTGCTTGTGCTATTGAACAATTGTTGTAAAAAAACTACGGCTGCAATTGCTGACTACTCTTCTAGTAGATTGTCTACTCCTGATTGTCTATGGCCTCTTTTACTGTCCACAGTCATATAGAACTTTCCCAAAAGGATCTGTCCCAGTCTGTACTTCTTCATATACAGGCTCTTTGGACTGTATACATATATCTGCAAGGAATATACATATCTTCAGCAAGACAACCCCCTTGATATGGGGATGAGGTCTCAATAAAGACCACCGTTATTAGAAGATAACCTTCAAACCTGCTCTAGTTTCCAGCAGAGGATTGTGATGTGTGTTGTCTTTTCCACATCCTAAATTTTTTAATTTACATTATGAATTTTAATTTCATTTATTGTACCAATGCCGCCGTCATGTTGTTTTCAAGAACCTGGTTCTGTGGGACAAATACGGTGAAAGGTCCATCTCCTGCTAAATCCTTGATGTTGTTTCCCTGCACCAGAAATGTAAAAACATTGAAAAATGACAAATCAAAACATAATTCTCCAAGGTCCATCAAGGCTCAATCGTATAATTGTATGACTGACCTGGAGTTGAGAATAGAACCTGTTTGTGTCTTTATCATATTGCAGGGCCTAGAAAATATAGCAATGATATATTGTAAAATCAGAGGAAGCCCCTTCATAGGGCAGATTGTCATTATTAGATAAGTGGGGTGGAGGACCTGAGGAATTTTCCCTGTGCAGGTAATACCATCGCCTATGAATCCAAACATGCAGCTGCAGAAGCGTCTTGATGTGCCAACAAGTCTGCATATTGCATAAGGACTGCATCCTCCATTGTTCTGTAAAAAAAGAAGAGATAGGTCAACAAAATGCATGTGTGACCTAGAGAAAATATTGGGGGTCATTTACTAAGGGCCCAAATCGTTTTTTTTCATTGATTTTCCTGAATTTTTCCAATTTGCGACGAATTGCCACGGGTTTTTGGCGCACGCGATTGGATTGTGGCACATCGGCGCCGACATACATGCGATGGAAATCGGGGGGGGGGGGGCGTCGGAAAACCCGACAGATTCGGAAAAAACGCGGTATTTAAAAAGAAAAAAAGTGTCGCTTGACACGCACTTACCTGCACCAAGAAATAGAAGGTGAACTCCAGTGAACCTCAGCGCAGCAGCGACACCTAGTGGATATTGACGCACGGACCTTAGTGAATCCTGGCCGGACCCAAATCAGCGTCGGAGAACACGCCGCTGGATCACGACTGGACCGGGTAAGTAAATGTGCCCCATTGGGTGGTTAAATGTGGTAAAAATATGATGAGTAAAAACTAGTTATAACTTGGCAATTACGGTGTTTCCACAAGAAAGTAAAAAGGTAACAATAGGGCAGCCTATAGACACAGCAACATGTGCTGTCAGTCATTGGAATGTACTGAAGTGAAAGTTGAAGAATTTTTAGTTTGGAATCGTTGGCTTCCATAACATCTGAAAGGGACATGGATGTTACACTGTTTCCTTTTCCCCCCTCTCCACTTCCGGCTCTCTCTGCCTTATGTAATCTCATTGCAGCAGATGAAGTTTCGGCATGCAGTGGGAGGGGGAAGTGCTCCTACACAGTGGGGGTCATTTACTAAGGGCCCGATTCGTGTTTTCCTGACGTGTTACCCGAATATTTCCGATTTGCGCCGATTTCCCCTGAATTGCCCCGGGATTTTGGCACACGCGATCGGATTGTGGTGCATCGGCGCTGGCATGCACGTGACGAAAATCGGGGGCGTGGCTGAACGAAAACCCGACGGATTCGGAAAAACCGCCGCATTTAAAAAAAAAAAAAAGTGTTGCGGAGCTTGCACTTACCTTCACTTGGAATAGGCCGGTGAACTTGAGTGCGTTCCGATGCTCTTCAGCGCAGCAGCGCCACCTGGTGGACATCGGAGGAACTGCCTTAATGAATCCTGGCCGGACCCGAATCCACCGCAGAGAACGCGCCGCTGGATCGCGAATGGACCGGGTAAGTAAATCTGCCCCAGTGTAGCAACCTGTAAATCTGCAGCAGGAAGGGGTTCTGGTAACACCCTTAGGAGGCCTTTAGTTGATTTTAGAAGGAAGGAGGTCATAGATAACAAATATAAGATTACCACGGTCACGGTGCTTGGATCTATGAGTAAGTGTCTCTGGTTTATCATTATTGATTTCTATGGGATATTCCTTTAAGAAAACTGTGGAAACTTTAAAAAAATCTGGTCTGCTGCATAGATCTCAATGGTCCTACATTAGAAGGGCCATTCCCTACAGAAATCATATATTTCTCTTTTACAAGTGATCTGCAATAATATATCTACTTTATTATATCCATATAGTTATTAAATGGGAGTTCCCATTTTAGCAAAAAAAAATATTATGGTTTATATAATGAAAAGTTCTACAATTTCCCAATATACTTTCTGTATCAATTCCTTGCTGTTTTCAAGTTCTCTGCTTGCTGTATTTCTATGGGAAACTTCATTGTTTAGTTCCGGTAGGGAGAAATCGGTCCCTGGTCATGTGATGTCACACAGGTGCACGGCTCATTATATACCTGGTCATGTGATGTCACGGAGGTGCACGGCTCATTATATCCCTGGTTATGTGATGTCACACAGGTGCACGGCTCATTATATCCCTGGTCATGTTATGTCACACAGGTGCACAGCTCGTTATATCCTTGGTCATGTCATGTCACACAGATGGAGGGCTCATTATATCCCTGGTCATGTCATGTCACACAGGTGCACGGCTCATTATATCATTGGTCATGTGATGTCACACAGGTGCACAGCTCGTTATATCCCTGGTCATGTCATGTCACACAGATGGAGGGCTCATTATATCCCTGGTCATGTCATGTCACACAGGTGCACGGCTCGTTATATCATTGGTCATGTGATGTCACACAGGTGCAGGGCTCATTATATCCCTGGTCATGTCATGTTCATTATATCCTTGGTCATGTCATGTCACACAGGTGCACGGCTCATTATAACACACGGCTCTACTTGCTCTCTATGATACTAACGAGCCGTGCATCTGACCATGGACAGATTTCTGTCCACAGGAAGTAAACAAAGAAACCTCCTGACAACAAGTAGAAATCTAGAAAACTTTAGAAGTGATACAGAAAGTATATAAAAAAAATGGCATAACTCTTCATCATACAAAAAATAATATTAATTTTTCAATTTATACATGCGAAACGCATCAGTACTGAGTGCTTCTAGCTGCGCCGCCATTGCTGGATCACCATTTTTGTATGAATATGCACTTTGAGGTTATACATTAAAAAGGCAGCGGTTTCCGAAGGCAGCATATTATAGAGCTAGATTGTACATTGGGGCAGATTTACTTACCCGGTCCTGTCGCGATCCAGCGGCACGTTCTCAGACAAGGATTCGGGTCTTCTGGCGATTCACTAATGTAGTGCGCCCGATGTCCACCAGGTGTCGCTGCTGCGCCAAGGTCCGTCGGAGTTCACTATCCTTTTCCTGGTGCAGGTAAGCGAGTGTCAAGCGACACATTTTTTTTTTTTAAATTCTGCGGTTTTTCCGAATCCATCAGGTTTTCCGACCCCCCCCCCCCCGATTTCCGTCGCATGCATGCCGTTGTGCCACAATCCGATCGCATGCACCAAAAACCTGGGGCAATTCGGTGCAAAACGGTAATTTATGGGAAACCCGACGAAAAATAACGATTCGGGCCCTTAGTAAATGACCCCTATTGTGTTCTCTCTACAGGCAGCATGTTATAGAGCAGGAGGAGTTGAGTAAATTGCACATAGCGCCCCTATATGCCAGGATCATGTTATCGAGCAGATGGAGCTGAGTAAATTGTACATAGTGTCCTATACGCAGGCAGCGTGTTGTAGAGGCAAAGGACTGGACCCCTAAGCCCGGGGTTTGGATTAACCAAAAATTGTGATGTATGCTGTTCCAATGTTATCCTGTGTGTGGTTTTAAAAAAAAAACAAGCATGCAAATTAAATACTGTATTTGAAAAATATATTGTAACTTATAAGTAAACACCAAACCTCATCGCATAAGTTGATTTGTGTACAATTTAGTGTACCATTTCCTCTGTATCCTGGAAGGCAATTGCAAGCGACCTGCAAAACATAAGAAATGTTAGTAAGAACCAAAAAAGAATCAACAGTAGTATTGTATTAAATATTCCTTTTTGTTAGTTATATCAATAAAAGAAAGTCATTTGAGTTGTTTAAGTATATTTTGTCCCTGTACTGTGACATCACTGTGTGTATTATCCCCTGTACTGTGACATCACTGTGTGTATGATCCCTGTTCTGTGACATCACTGTGTGTATGATCCCTGTACTGTGACATCACTGTGTGCATTATCCCCTGTACTGTGACATCACTGTGTGTATGATCCCTGCTCTGTGACATCACTGTGTGTATGATCCCTGTACTGTGACATCACTGTGTGTATTATCCCTGTACTGTGACATCACTGTGTGTATTATCCCTGTACTGTGACATCACTGTGTGTATTATCCCCTGTACTGTGACCTCACTGTGTGTATTATCCATGTACTGTGACATCACTGTGTGTATTATCCATGTACTGTGACATCACTGTGTGTATTATCCCTGTACTGTGACATCACTGTATGCATGAGCCATGTACTATGACATCACTGTGTGTATTATCCCTGTCCTGTGACATCACTGTGTGTATTACCCGTGTACTGTGACATCACTGCGTGTATTATCCTTGTACTGTGCCATCACTGTGTGTATTATCCCTATACTGTGACATCACTGTGTGTATTATCTCTGTACTGTGGCATCACTGTGTGCCTGATCCCTGTAATGTGACATCACTGTGTGTATTATCCACGTACTAAGACATCACTGCGTGCATGATCCCTGTACTGTTACTTCACTGTGTGTATTATCTCTGTACTGTGACATCACTGTGTGTATTATCCCTGTACTGTGACATCACTGTGTGTATTATCCCTGTACTGTGACATCACTGTATGTATTATCCCTGTACTGTGACATCACTGTGTGTATTATCCCTGTACTGTGACATCACTGTGTGTTTTATCCGTGTACTGTGACATCACTGTGTGTATTATCCGTGTACTGTGACATCACTGTGTGTATTATCCCTGTACTGTGACATCACTGTGTGTGTTATCCCCTGTACTGTGACATCACTGTGTGTATGATCCCTGTTCTGTGACATCACTGTGTGTATGATCCCTGTACTGTGACATCACTGTGTGCATTATCCCCTGTACTGTGACATCACTGTGTGTATGATCCCTGTTCTGTGACATCACTGTGTGTATGATCCCTGTACTGTGACATCACTGTGTGTATTATCCCTGTACTGTGACATCACTGTGTGTATTATCCCTGTACTGTGACATCACTGTGTGTATTATCCCCTGTACTGTGACCTCACTGTGTGTATTATCCATGTACTGTGACATCACTCTGTGCATGATCCGTGTACTGTGACATCACGGTGTGTATTATCCATGTACTGTGACATCACTGTGTGTATTATCCATGTACTGTGACATCACTGTGTGTATTATCCCTGTACTGTGACATCACTGTATGCATGAGCCATGTACTATGACATCACTGTGTGTATTATCCCTGTCCTGTGACATCACTGCGTGTATTACCCGTGTACTGTGACATCACTGCGTGTATTATCCTTGTACTGTGCCATCACTGTGTGTATTATCCCTATACTGTGACATCACTGTGTGTATTATCTCTGTACTGTGGCATCACTGTGTGCCTGATCCCTGTAATGTGACATCACTGTGTGTATTATCCACGTACTAAGACATCACTGCGTGCATGATCCCTGTACTGTTACTTCACTGTGTGTATTATCTCTGTACTGTGACATCACTGTGTGTATTATCCCTTACTGTGACATCACTGTGTGTATTATCCCTGTACTGTGACATCACTGTATGTATTATCCCTGTACTGTGACATCACTGTGTGTATTATCCGTGTACTGTGACATCACTGTGTGTATTATCTCTGTACTGTGACATCACTGTGTGTATTATCCGTGTACTGTGACATCACTGTGTGCCTGATCCCTGTACTGTGACATCACTGTGTGTATGATCCCTGTTCTGTGACATCACAGTGTGTATTATCCCTGTCCTGTGACACCACTGCGTGTATTATCCTTGTACTGTGACATCACTATGTGTATTATCCGTGTACTGTGACATCACTGTGTGTATTATGCCTGTACTGTGACATCACTGTGTGTATTATCCCTGTACTGTGACATCACTGTGTGCCTGATCCCTGTACTGTGACATCACTGTGTGTATTATCCACGTACTAAGACATCACTGCGTGCATGATCCCTGTACTGTTACTTCACTGTGTGTATTATGCCTGCTTTCTGACATCACTTCTCTGCAATATGACCTCACTGTCTGCGTTATTCCTGTATTATGATATAGCTGTGTAGATTATCCCTGTATTGTGGTATCACTGTGTATACCTTGGACTGTGACATCACTCTATGTATTATCCCTGCACTATGACCTCGCTGTGTGCATGTTTGTCCCCATTGTAATTATGTAATTATGGTAACAGCATAATTTGAATACAATAACATTTTTATTATAGATTATCAGGATACAGTCACACAGGTATATGGCACAGCGCCCTACGGGAGCGGTATGGTGCAGCGCAAGTGTGGCACCGTACCGTTCCGTACCCAGTGAAAAGTTAGGACATGTCCTATCATTTCTCGGAATATGGTGCCGTGCGCTCACCTCCTCCTCTTCCCGGCGCTGACGTGTGCCCGCCGTGCTACGGTACGGCGGCCACACCTCAGTGTGAATGTAGCTTAAAATGAATAAATAGTGTTGGTCATTGCTCACTTTTTGTAAACAATAATGCAAGATAATGCAGGCTATTTAAGTCAGTAACCATAGCTACAGTACGGATACTTACCTTGTTAGGCCCAGTTTTAATACACTCAGCATAACGATGGCAGCCGCCGTTATTTTCTAGGCATGCATTGATTTCTGTATCAAAATGAGACAAATCATGAAGATACTTGAAAAAAAATCAGGTCTACTGCATAGATCTCAAGGGTCCTACATTAGAAGTGCCATTCCCTACCGAAATCATATATGTCTCTTTAACAAGTGATCTGCAATAATATATCTACTTTATTATATCCATATAGTTCTTAAAGGGGTGTTCCTGTTTCAGCAAAAAAATATTATGGTTTATGTAATGAAAAGTTCTACAATTTCACAATATACTTTCTGTATCAATTCCTCGCTGTTTTCAAGTTCTCTGCTTGCTGTCATTCTATAAGAAACTTCATTGTTTACTTCCAGTATGGAGAAATCGGTCCCTGGTCATGTGATGTCACACAGGTCCATGGCTCATTATATCCCTGGTCAAGTGATGTCACACAGGTGCACGGCTCATTATATCCCTGGTCATGTCATGTCACACAGGTGCACGGCTCATTAAATCTTTGGTCATGTCATGTCACTCATTATATCCCTGGTCATGTCATGTCACACAGGTGCACAGCTCATTATATCGCTCATGATGTAATGTCGCACAAGTGCACGGCTCATTATATCCCTGGTCATGTGATGTCACACTGGTGCACGGCTCATTATATCCTTGGTCATGTGATGTCACACAGGTGCAGGGCTCATTATATCCTTGGTCATGTCATGTCATGTCACACAGGTGCACAGCTCATTATATCGCTCATGATGTAATCTCGCACAAGTGCACGGCTCATTATATCCCTGGTCATGTGATGTCACACAGGTGCACGTCTCATTATATCCCTGGTCATGTCATGTCACACAGGTGCAGGGCTCATTATATCCTTGGTCATGTCATGTCATACAGCTACACGGCTCATTATAACACACGGCTCTGATTACTCTCTATGATACTAACGAGCCGTGCATCTGACCATGGACAGATTTCGGTCCACAGGAAGTAAACAATGAAACCTCCTGACAACAAGTAGAAATCTAGAAAACTTTAGAAGTGATACAGAAAGTATATTAAAAAATGGCACAACTCTGGCAGCCGCCGTTATTTTCTAGGCATGCATTGATTAAAATGAGACAAATCATGAAGATACTTAGTGTAAAGTAAGTGCATGCAATGTTCTTCAGATGGCAATGCAGTGTAGACTGTAAAATAGCAGATACCCATTGTGTTCCCCTACTTTCCAGTATGTAACAATGACACTGCCCCCGAGGTGCACATGTCCTACAAAAGCCCAACCCACCAGGTCCAACTTAGTAGTAGCAAAAAGGAGACCACATCAGGGAACCTCTGCAGGATCCTATCCTGCTCTGATGATATTGGAGAGACAAGACAATGTGGGTGTAAGAATAATACACCTTCACGAAAAATAAAAGTATATACATTTCTAAAATAAGCCATCTGAAGAAATTGTCTTATACGTTACATTCTACAGTATCTTGGGACCTCCAAAAACCTCCAAGTATGAGATATGTCTATTTACTGATTTGTTATCTATCTAAAGCCCTACTGAAACCGAGAAGAGACAAGAAACTCTGCGATTCTCACCAACACAGACGGCTCCATCTCCACTGTAGCCATCAAAACAGGTACAGCGGGCCTGACCCAGGGGAGCTCGGGAGCAATTAGCATATTTGGAGCATCCCCCATTATTCACTGTGCAGGGATCCACTTCTGAAATCACAAGGCAAACAAAATTAAGGACTATGCTTTCTTGGTTATGAATATTGTAACATAAAAACAACAGTTCAGTGTAATATGTGAATATAGGCCGAGATATATTATTTACAGTGCAACGCTCAATACGGCCTCATGCACACAGTGCTTGTTTAGGGCTGTCAACGGGCAACAAACAGCACCATTACTTTCTATTGGCTCATGGCCATTACATGCAAGGTGCTATCGTCAAGCTGACTGTCTGTGCCTCAAATTATAGGGAAGCAGGGACGTAACTAGGAGAGGCAGGGCCCTGTAGTAGACTTTGGAATGGGGCCCCCCCTTCCCCCTCAGAAAATAAACATATTTGTATACTCACACATTTCTGCACTGATATATACATTTACACTTACACAGATCTGACCCAGTAGCTGCTGAGCACATGAGGGAAGTACATAGCAGATATTACAGATGAAAGATCCGTTGTCCTGTCATTCTAATGTCCCCTCCCTCTCCCCCGAAATTTCTTATCTGAGCTGCCGATTCATGCTGTATAATGTGCAACATAATAGGTATATAATGGTGCACATCCTCCATTCTTTAGTGTCATGTCGGATGACGGGGCCCCCTGACACTGCGGGCCCCATAGCAGCCGCTATGGCTCCTACCACTGTAGTTACGCCCCTGTAGGGAAGAGTGATAGCTCTGAATGCTTTAGTGAGGACTTGAGTGACTACAATGTTATGTGTATTAAAACAATGAGCTCTAAACTATACCTGTGCAGTTTATGCCATTTCCAGCATATCCAGCAATACATGAGCATTTCCCAGTGGAGTTCGTGGCATCCGCGATGCAGCTGGTAAAAAATAATAATAATTTCTTACTATTGATTCAGAAGCAAATAAATGACATGATCACTTTCTAATATCCATTTAATGATCAGCTGCATAGCCTGAACGACGTATTATTTGGTATAAAATCTGTGCAAGTGTCTCCCGTTGTACTGTGATGGGCAATGATTTCATACATTATAAAATCATATGCTGGGGCCAGAAACTATGGCGGTCTAAAGTACGCCAGCAAATGCCATGTGAGCGTTCAATGGGAACGTTTGCATGGTCTTGGTAGCCCACAGTCTCAGGGCAGGAACGCACCGCACCCGCCCACTCTGCCACGCCCCCTTCCACACCCACTTTCCGTAGAGATGAAGGGGAAAATAATGACAACTACTGGTATTTCACAAGTAATTGCGATTATTTCACCAGTTTTTTTGGCGTAGAAGGCCTGATAAATATTCCCTTATATTACTTATACTATTTAGGTATCCACTGGCCATTAATATAGTCCTATCTACCATTATTTAAATGTTAAAAGCTATTAGATTTTTTCACTACTCCTGTATATTACCCCTGTTTTCTGTGTGTTAGCAGAGGATTTACACCAGGTATCCTCTAACCCTAAAATCTTAGTAATATAATATTGCATTATTTCCTATTTCTTGCATTATTTTTCCAATCCTTTCCAGAATACACAGAGAATCACATCATAAAATAAAATAGCAAAGAGAGACTAAAGTCTGAGGGATTTTCAAAAACTAAGTTACATATGACCTATGCAGCAAGTCCTTCAGGTGCCGCTCAGGCTAGCAGTTCTTTCCCTTTTCATGGAAAGTAAGGTCACCTTTTTGCAGCGCTATACAATGTACACTGTGTTAGGTATACAGTACAGAGGCAGTAGCACTGGCCTGAAGAGCTGACTTCCGGCAGAGGTAGTGGCCGTTGTAAATCCTCCAATATGAGATTTAACAAAGAAAAAAACAGAATGGAGAACCAAATGTCCTCCAGGTGATCCTGACTGCTGACTTCCATTATCTGATCACTCTCCTCCTCCCATATGCACCCAAATACCTTCCATTATTCACATTCATGTGGACGTCTACTTACTTGGCGTAGATGCTGCAACTGCCATTGCACAAATCTGTTTTGATATCTGAAAAGTTAATGAAATATCGGTTTATATAAATAATTAGAATAACAAATCCATCAATTACTGTATATACTCTAGTATAAGCCATAGTTTTTCAATGTGCTGAGAAACCCAAACTCGTCTTATACTCGAGTCAAAAAAGGAAGAAAAAAAAAAGAAAGTGAATACTCAGCTTTCCGCCCCCTCCCCTCCACCACAGTTCTTCTCTTCTGCCGTCCAGCAGTAGCAGGTCTGTGCGACGTTGCGGTGCATAGACTCTGACGTCATCCGCCACTAATGTGTGCTGGCTGCTGGCACACACAATATGATGGCAGCAGTGACTGACATCAGAACCTGTGCGGAGAAGAGAAGACCTGCGGGGTGGGGGGCATCAGAAAGGTGAGTTTTTACTTTTTTTTTGTGTTGGGCATACTGGGGCTGGCTATATACTGGGGTAAGGCTCGCTGGCTATATACTTGGGCAGGGGGCTGGCTATATACTAGGGGCTGGCAGGCTATATATTAGGGGCAGTTTGGCCGGTATATACTGGGGGAAGGAAGGTTGGCTATATACTGGGGGCTGGCTATATACAGGGGATTGGTTGGCTATATACTGGGGGCTGGCTATATACAGGGGATTGGTTGGCTATATACTGTGACTGGCTACATACAGGGGACTGACTGGCTATATATTGGGAGCTAGCTGGCTATATACTGAGGGCTTGCTATATACTGGGGGCAGGCTGACTAGCTATATACTGGGAGCAGGTTGGCTGGTTATATACTGGAAGAAGGCTGGCTGGCTATATACTGGGGGAAGGCTGGCTGGCTATATACTGGGGGGTAGGGGGCTGGCTGGTTGTATACTGGGGGGGGGGGTAGGGGGCTGGCTGGCTATATACTGGGGGGAGGCTGTGACTAATGCATTTCCCACCCTAGGCTTATAAATGAATCAATAGGATTTCCCAGTTTGTTATGGTAAAATTAGGAGCCTTGGTTTATATTCGAGTTGGTTTATACTCGAGTATATATGGTTATCATCAACTTTAAATTAAAGGTGATTATTTGGTTGGGAAGTTAATTAAAAAACACACGATGTGGTGACTTTTCTCTCTTTTCCAATGATGAAGATGGCATTATGGGTAAAACATTTAGCTACCCTGTTTCCCAGAAAATAAGCCCTACCTTGAATTTGAAGGCTTTTCAGGGTAGATTTGAGATGTATACAGTAAAGAAGTTATAGTCACTTGACTCCTGCCCTTGTCTCCATTCTCCAGCCCTTGAACCTATTTGCTGAAGGTAGCATGGAGAAGAAGTAGAAGGAGGAGGGAGGTGACAGATACATTGCACTATAAGCAGCAAAATGGGCTCATGTAAGAAAAATAAATTATATAAGACCCTGTCTTATTTTTATAGAAACATGGTCCAAATATACCAGGAGGCCAGAACCTCTGATTGTTTACAGAGGGGTGGGACTTAATCATTGGCCAGCGTATGGCATCCCGGCATATGATAAATCCCCCCCAGATGCCTTCATGTATCAGAAGACCTGTCACCAGAATTTTGCCCCTCACACTAGTAATACCTGGGGGTAAAGGGTCAAAAGTCCTTAAAATTATTTGCCTCATTGTACCTTAATTACAGCCATTTCTAAAGACAAAGAGTCAAATTAGGAATAAAAGTTTCTCCAGGCTCCCATTGAACCATGTCTCCTTATTTAGATTTTGCTCAGTGTCTTATCCTATCTCAGCCTGAGCAGACAGGAAGTCCCCTCCTTGTCCACTTCCTGTCGTTACCAGAATGCTGTCCCTCTCACTGCATAGTGTATTCAGCAGTGAACATTGTGTGGGAAACTGCAGATCTTCTCACCAGATTTAAGATTGGATGCCTGCAATTTTCAACAAAGGCACAGTTGGGGATGAGTAGGGTTTATTGTGCCTGCTCTTGATGACAGGTTCTCTTTAAGAAATCCCATAAGAAGATATACATTTGTTTTGCAAAGATAACCCTGTAAAAGATTTACCTATGTCACAGGTGTAACCAGTCCAGCCTTTTTCACACTGACAGAGTCCGTCACCATGTAGTCCATCATTACATATACCCTGAACACATTCACATTCTGTTAAAAAGACAATAAAAAAGAATATTTGCAACCATCTGCTTTACTGCCATTTATTACATTCAAGAAATGTTAGAATTTGAAGTAGTTCTGTAGTTACACAGAGCACTTTTTCCCTACTATACATTAAAGGGTTTGTCACAAGTTTCTAAGTTATCAAGGTGATCAGTTATGGTCTGATTGTTGGGACCCCACTGATCCTGATCACACACCCTGCGATCTGGAGAATGGGGTTCCCACTAATGTATGGATGGGCAGGCTGAGCTCCCTGCTCCAGGGATAGTCAAGTACTTTGTTTGGCAATCACATAGTCAGTATATTGGAGAGGAACGCCACTTGGTGTTACACGGGGGACAATAACTCACAATTAGAAAGCCATTGCAGATTGAGGTATAACTGCAGGTCTACATGGAATACAGCCACTAGATGTGTCTTTAGAGTAATAGTATCATATGAGGTCATCAATACTTGGAGAAAAAGAATTAAATTCACCTCCTTGGCAGTCTCTGCCATATTTTCCAGCCTCGCAGGTCTCACACGCAGTTCCATGGAAACCTTTCTTGCATATACATTCTCCGCTTCCTTTAATCCCATCTTGGCAGTTTCCATTATTCGAACAGACATTGTCCTGCCCCCCCGGGCACACTAGACACTGCCCTCCAAAGTAGCCTTCACAACACTGAAGATCCTGGGACAGGGGAAAAAAGCCTTTTAACGGGAGCCCAGATCCCAATATTTTTTATTCCGGTTCATAAGCCATGAGGCTTTCCTATTACGTATGGATAGATCTTAACATAGTGGAACTGATCACCAGGTACAGGCAGTCCCCGGGTTACTTACAGGATAGGTTGTGTAGGTTTGTTCTTAAGTTGAATTTGTATGTAAGTCTGAACTGTATATTTTATAATTGTAACCCCAGCCACTTTTTTTTTGTTCCTTGTGACAATTGGATTTTAAAAATGTTGGGTTTTCATAATCAAGATTAACAATAAAGCTTCATTACAGACACCTTTAATAACTATTATATCTCTTTATTGTAGTCTAAGGCTAACGTACAGTAAATTACCAACATCCAGAGGTTCATTTGTAACTAGGGGTCAACTGTAAGTCAGTGTTCTTAAGTAGGGGACCGCCTGTATATGGAAATGATATTTAACATATTTGTGACCATTTAGTATAGTTATCAGTTATCATTTCAGTGGCACCAATGAGATTGGTACTGAAAAGGTTGAAATAATTAAGTGTGTTATTAGGATTAACACAAAAGTTAACCTATAAATGATCATAATGGGTACTTACATCTTGTGAGGCGATACAACTGAATTTGCAGCCTTTAATAAAATTGTTTCGTCTTTTATATGTACATGGTCCTGACCCTTTGCCTAATGGTTCCTATGCAGAAAACAAACAATAGTTATTCCCTTTACTGAAACGTAAAAACTGTAAAGTAAAATAAAACAAGTCGATCGCCCTGGGATCTGAGCTGTAGTACCCTGGCATGACCACTAAACAGTGAATGGAGCTGTCTGCTTTACCTCCCCACATTGTGAAATGCCACCACAGGTAGCTGCTGAAATCTAGTCATTGGGTGTCAATTAGTTATTGGGTGTCAATCTAATGATTCGTATTTACAGTATTTACACTGATGTATCAAATGGATGCATCAAAGTGGAAGTGACTATAACTTACAATGACAATCCCAAGCAGAAGACCTCTAATACACATGTCCTAATGTGATAACTGTTTTAACTTGATGCATTGTTCTACCAGTTGCCAGTCATTTATACTAGAGCTGTAAGTCACTTACCTTAAGAACTGAGTCGTTTGGACATTGAATTCCTCTTTCGCATGACCCGCATTTTGTCTGTGACAAAAAGAAGAGAACTGAATAGTAAAAGAGATATGTTTTCAGTGTTTTCCTTACAATTACTAGCTGCATAGATGGCTAAGTGGTATAAAGGTTTTATTATATAGGCAGATTGAAATTTTACCCCATTAGTGAAAAACACCATAAATTTACTGTGCTGATAAAATATAAGCACAGGATCCTTGGACGGGATCTTTGATAATGCTAAGGATATTTAACCCCAGGGCTGTGGAGTCTGTAAAACTCCTGCAACTCATACTCACCAATTTACTGAAATTCGTATCAGAAATGGTCACCGATTCAACAGTCCTGTTTTCCTGGTCCTGACATAAGTGAAGTCATTCCTTCCCAGTGCCTTATTCTACTTATCTATAGCAGAGGAGCTTCACTCCTGAGCATGTACAAAAAGTGCAGCCACATTCCTATCAACTAAAAAAGTTCAGGGGTGCACAAACCCTGACAACAGGTTATATGCAGCTTATTTGTCTTCTCTGGGGGTTCCCAATATTTTTCTGCTCTGGGAATCTCTGGTATTATTAGTTTTATGCTCTGCGGGTCCTCAGTATTATTGTCTGCTATGGGGGACTTTAGTATTAATATTTGTCTGCTCTGGGGATCTCCAGTATTATTATCTGCTATGGGGGTCTTCAGTATCAGTAGTTTTATGCTCTGGGGGTCTCCAGTATTTTAAGCCTGCTATGTGGTCTCCAGTACTATTTTTGTCTGCTCTGAATGTGGTTTTTGGTTTCTGGGGTGTTATTTATTGCTGTACTGTGGTATTAAGAATTTATGGGGTGGCATTTTGTGCTGTCTTGTGGTTGTTGGTGCATTTAGGGTAAATATTACTGATGTGGACCCTTAAAGTATGACAATGTGGCCCTTGTACCAATATATATTGCCCACCACTGGCCTAAATCCTACGATCAAGAACAGAACATACATTTAAAGGAAATTATAACATTTTTATAATGTATTATATGTTTGTGGAGTGCCATCCTTTGCCATAGCTAATTAAAGGGTTGTTTAATGAAAAGATGATCATCACTGAGAGGCTCCACCATGGGGGGGTTACAGGAGGAGTATGAGGTTGTACAAAGGAAAGAACTCCTGGGATTCTATGGGACGCAGAATATGACTTTTTCGTTCCATCGCTCATAATTCACTTTCTGTTACAGGTACATATGAACAGGATACAACCAGAAATAATGCTCTACATGTATTCACCCTTTTCACTGTAGTTTTAGTGGTGTCACAGCGGTTCTTTAGGATTCTTATCACTTCGGATGTTCCCATTAGCATTCCATTATCCGTTTCAAAAAAGTTGCCATCTAGCTGAGCATCATGCACAAATGTCTGTTAAGAAAGGAAATACAGAATATGTACATTCTTTATGTGAAGATGCTTATAGGGTAGTATAATGGTAATATCAGATCAGCGCAGCCCACTACAGACTCTACAACTGGAAAAGTTCAGAGCTGGAATTTTATATCTATATCATTTATGCATAGGGCACCTGATGAAGACTGGGATTGGGTCTGAGTCAGTTCTGTGTTATGTAATACAATCTTCAGCCTTCAACATTTGACCTTTTCCCTGGTGACTCCCGATTTCAACATTGTAAGTCGATGTCATCCAGTGGTCAGCTAAATGGTCTCCAGCCAATGACCGATGTAATATAGAGGGTCTATGCTGTGCCTATGATCACACAGAACTATATTCTAACAGTTAGAGTGAATTCCTCTAATCCTTTATGTATGGCCACATATGTTGGCACTTATGCAGCCATGATGTGCCGTAAAACTGTGAGTTAAGAAACTTCAGGCCACGTGATGGCCACTATGTGTGACACCTCCCTTAATGCTATATGCCATTGTTTTCAGACACTTTTAGGATATAGCAGGGGCACAATGACTTTGCTACATCTGTACATAAGCAATGGATGGAAACCTATGTGATATCTGTACTGTACCTGGTTGTACCTTTTGTAAAACATCAGCCAGTAAGAAGTCCCCAGCATGCTGCTCCTATGCATCCCATCACTTATGGCTGAGGGTGCTAGTTTCTCTCCCAGTATGACATGATATTTTATTGTGCTGTTATCCTGAAAAGCAAAGTGAAAAAAAAAGATTTATAGACAAGTACAAGCGACTACTTATATTGCTTTTTGTATCCTTCTAAATTATTTGATCTACTGAATTAATAAAGATGATTTTCCTGTGCTCCCGAAGCCCCACTGTTTTCCATGAGCACCAACAAGGTGGTCCACAGAATACAGCAACAACAAGGTCACCTTTACAGTAAGGAAGGCAAATGTATTTCTGTCCATCTGCAAAAGAGTTAACTTTATAATCACAAAAGGTTTCCCTTGCCTCTCACCCAGCTTGATAGAGCCAGAAAAGGCACTATGGGTACCCTAGAAGTGGGAACTTAATTTAGGGGTTCCCCTACAGTTATTAGGACATAATCATGTTCTCTGTCATTGCAGAAAGGGTGGATTCAGACAGCTGTGTGCTCGATCAGACCGAACCAAGGCAAGCACAGGGCTGGGAGAAGGAGGGAGTAGGGGTGAGCACTCCTTTCCCATCCTCCCGACTTGTGAGACATTGGGGCACATTAACTAAGAACAGTGCAAACTGCAGTACGTGCAGTTTATCTGTGTATATTGCAGAGGCCGCCAGATGCAGGATTTCTGGTGCACGTTCTTTATGAAATGAGCACCCTCTGCACTGCCTTGACAGAGTGCACCACTTTTTTTCTGACACATTTCTGTCTGACTTTGCAGGATAAATGTGGCGCACGGTCCAACTGCGCAGAAATTTGTGTTTCATGAAGCATAGTGCAGCCGCACCACAAAACAGTCATGTGCGGCACAAATGTGGCGAAGGCACTTTCTAAATACCTGTGCCATCAGTTTGCACCTAAAAGAGCGTTCAAGGTCCGACAGAAAACTGGCGCAAGGGCCTTAAAAAAAGTGCTCCACTGTGTGCTCCCTGGGCCTTCTCAATCACATTGCAGCCCCTCTCTACTGCATGAGGCCTGCCACTTTATGGCTATGTATTCCTGGCTCATAGAGCTATGAAGGTCTCTATTAGTAATACTGACAGGGCTCCTCGGACCATAACAGTTCACGACAAGGGCTAGAAAACAAGCGAAGGGTCAGCCGTGCAAATCCAAGTTTTCACCAGCCCTCTGACGAACATCTGATCTAGATTTAAAACTTTCATTACTTTATTGAACTACCTACATGTTTCGATTTTAGCAAGTCTTCCAGGGGTCAAGGGTCAGCCATGTTTTATGAAACTGTGAATGGATAGTAATATAGGTAGTAATTCAATGTAGGTGTACAGCGGTGGACTCCCTAAAAAGACACTCCAGTCCGACATCTAAGTATACAAAGTGTTCAATTGCATAGCACCTTCTTACCAAATAGGTAATTCCTGACTGATTGTAATATGCAGTCACAGCAGAGTTGCTTGGGACAAAAATTGTGTATTTCTCTCCGCTGGATTCAATTTCTGTAATTAGTCCAATTTCCTGCAGTGAGGAGAGATTGACATTAATAATTTTTCATTCTGGTCAGAAGTACATCCAACATTTATACCTATGAAAACAATTATAAAAAGAACACTGTAGGCTCCCTTCAATTTAAAGGAAATCTGCCATCAAAATCTATCATGATAAACCAGGGACACTAAGGCTACATTCACACTGCCGTTGCCCACCTTACCCTAGCGCGGTGGGCACACGGCAGTGCTGGGAAGAGGAGGAGGGCGAGAGTGCCACTCACCCCGCCCCTCTCCACAGGAATATACAGCGCACGGCACCATATTCCGGAGAAAAATAGAACTTGTGCTATCTTTCTACAGGGTATGGAGTGGTACGGTCCCGCACATGGCCGCACATGTTGGGCATCATGCACCCATTGCCGTCTATGGGGGACATATATCGGCCGTATATACGTCCCCCATACGGCAGTGTGAATGTAGCCTTACTCAAAGATCCAGGCACTGTGACTGATAATCTTATTATATGTGTTATCCACGGCTTCCTGGCTCCTAAAATCAACTTTAAAAATTATTCTAAAGAGCGGGTAGCTTCACAGGCTGTTGCAATGAACAAAACATGTTTATGTGCAGGAGAAGGAATCACATCAGCAATTCCCTCCCTATGATTACAAGTGATTCTTGCAGTGGGAAATCATGTCATAAAAGGGATGGTCCACTTATTCAGTCCTCATATTCTAGTCCCAGAGTTGAATGTTGGTGCCAGCGTTTACAAACATACTAGAACTTACTTAGTATTAGAAGGCTTATATTTCCTTGCAGGAATCAGACAGCATCACGTATCACTTCCTGAACATCACAACTTCCTACCATTCATGTTGAGTATCCAAAACCTGTTGACCTCCGTTTCCTATGGTGAATAACCGGTCATCCATTTCCTGTATCATGTAACCTCTCTACATTCCTGGCAGGCATTGTTCTGAACTTTGCCAAAGACAATGGCTCACCTGCATCGCCTGCTTAAACGCTTCAAATGAAGGAACTTGATTTAAAATTCGGTAAAGTCCTGGCCGTGTTGGTGGTATGGCGCTCAATGGTGGGATCAAAACCTGAAGGAACAAAGAATTTATTTATATGCTGATTTAAAGGGGTGTTCCCGTTTCAGCGAGTAATTGATATTGTTTGAATAATGAAAAGTTACACCAATATACTTTCTGTATTAATTCCCCAGATTTTTCTAGATCTCTGCTTGCTGTCCTTCGATAGAAAGTTTCTTTGTGTACTTCCAGTGAACAGAAATCTGACCATGATCACACAGGTGCACGGCTCGTTATTACACACAGCTCTAATTACACTCTATGATACTAACGATCTTTGCACCTGTGTGACCATGGTCAAATTTCTGTCCATTGGAAGTAACATAGAAGCTTTCTATAGCAGGACAGGAAGCGGAGATATAGAAAACTCTGGGAAATTGATACAGAAAGTATAATGGAAAATTGTATCATTTTTCATCATACAAACAATAACATGAATTTGCTGAAGTGGGAAGACCCCTTTAATGCACGTTGAGGCACGTAAGTAGAACAAGTGAATTACATCTCATATATTTGTAGATTTACAACTTTATTCAGCATTTTTGTCTTTTTGTAAATGCTGTGCACATAAACACTCAAAACCAACAAAATTTCATAAAAGATTAGAATGTATTTCTATTTTTCCAACCATTTTCTTCTATTTTTGTACCTTTGTAAAAAGTAGGGGAGAAATAATTAGGTATCTTATTCTGATTACTTATTCTGACTCTTATTCTGACTACTTAGGTTTTTTGTTTGTAGTCTGTAACCTTGGAGACACGTGTAAATGTGCAAAGGTGTTGTAGGCCTGTAAGCCATGCAACTCCATATCTAAATGTGCAATGCCAGCACCTGCATCACTTTACAAAATGCATCCTCTAGGTCAGTGATGACAAACCTTTTAGAGACCGCGTGCCCAAACTGCAACCAAAACCCATTTATTTACCATCAAGTGCCAACATGACAATTTAAACAGTAATCCCTGTTCTTCCACAACATCCAAACGTATCGGCCTCCTGAGGACTCCAATACAGTTGAAAGCAAGAGGGGAAATTCAGACATAATTGTAGCTTCTCTCAAGAGTTTCTCTGTACGGAAGAATGATAGGGCAAGCAAGGGGAGCTCAAAAGATAATCTGGCCCTGTTCACAGCTTCTCACTGTTCCTGCAGTTCCAATCAGTCAAGGATGTGTCACCTTAAAAGAGGGTTGAGAGCAGCATCTCAAGTCCTGTTTGGTGAACACTGTCCTGCGGCGACAGCTTGGGTGCCCACAGAAAGGGCTCCGAGTGCCACCTCTGGCACCCCTGCCATAGGTTCCCTATCACTGATCTATGTGATCCTAGTCACTGGCCCATATTTTTATGATAGTAAAACTCTAACCTGGTTGATAATGAAAATATATCCATTCGAAGCCGGAATATTCTGGACAAGGATACTTGCATTATTCACTGTTAGATTCTGCAATGAAGAATATACAATGATATATTATAGCACAAAACCTCTTATTTACTACAGACTTGCACTTGCATTTTATTGCTACTTTCTCTATGTATCCTTTTAGTTTTACTGACTCACTGGATAAAAATGCTTACCCCTTTCATAGAACCAATCTCCCACTTTGTCCTTGGGTCAATTGTATCCAATTCTTGACCGATAACTTGTTGTAACTGCTCAGATGTGAAGGCTCCTCTAAGAAAGTGCGCCCTGCAATAAGACAGAAAGGTTTGAACAAAACCTCTGCAGAGACGTATGGATTTCCACATTGCAGTCCCCTGAATTGTCAATGATTGGACTTAGCAAAGAACTAATAGTGAGAGTAGTAACATAACCAGGTGGATAAATAGTCAGGAGAATAGGACAGCAACAAAGTTATAGCTACTTAATAACTGAATCAATACCTTGACCAGAACAAAGATTAAGGTAAAAGGTATCAATCACCATGATACCTACCCGAAAAAGCTTTTTGCCAACCATATTTTTGCTTTTAATTTGCAGCAGCTCCTTCCATGCCATCTCTTCAGGCCCGGAAGGGCACTGGGTGGTGGAAATGTGTCAGGGAGAATTGTTATTGCTATGTTCTTTAAAGGAAATTAACCATCAAAATCAAGCATGGAAAAAACAGGGATGCTTAGACCCAGGCACTGTGACTGTAGTAATCTTATATTTGTTATGCATGCCTCCTTCCTTCTAAAATCAACTTTTAAAATTATTCCTATGAGCCTGGTTCCCAGAGCCTCTCTGTGCTGTAGCTTCACAGGCTGCTATACTGTCTTACCCTCCCCTCCCTCTCCCTGATGTAATCTCACTGCAGCACAGGAAGTTTCAGCACAAAGTTGATGGGGGTAAGGTTTATCATGATGGATTTTGATGGTAGATTTTTTTAATGTATAAGCTGTGCTGGCAGACAGTAAGTATCTAGCCTACTTTATAAAATAATTCAATTCAATAATAATAATTCAATAAAACCATTTGAAAATGGTTGTGTTCTTGTTTTTACCTTACTAAAAAAGGCAACTTGTCCAGCCAAAATGTCCTAGAGCTTTCAGAAAGAGCAGCAATTGCTGTATCAGAGGGGATTAATGCGGTAACATTGACTCCTCGTGAAATAGAGACTTGGGAATTCTGAGTGTAAAAGACGAAAGAGAAAATGTATAATTTATAGGACATTAGAATTAAATTCTTCTTTAAAACATTATTTAACATTATTTAAAAGTAATGTAATGAATCTGAATATGGCACATCCGGTAAAAAGAATGGCACCGGAAATACTGTAACATCTTGAATTATGCAAAGGGCATGTTCGCTTAAAGGGAACCTGTCATCAGGAGCCCTTTATCTCCCTCCCCCATGTCCCCATAGAGAATAGTGTACACACTGCCAAAGAAGTTTTATAGTAAAACTGGCTTTAAAAAAAAAAAAAAAGTTGGATAAAGGTTTACCTTCACTGCAGAGCAGTGTCTCTAATCCCATGGGAGTGGCCAGAGGAGTTGGGCAGACATGTATGATCGCCTGAACGGGGGAAGCAACAGGCAGAGGAGATATGGGGGACATGGGAGTTTTTTTTAAAATTTGAAATTGATGTATGACGGAGCCGTTTCCCAAGGTTGGGGGGCACTACTCCTCACTGGCCACTCCTATGGGATTAGGGACACTGCTCTGCATACAGAAAGGTAAACTTTGACCCAACTTATCTTTTTCCTGGAAAAAGCCAGTTTTACTATAAAACACTTTGGTAATGTGTACTCTATTCTCTATGGAGACATGTGCCAGTCAGAAAAAGAGCTCCTGATGACAGGTTCCCTTAAGGAAGCAGTTAGCCTAATTGCACATGCATGTTGTTTTTGTCTGTGTGCTATCCAAATTTCAATAAATAGTACATTCACACATTCATGTCATTAGCGTGTGCACATGGCTGTGTTTCCACAAGCTGTCTGTCTGTCTGTCCTGCATAACTCAGAGCACAGCCTATTCCTACTCCTGTTTGATGCTCTGTCATCAGTGCATAAGCAGACAACGGACTGTGGATTCATGGTCTGCATTTTTGGATATTTTCAGTATTTTTTCAGTGCTTCATTGGCACAGAAATGAACTTCAAATATCAGTAAATTAATTACCTTTATCCATGTATTGAAAACAGCTACATCAGGGATGCCCAGTAGTTCCTAGAAGAAGACAAAAAATTTCAGTTTCATCAGTAAACATAAGTAAATCCTTTTATGAACCCTTTCAAGTCTAGTGAACCCAAAAATAAACTCCAGAAAAACATATATTCCCATTTGCCTGCAGTGTTGGTAGGCAACCAACACAGTTTATATGCTGTTATTGTACATTTGCAATCTCTAAACAAAGATTTATACTTACCGTTAATACATCAGCATAACAGGTAATGCCATCCCCATTAAGCCCACTAGGACAGACACATGTTCTCTCTCCTCCAGAAGTTGGCATACATGTAGCCTAATAGAACAGATTATTATACTTATGAATTCCACAATGGTTGGAACACCAAACCTGTAAAACTAACAATACTCATTACATTATCACTGGAGGAAGCAGCTCCCAGTCCAATGTGTGGGGAAGCTCACTTTCCTGATACCAGATACTGAGGTGCAGAAGAATCTGGCAGTCTACAATCACAGAAATAGCAGAAAGGGTTTACACTCACTGCAAAGGGGGTAGGTAGTCTAGAATGATGGAATATGGATCTTCATTATCAACAGAGAGATAAAATCTGTTACTAAGGGGCACTTTGCAGCCTTTTTTTGTTAATAAACTAAGAATATTTTAATACTCTAAAAATGTTCATAATTATCCACCAGATGCAATATTAAAAATGATCTCAGATGACGGCTACTCTTTAAGTTGATTATGTATGTAAGTCAGCACAAGTGTATTTTGTAAGTGTACCTTCAACACAAATTTAGTTTTTTGCCCCTGTGATAATTAGACATACATTTTAGCTTGTCATGAGAACATAGATTGAAAATGGAGCTTCACTGAAGAGCTTTGTTAACTCTTATAGAGACCTCACAGTGAAGCTTTTTTTTGCTTTTCACCTTAGCCCCAGCATGCTTTGAGTAGTAAGTAGAACAGGGGCCTACAGATCATTGCAGTCTGGGGGCAAACAACAGTAAATTCCTGCAATCCACTGAGCATCACCAGAGGTCACAGTGGGCAGAGATGTCTGGTAGTGTCCATTTGTAATAGTCAATTTCCCAAATATGGATGGCACTCTAAGATAGTGCTTACCCCGTGCTCGTGGAAAACATATATCCAATAAAGAGAAGAGGTCCTGGCACGTCGAGGTAGCAGATACATTTATTTTATTGCTGATACATCATATAGACATGAATAGCATCCATTAACATTCCAGACACGTTTCGGCTCCTATGAGCCTTTTTCAACTAAGCAGTTGAAAAAGGCTCAGGAGAGCCAAAAAGCACCCGGGATTTTTGTGGATGTTATTCATCTCTAAATGATGTATCAGCAATAAAAGAAATGTATCCGCTACCTTGATTTGTCGGGACCTTTTCTCTTTAGTGTCCATTTGTAACCAGAAGTAATTTGTAAGATGGATGTTCTTAACTCGAGGACTGCCTGTATTTAGAAGTAATGTAGGGCCCCATATAGAAGTACAGGCAGTCCCCAGGTTAAGATAGGTTCCGGAGGTTTGTACTTAAGTTGAATTTGTATGTAAGTCGAAACTGCATATTTTATAATTGTAGATACAGACAAATTTTTTTTTTGTCCCAGTGACAATTGGAGTTTCCCATTTTTTTGCTGTAATTGGACCAAGGATTATCAATAAAACTTCATTACAGACACTTTACATCCGATCATTGTAGTCTGGGACTAAAGTAAAGCTTCCAGAGAGCTTCACCAGAGGTCACAGTGGGGAGAGAGCTCCGTCTTTAACTAGGGGTCGTCTGTAAGTCGGGTGTCCTTAAGTAGGGGACCGCCTGTATATGGGTAATAAATTCTATATAAGGTCTAGGATATATTTAGCAGACAATTGTAAATTCGATCAAGGTTATTTCCTGCATTTAAGCAGGATATCAAGTCTTTTACCATTGACGTTACCAACCATTTGGTGACAGCCGCCATTGTCTTCTAAACATAGGTTAACTGGGTCACAGGAATAGCCATCACCAGTGTATCCTTTCTTGCAAACACATTCATTCTGTGTATTAGAACAAAGAATATACATATCTTAAAATGTCTGTTCCTTTATATCACATGTACTCACTTTCTTTATCATATGTAGCATTTACCTGTCCCGGTTGAGTAAATTTGCAGTCAGCATTGACATGGCAATCCCCCCTATTTTCCTGGGCACAGTTGTCAATGGGTACACATTCTATGCCATCTCCACTCCAGCCGGGATTACATTGGCATGTAACTCCTCCAGTTGGTGCCATACTACAGATTGCCTGAAGGTGTAACATTAATTCATCATATTATTTCACAAAACATGGCATAAAGGGGAATATATTACCTTAAAGAACATCTTGCATATGTAAAAAAAAAAGTTAATTTTTGAGGCCGTTGTAAGAAATAAGGAAAACTGCAGTCTAAAAGCGGTGCTGGGAAGGGAAGGTGAGTGAGACACATCTACCATTGGGTAAACTGATGATCGATGTCCTTTAAACCATACTAGGGTCTAGCAGCGTCCATTGGAAGACCCCGGACAAACATGAGGTGTGGTAAGAACTCTGATTGTGTCTCTTATAACATAAAAAGGCGGGTGGCAGAGGGCAGTAGACAGAAAGCTACTGTACATACATTGCAATTTAATACAATATCATACTTGCATCCGATGCTAAGAGGACTGTCCAGTGAGCCAGAACTCAAAATAAGTATAATTCATGCTAAAACCAGTGTGTTGAGGGTAATGTCAATAGGGGCTCTAAACATATCCCAAAGTTTGGACATTGATATGTTACATAAAAGTAGGTCACATTAAATTACTAATAGGTTACTAATAGGTCACATTAAATTACTAAAGGATGAAACTTCAGATGGCAACGTGTAAACTCACATTTTCTGAGCAGCCTCCTCTGTCTGGCATTCTGCAGTCATCTAAAGGTTGGCAAAAAGACCCATCGCCTTCATATCCGTTCTCACACATACAGCTGAAAGACAGATCAAAAATAAGAATATTCATAAGGAGTATTCTGAACATAACATATTAATATCATACATAGGTTGAGGCCAACCCATATGGAGAATTCGAGTCCTTTGACACCCTATGGAAAAGGGCGGGGTGCAACCACAAAATGAGGAGAAAACAAAGAGAGAGCAGACAAAGCACGGGTGCTATTCTATAATACAGTATAAAGGAATACCATGGCTGTAAGTACAATGGAAAGAGTGGTGTACCTACCTTGCCTATCCCCACTTCTCTCATCTCCTACACTTGACCACTTTAGTTTGTTAAGCTATGTCCAGTATGTCTCTCATAACTGCCATTGCTGTTTTTTCTTAATTATCAGAAATTATGGATGCATATGGGTGTATTTATCGAAATTGTGCACATTGTGAACCCTGTCTTTGGAAAGCAGGTAAATCAGCTATTCCGCTATAATGGTGAATATTTAAAGAGAACCTGGTAAAAACAGGAGTATGGGTATAGTAATTTTCTTTTACTTTGTGCAATGTCTGCTTTCTCAAAAGATAAGTGATACATGGATGGAGTCTATCAACAATCAAAAAATAAAGCCTTAGACAAAGTCTACACCTCTGGCGAGGAGAGGTGGGTTACCATTGTACTTCTAATTATAGGAACAGAATTGTTAACTAATACAGACTTGTACTAAGCTGATCAACCAGTGTCCGACTGCTGAAACCCCCAGGGATCATGGGAAGACACCGCCAGCAATACGGAGAAGGGGGTCCAGTTTTTATTGAATGACAGAGCGGCAGTGGCATCCTACTACTCAATTCAATAGTATAGGAGCAGTTGGCGAGCACTCGGCTATCTCCAGCACTACCATTCACTGTTTATTGCTGGATAAAAAGTCCAGCGTGTATTATAAATGGATTCACGTCCAATGTGTACATAGCCTTATTGCTGGCAATGTAAATAAAAAACATGTTACAAGTCATAGAAACCAAAAGCGAACATAAAAATGATATTACCTTGTAACGTTACCAGTAGATACACACACCGCGTTAATATGACAGTACTGGGTCATGTTGATAGACGCACATGGCTCAGAGCGCTGATCGCAGAACTCCCCAATGTATCCATCACTACAGCGACCTCCTTGACAAACTCCGCGGCTCCCAGGTCGATTGTCACAGACTCCATGCACACACCTGCATTCTACAAAAAGGAAGTTCCCCAAAAGCCAATAAGAAATCATATTCTGATGCTCATTTTTATTTATTGCTAAAAACCAAACAACACTAAACTAATTGGGCTGTGGTTTGTACTTTATTACATAACTAATGTTTAACTTTTTTCCGGTAAATCGTAGAGAATGTGAATACAAGGCTTCTCGGAGGGGGACGGAGACGTAGCCTCCGCAGGTCTCCCGTGCCCAGCGTGTTCACACTGATACTCCCTAGCAATGCTCTGTTAGAGCACTTACTGAGCATTGCTAGGGATATACTTAAAGGGGTATTCCCATCTGGGCATTTACATTTAATTTAATTCATTTGCCATATGTAAACATTTCTTCAATTGGATGTTATTAAAAAAAATGTTCCTGTGTGAAGATAATTTCTCATAAATGTAGTCATGTTGTCTCTTAGAAACGAGATGGCTGCCTCGGATATGACCACCTCACATTGTGGCAGCAGTGGCCAGACATGCGCTATTGTGTCCTGCCTAACCACACGGATTCAGCAATCATTACCACAGGACGGCTGTGGGTTATGCAGTAACTCCCGAACATTTCATATACCAAAACCACCGCGGAAATGAGAGTATGTGCGTGGATGCTGACACATACAAAATGATAGCAGCAGCAGCTGACATCAGGGCTTGCTCGCCGCAACATCGCACGGATCTGCAGCTGCTGGGCGTAAGAATATAAGACTTGCGAGGGGTCGTCAGAAAGGTGAGTATTGACTTTCTTTTTTATGTGTCGGGCATTCTGGGGGAAGGTTGGCGGCTACATTACATGCATACTGTGGGCAGGCTAGTTGGCTATATACTGGGGCAGGTGGCTGGCTGGTTAGCAATGTACTGGGGCAGGGGGTTGGCTATGTATTGGGGGCTGGCTGGCTATATACTGGGGCTAGGGGGCTGGCTGGTTATATACTGGAGGCAGGGAGCCGAATAGCTATATACTGGGGGGGAGGCTGTGACCAATGCATTTCTCACCCTAGGCTTATACTGAAGTCAATAGGTTTTCACAGTTTTTTTGTGGTAAAATTCGGAGCCTCGGCTTATACACGGTAATCATAATCCCTACTTAGATTGAGTTCTGCTGTTGCAACAGCACAGAAAATTTCTGCAGTTTATGGATGAGGTTTGTTATAAAGTGTATTCCAAAGCGTTCTTTGAGGTAAAAACCTCCCAGCAAATTTCTTCAATCAACTTCAATGTCCGTTTTTACATTTTGGAGGATGTTGTAGTGTAATACATGTACATTTACTAACCTTAGCGCTACTACACTCACCTTCTTCACAGTCATCACCATGTTTATTGGGCTCGGTGCAGATATGACAAGCAATTCCTTTATACTTATGGTAACATTCACATTTCCCGTTCCCTCTGATACCATCAATGCACTGGAACAAAATAGAAAGGACGAGTCTGAATGTGAGGTTTTTAAGAAAAAAATATAGCTAAAGCTACACAATACTACAGAGAAAAGCCTGACATTTGTTAATGCCATAAACCAAAGTAAGATCAGACTTACACGTCCTCGTCCGTAGCATGGATTGGAGAACCCACCAGGGCACGGCCTGCAATCAGAACCATAGAAACCTCCACAGCATCCATTCACCTGAAAGAACCAACATCTTTCCATTATTTGTGTCCTATATAATCTGAATACAGTTTTGGGGTAGGATGGAGAGTAGTTTTCTACATATTTCATTGCAGCTCTAACAAATGTATTTAACTTAGAAATGAAATTAATCATATGTTTTCTCATTGAAAGGATCTTTTGATTCTTTCATTGATAAGAATTTTTATTAAATTTGGACCGAATGAACACGCACGGAATTTGGAACACTTAACTTTCACAAATGTAATTGGTAGTTTTCAGATTTTGTCCATTATTTGAATACTCACAGTAATGGAGCGGCTGCAGTTTTTGGCACAGCCCTTGGTGATATTCTCGTGATCTTGATATAGACAGTCTCTATTAACGACTCCCTATAGGAATAACAGACACACATGTGAAGTCTAAATGGATCATGTCTACAAAAGACAACTCATTGTTCATTTATTTTTTCTTTACCGTGTCAGTAGTGTCATCCGGACACGGGAGAATAGCGTCACAGTCAGAACATGTCCCCTGTTCAAGACAAACATTAGCGCATGTCATTAAGGAATAAAACCAAAAATAAATTATATATAGAGATAGGGGGGTATTTATCAGGACTTTTGTGGCATAGAAGCTGTGGTATAACCCCAAATGCTAGCGTATTGCCTTATTTTCGTATTTTTTTCCCCTTCCCAATACCTTCACGGCAAGAGACGTGGTCGGCAGGAACGCCCCGATCCGGCGCACTAGCTGTAGCCAGCGACTTCCCATACATGCGAGTGTCTGGCTGTGCTTATTTCTACACCAAATAGGACCTGGTGCGTAAATAAACCGCCGTGCATCCCATCTCCCGATACATCAAGAGGCCAAAGCCTCCGCCAGAGCTGCCGCCGCAATAGCACCGGCGTACAATAAATACTCCCCATAGAGACATATTAGTGTTCCTGTTGTGATCCGTTAGTCGCTTTGGCAGTACATACTATAGGAGCCAGGGCCACACAGAGATATCCTGCAGCTTGTTCCTCTACAAGGTGTTGCAGCTAAAATTATCCAAAGTTGAGTGTTTCTTGCTGCAGCTCACTAGCAGGAATCATTGCAAATGTTAGATTTTTTGCATTGCAAAGTGTGAAAGCCACAGATGATACCTGCAGCATGTCCTCTTGTATGTCAGATGGGATTTGAGATATCATCTACATACAAAGTGACCTGGAGAACTCCTGGTGTTTTGTGGCTACTGCCTATGTAACCTGGCTTATAGGGGCCATTGGGATACTGTTTAGGAAATTTATATGGCAAAAATGTTATCAATCAATGGTAGGGGAGGTGAAGCTGTTACCTGTACAACTTCTTCTAGTGTCTCATTGCAGCTTGCTGGCAGTATTGGTAATATAGTTGAAGGAATTAAAATTCCATCTAGAACATGGATAATGCCATTGGAAGCGACTATATCACTGTGTAAAAGAGGGATTCCTTCATTTCCAAATAGGATTCTGCCCTGAAAATGAAAAAAAAATTAAAATAGATAATAAAAATAATTAGAAATTGATGTTGGTCCAACTTGGCAATTTCAATGCAACCAGACAAGCATTTAATGTATATGGGTTCTCCCAAATCTCAGACATATATAAATGATAACACGGTACTGTCTAGATCCAAAAATATAGAACAGCTGTTTTTCAGTCACAATCTACATGGTTGGAGTAGAGTCTACCAGTCTTTGATGCAGAGACATATCTTCTTCACTACATGTATATTGGCCAGTGTCAAGACTTTATAGGTTCCCATATCCGCTGTACATGGTAATATCTCCTTCTCTGAGAATGGTCTATGGTTTTATTGTGTTGTAAATTAATGTCTTATACATGATAAAGCTTTACAGATCCATAAAAAAAGATCGTTTATAAAGATACATAATAACTAAAAGATCTTGGTACTTACATTTTCTGTCACATTGATCCTTATAATCTCATTTGTGGAAGTCAGAATATGTGGCATGGTAACAATTCTGTCTAAGGTCACCTATAACGAACCAATAAATATACTGTGGAACGTTGGTTTAGTGTCCCAAATAGATCTATATTTACTCCCTCTGTGCCCATTATTAATAAGAATAAACCTTTATACTTACCTAGGGATGGGTCCGATGGGGAGCATGGGATCCATCCCTGGTGTTCCCCATGCGCGCACAATAATTCAATGAAGCTGGAGCTATATACCCCGGCATCATTATTCATGCACCATACACACAGCGCATGCGCAATGAAGCCAAGTTGTAGTATGTAGGCTTCACTATATGTTAAACATATATTTGATGATTTTTTAAAATTGTTATAATTACATATATATTAATAAAAAGGACTTTATTCTGCAATTTTACTCTTTATGGGAAAGGCGATTTATCGATTGTATATTGGCCTTAAGGCTCAGCATTGAGTATAGACCTTTCCAGGTGTACACCTCCGTAAGCTTCCTGAATTGAAAAGTCAAGTTAAAAGCTTTTTAATGCTAATTTAGGTACTTACTGCAGCCATAGATGAAATATGGTATTTAACCAGCTCCAACAGTTTGTGTTTTGCCTGTAAATTAAAAAAAAATTATTTATACCCAAATATCCATGAAGATGTACTATGTGCACAATAGCTGTAAACTGGCTTCTATGTCCTATTCAAAAACCTGCTCCCTACAGATCCATACATTTTTTTCACCTACGGCTCTCTGGCTTTTTTTTCCCGACCTGGAAGCTCAGCCTGCTTCTCTTCCGTCACGTAAGGCGCATACACTATGACGTCATGTGACCTCGAAACACCTCTGCGTACTAGTGTTTGCGCCCAGGCCGGAAAGAGAGGACGTAGCCGCAGGGCCGGGGAGAAGAAACCAGGAAAAGTATAGAGGGTTTTTTTTTAGTGACTGATGATGGATCTTCATATAGGGCCCGGGTATGGGCGTACTGACCCTGTCACTATACTCACAGTGAATCAGTCACATCTAATCTCATAGCCTAGTATACAAACAATGCATGATAGGAGCTCCCTTACCCATGTTTGTTGACCACAACGCCAGGTGTGGAAACGATCCACAAAACGTGTGTTGGAGCGCCTGGTGGGGCAGTCATCAAACATGGGTAAAGGAGCTACTATCATGCATTGGTTGTATACTGGGCTATGAGATTAGATGTCACTGAATCAGTGGGAGTATAGTGACAGGGTCGTCTTGCTCTATATGTGTGCTATTAAAATCTCCCGCTATACATACTTTGTCACAATTGTGCGTTTACCCTAAGTTTTTCCTGATACCATTTGTTTTGATGACTCCCCTGCCCGATGGCTTTTGTTGTATTGGAATCTTGAAGCGTTTTATCGTTTGTACGTTTTAGACATCACAATAAGGATGAATTGTCTTTTTCATTTGTGTTCTTATGACTCCATTCTATGTTGGCTGAATGTCTTATTTCATTTGTACACGTCTCCTATGATTTGTAAAGCGCTACAGAATATGATGGCGCTATATAAATAAAGATTATTATTATTTGTAAATTCTGAATTCTACACACACCTATCTATAGGTGATTTTTCAGCAGTGGTCCATGACATTGAAATGAAAGTCACGTTCCAGTGTCCTATTACAACCAATGAAATATCCGTACAGTGAAAGACAGATAATTCTTACCTGTGTTAAGAGATAGATTAAACGCCCGTCTCTTAAAGAGTCCACAGCTTTGTTACTTGGTACAAATATGGTGAAGGAGCCGGGTCCATTTAATATTGCAGGAAGATCACAGTTCTACACAAAGACATGAGAATAGGAATTTTGAACAGGACTTTATTTGCAGGATTTTCAGTTTTCCTTTACTATATTTCCTTTGTTTTCAATTTGCATCCTATTTATCAATGCTCTGCTCATTATATACAAGTTGCTGATTCAATAGAAAATGTTTAACTTATGTCAAGCAAATAAAAATATTGGCCGACCCCTAGTTACAAATGGCCCTCTGGATGTCGGTACTAATTACTGTACTTTATCTTTGGGCTACAATAAACAGCTGTGACAGTTATCACTGGTGTCTGCAATGAAGCTTTATTAGTAATCCTGGTTCTTACGACAATCCAACATTTTTAAAATCCTATAGTCACAGAGACCAAAAAAATTCTGGCTGGGGTTACAATTATAAAATATACAGTTCCGACTTACATACAAATTCAACTTGAGAACAAACCTACAGAACCTATCTTGTACGTATCTTGCCTGTATACCATAACATCCATAGCGAGCCCATACCCATTTTGTTGTATAAAATTATTTAACGGGATTGTACCAAGTTTGGATGTGATCCTCTATCTTTTGGATGGGGTAGAGGATGGGGTAGAGATGGCCATACTAGAAGTAAGGTACCCAAACCTAAGTATCTTGGTATCCCCGTAATCGTACCGACCAAAAGAATAAAGTAGACATGTTATTTGGGGCGTACAGTGAAAGCTGTAAAATCCAAGAGAACAAGAATATGGCACAAACACGTTTTTTTTTTACCATTATCACTGCAATTGGATCTTTTTTCCCCGCTTCCTAGTACATGGTATGGAATATTAAATACCATCACTATAAAGTGCAATTTGTTATGCAGAAATCAAGCCCTGATACAGCTCTTTACATGAAAAAATAAAAAAGTTATAGATTTTTGAAGGTGGGGATTAAAAAATGGAAACACAAAAAGGAAAAAGGGCCTCGGCGGGAAGGGGTTAAAATAGCAGAATCTTATAAGTTCCTTGGAACTGTAGCAAGATTCTTTGAATCCTGTCTGGTGAACTCTGTGCTCAGGCGATGGCTTGGGTCCCACATAGAGGGCTGTGCCACAGCTCCCATGCCATAGGTTACACCATCAGGATTAGGAGATGACAATCAAATCAGTGAGGATCTAACTGCTGGGCCACCAACTGTGGGTCATTTCCTTACTAATTGATGGAACTGCAGTCAGTTGTCAATCCACTCCATTCAATACTATGGGAGCATCTGGGAGTGCTGTGCTCTGCATTTCAGGCACCCCCATAGTATTAAATGGAGCATCAGAAGCCACACACAACCTGACACTCTGCCCATCAGGGAGTACTGGACCACTATTCTTGTAATGTTAGCTATAACAATCAAACTTGGTAAAACTTGGTAAAATACATTTAATGAAATAAAATTAAAAAATGTTAAATTTCATTGCAAATAAAATATTTTTTCAACTTAATATTTTTAATTTTAATAATGAGTAATTTTAAAGTGGCCCTCAGATTGTCTATGATATTTGTAATATGTCAGGTGCGTTTCTTATTTTTAAAATTATTATATCTTATTAATGTCTACTAGTCATTGTAGTATGGCTGCATTAGTCACGTGCTGTATCTCACCTCTAAGATAGTTTCAAATCTGCTGAACATTTCTGTTTTGACAAGAATGTCACCTATCGTCATCTGAAAAAGGAACAGAGGAGATTAAAAGACGTTGTAATTAGTAACATATTAAATTTTTTAGTTTATTATTATTATTATTATTAGCTTCCATTTCTGATAGAAGGAGATCTAGTTGTTGGAAGGGGTTTAACCACAAGTGCAATATATTGAATGAGGGCCTGCTGCACACTAGGTAGCCCCCAAGGATTCGTGTGAGTTAGAACTAAGACAATAGGCCACATTTATTTACCCACCCGGAAGAGTTCCCCGAAAGTGCATTGTCCGACAATCATGCAACTCTGCTGCAATTCACTAAGACCGTGCACCCGATATCCTGCCTGTGTCGCTTCCCCGTTCAGGTCTGACAGAGTTCACCTTTTTTTTCCTGGTGTATGTAAGTGCATTGTCTTGCGACTCAAATAGAAAGTTAAATCCCGCGCTCAGTCCGAATATGTCAGATCGCCCAACGGCATGGCCCCGATTTCCATTGCATGAAAGCCAGTGCAGCTGCGCCACAATCCGATCACGTGCGACACAATCCCAGTGCAAACCCCTGTTAAATACCTGTCAAAGCTGCGCAAATTCCAAAAACGTCAGAAAGTCCGACGAAAGTGTTTCTGTGGACCCTTAGTAATTAAGCCCCAATGACTTCTTTATTCCCAGCAGCTATGAAAATTCCAGCTATAGTATTCCCAGAATCAGAAAAAAATGTGTTCTACAGATTTCCTAACAAAATGCAATTACTAAGAGCTCACATGGAATCTTTAAAGGGAAAAATCACATGGAATTTTCTATTTTTGTGCTGCATCTAAAAGAACTCGATATCAATGCCTCTGTGTAGTATTCTTTAATAGGCTAGACCAGTGATGGCGAACCTATGGCACGGGTGCCAGAGGTGGCACTCAGAGCCATTTCTGTGGGCACTCAGGCCATCCCCCCAATTTCACCAAACAGGACAAAATCCACCAAATCTTTCTGCAGTCCCAAGCAACTTAAAGGGGTATTCTCATCTGGGCATTCCCATTCAGTTTCATTAATCTGCCATATATAAACATTTCTTCAATTGGATGTTATTAAAAAAAATGTTCCTGTGTGAAGAAAATTTCTCATTAACGTAGCTATGTTGTCCCTTAGAAACGAAATAGCTTCCTCGGTTACGACCACGTCATACTCCAGGAGCAGTGGCCAGACATGCGCTATTCAGTACTGCCTGATCACCTGGCTTCAGCAATCATTACTACAGGATGGCTGCGGAACACGCAGTAACTCCCGGACATTTCATGTACAAAAACTTTTTGTTTATTTGTGCAATCCCTCCAGCAGACGTGGTCGTATCTAGGGACACAGTCTTGTTTCTAAGGGACCATATTACTACACTTATGAGAAATTATCTTCACACAGGAACATTTTTTTTAATAACATCTAATTGAAGAAATGTTTACATATGGTAGATTAATTAATCTGGATGTGAATGCCCAGACGAGAATACCCCTTTAAGGGATGCTGCTCTCAGCGCTATTTTAAAGTGACAATTCATTGGCTGTTTAAAACTGCGGGAAAAGTGAGAAGGTGTTGACAGAACTGCATTGTCTTTGGATGTCATCCTGCTGGACCATCCATTCTTCCTGGAGAGAAGCTACAATGGTGGTCTGAACTTATTTGCCCACCTTCTTTCAACTCTATTGGTGGCCTTAGGAGAGCCAATACAACTGAATGATGTGGAAGAACAGGTAGCAATAAGATACTGCTAGAAATGCCATGTTGGCACTTCATGGTAAATAAGTGGATTTTGGTTGTCGGTCTCTGAAAGGTTCACCATCACTGGGCTAGACTCACATCTTGTTTTATTCCCTCCATTGTAAGGAGGAGGATTCCTGACTAGTGATAAGTGGACCCATCAGTATTCGGTTCCGGTGGGTTCATGGACCTGGACACGAATTTGAACATGCACAATCAGTGGCGGGTACATGCGGTGCGAGCACTGATCATCAGTGGGAGGCGCTCTTTGGACTGGAGCTGAAAGCTAAACAAGTCCAAAAGATGTCATGTGAATGTAGCCTTATTGATAGGTTATGAATATCGGATAGGTGGGGTCTGACACCAGCACCCCCTCATATTGGCAGTTCACAGGTACCCCCAGCAGATTATGTGAGCCCCAGAGATTAGTGTGACATTTACTGACATTGGGTCATTATTTTTTGTATGTATTTGGAGAACATAAATTCACTTCTGTAACATATTATTTACCTTGGGATCTCCGATGGTTTCCACATTGTTGCTTGACAAATCTTTATCTATTACATGAATTATACCATTGACAGCTGGTAAGTCTGTTTTTATGAATTTATACTTCTGGTCCGGTTCTGCCTCTTTATTAAATTCCTGCAATGTATGCGTAAATATAAAATAAAGACAATAAGACAAAGAGGAACAAAAAACACAAATGGATTAAGGATAATATTATAGTCTTTGAATATTACCCCTGTAGCCCAGGGAGTACTGAAAAATGCTGGATAAAGAACCCTCCATGGATGCAGGATCAAAGGAATTTCTATGTATCATATTATTATAGTATATTAAAATCTTAGATTTATAAATTTAAATTATATTTAACCCTTCTGAGACTACAAAAAAACTATTTGGAGTGAAACCCCTTTTAATGCTTGGGGGTTTCCATTTGCATTCAATTAATTTTATACAATATCACCTCAAAAATCAGTTTTACAAAATATGCTTATTACTCTGAAGTGCTTTGAGGCATTATTAGAGCGTATCCAGGCTCCGGCTCCACTGCCTTCTCTATGGCCGTGTTGCCTTGTTCGCTCCAATGCACAAACTGTAAAGGGGCAGTTCCCCGAGCTTCTCCTCTGAAGCTTCTGCTATGTATACGCAGCCACAAAGGAGCCAACGAGCCGTCAGACAGCATCTACCATGCATGTGCAAGATCTCGCAAGAGGACTGGGATATAGAGGAAGGTTGAGAAGGGGAAATGGGCATATCAGAAGTGCGGAGAGGTGCATAGGGGCTGGAGTCTGGTAACACCACCTCAGATAAACTAGCATATTTTTTTTAAAAACTGATTTTCGTTGGATATTGAACTGGAATATTGGAGCAAAAAACTATATCTGAGTTACGCCTTATGGGGCTGAACATCTGTGATAGATTTCCTTAAACAGTAATTATTCCTATGTACTCATCTTACATGTGATGTGTACGGACCTTTTGAGTTTCGTTATAGTATATACCAGTGATGCCCCAACCTTTTGAGCCCTGTTTTTACCAAGTTCAAAGTTATATTTTTAATATTAATTTCTTAGAATTGCTGGGCAGTAACTGTGTTGGGGTAAAGTGGCAGCACAGGGAGGAGGCTACCTCGCAGTTCTCTTCCCCAAATATTGCAGATCTCAGGGGTGTAACTACAGAGGGAACAGCCATTGCAGCTGCTATGGGGCCCGCAGTGTTTGGGGGCCTGACCTTCCACACTAAAGGATGGAGGATGTACACCATTATATACTGTATGTGTAATAATCTGATGTATATATACTGTGTGTGTATATATGAGGTGTATTTAATATATGTATGAGTGTATAAATGCTTATATGTATAAGTTTATAGATGTATGTGCATGAGCATAGAACTGTGTGTGTGTGTATATATATATAAGTATATAAATGTGTGTATGGGTGTATGAATATGTGATTGTATTAACATGTGTGAGTTTACATATATGTATATTTTTTTAAGGGGAAATGGGGGGCCCCCAAAGTCTGCTATGGGACCCAGCCTCTGCTAGTTACGCCCCTGGCTGAGCTATAACTGTGATGCCAGTGATGGGTACGTTGGCAGCAATGGTGAGATTTTGGTGGCTGCTTTAAGATAATGGCCGGGGTGTAAGGAGCACACAGGCCTGAGATGACTCTCCTATCCCCTCTGTATTCACTGAAATGGACCTTGGTCCAGTTGTCTGCCGCTGACAGGACGGCTGTGGGACAATTTTAGTGTTCACAGCTGTCTGGGTACAAGTCTGCAATAAATTTAAGGTGCTCTGGCTTCACTGACTGACTGCCTCCACTAATGGAGGTAAGATGGCTGACGTTCGCGTTACACTCTCAGCAGGAGAGTTGCCTCGCCAACGGATGCTGATGCTATCAGGTAGTGAAGCCAAAGCAGCAAGCAGGCAGCAGCATCCAGGAACGGGGACACTCTCCTGCTGAGAGCACGGTGTGAACAGCGACTATCTTATCTTCATTAGTGAAAGGAATTGTATCGTCCTCTCAATAGGAGATTCATAGGTCAGCCATAACTGTTATATACAAATAATAAAGATTTATATTGTTATATATATATATAGTGTACATCTCTTCTATATCTATTACAAAGTTGTAGCTGAAACTCTCCTAAAATTTTCTTACTATGTAGTTACACTTGGACCATTTTTAGCTAATTTCTTACCTTTTGTGAAAATGTCAGAATTTCACCACTTAACGTCCACAATTTTGTAATATTCCTCAAGTCACTTACTAAGTACTGGCCGGGGATGATGTGAGCTTTACATAAATGTTTTGCTTCAGTTTCCTGGTTACAGCAATATTTACAGACGTATAGATTATTAAATATTGATAACAGAATACAAGATCACATGCATTAAAAGCCAAATATATAATATATTTATACACTGCATTAAAATACATTAAAAGCCAAATGTACCATACATTTATACACTAATCTGCATGATACATCATTCTTATTAGCAACAATGCCTAATAATAATAAATAAAAAGTAATAAAAAAAGTATATATATAGATGATTTACATATGAGTGTTTAAATGTATGTGATTGTAACTCACATGTATGAATGTATGAGCATATAATATTTACATTTTTGTAAGGGGGAAGGGGGTCCCCATTCAGAAGTCTATCCTGGTTACGCCACATGACCAAGCAATAACAGGGTCAGATGAAACAATAAGAATTAGGGCCTTGCTCACAAGGGCTACAATACATTGGAACAAAGGAGAGCTGCAATACTAGATATAGCACAGAGAGAGGAGGTTTTATTTACAGAATGGAACAAAAATGTAAATTGTGCAAAAAAACAAAAATCAATAACACTTTATTGTATGGAAAACAAATGAGACCTCAGGCATGTGACTTCTCAATCGGGTCACAAGACTTTTTACTGCAGCCAACAATTACTTCCTAATGGCTCATTCACCACATTGTTGCCGATCTGGGCTGCCATTTTCTATTGACAACCGCAGTGTGAGCAGTGTTTGTATGTGATGTCAGACGGGCGGCAAACAACAGCACGTGACCCGTTGTTTCAGTTTTTCATCATTGATCAGACACTTATTAGCTACAATCTTAGAAAAAGTTACCTAATGGAAATTCTGTGTAACCGTGTCATCTATTAAATACTTACATCAATGTGACGTTGTTTCATCAGGGGAAGAAGTACAGTAAAGGGACCATATTTTCGCAAACTCAATCCACACCCTTCCTCTATGAAGCAGAAAATAGAAATATGCCATCACTATCAGCAAATAGTACCCCGGCAGAACATCTCAGAATAGCTCAATATGTCTCATGTTTTGGAATAGATCTGAGCAGATTGGTAAAAGAACAACACACACAACAAAAAACTTTAGGAACTACTACATATACTTACAATATAACCCTCTGGCCTGAAACATATTTGTCATTCATTGATCTGCTATGAAATATAGATGGATATAATGGATCTTACCGAATAGCTTTAGTGCACCCGGCTGTTTCCTCATTTGGATGTCATTGATATTCAGGGTCTGAATCGCATATAAAAGGCTTCCATAGCAGTTTCTGCCATCACTAATCTCTCCTTCATGACAAACACACCTATTTTATGTAGAAACTCACTTTTAATATGCAGAATAAAAAAATGGGTCAGATGAACTTTTATTGGAAATGTCTATATAATTCTACTAAATGGTGCAGTCCCAAAATAGAATCAGGGGAATGTGCGACCTTCTGTAACTGCTGAAATGAAGAGTGGAGGAAAGCCCTCTAACTAAGCTCCATTAGTGGATAGTGCATAATGGAGAGATCAAAAGCAGTTTATAACTTTGCATCCTGCTACTTAATAAATGTCAAGGAGCATCTGTTTTTGTAATTGCTGCACATAAATTGCTGGTGCTCCTAAAATCATCATTAAAATGGCCACATGGATCTTTTTAATGAAAGGTGAAAATTAAAAAGAAACTCCAATTTCAGAACGATTTTTAGCAAATTGTCATATGTGATTGCCCTTTAATTTCCAGAGTTATGGCATTTTCTGTTCTGAAGCTACTTGTCAGAAATCTTCCACAGCAGCAGTGACTAACCTTTTCCCGCATTTGTCTTAATACTGAGTCATGTTTAGGATGCCCACAGTTATCATGAAAACCAGTGATATTCCTACAAGTAAATACACTGAACACTGTCTGGTGTGCATGCAGGATCTATATGTTGACTAGCCTGGCAACTTTCTGTTATATATACAAGAGAAGCAGGCGTGTGTAAAAAGTCAATACATTTTATTATATTTAATTAGTCCAAACGAACTCTGGAAATATGACAACACTTGCACAAGTTAAAAATAATAAAAGGTATAAAATACCACAAGAAGACAGATAGAAATGATGCAATGATACAACCAGCCTCTAAAACAGCTAGTCCTGCACTTGGATGTGATTGTAGGTTTTGTACTTTTATTAAACATTTGTCTAAATAAATTGTTGGCATTTCTTTGTTGGGACTAGTGAAATATAATAAAATGTAATGCCTATTTTGACACATGTCTGTCTTCTTTTGTATATATATATATATATATATATATATATATATAATAATTACTGATTGTGTTTGGTTGTTGGTTATTAAATAGTGCCGACTCTTTGTTGTAAATAGCCTGGCAATTTTCTTCACATGGAGGAACATGCAGCATATAATAAGTAGATGAAACCAGCAGTGAAACGCTTACATGAAGTTTATAGTCTGTGCAGTGTGAGCACTAAGGGTTTACAGCTTCTTTGTTGTGTCGAAAGTGTTTGTAGAGCAGAAGATACTAGAAGCCACTGCAAAGGCATATATGACGCTGCTAGAGTTGTAGAGAGAGAAAGAGAAAGTTCTGCAAAACCGCAGACTGGGATGAAGGGACTCATACTGAAGAGCAGTGATATTTTATCTCACTACTCTGTGTAAGAGACTTATGCACTCACACAGTAGCAGACACAGCTTTACTATCAAGTCTAAACAGTGATTGGAACCGGGGTTCAGTGTGATTGTCCAGCGAATGATGGTGCAAAGAGGAAAAGAAAGGAAAGGCAGTCCAATATTCCCTGCTAGTAAAGAAAAATCCGTAGGTTTTTCCTCTACATCATTCGGACATATAACTATCTAGGTAAATGTCAAGGTATAGCCAGTAAAAACAGTACCTTTGGTAAGGTGGGAATGAGGTTAATAAAAGCCCTCACGTTCTCAAGCAGATCCTTCCTTGTGATGCGATTGTTAGTCCGCTCTCGGGACACAGCGAGCAGCTGTGTTGGTCTCTTTTCCTTCCGGATCAGGAACCGAGCGACCGCTCTTTTTCATTCCACCTCGATCCGGAAACGTGTATATAGAACGAAATACAAAGCAATAGTGTAGCACAGCTTCGATTGAAGACAGTAATCTTTAATTTTATACTCACAATGATAGGAATTAAAAAGGCCTTAAGTAAAAAATCTTTAAATAAAAGAATTCTCATGCACGTTCGGCGGTAGTTGCCCGACTCGAGTTTCGCCAATAGCGGCTTCTTCCAGGGCTAGCCGCCGTGCATGCATAATGGATTTTTATAGCTCGATGTGCAACGTGCTCATTTGTAAAAAGGAAACAGCTGTGTGTCCACAAATGATGTCCAACTGGATACAAAGTAACCCATTAAAGTGTCAGTGCAGAGTGCAATGGCTTATAAAATAAACAATTACAAAATTACAAAATTACAATTATAAAATTAAAGTGTCAGTGTGTAATTTTGTACTTTTGTAATTTTATAATTGTAATTTTGTAATTGTTTATTTTATAAGCCATTGCACTCTGCACTGACACTTTAATGGGTTACTTTGTATCCAGTTGGACATCGTTTGTGGACACACAGCTGTTTCCTTTTTACAAATGAGCACGTTGCACATCGAGCTATAAAAATCCATTATGCATGCACGGCGGCTAGCCCTGGAAGAAGCCGCTATTGGCGAAACTCGAGTCGGGCAACTACCGCCGAACGTGCATGAGAATTCTTTTATTTAAAGATTTTTTACTTAAGGCCTTTTTAATTCCTATCATTGTGAGTATAAAATTAAAGATTACTGTCTTCAATCGAAGTTGTGCTACACTATTGCTTTGTATTTCGTTCTATATACACGTTTCCGGATCGAGGTGGAACGAAAAAGAGCGGTCGCTCGGTTTCTGAGCCGGAAGGAAAAGAGACCAACACAGCTGCTCGCTGCGTCCCGCGAGCGGACTAACAATCGCATCACAAGGAAGGATCTGCTTGAGAACGTGAGGGCTTTTATTAACCTCATTCCCACCTTACCAAAGGTACTGTTTTTACTGGCTATACCTTGACATTTACCTAGATAGTTATATGTCCGAATGATGTAGAGGCAGAGGAAAGACCTACAGCTTTACTATCAGCTACACATAGAAAGCATTGCCACTTGATCTCCCCACCCCTGTCCAGAGTGTGAAGGGAGCAGCAGCCACTCCCCCCTGTGAAACCGTATCTGTGAACAATTCTACAGACTCTCAGAAGAAATCAGCACAGCCAGGAGACAAAACTAGTGCAGGAATAGGCACAAAAAAAACTCTCAAATAGAATCCAAGATTGCACTTCAAAAGAGAAGGGAAAAGAGGCACTAATGCAATACACAAATAGTTTAGTTTTAAAATGTAAAAAAAAAACCTTTTATTAATGCTACAATACATAACACAGTTTAAAAACCATGGAGACAAAAATGTGGCCTCACCGTGGAGGGTGTCCACAGGGTACAACACAATATAGGGTGGTGGAACACAGAGACAAAAAAGAGCGGTCTAGCACCGGGCTAGGTGGAACTAATATGTATGTACACTCACCGGCCACTTTATTAGGTACACCATGCTAGTAACGGGTTGGACCCCCTTTTGCCTTCAGAACTGCCTCAATTCTTCATGGCATAGATTCAACAAGGTGCTGGAAGCATTCCTCAGAGATTTTGGTCCATATTGACATGATGGCATCACACAGTTGCCGCAGATTTGTCGGCTGCACATCCATGATGCGAATCTCCCGTTCCACCACATCCCAAAGATGCTCTATTGGATTGAGATCTGGGGTCTGTGGAGGCCATTTGAGTAAAGTGAACTCATTGTCATGTTCAAGAAACCAGTCTGAGATTATTCCAGCTTTATGACATGGCGCATTATCCTGCTGAAAGTAGCCATCAGATGTTTGGTACATTGTGGTCATAAAGGGATGGACATGTTCAGCAACAATACTCAGGTAGGCTGTGGCATTGCAACGATGCTCAATTGGTACCAAGTGGCCCAAAGAGTGCCAAGAAAATATTCCCCACACCATCACACCACCACCACCAGCCTGAACCGTTGATACAAGGCAGGATGGATCCATGCTTTCATGTTGTTGACGCCAAATTCTGACTCTACTATCCGAATGTCGCAGCAGAAATCGAGACTCATCAGACCAGGCAACGTTTTTCCAATCTTCTACTGTCCAATTTCGATGAGCTTGTGCAAATTGTAGCCTCAGTTTCCTGTTCTTAGCTGAAAGGAGTGGCACCCAGTGTGGTCTTCTGCTGCTGTAGCCCATCTGCCTCAAAGTTCGACATACTGTGCGTTCAGAGATGCTCTTCTGCCTACCTTGGTTGTAACGGGTGGCAATTTGAGTCACTGTTGCCTTTCTATCAGCTCGAACCAGTCTGCCCATTCTCCTCTGACCTCTGGCATCAACAAGGCATTTCCGCCCACAGAACTGCCACTCACTGGATGTTTTTTCTTTTTCGGACCATTCTCTGTAGACCCTAGAGATGGTTGTGCGTGAAAATCCCAGTAGACCAGCAGTTTCTGAAATACTCAGACCAGCCCTTCTGGCACCAACAACCATGCCATGTTCAAAGGCCTCAAATCACCTTTCTTCCCCATACTGATGCTCGGTTTGAACTGCAGGAGATTGTCTTAACCATGTCTACATGCCTAAATGCACTGAGTTGACGCCATGTGATTGGCTGATTAGAAATTAAGTGTTAACGAGCAGTTGGACAGGTGTACCTAATAAAGTGGCCGGTGAGTGTATATGGAGTATGGTGGGCTGGTTGTCAAAGGGAATGAACCCTATGGAAGCAGTCCGTACAGGTGTGCACAGCACAGCATACAGATGGCCACTGGGATTTAAGTCTAGTGTACCAGGGCCCCTGGAATCGGGCTACCAGTTCTTACCTAATGCACGTGATTTTGTTCCACCGCCCGGGAAGGCCATCTAGCCCAGTGCTAGACCGCCCTTTTTTGTCTCTGTGTTCCACCACCCTATATTGTGTTGTACCCTGTGGACACCCTCCACGGTGAGGTCACATTTTTGTCTCTATGGTTTTTAAACTGTATTATGTATTGTAGCATACAATGTCAATTTTTGACATTTTAAAACTAAACTACTTGTGTATTGCATTAGTGCCTCTTTTCCCTTCTCTTTTGAAGGGCAATCTTGGATTCTATTTGAGCATTTAACTTGTACCGCAGTACCTAGGTGCGGTACTGCTAGGTAGGGGGCCCAACTATGATAGCAAGACAGGATACTTATGCTATATGTATTCGACAGTCAAGGCCTCCCTTAATACCTGATCCTACCCGTCAGATTACAAAAAAAACTCTGCACATATGTATGCAAAATATTAGGCAAAGTTGTTCTACATCCAAAGAGATATTGATTTTTTTAAATAAAATATTGGTGTTGGGCTTTAAATAAAAGGATAAATTATGATCAGTGCTCAAACTTGCCAAAGTCAAAACAGAATAACGAAAATTGGATAAAATAGTAGTCATTGTCCACATTGGTCCATTTCTATGGAATATATGAAACAGTAGGCACCGATCAGACTGGCCAGTTCAAAAGAGGGAGGAGTGCACCAGGTATTAGAGCATATAAGAGAAACAGGTGCTTTAGGGGTTAGATGACTCTAAATATATCACCTAATCATATTACCCAACCCAATTGGTGAAACTATGAATTCAAGTCTTTAAATAAATAAGTGGGAGGGAATTTCATAAGAAGTAAACACAAAAAAAGTTTACTTCACAAACCTTTATAAAAATTCAATAGACGTTTGATAACTTTTCCGTGGCGCAAAAACCTGTTTATTTAATGCTGAGCATATGATCTTCATGTTTTATGTATTTATAGGAATTATGAAATTGTTATTTTTTAAATTAGTGAATTAGTTTAATTAGGTGTGTATACAATTCTGTGAATAATGCTAAACACTACGCGAAACCCAGGGGTGGCCAGAATGCTTCAGCTACTAAAAAGAACTTTGGTTATTGCTTATTTTATTATAAATGTATCATAAATATATCATAAACATCATAAATGAAGTTTTAACCTTTATTTTGGATTGGACAATGTACACTATTGTTTGTTCAGAATCCACTTTAAACCTAGGTTGGTTATGACAACATGAAGAAGTTTGGTCGGATGTGATTTGACCCCAGTCTTCACCTTCTATTTTCGGGCAACAAAGGTGGTGGGATGAATCTATCTTACGTTACGATCCTATTTTGACTTTGACTTAAAAAAAGAGTTTTTCCTTCTGTCTTAGAAGAAAAGAGCCACAATATCTGGCAAAAAAACTTTCAATGGTCAAAAATTCGATGGTCAGTTGTCATCCATCAAGACTAGAATTTAGTAGTAATCAGTAAAATATCACATTTTGTACTTATAGTACAAGTCGAAGTTGTCTGATCTAAACTAACCTATAGAAAACAAGTTTCTTTCACAAATTCCAGTAAAGACTTACCTCTGTACTCCGGGAGACACCTCCTCACACTGGGCATTTCTACCGCAAGGCGATAACTGACAAACTTTAGGTGGATAACACCCCATATCACTAAGCCGACGGATCATTCCAGGTAAACAACTGCAATAAGACTGGTAATTACTTATAGTTAGTATGAAGCACTGCAAATACACTGCAAATACACTGCAAATTTCATTCTACAGTCAGTGAACCAAAAAACAACTCTCAGTGTCTTAAACCAAAAATATAATATAATATATATTGTGTAATACAACACAATCACTGCACAAATTATGATTGTTGCCTTTTATCAATATGGCAAAAATATTTGGCTTATCTATTTGAAAAAGGTAACTATTTGTGTCAGATCCTCCTGACATTGATTTCAGATGTAGACAAGGGCGTACCTGCCATGGAGCGAGTTGAGCCTCTCACCCCAGGCAGCACTCCATGCATAATAAAGGGCTAGCAAATGAGAAGGGGGGCTGACTATGAGGAGGGCAAATATGAAGAATGGATGACTGAGAGGAGGACAAATATGAAGGGGGTGCCGACTGTGAGGAGAGGACCTTTCAGGCAGCAGAGAGGCTTGGTTTATTCTTCGATGAAGTTTAATTTTAACTTATGTCTACGTCATATATATATATATATATATATATATATATATATATATATATATATATACGTAGATGTATGCAATATTTAACCACTTACTGCATTTGGATGTTCCTGAACATCCTGTTGCGTTAGGGGAAGTAAGAACAGGGCTCACGGACTGAACCCTGTTCATATCACCAGTTATTTGCATAACACCTATGATTGGTGCTGGCACCAATTATGGGTGATAACCATTTAAATACTGCGGGCAAGGGTGCCAGGGGCATTTACATATCGGCGACTCATAGGCGCCACCATTTCAATTCCGATATGCACGTAGTGTGACGTCATTGGACCTTGGGAGCGATGAGGAGCTGGCTGCACCTATGATCACCTATCTACTGGGGTGCATGTGCTGTGGCTACCTATCTACTGGGAGTATGTGCTGTGGCTACCTATCTACTGGGAGTATGTGCTGGGCCTACCAATCTACTGGGAGTATGTGCACTGGCTACCTATCTACTTGGGGGCATATGCTGTGGCTAACTATATACTGGGGGACATGTGCAGTGGCTACCTATCTACTGGGAGTATGTGCTGTGGCTATCCATCTATATATTGGGGGACATGTGCAGTGGCTACCTATCTACTGGGGGTATGTCCTGGGGCTACCTATATACTAGGAGGCTTGTGCTGTGACTACCTATCTCCTGGGAAGCAAGTGATGTGGCTACCTATGTACTGGGGGCATGTGCTGTGGCTACCTATCTTTTGGGGGTATTTGCTCGGTCTACAGGGAGGCATGTGGTGGGTGTCAGGATTTTCCGCCACAGAGAGGGGCACAGGTGTGCCTGCGATCCGAGACGTAGATCGCTGGGACTACCTATCTACTGGGGGGGGGGCATGTGCGTATTGTAGGGCTCTTACAGAATAACATTTTAAAATATGTGGTGTTCATGGCTCTCTCAGCCAAAAAGGTTCCTGACCCCTGGCATAGAATATCACTAGGAAGGACAATCTGTTGAATAAAAAACAAGCTACTACAGCTCTGTAGACAGAAAAATAAAAAAGTCATGGATTTCGGAGAGTGGGAAGCAAAAAATGGAAACACAAAAATGAAAAAGGGCAAAGGCGGTAAGGGGTTAAGGTTTTTTAAATGAACTTCCCACAACAAAAATTCTGACACCTATCAATATAGGTAAAGTAATTTTAATAATCACAAAGAAAACCATAAAACGTATAAGAAAATGGAACTACTTTGCTTTCCACATCTACAACATTTCTCTTTTCCGTCTCGAATGCATATTAAATGGAGCCATTAGGAAGTGATTTTTTCCCATCAAAAAAGTCGATTGCAAAAATAAAAAAGGGCAAATTTACTTTTAAAGTTATGTTCATTATGTAGACGTGTACATTATTGACATCTGCATCCTGGATCTAACAGTAGAACAGTTGAGTAAAAGTGAAAGATAATAGTTGATAGTGCTTACCCTTCCGGGGCTCCTATAGGCACATCTTGTAGTATTATCAGGGCATCCTCCATTGTTAACGGTACATGGATTAACAGGGACGCACGTCTTTCCATCACCATAGTAATCAGTCTTACATTTACATGTGAACTGCCGAGGACCAGATGATTTACACGTAGCAAATGGGCTACACGGGGAAGGTCTGCATGGATCCTTGGCTAAAGGGAACAGACATTATTTGAATTAATTATTTTAGTATACAGCAAGCCAGTCCCCTGTAGTATAGAGCCAGCCAGCCTGCAGTTTGCCAAGCACATAAAAAAAACAAACTTACATAATCACCTTCCGACGCCCCGATGCTAGTCGCTGCTCCGGGTGGCTCCTCTTCGGTCTTCTCTCTGCTGCATGTAGTATACAGCCAGTCAGCCCCCATGTAGTATGTAGCCTGCCAGCCCCCATTAGTATATAGCCTGCCAGCCCCCATTAGTATATAGCCTGCCAGCCCCCATTAGTATATAGCCTGCCAGCCCCCATTAGTATATAGCCTGCCAGCCCCCATTAGTATATAGCCTGCCAGCCCCCATTAGTATATAGCCTGCCAGCCCCCATTAGTATATAGCCTGCCAGCCCCCATTAGTATATAGCCTGCCAGCCCCCATTAGTATATAGCCTGCCAGCCCCCATTAGTATATAGCCTGCCAGCCCCCATTAGTATATAGCCTGCCAGCCCCCATTAGTATATAGCCTGCCAGCCCCCATTAGTATATAGCCTGCCAGCCCCCATTAGTATATAACCTGCCAGCCCCCATTAGTATATAACCTGCCAGCCCCCATTAGTATATAACCTGCCAGCCCCCATTAGTATATAACCTGCCAGCCCCTCTAGTATATAACCTGCCAGCCCCTCTAGTATATAACCTGCCAGCCCCTCTAGTATATAACCTGCCAGCCCCTCTAGTATATAACCTGCCAGCCCCTCTAGTATATAACCTGCCAGCCCCTCTAGTATATAACCTGCCAGCCCCTCTAGCATATAACCTGCCAGCCCCTCTAGTATATAACCTGCCAGCCCCTCTAGTATATAACCTGCCAGCCCCTCTAGTATATAACCTGCCAGCCCCTCTAGTATATAACCTGCCAGCCCCTCATAGTATTTAACCTGCCAGCCCCTCGTAGTATTTAACCTGCCAGCCCCTCGTAGTATTTAACCTGCCAGCCCCTCGTAGTATTTAACCTGCCAGCCCCCTGTAGTATATAGCCAGCCAGCCCCCTGTAGTATATAGGCTGCCAGCCCCCTGTAGTATATAGGCTGCCAGTCCCATGTAGCACATAGCCTGCCAGTCCCATGTAGTATATAGCCAGTCAGCCTCATGTAGTATACAGCCAGCCCCATGTAGTATACAGCCAGCCCCATTTAGTATACAGCCAGCCAGCTCCCATGTTGTATACAGCCAGCCAGGCCGCATTTAGTATACAGCCAGCCAGCCCCCATGTAGTATATAGCCTGCCTACCCCCTATAGTATATAGCCTGTCAGCCCCCTATATTATATAGCCTGTCAGCCCCCTATAGTATATAGCCTGTCAGCCCCCTATAGTATATAGCCTGTCAGCCCCCTATAGTATATAGCCTGTCAGCCCCCTATAGTATATAGACTGTCAGCCCCCTCTAGTATATAGCCTGTCAGCCCCCTATGGTATATAGCCTGTCAGCCCCCTATAGTATATAGCCTGTCAGCCCCTCTAGAATATAACCTGCCAGCCCCTGTAGTGTATAGCCAGCCCCCTGTAGTATTATAGCCAGCCAGCCCCCTGTAGTATATAGCCTGCCAGTCAAATGTAGTACATAGCCTGCCAGCCCCTGTGGTATATAGCCTGCCAGCCCCTGTGGTATATAGCCAGCCAGTCCCATGTAGTATATAGCCAGTTAGCCCATGTAGTATATAGCCAGTAAGCCCCATGTAGTATATAGCCAGTAAGCCCCATGTAGCATATAGACAGTCAGCCCCATGTAGTATACAGCCAGCCAGCCCCATGTAGTATACAGCAAGCCAGTCCCTTGTAGCTTATAGCCTGCCAGCCGCATGTAGTATACAGCCAGCCAGCCTGCAGTTTGCCAAGCACATAAAAAAAAAAAAAAACTTACATAATCACCCTTCAGTGCCCCTATGCTCGTCACTGCTCCGGGTGGCTCCTCTTTGGTCTTCTCTCTGCTGTATTAGCCGGCAGAGATGCTTCCACACAATTTGCCGGCCGGCGCACAGTATGATGTCATCACAGTGTGCGCCGGCTAGCAGATTGCATGGACACGTCTCTGCCGGCTTATTCAGCAGAAAGAAGACCGAAGAGGAGCCGCGCCGGGAATCGGGAGCCGCAATGAGCATCGGGTGCCGGGCATGGAAAGGAGGGAGGCGCCATGCAGATCAGATTTGCTATGTCACATTGTACAGGCTATAATTTTTTTTGTATTTTTATTGTGGACTTATAGGGGCTTATTTTTTGCCACATGAGATGCACTTTTCTGGTACATAATTTTGGGGCATCTATAGCTAATTGGTGAGATTTTATTAACTCTTTGTTGGTGGAGGAAATGAAAATCTGCAATTTTTAGGAACTTTTTTTTTTTGGTCGTTTACCATACCGTAAAAATAGTATATTAATTTTATTCTATGGGTCTCCATGATTTCGAAAAAGACCTCATTTATATAGTTTTTTTTTTTTTTAATTCCCATTTTACTGAATAAAAAGTAATTAGGCAAAAATGTTAATTTTAGCATCACTGACTTTCATATGCATAACTTTTTTTATTTTTTGGCTTACAAATCTGGTTAGGGGCTTATTTTTTGCGAAAAGGATTGTTATTTTTAGTGGTCTTATTTTAGAGTGCGGAACTTTTTTAAATCACTTTTTTTTTCGGAGAGTTTTTTTAGGTTGTTTTTTACGGGGTTCACTTTGCGGGTCCAATAATGATTCTGTTTTATTATGCAGATTGTCACGGATGTAGCGATACCAAATATGTGGGGGTTTTATGTATTTTATACAATTTTACTGAATAAAAACTAATTTGGAGACAATTTTGTTCATTTTAGCATCACCATATTTTCATTTGCATAACTTTTTTATTTTTCGCCGGACAAATCTGGTTAGGGGATTATTTTTTGCGAGAAGAGTTGTTCTTTTTAGTGGTCTTATTTTAGAGTGCGTAACAATTTTTAATCACTTTTTAGATCATTTTTTTTAAAGGCATCAATTAAAAATTATCTTTTTTCGGAATGTTTTTTGCGTTTTTTCCCCACGCGTTTACTGTGCGGGTCCAGTAACTATTCTGTTTTATTATACAGATTGTTACAGACGCGGCAATATCAAATATGTGGCTTTTTTTGTGTGTTTGTGTTTTTTATACTTTATTAAGTGTTTTTATGGGAAAGTGACATTTTAGGGGCTTATATTTTTATGTATTTATTTTTTATTTATTCTAATGTGTATTGTTTAGTGATTTTACGTGTTTTTACTTATACTTACTTGAACCAGCGATGCTCTGCTCAATACACTGCTCTACAATACTTTTTCATTGTAGAGCAGTGTAAACTGTCTGGCGGTGCAGACGCATGCTCAGAAAGTTTACAGTCCTTACTTACAGACCTGGAAGGGGTCTGACTGCCTCGGAGACCGGGCAGCCCCGGAGCGCTAGGCAGACTTCGGGGCTGCCCAGAAGAGGATCGGATCCCCCGGTAAGCGCCACGGGGCATCCGATCCATAGCAGGAACACCCTTACACGCTGCAGTCATGCTTGACCGCGGCGTATAAGGGGTTAACACTCGCGATCGGAGTCGGCTCCAATCGCGGGTGTTACAGCGCGGTGTCAGCTGTGATAGACAGCTGACAGCCGCTGCTTCTGGTACCGGCTCCGTTCATGAGCCGGTCCCAGAAGCTGGACGTTATACTACATCCCGGTGCGCTTAGCATGTAGCCGCAGGGACGTAGTATAACGTTGTGGTGCGCCTAGGGGTTAATTTATATTATTTTTATATTAATTTACTAATGCTTTCAGAAATGGTGAAGAAAACAACCTACCTGTACAGACATTGCCCCTCTTGTAATAGCCAGGCATGCAATCACATCTTAGGGTTCCTTGGGACTCAACACAGCGGGAGTTGAGACCGCATTTCTTTTCTTTGCAGGCTAAGGATTCTAAGTAAAATAAGACAAGAAATAATCATAGTATCATAGTTTATATGGTTGAAAAAAGACACTTGTCCATCAAGTTCAACCAAGGAAGGGATTGGATGAGGAAGGGATTTACGGGAAACAATTCTATATTACATAACCATCAATGTTATTTAGGTGTAAAAAGGCATCTAGACTAGAGATGAGCGAACACTAAAATGCTCGGGTACTCGTTATTCGAGACGAACTTTTCCCGATGCTCGAGTGCTCGTCTCGAATAACGAACCCCATTGAAGTCAATGGGAGACTCGAGCATTTTTCAAGGGGACCAAGGCTCTGCACAGGGAAGCTTGGCCAAACACCTGGGAACCTCAGAAAAGGATGGAAACACCACGGAAATGGACAGGAAACAGCAGGGGCAGCATGCATGGATGCCTCTGAGGCTGCATAATCGCAACATTATGCCAAAATTATGGGCAACAGCATGGCCATGACAGAGTGACAGAATGAAGCTAGATAGCATCTAAAACATCCAATAATTGACCCTGACACTATAGGGGACGGCATGCAGAGGCAGCGGCAGCAGGCTAGAGAGTGTCATGGCGACATACCCTAAATGGACTCAGGCTTCAAACCAATGGGTGGCAGAGAGGAACCAAAGGAGGTGAGCAAGAAGCGCTCAAATAATATCGGTACATGATAAAAGTTTGCCAGTATATTTTGTGGATTACACAGCAGGGTGGCGACAAAGTTAACATGGAAGCCATGAAAACAACCCAAAATTCTGCCTGACACAGCTCGTTTGATAAGGGGACCATGTATGGAGGCAGTGAACTAGTAGTAGATTAAAGGTGCTGCAGTTAAAACTATGTTAGTTGGATCTTGGCATGGAGCTGGCGCTCCGCTGCCAGGCGAGCTTTCGCCAATCCAAGCCCCTGTCTATAGGCTACTCCCCAAACAGCACTTCTAAGAACCTTTTGTATAAGATCAAGTGTAGTAGCGTTCTTATAAGTTTAGGATATGGCGGGTGAGGGGAATGTAAACAGATGCGCAAGAAGCGCTGAAATAATATCGGTAAATGATAAAAGTTTGCCAGTATTTTTTGTGGATTACACAGCAGGGTGGCGACAAAGTTAACAAGTTTGTTGTGGAAGCCATGAAAACAACCCAAAATTCTGCCTGACACAGCTCGTTTGATAAGGGGACCATGTATGCTTACAGTTCATGCCAGTCGCTGCACTGGCTGCCAGTCTCCTTTCGAATACAGTTTAAAATAATAATAACCCTCATCCATAAAGCTCTGTATAATGCTGCACCCCCCTACCTCTCCTCTCTTATCTCAGTCTATCGCCCAACCCGTGCTCTTAGATCCGCCAGTGATCTTAGATTAACCTCTACCCTAGTGCGGACCTCCCACTCGCGTCTCCAAGACTTCTCTAGAGCTGCACCAATTCTATGGAATGCTCTGCCCCGGACTATCAGACTAATACCTAACCTCCAAAGTTTCAAACGTGGTCTTAAAACCCATTTCTTTAGGCAAGCCTATAACACTCATTAACTGCATGAAGTTTTAACTCTTCTACTAACCCGTCCTGTGTCGTCCTCCCATCTGTTATCCAGCAACCAACAGGCACCAGACTTCTCTGCAGTCCCATTCACCCTGGACCTGGTATATAAGATGACGGCTGAGTGGTTCAAGCGACAGCAATTCCATTTATTATATTTTGTTCTATTCCCTAAGAAGAATGGCTTGACCATTAAATATTCTTTTACCTCGTGTTACCCCATCATCTTCATAAACCGTAAGCTCTGGCGAGCAGGGACCTCACTCCTGTTGTTCCATACAAATGTTGTGCTCTGTTACATTACATTTGTATTTGTTTCCTATGATTTGTAAAGCGCTACAGAATATGATGACGCTATATAAATAAAGATTATTATTATTATTATTATGGAGGCAGTGAACTAGTAGTAGATTAAAGGTGCTGCAGTTAAAACTATGTTAGTTGGATCTTGGGATGGAGCTGGCGCTCTGCAGCCAGGCGAGCTTTCGCCAATCCAAGCCCCTGTCTCTAGGCTACTCCCCAAACAGCACTTCTAAGAACCTTTTGTATAAGATCAAGTGTAGTAGCGTTCTTATAAGTTTGGGATATGGCGGGTGAGGGGAATGTAAACAGCTGCGCAAGAAGCGCTGAAATAATATCGGTTAATCATAAAAGTTTGCCAGTATATTTTGTGGATAACACAGCAGGGTGGCGACAAAGTTAACAACTTTGATGTGGAATCCATGAAAACAACCCAAATTTCTGCCTGACACACCTCGTTTGATAAGGGGAGGATGTATGGAGGCAGCTATATGGACGACTTTTGGAGGTAGCTATGGAGACAACGTGTGGAGGCTGCTATGGAGACAATTTAATTTGGATAGTGCCTGTATGTGGCAGTCCCAAAAAGTTTTCAAACCAGAGGAGCAGGTAGGTGTCCCTCCAGAAAAATGGAATAGATTGAGTGCCTGTATGTGGCAGTCCCAAAAATGTTTCAAACCAGAGGAGCAGGTAGGTGGCCCTCCAGTAAAATGGAATAGATTGAGTGCCTGTATGTGGCAGTCCCAAAAATGTTTCAAACCAGAGGAGCAGGTAGGTGGCCCTCCAGTAAAATGGAATAGATTGAGTGCCTGTATGTGGCAGTCCCAAAAAGTTTTCAAACCAGAGGAGCAGGTAGGTGTCCCTCCAGAAAAATGGAATAGATTGAGTGCCTGTATGTGGCAGTCCCAAAAATGTTTCAAACCAGAGGAGCAGGTAGGTGGCCCTCCAGTAAAATGGAATAGATTGAGTGCCTGTATGTGGCAGTCCCAAAAATGTTTCAAACCAGAGGAGCAGGTAGGTGGCCCTCCAGTAAAATGGAATAGATTGAGTGCCTGTATGTGGCAGTCCCAAAAAGTTTTCAAACCAGAGGAGCAGGTAGGTGTCCCTCCAGAAAAATGGAATAGATTGAGTGCCTGTATGTGGCAGTCCCAAAAATGTTTCAAACCAGAGGAGCAGGTAGGTGGCCCTCCAGTAAAATGGAATAGATTGAGTGCCTGTATGTGGCAGTCCCAAAAATGTTTCAAACCAGAGGAGCAGGTAGGTGGCCCTCCAGTAAAATGGAATAGATTGAGTGCCTGTATGTGGCAGTCCCAAAAGGTTTTCAAACCAGAGGAGCAGGTAGGTGTCCCTCCAGAAAAATGGAATAGATTGAGTGCCTGTATGTGGCAGTCCCAAAAATTTTTTAAAACAGAGGACCGGGTAGGTGGCCCTCCAGAAAAATGGAATAGATTGAGTGCCTGTATGTGGCACTCACAAAAATTGTTTCAAACAGAGGACCGGGTAGGTGGCCCTCCAGAAAAATTAAATGCATAAAGTACTATAGCAAGAGCCAGTGGGCCCTGTCAAAAAATAGCCAGTTTCCTCTGCTTTACTGTACAAAGAGGAGGAGAAGGAGGAAAATGAGGAGGAGGAGTGGATCAATTATTCAGGTTGAGCTTCCTTCACCTGGTGGAGATTGGAAATTCTGAGAAATCCAGCCTTTATTCATTTTAATAAGCGTCAGCCTGTCAGCGCTGTCAGTCGACAGGCGTGTACGCTTATCTGTGATGATGCCACCAGCTGCACTGAAAACCCGCTCGGACAAGACGCTAGCGGCAGGGCAGGCAAGAACCTCCAAGGCGTACAGCGCCAGTTCGTGCCACATGTCCAGCTTTGAAACCCAGTAGTTGTAGGGAGCTGTGTGATCATTTAGGACGATGGTATGGTCAGCTACGTACTCCCTCACCATCTTTCTGTAAAGATCAGCCCTACTCTGCCGAGACTGGGGACAGGTGACAGTGTCTTGCTGGGGTGACATAAAGCTGGCAAAAGCCTTGTAAAGCGTACCCTTGCCAGTGCTGGACAAGCTGCCTGCTCGCCTACTCTCCCTCGCTACTTGTCCCGCAGAACTACGCACTCTGCCGCTAGCGCTGTCAGAAGGGAAATACTGTTTCAGCTTGTGCACCAGGGCCTGCTGGTATTCATGCATTCTCACACTCCTTTCCTCTGCAGGGATGAGAGTGGAAAGATTTTGCTTGTACCGTGGGTCCAGGAGAGTGAACACCCAGTAATCGGTGCTGGAATAAATTCTTTGAACGCGAGGGTCACGGGATAGGCAGCCTAGCATGAAATCTGCCATATGCGCCAGAGTACCAACGCGTAAGAATTCACTCCCCTCACTGGCCTGACTGTCCATTTCCTCCTCCTCCAACTCCTCCAACTCCTCTTCTTCTGCCCATACACGCTGAACAGTGAAGGACTCAACAATGGTCCCCTCTTGTGTCTCGCCAACATTCTCCTCCTCTTCCTCCTCATCCTCCTCCACCTCCTCCGATATGCGCTGAGAAACAGACCTGAGGGTGCTTTGGCTATCAACAAGGGAATCTTCTTCCCCCGTCTCTTGTGACGAGCGCAAAGCTTCCGACTTCATGCTGATCAGAGAGTTTTTCAACAGGCCAAGCAGCGGGATGGTGAGGCTGATGATGGCGGCATCGCCACTGACCATCTGTGTTGACTCCTCAAAGTTACTCAGCACCTGACAGATATCAGACATCCACGTCCACTCCTCATTGTAGACTTGAGGAAGCTGACTGACCTGACTACCACTTCTGGTGGAAGTTGACATCTGGCAGTCTACAATCGCTCTGCGCTGCTGGTAAACTCTGGATAACATGGTCAGTGTTGAATTCCACCTCGTGGGCACGTCGCACAACAGTCGGTGAGCGGGCAGTTGGAGGCGGCGCTGCGCTGCCCTGAGACTTCCTGAAATGCGCACAGATGCGGCGCACCTTCGTGAGCAAATCAGACAGATTGGGGTATGTCTTGAGGAAACGCTGAACTATCAGATTTAACACATGGGCCAGGCATGGCACATGTGTCAGTCTGCCGAGTTGCAGAGCCGCCACCAGGTTACGGCCGTTGTCACACACAACCATGCCTGGCTTCAGGTTCAGCGGTGCCAGCCACAGATCAGTCTGCGCCGTGATGCCCTGTAATAGCTCTTGGGCGGTGTGCCTTTTGTCGCCTAGGCTCAGCAGTTTGAGCACCGCCTGCTGTCGCTTAGCGACGGCACTGCTGCTGTGCCTAGAGCTACCGACTGATGGCGCCATGCCCACAGACTGTGACTGGTGGAAAACCTGGGCATCGGAAAATTGCTCAGCAGCAAACATTTTTAAAATGAGAGTTATAACTTTAATTTTTTTTTAACTTTTTTTGTGTTTTTTGTTTTTTTTTGTGTTTTTGAGTTTTTAAAACCAAACGATGCTATCCTATTGCTATGGCTATTTTCTAGCCAAGTATGAAAGCACACTACTATGCCAGATGAGATGACACTGAGTTATTAAACAAAATAAACGTAAAATAAAAAAGGACAAATGGCAGACTGTGCCTAATTGAAATCCAACCCCTACTAAATTTTCCCACTTCGGTCTTTGCTATGGATATGTGCGTCACTAAGCGCAAAACACAGCGGTCGCAAGTCTCACTACAAATTGCTCAGAATTGGCTAGTACATGCACTGCAGCAAGTACAGCCACCAGCAGATCAACCAGAAATCAAATATATAACGCTACTGTAGGCGTAAGCCGTTTGGATTCTCCTATGGCTATTTTCTAGCCAAGTATGAAAGCACACTACTATGCCAGATGAGATGACGCTGAGTTATTAAACAAAATAAACGTAAAATAAAAAAGGACAAATGGCAGACTGTGCCTAATTGAAATCCAACCCCTACTAAATTTTCCCACTTCGGTCTTTGCAATGGATATGTGCGTCACTAAGCGCAAAACACAGCGGTCGCAAGTCTCACTACAAATTGCTCACAATTGGCTAGTAGATGCACTGCAGCAAGTACAGCCACCAGCAGATCAACCAGAAATCAAATATATAACGCTACTGTAGGCGTAAGCCGTTTGGATTCTCCTATGGCTATTTTCTAGCCAAGTATGAAAGCACACTACTATGCCAGATGAGATGACGCTGAGTTATTAAACAAAATAAACGTAAAATAAAAAAGGACAAATGGCAGACTGTGCCTAATTGAAATCCAACCCCTACTAAATTTTCCCACTTCGGTCTTTGCAATGGATATGTGCGTCACTAAGCGCAAAACACAGCGGTCGCAAGTCTCACTACAAATTGCTCACAATTGGCTAGTAGATGCACTGCAGCAAGTACAGCCACCAGCAGATCAACCAGAAATCAAATATATAACGCTACTGTAGGCGTAAGCCGTTTGGATTCTCCTATGGCTATTTTCTAGCCAAGTATGAAAGCACACTACTATGCCAGATGAGATGACGCTGAGTTATTAAACAAAATAAACGTAAAATAAAAAAGGAAAAATGGCAGACTGTGCCTAATTGAAATCCAACCCCTACTAAATTTTCCCACTTTGGTGTTTGAGGTGGATATGTGTGCCACTAAGAGCTAAACACAACGGTAGCAAGTCCCCCTGCTAATTCCTCACAAAATGGTACTAGATGCAAATAAAAAAAAAAAAAGTAGAACGTTATTGTAGCCCTAAGAAGGGCTGTTGGGTTCTTGGAGAATCACTCCTGCCTAACAGTAAGCTAATAGAACACCCTAACGCTTTCCCTGACCAGCAGCAGCTCTCTCCCTAGCGGCATCCAGACACAGAATGATCCGAGCAGCGGCTAGTCTATCCCAGGGTCACCTGATCTGGCCAGCCAACCACTGCTATCGACGTGTAAGGGTACCACGTCATGCTGGGTGGAGTGCAGAGTCTCCTGGCTTGTGATTGGCTCTGTTTCTGGCCGCCAAAAAGCAAAACGGCGGGAGCTGCCATTTTCTCGAGCGGGCGAAGTATTCGTCCGAGCAACGAGCAGTTTCGAGTACGCTAATGCTCGACCGAGCATCAAGCTCGGACGAGCATGTTCGCTCATCTCTAATCTAGACCCTTCTTAAAGCTCTCTGCTGTCCCTGCTGTGACCAGTGCCTGAGGCAGGCTATTCCACAGATTGACAGTTCTCAATAAGAGTGTAAATAATCGTAATTTACATAATTTAACAGTAAGGAAGTTTTTTTTCGTGTAGAAATCTATATTACACAATTTCTGCTGTTTCCATGTCTAATTTGTAAAAAAAAAAAATGACACATAGGAGTTAATAGTGGTGAGTGTGTCCACGCACTACCTGAACCTCATAGACTGTAAGCTCTTGGGAGCAGGACCATCAATCCTATTGTTCCATATGAATGTTTGTAATCTGTAATATTATATTTGTATTTGTCCCATGTAATTTGTAAAGTGCTACGGAATTTGATGCCGCTATATAAAGATTATAATTATTATTATCTGTCCAATCTGTGTTGAGAATGTCAGACTAGGCCACACCCCTTTGACAATGGAAATGCACATGTACAATTATTGAGCAATAACAGGAATAGCACAATGCAGAGTTATGTTTAAAGATTCTCCAAAACTGGGATAGAAGAATGTCTGATCTTCTGGAAACAAAAGCTGCACATTCTACAGATATTTATACCCATATTTAATGATTTCTCACCCTCCTCACATGTTGGTCCCATATAACCAGCTTCACAGATACAACTTCCATCCCCAGAGATTCCACTTTTACAAATTCCATGTTTGCAAAGACATGCTGGGGACAAAATATGTTACGTTTAATTGTATTGTATGAAATTTATTAGATTGGAATTCAGAATGAAAAAGTTTGGTAGCCGGCAATGACCTACCAGAGTCACAGTATGCTCCATATACTGATGGGTCTGTGCATTCATTACAGGAGAAACCAGAGAATCCGTCCTGTACAAAATACATAACACTGTGGATCATCTATGCTTATTCAGTCAATTTCTTTTAGATATTCATTGCTACAAAATATAGAATATTTTTCCACAACCCCATTTTTTACCCTAACTTACCAAAAGCCAAAACTTGTAAAAGTTTCTGTCATCATAGTCATAAGAAGAATTATTTTTTGCAGCGTGAAATTACTTATTAATCACACTATTTTGTGGAGCATAGAACCTATTAACAAACTTTTATTGACCCTATGGTTTTTTAAATTCTTTTTAAATGTACAAACCGTATATACTCGAGTATAAGCCGACCCAAGTATAAGCCGAGGCCACTAATTTTACCACAAAAACCTGGTAAAACCTTTATATTTTTTTACTCGATTATAAGCCGAGTTTGGGGTTTCAGCACATTTTTTTGTGCTGAAAATCTAGGCTTATACTCGGGTATATATGGTAATTCATGGTGCAGTATTTCCGTTATGCATTTTCAATATAAAAGAACAAGGTCTTTTGTTCACCATCAGTTCCTCAAGGTTCCATATATGCAAGGGTATCTATCGTTCTATCTATCTTGCTATAAGTAACAGAATCCTCTAAATGCAGATGTGAACTTGCAGAGTTTGCCCAATATCATAACTTTATTTTTATCGTATAATTCCACAGACACCAAATAGTTATACATTTGGGTCTAGTAAGCATGTGCTAAGAAAAGACCTGTGCTAGACAGCTCCTCTAAATTAACAAAAATAAAACTATGTTTCTACAAAAATGAGACAGGGTCTTATATTGTTTTTAGCACAAAACAGGAGATGTCTAATTTTTTTCAATCAACAAAAATTCACAATTATTCTGGAAAAAATAAAATAACATTTATTCAAATATAATCATTAGAACTCTCCAAACTCTGAGCATTCCATTGTGAATTTCTTGTGACTATAACCTTAAGAATCATTGGCCCCAATCTCTTATGTCTAGCAATGGCACTTTCCTTACATGAGCCCCTTGAGCTGCTTGTTTTCCTACTTCTTCTCAATGCTGCCTCAAGCTAAAAGGTTGGAGTGGGCCAGACTTCCAATGGCTATAACTTATGTATCATAACTTCTGGTGTTATTTTAAAGAGTAGAATCTGCTCTTTCATATTGCATAGGAACTGTGATTCTAGGTGCCGAGAAACTATAGATTTCCACTGTTAAAGCTACTTGGGAGTAGGTGTCAAATGTGAAAATCACACTCTCGACTTAACAGAATTCTTTTGTGGTATTAAAGAGGAGATTCTCCTTACAACAGAAACATGTTTCTATGTGTTTTAGTTCAGACGATAAAGACATTTGTAACTAGGGTTTATTTTTATGGTATGGTATGATCTGAAAAAGGCTTATTTTCATTTTGGAGAATTTTTTTTTTTTTAAGTTATGCAAATTAACCTCAGGGGTTCCAGTCTACATTAGGGTAGGTCCTTCTTTTCTGTGAAACAGGATAGCATTAACTATGATGGAAGCCTTAGCGAAGTAAAACACACTTCTAAATAAAGTGAAGTTGTCCCGCACTCACAAATTACCAACTTGTTGTCATATTTGTGTAGGATACATGACACTTTCCTACTGTCACAGCCGCTTGCACTTACATTACAAATACATGTCCCATTTCCCTGTATTCCATCCATGCAGCTTCCCTGACCATTGCAAGGGTTTTCAGATCCCCCGGGACATTCTGTTAAAGAATTACATAAAAACTGGTCATGGAGGAACATAAGACATGATTGTAAAATGATTTCTAAGTATAAGTACAAATTACTAGAAAAGGCCACATACCGGTACACGTGGAGCCCCAGAATCCTTCACAGCATTTAGGCTTCGTGACTGTAGCCTGACATGTGTGACTGCAACCCAGCATTGATAGTACCACTCCTCCTGTATTTACTGTATATCTATAGGACCCAAGCATAGAAATGTTACATAAAATAGTGTGTGGAACCTTTCACACAGGCATTCTGGCAAATTTGTGGCCAGATGTACATCCCCATAGATGCCCGATCAGGGCACAGTGAGCACACGTGTCACCATACCATTCCGTAACCAGGAGCATGCCCTTTCCCTGTACGTACGGATGGGCACCAGGACTCCCTATAGATAGGAGAAGGGTGAGCACAACGCAAGCCTCCCCCCTCTCCAGCCGAATATATCCTACGCCTGAGTCCCGGTCGAGCATAGCACACATGGAGGTACGTGGGACCCCATTGGACGCCTCATTTTCGTGATCTGTGTGGGTCTCAGCACTGAGACCCCCACTGATCAGCAAGTTAGGCCATATCCCGTGGATAGGTCCTAACTTTTCTTTGTGGGAAAACCCCTTTAAATGTTTCTGCACAGAAAATATTCTCCGTCCCTTTACACTTGAATTGTATTTGCAAAACCCAATTCAAGTGCAACATGTGAACACTGCCTCACAGATCAGGTTTTCATAGGTAATTACCATTAATTGTTAGACGTTATTGCATCTTACTGCTCTATTTCTTTCTGACCATTGATGTCCCTGCAGTCAGACCTCCCTCAATCCTTTAGCTGGAAACCCCAGCTCTTTCACTTCACTAGGGTGAAGACCTTTGACCTAGTGGTTTGGAGTTATGTATATCATGTATTTAATGGGCCCTCCTTTAAAGAGAGTCGATCACATCCTTAATCACCCCCTCATGTTAGTATCTTGATGTCTATTAGCTTCTATGTGCACCAGGGATGGGGGAATGGCTCCTGGTGCACTTATTTTCTCTTCTCCTTTCTATAAGGAGACCAATCATAACTCCTTATTCTGAAATGAGGATAGACAGTTATTTTTAAATCATTACCACCTTTATTAACAACCGCGCCATCATTATTACCTGCATCCAGCATTTCCTGCTCCTTTTGTTACCTTTGTAGTACCTTTAGGACAGAGATACTTCAAAGCAATGGCGCAGGACATGCAATCCGATTCAGTTCTTAGATAAACCTTCTCATTGCAATTTTTGGTTTTAACCTGTAATAAGAAATTTTCAAAGATATAATAAATAATAATCTTTATTTATTTTAAGCCATCAAATTCTGTATTGCATTCAGTAATCTACCTACCTACCTGAAAGACCAGTGTCTTATAATATAATTATGCTTATACGTATACTGCTTATATCAAGTACAGGACAATAGTTCTGCAGGATGCAGTGATGACTACGAGGCTGTGCGGTCTTCTCCCTGCACAGTGTATGGCCAAGGAAATCGATCTGCCATATTTCAAGGATACAATATAACCATCTAAACATGGCCTAAGGCCTAACATTTTTATTTTTTACTTAATTTTTATAGTGTTTTAATAGAAACATTACATATACAAGAGAGTCTATCCTGTTTCATTGTTACAGAGGGATACACGGCCATACTCAATAATATGAGGTTATGAATATGATCTGCGTCATGAAAAGACAAGCAAAAGTAAATCTTATAACAAAGTTCCAGATTAAGGGAAAATCTCCATGTGGTTTCTTGAAATGTTTGTAAAATTGTTATTTTCTGTTCATTATTACCTAATAGTCAAATACAGAGATGACATGTATTTTAGAGGGTTATTGTTGCAAAGTATTAATACATCACCATCCATGCTGGTGTACTCTTCGGGTTAGGTCTTCTAACCTTTAGGTATAGAAGTTAATTTGTAATAGTTGATGGTAAACGGGACTGGTCATCCATGTGCCCCATAATATAGTGAATCGAGCTATAGATGAGAACTGGTAGGACAGGATTTTCTCATAGCCACACATTACATTCATTAGTGATATGACCTCATTAATGTGGGGAGTTTCTATTGGTTTCCAATGTTTTGTGACTAGTTTGGTCAACATAAAAATATCTGAAATAATTGTTTTATGTTCTGCTGGAAAAGAGTTCATGTTGGTCATGAGAAGAGCTCGGGCTGGGGATTTCTCTGTCTTTATTGATCATGGTCATTCTGATTATAGTGTTGGTGGTTGTCCATAGATGCTGAATACCATCACAGCTCCATAGGGTATGAAATAGATCTCCTTCATTGCTGCAGTTGCACCTTGGCGAGACATTGGGATGTATCAAATGTAGTCTCGAGGGGTGTATAATACCAACATTGGTGGGTTTTAAAAATCGCCTGGTGAGAAGTGCAGCAAAAAGTTTTCTTAATAAACGAGTATGAGGATTTCCATGTTTCCCACTTTTGCATTCTGCTGGAGAGACTTAAAGCAGATTTCAGTGCTAGATTGTTGTAGAAGAACGTAATGTAGGTGTTGGATGTTGGTTAGACCTTTAGATTTCCAAAAGTTTCAGATCAAGAGTGGGATTTAAATTTTCCAAAAAGTTGATTGATATTTTTACCAGTGGAACTTTTCTATGTTCGGACTTGAGGACCATAGAAGTTTCCATGTCCAGTCTACAGTGCAGATAGCAGTGAGCTCAGATTTGGGGGGGGGGGGAGAGGGAGTAAGACTACATATATGAATTTTGTCAATATTTGCACAGAAATCCCATCAGTAGGATCATGAAGTGCCCAATTTTTACAATTGTGTTTAATTTGTTTACTCGCAGTGTGAACTGCACACATATAAGACCAAAATAAATGCAATATATTAATGGAATATATAGGGTGGGAATAATTAGGCATCACAGGCTCAGACTGGCTACAGGGGAACAAGGCCTATGCCAGGCTGGATCCCTAAACCACAGTGGGCCTCCATCCTTGAGCTACAAGGGCTCAAAGGAGGTGAAAGACTTGAGCTCCATAATAATAACAGTCTGAGGGAAGGGCTCGGCAGGAGGCTACTGATAGGACCCCAATAACAGAAATAGTCACAGACAAAGTGGTACGCAATAGGCTACTACTGTAAAAGGGCCGCTATAACAAAAACAGAGGGAAGGGCTAGGCAGCAGGCGACTAACAGGACCCCTATAACAGTAACAATCTAAGGGAAGGGCTAGGCAGCGGTTTACTGACAGGATCCCCGTAATAGAAATGACACAAGGCAATTCCTAAGGAAAGGCTGCTGATGAGAGAGAAAATGTACCGTACTTTGTCAAGTTACAGGAATTTGCAAATGTGGTCAGGTAATAGCTGAACAGTAGGAGGTGAATGGAGCAATGCTACACACTACCCATGGTCAGGTGTGGGGCTGTTTTTTTTGGAAGAAAGCAGCCATGTCAATCTCCGGAGAACCCCATTAAGTGTCCCCTCCACTATTGTCCATTATTGATGGCACAGCATAGGGTCCGGCTATCTTCCTCTCTCAAAGACAATTGAATGGAGCAGTAAGATGAAAAAAAGCATAAATAAAATATTTTAAATTCACATATAACTCAAAATGGTATACAAATAGACTACAGGGCACCGCAAAATACAAGCCTTGAAGGATAGATGACATTAATTGCTCGCAGAATAAGGTGACACTAAAATTATTTTTACCAAATACATTTAATTGTGTAGTTAATTGTGAAAAAATACTGCCTGATAAAAAAACTGTATTATTTTTTTATTGCCGTAATTGTAGTCACCTTCAGACTTTAGTAAGCAAGGAATGTATGCCGAATATATTGTACCAAGGAATATATAGATCACAACAAAATGATGACAAGGCAGACAGATTTCTTACATTGTGTCCTTACAGTAAACTGTGTCCATAAAATCATACAAAATCATTGACTAAAATACAAAGAATAATCTTTTCATCTTTTTCTCCTCTATAACTTCTTCTACCCAATTTATTCGGCGCAATTAGTTTTCTGTAAATTCACAATTTGAAGAAACACTATAGGATGTTTTTCCATCCCTCTATCTCTTATCTGATTGGATTGTATATAGTAGAAGAGTGTGAAAGACGTTCATTTCCTCCTCATGTCAGACTCATCCTGGTGTCCTTCACTGAGACACATGTGACCCAACAAAACAGAGGGGTCCTATATATATACAGCAATTTTCTGGCAGGCAAGGCATGTAACAGGCCAATTTTGACGGTTTCGTCAGACTTTAGAAGGGCAAGGAAATGATCGCCCCATCCACTCGTACTTACTATAGTCTTTCCTGGAAAATTGGTGCGGACTATAGATGAAATTTCATCTACCTGGTGGAGATTGGTAGAAATCTACCATTTATTTTCATGCATTATGAAGCAAACATACCTTGAGAATGCTGTAACTACACTGATGCAGGATCATATCTTGTTTAATCTTGTTTACCTGAACTTAGTGTTTTTGCTTAAAGAGGACCTGTCAACCCCAGAAAATACCCCCACCAAATATGTTCCCCCCTAATCCTGTCCCCAGACCCTTTATATTTATTACATTTTTATTAAAATTTGTGTGTGTAAACTTAGTTTTAATCGAAGTGGTCTATACAATATAAGATAACATTATTTTTATGGATGCCCCTAAAAAATGCAAAATGAGAAACCAGATTTGATGATTTTCTTTTCCTCCATAAATTCAATAGTTAATAAAATCTCATCAATAAACTAAAAACCCACTAAAATGAAGCTTTTTATAAAAGTGCATCTTATCTTGCATAAAAATAAGCCCTTTTATGTCCAAATAAATAAAGAATGTATAGCCCTTAACAACCTTTTTTGTTCTTACATTTTCATTTTTCACACCATCACCTTAAAAAAAATCAACTTTTTTATTTTTCCATTTAAAGGGAACCTGTCACCGCTGTTTGAAAAAATTAAGTTGCTGGCAGGTTCCCATAGAGCCTATATAGCAGTGATGGCTAACCTATGGCACTGGTGCCAGAGGTGGCACTCGGAGCCCTTTCTGTGGGCACTCAGGCCATCACCAGAGATGACTCCAGGTATCTTCCTGCAGTCCCAGACAGCCCAGGACTTGCTGTGCACAGAGGTATTTTAAAGTGACAGCTCTACCTGGGACTATTTTCTGCTTTATTGGTGCCTCAGGGGCTGGTATCAATGAAAGCTGTGGCAGAGAAGGGAGTATAAATCACTAATTAAATTTCTGTGTTGGCACTTTGCGATAAATAAGCGGGTCTTTGTTGAAGTTTGGGCACTCGGTCTCTAAAAGGTTTGCCATCACTGCTATATAGCATAAGGGCAAGCTTTCTTCAGCTAATAAAATCTCTGCTCCGAAAAGGAAACAATTATGGTATCCAGACAGAGAATCTAGCGAGTCGAGGTGGGCATATACATATGTGCGAGTCTGAGTCTTGCCCTCACCTACTTTCCGTACATCATCCGGCTGTCGGCTGATTTATCACACAAATACCTACGGCTACAATGCGCCGTGAATGTCGGCGCATGTGCGGCTTTACTGCTTAGCTATGCTTCCTGCTTTAGCTTTCGCCATAGGCATATGTGTGATAATTCAGCCGATAGCCGGATGATGTAGGGAAAGTAAGTGTAAGCAAGACTCAGGCTTGCACATATATACGCCCACCTCAACTCGCTAGACTCTCAGTCTGGATGCCAGACTGAGAATCAATGTTAATTTTTGCCTTTTCGGAGCAGAAATTTTATTAGATGAAGAAAGGTTGCCCTCATGCTATAAGGGCTCTATGGGAACCTGCTCTAAGGGAACAGCGGTGACAGGTTCCCTTTAAAGAGCTGTGTGATGGCTTGTTTTCTGCGTAACAATTTGCACTTCATAGTGATGGTATTAAATATTCCATACCCTTTTTTCTGTGAAGTGTGAAAAAAATTCCAAATGCAGTGAAATTGGTGCAAAAATTTATTTGTGCCGTTTTCTTGTGGGTTTGGTTTTTACGGCTTTCACTGAGCGCCCCAAATTACATGTCTACTGTATTCTTTGGGTCGGTACAATCACAGGGATACCAAATTTATATAGGTTTTATAATGTTTTCTTACATTTACAAAAATTAAAACCTTCTACTTCAGTGTTTTCATTTCTACCATTTTTAGGACTTTACAGCCTTTTGCTTTTTGACTTTCGGCGCTAATTTCCTTTACAGGGTTAAATGTCGTGAATAACCATTATTATATTTTGATAGATCGGACATGGCAATACCTAATGTGTTTATTTTACTGTTTATCTAGTTCTAGCATAGAAATATTTAGCAGAAATGATTTGAAAATGGTGAGGTGATAAGAGTGAGGCTCACCAGATAGAGTTGGCACAACACTAGTGGAAAGTGTGAGAGGGGTACCGTATCGTGCTGCCAATCAACTGGATCTTCAGAGGGCAGTAACCACACCGGTTTTGATCAGATATAATCGGTAGAGGAATTGTGTGATTACTCCCGATTTCATTCACTACCAGTGGGCGCCGCATCGACAACAACTCCTCTACCGATTATATCAGCAGATCGTCTATTGTCAAGCTATTATCAATGTCCAGATAGCTTAAAACTTGATGGACTTGAGTCTTTGTGTGACCCAAGACTGTCAACGGATTACCGCTCCACGATGACATCACCAAACTTTTTCAACTAACATGAGATACAATGTGTCACGTGAAAACAATCTCAAAATCACCTGGATGTCTTAAAGCATTTAAACGTTATAACCACTATAACAATGGGCTGTGTTAGGGAGTTGAAAAAGTGGCTTCGGCTGTAAGGGGTTACAGATACCTTACAGCTGCTCAGTGCAGTCTGTGACTAAAGCTCATACCACGTGTGGAACGATGAGTGTTGGAGAGCACGGATCCTCGCCCCAGACGAATGATATCCAAGTAAAACATGTTTTACTTGTGACTAAAGTTACATCCAGAGAGTTTCACCAGACTGTCTGTAGCTGGGGTCATCTGTAAGTGGTGTCTTTAAGTAGGGGACTGCCTGTGTGTATAAATAAGGTGTAATAGACTCGTAATGAAACCCATAGAAATAGAATACAGTATAAAGTAATTCACTTTAGATTCTGTTGCCTTTAAGGTGATTTGGGCTTGCATATATATAGCAATAAATGCAGATCCCTCATTGTGATGACAGATACTTTGTATACACAGGTTCAGTTATCAGTAATGACCAGCATCGCTGACTGCTGAACAAGTGATCATAAAGGAGGTTTTCACCATCTCCAAGATAGAAATCTTCATACTCTATTTAAACAGACTACATTGCATTCTTACTCCATACACGGCTTTCTGTACAAAATCTACTAATATCCAATATATTTATAACTGAAAGTTTTGCCATATTCTCCTTGTGCCCTGTCCACATAATAGTCTGGCTGAAGTTTTGGAGATGTCCTGGGAGCTTATGAAATGACACACAGGGGGAGATTTAGCATTAGTCCTATGTAGCTTCTTGGCGTATAATTGTCGCAAATTTTTGAGCAAACATCGTTTTTGTGGGGATTTTTTTTACCGAGAGAAAAACGCAACTCTAAAGTCACACAATGGCGGAAAAAATACACCACAGAGTGTGCAACATCACATTTATCAAGTGAGAATTTTAAAAAGAACGCAAATTTAATCGCAAAACTACACCACATAGAAGGTTGTGTATGTGGGTCCATTGCTACTACAGGGGAAGTTTTTGCTCAATTTTAGGATTGAGGTATCTGAGAATTTCCTGTGCAAAAACATCGCCAAAAGGCAGAAATTGGGCAGATGTTAAACATACGTGCAACTGGTGCAGTCTATTCACATAGAGCACACACAGCTGATCAGAAGGCATGTAACACTGAACATACACCGGACTATAGATCCGACCAGTCTAACACATAGACAACTGCTCAAAATCCTGCCGAATGATAAATCTACCACATGGTGTGTGTCAAAGTAACTGGCCTGATGGTGATGAACGGTACATACAGACTTAGAAAGGGTCACAGTTACTAATGGGATGCACAGGGGTCAGTATTGGCCCTATTCTATTTAATTTTTGTCGGTGATTTCACTTAAAACAGGGACGTTTCATACTCTATGTGAGGGTCTTGTAGTGTAATGGGTTAAAATATGGTGTTCCTTGTAGAATGTTTATATATTAAATCTTTCTCACAAAGCAGAGCAGTGCACTTATGAAAATACATGGCAAGATTATTTACTAAATGGTTAAATAAATTTTATCTTTTTTTCCCCAGTAGAATAAAACACTCATAAATTGGCTGAATATAGGGTCCACTATTCTGGTTTAGGTGCGGCCCAGGTTTCAGGTGAACTCACTTCTAACACACAGGAAGATGATACCTGATTAGCAGGACAGTGAATAAGATGGGTCACCACTCTGCCCAGTGATTGGACGAGCAGGTATCCCTAATTATTTCCTGTGTGTCGGGACACACTAGGATGCAACATCTGGTCCAGGCCAACAAGGGATTGAGAAATTTCCATTCAGGGTATATGGAGAAAATATATTTTAAATCCACTGCTCCATTATCATGTTACTCCCATGTCCACCGTGACTGCTCTATAGATTAACTCTATTGTGAATCTGAAATATTGTCCATGTGCACACAGGCACGCATACAAGAGTGCACACAGGTATGCACACAGGCACACATACAAGCGTGCACACAGGCACGCATACAAGAGTGCACACAGGTATGCACACAGGCACGCATACAAGAGTGCACACAGGTATGCACACAGGCACACATACAAGCGTGCATACAGGCACACATACAAGAGTGCACACAGGTATGCACACAGGCACGCATACAAGAGTGCACACAGGTATGCACACAGGCACGCATACAAGAGTGCACACAGGTATGCACACAGGCACGCATACAAGAGTGCACACAGGTATGCACACAGGCACACATACAAGCGTGCATACAGGCACACATACAAGAGTGCACACAGGTATGCACACAGGCACGCATACAAGAGTGCACACAGGTATGCACACAGGCACGCATACAAGAGTGCACACAGGTATGCACACAGGCACACATACAAGAGTGCACACAGGTATGCACACAGGCACACATACAAGAGTGCACACAGGTATGCACACAGGCACACATACAAGCGTGCACACAGGTACATACACAGGTACGCACAGAAGCGTGCACTCAGGTATGCACACAGGCATGCAATAGGAAGCCTGAATAATAGTGGTGTGCTACTAATGCCATAACTTGAACATACAGTAAGTATTTTTGTAAACATTTCAGTCTGTGCGATATATAAGATCATTGTAGTATCTATGCAGTATATGTACATTATTTAGGTTGACCAGTTCCTAGTTGGAGCCTATGGCTTTTCCCATATCCCGATGGAAAAGTCACCTCCGAGCAATGAATGAAAATATAATAGCACTGCCATCATGAACTTACCGTACTTTGTGACGATACAAATCCGGCATAGGCCATTAGTAACATGAAGACAGGTCCAGAGGAGAGCATGGTGGGAGCCATCGGTAGAACCTCATCAGACTCTGCTGGGGACAGAAACCCTTAAAAGGAACCAAAAACTAGAGATCTATGTGGACATGGCTGCAGGGTGCAGGCTACAGTCATCCTCAGCCGCTCAACCAATAAACACAAAACTCAACCTCCTCATTTCCTTTCCTCTAATGGACGGGGGAGAACAGAAACTACTCCGGACTTCCCTTTTCCTATCAGTTTAAAACACATGTAAGGGAAACAATCTCCTTCATAAAAAGCAGCAGCAAGTGAAAATGTTAAAAATGATGAGAAGGCAAGTCACAGAATGACTCTGCGGTCTGGTGGCCTCGCAACGTGCACCTGCTTTACTGTAAGCATACCATGCAGAAGATAGGGGGTATAACACATATCGGGGGAGATTTATCACATGTGCTCATGGCACCCAATTAGATCTCAGCTTTTATTTTACCACAGTTGTTTATAAAATTTAAGCTGAGCTCCGATTGGTTTCCATGAGCAACTAAAAGAGTTTTACCTCAAACTTCTGATAAATCTCTCACTGAGGCCTCTTCCACACTAGCGTTTTTTTAACGCGCCTGTTCTGCATGTGCCTTTGACGCGCAGAACTTGCATCGCACTCTGTCCCATTGTTTACAATGCGTTTTTTCTTATTTGCGTTTTTTTCACGCGCGTCAAAATCGCAGCATGCTCTACTTTTGTGTTTCACACGTGGTTTTCGCGCCCCATTCAAATCTATGGAGACGCATCAAAAACGCATTGCACTCGCGAGCATTGCGAGTGCAATGCGTTTTAAATAGATGGGTTGCTGGGTGATGTGAAAAAAAGTCATGAAGTACCAATTTAAGACTCATGCAATTTAGAAAATGCGCGTGAAAAACGCACTGAAAATGCAAGAAAAACACAAACACCACGCGCATGAAAAACGCAAAAACGCTAATGACTCCAAGGAACAAAGGACCAAAAACGCAGCAAAAAAATGGCAGTTTTTCACGCATTGCACCCTGACGTGATCTGCAATGCAAGTGTGGGGGCCTTAGGGTACGTTCAGATGGCTGTCTGGGAGGATGTTTATGCGGCCGCAAATGTTCCCACAGACGGCAATGGTGGCGGTGCAGGGCTTTTCTCTATGGAGGGGGTCACCTCAGCGGTATGCCCTAAGCCGATTCACATACGCCCCCCATAGACGGCAATGGCGGCACGGAGCGATACACGGGGAAAAGATAGGGCATGTCCTATATTATCCTGTGTGCATGGCCGTACCATGTGTACCGCTACTAACAATAAATATTAAGCATATTTTGTCCCAAAACTGAAAACATTATCCACTGATATTTAATATGGTCATAGTTATAAGATTGTTCTTTTCACATCATTATATCAAAGCAGTAATCTCTATAACAATAAAACAAAATAATAAGTCCTTTAAACAAGCACATACAATGGGGCAGATTTATCAAACTGTCTGGAAGTCAGAATATTTCTAGTTGCCCATGGCAACCAATCACAGCTACCCTTTAAAATATCCATGAGCACTGGTAAAATGAAAGCTGAGCTGTGATTGGTCGCCATGGGCAACTAAAAATATTCTGACTTTCAGACAGCTTGATAAATCTGCCCCAATGTGTTGATCCTGTAGTTGTACCCGTCTCTTAAGGCTACAGGTTTCTCACTGGTTTTAACTATTTCACAGATTTAGGCCACATTCAGACGATGTATGCCCGCGTACCACATTGGCGCTGCGGAGAGGAGCAGGGGATGAGCGCTGCGCACCCCCGCCCCTCTCCATAGGCATATACAGCGCACGGCGCCATATCACGTAGAAAGATAGGACAGAGTCGTGAGCCCATAGAAGTGTATGGGGGACGTATATTGGCCGCATATACACCCCCCCATACATGTGTGTGAATGCAGCCTTAAGAGTCTTCCTGTCAGAATTCTTTCACAACCATTAATAGGAGCCATGTGAATTAAAGGGAAGTCTATGGTCAGTTTTGACTATACATACCTCCAGACGGTGATATGTAGCAGTGCTGGAGATCTGTGTAATTATACCTTTCTTTGTGATGTTAGTAGCAGCAGGGCAGTGAAAATTTATTTTCGAGTATTGTAGCTGGACTTGAATCACTAGGGGAATGTCCTCAAAATTCTCTGTTCTTAAATCTCAATATTCAAAATGATCCCCGGTCTGTAATATCTAACCAGAAAGCTGCTACAGCTCTTACTCTGAGCAGAATGCAAAGGATTTTGCCGTGAGATCTCACATATGCATTTTTTCACAGTTCTGCTCCTCACAACACACACAAAAGTATGGTTACACAGCTCTCCATGAGTGCTGCCTAACACTGTCTGCAGCTTTATATGCCCGTAGACTTCCCTTTAGTTTCAATGCATATGCCTGACCGGGCCACTATTCACTTCCATGGAACTGCATAAGATCATCCTCCAGGAGCCCATAGAAGTGTTTCTACCTATAGCTGGCGGATCCCAGTGATTGGCAACTCATCCCCTTTAATGTTGATAAGGGATATATTTCTTTTAAGCATGATCCTATTTGTTCTATGCAAACATAACCTATAATAATAATAATAATTACTTTAATTATATAGAGCACACAGATTATGCAGCGCTGCACAGAGGTTGCCAAATCAGTCCCTGTCCCCAATGGGACTCACAATCTTATCATCCTACCAGTATGTTTTGGTAGTGTGGGAGGAAACCAGAGGACCCAGAGGAAGTCCACGCAAACACAGAGAGAACATACAAACTCTTTGCAGATGTTGACCCTGGGACTTGAACCCAGGACCCCAGCGCTGCAAGGCAGTAATGCTAAAAACTAAGCCACCGAATACATTTCTCACATGAAGACGCAAGGCAATATTTCTTCTCATATACACATCCTGAACTGTGCCAATCCACAATTACACAGGTCACGTCAATTTCACAATAGTTGAGCCTTATGTTCTCTGAGATAAGCCACTTTCTTCTCCCTCCCATTCATCACATATATTATGGCCTATCCTAGCAGAGGTAGGAAAGCATAAAACATACATAAACATAAAAACCAACAGCCTTGAAAAAGTTTATTGTGAAATTGTACTTTTAGAACATGGAAACAACAAGTGTTGCATCAAATACAATAACATTGGTTCATAATCTGTGCTTGATATACAGTACTTACCTTCCTAGCACAGTATATAAGTGCAGCAGTTTTCTTGATGTATTAAGCCAAAAATTGCTAAAAGTACAGCATAGCTCTGAAGAAGGGCTCAGTGTATTTTTCACTGAAGTGTGCATTGCCCCATAGACTCGAATGGATCAGGTTTTTCACAGCTCCATATATCTGCAACTATTCTTGTTCTCCATCATTAAATTATTATAGATTATTACATTTGTTATGCATTTGAAGGGTTGGGCCAAACTTTAACAGGGTAAGTATAAAAATCTGATGGAGTCACCCAAATTACACTTGCCATTTGCTGCGGGTCACGTGACCCATTGGTAGCAGGGTTCTGGACTTCCTGTGTCCTGCTGGGTCCTAATGAATAATGTGAAAGGATGAGCCCCAGAGTAGAGGATAATTTCCACCAGGAAATGTTTTTTTCAAATCCACTGTAAACCACCAATAAGTCTACAGCAAGCGGATTTTGTTGCCGATATGTTGCAGATATTTGCAACACAATAGGGGGAATCCATTTAATCCCAGTCTTAAACCTCCGCCAGTGCTCCGGCCTAGGTCAACCTAAGACCAGGTCTGATCTGGCAGAGATTTCTGCTATAGTGTCTGCCGGTTCTCCGGTAAGCACACAATCTCTCCTGCACCGTGACTGAGCTGGGAAGCCACACCGTTCGGTTTCAATGGAGAAGGGAGGGGTAAGTAGTGCTTACTCCCCCTTCCATCTCCACCTGGCTGTTTGCTATACCCAAGTTCTTGTCTGGGTGAGCACACGGCCATGTGAATGAGGACTAAAATTATAACATAGGGAACTTACTGCAAATCGGATTCACTTGAATTTGGCTTCATGTCTGACCCTCCAGCCCAGAACCACCCAAAACACATATTGTCCTAAGGATGTGCATCACAGGACATCTCAGCCATGTGACAAATGCAAAAAATGGTCATTTCTGATACTTGCTAAATCTTCTATGCATTGGTCCCACAATAAAGATAAAAAAATTCATTTTCAGAATAATAGGAAATGAATCGGACAAATAGTGTATGTGGATATACCTATGACTACATGCTGGCCCCCTCTTAAGTACAAGATAGATTCTGTAGGTTCTTAAGTTGTTATTTTTTATGCAAGTCGGGAATTGTATATTCTTAAAAGGCAACTCTAGACAATTTTTTTTTTCAGTGTGAAAATGGACCTTTCAACATTTTGGGATGTCATAGCAAGGATTAACAATAAAGCTTCATTACAGAAACTTTTAGGTTGAACATTGCAGCCTAAGGCCAAAGTTTGGTAACTTAAAGGACATTATCACCAGATCAAGGATTGTAAACCAAACATACAGACATACTGGTGTGCTCCCCGTCTGGCAGGATCTGCTTTCCTTTTAGCTTCTTATACCTTGTTTAAAAAAAAAAATTAAACATTGTTAAATTATGCAAATGAGCCTGAAGGGCTCCAGGCTCCATAGGAGTTAATGGAGCCTGGAGCCCCTCAGGCTCATTTGCATAATTTGAAAACAAAGGCATAAGAAGCTACAAGAACAGCAGATCCTGACAGAGGGACAGAGACTGTCTGTATTGTTAAAGACTGAATATAACAATTCCCACCAAGACTCTTTCTATATTAGTATATTAGTTTTTGTATCTACAAATCTGAGACAGGTAGGTGTGTAGGCGTTACAGGAGAAGATAACACGTTACATACAAGTTTTACAACTTTATACACAATACAAGAGTTAAATATACAAAATGTGAATTGGCTCCAGATGGCAGCTTAGTGCGAGATACATTAAATTTGCTGAATAATAGTTACATACAATATAATACAAAAACATACAGAAAAATACTTATTATTAGCATGCACATTTACTGTAAGAAGAAAATACATGGTAAAGGAAGGATAGGTGAGCCCCACACCAATGGTTAGCAATAGGTGAAGTCCTAATCCCCTGTATGCTGGAGTCCAGGAGACTGAGATATGGGGAGCTGTTTGGCTGAACCCCCTACTGGACTGTCGGTGGTCACCAAATCATTTAACAAAATATTTTTACAAAACCTTGGAGAGCAGCTAATTTCTTGGAGTATCACCGTAGCAGAAACTGCAGCTTTCCCTGTGAGACTGTGGCAAATGACCTTGTCTCTACTAATAGGTATCACGTGCACAATGTTGCTTTTGGCCAATTTTTTATCAATTGTTTCAATGGATAGCACAGGACCCCATGTATTTCAATGGACTCATACACATCATGTATGAGCTGATGAGATGCAAAACACTGAGCAGGTCCTATTCTTGCCCAAGCGTGTGTCTTTTCTCCTGTCACCTGAAACGTGAGACACACGGCGGTGATAAAAGAGCCACAAACAAGGGAGCACAAAATCCATTGTTTGTGGTCCATGATATGGAACGATCGGGTGTTCCTGCAGGAGGTACAATCATCACTTGTAGTCAGTGATGACTACAAGTTGAATTTTTAGGCTTAAAGGGAACCTTTCATCAGCATTTGGGCTAATAAACCACTATCAGAATATTGACAAGCAGCGTAACACCATCTAGTTTTTGTTTCTCTCACGTCCCAGTCTGGTGACACCATCCAGAAAATCAACTTTGAAGTGAGATGAAAATTGGTTATATAAAGCCAAGAAGGAGGAGAGATCAACACCGAAGTCAATATGGGGAGCTCTGAACACCTCCTCCTCGGTTATAGAAATCATAGATATCTTGTTAGTGATGTCTCTGGATGCAGGACCATCAATTACAGAGAAAACGGCATTATGAGTCAAGGAGAGCTTGACTTCAGAGTTAAAATCTCCGCCTCCTTGACTTTACACATCCAATTTACATCTCACTTCAAAGTAGATTTTCTGGATGATGCCACCATCCTGGGTCATGAAAGAAATATGATCTAGACCATGTTCAGCTGCTTGACAACACACTGGTAGTGGTTTATTAGGTCAATTTCTGCTGACAGGTTCCCTTTAAAGAATCTGCCTTAAAGGGAAAGTCTGTCCTCAGATAACCCTTTCAAATGTTCACAGAGTAGTGCTTATTTGAGAGGCTGTCAATCAATCATGTTGGTGGGAGAAATACATCACCTCTGCAAGTTCTAGTTTTACATATAGTAATGTAATAATAATAAATCATATAAAATGGTATAAGATGTATTTGAGACACTAAAACCAGTAGGCATTGTCCTTATGGACCAGTGTTCTACTTACCAAGACACGGTTCTCCAGTGAAGTTGGAGCAGTGCACCATGGCTTGGCCTCACTGCACATGTACCTAAAACCTTGTGCATGCACAGTGAAGCTAAGTAGTATTGCTCTGGGTGCAGAAAAACACTGTCCTGCGATCTCCTGAGAAGGTCTCTCTATGAGTATTGGGGATCTTTTTTTGCTTACTACAAATCTATATAGGACACAAGTCTATTGGTCTATAAGGAGAAGCTGACGGTTTAAGGTCCCACATTCAGCAGACATTTCCCCCTAGTGTTTGCTCAGCAAGGTGCTACAGATGTGGTCAATATCAATAGAAAAGTGCACAGGTAAGCAGCAGTAACACTATATTTGGCACCACGTGGTGTATAATAAATCTTATCCGGTCAGCTCCAATGGTAACTCCCTACCACACAGTATCTCCCACTGGCGTGCAAGTAGTGAGATGAGCTTCTCCCGGCAGTCAGCGCTGGGTATGAAGATGTACCACTGGACCTCCCTATCTCCAGCACATGGTTTCTCGGTATCAGCAGGACTTAAAGCTTCTCCAAAATGATCCATGGATAAGCTGTGCATCAGATCTTGGTTGCTGGAGTCATCAAAGACAAATGTTAGAGTTTGTGGGTAAGTCTGATAACCCATTAATACACGGTCTAGATCCCTAATGCGCCTCCCATCCATTAACTGGTACTTATCTTTCTTGGGGGGTTCTTTGACGAAATCGGGAAGTGGGTAGCTAATATAATCTTCATTGAACAGAAACAAGTCTGAGCTGGTGAGGATGAGGGTCCGTGGCTGCAGCAAGGCTTCATGTTCAGATCCTTGTGCCGAACGGACATGAAACGCTAGGACGTACAACAAAATATTTAGAGATGGTAACACCCCCGAAGTGTCGTTCTGTTCAGTCACAATGTACGTCAGGTCTCCGATCTCCTCTTCGTTGGGGTAGATGAACTTTACCCGGCTGGAATGAATCAGTTCATAATTCTCCAATTTTCCTAAAAAAATAGATAGTATTTAACCTAATTCTCAATTGGACAATGAAAAATGTATTATTAAAAAGAGCAGTACAGTATATAGACCACAGGTATACAATGTATGGGTTTTGGTTTTAAAAAGCCAAAACTCGTACAACTTCTATCTATATATCTATAATAAAAATATATGTATTCTTATAATAAAAATTAGCAATTTATACTTGTTTCTTTCACATTTTAAAAAAAGATGATATTAAACTTTTGACTGTAAAACCCCACAGATGCCACAGCTGGCACTGCATCCGAGAGAATAGAGGGTTACTGTTACTGCTAATTGATTGCTGGGCTTGATTTTACCTGAAGACTCCTTTAAAGAGGTTGGCCATTAATAAGGCACTTTACCATGGTATGTACAAGACCCTAATAAGGTCACCCATATTGGGTCATCCCAGTATAGTCTCTGTGTTGCCAGCAGGACCCACAGGTCTGATGACCCTCTGACAGCAGGACCCAGGAATTCTGGTGACATGCTGTCAGCTTCCAGCAGATGAAGTGCAGTCATTACAAGGAGATGTGCAAGCCCAATCCAACCATTGATATGGGAGTGGTGATTTTGAAAGGGGCTTACAGTATACAGTAATGACTGCACGGCTTCCTTCATCTGCCGGTAGCCAGCAGGACACAGGACATCACAGGAATCTCCAAGTTCTGCTGCCAGCATGTCAACTTGGGTGACCCTATTAGGGTTCTGTACTTGCCCCGGAAAAGTTTCTAACTAGTGGTCAACCACTTTAAGTCTGGTAAACTGGTCAGATTGAGAGTAGGAGGAGAAATAAAACAAAAATATGTAGGGTATGACATTGAAAATTGTGCCCCAAAAGGATTTTTTTTTTTTAATTTTACAAAGTACTAATAGTAGTTATGAATATGACTGTAATTTTTTTAATAAAGTTTTTAAAGCACCATGTCTTCAATGACCCTGGAGAGGCTCTTGTTGTACCTACTTTGTCTACCACCATGTAAAGTAGATGTGTATCTCATGTTATTGTTTATGCCCATTAGTAAGCATGACCAGATTAAGATAAACCAACCAAAACCAAGTGCTAGTAATCACTCTTAAAATAGATAAATATTATGTAGTTAAATAATACATAAGAGAATCTGTGGGTGTTTGTGTGATTTTCTGCAGATGCATTCCATAAGTGTGTATAATAAATATATATCAATACCCCTATCAACAGCAATAATTTGTACCAAAGATCAATACTGCTGTAGGGATTATAATTTCCATTTTTGTAATAGAAAGAACATTATATAAACTTATATAAACAAATAAAAATTAAAAATTGAAGTCACAACTCTATCACAACATATTTGGAGCAGAATGTTGAGGGTTTTTTTTTTTTGAAGAAGAAGAGCAACCAACAGAATTTTGGAAACACAAATTATATTAAGAAAGAAACTCATATACAACAAGTAGGAGAAGCAAATGTGATGTAGATGGTGTTTGAGTTGATCAGTACAAGATATGACAAGCAATGTGCAATGTTATGCACAACTCTGTGAGAAGATATTGCAGGCAGTTATATACAAGACGAGCGCTTATAAACAGGATATGACCTTTCCAGGGTCAGGAAAACAAGTGGTGATAACACGGCGCAGTGCGTCCAATGAATCAGATGAGACTATGACGAAAACTGGGTGACACTGCAGGTGGATTTGGGTGTGTGATTGTGTACTGGATTATGTATTCTGCTTCCAGATCTGCACGCTGCACTGGAATTCCTGTAATCTACAACTTGCTATTGTATAATAATCCAAAGGAAAAGAATCTAGAGGAGAAACCTCCTCATTTTTTTTAGAAGTAAATGGAGCACATAACAACTAGAGAAAGCTTAACTCCTTCACCACTGCCATACGTCCTATTGGCACATATCCCGTGCGTATATCACATATATCCAGGTCTTGACAATGTCAATCTTTAAATGGTCATATATCCTGAACTGTGACACTTAAAAACTATAGAGAATAATTTCCCCTTTGATATATCAGGTGAAACAGAACTGGAGATATTCACTGTTAAAGTTACAGTAAAAAATGTAATTTTTAAATCTCAATTTACACCAATGACCCTCAGTCACCAAGGGGGTTAAAGTAAATCTGATTCACTCCTTGTAAAGCAACATCACTGACTAAATCCACTTTGCACCCTGATGATGGATCTGTCCTTATAATAGTTTTTTACGGTCTTTTATTTAAAAAAAAAGTAAAATAAATGGTTTAAAATATGCTAATGAACTGCAAGTGCTCCAGGAGTCTGTACAGCCGGAGGCCCCCCTTTGGAGCACTTGCAACTCATTAACATATTTTTAAAGCTTTTTTTTTTTTTTTTTAGGAAACAAAGACCGTAAAAGAAATATTACAAGGCCAGATCATGTATCAGGGTACAAAGTGGATTCAGTCAGTGATGCTTTATAAGGTTTACATCAGACAGCAGATGTGTCTACCTTACCTGTACAAGTATAAACTGACAATTATACATTACTGACAAACACAGCATATACAGGTGGTCCCCGACTTAAGAACACCCGACTTACAGACGACCCCTAGTTACAAATGGACCTCTGGATGTTGGTAATTTACTGTACTTTAGTCCCAGGCTACAATGATCATCTGTAACAGTAATCACAGGTGTCTGTAATTTAGCTTTATGGTTAATCCTGGTTCTTATGACAACCCAACATTTTTAAAATACAATTGTCACAGAGACCAAAAAAATTTTTGGCTGGTGTTACAATTTTAAAATATACAGTTCTGACTTACATACAAATTCAACTTAAGAACAAACCTACAGAACCTATCTTACGTAACCCGGGGACTTCCTGTATGTGCGAATGCTTCTGCGCATGTGCAGTATTCACACCCCGAGTATCTTCCTTTATTACCACCTACTCTTCTATATCCCACTGTGGGCCAACAGGAGATCTAGTAACTTGAAAAACTTTTGAAATTAAATCCTAATAATAACAAGACATGTCCTCCCCCGGTTATAGTCAGTGCTTTATATTGAAAGCCAAGAGTGGTCCACATTCTTTTGTTTTCCTGTTTCTGGAGACTCCTTCACTTCCTGTGATACATGAGTAGAATGACTGTAACGTCAATGGATGTTTAGTCCTGGCTTCCTGGTAATGGACATACCATAACCTATAGTGATGTATGTCTTATGGTAAAGAGGAAAGTAATCACTCAGCTTTCTTAGTCACATACAAGTATATTGTTCCCTTTACTATTATTTTTAGCTCATCTGCATCCCTTTCCTATCATCACCTGCAGTTATAGAAACAAAAATTTGCAAGCAAAACTTTACATAGAATTTGCCTGACTTTTTGATGACTGTAATTTGTCAATTTTATTAATTGCGTAAAAATCTTTTATTACCGTTTCATGACCAAGAGACCAAGAGACATTGGTGCCTGAATATCCAGGTCAATATTTGCAGTTCTGTTCTTCTAAAAATGACGATATCTTTGGAACAGTTTTGTATAATCATTTTTGCTTCATTTTTTCATGACAAGTGCAACTATATCTTGATAGTTTTGTTGATTACATGTTTATTCATTTATCATTTATACTCCCCTAGACTCACAGCTGAAGATCCTGCCGCCTTCCTCTCGCACTGCTTCAATGAAGTTGGAATAATACCCCGGCGTTAATGTGCATGTGCCATACCCATGGTGCTTGAGTAGTGAAGCTGCTGTGTACTACATTGGCTTCACTTGCTGCAAACCATAGTAGCCAAATTATCCAGGACAAGGTTACTATAAATGTCTTTTCTGTTTTGAAAACTAATACAGGGAGATTTGGATCAGGTCCATAAGGACCTGAGAGTGATTTAGTGTCCCATAGCTCCCAGACAGGTTCCCTTTAATAAATCTTAACTACAATATGTTGCAAATAACATATAGTATCAAGTTGCCTTTTCCCAGATGCAGAGGGTGCAAGTACTGAATCTCAACTCAGTCTCCTGGCAGCTCCTTCTCCATTTTGCCTTCAGATGACAAGTAGGAAGACTGCAGACTTCAAATGGCTATATCCTCTGAACCATGGCACCTAGACACGCTGTTCTGGTGTTGTATTAAACAGAAGGATCACACCTTCAATATCACTTCAGAACTGTATTTATAGTTACATGTCCCCCATAATAGTTACACGTCCCCAATATCACTTCAGGACTTTATAGTTATACGTCCCTCATTAGCCAGCAATGGGCGCACAGAGCAGCACACGTGCGGCACCGTACCGTTCCCAGGGAAAAGATAGGACATGTCCCATCTTTCCTCGTTTTACGGCACCGTGCATTTCTATGGAGCGGGGTGGGGGAGCAGCGCTCACCCTCTCCTCCTCTCTCATCCGCTGACGCGTGCCCGCTGCGCTACGGTACTGCGTGCACACATTCCTGTGAATTCACCCTTAAACTGACAGCTAGGATTCCAGAGTTTGTATTTAATCTCTGGTTGTGTGGCACCTAGAAACACAATCATGATGTATTATTAAAGAAGAGTTTCTCTTCTCCTCTTTAATGTGACACCAGAACTATGTTCCAGTTAACAACATATAGCTGTTTGAAGTGGACTAACGTCATAACATCTGTACACGTAGTATCTGCATGGGCTATGTGCAATTAGGATGTATATAGCCGTTTGGCAGTCATGAAGGGGTGAAGGAGGTCTTAGAATAGTTATACCTCCTTATGAATTCCGGATTTACTGCATTTAGACATTTGCATTACACTACATTACATGCCAATGACAACAGCAGCACTTCCTAATCTGCTCATGACGTGAAAGCTACAAGCTCCGGATGGAAAGTCTTGTTCCAGTTACCTGTTTCCTTTTTCCCAAATTCAGAATAAAAGTCTTTCTCGACTGGTTCAGGAGAAGGGGTTCGTTCCAGTAAGGACAGGGCAGACATTAAGTGTTGTATGAAAGCGTGTGTTGTGTAGCTGTCTCTGGTCAGACACGTCACTATATGATTAGGAGAAGAACCTGGGAGAAGACGTACAGTATTACAAGTACAGTTAAAAAAAAAACAGATATAAAATATATTTGATGGCTAGCAGTATAATTAGGAAGACCTTACCCGTTGTTCTAAAGAACTGATCGAAGAGTCCAATGTTCACAGACTGCAGGTCACTGAATGGAATTACAACGCAGAAGCAATGGTGAAAAGCTCCCGATGAGTCTGATCTAACTTGGTTGCAGTTATCTATAACAAGAAAACTCAAAACTGATAAAAAATGTTTCGGCCATGATATCACTGAAACACCTACATATAAACCTAATGCATTAAAAAAAGGTGACACTACAACTATAGCTTCTATTTTTTGAACGTTATAACTGAAAGATATATAAACTATAAAGCTATATATAAGCTACGAAGGAAATAAAAGCAGCAAACCTTAATCTTATAACCAAATGGACACATGCCACTACAAGATTAAGTTTGATTTGCTTGAAGCCTTTTATAGAGCAGGAGAGACTAAGCATAGACTGTACACAGTGTAGTATCTGATGGGAGCAAGTTATAGAGCAAGAGGAGCTGAGCTGATTGTATATAAGGTCCTATCTGCAGGCATCAGGTTATAGAGCAGGAGGAGCGGATTGTATATTGAGTCCTACCAGCAGGCAGCATGTTATAGAGCAGGAGAAGCTCATTGTATATTGTGTCCTATCTGCAGGCAACATGTTATAGAGGAGAAGGAGCTGAGTAGATTTTATATAGTGTCCTATCTGCAGGCAGCATGTTATAGAGCAGGAGGAGCTGAGCGGATTGTATATAGAGTCCTATCTGCATGTAGAGTAGGGCATATTTCCTTTAAAGTTAACTATTTTTACTTGATGTCAACCCTAAGTTTTTCTATTTATTGAGCCTGCCTATAAACACTTACCTTGCAGATCTTGATTTCCACTTTTAAAAGTGTCATCCAGGATAAAATATATAGCTTTTGTTGACAGTAAAACACATGAGGTGATTTCGCAATCTGGTAAACGATACAATGTCACCGCGGACCACATGAGATAACGCAGCTCTTCATTGTCAACCTATAAAATAATAAGTATTATTAGAAATCGATACAAAATTCACCAGTGGTAGTGCCCTCTCTAAGTCACCACTCATCGATCCCAGCTCTATAACACCAATCATTTTTGCAATAGGTTTATGTAAACAGTTTGGCTGTTTGGCTTCTGTATATACACTACATAGAAAGCTGCAGAATGCCCTCCACTAGAGAAAACGTTAAAGGAAACCTACCACTTAAAAATGGTAGTTCTAACCCTCAAATACATTGCACCAGCTCAGGTGCTGGAGCATATTTTCATTAATTCAAGAAACCACTGATTGCTTTATTAAACTGTTTTATACCTTATATTGCAAAGACGCTTCAGCGCACCATGCACACGGCCGTGCGTGCGCCTGATTCGGAAGTGCTGGAGAGCCGTTGACGCCACCGGGCTCTCGGGCACATCCGTGCCTGCACAACGTCGCTTCACACGGGAAGTTGCACAGGCGCGAGTGTGCCCGAGAGTGTGCTCGGTGAAGTCACCGGCTCTCCAACACTTCCGAATTAGGCGCACGCACGGTCGCGCGCATGGTGCGCTGAAGCGTGCTTGCAATATAAAGTATAAAAGAGGTTAATAAAGCAATCGGCGGTTTCTGAAATTAATGTAAATATGCTCCGGCACCAGCTCACCCTGAGCTGGTGCGATGTATTTGAGGGTTAGAAATACCATTTTTAAGTGGTAGGTTTCCTTTAATACCGAATACATGTAGCCACATTTTCGTACCTCAGAGATGCTGCTATGGAAGAACTCCACAAAGCTTCTTCCGGTAAGTGCAGAGATAAAACGAAATGCCGAAGATGTCTCCAAATGGAAAGGAACCTGATTTTCTTCAGATAATTTCAGAAATAGACTCTCAGACGGGTATAGAGTCGGAAGTGTCATTTGAGGCTTAGGGCTGTTAGATACAAAATAAAGACTGGTTAGTTACAGATCTAGAATGGTAATTAATCAGGCAAAACATGAATTATAATTGAAAAAAAAAATGCTCATTTGCCTAGATTTTGGTGCTAAATACTTTCTATGGCTCAGAGGGTTTTTAAAATCTGCTTCAACCAAATGTATTTAGAGTTGAGGTCTATTTTCTGGCCTGCTGACCGAATATAAGAAGACTGAAGGGATTGAACTACGGGTCTATATGCTCTCCAAGATGAGAAACATTAGGACATTCCAAGTGCAAATCAAAAGAATTGCAAGTATGAAGAGTAAATGATTGAAATTGAAAAGCAGTTGTATTTTATGTGATGTAAAAAGGGGGCAGCCTCTTTAATAACAGGATGGTCAGGTTCACCAAAGCAAATTCTGCTCTCTGCTAGAAAATATCTCTAGCCTTAGAGTAAAAAGTCTATCCCTATAATGTTGATATTGCCTATATAGCCAAATGGAAAGCGGACAACCCGCCCATCTATCTGTGCCCAGTCCATGAGGAAAGTTACATGAAAAAGTCCAAAAATGTTCTGCTAAACTGGATAATACATGCAAGAAATATGATTAATGTGAGGATTGTATTATACTTTGAGTAAGGCTACGTGAGGTGTGCAATACTGGGTTGCCAAACAATGGACCTGTGTGTCACCGTCATGTGAAAGCCAATCACACAACAAGGTCAGTAGAAAAGATTGGCCAAGCCACAAACACAGGCAAAAATAGTCGGCTCACGCAATGGGCCATAGCATATACAGGCAGTCCCCAGGTTACGTACAGAATAGGTTCCTTGGGTTTGTACTTAATTGAATTTGTATGTAAGTCAGAACTGTATATTTTATAATTGTAGCTCCAGACAAAAAATTTTTTGTCCCAGTGACAATTGGATTTAAAAAATTTTTTGCTGTCACAGGACCAAGGATTATCAATAAAACTTCATTACAGACACTTTACAGCTGATCATTGCAGCCTTGGACTCAAGTTGAGTATCCAGAGATTACAGTGGACAGAGGGGTCCGTCTGTAAGTCGGGTGTCCTTAAGTAGGGAACTTTCGTATGTGCTATTTGTTGATTTCCTTTTGCGTGTGTGTAGAATTAGTGTTTTGCTTGTTTAGTTACTTCTGCAAAATGCTGAAAATGTTTCAAATGACAACACAAATGACAATTAAAATGTAGATAGAGGCAATAAACAAGCACACACATAAAATGAAGGCCTTACCATTTGGTTTGCAGTTGGGTTGGCTTTTCTGGGACATGTTCTGTGGTCTTACGGTTAGTTAAAGACTTTAAAACAACTATGCTTTTAACACCTTGAAGTGAACTCCTCAATGACTTATAGAGTGATATAAAGTTACATTTATCATCAGGTAACACAAAGACAGCAGTAACAGTAAAGGAATCCAGGATTATCTGGAGCGTGTGGCTGTCCGGAAGCTTTCCGTCTGTATACCGGTGCAAGGGATGAACCACCACTGAGGTGATGGGAATCCTGCTCAGTCTGAAAGCGCTGTGTGAATAGTTTGCCAAACTTTTATCTTGGCAAACTGTATGGAAATCAAATCCGACAATAACCAAATCTTGTGGCGTGAAAAATAGCCAAACTGGACATGTCCTATCCTCGTTTCCTCCAGAACTGCCATGTTTAGTGCAATTCATAGACTGCACACAAAAATTGAGGTGTTCAAACAAGAGATCTTCTTGAGAGCCTTGTAGTGAATCATTCCCCTTACAATGTAATAGACAGACTGGGAAATATCCCTTCACCATAGAGTCTGCTAGATGAATCTGATGTTCTTCGGTAAGTTGTTGGAAGAACCCTTGAACACCAGATTCATGCACTGAAGTAAAGATATGGGACATAGATTTTTCTGAGCACCGTGACTGTAAACAAGACGAAAACTCATCCATATTCCGAGAATCTGTAAGAACAATGACAAAGTCTTCTCCATTCGTCACACTCAATGCCAGGCAGCTTTCTGGTATGAGGAAAGTCATTTCCGTGATATCACCATAATAATAACAGCAAATCATTTTCATTGAAGAAGGATTAGAATGATGTTGTTGCTGAAGTTGATCACTGTGCACCTCAAACAAGGCAAGTAATGTATCAGTCAACACGAGACATGAAGAAAACTGCTTCATGCAGGATTCTCGTTGCAAATGGATGGTGAAGTTCCAGAGAACGTGGATAATATTGACATCATTGTCTTGTAGGAGAGACCCATGGTCTCTCTCATGCAGTCCCATTTCAAAGTAACCATCGCCTGGTTCACAAGTTCTAGCATCTGCTCTTGGATTGTCCCGCGTTTCCATTACCCCCTGTAGATGTTGTTTCCGTTTTAGTGCAAGGGCAATCGATGTAGAAAAGTAAGGGATAAAATCTTGATTGTTTGTAGAATATGAAACGCAAGGAATAGGAAATACTGAGTGGTGAATGTCTGGTACTACTGCGGTTTCCTCTTCTACGTTACTAGAAGGACCAAAAGAAAACCACAATTAGTATATTAAGACATTTTATTTCTCCCAATGTTCAAGGACAGGACAGCCTGATTAGATGGTTGGCTGGTTCTGTTGATATCACAGACTTCAGTCGACATTCATTTTATATGTACGGCCACCTTATGTGTTCTGTCCTTCTGGAGTACTATGTAAGGGGAAATTAAAGGGCAATTCCACCCTAGCCATTTGTGGATGAGGAGGTAATACCTTTAACACCACCTACTGGAGGTGGTTGGGATTACTATAGCGGACGCCCATGACTTGGTAGCCAACCGCCCAATCTCCCCACTATTTGCAGTAGTGGAGATTTGGGAAGACTCCACACATATTAGATGGTTGACCTACTGTAGACAACATTTTTCTATTCTTAATAATAATTCTTTATTTATATAGCGCACACATATTACGCAGCGCTGCACAAAGCATGACAAATCGGTCCCTGTCCCCAATGGGGCTCACAATCTAAACAACCTAACAGTATGTTTTGGAGTGTGGGAGGAAACCGAAGTACCCGGAGGAAACCCACGCAAACACGGAGAGAACATACAAAACTCTTTGCAGATGTTGACCTGGGTGGGATTTGAACCCAGGACTCCAGTGCTGCAAGGCAGAAGTGCTACTCACTCAGCCACCGTGCTGCCCTATTCTTTTTGGTAAATGTGAAAAACTTACCTGATCACACTAAGATTTTTGTTGATGTCAGGCAAAGATTCATCAGATGTAGTTTGCTGAAATAAAGATATGATCATGTCACCACAGTTTACTATCCAAAAACCGCAGGCACAAAGATCAGGATGCCTTACTCCAAATGGGAACATAAATTTCTAAATTAAAGTGGGTTCTTTAAAAACAAGCGCAAAGCCAAATCTCAAGCAAGAGAGTGCAACTACATTGAACATCTTGGAATGCAAAGCAACAAAAACATAAGTTGGAAGCCCAAGAGCCATTGCAACCACCCACTAAACCAACAAATAAAAGCATACAGCTGTGATTAGAGAGTGAAAGTTAGGATTTACACCCTTGTGACATGCAGGCAAGACAAAACATAAATGTGATATAAAGTGTATAATAATTCTTCCAGGATGATTGTGTCCGACATATCACCTCTGTGTTTTGTCCCCCATCGTGTATGGAATGTTGAACTCCGCATTTTTGCTGTGAACTTGGGCGATCAGTGTGTGTCAAGCTACTGGAGAATTTGCTGACTGAGGACCGGTCTAAGAAACACAAAATGATCAATCATTGGTAAGAATTACATCCTGGACAGCACTTAAAACTATGAAAATGATGAATCCTTTATCATATATGTTACTTTGTTCAGTGAGAAACTGCAATGAAAAAATATAGTGCATGGAGACATTTATCTAGTAGGGTGTCCTTCAGAACCCCAAGAAATTGTTGTGGTATATAAAGATATAATTCACAGGCTTCGACGGACCCACGGTTTCCTATAAAACATTCAACCCAATACCGCAACTACACCTCCCCGACAGGAAGTACCATATTCACCAATTCATGCCACTTTTGCTACATTCTGACCCTCAGACCAGCAACAGAAATCTTCATTTATCTGAAAAAGCCATAGGGCTTCAGGGATGTCATTTTGTAGACTGTGTACCACCCAACAATCCTCGTAATCCTCCTCCGTAATTCCAGAGGATCCTGTAATTCTGGATGCTTTTCCTTGACCATACTATTCTCAATTCACCACCACGCATCATAGTTCAGCAGCCTACCATCATATTATACATCATTTTGGCTTTGCCATTCATAAATTTACAACTATTTAGCATATGCATATTTATGCAGATTATTTGTAATTGCATTGTTACTGTTTTGTGACAAAAAAACCCCAGTGTTTTCTAAGTAATTTGTAAATCCACCTTAGCTTTCAACACTGCCTGAACAGTTCTGGGTATAAGATTCAAGCATGTCTAACCCAAAATCCAATCTCAGTTCTATTCTACAATGTCCCCAATGTTGGTGGATTCTGGTGGACTCACTGGGTACAAATACATTGATGAAGCAGCAAGAGAAACCTGGTGCATAATTCTTTATTTTAGTGTTGAATTCTTCATCTCTATCCATAAGTGTTTGATTGGCTAAACGTCTGGGGACTGTGGGGGACAATCCAGCATCTCTACTTCATTGTCATTTAGCCATATGCTTAGGGTCATTGTCCTGCTGAACACTAGGTCATCCCTTTCATACACATAGTACGCAAGTGTAAAAGTAATTGATCCGCATTGAAACCACCATCGATGCTAGCACAGATCGCGGGTGTTACCGGTAAGTCTTTGCTGCAATATGCAGCAAAGACTTACCGACTAAGGAGAGGGCTCAGCCTGCTAGCCCTCTCCATGCACCGGCACCCGGCATTTGATGTTATAATACGTCACATGTTGGCAAGGGGTTAATGACTTAATCATAGGATAAGTCATCAATATCAAGTGGAGTCTAACCCTCGAGAACCCCAGCAATCGGCCGATTCCTCCACGGCTCAGTCACAGTGATCTTGGGGTCCTTCTTTACCTCTCGCAGTAAGATTCTTCTCCAACGATTAGTTAGTTTGGCTGAATGTAGAGGAAAGGTTAGTTGTCACAAACTTCTTCCATGTAAGGATTATAGAGTCCACTGTGTTATTAGAACTTTTAGTGCTGAAGAAATTCTTTTGTAACAATGGTCAGATCTGTGCCTTGCCACAATTCTGTCTCTGAGCTCCTTGGGTAGTTCCTTAGACCTTGCGATTCTCGTGCTCCAACATGCGCTTTGAAGTCTTATACAGACAGGTATGTGCCTTACCTAGTCAAGTCCAACCAGTTTAATTAAACACAGATGAACCCAATGAAGGATTCGAACCATCTCAAAGAGGATCAGAAGGAAATGGACAGCATGTGATATGAGTGCCAGAGCAAATTGTCTGAATACTTATGATCATGTGAGATTTCAGTTTTTCTTGTTAAAAGGACATCTACCACCATAATGAAGGATTGTAAACCAAGCACACTTACATACTGGTGTGTGGCCTTTGTGGGAGCATCTACTATAGTTTTAGCTTCTAATACCCTTGTTTTTACAGACTGAAGGGTTATTTGCATAGTTTTTAAAGCCTTTTATTCTTAAAAACCAGGGCATAGGAAGCTAAAAGAAGATCGGATCCTGCCAGAGGGAGCACACATAAGTATGTCAGTGTGTTTGGTTTACAATCCTTCATCCCGGTGGTACATGTCCTTCAACAAAATTCGCAAAAATATCTACATTTTTGTTTTCTTCTGTCAAGAGGGGTGCAGAGTGTGCATTAATGAGCAAAAAGAGAACATTTTTGATCTTACCAATCGGCTGCAATGAAACATAGTGAAACATTTAAATGGATCTGAATATTTTCCGTACCCACTGTATGTTATTTTTCTGATTTCCTAATGAAAGGGAAGCGTTTTTTTTTCCCCCATACTCTAGGTGCTTGCTACATACTACTAGGTTCATCTCTTCCTATATGCCATCACCCATATAAGTAAGAGAGCGCAATTAGATTGATGGGTCATATCCTAGGTAGTTTTTATTGATTCATACTATGTGCGGTCTTTTGTCTGGAAGACCGTGAATGACACAGCAACACGCATGCTACACTCCATTTTACTGGGGGACATCAGACCCCCGTTCTCCGTGGGGCTTTCACCACTGGGATCCTGACAGATCAGCAAGTTATCCCGTATCCTATGGCTAGCGGACAACTTGTGTTTGAACAATCCCTTTAAAAGGAAAGATCCTTTGGCATCAAAGGATATTAAAGGGTTGTACACACCTTAGGCATTTTGGCACATCCATGGGGAGTCCCCATTCTAGTCATTGATAGCTGTACTATATCCTACTGATAACTAGAACAAAGCTCCCTATCTGAATGCTGCAGATGGTAATGCTTTCACACTGATCAGACAGTTTCCTCTGTCAAAGTGATAAGGCATATCTTTAAAATATCAAAATACCCCTTTTAACAGTAATGACAACAGCTTTTCTTAGCATTTTCTTCTAAAAAAAAAAATCTAATCCAGAATTGCAGGCTCTAATTAATGTTATACACTGATCACAAAGATTACATAAATCTAAGGTGATCCCTCTATGTGCTGGAAACCTTTTCCCGGGAAATTTCCTATAAAAGACCAAGAATAATGCTGACGATATGACTAACTTGTCTGTGTCATTAGTGCATGATCTAGCAGGATCCAAAAATAATACACAATAATTTCTCCTGTGATAAGCGAACAGATTGTGAAGCAATTATAGAATGGTAGAAGGGGCATCCTTTTTGTCTCCGTCTGCACAGTATACATCGGATTATTCAACCAATTATTACACTCACATGTTATATATAGATGGACACGTGTGTCAGCCTCTTCTATAAATCTGTATGACCAACTCTTTGCATAGAAATATAAAACCAAAAAAGAATCAAGAGTATTTAGGTGTAATTAAATCAATACTTTATTAAGTATCACTCGCTAACTGCATGAAATGTCAACTCTCCCTTTACTAATCCATCCTATGTCCTATCTCCCATCTGTTATCTGGCAAACAGCTGATATATACCAAGCTCCAGGCTTCTCTGCAGTCTTTTTCACCTAGGACCCTGTAAATAAGATGGCGGCTGATGGCTGGTTCAAGCAGCAGCATCGTTGTTTAGTAAATTATTTATTCAATTATTTTATATTGTTCCCTTATAAAGAATGGATGGACCATTATACTACCTCTTGTGTCACCCCCTCATCCTCATAGTCTGTAAGCTCTTGTGAGCAGGGCCCTCACTCCTATTGTTCTATATGACTGTTTGTTCTTTGTAATGTAATATAGTTGTATATGTCCCCTATGATTTGTAAAGCGCTACGGAATTTGATGGCGCTATATAAATAAAGATTATTATTATTATTATTAAGAAAAAAAGACATAAAAATAAATATGAATAACACACATATTAAAAAACATCAGTGATGGTACTCTAAAATACACTATATTGCCATCTAGCCCGATTAAAACCCAGGGAATATATTGCGGAAAAAAGTGCAAGTGCAAAATATATAAATACTAATGGGTAAACATTACTCTTTCAACATAAAAATCATTATGGCACCATGGCCATGTTGAAATTGTGCTCAGTATACATCAACATATAGAGATTAGTTACCCATTCAAGAAAGACTATTGGGTCCTGGGCTGTGGTCAATATCTCCCCCACATTGACCACAGCCCAGGACCCAATAGTCTTTCTTGAATGGGTAACTAATCTCTATATGTTGATGTATACTGAGCACAATTTCAACATGGCCATGGTGCCATCTTTTTTCTTAATAAAGTATTGATTTAATTGGACCTAAATACTCTTGATTCTTTTTTGGTTTTATACATCGGATTATGTAGCAAACACAGAATGGAAAAACGCAACAAGTTGAGGACTGTATAAGCTCAGTGGAGGCTATAATAGCCTACACGAGACGGATGCCACTGTATGGGACCTATCTACGGCCTCCATGGCCCCGAGACGTCTCCAGTGATGCAACTGTCCATACAAGAACTGTTACATCACTGGGGAAACACCCCGAACATCAGCAGCAGACAGTGATTTGCTCCTACTCCTGCTTTCAGAGAAACCAGATGATGTATCCCACTCAATGTGCATACAGATGGGTACACCCTAGCCCTCCGTTGAAAGTACTCACCGGGAATCCAACATATCCTTACAACGCAGATCTAAACGTGGTGTAAAGATGAACTCCTGAGAAGTGAGTTTAGGCACATACCCTTCATTTTGCATTTTATACATATATACACCACTCAGGAACAGATGGATAAACAGTCAACTATTAGTACTCAAGTTATAAACTCTCTGCTTCATTGGACCTATCACCCTAGGTCTATTTTTTTTTTTTTTGGACATTTTAAAATTCTTCTAAGAAACCAAGTAGTAAAACAAAAAAAAAAAATTGTGAAAATAGTTTAATTGACAATTTAAAGCCAAAGAACAAAATATGCAACAGTGCTTGTTGATCCATAGTTTATCTGTCCTATGACGCATCTTATCAAGAGCAGAACTTGGATTTCTGATCCACCCTGATACTTACCAAGTTGAATAGTTTATTTTTTTACGAGGATAGCCACTAAGTGATCCGAGTACCGGTGGGGAGGCAACCTTCTGTATGATAGATATTACCCTACGAGAAACCGGACCCTGTACACACCTCTTAGCAATCGCAGGCAGCCCAAGACATGGGCCGCTTTATAAATGTGCTGAGTGCGGTACATCCTGAGCAGCCCCAAGTCCTACCTTGTGAACTCTGTGCTGGGGCAAAGGCCTGGGTGTCCAAAAAGAGAACTCAGAGTGGAATAGATATACACACAGTAACTGACTTAAAAAGAACCTGTCATGCAAATTAACCCACCTAAAATAAAGACTTCATTCAAAACTATGTTTAAAAACCATTGTCCTTATCCCCTAAATGGTTCCTTTCCATGGCTGCAATGTTCCAAAAATTAGTTTGTAAACTTATACGCAACTCACCTGATGTGAGTAATTTACACTAACTGCGTCTGAGGTCCTGTTACATCTGCAACATCTATCACATGTATGTATCTGATCACTGCTGTGATTTCATGTGATGAGATATATGTACATAGTGTACAGTTTCATAATGTTATGAAGCTAAAGGACCTGTGGTGATGTCACACTGGTCACATGACATGCTGAGAAGAGACACGGGACAAGGAGAGGAGTAGATGGGAGGTACTGGCCGAGCAGAAAAAGCCTTCTCTGATGCCAGGGAATACATTCACATAATTCAACTTTGTTGTAAGGGAAACAATTTTTAGGTAAAAGAAGGGTGTCAGTTAGTACCCTATAGGAACCTGTCACTAGCTGTATATGTGAAAATGTGGTGACAGGTTCTCTTTAAGAACACCTGACCAACAGAAGACCCCTAGTTACATACAGACCTCTGATGAAGCTCTCTGGATGCTGGTAATTTACTATACTTTAGCCCTAGACTTCAATGGGCAACATAAAAGTTATAAAAAGGCATCTGCAATAAATCTTAAATGTTAATTCTTGTTAGCAGGAGCGCCTTAAATTTTGAAAATCCTATTGTCACAGGAACAAAGAAATTACAATAATGAAATATACCAGTTCCAACTTACATACAAATCTAATAAGAACAAACCTGAAGAACCTCTATAGTACGAATCCTGAGTCTGCCTGTTATACATAAGGATTAACAAGATTGCTGGTCATTATGCGGCTTGTATCAGATTGCCGTCTGCAAACATCTAATTCTCAGTAATGAAAACATAATGAAACATAATAAAGGGCATTATAGAGTAGTTGAACAGTATTGAAATGATTAATATGGTATATTGAACAGTATTGCTATGGATACAGTATAATGAACAGTATTGAGATGAATAAAACACTTCCACTGAGATACAAACTTCCTATTAGCTCCTAATTCCGCTTCTCCTACTCCCTGCTCCATAGACTTCCACGGACACATGTAATTTGATAGACCTGATACCTGATAAATTTGATAGTTTATTTGTAGCCGATATTCAAAGTCCAAGATGGAATTCAGCAGAGATGTAAGAAGACATTTACTTACACAAGGTTTTCTGACATGTAGCAATCATTTCAAGTCATTGTCTGTTCACACTGTACTGAAAAGCAGAGATTTCCTACAAGGGCTATAGCTTGAGCCAAAAGATACATACATGATTACCTTGACTGAAGATAACAGGCCGAGAGAGAGGTGAAGAGGAAACGTTTGCAGGAAAAGAAGAGCTGGCAGATGTGAGCCGGAAGTCCTCACTCATCTGACAAATAAAGTGATACAAAAGAGCATGAAATAAGCAGAAGAACAGGACAACAATTACAGGAAGAGCTCCACTGTCATTGCACATCAGTCAAATAATAAATGCCTTCATAAATACAGAAGGGACACTATCCGAATATTTGGATATCCTCATTTATTGAGAATTAGCTGGTGCCTGCGGTGTAGATAGCATGCAGAAGACCCTGGGAGATCAGCACTTCTTAGTAGTGGCTCCAGACAATCCGTGTAACAGGAGTGTAGAAGTTACAGGAATAGAAGTTTTATTTGTAAGGCCAAACTATTCCTCAACATTTCACCCACAATGGAGTTTACTTCCCCATCTCACAAAAACTAGGACTCATTTTATAGGTAGTCATCTAAAATTTCTTGCAGGACCCGACCGAGACAAAAAGGAGGCCTTCATCTGCCAGTATAGGTCTAGGACTATGTATGGTGTGAATGTAGCCTTAATTGTACAAAATGTGAAAGATTTGCAACTGCAAATTAGGTCAGGGTATTTATTTAAATATATACAGGCGGTTCCCGACTTACAAACAAACTTCTGGATGTTGGTAATTTACTGTACATTAGCCCTGGGGTACAATGATCAGTTGTAATCAAATGTGTCAGCAACTAAAAACTTTATTGTTAATCCTGGTTCTGATGACAACCCAACATTTTTAAATGTTTAAACATTTTTAAAATATACCGGTTTTGACTTACATACAAATTCAACTTAAGAGCAAACCTACAGAACCTATCTTGTACGTAACCTGGGGACGGTCTGTAAATATCACACTGGAATAATAATAATAATAACTCTATTTCATTATTTACATTAAGTGCAATATATGTTTTTCTTCTTTCTTTGGGTATAGCATTTTCAGCATTTCTTAAATTGGGAAATGCACACAGAAATAAAAGTAAATGTTATGATAACTTAATACACATAATATGCATTGAGCCTTTGGTCAATGGTTGGGGTTAAAAGGTAATTTGCATTGAGAGAGTTTTATTTTGCCTTTTTTATTGCATTGTATGTTATACATTTGTTTATTATTTGTACATTTTAAGAACGTCTTTTGTTGCATATTATTTTATCATCTATGACAAAAAGACCCCTGCCAGACATTTTAACTGTAACAGATTGTAAGCTCTTGTGACCAGGACCCTCACTCCTATTGTTTCATGTTCTTATTCTCTAATGTCTTATTTTGTTTGTATTTGTGCCCCATGCTGCAGAATAGGATGGTGCTATATAAATAAAGATTTATTATTATCCACAAGTAACGGCAAACACTGGAAGAATGGTTTTGGGTCCTGAAACCAAATCAGCTCTGCCATGATAGACTATGCCCCTGACAATCACATGTATGAAAGGTTCAACTGGGCAGCAGCAGTAGAGGGTTAGATTAGGGACATCTCTGCTACAGCTCTAGATGTTTACGTGCATGATTCATAGTCTTTGCTTAAAGGGGTTTTCCCACAGAGACAAGTTAGGTCCTATCCATGGGATAGGGCCTAACTTGCTGATCAGGGGGGGGTCTCAGTGCTGAGAACCCCACAGATCACGAAAACGAGGGGTCCGGCAGACTGAAACCCACACTGATCAGCAAGTTAGGCCCTATCCTGTGGATAGGGCCCAACTTGTCTGTAGGAAAACCCCTTTAAGGTTGTGTTCATATCTGGCATTTGCACTGCATTTTGAGGAGAGGAGATTTGCATAATTACATTGCAAATTATGTTTGCGCTATCAGGCAAATCTCTTCTCAGCTGTATTGCATTTCAAGATGCAACGTAAACACCATGTGTGAACGCAACCTTAGCTTGCATATAGCGAAATATAGCACTGCTAAATGCACACGGTGCTAAGGATCACATTCATGGAATATAAAAGACAAACATTTACAGAATGTTCAAGGTTCAATTGTCAAGGGGTTTTATCACTAAAGTTTGACTAGTACTTCAAAGGCCTGGACCCCCAGAATTCACCTGCAAAGTATTCAACATGTTAGATCAACACCAACATGAAACTGTCTGTATGTAGAGGGCACGAGCTACAGAAAGAATTCTACAGAATTCTGGTGTTATTGTAATAAATTTCTAAGCAATGAAATATGAAGAAAACCATTCTTACATCAGAATTATAGAGCTTAAAAAGTTACCCCTTTGTTTTACAGGAGATAAGCTGCTAGCAGTAGTTTACTACCCTTACCCGAATTATAACGTATTTATACAATAATAATAATAATCTTTATTTATATAGCGCCATCAAAATCCGTAGCGCTTTACAAATCAAATTTATATAGGATTATTGGAGAAGCGATCAGCCAGTCAGTTGTGGAGCTATTCATAGGATAGGCCACCAGTATCAGGCCGCCAATAAGCTGACAAAAGAAGCAGAGCCTTTAGAACAGCTCCATTCTCTATGTAGTGGCCAACCTCAGTTGCAGCAGATGTCCTTCCATATTATATATACACACACACACTTATGACATACAGTTACGTCAGGGTGCAAGAAGGGGTTAAACAGTAGAGCATTATATATACACACATACACATCTATCTATATATATCTATATCTATCTATATACATATATATAACGCACGTTCTGTTTAACCCCTTCCCGCACCCTGACGTAACTGTATGTCATAAGGTGCGGGTACTTGCTGCACGATGACATAGTTACGTCATGGTGATCACCCGGCCTCAGAAGCTGAGCCTTTGGGATTACCGCGGGATCCTGGCAGCATGTGAGAGCTGGGTTCCCGCATTAACAGCTGGGATTGAGACTATCCATATCCCAGCTGATTAACTCTATTGTCACCATGATCGGAGTGTCTATGGGGCATTACAAGGACGATCGGGACTCTCCGTGCCGATTGTTGCTGTGGCAGCTCTGAGGTCAGATGAAGGACCCTAGAGCTGCCTTCATAGAAGCCCGTTAAGATTGTGCTGATGTAATCTTATGCAGAAAACATAAGCTTGTTATGTAATGTACATTAGTATTGCAGTCCCACTCTGGGACAAAATGAAACCGTAAAACAGGGGTTAAAGGAACGGACACACGATCCATCAGGATAACACCCACAGATCTATTAAATATTGCATGTAATGCAGCCGTGCCCCATACTTTAAAAGGAAAGTACAGCACTCTGAGCTGCTGTTTATAGACTGAGTAGACCAGCCATGTTATTACTAATTTTGTACTCTTCCTATACTAAAACTACTCCTAAGAGAAGTACTTTTACTCCGACAGAAAAAATAAAAAAAATTAGTGGGTCCTCTGAAGCATGGTGCAATGAAGCTTAAGCGAAACATCGGTGCAGACACCTCTAGAGGTCAGTCAGATGAGCCTTATCGGAATCACATCTAGGCAAGTATCAACTTTTTTTTTTTTTTTTTAAATTGCACCCACAGACAGAGCTCATATAGGGCGATTAAGCACATTAAACCACCAGCCCCTAAGGACCCGAAGTGGGTTTAATATCCCACATCAACCAGACAGGTTCCCTTTAATTGAAAAAAAAAAAAAAAAATTGAAAAAAAGACACATTTATGCATCATATGGCTTCATAAAAAAAACAAACAATTTTTTGTGCCCTCAGTATCAAATAAAAAACTAGAAGCATAAAATGTGTTGCAATTTCCACAAAAGAACAGAATTTTAGCAAACGCAAACTCACGTTCATTTTAGATCTTTTATTTCTCGAACACGGTCAATGTACACAACATATGACAGCGACATGACATCAGAGCTCAGAGAGAACAATGCAGAGCGATTCACAGTAACATTCACACTTTACAGAGTGAAATCTCCAGGATTTCTTTTAGTAGACACAAATTATAAGCAGTTATAAAAAATAATAAAATATTAAAAACTTAACATTTAGAACCCTTTCTTTTCAGAAATCAATAGTGCAGATGATAATAGTGAACTACTTTATTAAAATGTAAACTTTTAAGCCACATTAGGATATTAGTTAACTTTGCAATGCACTTTGATGAAGAAAAGTGTTTCTTGGTCCCATTTTCCCCCCTTGCCTTTCTTCATGCATTTAACAGCGTGTATAAATCATCTTTCTCTCTGCTAATAAATAACCTAAAAGGGGTTTCCCACAAAACAAGTAAGGCCCTATCCTGTGCATGAGACCCGCACAGATCACAGGAACAAGGGGTGTCCGATGTTCCTCTGTCGGGGCGCTCCTCAAGATTAGCAGAGCAGCTGGCTGCGCCTGTCCAGTGCTGCCCCATTCATATCTATGGAGCTGACAGAGATTGCCGAGCGCATTGCTCAGCAATCTCCATCAGTTCCACAGAGATGAATGGAGCAGAACGGACATAAGCGGCCAGCTGCTCTGCTCGCCTGAGGGAGCGATGAGGGGTCCGACAAAGGTACATCAGACCCCATTGGACATCCTGTTCTTGTGATTTGTGAGGTTCAAATTGCTGAGACCCCCATCAATCAAAAAGTTAGTCAATTCAAGGATTTTCTGTAGAGGTAAAGGGGTTTTCCACAGAATAGGGCCTAAAGGGAGCGTTAAAGAGACTAATTAACTAAAGGAAGCGTTACCCGTACACATTAGATGAATATTGCCCAAATCTGCCAATTCTGTCCAATCATCCAATGTGTATGGCGCCTTGTAATGTCATGGAAAAGCCCCTCTTTTACACATCATTCCTGGCATACTTAATAAAAACTATTCATTCTTCTAATTCAATCTGAAAACTCAGCAAGGTTTCTGATATAAAAACATTAACAGGTCACTGATATCTCATATTAAAAAATCCTTATTTTTTCCTCACAACCATTTTCAGAACATTTTATAATGTAAGACTCTTTGTTACAAAAAGTACAACTTCCTCTTATTATTATATACAAGTAATACACATATTCTAGGAAAACCTAACGTTACTGGTGAAACAATAAGTAGGTGTGTACATTGCTACCAATGTAGTGATGTGCAAATATCTCAAGATCAATACTCAAAATATCACTAGTTTAATACTATGGGAATGTTTTCAGAAGAGAGAAAATCTTCTTTATACCTTTTTATCAGGATTATTCAATTTATTTTTTGCCTCTTTGGCCTTTTGGATTGCCTTTAAAACTTCCACTGTATCCAGCTCCTTTTCGGTTGTGCTGGTGTTGTCTAAACAGACCTGGAAAATAAGAAAAAATTTTTTTTAATAAAAATCAGCAATCCATCACATAAAAATATGTATGAACAAAGCTTCCATATAAAATACAGAACAATAAATTCACACTGTATCCCAAGCATGGGGAAAAAGGCCACTCTCCACAAAAAGAACAAACTGATTTTTTTTTAATAAGTTTAGAAATTGGGAGAATGATTTCACAGCATGTCATGTGTCACAATCTCAGTAAAGGTCAAACCTGCATTCAGCAGGTTCTGTTTCAGATTCTGATATCACAGGAAATCTACAAACAAAATCCATCATGATAAAACAGGGACACTTACTCATAGATCCAGGTACTGTGACAATCATATTTGCTATCCATGGCCCCCTTCTTTCTAAAAATCAACATTTAAAATTATGCTAGCTAGCCAGAAGGGCTCTGGGGGTGTTACCAGAGTCCCTCTGTGCTGTAGCTTCACAGGTTGTTACTCTGTGCAGGAGCAGTGTCACAGTGTGCTGAAACTTTCTAAGCTGCAGTAAGATTACATCATAAGGTAGAATTTAATAGTGGACAAAACTGTGCAGCAGCCACATCTAACATAGATGTGCAAAAGAAGGTCCATTAAAGTCTTCCATTCACAGGTGCGATCGGAGCCTTAAAAAGAAGTCGACCATCAAAAGTAAGTATAATGAACCAAACATAAAATGTTTATGCTTAAGTCAGAAGGGCTCTGGGGGGAGGGGCATTATCAGAGCCCCACCGTGGAGCAGCTTCACTGGTTGTTACACTGTCTCATCCCCCGTTTCCTCAGAACTTCTCCCTGATGTTACCTCACTGTAGCAGAGAAACTTTCTCCACAGAGGGGGCTCCTGCACAGTGTAACAAACACCCTCTGAAACTACAGCATGGAAGGGTTCAGGTAATGTCCCCACTGCCTTTCTGGATCATTAGCAATAATTTTAAAAGTTGATTTTAGAAGGAAGAAGTCTATAGATAACAAATATAACAAGATGCCAGGATCTATAAGCATCTCTGGTTCATGTGGATTTACTTTAAAAATGTACACGATCTAGGTGTACATAGAAGTAACTACCCAGAAGTAGCTTCAAACACGCCACGTACAGAGCCTGCTCCTGAAACACAGATGATTCTGCTTGGAAAATCCATGAGCAGTCTGACATCTCCCTGACAAAGTAAATATATGGTGAAAGCAGCATTACATGAATAACCATATAAGGAGGCATGGCTCAGAGTTTCAATGTATACCTTGGTCCACCTAGAGGTGGCACAAGGTACTGTGGTTTCAACCCATTCACTTAAAAGGGTTGTCACAAGTTTCATTATTATCCCCTATACATAGTCCCTTTAAAAATCTGATAGACAGGAGAGAGTCAGGTCATCAATTGCAGGTTGTTGGGGTATTGTTTCATTTTGGTCAGCTGAGGAAAATTTTAAGTCAGTTAAAATACACATTAAACACTGATATTACCTCGGCAGCCCGATCACCAAACTGTGTAAGAACTTTGGTCCTGTAATCGGGGACAATCGTGACGGGGTTATCAGTCAAATTGACAGTCTCCAGGCAGGGAAGGCTTCCAATATTTTTTATTTCATCCACCTAAATAAAAATGATAACTTTAGCAAAAAATGGTTACAATCTTATATAAACGTTAAGCAGATCTCCAGTTATTTGTCAGACTCCAGGGAGCCTTAATACACCATTAGGACTGCCAGATAGAGACCGGACAATCCATTTCTAGGAAACCTGGTTCAACCCAATGACAGAATTATAGCTTTGAGTTGTCAAAAGTTGCTTCTACTATTGATGCATCTAATTTGTGAACAAATTCATGCTTCAGAAATTAACAATTCTTGGTATTGCTGCAAGAAGAGATGTCCGGTGCCTTCAATAGCCCTTGGCCTTATACACAGTCACGCTCAGCCAAGTGTGCATGTGTAAAGCGTGGAGTGGCATGTGAGCCGTTGATAAATAAGGACCCCCACTGCTCTAAATGTGTATGGGGACTATTGACTATAAGCCAGGGTTGGAAATGCATTGGTCCCAGCCTGCCCCCAAGATACAGCATGCACCGCCGCTGCCCCCATTATACAGCCGTCAGAAGGCGTCGAAAGGTGAGTACACCGTTTTTTTTTTTTTAATATACTCGACTTATCCTTGAGTATATACAGTATACATATTTGAGTTCTTCCACCCATTTCCCCCTGTATCTACTGTCATACTACACTGGATACCCAAAGAAAATACATACAAAAAAAAAAGTCTTCATTTCCGATAAAACGTCTACATACCTGCGAGATTTTGTTGTTGCCAAGATCCAAGTTGACAAGAGAGTACAACTTATTGAGCCCTTTGAGGGTCTCGAGAAGGTTTCCAGATAAATTAAGGGTTTTAATGTTGCCAATCTTTGAGTGGACTCCTTCCAGGGTGGAGAGCTTGTTGTAGGAAAGATCCAAGTGCACCAGGTTGTATAAGTGCTAAATACATGGGAAAAGACAAAATCCGCGTGATTAACCATTAGAAACATGAATTGTTGATGTCATAGGTCTATATAATTGGATTTATTAGCGGTGCTGCTTACACAAATCAATGGCAGTGGATAATACCCCATTTCCAAATTTAGTGGAGATACAAAGTAGGTCTATGATGAAGTATACTTTTCAGAACTCATAAATTGTAATGAAATTAAATATTATTGTGTGACATGTAAATGGTATAAGGCTGCCTTACCTGTAGATTCTCTATTGAGCATATATGGTTATGACTCAATGCCAAAAATTCCACTTGTGGCGTAAGTTTCTGCAAAGAAAGTGCACAGTTGAAAAAAGGTTTACAAGGTTTACAATTCTGCATCCTGGTGGTAGATGTCCTTTAAGTATTCTTACCACTGAATCGTCTATAGAAGAGATGTGATTGTGGCTCATATCCACAGTTGTCAGGGAGCTCCATTTTGGAACCACGGCTGTAATAGGACAATCTGTGCATGTGCCTTCTGCCACCCAATGGTCAAATTCAAGAGCTTCTGGTACCAAGAGGTCCTACAATAAGCCGAAAGTGGCCCGATTTAGACACCATCAAATTACACAATAAAAAAAAAACAAATAGTACTATAACAATGGGTGTGAGGTTTGTGTCTGCTGATGTAGGAGCACATGCTATATGTATTATTAGACAAAAAACTATAGGACCTGCATTTAAAGAAATTTTGGGGGGATTTTTCAAACACTTTACGCTATATTTGTTATGTGAAATGTACAATAAAAGGTGAAAGATTTGACACAGTTGACGCAGTTTAGCATCAAAACTAAATTAAAGTCAAATCTACAGTTGCACCATTTGAATTAATGGCGCAAGAGATGTGACCAATTATAATTAACAGTGTTAAACTTTCAATGAATTTGGCACTTTTATCTGCAGTGTAAGGTCCGTGCACATGAATGTTGTTATTGTCCGTGTGCTACCAGTAAACACAACAGATAGCACACGGACAAAAGCTCTTCACCGGGCTCATTAACATGTCACTGTGTATGCGTCGACTACCTGAGCCACAAAACTCAGAGTAGGTCCTATTGCTGTGTATGTGGCTTGAGCAGTCTCTTCTACAGTCCTCAGTGTGTGAGTGGACCTCACCCAGCAATAACAAATGGGCCACAAATAAAGGGATGGATCCGTTTGTGGTTCAAGAAAGCACATGCTTCTGTGCAGGTAGAATGAAGAAGATCAAGACTGATATACGAGGCGTATTACACCACCTACATAATGGATAAGATTTTACAAAATCTTTCGTACATTCATTGAAAAAATTGCTGAGGGGCAATTGGTGTAGATTGCAAATATAAAATAAAGATGTGCGTCATCTCTGTCAAGTTCACCTAGCACACACACATTATACAGGGATTTATCATGCTTTGTACAAGCCATGAGCGAGGATGTGCAACTTTTTTCCTACTGCACAATCCTCATGCCAGTAAGGCATATTGGGGAATGGTATGGAGCAAGCCTGGGACGCCCTGGTCTTTAAGTACAGCATAAGCAAGGTTATAGAGTAATTCTACGCCAGGCAGCAGTTTCGGACTGGCCCAACAGAGCATCAGAGAATCCTCCGGTGGGCCCCAGGTTCTAACACTTTTTAATGGGCCCCAAAGATCTTCAATTAGAAGTCACTTGATATTATGATCTATTTCATATAGGATGATTCCAATATTATAGATTATTAGATCTTTTTGATGATAAATCCTTCACAATTTGTTTTTTATGGTATTTTATGGTTGAAGGGTGGGCCCTCAAGATCATCACCTCTGGTAGGCCCAGCACATGCCAGTCTGACACTACCAGGCAGGATCATGCGCCACTAGAATGAGAGGCCAAAGCATCCATGTTTGTCCAACGGAGGGGAACAGCAAGACTGCCAACACGATGCACCAGCTCTTGATAAGTTCTTCCCAATGAGTTCAGTGTAGTAGGGGACATGTGCTGTATGGGAGAGGGGAGAAACCTACTACTAGATTCCTCTAAATTATTGCCAAAGATTTTGAAATTCAAATACTCAATATCTTATCTCCCTTAAAATCTGCTGTGCCCTTTCAGTGGATTTGGTGGATACACATCTAGCCAGTGTCCCTTATAATCCTTTGCAACCGCTTATAGGATTTGTTTCATAAACTTTACAAACATGGACATTCAAGGATGGTGCATGAAAAGTAAAAATAATTCACAACCTTGAACTCTGATACAACAAATGAAGCAATAAAAACAAAAAAAGACCATTAATTGAAACCAGCACCTTTAATGACGATGTTGAAAACTGAACTGTCATGGTTGCCAATGTCTTCTTGCAAGAGGTGAATCCCTTGATAAGTTTGGCATCGGAATGGCAGATCTGAAAAACATTATTGGCATGATAAGTTTGTGCAGTGTTTACCGAGAACAATAGCAGGGGCAGGGCGCATCCTGGAGAGATGTAGAAATTATCTATGCTGACTATATAAAACATGGTGCAGCTTAGGGGAATTCTGTAAGCATCAGCTGCTTTGTGTGATGGATGAACTTTTACAGGAATATTATCAGCCTTCCCAGACTTGGCGGTAATCATTGGGAAATATTGTGTTAAAAAAGAAAAAAAAAAAAGGAAAAACAAAAATGTGAACAAAGGTTAACAGAAAGGTTATAGAAAGTTTACCGACTGTATAGTAGTGCAGGTCCAATTCCTATCCGAATTGTGGTCCAGACAGTTATTTTCTATGGACACCGGCGGTTTGAGCAGTGATGAGAGGCCACAAGCAGAAGCACACAGCATGTTCCTTGCGGCCCATAAAATGTTCACATTCTTATTCATGAGACCATACTAATACAACTTAATCCATCCACCATGGGATTGCTGTATCAAATACATTAGCAATGGCTAATGGATAGGTTTCATAGGTTTGTTCTTAAGTTGAATTTTTATGTAAGTTGAAACTGTATATTTTATTATTGTAGATCCAGACAATTTTTTTTTTTTTGCCACAGTGACAATTGGAGCTTCAAAATTTTTTGGTTGTAATTGGACCAAGGATTATCAATAAAACCTCATAACAGACACCTTACAGCTGATCATTGCAGTCTTGGATTATAGTAAAGTATTCAGAGAGCTTCACCAGAGGTCCACCTGTACTGTCCCAAATATACATTTCAGACAACCGCAAGTCCTTCACAGATAATACTACTAGGTAGGAGTCACTGATCATAGCTGTATTTTAGTCCTGAAGCTAAAAATTAATCAACAATGAAGAAAATATACAGCAGTAAAGCTAAATCTAGGGATTACCATGTACTATGGTGCTTGCTTTAATAGCATTGCAAGTCTTGGATAATTACTCACCTCTACCTGACAAAGTGACTTGAAAACAGACAGGTCATATGGAAGCAAGTGTTCTTGTATGTTACTCGTTCCTACAGGACCTCTAGTGCCGCTAATCTGAGAAAGAAAATGAAAAATATTAAACGGGAATGAAAAGATTTATAAAATATCATTACTTCCATCACCTTATATGGTTTTACCTTTAAATACTTGAGTCTACAAGTAAAGTCAAGTATGTGTCCCAGGTCAGTTTTGGCATCCCCGTTGATGTATGTGGGCTTGGCGAGCCGTAGTAATTGTGTTATTGCATATAACTGAAGAGGCCTCATATGAAACACTTCCCCGGCTACAAGTAACTGTTCACCTGCAAGGCATTAATTTGACAATAATCAGCATAACAACACCATTCATCATGCTTCATTACCAATGGTGAGAACTTCCAGTACTTACCTAGTATACTAGAGGTGGAACATTGCAAGTAAGGTGGAACATTGCAAAGTATATGTCATTATGGCTGACAGCAGGTCAAATGTCATTAACTTACAATAGCATAGGGACACAAAGTTGCTAGTTTTGTCCTTGGCTTGAATTCCGAAACCCCCAGATTACAGAGACCTGGTTGACCGCAGGCAGCTCCTCCTCTATAGCTAATGCTTGATTCAGGTTATTTCTTGCCTACGAACTAAACACACTAGACCTGCCCTGGCCACCTCCCCCCTCCTCCTCTATTACCCCTTCCCTTCTTCCTTCCCTCCTCTGTCAGTTTGGTCTTACAATTTTTTTTTTTTACATTTCCATGGCCATCGTCGTTGGCTAAAATTTCTGATTGCTACAAACATTAAGGTGCATGCACTCTACATGATCTTATTGCCATTGTGTTGTAACTATGATGCACTTATTTACTGTAAAACGCATTTAAATGCAGCATTCAATAAAAATGTTGTTGAACCATAAAGTCAAGGAAAGACTTGTTGGCGTTTCATATATGTCTGTATGTATTATTATACTTCTTTTGAAACCCTAAAGTCGACATACACATGCTGAATGCTCTTTCTGGCCATTTTAGGAGTAATGTGTCTGCTATGACTGCAGGAGGAATATATATATATTATACTTTATATATTATACTTCTCAAATACTGTTTATAAATCGAATGTCTCTAGCTGTCTGCAGCATGGGACATCCCTAAGGGAGTTTTATTCCAGCATTAATTCCCTTTAAAAGAAATCTACCATTTGTCTTTATGCATCGTGAAGCATCGAGAATGCTGTAGCGACACTGATGCAGAAACATATCTTGTTTGATTCCTGATCCAAGTAGTTTTGCTCAAAAAATAAATATAAAATTCAGGACCTAGGGAAAGTTGGGTGCCGACTGGCTGCTGTACATACACACATTACACTGAGCTTCCTGAACTGTCCAGGCAGGACTAATCAACCTGAGCTGGATGACTCATATACAGCAGCTGGTGGATGGTGCAGCGATTGATTACTTCTGCCCATCAGGGACAAACAAAGTGATGACATATTTTCGGTTTATGCTGGACAGGACAAGGCTGGAGCAGTGCATAATTAGGGTGTGAGGAGAAGTCCCAAGCAACCACAGGAGCGACAGATCCTCATTATTACCGTATATACTCGTGTATAAGCCGAGTTTTTCAGCACAAAAAACTGTGCTGAAAAACCTCACCTCGGCTTATACACGAGTCAAGTAAAAATAAAAAAACTTAGTACTCACCCTCCGGTGTCCGGATCGATGGCGCGGGTCCCGATCTTCAGCGCGCGGTACCAGGTGGCGGCGGCTCCTCTTCTCTCTTCTTTCTTCTATGGCCGGCAGATCGCATCCATGCGATCTGCTGGCGGGCGCACAATAAGATGCAGCGGTGTCGCGGCTGATGACGTCATCAGCCGCGACACCGCGGTATCATAGTGCGTGCCCGCTGGCAGATCGCATGGACGCGATCTGCCGGCTACAGAAGAAAGAAGAGGAGCCGCCGCCGCCACCTTGTACCGCGCGCTGAAGATCGGGACCCGCGCCATCGATCCGGACACTGGAGGGTGAGTACTAAGTTTTTTATTTTTTTATACGCTTGGCAGGGGGCAGGCTGCATACCACATGGGGGCAGGCTGCATACCACATGGGGGCAGGCTGCATACCACATGGGGGCAGGCTGCATACCACATGGGGGCAGGCTGCATACCACATGGGGGCAGGCTGCATACCACATGGGGGCAGGCTGCATACCACATGGGGGCAGGTTGCATACCACATGGGGGCAGGCTGCATACCACATGGGGGCAGGCTGCATACCACATGGGGAATGGCTGTATACCACATGGGGAATGGCTGTATACCACATGGGGAATGGCTGTATACTACATGGGGGCTGGCTAGCTGTATACTACACCCTCGGCTTATACTCGAGTCAATAGGTTTTCCCAGTTTTTGGTGGTAAAATGAGGGGTCTCGGCTTATACTCGGGTCGGCTTATACTCGAGTATATACGGTATAATTTTAGAATAGTTTTTTTCAGCAAAACCACTCAGTTAAGGGATTAAACAAGATATTCTTCTGCATCAGTGTAGCAACAGAATTCTCAAGGTATGTTTGGGTCATAATGCATCAAATCAAATGGTAGATTTACTTTAAAGGCAATTAAGCAACTTTGTATTTGACCAAGACAATTACTGTAATAGGATAAAGACTACACACACAAACGTCTACTGCTTTGGACCACCTGCCTCCACGATCCGCAGACAGCAGTTCTTAATTTGGTAGGATGCAAGGGGTAAAATGTACAGCCAACAGCAAATTTTACGCACCAAAAACCGTCTTGTAAGATGCCATTCTAGCAGCAGACAGCTGGTCATGGTGCCTTAAAAATGGATTTTCTTTGTGAGAATAGTTATTTGGATAATATACAGCTGTGGTTACTATTACGGTAGATTAAGTAGAATAATATTAGGTTTTTGGAAGCACTCAATCACGAATGATAATTATAATAAAGAAGGCACATGACAATAGAAGTCAGATTCCATGAGCAATGTTGGCATCACATGTATTTTGTTACATTTCTGCACATACAGTATCATCCCCTTTATAAAAATATATAATTACCATTGTGGAAAAGCTCCTCGGCCAGAACAGCTGCAATTCCATGGATTTCCTGAAAACACAAACAATCCTTTATTATAGGATCAGCACATGACTTTCATGTGTCTGTGACAGTCAGACGGCTGACACCGCCGGCCATCAATTCTACAGACGAGAACAGAAAGTTACCAGTATCTTGTTATAAAGCAGAACACCAGCTCCTTCTAGCAGGATACTTGATAATCAGAACATCAACATAATATTAATAACATAAAATTCTACATTGTAATTACTATATAGTAATCTAAACATTGTGGTTAAAGGTTATGAGAAAAACTAAGATCTTCTATCTGCAACACAATCTACATGCGTAAGAGATTTGGTGCAGTTTGGCATCTCATCCTCAGAGGTGTCGGATGCCTCAATTGATTTTTAATTCTCTATGTCAATAACTAAATTTCATCTCAATAATTGACATCTTACATGAAAACAAAAACAATAGGTTTTGTTTAAAAAATACCTGCGCCTATCATGATTTCATCATTTGTCAGCAATATCTGATTGGTGAAGGGCGAAGGGCCAACATTCCCCTGGCAGTGATCAGCTACTTGGGTCTGTATTCAGCCCAGCAGATCACATGCACAGCTTTTTGCTCCATGCATCGATACTACCTCTATGTACAGCACCGGCCACTACATAGAACATGGAGCCAGACTCTGTACTGCCCACTCACCAGGACTGCACTGTGTTTTTCCTAGCCCAAATAGCTGATATGGATGCCCTATCGTGCACTGGTTTCTGTGCCTTGTGAATGCAGGCATCACATCCAATAGGTGGTAACTTTTAACTCACATATAAGTGAAAGTGCAGGAAATGTGCCAAAGTTTTAGGAACATTGACAGGAAACACAGTGAGCAGAGCTTGCAGGTAGATCTCTAGATCCTTCTGTCTTTTTTCCACCAAGCTTTTGGAGTTTTTTCCAATAATCTTCTTTGGAGGCAATAAGTTCCGTTCTGTTTTGTTCTCTGCTGTTAGCTAAAATAAAACAAAAGAAAAAACAAAACAATCAATGTAAGGGAAAATATTTTTTGTTCTCTCCATGCAATATGGTAACATAAAAGCATACACATTTTTCTTCAAATAAGCGTTGGCATTCAATATCGAACTGGTGGCACTCTTGGCAATCCGTAATGGCACAAGTCACTTCACTGGCCAGTGTCCATCTGCAACCAAGTGCCATTAAACTGAAGGGGGTCCAGCTACAATACCACACATCCCTGCTGTACAATGTAAGGAATAAAGGAGCAACTACATCTCAAACAGGAGTATTTGATGGTGGCCCCCACCAATCTAATACTTATCATTTATCAATTGCATTGTATTCAAGTACCATTCAATTGAATGGTACTTAGCTGCAGATGAATGATGAATGGGATGAACAGTATATGTGATCTATATTTATATAAAATAGAAACAAAACATGGAATGTGCCTTTAAATATCTTCTACATTATGCTTTTACAATGCAAAGATAATCCATCAATTAGATAAAAACAGCCGTCATACCACATGTGACCTTAATCAGAGCAATTAAACTCAATTAGCATAAAAATGTTCCCAGTCTCCAATGGAATTTTTTTTTTTTACACGTTTGTCTCTGACAGCGAGGAGGAGGGGAACCAGACATCTCCATACGCATTAGAGCCATATGGATAATATAAATGTAAATTATCACTACAGACAGTGACAACACTCAAGGGCTCAATTAAGACTACAGGCAAAATACTCACCTTTTCATGGAGATCATAGAAGTCACTGTACCGGTGCTTCACAGTCCACTTATACACCCCAGTATATACTTCAATGATGTATACCTAGGAAGCAGAAGAGAGAAAAGGTTACTAAAAAAGGACATAATAAGTGTACAATCTCTCTCTACCATTAAATCAGTGATGGATAACACCCGATCACACTGTGACTAAGAAATTGGTTATGGCAAACTGGAAATGCATTCAGTGGATAGATGTTATCACTTGGTGCTAAACAAGGATGACCAAAAACAATATGGCCCAGACTAATTATTAGCGAGGCAAACTACACATAGTCCTCAATAATCTGGCGCACCCTGCATGAGAGGATAGCAATTACACTGAGTTTTTTTGGTGTACACAATTTAACGGGCATGTGCCACAATTATGTTGAGACTTCCGACATTAATGTGGCATACAGCCTAAATCCACCCCGGAATGCCCCTTTATGTGCCAAGTTTTGTGTTGCGGTGGACACAGTGCAGCCACGACACAAAACTGGCGCAAATACTACATAAATACACGTGCAATGTTAGACAGAAAACTGACGCAGCCAATGTGATAAATCTGGGCCCATGACTGCTGTGGGAAGTAGGGGCACTGTTGTGCTTTGCTGGGTGGTTTCTATTTGGGGAAAGAGGGTTTAGGGAACCTATTTGGATCACTAAGGGGGCAAATGATTATTTTGCATATGCCTTGTAGCTATATAACTATGATCATTGTCCAGATGATTGATTTATACAAATATTATATAGGTTTTAAACACAAGAATAACAATTTCTTCAGAGTAAGCCCCTTACTAATCACAAGCTTTCTGGCTCTCATTGTGCAAGTGACCCCTGAGACACTCCCTGGTCACAAGGATTATGTGCTGCACATTTACACATGACCACAAGGTCAGGGATTGGCTTTGTGATCACATGCTCACTGAATCCAATGCTTTTTAAACATTTTTAGCAAAACCTGAAACGTAAGAGGTTTTTCCAAGATTAAAAAAAATCTTAATTTCTTCTTCAAATCTAGCCCACGACAGGTTAGGCAAAGTTCACAGGTCGGTAAGGCTTTTTGCACACAGCCAGGCGCACTTCACCCCTCCCCTCCCCATAGAAAAAGCCGGGTAGCTTGATCAGGTCACAGTACGACACTGTGTGATCACCGCACAGTTATTGGGTGCCATAGACCTCTATGGGGACTGTGATCTGGCCCCAAATTGTGCGGCCAGGATAAAGCTCCCATTAGGGTTGTGTGCGTGAAGCCTCTCCATAGGTCAGCGAGGGATAGATCCACTACATGATGGATACCAACAGAGATTGGCAAATCTTATTGCTTTTAATTGAGTGTTTAGGTTTCTGTCATGGTGTCTATTATATACCCCAATAAAATAGCACAAAACGTGGCATTTTTTATGGAATCTCTGACATAGATGTAAGTAGCGTTAATATGTCCCATGCAGTATTGCAAAGTGCCTCATAGTAGAGACTGGAGGTAGCTGGAATTCTAAATAGTAAAAGCAGGAATTATAGTATCTGTGGCAGCACAGACCTGTGATTGGCTGCAGCAGAGAGCACATCCACAAACTAAGGGTAATGCCACACGTCACGTTTTTGGACAGTTTTAAAGCGTGTGTTTTCAGTCCGTTTAAAAAACTGTTTTTGTGTGTTTACCATGTGTTTGGCTGCTTTGAACCTTTTTATCTTCATTTCTAGAAGTGTTGGCAACTGTGAAACAGATTAAAACCAGCCAAACACATAGCTCCCTGCACGTCAATGGATGTTGTTCTCAGGCCGCTGTCCTATCTTTGGTCTGTGTGCCATTAGAGCATAATCAGTTTCTGAGCCGGATATCCACAAAAACGGGCCAATGCATCATCCATGTCATTGTGGATCCATTGGCAAATGTCACTAGCTTGTCTCAACTACTTGAAGGCCCACATGATTATTTTACCTAAATGCGGACCGCGCACAGACAATGCACATTGTTAATCCATGTTTTTACGTTCCCATAGGCAAGTGGTGGCGAACCTATGGCACGGGCGCCAGAGGTGGCACTCAGAGCACTTTCTGTGGGTACTCAGGCCATCACTGCAGGACAGTGTACACCAAGCAGGACCAAATCTTTCTGCAGTCGCAGGCAATTTATGAGATGCTGCTCTCAGCGCTTTTTTAAAGCGACACTTCATTGGCTGTTTGGAAATGCGGTAAAAGTGAGAAGGTGATGACAGAACTGCAATATCTTTGGGAGGTCGTCCTGCTAGACCAACCTTTCTTCCTGTACATAGAGACCCTGGAGAGAAGCTATTAGCCCTCTTTCTTTCAACTGCATTAGTGGCCTCAGGCGTCCGATACATTTGAAATAAGTAGAAGAACATGTAGAAATAAGTTACTGCTTAAAATGCTACGTTGGCACTTCACGGTAAATAAGTGGATTTTGGTTGTAGTTTGGGCACTCAGTTTCTAAAAGGTTCGCCATTACTGCCATAGGCTGATCAACAAACAGGACAGGAATAGGAACTGCTCTGAGTTTTCAACATAATCTGCATGGATTAAAACAGGCCACGTGGGACCCCTGCAGACCCCTGATGATCCAATACTGTAGCGTACATATTGAAGATGCATTTTAAAGCTCATGCGTCAGCCAGAATTTTTCCATACATGCTACACACTTATATTTATTTACACATCAGTTACAAATGTTATGAAAAATTGTGTCAATGCTCTAGAAAATTAGGTTTTGATGGTAAGAATGGACCTGTGTGTTCTTCAAAGGAGATAAACATTGGCAGGTGCCGACAAGAAGAGCTGTCATAGGGGAAAAAGAACCTCCCTGCAGAACACAGCAGCTTTCTGAGCCAATGTTCTGTTAGATCGTATTGCAGGGGGTTTGTTTCAATGTCTTGTGCTGTAGAATAAGGTGAAAGGAAACCTACCATCACGGATCTACCTACAAAGGTAGATCCGGAGACAGGTTCCTGTAATGTATTCTAGTATAATCCTTCTTTTGTTGAAACTTTTTGTGCCCCAGATCCTGTGCAGTACTCCGGGATCTCAGAAGAGTCACGTGCTGAAGATTGGAGAGATCGGAAGAGGCTACTGGGGGGTGGAGTAGGGGTAGCTCCTGCTATTCGATGCATATACTCCACACCCCTCTTAAAAAAATTTGCATATATCTTGGATAAAAGTTTTTTAAAGATCTGAGGCAAAAAAAAAAAAATGAGACTAGAATTCATTACAGGAACCTGTCACCGCATCTACCTTAGTAAGTAGATCTGTGATGGTAGGTTTCCTTTAAGGTGTAACTATGGTGACACATACTTCTGCACTGGAGCTGTGCACACAGTATTATATCATGTACACTGCTGCCATCTCCCTGTCAGCCTCCAAGTTAGAGATTTTATAGAGTTTTCTGTAGCTTTAAATTTGGGATATTAGAAAAAGTTTTGCAAAGTCAAATAATGATGCAAGTGTTATCTATATCCATCTATCTATTAATGTGTGACGCTACTTCTATGAGAACGTGCAGACAGCTCAGTGTAGGAAAACTACAACTCCCAGCATGCTCAGCTACCTGAGGAGGACTACCCGAGCAGCACCGCCCGGTCCCCGGGAAACCTTACAGATACAACTGCAGCCGGGCAATATGTCTGTGCAGGGACAGGGCCGCCCACTCACCGTATAATTGTCCACCAGCTCCGAGCCGATGATCTTCACCTCCCGCTGCTCCTCGCCGTCCTCTATGATCCCCGCCATGTCGTCCATGCCCTGCGGGGACAGCGAGAGAACAATCGCGGCTCCTCCGGGTTATTCGGTCTCTTGGGCTGCGGGAGGCGCCATGTTTGTTTACGCCGCGATTCCGCTTCACCAAACTTTATTGACACATTCAGCAGATAACACAGGAGGGAAGGGAATAGGGGATGGACATATAAGGACTACACTAAAGGGAATAAATGGGCTTCATAATATGATTATATGTATATAAATATATATGTGGGCGTGCGAGCATATATATATATATATATATATATATATATATATATATATATATATATATATATATATATATATATATATATATACACACACACATATATGTATATTTTTGTATGCATATATTATAATAACTTAATTATACAGGCAGTCCCCGGGTTACATACAAGATAGGGTCTGCAGGTTTGTTCTTAAGTTGAGTTTGTATGTAAGTCGGAACTGTATATTTTATCATTGTAATCCCAGGCAGAACTTTTTTGGTCTCTGTGACAATTGGATTTTAAAAATGTTGGGTTGTCATAAGAATCAATATTAACACTAAAGCTTCATTACAGACACATTTGATAACTGTTTCAGCTGTTGTAGCCTAGGACTAAAGTACAAGAAATTACCAATATCCAGAGGTCCGTTTGTAACTATGGGTCGTATGTAAGTCGAGTGTTCTTAAGTAGGGGACCGCCTGTATATAAAACATAACTCCACTAACACTTCTATATATAGTAGACATAGTTATTATACAGTACATTTTCATCTAAATAGTCCCTGGGTAGGGTTCACGCTCAAACCTCCCTACTTTGCCAAATCAGTCCCTGTCCTCAATGGGGCTCACAATCTAATCAACCTACCAGTATGTTTTGGAGTGTGAGAGGAAGTTGGTAGACCCAAGGAAACCCACGCTAACACAGAGAGAAAATAAACTCTTTTCAGATGTTGACCTCTTTTTGAATAGCACCCTCACATATGCCTTGTCTAATTTTATCCCCACTTTCTGTGGCCCCCTCACTTGTAATACTCCTCATATTACATATTATGCCCTGATTACTTGTGGGCGTCCCCTTTGTCAGCCCTTTTATTTAGCCTCTCATTTATAATGCCCTAGCTTTTTGTACTCCTCCCCCCCCCCCCTTACATTGTGGCCATGCACTCTAACCCTTTGCAACACCCCTGCAGATGCAAAGGGTTAGGTAGGTGTTGCGAAAGGTGCAGCTTCCACAGTTCCATCCCAGCCTACATCTACTACCAGGCTGGTGCTTTATTCCTGGACCACTCTCCATGACCACTCCAGTACCAGAATCCAGATCTGCTGTATGACCATTTAGGCCTGTTGCCTGCTACCTGTTGTTCAATAAAGAACCATGAATTGATTTGTACAACATTGCCTCTGTCTGATAACTGTATACGGCTGTCTACCACCACGGGCTCCCCATCCATTACCCAGGGACCAATCTTACAGACAATCAGGGGTTGCCCCAGGGAGAACCAGTACATCAGCCTCTCCTTCCATATTTCTTGCACACACCACCTGCTGGAGACCTGCCAGGCTGTAGGACAGCCCTCCGGTCCCCATACCAAGCCCCATGACATAAGCGTGCCCTAGGCTGCAATCACCAGCCACTCCGGTATTCTTTGCCTCGGCTGCCTCCAGGCCCCAAGAAACGGCTAGGCCCAAGTGGGGTATGTTGCATTTACCTCTCCTCATTCCTCCAGAGCAGTCCTGCTTTCTCCTTTGCTGCTGTTATAGGTGAATGTAACCGTCAGGCAAAATGACAGCATCACATAAAGCTTGCTGGCCATACTTACATGTCTTCCCATAACTCCTAACATCTTATTAGAAGAGAGCAGCACTGGGCCCAGAAGAAGGCAGGTTAAATAGCAACAGTACTAAGGTAAAAAACGTAAAGAAAAAAACACCTGGGCATTGATAGTTCTCTAATCCTAATTACTAACCTTAGTTGGATAGCCTACCCCTCTAACCCTCAACCACTAAAACTAATCACTAACCCTAGGTCACTAACATATACAGTGTCCCCAATTATTAATAAATATGTTTACAGTTTCCTTCACTGTAGAGACAGGACCTGTGTCAGAGATTATCTTTATTTCACAATTTTACATATATCCAAAAAACTGTAAACATTGGGGAAATTTATTGTATGATGAAGTGCCCGCCCTCTGGCACTGCCACATACATCAGGAGGCTGCTCTGGCAGGCCTTGAATGTCTGCAGGCTATAGCTGGTGCACTGGCCCACTCAACTGATGGACGGGTCCCCCTTCACGCCCCTCCACTTACACATGACGTGAAGGTGACATGAAGGAGGAAATAATCACAGTTAATGGCCGTTAGCTTGCAATTGTGATTATTTCAGGGCTTGTACAACAGAAAACTGGCATACAAACTCTCCCCCATTAAGTTCAGTTATATAATATAAAACACAAAATCTTCTCCTGGTGAGATCATCTTTTCCAACCAAGAATCCCAACCATATAGATTTCTTATATGTTATGTAAACTTATGTAAAATATAATGTCTAAGGTATATCGCAGGTAACAGCCTGCTAGCAGGGAGAGAGATCCATACTGCCCTCTACCAATCAACCTCTGCTAATCCTTTAGTCCCCTTTATGTTTTTCAATCTTTAATTGTGGTAATATACTAATTTACCAAAGCGGCTACTGGGCATGGAGTAGCTGGAGCTGAGGCTACACAGCGCGGCTACTCCATGTCCCAGTAGCCTCTTTGATCCTCCTACCCAGATACAGTATCTTCAGTATGCAGCTACGAGTAGCTACGCACCCTCGTCTGCGAAGTCAGCTCTGGCTACTCCATACCCCAGTAGCCTGTTTGGTAAATTAGCATATTACCACAATTAAAGATTAAAAAAGATGAAAGGCACTAAAGGATTAACCCTTAAAAGGGCTATCCTTTCATACATTGGGGCACCTACCACCGGATCTACCTTAATAGGTAGATCCGTTGTGGTAGGTTTCCTTTAATACTTTATTCCAGTACAGGCAGTTCCCGGGTTACATACAAGATAGGATCTGTAGGTTTGTTCTTAAGTTGAATTTGTATGTAAGTCGGAACTGTATATTTTATCATTGTAATCCCAGCCAGAAGTTTTTTGGTCTCTGTGACAATTCGATTTTACAAATGTTGGGTTGTCATTAGAATCAGGATTAACAATAAAGTTTCATTACAGACACCTGTGATAACTGTTACAGCTGTTTTCTGTAGCCTAGGACTAAAATACAATAAATTACCAATATCCATTGGTCCGTTTGTAACTAGGGGTCGTATGTAAGTCGGGTGTTCTTAAGTAGGTGACCGCCTGTACTTGGTTTGACTGTGACTTTGTTGTAGTAGAAGTAGATACAAAGCTATGGTTCTTCCACCCCGCATTGAGGTTGATTCCATCCCACTCCAGATTTGCCCCGCATATTCCCCTTCACCCCTTCCACAATTGACAAAGAGTGGTCTCCTTTGGCAACTATGTTCATACCTCCCCATAGTATAGGAAAAGTTAATACTGGACAACCTCCTTAATGTATCTACCCCTAAAACTCTTTCAAAGTGAGACACCTCTGCCAAGTCCTCAAATACAAGTCTGTGACTTTTTAACCCCTTAAGGACGGAGGGTTTTCCGGCTCATTTCTCGCTCTCCAACTTCAAAAATCCATAACTTTTTCATTTTTCCGTGTACAGACCTGTGTGAGGGCTTATTTTGTGCGTAACAAATTTTACTTTCCCGTAATGTTATTTATTTTAACATGCCGTGTACTGCGAAGCTGAAAAAAAATTCCAAATGTGGAAAAATTGAAAAAAAACCGCACGTGCGTCACGTTCTTGTGGGCTCAGTTTTTACGACTTTCACTCTTCGCTCCAAATAACACGCCTACTTTATTCTTTGGTTCGGTGCGATCGCGGTGATACCAAATTTATATAGGTTTTATTGTGTTTTAATACATTTTCAAAAATTAAACGAATGTGTACAAAAAAGAAAAAAAATTTTTTGCCATCTTCTGACGCTAATAACTTTTTCATACTTTGGCGCACGGAAATGTGTGAGGGGTCATTTTTTGCGAAATGAGGTGACGTTTTCATTGCTACCATTTTGAGGTCTGTGCGACATTTTGATCATTTTTTATTTCATTTTTTATGTTATGTAAAAAGGTGTAAAAGTCGCATTTCGGACATTTGGGCGCCATTTCCCGCCTCGGAGGTCACCGCCGGCCGTAACCGTTTTTATATTTTGATAGATCGGGCATTTTGGGACGCGGCGATACCTAATATGTCTGTGATTTTTACTGTTTGTTATGTTTTATATCCGTTCTAGGGAAAGGGGGGTGATTTGAACTTTTAATATTTTATTAATTTTTTTTATTTTTTAAACTTTTTTTTTTCTTTTTTTTTTCACTATTTTTTAGACCATCTAGGGTACAATAACCCTAGATGATCAGATCGCTCCTACCATATACTGCAATACTACAGTATTGCAATATATGGCGTTTTTGCAGGTCTTACATTACAATGAGCCACTGGCTCATTGTAACGAACCTGCATAAACCATGTAGCCTCGTGTCAAGAGAAGACCCGAGGCTACCATGGTAACCGATCGCCGCCCCCCGATGACGTTCGGGGGCGTGGCGATCGAAAAAAAGATGGCGGCGCCCGCGCGCCGCCGTCTTTTAAACGCCGCCCGCGACTTTGCGGGCGGCGTTTAGAGGGTTAATAGCCGCGATCGGTGCAAGCACCGACCGCGGTTATTAGCGGTGGGGGTTTTGTGCAAAATGCAAAAACCCCCACCTCTGTATGAAGAGGACTCAGCCCGTGAGCCCTCTTCATACTTCCCTTATACCTCTGCGCCGTAGAGCTACGGCGCAGAGCGTTAAGGGGTTAAAGTAATTTATTTTTATTTATTTTATTTTTTTTATCAAAGAGCAAAATACAAACAAGACAACACAATGCATTGAGCGTCTTCCTTTTTAACAACACCCTTGATTCTTTACACAAATAAACTTTATTCATTCATGGTTGCTCATCATGCAAAGAAAGGCGTCATCAACACAAGTAGTAAGCGAGGACCGACTTTATGCATCTGTAGCCTACAGACATATTTGTCATGTGGAAGGTTTGAGAGAAGGCAAATATCTAAGGAGCAATTCATGCATCATCGCCTATAAGCAGGAGGCCTGAAAATGATGTCTTCTTGTCCTGCCATTCATGGTAATTACATAGGGCGATTATCTACCAGGAATATTCATCATCACGTGTTCATAGATCTCTCTTTTCTTTTATCCACCAGACAATAGAAATGTTGACAGATGTGAGGTCAAGCTTTGCCAGTGTACATATTTGTGGATTTTATTGGTGTAGTAAATCTCTCTAGTTTGCAACGTTCCATTGAGAACATAAAAGTAAAGGTCCTTTTCAGGATTAATGTCTGTGACTTAAGCCTTCACTGCCAGTAAAGGCAGTCCCCGGGTTACGTACAAGATAGGTTCTGTGGGTTTTTTCTTAAGTTGAATTTGCATGTAAGTCGGAACTGTATATTTTATAATTGTAACCCCAGCCAAAATTTTTTTGGTCTCTGTGACAATTGGATTTTAAAAATGTTGGATTCTCATAAGAACCAGGATTACCAATAAAGCTTCATTGTAGACACCTGTGATAACTGTTATATCTGTTTATTGTAGCCTGGGGCAAGGTCCATTTGTAACTAGAGGTCCTATGTAAGTCAGGTGTTCTTCAGTAGGCCACTTTTCTTCATCAAAGTGGCCTGTAAGCTACATTTCTCTACTTGCTGCTGTTGAACTTTTTTAAGAACCTGTTATGGATTGTAGTTGTTGCAAGTTGTAAATCACCAGTCTAATCTAAGGTACATGTGAGTATGTTGTGTTCTAGGAATAAGAATAATTAGGGTGCCAATAACATATGTGGGCAGGATGCAGGCAGCTGCAGTTATGATGTGGGCGGCTGCATCTGTTTAATGCATTTTGCAGATAATTCTCAATTATTATTTATTAACTGGTTACTAATACTGTTAACATGATACAGTTACTAATAATGAATTATCAGCAAAATGCGTTAATTGGATGTGGCTGGCCACATCCCATCCACACCATGTATTTTCACCCTTAGAACAGCTGAATCAGGCGGGGATAGGACCTTATGGTTGGTTATGTGATCTAAAACTATTGTCAAGAGGTGATATCTGCCCAAAAAATAAAGAATTGGACATTGTAAAAATTCCTGTCTGGGCTTCCATAAGTTTCACGACTTGCAAACACATTAGAGAATAAGACAAAATCCTCAGCTTTTGGCGGAATTCAATTTAACTTGTACAGGCACTATAAAAAGGAAGCAATCACCATGACTTATGCTATCCATTGTACTGGCAGTATATTACAGAGCAGAATGATCTAAACAGATAAGAATAACTTGTATTTTCTACATATATATCTCTACTCTTGTCCTATCAGTTAATGACAAAAGCTAACAATGGCTGATGTGAAATGTCAGATATATAAATGGCAAGTAATACTAAATCTGCTAAGCCACCATGCTTTACTATATTGTTTCTGCAGATAGGACATAATGTAAAATTTCCTCAGCTCCTCCTGCTATATAGCGCAACCAGGACACAAAAGGGTCATGTGCGGCACATATGTGGTGCAGACACTTTAATACATGTGATAGAAGTTTTCACATAAAAAAAACCTGCAAAAAAAGTCTGACAGACAACTGGCGCACGGCCTTCAGTTAATCTGGGCCACTGTGTCCAATCTATTCAGTTCCTCCTGCTCTACAACATGCTGTCTGCAAATAGGAGAGTATGTACAATGTGTTCAGTCCCTCCTGCTGTATAATATGCTGCCTGGAAACAATGTACACTCTACTCAGCTCTTCCTGCTCTATAACATTTTGTTTGTGGAATTTACTTTATTTTATTTGTGACAGATTCTCTTTAAGCTTTAGGTACTCAGTATTTTGCATATGGTAAGTATGCTCAGTGTATGGACACAGGTAACAGGTTATGCCAAAACTGGTTCTTACAAGTCACAATAAGAGCTACAGTAGACAATACGAAGCATGAGATACCTGTACAATATGCTACAACTTTACAGATAGGGAACTGTCCATTACCCCATAATCTGCTGCAAAAAATATCCAATAATAACAAACACCGGATCTTCATATCACATGCATGATGTATGGATGGCACAGGTGCATGATGGGATGTTTCAAATTGTTAAAGGCCAACTCTTGGCACATGGTGTGTGTACATGATAACTTCCTTCACACAATATATAAGTTGTTATATACATATGTGCAGGGATAAACAGATATGCTTCTTCAGTGAGAAGGAAAAATGACAATAGAGGAGAAACAGATAACATCCCATTTTTAGGTCAAACCCTCACGTTTTTCGGCTGCTAAGTTTTTGATGATGAAATATCCAAGCCAGTTCTTTCTAATGTATGCAGCAAAGGTGCCTTCCATGTTACTTGTGTATTTCAATATATATAAGAAAGTTTTTTGTGGTGGCAGTGGACTTGTTAAGACTGTACAGACTGAATGTGTGTATTTCCATCCTCTGCATGTTTCTCCTTTGACTCTGTGTAAGCTCCAATGAAGGATCCATCTTCGTTGAAGTGACTGTGTTCGCCATCACTGTATTGGACAAGGCTGTCCACACTGTCGTAGGTTTTGATATCTAGGCTCAGTGAGTCCATACTGCCGCTTGTTGCCTTCTTATCACTGGAACTAAAGGAAAACAATATGTTAAAGACAGACATCATAGAAGATTGTCTACTAAGTTGTGGACTATATGAGTAGTTATATTGTATAGGGGAGGTTTGACGCATACAGAAACCCCCACAATGTTATCTTTGGGATTCCAATACAATTTAAAGTTATGGCAGAGCAGAGAGCAATATATGGTATTTTTTGTACAAAAGCTGTTGATATCCGAGTAGCAAATTCCTCATCAATAAGTTACAGTAAGGAGAAGTTCATAGTATCATAGTTTATACGGTTGAAAAAAGACCCTTGTCCATCAAGTTCAACCAAGGAAGGGAAGGGATTGGGTGAGAAAGGGATTTAGGGGAAACAATTCTATATAACATAACCGTCAATGTTATTTAGGTGTAAAAAGGCATCTAGCCCCTTCTTGACGCTCTCTGCTGTCCCTGCTGTGACCAGCGCCTGAGGCAGGCTTTTCCACAGATTGAAAGTTCTCACAGTAAAAAAAGCCCTGTCGCCTCTGGTGATTAAACCTTGATTTCGAAAGACGGAGACAGTGCCCCCTCGTCTTTTGATTTCATTTAAGTTGTCACAAAACTCTGGATAGAATGGAAAATAATTGTTAACTTTTCCTTGGTTCCCATTCTGCCTGTGTCTGATCCATAAATGTAGTCAATCACTTACCTTTGAGTGTGTGAGACAGCTTATACACTGTGCCTATCGGAAGTCTGTCACTAGCAATTATGATATTATGAGGTTATCAGACTACTATGTATTGTATAGTGTCATAAAATATAGTTAAATGTAAATATGAAGTCAGAGAAGCTGGCAAATATTTGTGGCATGTCAACTTTGACATTTGCATTATTTCCAATTTCCATAATAGATTGGTTCCTATCCCTTAAATTTGGCCATACTTTAATCAGCCATCTGGGCTGACTCTTTCTTAATAATTTTTATTACCTTATCCACAATGTTCTTGACTTGGTGATTTACTACCATGCTGAAGTATGATATATTGAGACACACTGTATGCTCATAGTATCATAGTAGTGTGAACTGCACCAAGCACTAACCTATAGTCATCAAAAAAATGTTCCTTGATAGACTGCACTTCTGGTTCAGGATGGAGCTCTTCTTTCTCTTTCACTGAAAAAAAAGGTATAATAGATTATTTAAAAAGACTTTCTATATTTTCTTATGTAGTGATTTATACTTAAAACTTATTACATTCCCTACTACTAATCACTTTAAGATTTGTACCTTCTTCTTCAAGGGAACCTGTCATCAGTGGGACACCTGTTAAACCCATAAACATACCTTATAGGGTGTAGTAAATGCTGTCCAGGCATGTCCTTATAACGCTGAGGTGCCGGCCGCATGCTGAAATATTACCTTATATTCCAAGTCATCTATTAGTCAGGGGGGTGGGGTTTGGGGCTGACTAGCCAAGTGTGCACCCAGCCTCCAACCAGGTGCGTCATCAAAACTCCGCCTACATTTCTCTTTTCAGAAGATTCCTGTCCTGCCTCCAGCACCTCTCCGTCCTCTGCGTTCTTATCCGAAATCTCAGACATGCGCAGTGCGTTTAGTATCTCCTCTCCGGACCTGCAGGGAGAAATGCGCACAGCACATGCACTGCAAGCTGCGCACCTCGCCGTCACTTGCGGGGCATGCGCATTGTGCATTTCTCCCTACGGGTAAGTGCGGGGCTGGAGAGGAGATACTAAACGCACTGCGCATGTCTGAGATTTCGTACGAGATCACAGAGGACGTGGAGGTGCTGGAGGCAGGGCAGGAATCGCCAGAAAAGAGAAATGAAGGTGGAGTTTTGATGACGCACCTGGCTGGAGGCTGGGTGCACACTTGGCTAGTCAGCCCCAAACCCCACCCCCCTGACTAATAGATGACTTGGAATATAAGTTGTTATTTCAGCATGCGGCCGGCACACCAGCGTTATAAGGACATGCCTGGATAGCATTTACTACACCCTATAAGGTATGTTTAGGGGTTTAACAGGCGTCTTGCTGGTGACAGGTTCCCTTTAAATGCCTTCTTTTGGAAATACTTGTTAATCTTATAAGTATTCTGGATAATATTTTGTTAGACTGTACATTGTATCATTCCTCTTTTATTCCTCATGGAACTTTATAAATAAATGGACAAGTGTTTATTTCCAGTTGGAGTCTGTCCCCACACTTTCACACAATGTCAGACTGTGTGGGATTACATTCCTAGTTGTCAGTTGATCTATATATGCTTAGGAAGAATAACAATTGACTATCACACCACAGGGTCATAAGAAAAGCTGCGTTCTTTACTAAAACAAGTAAGAAGAGCTTTTAGGGTGTATTTGGTGTTTGCCGTTACATGATGTACTGTCTCTTTATAATCATTGCTTCGTATTATTCTGTTTGTGATCTTTAGACATTGGTGGAAATGTCTTGCCAGAAAAAATATAATATAAATTCTGAGAATTCTCTATGGTCCATTCAATTTCTATTAAATATAAAAATCAGGGTGTGAAATTCACGGTATGATTTCAGTCATGCAAGAACTAGAGCTGGACACATAAATATTCTATTTCTGCCAGCGACCCCAGCCCTTCCATGGGTATAATACTCATAGTCAATAGCTTTCACTACAATAATACTCTCATGTCATTAATAAAATTAATCCACACTGTAAGTCTCCTTTTATGTAGTGTTAAGGCTAAGTGTAATTTTTTTTGGTGTTTTATGCTCATAATAAATGCAAATGATGCAATTATTCTTTTTTTTTTGTCGCAATTTGCATCATAGCTAAATATATTGCACGCATTGTTTTATCGTGTACCCAGGGCTTAGAGGGTCCTTCCAATGAAAACTACACAACTACTATATGAGCACATCAGCTATTGCTTCATTGTTATCAATCATTTTACCCTAGTACCAAGGGAAAAAGGGACATATGGTAGCTATCTCAGTGTGGAATTTAATGCACTTAAAGTATCACTGTTGGTAATGATTAGTACTATCCTGCCCATCCTGTTCCCCTGTGCTGTAGTCTGTACTGGAACGGCTGCATTTGGAGGAAAATCACCTCTTGAAATTATTCAAATTAGGCTGAGGCACTAGGTCAAGCCTCTCTTGGTTCCATCAGGATTAATTTATGCACGCCATGTCCCAAGTTGTCCCATCTGGCACCACCTACTTGTAGAGAGCTGGCTGCACAAGGAATGTAATTATTACACATGCATGAGATTTCTGGAGAGCCGCTGACGTCTCCGGCTCTCTGCAAGCTCTGTAGGCATTGCCAGGTGGAACAACACAGGACCATGGGTGTGCAGAACTTAAATCCCAGTGGTGCCGAGAGAGGCTCTGCCCAGCACCTCAGCCTAAGGGCTCTTTCAGATTGGCGTTTTTCACGTCCATAGTTCGATGATTTCCATGGATGCCTCAAGTGTGATGACATCAAATCATGACACATGTCCTATTTTTTTCATGGATGCGGATCACGGAAGGCAATAAAAGTCTATGGGTCCTCAAAAAAAACCCCCAATGAAATTTTATTTTTTTTCCACTGATGAGGCTGAAAAACCAGTTGTGATGATTTCAAAGCAATGGTAAACCTTCTGTTTTAGACAAAACGGAAGGGACACAATGCAACGGATGCGCGACTGAAGCTGAGCGCCAATGGTAATGTGAAAGAGCCCTAATTTGAATTATTTGAAATAGTGATTTTCTTTCAAATGCCGCTGTTAAAGCACATAACAAGCAAAGATTACAGCACATGGAGACGAGACCGGGAGGTGAGTACTAATCACCTATCCTCAGTGAATATGATGGTAGATGTCCTTTAATATACGAGAAAATATAGCATATAAGACGACTGATGCATATTACAAACATGGTCAGGGACACCTTGGAAATGAAGGAATGACAAATACATATATATGGATAGATAGGAGCCAATTAAAATGCTAGTGTATTATACAATGTCCTATAATATAAAGGAGGCACCAAAGGCGAAGATAATACCACAATGAACAAACAGGTAAAGTGCAGTAAGCCGAGCTTACCTCCTACATTACCGGGTGATGGAAGTCTTGGTTAGAAGGTGGAATGATGCCCCTGTATAACCCCCTCACACCCTTCTCAGGGATAACTTACTCCTAGTTAGCCCGCAAATGCATTACAATGGGGTGTGAGTTGTTGAATATGTTATTAAAGAATTAAGGGGTGGGGTGCCGGTGACATATAATAAGAATGTAGCACAATACATTGTGAGTTGGTGTATAAAGTATTTCTTACAGCTTAAGATACCTGCATATTTTCCTCCTCGGTTTATTTGCACAAAACAACCGACCAGCATTAAAAGTGTTAATAGAGCCACAGCGCACATCAGTCCGATGAACCAGCCCCGGGTAGATAGCCCCTGAGAGGCATTAGCGAAAGCTGCAATGGAGAAACAACACCACACACAATATAAGTATTCAGATTAGAGAGAGTAAATAATACTTTATCAATCCCCAAGTGGAAATGATTGCAATACAGTTTACATAGCTTTATATTATACATAAATGTAATGGTTCCTTATTATTAAAACAGGTTACATACTACTATGCATCTACTGCTACAAACTACATACACATCATACACACAGACTGCAGGGAACAACAAGACAAATCTACTTCTCCACAGGATATTCTGTCTATTATATGTGATTTGGTTAATTATATATAAATATTTAAGCAACATTTAAGGAACATTTTTTATATAATTAAAAGGGAACTTAGCACTACAAAGAGTTTCCACTTATCATTCTTGGCTCCACAGTCACACATACACTTAAATGAGCAGCAGGGGCGTAACGAGAACACCAGTTAAATAAACCATACATTATAGTCGGGGGCCTGGCACAGACTTTGTACTGGGGCCCATCAGCTTCTAGTTACGCCACTGATGAGCAGGTTGTATGGAGAGGTAATGCATTTGTGTGTATGAGCCCCATGTGTAACAAGTTCATTTGGTTTTGTCATAATATTAAAGTACATGACTAGTGAAAAAAAACACCATCATCTAGTAGTAAACAGTTCCAGTACAAAAAGTAATAAAACATCTTTCTAATTTTCACTCTAAATAGGCAAAATTATATATTTTACAGTATCTTGAACTCCTTTCTTTTGCTATAAATCTCCATAGCCCCTGACTCCCTGCATACATCCAAAGGGCAATAAAGATTGTTCCATGAACAATATTTATCCCCTGCCTTTTATTGTTTGAGGACTGATGGGACCCCATAATCATGAGAACAGTGGTCTCGTGTCCCATGTTTGAATCAAGCAATGATCATACAAGCACATCGGACTGGTGGAAAAAGTCAATTACAACGGTGGAAAATCTTTTTATGTTCCACAGACTATGAATGGAGTGGTAGCACATATCAGTGATCATTGCTCTATTAGTGAGAATCCCTGTTCTTGTGATCGGTTTGGGTCTCAATCATATACACCGTAAGTGGATCATACAAGTATCACTCAGCCTGTGGTCATGGAATGACTGTTTACAGGCCATTCCCTTTGATGAAATTCTACCTGATGTTAAAGGAAATATGCCACCAAAATCAAGCGTGATAAACCAAGGACACTTACTCATAGATCTATGCACCATGACTGTGGTAATCTTCTATTTTCGCCTTCCTTCTAAAAATCAACATTATGGTAATGAGTCAGAAGGGCTCTTGGATGGGGGGATACCAAAGCCCCTCCAGCTTGCAGCTTCACAGGCTTTTACACTATGCAAGAACACTTCCCCCTTCCACTGTATGCCGAAATGTCCTTTGCTGGAGGAAGAGGGAGGGTAAGACTTCGAGAGGCCTTTTGGCTCATTAGCATATTTTTAAAGAAGGAAAATATAACAAATATAAGAAGATTACCACAATCACAGTGCCTGGATCTATGAGTGAGTGTCCCTGGTTTATCATTCTTGAATTTTGATGGTAGATTTCCTTTAAACATACATGCACATATGTAGAGTTTATTTATTGTATAAGTAAACAGACAGTGAAGAGGCAGGGTGCTAGTTTAAAGAGCTTTCCACCATACTTTCACCTTGATAAGCCATGGTCCCTGAAGTAGGACCCTTGAGGATCTAACATTTACAGTATGTCTTTTGGATAAGGCCGACTACTGGTAGGTATTTGGTCCATGGAATCAGACCAGCACATGATCCTGTGTCCACAGACCGAGCTGCTCACACACTCTAATCATCTAATGCTGGAAACCCCCTTTAAGGATTAAGAAAGCCATCTAACACAGTACAAGGATTATTGCATAGACAGTCACATCCCAAGTCTGACAGCAAGCAACAGCACAAACCTATAGCAGGAACTTTGGCAGCAAAAGCAGAAGTTTGAGTTGGAGAGGAAGAAAAGGTAGAAAATCCTGAAAGAAAGAAGAAGTTTTGAAGATATTTTCTTGTGCACAATAACATTTTACATTGGATTTCTCATCTGTGTCACCAGAGAATTCTTCTGATAGATTGTAACAATTATTTTGCTAGAAAATGAACTTCGTTGACAAAACCGGATTTCCTCTAAAAAGCATAAACCCAGGGGTAACATTGTGATCCTATTGATTACTGCAGCGCAGCAGCACTCATGCTATGTGTTTGCCATATATGTATTATTTAGTAGTCAGTTTGTTTCTTCATATTTGCGATGATTTCAGCAATGTTCTAAATTTCTTATATTATTGTATAATTCTTTTTTTCGCTTTATTACAATAATCTCTCTCCAAATAAATTGGTAATGTCAGAAAACAGTAATAATGCCATGTATCCAATCAAATTGTGTAATAAGTTTATGCTTATACCTATAAAATCACTGTCAGCAGATTCTGGCACACGTAGGATAGACCTGAAAGAGAATCTCCATGCTTTGTGTGCCAGGCGGTGTCTGAATCTGGAGATGGCATATTGAATTGGAGCCAAGCTGCAGTACCCGCCATTGGTCATTTAACAGGGAACAACCATGTACAGGATAGGGCCTAACTTGCTGATCAGTGGGGGTCTCAGTGCTGAGACCCCCACAGATTGTGAAAACAAGGGTCCGACGGACCCCCTCGCCGCCCTTAGACTAATAGAGCAGACAGGCGCGCATGACCGTTCTGCTCCATTACTCTGATGGAGTGACGAGGGGTCGGTCGGACCCCATGTTTTAGCGATCTGAGGGGTTATAAGCACTGTGACCCCCACTGATCATCAAGTTAGGCCCTATCCCGTGGATAGGGCCTTACTTGTCTTCATGGGAAAACCCCTTTAAGCTTCTATTCTCAGCATTTTGAAATAAGATGAGTGGCATGGTCCTATCTAACCTCCCATTGGATAGGTATGAAGATCTGCCATTGCATAGAAAAGCTAGAACTATATGTACTTTCCTGGGAAACTGGATATGAACCAGCATTTGTGAATCATCATAAGTTATGATTAGGTGTGTCATGTCTGCCATGAAGTGTCTGCTTAAGCTTTATAGAAAAAGATAGACAGTCTAATACCATAGTATTCATTGCAGGTGGTCCATCTTGTAAAAAAAACTACATTCCCCTATTGTGGCAGAAAGAACCAATTGCTTGGATTTTGGGTGTTCTCATAAATATACAGTCAGGACCCATCATTATAGTGGTTTTTAATCATAAAGAGACACAACTTAAGACTTGATAGGACGTCCATAGACTTGTTCCTCCAGTGACAATACTCATGAAACTCAGCGGTTTGGCAAAAAAAATGCTGATAGGACAAATGTTTTATAAATGGTCTTACTTGCTTGTGTCCTGGGCAGTCCTTCCTCACTCACAGGTTTGCTACATCCAATACGGGTACATGCGCGAAGGTAGAACTTGTACGTCACACCGAGCTCAAGACGTGGAATTCTCTGACTGATTGCATTCGGGTCTGTTATGGTGATGTTGTGCAAACTCCCAATGATATCACTGTCATTAACTAAACAAAACAGGAATAAAACATAATTAGGTAGATAGAATATAAAAAGGAATCCATGCACCAGAGTACCAGAGAAGCACTCAGTGGGCCCAGGCTCTAAGACTTAATGTTGCTTTCCAAAGATCCAGCAGAAGACAAACCCATTTGGAAGAAGAATAGTCTATGGTCAATTATTATATTAAATCTTATTGATGATACATGAGATGGAGGGGTGCCCTTAAATTCACCACCTCTGGTAGGCGCATCATACCACAGTTCGACAGTGAATCCATATGTATAAATGACACACTGCATTGCGACACAATTTAAATGTTAAATCCCGTGTGTTGTCCGAAACGGCCCTTTCCTTGATTTGTGTCACGTGAAAGCAGGCGCCGATGTGCCAAAATCCGTTTGTGCGCCAAAAACCCCTTCTAAATTCACCGCACATTGGAAATCGACGGGTATTCTGATGATAGTGCGGACCGCGGATCCTTAGTAAATGAGCCCCAATGTATCGAAATCTCTGTACTTTTTCAAAACCAACTTTTTAAATACCAAGTTCCTGTCATTTTTGGTACTGAGCAACTATGCTGTGTTGGTTCCTACAAGGGAATCCTCTGAGAAGATTTGGTGCAGAGTAGAGCGACAGAATCCTTATTTATCATACGCTGGTGCTCGTTCACCGCTATATAATAGCCCACCGACCCCCTGGTGGGTTGCTGCAGAGCATTATATTTCTACACCTTGTCCTACCTAGCGTAGAAGTAAGCACGGCCAGCGACTTTTCATGTTTGAGAAATCGCTGGCTGCAGCGTGTGCATTCCTGTTACGCCACCCCCCATGCCCCCTGGTGTCCACAAGCCACTTTAGTGCCATAGAAGTCCTCATAAATGCCCCCATGGTCTCTACATTATCTCATGTTATGCAATCATTTTATGCAATAATTAGTTTTTGTTCAGATAGAATTTTAATTTTTGCAGGTTCACTTCCTGCTCACTGCACAAGTGCCCCCCAGGATCATTAGCATGAATAAGGATTTATAAGACTAAGAGCTTCACTAGAGTTACACAAGTTCAATGCACTGGTACATACATGTGGATCTTTTAAAAAGATCACTGTATATATCACTACATTCTCCTTTCCTGGTTTTTAAAGCCATCATAAGTTAAAGGCGATACTGTAAAAACGAATGCCTCACATAACATGTTACCCATCAGCTGCAGAATCGTGCTCTGCTCATGAATACACTGGACTCTATGGGGCCGATGTATCAATCAGTAATTTACACCCCAAAGAACAGAAAACTTTTGATAAATGTGGCACAAGATGTTTTAAGCAGATAGTTTCTAGCCCCTTTTTTGACTGCTGCAGGAAAGGGGTGTGACTTCAGCAAGACTTTAGGTGTGCTACAAAATCACAAAAATGCAGAATTTTCCTCACCAATTAGTAGGAGGTACAAAGTGCAACCAGCAGCAGACACTGATAAATATAGCGCAGCATAAGACTAAACCATCTGACTTTTAGACACTTGATAAATCACCCCTGCCATGTGTCTAATGAATTTTTTCAGTCCTCCTATTCGACAGCCCAACATTTATAGTACGATGTGGCAGAGCTCCTAAAAAACTGCGCAAGATGCCAGCCAACAACAAATACATACTTATCTGGTGCTGTAGTATGTAACTGCTAAGGATGCCATTGGTTCTCTTTGGTGGGGCCCAGGAGAGTGTGAAGGACTCCGGATCAGAACTTACAATTCGCAGAAACTGAGGTTGTTCAGGCACTAAAAAAAAAAAAAAAAATTGCAATACGATAGATTATCTACCCACACAGAGGTGTCAGACATACCATATACTAACCCCACAGAGGTATCAGACATACCATATACTAACCCCACAGAGGTGTCAGACATACCATATCCTAACCCCACAGAGGTGTCAAACATACCATATCCTAACCACACAGAGGTGTCAGATGTACCATATCCTAATCCCACAGAGGTGTCAGACATACCATATCCTAACCCCACAGAGGTGTCAGACAGACAATATATAATAACTCTACAGAGGTGTCAGACATACCATATCCTAACCACACAAAGGTGTCAGATGTACCATATCCTAACCCCACAGAGGTATCAGACATACCACATTCTAACCCCACGGAGGTGTCAGACATACCACATTCTAACCCCACAGAGGTGTCAGACATACAATATCCTTCCCACACAGAGGTGTCAGACATATCATATAACCACACAGAGGTGTCAGATGTATCATATTCTTCCCACACAGAGGTGTCAGACATACCATATACTACCCCACAGTGGTGTCAGACATACTATATACTAACCCCACAGAGGTGTCAGACATACCATATTCTTCCCACACAGAGGTGTCAGACCATATTCCCAATAATTTACGTAATATATGTTTTCGTCTCTTACCTCCTTCTGGAGTTTGGAAGGTGACAGGGATACTCTCTGGGCCGTCCCCTTGAGTGTTATAGGCTGTAACAGATACTTGATATTCACAGTATGGATGGACTATTGGGATTATGCCTGAGCTCCTATGACCAGTAAATGACAGAGTATGGCGTTCACCATGGTGCCTCTTTCCATCATGCAGACTTTTTACTTTCCAGTAAATGATCTAGAATAACACAGGCAAACAGAGATGTACATATAATCAGTTACCATAGATATTCTTAATGTTCTTCTTATGGAGAAAAGCTGAACTGTAGCCTATTGCTCAGTATTCTATAGTATTGAAAAGATCTAAGCTAAGCTCAAATACGTACATTTTCCAATAAATCTAAACTAAAAAAACTTAATGGGAACCTGTTCTGTGACCGAAGTCCCATAAAGGTGCACCAACCTATTATTGAGCAGGTGACAGGATCGCAAGGATGGTTTATATTTTTGGAGATCCAGCACAGAAAAAAACATTGTCAGTTTACATATTATTGAAATACTGCGCACAGCGGGACGGAGGGAGTCACGTTGACATGTCCCCTTCTGGCTAATTGAAGTCTCATGGGCCAAATGCATTTTCTCCAGCAAACTGCAGGGTAGCAGCTGATAAAAGTATTTTATGACAACTAATCCAGGAGGGGTTCAAGCCAGCATTAATCTCCTCCATCCCTTGTGATATTCTATAGGAAATTTGAATATAGAATTAAATAAAATCATTCTTGGTGTAATACTGATTTTTCCTGAATACAGGGCATCATCGTGATCCTTTAACTGTCCTGGATAACAAGTTGGCGACTACATCATGGGTCTACATCCTTGTGACAGGTTCCCTTTACAGATCTGTGTCTACAGCAGACAAATACATATCCATGGTAACAGACAACAAACAAAACTATGTGTAGTCATATACTGATTATATAGTGTAGTCCCTGATTATATAGTGAATATACTCTATTTTTTAGTAAAATGCATATGGTATATTAGCAAATGGTACAAGGTATAGAAGGAGAATATAGTACACAGGGTGAGTCTGATGTCTACATGGCTATAGACGTCAAATTAATTGACATTTTAAGAAGCTGATGAATGACAGGTGGACATAGTGATTCAATATTGATCTCAAACATTAACTCAGTCCTATTTTGAGTAGCTTGAGTAGTGTTTATACTATGAATGCTATATTGTATTGCTTCTATGTAGTATACACTCCATACCTTGTAGCCTGATAGGTGTCCTCGTATCCTGTCCTGTGTTATTTCTGACCATGTCACATTGGCGATCATGTGGTTTATAAGGTTCACTGACACATTAGCTGGAGCTGCATCAGGAGCTAGAAAGACATGTTATAATATGGACATTTGTTGATGGCCATGCATTGGCCCCAATATCTACAGAAGAAAAATTCTGATGGAAAAATAGACATATTGGGGCAAATTTACTTACCCAGTCCTGTCGCGATCCCCGATTCGAACAGTCCAACGAAGATGACGTCCGGCGTGATTCACGTAGCTCGTGCGCCCGAGTTCCTGCATCCGTCGCTTCCCTGCCGAGGTCCGCCGGAGTTCACCTTCTTCTTCCCAGTGCTTGTAAGTGCGTTTCTTGCGACACAATTCGAAATGTTAAATCCCGCACGTAGACCAAATCTGTCGGGTTGTCTGACGGTCCACCCCCCCAATTTGTGTCGCGTGTAAGCCGGCGCCGATGCTCAAAAATCCAATCGCTGGCGCAAAAATCCCCTGTTAAATGCGGCGCAAAAACCCGACGAAAATGCGCACCGCGGACCCTTAGTAAATGAGCCCCACTGTAACAATACAGAATCTAAAACGCGAGCAATTCACTTTGTATGAAAAAAAAATCTAAATATATAATTCACTGATTTAATGAAAAAAGTAGCATAACGTGAAACATAACTACAATCAACAACCTGGGCAACAATATTGTTCAATAATCCTGTTATGAAACCATAAACCAAAAAAGAATACTTTAAATAATAATAATTCTACCAGAAGCAGCCCACATCCGGCTATGGGTTATACCTGGTATTCTTGCTCAGGTCCAAGTAAATGGATATAATCTGCAATACCCGGCACAGCCCATTGACAGGTCTGAAGCTGTTTCTAGGAGTGTTTTTCCTAACCATGTACAACGCCATTAACATACTATTCAGTACTCACTATCTTCGCCGGAGTGAACAGTGTGTATCTCTGGATCAGGACCAAGTCCAATATTATTGACAGCTTGGACGCGAATGTCATATGGAACAAAGGCTGGGGTGTTCTTTATTGTAAACTGTGGACGTTTCACTTTCTTATGATGCCAGTCTGTCTCCACGCCCTGTAAGCGCCAGCTCACCTTGTACTCGAATCCTGGACCATTTTGTTCTTGAAAATTCATGGGCTGAAACAGATCACAATAAAGCTTTGAGTAGAGAAAATTTTCTACACTTCACAATACAACAATATTTGGTTGGACGTAGCTTCCATATCTTCTGTCTAGTGGTGCACACAAGAGCCTGACTTATTCGGAGGATGAATTATTCCAGTGTGAATACAATATGATGCACGACAGCCTGAATACATGGGAGTTAAAAATTTACTGTACGGTATTTTTAACTGTATTTTAAGATCAAGAATACACCCAGTCTTAAAGATTTGCCCTACGTATGTGCAGGGGATTGTGACCACATCTAAGAAATATAAAGAAATCATCACTGTTTCAAGGATATACTGTAAATGGAAATTTGTGACCATGAAAATGCAATATAATCTCTATGAACCATGTTATAGAGCAGGAGGAATTGAGCAGATTATACAGTGGGGCACATTTATTTACCCGGCCACTGTCCGACTCCAATGAACTGTGCCGTGATTTACTAAGATCGTGCGCACATTGGGGCAGATTTACTTACCCGGTCCATTCGCGATCCATCGGCGCTTTCTCTGCGCTGGATTCGGGTCCGGCCGGGATTTATTAAGGTAGTTCCTCCGCCGTCCACCAGGTGGCGCTGCTGCGCTGAAAAGCATCGGAACGCGCTGGAGTTCACGGCTCGGCCTGAGTGAAGGTAAGTGCAAGCTCCGCGACAGATTTTTTGTTTTAAATGCGGCGGTTTTTCCGAATCCGCCGGGTTTTCGTTCAGCCACGCCCCCCGATTTCCGTTGCGTGCATGCCAGCGCCGATGCGTCACAATCGCCACAATCCGATCGCGTGCGCCAAAATCCTGGGGCAATTCAGGGAGAATCGGCGCAAATCGGAAATATTCGGGTAACACATCGGGAAAACGCGAATCGGGCCCTTAGTAAATGACCCCCAATATGTGTCATTTCCCCGCTCAGGTACGACGGAGTTCACCATCTTATTCATGGTGCATGTAAGTGCTTGGGCTTTGAAAGTTTAATCCCGCACTAAATTGTGTTGCATGGAAGCCAGGGCAGTTGTGCTAAAAATCGATCACGTGTGCAAAAATCCTGGCGCAAACGCTAGTTAAATACCTGTACAAGCCGTGTAATCCCTGAAAAAGGCGCACAGCCCGACAAAAGTGCGATCCGTGGCCCTTAGTAAATGAGCCCCATAGTGTTCTATCTGCAGGAAGTATGTTATAGAGCAGGAGGAGCTGAGCAGATTGTAAATACTGTAGTTGCCCATTTGCAGGCAGCATGTTTAGAGCAGGAGGGTCGAGAAGATTGTACATAGTACATTCTATTACGAAGAGCTTTTTTTTTCAATAAATCTGTTCTTCCCCGCTCAGGTCCAACAGAGTTCACCATCTATTTAGTGGTGCATGTAAGTGCTTGGGCTTGCGACATAATTTGACATTTAAATCCCACTATGAGTCCGAATCAGTCAGATCGTCCAGTGGCAGGCCCCCTAATTTGTGTCGCTTGGAAGCCAGTCGCGTGCAACACAATCCCAGCGCACACACTAATGAAATACCTGTGCAAGGCGCTTTAGCCCCGAAATCGGTGGATAGTACAACAAAAGTGCGTGTGTGACCCTTAGTTAATGAGCCCCTTTGTGTTTTATAACATGCTGCCTGCAAAATGGATTGGATAACACTTCCAGAGTGACAGGCTACCTTTAAGAAATGTGTCCATTAAAGTATACAATAACTTTAAGTGCAATGCGTATTATGTGATATAACTAGACAGGCAAATCAATTTAATTGTATTAGAACTAACAACCAAGTTTTTAGAAGAGGAAAAGATATACTTCACTATCAATACTAATAACGCACCTCCCATCTCACTGTCATTTCATCAGGGCGGTTTGCTTCAACGAATACTGTATGTGGGTTACTGTCAGGCGCTGGAAAACAGTAATTAACCTTATTTATAGGAGTAACACAACACACAATCCAGGTTTATTGAAGTTATACAACTGACCTATATTTTATGTAAATCAGCTTGCCAAATTTGGCCACTTCCATGTATTAATACATTAAAGGGGTGTTTTGCAAATAATGCTTTAAGGGATTGTCTAAGACTCAGTATTAATAACTTATCCTATATTTTCTAAATTACAGCAGTTTAAGTTACTACATTTACAGTGTTACCTGCAGGTGGCGTCCTATAATTTTCTGAGACAAGACTTGGAGGACTGTTCCCAATTCCATTCACAGCAATAACACGGAATTGGTAGTTACAATTGGGGATGAGCTGCACATGAACTGAGGTTTCATTTCCAGGGATTCTGGCTACTTCTTCCCATTCTCCAGTCTCGTCGATGGTCTTTATGAATTGGATGATAAATTCTACAAAAGAAATTAAAAAAAAAAAAACATATGTGCCAGGCATGTATTTTTGTCCTCACATGCTTTCGCCCTGCAAGATGTGATCAGTTTCAAGCTGAACTTTCTGCTGTATTCTGTATTGCTACCAAGAAGGACAGAAGCTCACTGAGGTTTCATATTACATAGAAGTTCTATGGAGGGGGGGGGGGGGGGGGAGTGAGTCACAGCAGCTAGGTCTCCATTCAACAACTCGGGACAAGTGCAAATTATAGTTCTAAATGGCGGAAGGGGAAACTGATAGTTAATAAAGATCACGGCCGGGAGATTTAATCAAAGCCCGAAAAGAACAGTTCAGCTTTGAATTTCCTACACCTGCTTTTAAAAAATTTCCCCCATAATGCTTAGACATTTTTATTTTTTCTGTGTTTTCTTGGAAGGGGAAAAAGACCTCAAACCCCATTGCAAACCCTAGGGGTCAGGGACTACTGCTCGACCTTCCCTAAATTTAATAAGTGCTCGTGAAAGATGACAAGTCACAGCCAAGACAGACAAGCAAAGTCAGAATTGGGTCAAATCCAAAGTGGTGGCTAGGCACAGAATCAGGGTCAGATACACAGCATACCAAAACAATAGTAAAGGGCAAGAGAAACAGAAAACAAGTGACAGAAGACTGAATTAACCTGAAATCCGGACTGGGCAGATATATAAAGGAGTGTCTGGACACTGCCCCAGGCAGCTGACTGGGTCGACTGTCAATCACTTAATCCACAGCTAAACACAAACTGAACTAAAATGACAACCCAGCTTTCCCAAGAAACAGATCCTGAAAAGCAGCTATATATCAAAATCACCCCTGGGAGCGATTTTCAAGCACAGAAGCCTGAAACCTGAATTCATTCAGAGGATTCTGACAATATGTTTGTGCTTAACAAATATAGAAAAACAATAATAAAAATACTAACAACAACATACCTGAAATTGGACTGTTATGGCTGTCACCGGGTGTCCAGGACAACACAACACTACGCTCCTGCTTTTCCAATAGCTGTATATTGTTCGGAGGCATTGGAACATCTATGAAAATAGAAACTCTTTAAATGGAATTGGTCACCAAAATTTAACTTCCCGAATTCACCGCTATGTTATGTAGATCTATGTCGGCACATGACACACATACCATTATCTTCCAGCTTCTCCTTTTCTGCCAAAACTTTAATTTTGAAACATGTAAATGAGGCTGAAGTGCTTAGTGGCTGTGAACCGGGCACCTTAGGGCTCCAGCTCTGCTGCAAATCCCCCTGCTACCCTCCAGCCACACAGCGCCTGCAGCAGTGAGATGTAGAACCAGAGGTGCACTGTTAACGCCCCCAAAGCACTTCACCTTAGAAATATGTAAAATAAGCTGAAGTTTTGGCACAGAAGGGCACAATACTCTTCATCAGGGGTACTCGTATTGATTGAGAAAACAACCATATGCTGTAGTATCACACATACCTCTCACAGTTAGATGACTCTGAGTCTCCATCGAGTCCAGCAAAGTACTGGTAATGCAGCTGTAGTTACCTCCATCTTCCCAGTTTACATCACTTATAGACAAGTGGTTTGAGTTCACTTGTATTCTGCATTAAAGAAATAATGAAACGAGTGAACAAACACAAAATGATAGATGAGAGATATGTAAAGACTATTTTATTGTGTTTACAGGAATTCTACCACCAGGATGGAGGATTGTAAACCAAGCACACTGACATGCTGACATGCTCGGACAGGGTTCGATTTTATTTTAGCTTCTTATGTCCTTGTTTTTAGAAAATTAAAGGCTTGAAAAATTATCCAAATTAGCCCGGAGCCCCTCAGGCTCATTTGAACAATTTTTCAAGCAATTTATTTTTGTAAAAACAAGGACATAAGGAGCTAAAAGAAGAACCGATTTGTAACCAGGCCTTTGTGTCTATAGTTAGTAGAGGCAGGACTGTGAAAAATATTTTTTTATTCTAGGATTATAGTTGGACTTGGTGCATTGTGAAAGTGTCCTCACACTGCTGTGCCCTGATATATCGGCCCTCCACAGCCCCTCTCTTTTGCCCTGAGTGAGTGTTATGGTATTCCATCAGAAACCAGCTTCTAGAAGTTGGGAGGCAAACAACTAAGAGAACAACAGACTAAGGTTACATTCAAACTGCCCCCACAGACATCAATGGGCGCATGGTGCCCTACGGGAGTGGTGCAGTGCAGCACACTTGCGGCACCGTACCGCTCCGTACCCCGTAGAAAGATAGGACATGTCCTTCCTTTCTCCGGAATACGGTGCCGTGCTCCATATATTCGTATGGAGAGGGACAGGGGTGAGCGGCACTCACTTCCATCTCCTCTCCCCGGCACTGCCATGTGCCTGCCATGCTACGGTACGGCCGGCAATGGCAGTGTGATTGTAGCCTAAGGATAATTTAATCCTGCAACATTTGGAAGAGCACCTTAAGATTTAGACTAATGACAGAAGGCAATTATTGCTGCTGGTTACTGACTTTCTTGCACAGCAGCTTTCAATAGAAGTGTCAGACGGTAGGTCGAAATACCTTGGGTCGTTCTTTCTGAGCTCCTGTCCATCTTTTAACCAGGCGATCCTCACAGAAGAACAGAGGTGTGGATCACATTGAACATGACAAGTCAGAGTTATGGAGTGCCACCTCCTTACCCATGGGTTCTCAGGAGACACATACCCTTTTGTAGGTTCTAATGAAGATACATAAATATAAGTTATACTGTATTTGAAGTTAGTTTACCTCTCCATAAAGCAAATCACAATGTATTATTACAATAGTGAATGTACCATACCTCGAAGTATAAGGTGTGCTTTAATTGAAGAGGTCCCTTTGGTGTTTGACACTTCACATGTGTATAAGCCAGCATCCTCTGCTTCCAATGTCACAATGTGAAGGGTGCCATTGCTGTCTATTATGTACTGTCCACCTTTAGGTTCGACTATTTTCCTTCCGTGGTACCTTAGAGAAATACATTTGATTAAATGGAATTTTATTACTTTGACTTCTAAAAGCTTAAAATATGCAATACACAAATATAATATAGATCAAAAAAATAAAAATATATGCGTCAAATATTTTTCAAAATCTTTTTTTTCAACATCCAATGATACCAAACGCGACCCCCTACGTCCACCCTCTGGGGGGCCTCTTTAAAATCTTAAACAGGAATTGTAAAGAACCTGTTACCTACTGGGTAAGTTGTGGCAAACTCATCCTGTTACGTCCCTGCAGGCTATATCCCTGCATTTGACCTTCATCAAATGGGATGTTAATGCCACCGGTCTGTAGCTGTTGAGGTCCGATGCTGGTTTGACTGATAAAACCAGGTCAATACCAAGATGGCGGCAAAGGTACAGAATCGAATAACAATAGAATGGTTGGAAGGCGTAGCAGAAGTCAATAACACAGAGTGGGAATAGGCCGGTATATAAGGTAGTTCCCGGATACGCCTCCAGCAGCCGACTGGAGCAGCTGTCCATCAGGCTAGTAACCCTTGCAGGACATGGCTGAACTCCAGAGAGCAGGGTTTGGCTCAATGAATCCAAACTCTGTGAAACTTAAGCCACAGTTCATACATAAACACAGACAAATTAACAGCATCTATTTTGCCAACTGCGGATAGAGGGACGTTTTGGCACGGACATTACAGGAATCCCCATTTTGTATTGCAGATTCAGATTCCCCAGGAAAAATTACATTGATTTGACACGGGTCTTTTGAAATTACACTTATTTAGAAAATAGACATTTACTACATGTTGTTGTTCCTGGGTTACGCTGGATATTGGTTCTACATAAAAAATTAGATTTCCCCCACCGCATTGAAATTCTTACCCATATTGAATATTAACAATAGGAACACCATCTGTCAATGAAATGACTTGAATCGTAAATTGAGTCAAATCAGTACTAAAAAATGGGGGTTCCTGTTTAAGATTTGAAATTTGCCCAGCCCAGGGCATGGGGTTGGAGGCCAGGTTTGGTGGCATTGGATAGACTTTAGAAAAATATTTGACAAATCCCCTTACCAGGTAACATCAGCCACAGGAAAGGCAAAATTATTGCAAAATAATGAGATATTTTGTCCCCAAACTGCTGTGTACGTTGTGTTCTCTTCAGTAAATATTAATGGTACAATATCTGTAGGAAGACAAAAAAAACAAAATAATCAATAATGACAACATATCAGTACCAAACATTGTGAATGAATGTACACAGCATTAATAGGTACACATTTTGTGCAAATATTATTAGCAGTGGGCATAGTTAATAGCAGTGAAATTACTGTTAATGGATGATCAATGTTGTCAGGTATTACTTAAATGATCACTAATGTTTCAAATAACTTTATGTGAATGAATTTTTAAGACAAGGAATTAGTGTGAGCCCTGCATTTCCCACAAACTGTGTCCCTGCCTACTTGCCAGATCTGCGGTAAACAATAGGTGACAACTGGGTGGAGGTCCCTACCCAGGATAAAAGCACAGTACAGTAAGACAAACAAAGAAACACAAGAAAGACAACAAGGCAATTTCAAACAAACTGGGTCGAAAACCAAAATATCGGTTAATAGCAATAAAATTACTATTAATGGATGACCAATGTTGTCAGGTATTACTTGTATGATCACTAACGTTTCAACTAACTTTATGTGAATGAATTTTTAATACAAGGAAGAAATGTGAGACTTGCATTTCCCACAAACTGTGTCCCTGCCTACTTGCCAGATCTGCGGTAAACAATAGGTGACAACTGGGTGGAGGTCCCTAGGCTGGATAAGTGCATAGTACAGTAAGACAAACAAAGAGACACAAGAAAGACGGCAAGGCAAGTTCAAACAAACTGGGTCGAAATCGGTGTGGTACCAAGTCGTAGGGCAGGCGAGTAGTCAGGGTTGAGCCAAAAGGACAAAAGTCAATAAAAGGCACAGGTATAATAAACAAGCTCATAGAGGCTGCTAACTCTATGAATAGGCTCTATGAATTGTGTTGATTAGTACAAGTGTTGATTAGTACAAGCATAAAACCTTGTAACATATCTTATAAGAGAAGTGCTCCTATCATCATTCCTCCCTCCTTCCCTCCAATCTTATTTATTTTTTTTTTTAAATATTAGTTTCTGAATCTGAAAATCTGATTTATAAGACTAAGCTCAATGATAAACAATTTTTCATTGTATTGACAGTGATCGTTCTGAAAATGGCCCCATAATGGTAGCGGTGGTTCATAATTTTTTTATGTAGCATCTTGAGGTGTAATTTTCCAAATATAAGTGTAGCTGGCATACCTAGCACATCAATGTTGGCACTGGTGAGAATGGTCCCATGCTTGTTAGACGCTTCACACTGATACACTGCGCTGTCCGAGAGCTGAAGTGAGTGAATGAACAATATTCCTCCTATCATCTTATGATTGTGAGGAAGCGTTTCTCCTATATTTAGGGGAAAAAATATTTAAAAATCACAATTTTATACTATATGACACGAATTACAAAAGAAATGTTCCTTCTATGAAGGCTGTTTAATTGCAACTGCATAAAGGCGGCTCCTATGTATGTACAGGCAGTCTCCTACTTAAGAACCCCAACTTACAGACAACCCCTAGTTACAAATGGATGTTGGTCATTTACTGTACTTTAGTCCCAGGTTATAATAAACATCTATAACAGTTATTAAAGGTGTTTGTCTGCAATTAAAGGAAACCTACCACTTGAAGTGGCAGGTATAAGAGGGAACTACCGAGCACCAGCTCAGGGTGAGCTGGTGCCGGAGCTTATTTTTGTTAGTGTTTTAAACCGCAGTATCGCGGTTTAAAACACTTTTTAAACTTTATGGCCGAAGCTGCTTCGGCGCAGGGAGGTACGTGCTCGGTGCTTACCATGTGTGCGACCGTGTGCACGGCTCTCCTTCACTTCCTATGTAACCGTGTGCACGGTCGCGCGCATGGTAAGCGCCGAGCGCGTACCTCCCTGCGACGAAGCAGCTCCGGCCATAAAGTTTAAAAAGTGTTTCAAACCGCGATACTGCGGTTTAAAACACTAACAAAAATAAGCTCCGGCACCAGCTCACCCTGAGCTGCTGCTCGGTAGTTCCCTCTTATACCTGCCACTTCAAGTGGTAGGTTTCCTTTAAGATTTATTGTTAATCCTGTTTCTTATAACAATCCAACATTTTTATTGGCTGGGTTTACAATTATAAAATATCCAGTTCTGACTTACATACAAATTCAACTTAAGAACAAACCAACAGAATCTATCCTGTACGTAACCCGGGGACTGTCTGTATAATAATGGCATATGGACAGGGTCGGCTCCAGGTTTAAGTAGACCCCTTTGCAGTGAACTCACGTGGCGGCATTAAAAATTCTGAAAATAAAACAGTCTCCTGTTCCCTAAAATATTCCCTAGTTTGTAATACCAAACAACCCCCTCATGGTTATTTTATAAAAAAAAACCTCACCCCCTATAGATGCAATAGATACAGACCTCCTCACCACCATTAATTCCTTATAAACAGCTTTATGTGGGCCCCCCCTTTCCCCCCAGCAGGTCTGGGCCCTGACACTTGCCCAGATATGCCCAGTGCTGGCTCCTGCCCTGCATATGGATATCACATGTATTAGTGTGAAGAATTGCTGCAGATTGCCTTCTAATCTGTAGGACTTGGTGTGATAGGCCTACTATTGCATGACACACGAAGGAAATCAATCCCAAAACCGGCTAAAGGTCATGTTGAGGCACGTGAAACATACGGCTCACTTTGGAGGCATGGATATAAGAACTACGTAGAAGAAGAAATCCTCTGGCATGGTGTCTCTTAGTGCATAAAAAGTCAAATCTTTATTGGTAAATAAAATGCCAGATTTTTTATAGAAACTGTTTGGGGATATGCTGTTTATTGGCTACAAGGGTCTCTGGTGACAGGTTCCCTATAATATTTGGTTTCATTGTTTGATACTGGACTACAAAAACAGGAAGCACTTCCATACCCCCTGAGCTTACTTTTCATAGGGATTCCATTCCTCTGCCATTGGATTTCTGGTTCTGGTGTCCCGGCAGCTGAACAGTTCAGGATGACTTCAGAGCCCACACTTTGTAATGAGCTTTTCAGCTCTTTTTCCCATCTGGGGGGCTCTAAAACAGTAAACATAACAGCTAAAATTATATAACATTGTACATTATATGCACATTTTATTTTACATGTACACTACTTGTGTTAAACATTAGCTGCTTCTTTGAAGGTACTTTCCTCCTTTTTCCAAATTTCCTATTAGGAAATTATTACCTTACATGTGGGCTCCCTAACAGGAACTTTTTTAAAGCCAATTAACAATATATAGAACAGCTCCCTTTATACAGTTTTGGCAATTGTGTTCAAGAAAGAAGAGTGTAACCTGATAATATGAGACAATGATATTACCTTCTACAAGAACATGAAACCTTTGCTCAGCAGATCCCATTGCATTTTTGGATTCACAGACATATACTCCTTCATCATCTTTAGTGATGTCCTTGATCTTCAGTAGTGTCCCATGGCCTTCTACTATGGCACGATATTTTATTGATTCCTCTCCTTCTTTCCGCCATTCATTTGTTGGAGTGGGCCTAAAATCATTAATTTTATTATTATGTACTTTTTAGAATACTTGCTTATTGACCTTCATGTTTTATTTGTACCATTCCCTACTTAATGTGAAGTATGCAGCCTCTCAGTGAATGAACCTACCATACAGCAAAGACCACAGGGTGTCAATTTGTATAACGGTACTGGAAAATGTAACATTTTTGGTACAGACTGTTATGTCCATGTCTGTATCTTCCTCAATTCCCACTAATAGATTGAGGAAACACTGACTGTTTCTGTGGTTTACTCAAGTCTGGCAGTGAGAACTAAGTTCTAGTAGCTGTCTGTGAGTTGTATTCACCAAACTCGCTTCTCTGCAATTGGGCTCTGGACCAGCAAGAGTTAAAACCATGTGACTGTGAGTTCCTGCTCCGACCACCTGGGGCAGAAATCTTCCTAATTATAAATATATGCAGCTCATTCCTTGCTGGTAAAATTCTTTGCTAGCTCATTTTCTGTCCTACTCTGTACTCTCTGTGTTTTTTGATTCTTGGCTTTATTTAGTGACTACTCTTTTGTATTTGCAATTCTGTTCTTTGTATGTTCTCTCAGATGCCACCCGATTTTTTTGCATGTCTGCACAGTAACCTAGGGATGGATTATATTCATGGTTGTACTCTATCGATAGGATACAAAGAGGCAAACAGGTAAAGCTGTTGGAGGGGACTGGAGCTTAGGGCTCGCTCTCCTGTCTGTTATCTCTTATTACGTTGTCATTACATAGACATTATATTACAAAATACTTGCAAAATGTTTAGGTCTTACTAAATAATTTTTACTTTAAAGTGATTTATACCTTAATATGCACATTGAAAACAGATTTACACAATCACTATTCTATTGTCTTTTCTAAGACAATTCTGATGAAACTCACAATCCTTCTGCGATGCATTCCAACTGCAGGACTTCGCCTTTCAACACTACAATTGGCTTGTCCATTCCTCCTTGAGTAGTTAGTATGTTTGGTGCTCGATTTTTAATGGCATCACCTAAAAATATAAGAAATAATTTCATTACATACAAGGGGAGGTACATTCAAGATGCTGAGTAATCTTACTTTGATAAGACTCTTGTAGAGTAAATTTGTCAGGACTGGATAGGGAAGGAATAGTGAGCCCTAATAATAACCCCCCTCCCCCAATCTCTTTGTGGCTTCTTGACATCCAGCCAACATGATGATATCCAACTGGGCAATGATCCCTACTTGGTAAGGTGAAATTAGAACAAGAATCGGCAAACCAAGTTGATGGCAGGATTGTGCATCAAGATGAAAATCACAAACCAAGAGAATTTCCCAGTCCACTCCAAAAGTCACAACTAGAAGAATAAGTAAATGCCCAATTCAGAAATCCAAGGAGTAGTCAGGGAAAACAGTCCAGAATGTTTTACTTACAGACAGGAACTAAGAAACAGAAACTGTCTCCTGAGCAAGTTCTTAGGAAAATTTAATTAGTTAGTAATCAACTGAAAGGGGTATTCTAATTTTGTCAAATTAATGCTATTGTTTGCATGATGACAAATTATCCATCTTTTTAATATACTTTCTGTACCAATCCCTCACGGTTTTCTAGATCTCTGCTTGCTGTCATTCTATAGAAAGCTTCTACGTTTATTTCCATGGTCACACAGGTGCACAGCTCATTATAACTCACAGTTCTGATTACGCTCTGTGATATAACGAGCCGTGCACCTGTGTGACCATGGTCAGATTTCTGTCCACCTGAACTAAACAATGAAGCTTTCTATAGAAGGACAGCAAGCAGAGATCTAGAGAACAGTAGGAAATTGATACAGAAAGTAGATTGGAAATTTGCATAACTTTTTATTATACAAACAATAACATGTATTTGCTGAAATGGGAATATCCATTGAAAGACAGGTGTAGGGTAGATGCAAGGAAAACACGAGACTCCGCAACAGTGCTTGGTTAAAAATATTCGTCTTCCACTGAAGAACTCTTTATTTTCGGCAAATCCAATAAAATATGGCAAGCATAATCCCCGCAAGTGCATATGAGGTCATAAAAGCCTACATGTTTCTGGTGCACAGTGCACCCTTAGTCATGGCTAACTTTCCATTGTATGTGTCGGAATAAGAGCCGCTCCTCCGCCCCACCTCCGTCACATGACTAGGTTGTTGCAGAAGAACGGACCGGACTCCGGCACTAAATACCAGTGTATTAAAGGTACAACATATTACCGTAATTAAAAGATATAATGGATTTGTTAAAAACAGAAATTCAAGAAAAAAAAACATATATATATTTCATCTACATGTACACAAGTGGATATTTTTGATACATATATATCCAGTAGTGATGGTTGGAATATCCTGATATAACAGATATTCCGGTCCAGAGTTTGGTATATGCTCCAGTAATACTCATATTATGACTTTAAACATGACAAAATATCAGCGAGACAATCTAATAATGAAACATAATTTCGTGCTTATGATTTAGACCTTTAGGGAACCTTGTATCAAGGCAAAAAATCCAATAGGCCTCTCTATCCCGTAGGACTTTAGCTCTATCTCCTCCCCTCACCAAGGGTTTTATCTGTTCAATTACAGCCCCATATAGAGATGCTACCTTGCCTTTATGTACATCAATAAAATGTCGTGCTACTCCCGATAAACTCTTCTTTTTTTCACTTTGTTCCAGCGTGTTTAGTTTGTACCAGTTGTTAATATCCCTGAGGTGTTCTAGGAATCTTTGTTTAAATTTACGAGTCGTACACCCCACATATATCTTACGACATAAGGTGCAACCCACCAGATATATTACATGGTCGCTATTACAGCTTACATAGCTATTAATGATGAACCTGTGATCTCCGTCCGAATTGAAAAAATACTTAGTGGGTGACACAAAATTACACGTCTTACATGGGTAAGTTCCACACTTGTAGAAACCCTTCTGTGCCAACCAGGTACGATTACTTCGCTCCTTAGATCTAAACAAGCTAGAGGAAACATGGTTGCCTATAGTTTTTGTTTTCCTAGCGACCACTTGGCAACCTTTTTTCAAGATTTCAGACAAGATCCTATCCTCAAACAAGAGATGACTAGGGCCAAAAGAAATTGTACAGAGCAAGAAAACTACAACCATGAAACCTCCCAAATACAACGCAGATTGACTGATAGAAAATACCCACAGTGGATGATGAGAAGAGCAGGGGCTATAGTTGATAATAAGGAACGGGAGTACATGCTTACAAGAAAGGAGAAACCTTTAAAAAAGGACATACCTAGGAATGCCCCCGTCTTAAGCTTACAATTTTCAGACCAGTTCCACGAAATAAAACAAATTATACATAGACACATACCAATTTTGTTTGAGGATAGGATCTTGTCTGAAATCTTGAAAAAAGGTTGCCAAGTGGTCGCTAGGAAAACAAAAACTATAGGCAACCATGTTTCCTCTAGCTTGTTTAGATCTAAGGAGCGAAGTAATCGTACCTGGTTGGCACAGAAGGGTTTCTACAAGTGTGGAACTTACCCATGTAAGACGTGTAATTTTGTGTCACCCACTAAGTATTTTTTCAATTCGGACGGAGATCACAGGTTCATCATTAATAGCTATGTAAGCTGTAATAGCGACCATGTAATATATCTGGTGGGTTGCACCTTATGTCGTAAGATATATGTGGGGTGTACGACTCGTAAATTTAAACAAAGATTCCTAGAACACCTCAGGGATATTAACAACTGGTACAAACTAAACACGCTGGAACAAAGTGAAAAAAAGAAGAGTTTATCGGGAGTAGCACGACATTTTATTGATGTACATAAAGGCAAGGTAGCATCTCTATATGGGGCTGTAATTGAACAGATAAAACCCTTGGTGAGGGGAGGAGATAGAGCTAAAGTCCTACGGGATAGAGAGGCCTATTGGATTTTTTGCCTTGATACAAGGTTCCCTAAAGGTCTAAATCATAAGCACGAAATTATGTTTCATTATTAGATTGTCTCGCTGATATTTTGTCATGTTTAAAGTCATAATATGAGTATTACTGGAGCATATACCAAACTCTGGACCGGAATATCTGTTATATCAGGATATTCCAACCATCACTACTGGATATATATGTATCAAAAATATCCACTTGTGTACATGTAGATGAAATATATATATGTTTTTTTTTCTTGAATTTCTGTTTTTAACAAATCCATTATATCTTTTAATTACGGTAATATGTTGTACCTTTAATACACTGGTATTTAGTGCCGGAGTCCGGTCCGTTCTTCTGCAACAACCTAGTCATGTGACGGAGGTGGGGCGGAGGAGCGGCTCTTATTCCGACACATACAATGGAAAGTTAGCCATGACTAAGGGTGCACTGTGCACCAGAAACATGTAGGCTTTTATGACCTCATATGCACTTGCGGGGATTATGCTTGCCATATTTTATTGGATTTGCCGAAAATAAAGAGTTCTTCAGTGGAAGACGAATATTTTTAACCAAGCACTGTTGCGGAGTCTCGTGTTTTCCTTGGATTTATGTGCAGCACCAACACAGGTGTGGATCTCCAGCACGTGCGCAACCAAAGAGTCACGGTGAGCTGTATCTTTTCTTTTTTCTTGTTGATTTGTAGGGTAGATGTCAGGGTTTTAACCCTTGCCTGCCTCTCAGTCGCATTCTGCCAGCATGTGACATGAAGAATAAAAGTTACAGAAACTCTTAATTGCAAACTGTAAGGGCTTCAATGTAGGGAATCGTTACTTTTTTTTGTTGACATTTTGGTTCCGCTATGTAATGCAGTTATCCTATTAAATAGTACATAAGATTCAGTGGACAGTCATGGCTGATGCATTTCAATCTGCCACACTTCTAAGTTGTAGATGCGGCTATGTGGTAGATCACTAACAACAAACACAAGTTTTCATAAATTAGCTTTGGGAAATTAACAGTATTTGAAAACTGGAGCAGAAATGCTGTTAATAGTTCCCACAAATCTATTATTGGTGGTTAAAGTTATAACCCAATTTCCAGAGTTTTTTGTTGGAAAAAACATCTTACTGTTATGTATGCTGAGCTTCACCGGCATCCTCTGTGACATATGTCTGATCCTGGAGTACACAGCAACGCAAAAGTAATCTATCTTGCTGTCCATATGAACGACATGTGCAAAGTATAACTTCCCATCCAGTCCAACAGACACGCGCTTGCTGAGAGGAATCTGACGTAGATCTATAATGAAATAGATTGACAATAGAAGCTTTTTGTAAACTAAAAACTTGTTGGTACCAAATATTTTTTAGTTTCATAAGTATTTATTAAGGTTTCTAAAAGAGTATAAAACAAACATAACCAAGTAAAGTGCAGGGTCGAATTATAACAGTCAATGATACAATAATTCACCATATATCATGGCTTGTGCACTAGACAATGATGGACATTCCTCATCTTCTTGGGTGTACTGTTAACCCATGAGACTTGATTTAGCGCCTAAATACATTTTTTTATCCTAGCCTTGGAATTTGAAAACATCATGGACCAGAATGGACCAAAGAGTAGATCAAATATGAACATTACTAAATACAATCAGCTACAAAGAGGCACTGGTCTTACCAGGATTTCATGATACATACATTAGTGTAAGATACTATTCTTGAGTATATGATTTTGGAAATTTGCTCATTTGGAATTTTGACCAATGGGGTTCTACAGAGAAATCTATCAGAATTTGGTGGCATCAAGGTGTAAAAAAATGGTTGTTGTTTACCCATGGGTCTTATAATTTCTTGAAGGTTACGATTTTACTGTTAACCTGAGCAATAGTTTATTTATAGCTCTTGATAGAGTCAGCAATTTCTTTAAAAGTAGGGGTATTGTTGGTTTCCAGCATATTGTTATGCACAATTTAGCTAAAATAACAATTTTAAAGGCAAGGATTTGGTGTTTCAAAGGAATTCTAGACATATCCAGATAGAGCGGGACTTCTTCTGGTGAATTGGGAATGGAAGCACCTATCAGAGTAGAGACAAAGGTACAAACTGAGGACCAATAAGGTTGTAAAATTCTACTTTCCCATAGACTCTGAGACTAGAGGGCATGCTTCATTCCGATGATCAGGAGAGTAGTACCATCTGTATATAGGTTTATAAGCGGCTTTTAAGTGTCTCAAACCTTGCAAAGAAGAGTTGACCAATCTGTTTAAAAGGATGAGTGATATTTCAAAGATATAACAATGTAGCAATGCTTCATGTATTAAGAGGAACATAAAAATGTCAGATTCAGAATCAGTGGCAGTCAAGTGATTTCTGTGATTAAGTGGTGGCAATAGAGATGACATCCCTTACTACTTGCTAGAATGAAGGCACATCAGGACATCAAAGGGAACTAATCATCAGATTTGCGGCCCATCAATCAGCATCAAGTCTTTATGGCTCCAAACTTTGTAACCCCCTATCATTTACACTACTTTCCATAAACTAAGGGTTTCATCCTGCCAAAGATGAGTCATGGCTCTTCTCCAGCAGCTCCGAAGAGATATTCAATGTACAACAATTCAGCTTGCGTTGCACGCTGCGTATGTGTCTGGAGTTGCCATAGTAGGATCATGGTTCCTGTTTATCTAAAATAAAACTTTAGATTTCTGTAGAATGTTGTGACAGAGGGGACTTGCATCACCAGGTTTTGTTGTTAGGTTAAACAGGTTTCCTTTAATGCCTATAGTGGCCTTATGTAAATTACTATTGTGGCCATAGGGAGAAATATCAAACATGAGACATGGTGAACAAAAGTGCAGGCATGGCATTATTGCATTTACTGTATACACCTACCTTGCATCATCCAAACTACATTGACTGGGGGGATACCAGGAGGAGGATCACAACTTAATACCAACGGGTCCCCCTCTTCCAATACTACAGGTGGGATAACCTCTTTGGGAAACCTAGGATCTCCTAAAAATAAGAAAACCATTGAATCTAGACATTTTCAGATGTAGCATACATTTTTACTTTTAGCTTTCAAATTGGATGACCATAGATTGGATGGTTCCCTTTACCAACTCGTCATAGAAAAACAGGCTACGTTTCTCCTTTAAATGGCTTTCCAGGAATATGCAAGGCCGAAGTTGGAGAAAAAAATACATAATTACCCTGTTCTGGCTCCTATTCCCTTGCCACTCCAGTACTTCTAGTTTTTGTGACGGCGCCCAACAAGAAGTCAAAGGGAGTCACAGGACCTATTTCAGCCAAAGAGTGTCCTCGATGGATCAAGATAAACAGTGAAGTCCTCTGAAAAAAAGAACTGATGTCCTCTAGTCCGAGGAGGCCACTCTTAGGCTGAAGCAAGTCCTGCGCCTTTTAGAAGGAACACTTATTTTAGTTTTCTCTCAAAATCCATGAGTTATAATTTTAATTTTCTGTTAAAGGGGTTTTCTCGTCAGGGTGCGAAGAGGGGTCCGATTGAGGTACCTTGGACCTTATCTCGAGATCTGTGGGGGTCTCATCACTGAGACACCCATGACCAGGAAGTTAGGCCCTATCATGTTGGAAACCCCCTTTAAGGTTGAACAAATTGTAATTTTAAATTGCACCACTTTGGGCACCTATAAATTATTCATATTATTAATTGCAGACCTCTAAATGTTCCTTGTGATGTCAACAGCACTACTATGTTTAACTGTATCTGTGTGTTAAGTAAAGGGAAACAAATGAATTTTAGGAAGGGGAACCAGCTTGTAGGCACAGGGATTGAGAAGTTCTGGTTTAAGCTGTAAAAGCAAAAGGAGCCTGTCATGTAACATACCTGGAATGAGAAACGTTGTCTCTTCCGATATGGCGGTTCCCAACTTATTTGTGGCATAACAACGGTATGTTCCATTGAAGGATAAAATATTCCCATCATTATGGATAGTAAATGAACCAGAATCTTTCGTAGTCCTGACATTGTGGTCTGCTAATGGATCATATGGATGTCCATTCTTCGTCCAATGATATCTAATATACAGTAGAATAAATATGTGTTATAGTTCAGTGTACAAAATCTAGTGTACATGATTGTTTTTTTTTATGCAGCCAAATGTCTGAGATTGACTATTAACAGAAATACTTACTCCGGAGTTGGGTTTCCTTTAGCTTTACACTTGATAGTAAAATCTTCTCCCACAGGAAAAGCAACTTGGATACCTTTGGTGACTTCGATAATTGTTGGCAATTGCTCCACTGTAAATGATAAAGTTTGGGTAAGTTAAACCCTCTTCAGATGATGATGTGTATTGTATTGAGGCCTATATGGTGAAATACGGTGTGTGATACCGTATCCAATAACACAGAATGTATATTGGAAAATAGATGTTGCATTAAAGCAAATATACATGAAGAAAATTGTGAGTAACCGCTCATCAATTACATTGGCTTCTTATTTTGCTCCTACTTCACATGGACAGCACACTGAGCCAGCACTTGTGAGATCATGCATTTTAAAGTCCACAATGTACTCTAAAGCAAAACTCAGAGATATATTTAAGAAGAACTTACACCTATAAAATAGTTTACAGTTGTTATTAAAACTCTTTCCATTCTATATCCACCAGTTTGGGTAACATTGTGTACAGCTCCAAAAATCTAATTTCTCTGTTTCCCAATCCCTTGAACAGAAAGGACCAGAGGTAAAAGAAATATAGCAATATTCTTTCACTGATGAACACAAGTGACTCACTGCCTTAGTATTGCCAGAAGCACATTTATTCACAAAGCTGCTGGTCATGAGGTCACAAGGTTCTACGCTTTTCAGCACTTGTTTTGTTAAAAGCCCAATGAAAAGGGCACTGAATTTGTACCTGTAATATTAATAAGTTCAGACTTACTGTCCTCAACTAAAGTGTGGAAAAGCTAAGAACCCTGCAAAAGGACCAAGAACAGAAATAATTGAAGGGTTTCAGAGAACAGAGGAGTCTTGAGATCTCTAGTTTATGAAGCAGAAGTGGAAGCATCTCCAGTACTTTTAAACTTTCAAAGTGTCGATAATTCAGACTTGAGTGTTGAAGTTCATTTGAGTTTTTTATCCACTGGACTGTGGGCTGGAAGAGTAAAGGCTAAAATCAAGAGATATATGTGTTGGTTTCCAGCCTATTAAAGGGAACCTGTCATCAGGCTCCCCCATGTCCCTGTAGAGAATAGTGTGCACAGTGACACTGCCAAAGTGTTTTTATAATAAAACTGTCTTTTTCCGATGAAAAGAAAAATTAGATCAAAGTGTACCTTTCTCTCTGCAGAGCAGTGTCTTGTCTCCCATGTGAGTGGCCAGGGAGGAGTGATCCTCACCCCCACCCTCGGACGCTCCCTCATGCATCTATTTCAAATTAAAAATTAAAATATCCCTCCTATCTGAAATAGACGCAGAGTGGTTTCCTGAGTGTGGGGGGCCACTCCTCACTGACCACTTCTATGGGACACTGCTCTGCAGAGAGAAAGGTAAACTTTTACCTAACTTTTCTTTTTATCGGAAAAAGCCAGTTTTATTATTATTACACTTTGGCAATGTGCACTCTATTCTCTATGGGGACATGTGGGGAAAAATAGAACCTGATGACAGGTTCCCTTTAAAATGAATTTTGTTTTACAAGTTTATTAATACATATTTAGAACTTTACCACAATACAGATGTGAAAGGTTTCGGTTTAAAGAGTAATCTTTTTCAGACATGGATTACTAAAAGGTGGGGCTAAAAAGCCTTATTAGAGAGCGCTGTATTGTGGTGGTGCCTGCTGCTACTGAAAGGTGTTGCTCTGTGTCAGAAGAACACTAGGCCAAAACGGTACATGTTTTTTTGTGGGGGCCCGAGTACTACATTTGTATCATTAAAATACACAAAACAACTTATATTCCTGTCAAATCATCGGGTCCTGAAAGTTTTCTTTCTTCTTTCTGTATGTTTGTACATAGAGGAATAGGGGCAATAACAGATTATAATATGGGTGGGTTGGTAGATTGGTCGGAGGCCCAGGGTTCCTGGAGGCCCATGGGCTCCCAAAGCACCAACCCAGTTTTTAACTGCACCAGGGCCGCCATTATGGGAGATCTAGTGGGACTGTGTTCACGTGCCCCCCCCCCCCCGTTTTCCAAACAAAAGGGGGGCCCTACGGTCAGATGCGCCAAAATTCTGAGTGGTGACCCTGTACTGCCCTAAAGAGAAAATAGAGCGTGCACTCCACCCTTTTAATTCTGATACGCGCCCAGGCTTCTATGCACATGTATACATTTAGAAGTTCAATAGCGTGATACAAGACATAGATGCCACTCACCAGATTCCAAGGCGCAGTAAAGCGTGCCACAGAGACAGGCCGTTTCAAGCAACTTTAGGCTTCTTCAACCAGGTTGAAAAAGCATGGAGTGTGTGACGTGGAACGTCCCTGTGGTGTGCATCCAAACCTAGGCCTGATTTGCTATAATAAAGAAACTTTGCACCAACATTTCAACCCTAACAACCCTAAGGCTACATTCACATGGCCATTGGTGAACGTATATACGGCCGCCGTATATACATCATATATATGTCCTCCATTGGCCAGCAATGGGCGCACGGAGCCGTACAGAGTGGTACGGTGCAGCACACCTGTGGCACTGTACCATTCCGTACCAAGGGAAAAGATAGGACATGTCCTCTCTTTCCCCGTAATAGGGCACTGTGCGCCATGTAACTTAATGGAGAGGGGTGCTCATCCCCTCCTCCTCTCCTGGGTGCCGACGTTTACCCGCCATGCTACGGCACACGCTCATCTGAATGTAGCCTTAGACAGATATTATGCCTTGACATCATCCCTGCATAATCATTTGGGTAGTGGCTATATTTTCAACTCGTTTTGACATACATATAGAAGTTCCTCCAAAGGTTTTTAAAAAGAACCTGCTACCTCTGCTACAACCAAAAGCCCCAAATAGTACCTTGTTTAATACTTAAAATGTTGAAATGGTATTTTTATATCTTGAAAACATTCCGGCATTCTTCTAAAAAACACTTTTATTCATGTCTTGACAAAAAAAAAATCAAGGAGGCAGGAAATCTCAACTATCCAGTCAAACTACCCTGCCCCCTCATGACCATTTGGACTGTTAAAGGGGTTGTCCACTTTCAACAAATAATTGATATGGCTTGAGTAAGGAAAAGTTAAACAATTTTCCAATATACTTTCTGTATCAGTTCCTCACCATTTTCTAGATCTCTGCTTGCTTTGCTTCTATAGAAAGCTTCTAAGTTTACTTCCAGTGGATGGAATCTGTCCATGGTTATGTGATAGACACAAAGGTGCATGAGCCGTTACTGTCACATAACTCCTATTACTCTCAGTGATTAGAACGGCTCGTGCACCTGCGTGTCCATCATATCACATGGACATGGAAGTAAATAGAGAAGCTTTCTATAGAATGGCAGCAAGCGGAGTTCCTGAAAACCATGAGGAATAGATACAGAAAGTATATTGAAAAATTGTATAACTTTTCATTACACAAATAATATCAATTATTTACTGAACGTGGACAACCCCTTCAACCTTGGCCCCCTAGCGCCAATGTCACTTTATTCTTCCTTGGCTCTCTTGCTCTTGAAGGGGTTAACTCTGGGCATAATTGGCCCTACTTTAATATTATGATGGTAATTCTCATATTCTCATTGTGACCTAATATTCTGGTTCAGGTGACCGATTTGCCTAAATTTATAATGTATCATTACAATACAAACTTTATTATACAGCAACATAATCCACAATATAAATAATAGTATACAGGCAGTACAAGATAGGTTCGGTATGTTTGTTCTTAAGTTGAATTCGTATGTAAGTCGGAACTGTATATTTTATAATTGCAGCTCCAGACAATTTTTTTTGGTCTCTATGACAATTGGATGTTGGACTTTCATAAGAACAATTGTTAACAAAAAAGCTTTGATAACGGTTACAGCTGTTTATTGTAGTCTAGGGCTAAAGTACAGTAAATTACCAATTACCAGAGGTCCGTTTGTAACTAGGGGTCATCTGTAAGTCAGGTGTTCTTAAGTAGGGGATTGCCTGTAGTATGATCAGGAAAATGCAATGTACATAAATGACAACAAAGGAAACAGAAATCGTCAAATACTGTAATGATCAATGGGGAAGGAGATGACAGGGTCTGTTCAGTGCATAGAGTCTAAATCATCATTAGCTGGAAGAATTCGAGTTAATTGTAAGTGTCGGGTAATTTAGAGAAATCATCCCTGATGTGTCCTGACAAGGATGTATAATATTCATGATGGGGATGGCAGCACAAAGGGAGGTGAATATTTCTAAGACTAAAGATGAATCACTTTTTATGGCTGTCAAATATTCTCCTGCAGTATTCTGCATAATACAGGGCAGGATTGGCATTTAAGAAAATATACAGTTTGGTTTCAACTTGTTGGGTTCAATTTTAGCTTGGAAATAGTTCAAAGATGATCATATAATATCCAAAAGATGCATCATTTATGAGTGTGTCCAATCAATGCTGCATGTTCTGTCAGTGTAACATTTGCATAGTTTGTACCGTGTTTGCACATGTCAAGTTCACTTATGTTTCTATAGAAAGTACGGGTGCTTTTCCACCGAATCTGAATCTAATTAACAGTCAAGGGAAAATCTCTATTCATAATTATACAAATGTAGACCACATACATGACATCCTCATCATTTCTCATAATAAACCATTACATTTTATATATAATTTTCACTCTGCAGATGTGTAATATTGGGAATTACAGACTGTCAGTGTTATTAAGACACTGCTGGAGATCTATGAGCTAGTACCACAGCTGTTTTTTGGTAGAATGACTTCAACTCTGACTTCTGTGATTGTACAAGGACATTCTCTGTAATTTATATGACATCCATGGAAAACGTTACAGTTCCATATATACACTACAAAAGGCACATTCTTACATGTTGCTAGTTCCTTAGTTGCTTTGTGATACAGCACAATACAGGTTAACATGACCACATTACATTTCATAAGGGAAACGATTATTCAATTAATTAGCGTTGATTGGAGTGTTCATTTAAGATACATGGAGTTAATTGGGTGGACGTGGATGGAAAAAAGGTGGCAACCTCCATATTACATCCAGGGGGTAGGGAGAAGTTCTCTAAGATGGACCATAGGTTTATTGTGGTCCAGTAAAATTTGTTAGAATTTGATTAAATTCAGTAGTCCATGTTGAAAAAGAACATAGTCGATGCAGTCATTTTACGGTAATCCCATCTTTCTCCACGTAGCGAAAGAGTTTAAAGGCCAACTCTAATTCACACTGGAAATGGCAACTGTACACTAAAGTACCACGCAGAGTGCGATAATTCAAGATATTTGCCTGTGGCACCAGATGAAGATGACTCAAATAACCTCGCCCATTATTTAACTGAAGATTGCAAATAGTGGTATAAAAACCTATGGCAACAGAGTAAATATTAAATCACTATCACTATCTCAATATGGTTTTAACTTGGGAGAAATAAGCTTTTTACCTCTAAAATCTTTTTACTGGTACTGAATTGCTCAAAGCAAATTGGGGGTTTTTGGAAAAAAATGTAATATTTCAAACCAGAACAAAACTGCAACTATATCTTTATAATCTTCTTTTACACAATTTTGTAAGGGCTGGTCAGGAGCTCTTCTATTGTATATTTAATGGTAAGGAAGTGAGTAATACAAAGTGTAATAAAACAAGGTGTTCAGGTTGATCTATTACATATGATTAAAGGAGGGTGTGAATTTTGAGGTTAAGCTCCACCTCGGTGCTCAAAAACATGTGAAATACATAAATACTGTATATATACTGTATATATTCATATCTTTCATGAACAAATCGAAAACTCCTCTCCTTACCAAACCTACCTGCAATTATGACATTCATGATAAAATACAAATATAACATTTTATTTTGCCCAAAAAATATCTATTGTTATAGAATTTTTGTTGCACACCAATTTCCTTAAAAAAAAAAAAAACTTACCTTCAAGTGGTATTTCTACAGCCTTAATGCATGTTGTAAATGACAGGAGACAGAAAACAAGTCTTCTCCAGAGGCAGAGCATCTTCTTTATGATGAGACTGTTTGATCGTCGTCTTCCTTCCAGCCGTCAATCATAGAGCACATTAGACAATCGCTGCACCTGCAGAGCGAGACAAAACAAATCATTGTCTTCCAGCATGAAAGGATACATGGCACAAAAGAAGAGCGTTTTACTGTATTCTGCGCAGGTGGATATGTAACATGCCTGACTATCCTGGTAATGTTGTATTGTAGGTTATTATATTAGACCCTGTACTTACTTTTTGTTCTTGTTCAGATGCTTAATCATCAAAGAGTTGGCTCATTAACAAGTGGAACATCTGATCTATAGGAGAAGCTGATACTTTGTGGCAGAAGTCTCTATAATTGATCGACTCACCGGTCTCATGTCCAATCTGGTACTCTACACAAATCTGATATACCAATTGTTTGCTATGCCCCCAGCTAAAAAGAGGGTTTAACTGTTAAACAAAAATGTATGTTCGGTGGCAGTCCAACCACCCCCCACATAAATATAAGCAGTTCCCTCTTTGATTTTAGATATAGCTCCCCTTTAATGACTTTAAATACTGAGCTTCCCTTCATTATTTAATATATAGTGACCCCTTAATTATTTTACATACAGCACCTCTTAATGAATTTATATACAGCCTCCCCGGCTATACAGTTCCACGTATATACTTATATACACAACTACCAGCCCTATACAGTGCTCCATCAATAATTTGTATACTTATACATACCACTATGTTTTGCCTCAGCTGCTGTGGAAGGACCCAGGCGGAAAAGTGATGGCACCGCACCTTCTGTGTTGTGGAAATTGTGCGTGCAGAGCTTGCTCCCAATCAATGGTGACTGTGTCTTCAAGACATAGATAGCATTGATTCTTTTATATCTTGTATGTTTCACCCTATAGCTTTAGGCAGGCCTGTCATTTCAGTGGGTGATACCTAATCCTTTTCACTTTAGAGGGACTTGTGGTCGGTTTGCTAATCATTGGGTTATCTTAGCAGTCGGACACCTAGTGATCAGACACTTATCCCCTATTCGGTGGATCGAGAGTGCATGCCTTTAGATCTGGCTGTACAAACTGTTAGAAACAAATAAGGTAAAACCCATTCAGTTCAACCTAAAACGTCACCGGCCGTGCTTGATAGTCCAATAACGTGGTCTGGTCCTATAGTGCACAGGCAAACTGTTAACCAGGTCAAATAACTGGACATTTTCATTTCACTTTGCAGGACTTTAATATTCATAGCCTAAGGAAGCCCAAGGGATCAGATCTGTAGCTTTAAAATGGTAGAACCTTTAGAAGATATCATTTTATATGCTGCTTTGCTTCCTGCAAAATGCTTTCAAATGTATTCTGCAGACCCTTAGTAAATTCTGACACACTTCAAAACCACTTTCAGCAGTCATTTGTTTACAGTCATTGGGCAGGATCAGTGCTGTATAATGACCTTTTAGTTGCTTTCAGCCCATCCTTGCATAAATACAGTGTCGCAGTGTGTAATTAATAACATCCGTCCTGACATCCAGAACACTAGGGGTGAGTTCAGAATTGTTTAAAATGAATAATAGGTGGCTGAGTCTAATATTGAAGTTCAGTTCCATTTATTTCAATAGGAGTTCTACAGAATGTACCATCTGCCTAATTCATGTGAATTTGCAGTCAAAAAGAAGAGGCTACAATAATAGTCAATATGCCATAATTTGACAACACTCCTGAGCAATAAGCCCATATGCAATTTTTTCAAGAACCCAACTTTGGCCAGACTTTATGGAAGATTAAAGTAGTTAGACATCTTTTTATAAAACTATATTAAAGGGAACTTTTCACCAGGGATCTAATTTTCACTAAAGACAGGTTACAGCAGCCCATTACAGCTGCATTGCACATCTGCCTTTCTACTTTCTCTCAGCATTTGCATTACAATATAATTGTGTGGTTAACTTATATGGCTTCCTGACAGAATTCTGTGTTTAGTCCCAGGGAATGGCTTTGGTTTTGATGCATTTAAAAAACAACAAGTGACACGTGACTTGTCTGTGCTGATCACTCCTCAGCTCTCAGCCCCCACCTTTGTGCTCTTTCACTGGAACAGAGGTCACAGCATGGTGAGATGACATCAAAGGGGGAGGGAGGAGCAGTACAGGAGCACAAAGGTGGGGGCTCAGAGCTGAGGAGTCTGTAGCACAAACAAGTCACGTGTTGTTTTTTTTTTACATGCATAGAAACAAAAGCCCAACCCCTGGGACTACACAGAGGATTCTGTCAGGAAGCCAGATATATTATAACACACAATTATATTGTAACACAATTTCTTAGATAAGACAAAAAGGCAGATTTGCAATGCAGGTGTGATAGGCTTCTGTAACCTTTCTATAGTGAAAATGAGGTCCCTGGTGACAGGTTCCCTTTAAAGGTGATACCTTAGCTCCCCTGACTCTCCCCCCTGCACAGGTCACAGAGCATGCTCACAACACACACTCATATATGTCAATATAAATTGTTTTCCAATTGAAGATTTTTCTGCTGTTCTCAGCTAAAGGCAACAAACCAGGCCGGATGCCATCAGTCCCTTCCTAGATGTTGTACTATTTTAGGAAAGGTGGACTCTTTTTTTGTCCTACAAATCTTTTTTAAACCTCATATTAAAATCCATTTCCCAGTGTCCTGAAAAACAGGTTCCATTATTAAGACTGTGACAGCTCTGCAAATGTCCTCGCTTTTTCAGCCTCTAATTGATGTAATTGCTTGTAAAACTCAGAAATTGTGAGACTGCCAAGTGTTAAAACTGTAGAAAAAAGCGCCACATTGGCAACAAGACTCGGAGATTCAGAAACGCGATGGAAAATCCCTTGGTAACCAACGAGACCTTTAAGGCCACACAAGGCCACAGTCTTATTAATGAATATACTACGGGCCAACTAGATTCTTGCCACAATGTAACTAATGACGATGACTTCTAGCCTCCGAGCAATTGAATTTGGCATCAGTGTGGTATTTTTTATTCTGCTTACTTATTAGCCTTTAAAGGGCTGGTAGCATTTATTTCTATAATGTGATTTCTATACGTCGCTACTTGCTTACAAAAGGCTTATCATTGGATCCTGTCCTTAGTATTCTGACTGCCTCCTCTGAATTCATGCTTATAACAATTTAGGACAGCAATAAGAAATCTCTCTCGTTGCATTCCAATTACAAGTGTGAAAGCAGAAAAATGTACTGCTCAGTTCGGGACACCATTCCAACAAATATCTCTGATTTATACGAAATCTACCATCAAAATCCATCATGATAAACCATGGACATTACTCATAGATCCAGGCACTGGGACTGTGGCAATCTTCTTATATGTGGTATACATAGTCTCCTTCCTTCTAAAATCAACTTTTAAAATTATGCTAATGAGTCTGAAGGGCTCTGTAGGGAATTAGCAGAGTTCCTCCATGGTGTAGTGTCACAGGCTGCTGCCACAGTATGCAAGGAGCACCTCTACCCCCAGTGTGTGCTGAAACGTCCTCTGCTGTTTATTTTAGAAGGAAGGAGGACATGGATAACAAATTTGAGAAGATCACAATCACACTGCCTGGATCTATGAGTAAGTGTCCCTGGTTAATTTTTCCTTAGATTTCCTTCTATTCTCTATGGCAATGCTGTATTTTGCAGAGTATAGTACTGTCCCATAAAAATTTAATATACTGGCAAAGTCCATGTCCTTCCGCTCAACAGATGGAGAATGGAATCCCCATTCTCACAATTACTGCCACCACCTATCCTATAGAAAGAGGATGCTGCCAAACTTTTTGACAGTCACATTCGTGGTGATCTAGGGGGTGATGACGTTAAATGTCCATTGCCTAGAGACTAAGCACTTCTGTAGCCCAGATACTGTATATCATTGTGCCTACAGCTGTTTTTGTCCATTTTTCCACAAAAAAAAAAAAAAATGGCGCAGATTTATCAAACTGGCTCCAGCAGTTTTCTGGGGCATTTTGCACATAAATACATTTGCAAACTGCTTGCACAGGTATATATGAAGTGTTTGCGCCAGCATGTGGTGAATGCTCATTGAACTTAACTTAAATTACGTTTTGGTGCACATTTCCCAAGCAGTGCAGGGAAGGCTGGATTAATGAAGACCATGCGCCACTTTTGATGAATCTGCCGCACCCTGCACACTATGCAGTTTTCAAAACTTTTGATGAATGTGGCCCTATGTCTTAAATTTGTCACTTTTACTAAATGTACACACATTGCTACAAGTATCGGCATTGGTACAAGTATTACATGAGTACTAAAATTGTGACTCAACAAATGAACTAGTAATAGTTCTTTCACTTGTAGAGAACTTGAATGTTTTGCATTGATGTGGGAAGTGAAAGCTGCGTGTTACATACCTGTCATGTTAGCACTTGTGCCAATTCAGTTTTCCAGAGCTTTAAGCAGCAAGTACATAATAATAATGTCATGCCTCTATAATAGAATGACTAAGGGCATAACTCTTTCTATATTCCAGGAGCTTATTCAATGCTCTTACTTGTGATTTCATAAGGAGAAGAACAATTTTGTCTAATCTCTCCAGAATTTCTTGGGTCCATGAAACATGACATAGATTTTAAAGAGAGCCTTTAAAGAGAAGCTGTCAGACCTTAAACCAACAACAGGTGGGTCCTAAATTGACTTATATGATAGCTGTACAGGGTGTGATGTAAAAAAAAAAAAAATGTTTATACTCATCTAGATGTGAGTCTGAAGATCTCAGGATTGACACCTTCTTTCAAGTTGCTTCAATGAAACCGGGACTATACCCCCGCTACTTTGCGCATGGGCCATACCTACAGCCCTTGCGTAGTGAAGCCAGGTTCACTCCATGAAGGGGGTTATTACGTGTTCCAAACCACCTTGGCAGGTTCTCTTTAAGTGAAAGCTCTGGAGTCAAAGCTGGTCTGCAAAAGATGACATACCTCCAAATTGTCCCTGATTGAGCAGGACAGTCGTAGATTTATGGATCTGTCCCGTCATCCTTGGCGGCAGAAGTATGTTTTGGGCTTCAACTATATCTGCATCTCCTGGCCGCAGATAGAGTTGAATACAATGGAGAAATAGGATTCCATATGTTCCCATCTCCACCATTGCTTCTTGGCTGCAAAATGATGACGTTGTCGCAACTTCTAACTTCAGAACCACACACAGCTTTAGCAGTGAAGAGGAAAAGGACAGATGCATGTGGAAAGGAGGATTTTTGGGAGTTGGGTAATTGGTGGGGTTATGAATTAAAAATCTTTGTCCCTCTTTTACCATCTGAAAAGTGGAAGGTGTGTACTTAGTTGGGGCATCAGCAAACTGCCTAAAGGAAATGGTGACAAAAACCTAAATGATTGTGGAAGAAAGTCTTCAGAAGACCTTCTTTGTAGCCTATTCATTTTCCTAGACAATATTTTCTGTTCCAGGTTTTTAAATCTATCACATCTATATGCATTTACGTTCCCAACTATAAAAAGGTTACATAAAACAGAGATGATCCCCGACCCTTCTCCAAATACTTGGATCCGGCATGTTACAACAGTAAAGTAATTCAAATGCTGGCATCTTTAGAATTAGTTTACAATGCACCACGCTGGTTTCAACATATCATGTATGTAGACTGTATTATTAAACACAGATCAGTGAGTCAGTGTTATTTGTGTTAAAATATGTACCCTCTGGGTATAGTTGACAGACCCTTCATAGGAAAACTCCCAGATCAAAGCACTACCTAAAATGGGAAAGGTAATCGTACAATTTAATAGCATTGCTCAGATCAGGAGGGTGTGGGGGACTGTATAGTCACAACATTAAGCCATGCTACTGCTTCCATACAGTATCTGAATCTTTAGTTATGTTCTACTTATGCAAAGTCTCATAAAGTATATTGCTAAGCAGCCCATACAAATTCATGTATGTAAGCTACACTTGACAATTTTGGTGGGTTCTGTTTGGTTTAGGAGATTTTCAAACTTTTTCCAGCAGTAATGGATTATAATACAAGTGGTTTAGGCAGCCACCTATGGCCCATGGCCACTTAAAGCGTTCACCAAATTTGATACTGCCCTGTAGAGAGATATCTCATTTCTGCACTCTTCACACATGCAAGAGCCCTTTCAGGACCTTTGAAGGTCTTTCAAAAGCTGATAAACTACAGCATTGAAAACTGAGAAAGTGTCAGGTGGGAAACTTTCCAGATGTCATACGTAGACACTCAATCCTTTTGTTTTTCGGACAAAAAGACCATCACTAGAGCAGTCCGGCAGTGGCTTTCCTCTCTCTACTATTCTGTATACACTGCTTGACCAAGGATGTGTGTGTAGGGTAGTTGGTTGATATGGTTCATGGCTGAACAAGAGTTTGATACAGTTCTATGCCAGTTCTCCTGCCTGGCATAGATTTGCGCTATAACCTGCGCCTGGTCCTTTCGTAGGCGATAGCTGGTGAGTGTGACTCCACAATGTGGCATCACTCCCACCCTACTCACGTAGCGTTGAGGGGTAAATAGTGGCGATTCTTGGCTCTCCCATGATTTTGGTATGTGATAAATCCCCCACAATGTACTGAAGCTTTTTATTTATATCAGTTGCGCTTAATTCTGGCGCATTGTTGCACCAGATTAATCACAAGCTACAACCATATGTGATGAGTTGAGTTCATGACTCTTATTAATCACTTTTCTTTAAGCACAGTTTAGGCACAATGTTAGATTCGGGCACTCCGTGTGATCCTCCTACAAGCTCCTCTCCCGCACCCCAGCATGAGAATAACCCTCACAGCAGAGCCCAGGTGTGTGACACCTTGCACCCAGTGACCTCCTCCTGGAGGAGATCCCTCAATGCTGATCTTCTGCTGCCCCCCTGTAATTCTGGCCAGTATCCTCCTCAGACACTGATACATGGGGACACTTCTCTGTACTGTCTGCAAAATCCTACAAACTTCTCTTCCATCCTGCTCTGAGCTGCTGCTTTTGCAGATTGTTTGTAAATAGAAGGTCATGAACTGTAAACAGAGGCTGCAGGTAGTGTCTGTAGTGTCTGCTGAGCTCTGCTCTGCTGGGGATACACTGCTCTGCACAAGTGCTCCGTGCTTACTTCTCAGTTTACGCCACCTTCAGGCTGAAGTTTTTGCTCCCATATAATTACTAAGTGACCAATGCTATCATATAATGACCAGATAATACCACCATATTTATACGCCCATGCAGTTAATAAAAAGTACAACATTTTTCTGAAAAACATTAACATAAAGCAGAGCAAATAAATCACCTGCAAACAGAGGGGTTAATGTATTAAAAAGGACCCTTTGCACGCCAGTTTTCTTCCCCAATGGCATGAAGTGGCCTTGGTCTACTACAAACTCTGGTCTCTCAGAAGATCCGGGAACCTGGACTTTTCAAAGGCATTTGACACCGTGCCACATAAAAGGTTGGTATATAAAATGAGACTGCTGGGAATAGGAGAAAATCTGTGTATTTGGGTAAGTAATTGGCTTAGTGATAGAAAACAGAAGGTGGTCATTAATGGCACATTCTCAGATTGGGTTGATGTTACCAGTGGAGTGCCACAGGGGTCAGTATTGGGGCCACTTCTTTTTAATATTTTTATTAATGACCTTGTAGTGGGTTTACACAGTCAAGTTTCAATATTTGCAGATGATACTAAGCTGTGTAAAGTAATAAATACTGAGGTCGATAGTTTAGCATTACAGAGGGATTTGTGGAAGCTTGAGGGATGGGCAGAGAAATGGTTGATGAGGTTTAATGTAGATAAATGTCAAGTTATGCACTTGGGCCATGGAAACAAAAAGTATAATTATGTTCTAAACAGTCAATTACTTAGTAAAACTGAAGCTGAAAAGGACTTGGGGGTATTGGTGGATGGTAAACTTAATTTTAGTGACCAGAGCCAGGCGGCTGCTGCTAAAGCAAATAAAATAATGGGATGTATCAAGAGAGGAATAGATTCTCATGATAAAGACATAGTTTTGCCCTTATACAAATCCCTGGTCAGACCACACATGGAATATTGTGTACAGTTTTGGGCACCAGTGTATAAAAAGGATATAGTAGAGCTGGAACGGGTGCAGAGGAGAGCAACCAGGATTATTAGGGGAATGGGGGAACTAGAATACACTGACAGATTAAAAAATTTGGGATTATTCAGTTTAGAAAAAAGACGACTGAGGGGAGACCTCATTACAATGTACAAATACCTGAACGGACAGTACAAGGATCTCTCCAAAGATCTTTTTATACCTAGGCCTGTGACCAGGACAAGGGGGCATCCTCTACGCTTAGAGGAGAGGCGATTTTACCATCAACATAGACAAAGGTTCTTTACTGTAAGAGCAGTGAGACTGTGGAACTCTCTGCCGCAGGAGGTTGTTATGGCGGACTCTATGTACATGTTCAAGAGAGGCCTGGATACCTTTCTGGAGAGAAAAAATATCACAGGTTATGGGGATAAAACATTTATTTAATTCTTAAAGGTTGGACTTGATGGACTTGCGTCTCCTTCCAGCCTTATATACTATGATACTATGAACCTCTGCCAGGGTCTGTTTAGACCAGATCTGACTTGGTGAAAATTGCAGCTATAGTAGACTACAAGGGGCATAACTACAGTGATAGTAGCCATAGCAGCCGCTTTGGGACCCACAGTGTCAAGGGGCCCCATCACCTGACCTGACACTAAAGAATTGAGGATATGCATCATTATATACATTTTATCCTGCATGTTGCACAGCATATCTTGTATATAACATATATGTGATGTATATATGCTGTATGTGTGTGTATCTGTGATGTGTATATGCTATAGGTGTACATGGTGTATGGTGTGTATATAGGCTGCACTTCTGTATATGTGTGTGTATATGTGATGTGCATATGCTCTATATTTGTTCGTTTGTGTGTAAGAGTGTATAAATGTGTGTGTATGAAGTACTTTATGTTAATATATAGAGGTATATAAATGTGTGTATATATGAGAGGAACATGTATATTTTAAGCGGTAAGTTGGCCCCATTCAGAAGTCTGCTATGGGGCCCTGCCTCTCCCAACTGGGTGTCACCAGTTGGGGCCGTGCCCCTCCATAGGCTTGTCGATTTGTTCTTACATTTTTAGGCTACATTCACATTGTTGGGTGCCATGGAGAGGAGAATGGGTGACCCCTCCCCTCTCCATAGAAATGCACGGCGTACGGGCCGTAACACTGGGAAGGATAGGACATGCTTGAAAATGTCTTGATTGAATAGACGAAACGTCGCATCATGAAGGTGGAATAAAAACACATTTACGGAGTGCTGCTTCAGTATTTTCTTCTTTCCTATCTTTTCCCTGTGTACCGAGTAGTACAATGACGCGTGCAGCACCATATCGCTCCGTGCGGTAATTACCGTCTATGGGGGGCATATGTACTGCCGCAAGCTTGTGGCCGTACATACGTCCCCCATACGGTCTTGTGAATGTACAATAAGAAATTATGCTCCGGAATTGTTATTACATAGGGAAAGCAAGTTTTTTACTGAAACTTTACTAGTCAACGCCTTTGTAAAAATCTGTGTGCAATAATTTTCCAACAAAAGAGAACAAGAGGCACAGAGCAGCACCAAAGCCAGAGGGTACAGAGGTATACAGAAGAAAGCAGCCTCCAGTGTGCCCGCTCTGTCCTTGGGCACATGAGGGTGTTTCCCTAGACAAAAACATTGATTGTTGACATCTAATAGCAGCTGAAGAGTGAGTAAACAGCGCAGATCTAGGGCACAATTCGTAACGCCGGCCGTAGCCAAGATAAATATTGGCTAAGGATCCAACAGTTTACCCCATTGAAAGGCCATTGGTTGGCTACTTGCTTTCATGAGCCACCACTCTATAGAATTCAGGATCCAGAAATCCTCAATTATTAAAACCTCAATTATTAAAACCGTCTAGCAAGAATAAACTGGTCTCTGGGCAACAAAATCCAGTTAATTGTGTTAATCTTACTAAATCATCAATAAAGAATTAGTTTGCTGTTTGGATTGTCTTGTAGTCGCCATAACCTGTAGCTCTTTTATAATTGCTCTTGCATGGATATAACTGTCCCCCCATAACCGATTCAGGATCAGAGTACTCAGGGCTGGATTAAGAAAACCATAGGCCCAGGGCTGTAAGAAGTCACTTCCTATATATGGTACTAGAATCAAGCATCATGGGCAATGGACCATGCATCCCTTCTTCCTTCTTTCAATCTGCAGTTTTAGGGCCTTTGGAGGACCTCTAAAGGTCCTGAAATGGCTCTTGTTTACATGTGTATTGAGAGCAGAATATACAAGGATTTCATGGGTGAATTCTCTTCCCAGTATAAAATTTGCTGGGGGGTCTGGGTGGCCATGAGCCCCCCTAGAAGACAACTGCCCAAATGGCCTATATTAAGATCCAATACTGAGAGTCCTGAACCTCCTTGTTACCAAAAAAGAAATTGGGAAATCTCTACTTGGTAGGTTATTTTTAGAACTTTTCAAGAGGGGGCTAATAAGCCCTAAGGCACCATAACCAAGGAGTAAAAATTAACTTTTATTAGTAATAATTAATAAATGATGAACAAAAAATTGGTTTAAAAGCACAGGGTTGCATCCACATCACGTGTGCATATGTCCTAGTGCTGATTGTACGGATCAGCCAGACTAGATATTGTGAATTGTCACATGTGCATTGGTGGGGCAGACTGTGACTATGGGTGATATCTACGGTGTGTCAGGTGAGACTCCAAGCATGGAGTGTGTACAATTTGTAACTAGAGCAGGTGGGTGCAAAGGGGCGCTGTTCACTCCTCCTGGTCAATGCGGGAGGGGTTAATTCCTTTATTACCCAAGCGAATTATTGGGGGGAATATTATGATTATATTACACCCCTATGAGGGTCCAATTGGTGTGACCCGATGGGGAAGTTTCAGTGGTGGAATACTTAAAGTATTGAAGAAATTTAACTACAGTCAGCCCCCCAATAGGGCAGACTGAACTGGACAGCGCCTCTAGAAGGATATCATGTGGTTTTATCCTCCCTGCATGCTGATTATCAGCAAAACCAGTCTAATTCATGTGTGTGAGACGACTGGTTTTGCTGATAATCAGCATGCAGGGAGGATAAAACCACATGATATCCTTCTAGAGGCGCTGTCCAGTTCAGTCTGCCCTATTGGGGGGCTGACTGTGGTTAAATTTCTTCAATACTTTAAGTATTCCACCACTGAAACTTCCCCATCGGGTCACACCAATTGGACCCTCATAGGGGTGTAATATAATCATAATATTCCCCCCAATAATTTGCTTGGGTAATAAAGGAATTAACCCCTCCCGCATTGACCAGGAGGAGCGAACAGCGCCCCTTTGCACCCACTTTCTCTAGTTACAAATTGTACACACTCCATGCTTGGAGTCTCACCTGACACACCGTAGATATCACCCATAGTCACAGTCTGCCCCACCAATGCACATGTGACAATTCACAATATCTAGTCTGGCTGATCCGTACAATCAGCACTAGGACATATGCACACGTGATGTGGATGCAACCCTGTGCTTTTAAACCAATTTTTTGTTCATCATTTATTAATTATTACTAATAAAAGTTAATTTTTACTCCTTGGTTATGGTGCCTTAGGGCTTATTAGCCCCCTCCTGAACCTCCTTAGCACTAAAGTCTAATGGGGCATATTTATCAATTTGTTCATGTAATTTGCCACAAAAAGTCTGTGCTATATCTATTTTAGGGTTTTAGACACTTGGGGCATGGCTTTGCAGGAAAATTATACATCAGATTAATCATTACTACTGATACAAGTAATAGGGGGCACGGACACAATGGGGGGATTTAGCAATTTGTCTCAGGTTCCGCCCGTTTCTAGCTAGAAAACACTTGTCTTTCTCTGCAACAGATTTATCAATGTGATGATGAATTCTGGTGCAGTATAAGACTGTCGGTTTCTAGTTCAGACCTACTTTTAGTTGGTCTAAACTGCCCAAAATTTTGCCGCACGGACAATTTCCAGCAAACCACGCCCCTTTCTCACAAGGACACGACCACCTCCCAGAAGGCCACACCTTCTTAATCAGACAAGTCGGGAAAGTACCAAAACTGGTCTAAAAGCCATGATAACTGTGGTGCAAGGCATTTTAGACAGTGTTCTTGGTGAAAAACCACCAGAATTGTAGCGCAAGTGCGTTTATAAATCCCCCCCAATATACTCCCACCAATTCAAATGGATGGTTTCCAAATAACACCACCAAAAAGAGGAAACAAAAACTAAATATAGAAAGCATAAAATGACACTTTATTAGATTACAACAAATCCATTTAAAAAGACAACAGACATAGAAAAAATCCACCAAAGGTCAAATACCTAAATATACATAATAAATAGATCACAATAACCTGTAGAGAGGTATGGAAGGTCTAGTCCTCAGAACAAGTCAAGGTATTTGCCTACAAACAAGTATTTCACATTACCCAGAGGAATAACAGAGGGCAATGGACACATATACAGGTATATACAGACCAAGGGTGGACACCTTTTTGACAATGGTTAAAATATTTAGCTATTTTGACCATCGGTCTATGTTGTCTTTTTAAATGGATTTGTTTTAAATGATCTAATAAAGTGTTATTTTATGCTTTCTACATTTTGCTGAAAAATCTGGCACAGTATTAGATTGTCTAGTTTACCTTTGAGGCACTTTTGATAAATCTGTCACAAAATTTCCATTTTTTGTCCTGTGTTTGTTTCGAGGTTTTTTTTTTAATGTGCCTAGCTAGTGTGGTGATATATTACATGTTTATTTTAGGGTATTTTAGGACTTAATGCCAATTTGCCAGAGAGGTAAGTATGTGTAATATGCGTTACTATATGTATCTGTATATCCGTGTATGCATATGTGTGTATTATATATACTGTATATGTGTGTAATGTGTATATGACACTATTTCTTGTGTATGTGCATTAGTATTATGTGCATTAGTATATTTGCTTATTTACTTGTCCAAAATTCCTTACATCGCATTTATGATCTACCGTATATACTCATGTATAATCCGAGTTTTTCAGCACAAAAAATGTGCTGAAAAACGTCCCCTCGGCTTATACACGAGTCACTAACCAGCTGTAAGGAGTAAAAAATACTTAAAAAATAATAAACGTATATACTCACCCTCCGGTGGCCCCGATGTGCAGCGCTGCTCCCCTGATGTCCGCGCCGCTTGTCTTCAGGCTTCTGCGCCCGTCTTCTTTCTTCTGCAGGGCGCCGCCATGTCTTTCCCCCGGACGGCGCCTAGTATGACGACAGCAGAGAGCAATGGCGGCGCCCTGCAGAAGAAAGAAGACGTGCGCGGAAGCCTGAAGACAAGCGGCGCGGACATCGGGGGAGCAGCGCTGCACATCGGGGCCACCGGAGGGGCAGGCTGTATACTACTAAGGGCAGGCTGTATACTACTGGGGGCAAGCTGTATACTACTGGGGGCAGGCTGGGTTGGCTGCATACTATAGGGGGCTGGTTGGCTATATACTGGGGGGGTCTGTGACCAATGCATTTCCCACCCTCGGCTTATACTCAAGTCAATAGTTTTTCCCAGTTTTTGGTGGTAAAATTAGGGGTCTCGGCTTATACTCGGGTCGGCTTATACTCGAGTATATACAGTATTTTAAATACTTTATGAGAGAAGTTGTGCCTTGTCCAATAAGGGGTGAGGGCTTATCAGAAAAGGTTCACACTACATACATATTAGCAGGTCACACTTCATTTATTTCTATTTACATTTTTTGCCATTGGGCATAACAAATTATTCTTCTATATCCAATATGTTTACAATCTTAAATACCCAAATATGAAATACACAGATAATAGAAAGCCTAAAAATGAACAACATATCATCTGCACATTTAATGTTCCACTCGATCCTTCTCTATAGCTTAGTATTGATAAGTCTAGCCCATTGTGTGTGAACATGTGTTTATAAAGTGTCCACGACACATTTGGGTCGTGGCTGCACTGTACCTGACGTGACACAAATTTCTTCACATAACCGGGCTTTCCAGTGCACAGCTGGACCATGCGCCACATTTATTACCACGACTCCAACTGTGCCACGCACTCTGGGAGGGATTTTTTCCCCACTGTGGGACTAATAAAGGATTATCTTATCTTATCTTAATTGTGTCGCAACCTCGACAGTCGGCATCTGACATCCGACTATGGAAAGCATAGCCCGATGCATTAAAGTAGCGCGCGGCTGTAAGAAATTAATGCGCAGATGGAACTTATCAGTCGGGCGACATAAAAATGGTGACACAAATGAGATAAGCGCCCAAATCGTACATGGGTTATGCCTGTTTTTCTTTTTCTTTTGATTTCAGACCATTTTTTTCCTGGTCTGTGCCAAAAACTGCGCCTAAAAAAGCCACCAAACTCCACATAAATTTAGCGGCTAATGTGGAAAATATAGGCAACGCCAACTTGGGCCAAAAATGACGGACGAGTCAGGATAGTCGGAAACATCTGTTCTTTCTGGCGCAAACGCATTATAAATGATCCGCAACACCCGACGCTTTTTTGGTGCATATAAGATAATACATCTGCCCCTCTATGTTAAAGGTGGAGCAGTGCAGGGGGCGCCAGATTCATGAAGAACGGGCGCCACAATTCATTAATCTAGTGCCCTCTGACTGCACTGGGAAACTGCACCGTTGCACTGTTTTTGACAATTGAGGCCCAAAACATTGGAAGGGTGCTGGTACTGTATATATATATATATATATATATATATATACATGGGAATATCCTACACTGGGGGATAGGTTTCTATATATAGTACCACATCCTACTGTTACTGACCTTATCATTACTGTTTTATATCTTTACAGCCCAATAAATGATTTTTACAATGTTGTATTGTACTTGTATTACAGTCTGTTCATTCTCAAACTATTCCGCCCCCCGGTTCTGGTTTCAGTATTCCTATTATATTATCATATTATAATACACATATCTTACATGTATCTCCTATAACGGGATAAGAGGTTACATGTCTGATTACTCAGGGTGTGACTGGTCTGCAGGCAATAAATGGGGGTCCCCCATGTATAAAGAACTAGAGCACATACTTGGTCAATGCTCCGATCACTGTGGGAGCGAGATGTGGAAGTCCCATAGAAGTGAATGGAGAGGTGGCTCAGGATGCACAGTACTGTTTCATCATGTGGGCCACATTAATACCCTAATACTTATGATTGATGGGCGTATTCCCTTATCCTATGAATATGTAATTAGTAGAAAAAGCCTTTTTATGAATACATTCTGAAAATGTGTACATTTTAGCACTTAATACATGTGGTAGATTTTACATTTTTAGTTCTATCCATCATCCTTCATCCGTGTACCGTACATACAATATTAGTGATTATTCATATAGAATAATTAAACCGCTTGCAGAATGCGTTCACCTGGGAATCTTTCCTCGAGGGGCTATGAATGCATTTGTCACAAATGGTAATCTCACTGCAAAGCTGTCAGGTTCAGGCCGCGGCTTCGTGCTAATAAACATATAACATTAATAACTGCGAGACAAGTTTAAGAACCCGTAATGACAGCCTGACACACGGCCAAGAACTAAGTCTAAGTAATTGTACATTTTTAGCATGCAAAACAACAACAACAACAATAATAATAGAATATAATCAGTATTCCTAGAATTATATGTCTATCTGCATAATAAAGCGTTACCTTTGTGTCCAGCTCTCTGGAAATGATGGATAACATGAAAAGTACTCTAGGAAATATAGTGGTAGGTGGATGCATGAAGCCGCACCCATACATTCAGTGCAATGTAACTGACATCATACCGGGCTGTCATATACAATGCACTATCCCTATAATTGAGCGCTAGAGCAGACAACTGTACTCACCCTATGTGTTGCCAGAGATTATCCTCTTAGTTGTATAATACCCAGTACAATGCTTTCTGAATGCTACAATTACGTGGCAGCGCAAGATTTCAGTGATCACAACTTAAATCCAGGTACACACTATACTTAAAGGATTGCTCAACGCTCAGTCCTTCCTGGGAAATCTGCGACTAGTCACTGCATGTTGTGGGCTCGGCCTCTGTAAAATCTCTATAGGGCATTTACACAGCCACAATAGAGAAGTGGTGCTAGAGAGGGGAGAATAAATTTATAACCTTCTTTGTCCAAATCGTTTGGTTAATTAAAGTGGAAATGAGTCTATTGTGTTGTGACAGGTATTAGAGAAGTGTCAGTGTCTGGACTTGTAACAACTCATTCCTTGTAGAGGTAAGCAGGTCACGTGCAATGCTGCAGTATAGACTATGCTCAGGGTGTAGATCTCTGTAATCTGGGGTGCAATTACCTTACTGCTAGGATAGGGGTGCAACCCCAACAATAAGCCTCACCAGCAGGACATCCTTCTTCTATACCAGTCTGTGCTTCACTACACTCATGTTTACTGTTCTTACTTCTTTTACTGTTTGTCTATATGTTGCATAGTTACATGGGTCAGAAAATAACACAGGTCCGTCAAGCTCAGCCACTTTTGGTCAATTATATATCATTATGTGTAAAAGGTCTGGGAAACTGGATGATCAGAATGATGCTGCTTCAATGTTAAAGGACATCTACCACCAGGATGAAGGATTGTAAACCAAGCACACTGACATGCTGGTGTGTGCCCCCTCTGGCAGAATCTGCTCTCCATATGCTCTTCTATGCCCTTGTATTTAAGAAAAAAAATTAATTAATTAAAAAAAGAAAAGTATGCTCCCTTAACACTCTCTAGTTAATTTTACAAATTTTAAAGGCCTTTTTTGTAAAATCCAGGGCACAAGAAGCTAAAAGAAGAGCAGATCCTGCCAGAGGGGACACACATGTCAGTGTACTTCATTTACAATCCTTTATCCTGGATAATAAAGGATAATAAGGACACAATTATGAAGAGCCAGTATCATCAATTAGGAGAAGGAAATATTTAACACATTTTGACATTGGAATGATATCTTCTTCAGGTCAGATCTACTTCAGGTGAAGAGCCAGTACCATGGAGTGTGGATATTAGATCTTAATCAATAAAGTAAAAAATATCTAAAACACATATTAACCTCAGCATGATGCTTTCTTAAGGTCAAATGAGCCTGGACAATCAGGACACAATTAGGTGTCTTAGTGGATTTCCTTCAGGTGATGATCCAGTATCATGGAGTGTGGTTCTTCCTCAATTAGGAGAAGAATATTTTTTTAATTGAATTGGATAACGGTCCTTCATCAATTACGAGGATATCCCCAACACATTTTGATATCGGAATGATGTTTTCTGCAGTTCAAATATCCTTCAAGTGATGAGCCAGTATCATGGAGCCTAGAGAGTTGTTCTTCATCAATTAGGAAAAGGATGAATACAATGGGGTTTATTTACTAAGGGTCATGGATTTCACTTTCGTCACTTTCCTCTGGGACAGGTATTTTGCATGGGATTGCGTCGCACCTGATCGAATTTTGGCACAGCTTCGCTGTCTTCCATGCGACAGAAATGGGGGGGTGGGGAGGGGGTGGCACAAAGCACTTACAGGAAGAAGAAGTTGAACTCTGTCGGACCTGAGCAGGGAATCGACACATCCAGGATGATGGGCGAAGAATCTTAGTGAATCGCGCCAAAGTGCATGATCGTCGGAACAATGCACTTTGGATGAACTCCTCGGCCGGGTAAGTAAATGTGCCCCAATGCGTTTCAATCTTGGTAAGATGTCTGATTTCCTACAGGTGAAGAACTACTATCCAGGTTCTATGCTAGTGGCCATCACCGAAGAATATCTGACCAAAGAAGGCATCATGCCAGTGTCGAAATGTGTTGAAGATATTGTCCCAGTTAATAAAGAACTACTATCCAAGCTCCATTATACTGGCTCATTATTTGAAAGTTATCTGAAGTGAACAAGACATCATTCTGATTCTGAAATAGGTTTTCGTGTTGTTTTTGTAACAAAATCCGCTGAGTAACCTAATTGTGTTGTGAGCATCTTTCACACAAGTCAACAACTTTCTGAACACCTTTCCCAGACCTTCTAACCCATTTTTGGGACTCCAGCAGTCAACTACCGTATTTTCCAGACTATAAGACGCACATAAAAGCCTAGGACTTCCTTAGAAATCCAAAGTGCGCCTTATAGTCCGGTGCGCCCTATGTATGGAGGGCAGCGGACCCTACTTACATAGGTCCCCGCTACCGGAGACCGGAGACAGCAGATCTCCAGCGGGAAATGCAGACCACGCGGCACGGACAACAGGCACCATAGCGCGTACCAACTTCTGCCGCGTGTTCTGCAGTTCCCGCTGGAGATCTGCTGTATCCGGTAGCGGGGACCTATGTAAGTAGCGTCCACTGCCATCCTCCACCTGAAGGGACCCCCTTACCCGCTCACCTCTCCGGTCTCCGCTCCGGTCGGTCTCCACTCCGGTCGGTCCCCGGACCTCCGCCACGCCCCCGGACCTCCGCCACGCCCCCGACCCTGCGCCTTATAGTCCGGTGCGCCTTATATATGGAATTATTCCATATATAAGGCGCGGACTACTAATGCGCCTTATAGTCCGGTGCGCCTAATGGCCCGGAAAATACGGTAATCAGTATACTATCACTAATTTATGAACATCTATGGAAGTTTATGGGTCTTAACTCCATAACTTTATTTAGTAATTATTTGTTTTGGATTTATAAAAAGGCTTAGAACACCTTTACCTTTTGTATTTCACATGCGTGGTGCCTTCTTTTCTCTCATCTGAGCAACTTTATATCATTAAGTGTTATATTAATTATAATTTTCATTGTGAGTAATTCAGTGTATGTCATTATTACATTTTGAGGTTTGGCTTTGCAACCTCAAAAGAAGCTTCCCTCTTCGGAATGAATACATTAAATACAAGTTCTTTTAATGTATCCGCATATAAATGCACATTAATATAAGCAGCGGCCATAAAATACACCTGTTATGGCATTGCCCATGTGTCAGCGTTTCTACATCTTTATCTGATAATAGCGCACATTTTTAAAAAGTTTTCATTTTCAAAAACATTTATAAGCAAAAGAGGATTCAAAAACAGTGAACTGGAGTCGGAGATGATTCTAAGTACACCCCACCTCCCCTAATAACTTTGTGTTAGGGTTCTGGAGGCATGCTGGGAAAGTGAAAACAAGGGGGGTCAAAGATAACTTCCTGAATTGCATTTATATTACTCCAGAACAAATGGCCCCAATATCTATAACATCTTCCAATGGGAAATTCTTAGATTATTTAAACAAAAAAAAAAAAAAGAGTTTTCTGTCTGTGAACCATAAAGCATTTGGCCCTTGAGATCCATTTCCTTCTTAAAAGTCTTGCTCAACACTATTCTGAAAGCAATTACTATTTTGCACACACTGCATCCATTTTATTTTCTGTTTTTCTAAATTTATGTGACTGAAATATCTTTAAAGGTGAGAAATGACACCTAGGGAGAAGCAGCCTCGTATCTTTCAAACTCTTTGTAATGAAAACATTACGCACAAAATTGCTTGGTAAATATTTGAAACATTTCAAAGAAAGCCTGGCCGTCTGAATTTATGAAGTTTTCCGCTATAATGAGAAGTTGCCTAGCAACAACTGAGAAAAGAAGGGCATTTTTGTGATCTTTTTTAAGTCACTTATAATGCAGTTCTAAGAAACAAGTCCCTAGTCAATATCCTTCCAATTTCGAGTTGAGAAAAACAAGCCATGAACTTTATTACTTGATATTTTAATTTCTGATTTCACTTCAATCCATATTTTGGGCTAAAGAGATCAGAATTGATTAAATGTATTACATTATTATCAATGATAAATATACTTGACAAATTAAATTGGGATTGTTTCTTGTGGGTTAGCTAAATCTTGGTGAATTCAATTATGGAAAAAAATTTAAGTCTAAAAAAAAGACACAAATTGTTTCCAATTCCAGTTCTTTCAGGCCTAATTGCTGTGGAAAGTTGCAGTGAATAGTGACCCTTGCAGTCAATGGACCGGTTCACACAAATAGCTGTTGATACAATGGGGCAATAGGGTTTCTCAAATTCTTGCCGGCAACTTATTGTACGTGTGTCATTTCCATGACAATTGCCTTATTCATGGGTAAAATACCTAGAGATCGCACCAATCCCCACCAGTGACTGATTAAGGAACTCTTTGGCCCATAGCTGTAAATTATGACAAAATTAAAAGGTGTTCGGGACTAGAAGTTTTCAATTCAGCCCTTTCATCTCTTCTAAATCTAGACTACTTCTACGTTACAACTTTCTCTCGACCTTCCTCGTGGTGACTCTACCAAGTCTTATGCCACATATAGGAATGGTGCATAACGGTGGAATTTGGTTAAAGAAATGCCTCAACAATAAAAGTAAGAGTACTCCACCCCGATCAGGACAAACATAACATTTCCACTTCACTTTCTCTTGTTTAAAAAATTGGAAGAGATCCCAGTAAGATCTGTTGCCGCAAGTCAAAATTTAGGCGGCTGTGTGAGCCCAACCTCAAAGTATTGCTTCAACCCATAATACCACACTATGGCATGTTTTTGAGAATCTTTTATATTATTGAATTATAATATGACCACTAAAGTAAATTCTGACTTACAAGTTAATTTTGTTCTTTGATTTTTTTTTATTTTCCTGATCGGGTCCTCATTAGAGCCATAGTGCTGTTCTGGATGACTATCAGCCAGATATACCTTATATACTCGAGTATAAGCCTAGTTTTTCAGCACAAAATTTGTGCTAAAAAACCCTAACTCGGCTTATACTCGAGTCAACTAAAAACATAAAGACAAAACTCACTTTTCTGACGTCACCCATAGGTCCTCTTCTGTCTGAGACAGTCTGAGACAGAAGAGGACCTATGGGGGACATCGGAAAGATGAGTACAGTGTTATTTTTTTTCCTTCTACAGGGGCTGGGTAGGCTACATGCTACAGGGGTTGGGTAGGCTGTATGCTACAGGGGCTGGCAGACTATATACTGGGAGGCTGTAACCAATGCATTTCCCACCCTCGGCTTATACTCGAGTCAATAGGTTTCCCCAGTGTTTTGTGTTGAAATTAGGGGTCTCGGCTTATACTCGGGTCGGCTTATACTCGAGTATATACGGTACTTAAAAACTGTAATGTAAAGTTACTAGGGAATTTTGGAAGCTCTGGAATTGCTCACACAACTGTTCGGGTTGACTAAACTCCTAGTAAGTTAATGTTATGTAATCTGAAACATACATACAAGAATCTTATAATGATCAGATTAAGGCTACATTCACATGAACGTTTGGGGGGCGCATACACGGCCGACATATATACGGCCTATATACCTCCCCCATACACAGCAATGGGCACACAGCGCCCCACGGGATTGGTACAGTGGAGCACACATGCGGCACCATACCATTCCGTAGCCGGGAGAAAGATAGGACATGGAATATGGCGCCGTGCACCATTTATTATTATGGAGAAGGGCGGGGGTGAGCTGTGCTCATCTCCTCCTCCTTTCTTCGGCGCCAATGTATGCCCGCCATATTACGGTACAGTGGGCATACATCGTGTGAATGCAGCCTAAGATGTAAAAAAACACCCGTCATATGACACACTGACGGCATTTATTATTTGATTTCTACCCATTTTACGTCCGCCTTAATTTTTGTTGCCACGTGCGCTATATTTATTATATGTCAGTGACACAATTTAGTTTATTTTCTAAAACACACTCCTTTTTTTTTGCTCAATTTCGGCGCAGCTCAATTAGAATCCTGACATTTTTCCTGGATTTCCTGACATTTAGTTTCCTGATACTTTATTTGGCACATAATTACACTTCTTACGGTGCGCCAAACATATTAAAGCCGTTTGCCACAATATAACAGAGCAAATCACTGCAAATCACTGCTAAAATCAGGTGCCAAAAAACAATAACTATCAACACTAATGACGAATGCCCCCCATTGTGGTATGGGTCTACTAGAGAAACACATTGAAATTCTAACATAATTTGCCCCAAATCATTGTGTAACAAGCCTTGCGACACACTAACACGTGTTTTGGACACTTTGTTTTTAATCTATAATAAGGGGATCAGGTTTGCCGATAGTTGGTGTGGCCCATGTTGTGAAACTAGGCAAACTAATGGAAGGTGTAAAGTTAGACTACACAGTCTAATAGTGTGACAGATCTATCATCCGGCCTCATACACTGATTAATCTCTTGCAATCTATAACTCTCTAGTTTACTCTTGTAGAGTCCAATTTGTATACAGTATAAGGCAAGCATGCGGTGGCTCGCTGGAGAGGAGGAGGGTGACCCCTCTCCATAGAAAATAATCTCGTGCTCACCGTACCGAGCCCGGGTGCTATAGCTGTCTATGGGGGATGTATACCCGGACACAAATTTATAGGTTGCCCAGACGGTCGTGTGAATGGACCCTAAGTAACTCTGCCCCATTTATGTGTTCCTAAATAGTAGTATCAACTTCACAATGCATGACATATAAAATATTGTCAGCTTAAAATATATACATTACAGGGATTATTATTGTCTGGGTTTATTTTTTGCCTCACCTTTATAGTTAGATACCTAGTGGAATTCTGCAGTCACTGTGACAATGATGACAATTTTAGAAGAACCTGAGAGATTTGGTAACTGATTAAGTTAATTACAGGCTAATTAATCGTGTCAATGTGGAGAAATATTTTGGATTCTTTGACGCAGTCTTGGAATGGTTACCCCATTCCAGTATGCCAGAAAATATGCCATTCAAGACGTCTCATGGTTTACCTTGGATGGTGTTGTCAACATCTGATCTTTGACATTTAGTATGAGCTGAATAGAGCTGTTATAGAGCAGGCGTAGCTGAGCAGATTATGCATAGTATCCTATCTGCAGGGAGCAGGTTATAGAGCAGGAGTAGTTGAGAAGAATGTACATAGTGTCCTGTCTGCAGGCAGCATGTTATATAACAGGAGATGCTGAGAAGATTGTACCGTTTCCAATCTGCTGACAGATTGTTATACAGCAGGAGGAGCGAAGCACATTGTACATGTCCTATATGCAGACAGCATAGAGCAGGAGGATTTGAGCTGATTATGTATAGTGTCATATCTACAGGCAGCATGCTATAGAGCAGGAGAAGCTGAACCGATTATGTATAGTGTCCTATCTACATATCTACAGGCAGTGGGGCACATTTACTAAGGGTCCGCACACCGCATTTCCGTCTGGCTTCCCTATGATTTTCAGATTAGCACCGCATTTAACAGGGGTTTTTGGTGCATGCGATCGGATTTTGGCGCAATACCAATAATGCAACACAAATCGGGGGGCGTGGCCGTCGGACAACCCAAATGATTCGGAGTAAGTGCAGGATTTAAAATTCAAATTGTGTCGCAAGACATGCACTCACATACACCGGGAAGAAGAAGGTGAACTCCAGCGGACCTCAGCGGGGAAGTGACACATGCAGGATATTGGGCGCACGATCTTGGTGAATCGCACCGGACTTCATCCTTGTCGGACAACGCACCTCGGGGATCGCGTCAGGACCGGGTAAAGTAAATTTGCCTCAGTATGTTATAGAGCAGGAGGAACTGAGAAGATTGTACATAGTGTTCTATTTTCAGGCAGCATGTTACAGAGCAGGAGGCACCAAGAAGATTGGAGCCCATATTTATTAAACTTTGCATTAGAAAGAACGTGTAATCTGCTTGCACATGTATTTATAAAGTGTCTGTGACCAGACAAATGTGCACCTCAAGGGGCGTGTTAGTGCTTAGTCAAAGTTTGCAACACGTTTATTACTGCGACTCAACAGAATTGTGTTGCACGCTGTATACAAGGTTATCTTCTGTGTCCTGCACATTTGTAAGCACTAAGGCATTTTGCCTCATTTTTGAAAAAATCTGGGCCTGTATATACATTTACTAAGAGTAGTGAAAACCTGTGTACAGTGCAGGGTGCGACAGATTCAGGATTTTTGGCGCATGTCTTTAATGAATGTGTCGCTTCCCTGCACTGCACCAACAAAGTTCACCAACTTTTTTGTGGTGCACCTTAAACATAGTGCTTGCGCCGGCGAATGGCAAATATGCCCCTATGTCAAATATGTAAAGTTCCCTGTGCTCTATAGCATGCCGCCTATAGATAGGACACTTTGTACAATGGGGCACATTTATTAGGGGCCGTGCACCATTTTTCTGTCAGACTTTGAACATTCTTTCTAGTGCAAACTCCTTGCACAGGTATTTTGATGTGTACCTGCACTTATCTTCATGCAACACAAATTTCTACAGTGAAGGGGGAGCCCCGATGCTCAGTCGGACCATGCATTAGAATTAACATGCAAAGACCGACAGAAATATGTTGCACGCCCCAGGTGTCAGATTCATGAAGAATGGGCACCAGAAATCCGGAATCTGGCGCACCCTGCATACTACACAGACAAACTGCATATAGTACAGTTTGTACTATATACATCAGAAGGATTCCCTATGTATCCTAAAAAAGGAGTGCAAGCCCATAAAATTAGATGTCATCTGGTTTGGCTCCTCCCCCTGGAAGCAGTAGGCGTGGGCATCGGCAGCTGCAGTTATTTGCTGCCAATCTCCAGGTGTCTCCCAAGTGATATAAATGTCTATATTTTTTCAGTTATATAACTCGGTAAACACCCACAGTGTAAGCTCAGTGGAGGCTGGTCATGGATGCCATACAGTGTCAATAAACCCCCTTCAAGTGTCAATAATGGCCTCCACTGGGCATAAACTACGATCTTGAGCTGGAAGCAGTGTGAAAAATCACTTCTTCTGCTGGATGCAATGTATACTAGTGGAGGCAAAAATATACCTCCACCTACCAGCTTATGTCCATGAACATGTTTAATGTGTACTCTGGGAACTTTCCTGGCATAGACATGTCCAAAAACAGCTTGTGAATAAAGCCTTATGTGCACCTGTGGGGAAACTGAAAGATAAGCTTTGAGGCTTGACATAAGTGGTCTTAAAAGGAGCTCTTACTACTGTCATTTCCCCCAAAACAAGTGCCTGCAGCAGATCACAAACCTAGAGCAATGGATCTGATATCACTTGATAATGAACAGCATTGACCAAACACAAAACAGTATATTTTTATGTTTTTATCTTTTAACATGGAAAATAATGGAGCTGGTTTGGTCACATGGGAGAATTCCGACCATAGATACATGTTTAACACATCATCCCCTTCCTGGAAATGATCTCTGTGCACCTTGTATGTGAAGTATATAGGAAACCATAATATACACAGATATAGATTTCATTAATAAATCATAACTGTCAAAGAAGATCCATGCGATAAAATGTATTCAATTGTGTCATGCAGAGGACTGAACAACCTGCGTCTCTGTTGTAGGACTACAAATCCCAGCCAATAACTTCCATATTGGGAGGGCTGTGAATAACGAGTCTCCGCAGCGCTGGGCACTACACGGTCCACTCATAGCATCTTCAAAGACACATGTTGCTGCATCTCATCTATTATTGATTTCTCAGCAGTGCCTTCAGTAACTGGTCTGCAGAGATTTACGACACTTTAGTTCTGACGGGAACTGAATAACCATCACCTTTTACAAGTTATGGATCTTGAATAAGTTGTAGAATTGGCTATAAGAAGTAGTTGCGTTTTGCATGTTGCAGACACCCAGTATCCTATGCACCTGCAGCCCTGCAATTGTATATCATATATCCCCAGAAGTACAATATAGAGCACAGAGGAGCATTACCCTTTAAACCCATACATGCTGGTATTTTATATGATCCCAATAAATTAGCCAGAGTTGTATAAAGTAATCCCCTGCTGTTGCAGCATAATTTACTCACCTCCCCAGCATTGGTATCCCTGGCTCATCTCAGGGTCCTTATGCTAAAAACCAATATCCCCCTGAAGTGGAGAACAGTACAACCTCATCCCACCCCAATCCTCCCCCGTCCGGCTTCCTAAATCAATCAGACTCCACACAAAGCACTAGAGAAGATCGTGACCAGAATCCAGATGTCTGAGAGCACAGACAGGAGCCATAGCAACTGCAGCAACACTGCGACTATGTGCGGAAGGGAGACCCCCTCTACAAACAGCCTGGGGAGGGGGGTGTGAGAAAGAGAAAACAGGAGAATTCATCAGGAAAGTGAGAGTAAAAAGAAATTAAAGATGAATAAATAGAGAGTCAGGGACTGGATCGAGTCAGAGGTGGACACAGGGGAGCTCATCAGGTGGGCAGGAGAGGGTTAATGCAGCGCGCAAGACCGCACGGTGTGCAATAGACACTTTCAGACTAATTTGTACTTGTTCGTTCATAAATAAATCATGGAAAATGAAGTCAAACTAAATGAATGTAAATTAAAACTGAATCAGCAGTGTGAGCCCCGCAGGATGTCTATGGCGTGTAAATTCTGCTGACAGTTACTCCTGTGAAGTCTACATGGAAGAAAATGTACTTCACAGCAGATTAGGTTTCTCTTATTATCATGTTTCTATATTTCCTTATGTAAAATAATGGGGCACATTTACTTACCTGGTCCTTGTGCGATCCCTGAGGTGCGTTGTCCGGCGAGGATGAAGTCTGCCGTGATTCAACAAGATTGTGCGCCCTAGATCCTGCATGTGTCGCTTCCCCGCTCAGGTCCGCCGGAGTTCACCTTCTTCTTCCTGGTGTATGTGAGTGCATGTCTTGCGGCACAATTTGACTTGTTAAATCCCGCGCATAGTCCGAATCCGTTGGATTGTCAGTAGGCCCGCCCCATGATTTGTGTCACGTGAAAGCCAGCGCAGCTGCGACACAATCCGATTGCGTACGATGCAATCCCCGGCATGATCCCCGAAAACGTCGGAAAACCCGATGGAAATGAGGCAGCGGGACCTTAGTAAATAAGCCCCAATGTCTTCTTTGCCAGGTATAGTTCTGGTATACAGGCGCTCCCCTACTTAAGAACACCCGACTTACAGATGACCCCTAGTTACAGACGCACCCCTCTGCCCACTGTGACTTCCGTTGAATGCTTTACTATAGTCCCAGACTGCAATAATCAGCAGTAAACTGTCTGTAATGAAGCTTTATAAAATTTTGTCTTGCATACAAATTCAACTTAAGAACAAACCTATGGAACCTTCCTTGTACGTAATCCGGGGACCGCCTGTAGTTCTGCATGTGTTCTAGACAATTCTAGACAATTGTTCTGTATATTGGTTAAATAACCTTTAGGCTCCCTAAATATGAACATGAGAAAAATTGGCTGTGAGAGACGTTATAGTTTTTGATGGATCCTTAGAAACCACTGTATTTCTAAGAAATTAAAATATTAAGGTATTACATTATTTTTTTGACCCTGAAAATTGGTTAGTGCTTAGTTATAAGGGATGTCTTTTTTTTTCCATAAACAAAAATCCATCTAGTCTTGAACAAAAGAAATCAACATTTATTCAAATGTAGTTATATTTTAATCTTTTAGAATATCAGCGTAACTTTCTAAATCCTGAATTACTGTCAGCTCCCTCTTCTCTGCAGCTCCCTCCTCCATGCTGCCTTTAGATGATGGGGCGATAGTGTGGCACATATAAAAAGGCTATAAGAGGAATTTATTGACTTGAAGTCCTAAAATTCCCTAATCGGCACACAATGGGGGTCATTTACTAAGGGCCCGATTCCGGGTTTCCCGACGTGTTACCTGAATATTTCCGATTTGCGCCGATTTCCCCTGAATTGGCCCGGGATTTTGGCGCACACGATCGGATTGTGGGGCATCGGCGCCAGCATGCACGCAAAGGAAATCGGGGGGCGTGGCCAAACGAAAACCCGACGGATTCGGAAAAACCGCCACATTTAAAAAAAAAATCTGTTGCGGAGCTTGCGCTTACCTTCACTCAGCCCGCCCGGTGAACTCCAGTGCGTTCCGATGCTTTTTAGCGCAGCAGCGCCACCTGGTGGACGGCGGAGGAACTACCTTAATAAATCCCGTCCGGACCCGAATCCACCGCAGAGAATGCGCCGCTGGATCGCGAATGGACCGGGTAAGTAAATCTGCCCCAATGCGCTGAAAAGCATCGGAACACACTGGAGTTCACCGGGCCGGGCTGAGTGAAGGTAAGCGCAAGCTCCGCGACAGATTTTTTTTAAAAAATGCGGCGGTTTTTCCGAATCCGTCTGGTTTTCGTTCGGCCACGCCCCCCCATTTCCGTCGCGTGCATGCCGGCGCCGATGCGCCACAATCCGATCGCGTGCGCCAAAATCCCAGGGGAAATTCAGGGGAAATCGGCGCAAATCGGAAATATTCGGGTAACACGTCGGGAAAATGTGAATCGGGCCCTTAGTAAATGACCCCCAATGTGCCAGGTCTACTTAGAGGCTCTGGATGGGATTGGACCTGTTTAGACCAGGTCTTACCTGGCAGAGATTTTTGCTATAGTCATTGCCGGTTTTCTGGCAGATGCTATAGTAAATATGGCGTCCCAGGACATTCTTACCTCCTGACAATTATTTACAACTATAAATAAATTTACATACTGTGTGAGAACCCAGGCTTTTATTAATTCAGCGGCTAGCAACACTACAAATTCCAAAAACTGTTGCATCATGAGCTTTACTTTTTGTCATATTACGTCTCCAAAGAGACATGAAGAAGTACAATTATTACTAGTACAGGCGGTCCCCTACTTAAGGACACCCGACTTAGAGACGACCCCTCTGCCCACTGTGACCTCTGGTGAAGCTCTCTGAATGTGTTACTATAGCCCCAGGCTGCAATGATCAGCTGTAAGGTGTCTGTAATGAAGCTTTTTTGATAATCTTTGTTCCCATCACAGCAAAAAATTTTGAAACTCCAATTGTCACTGAGGCAAAATCTTTTTGTGTGGATCTACAATTCTAAAATATACAATCCTGACTTACATACAAATTCAACTTAAGAACAAAACCCAGGAACTGACTGTAATTGAAAGTGCTCTGTCCAATGTTTTGGGATGGGGATGTTTTCCATTTCAGTCACCATTATGGAAATTTCAGCGTCAGTTGTCATGAAAGGATGGAAGTTATGTTTGAATTCTTTGAATTCTGCTGCTTTTATTATGTTTTTCTTTAATACCAGAATTACAGTCAATTATAGAATAACTGTCAATCAAAATTTTTTTATGTTTTCCTTTTGTTAATAAAGCACTCAGTTTTTATGCAGATGGAAGGGGCACAATGTTGATATGTGTGTTCCAATGTTATATTTTGTTCTGTTCTCAACATACCAGTGACATCTTATCATTTATATAGATGTGCCCATCCTTCTGTTACACTCATACAAATTACAGAACCCCATGGATTCATTGGGGGGAATTTATGAAGACAGGGGTTTAGAACTCCAGCCTTAAAATCCCCCCCGCCTGTGCTTCTGCGCTGATATATACTAAGAGGCTCCGGCCTCTTATTAAATATTGGCATAAACTGTTGACCAGGTTGGAACTGGCTGAGTTTCTTGTTTTAGTCTCTGCCGGAACTGTGTTGGGCCTGGTGACCACGCCTCATCACGTCCTCTTCCCACCCAGCTCTCCATCTGGTCTATGCCCTGACACACCCATAGTGGCATGCGGGTCATAGAAACACGAAAAGTGGTGAGGACAGGGAGATGATAAAGGGAGAAGCCATAATAAATCTGGACCATCATATTTTTTTCACTGTCCCCCTTAATTATACTATATAAACTGCTACCCTAATTCATTCTTCCCTAATTTACATACAACACCCCTATGTACTTAGTTTATAAACAGCACCTCCTAATTAATAAATTGTTATATTACACCCCTAATTTATATACAGTTTCCCCTAATTAATTATTTTACATAAAGCAGCCATAACAACACCGTAAAATACTGCTACTTCTATGGAATATTATGTACCTTATTCAACATATATTGGCATTGGGAAGGAATTTTTTCCCCAACTGCGGTTGGGGTTGTACATTTGCAACTTTTGGGCCAGCCAAAGCGTTAAGACTGATATGCTCTGATTTATAGTCAGAAGTAGCTGAAAACAGGGAGTAATAGATTCTCTTTAATACATTTATACCAAATAGTATTGATACACTTAGGTTATTACAATCTATTTCCTTAGTTTTCCTTACACTGCGTAGTGTGGCTCCGATGCCAGCTTGCCGTCTTCATGGCACCTCGGGTATCTGTGAAATCAGGCTTTCTATATTTTTCTATACTGTTGAATAATCATATTGTGACAAGTGCTGACACTGTGTCGCATTCTGAGTAGGGGAAAGCACTACAACAAGATGTCCTGTTTATCGGAAGCCTGAGATCCTCTGGGAAACCATATGAGGCTGGTGCCATCTGCAGGCTAAAAATGTATGAGATCCGTACTGAGAGAAAAAGGGGATCTTCCAGCTCAACGTGACTCAGGCTCTGCCGGTTTTCTTTTGTGTAATTCTATTGTGTAATTTGTTTTTTTTTTTGTAATTCTAATGAGGATGCAAAATTTTGACTGGTCAAATATGTCAAAAAGACAACATTTTGGAAAACATTCGGCTGTAGGTTTATACAGCCTCGGCTATTGAACAACAAAAGATAAATTCACCTATAGTATCAGCATAGTATAGTATTCCATGGGATCATGGTTAGCACACAACGGTTGTGGGCATGTAGCCAAACAATGGACTCCACAGGTACAGTATAAAACAACCTAATATAGATCGTAATTAAGTGTCCTAGTGGAAGATGAAGAGTTTGCCTGCAAAATAATTTTCTTTGGTGTGCCCAAGAAACTACAGTACGACACCGAGTTTGCCATAGTTTACACCGGTATCGGTAGTGAGTCATAGCTGAAATGTTAGCACTTAGTGGGTACCACTAAAGGGCACCAAATAAATCTCATCTCAATCAAGGGCAGAGAACAAGTCTGGCAAATTTAAAAAATCTCCCCCTTAGGTCACCTTTCCTTTGACTGTTCGATGTCAGCTTTGAAGGGGCTTCCTACAATTAATGGGTTAATCAACCTAAATTACTTAGCTCAACTATATCTACCTTCCTCAACAATATAGTCAATGGCAGCTAAAAGAAAATACCGTACCTAAAAAACTTATATACAGGCGGTTCCCTACTTACACCCGACTTACAGACAACCCCTAGTTACAAACCTACCTCTGGCTTTTGGCAATGAAATGTACTTTAGCCTTAGACTACAATAAACAGCTATAGCAGTTATCAAAGCCGTCTGTAATTAGAAATTATTGTTAATCCTGGTTCTTATGAGAATCCAAGATTTATAAAATCCAATGGTCAAAGACCCCAAAAATTTTTTAACTGGGGTTACAATTATAAAATATACAGTTCCGACTTCCGGGGACTGCCTGTATTTAAAAACAAACAAACTTTGATTTCATCTTAGTCATGGAACTATTAGATGACATTCCAGCAACAATGACCCCACATCCTCCGGTACCCATATCCACCAAGGGTAATGGCACGAGCTGGGTACAGTGCACTACCTTTTATGGATTGCTGTGAAAACCCAAAAACTGTAATGCTAGGCATAATAAATATGGGGAGAAAGTACATCTGTTTATTACTTTTTTATACCAAGGTGCTCCTATTAAATAAACGAAAAAAAAGTAAAATGTAAAAATTACTAAAATTCCATTTCCTATAACCAGACAGATAGATTATAGCAAAAGCAGTCTGACATTCCTTTTTTGATAAAGTTAATGTTTTTTGGATTTTTACAGCCTAATAATACCTGTCTACAAAAGGGTGAGTGCTGAATGATGGGTAAGATAGTGGAGGGGGATTATGGGATTGTTATTATTCAAGTTAACACTGAAACCCAGGCTTAGTAGTGGTTGTCATCTACTCAGGGGGTTGATTTAGTGTTAATGCTGCTTTATGCACTCAGTTCTTACCCATCCTATTGGTACTGTCATGGAAAAAGCCTCTGCCCATAACCCCCAGCTTCAAATGCCTAGTATGCCCACACAGTATAATACCTGGAATAATGGCTCTTACAACATTCCCATTCCCTGTCCCCTCCTATTGTAGTCCCTTTCTCTGCTCCCTCTCTTATCATGAACCAGTCTCTCCTCCCCCTTTCTTTTCATTGATTTCAATTTTTCTGCTCCCCTTTCTTATTATGCTTCTTATCTGCTCCCTCTCTTATTGTGTCCCCTCTTTGTGCCCCTTCTTATTGTGCCCCCACTCTGCTCCCCCTCTTATTGTTCCCCTCATCTGCTCCCTGTCTAATTATTCGATCCTCTGAATTTTGTGGCCCCCTGTCCTCCATTCTCAGCGAGGTAAGTTACTAATCTTTGCCAGTAAACTTAGATTACTGACCCTTATTTAAAAGTAGCATAGGTGCATGCATGCATGTGTTCCGGTAGTCTGAGATCTGGGTGGGATGACTACTCCCGTATATCCAGGCCAGGTGTTGCCTTGCATTTATTACCCAGGAAGTTTTTTTAGCAGAGCTGAGAGTTTTTGGCTCCAAGGCTGAAGTGTTGGTCTGGTGTCTTTCTCCTGCTGTAGTCTCAGGACTGGGTTAGAGACGCTGCTTGAAGAAAGTCAACTTTATGTTATGCCTTCATTTTGCACCCAGCTGGAGAAAGCTTTGATTTTTATTACTGACTTTATTGGACATTACAGTTTTGGTGACCTTTGTGACGAAGCATAACCCCCACAGTCCACATATGCACATACTACCCCTTACATAAATACATACAGGTTACACTTACACAATGCATAACTGCATGCTTGTTGGGTGGAGAATGGAGAATATCTGTGAATAAATCTGATGCAGGAGGGAAAGTGGCCCACACTTTTCTCCCTATTTGTGCACAGCGAGCTCACCCACTCCTCTCTTTCTCTGACAGCGGGAAGCTCCTGCCCCTGCCCTTGGCATCCATTACAATTGTCTGGGGAGCAGGTGGGTGCCCAGCACCTGCTCCACCAACACCAAAACCCCCCCAATGGGATAGGGGAGGGGGTCAGTTGGGTCCCATAGACAACTTTTTTTTTGTTGATAAATACGTGCTTGCCTCTGCACCCCCTTAACTGGCCACCGTAGCACCGTTTCCATAGTGCCTACAGGTAAATATGGCCCTGCATCTACTATATAATGCAAAAAATAAATGTATAAAAACACAAATTAAAATAATGAAAAAACATACCACACCCATCCTACTTGAAAATGTTATTTATTATTTTTTAAAAAGTTGACATATCCCAAAGTGTAAAGGATCTGAAATTGAAAAGAGTACATAAAATAGAAAAAAAAAAAAATACAGCCGTGATGAAGCACGTCCTGTATGGACGTAAGGGGCTTATTTATTAAGGGTCCGAGGACAAACTTTCGTCAGACTTTCTGACGTTTTTCGGGACTTGCGCTGCTATGACAAGTATTTAACAGGGTATTGGGCCTTTCATGCAACAGAAATCAAGGGGCGGGCCTCCGGACAATCTGACGGATTCGGACTAAGTGCGGGATTAACTTTCAAATTGTGTTGCAAGATCAAGCACTTACATTCACCAGGAAGACGAAGGTGAACTCTGATGGACCTTAGCGTGGAAGCCACACATGTAGGATATCAGGTGCACGATCTTAGTGAATTGCGGCACAGGGCATTGGAGTCGGACAATACACTTTCTGTGAACTCCTCTAGACGGGTAAATAAATGTGCCCCTATGTTCTTATTTAATGACAAACTGATTTATTAATAATAAATGTATTTATTGGAGATTGTACTTGTGCCATCACAGCATCCTTCTTTTATTCCTGGGAGTGAGCGGGATCTTGTCCATCCAATTCTGCAATGTCAAAAGTGACTCAGGTAGAGATGAGCGAGCACTAAAATGCTCGGGTACTCGTTATTCGAGACGAACTTTTCCCGATGCTCGAGTGCTCGTCTCGAATAACGAGCCCCATTGAAGTCAATGGGAGACTCGAGCATTTTTCAAGGGGACCAAGGCTCTGCACAGGGAAGCTTGGCCAAACACCTGGGAACCTCAGAAAAGGATGGAAACACCACGGAAATGGACAGGAAACAGCAGGGGCAGCATGCATGGATGCCTCTGAGGCTGCTTAATCGCACCATTATGCCAAAATTATGGGCAACAGCATGGCCATGACAGAGTGACAGAATGAAGCTAGATAGCATCTAAAACATCCAATAATTGACCCTGACACTATAGGGGACGGCATGCAGAGGCAGCGGCAGCAGGCTAGAGAGTGTCATGGCGACATACCCTAAATGGACTCAGGCTTCAAACCAATGGGTGGCAGAGAGGAACCAAAGGAGGTGAGCAAGAAGCGCTCAAATAATATCGGTACATGATAAAAGTTTGCCAGTATATTTTGTGGATTACACAGCAGGGTGGCGACAAAGTTAACATGGAAGCCATGAAAACAACCCAAAATTCTGCCTGACACAGCTCGTTTGATAAGGGGACCATGTATGCTTACAGTTCATGCCAGTCGCTGCACTGGCTGCCAGTCTCCTTTCGAATACAGTTTAAAATAATAACCCTCATCCATAAAGCTCTGTATAATGCTGCACCCCCCTACCTCTCCTCTCTTATCTCAGTCTATCGCCCAACCCGTGCTCTTAGATCCGCCAGTGATCTTAGATTAACCTCTACCCTAGTGCGGACCTCCCACTCGCGTCTCCAAGACTTCTCTAGAGCTGCACCAATTCTATGGAATGCTCTGCCCTGGACTATCAGACTAATACCTAACCTCCAAAGTTTCAAACGTGCTCTTAAAACCCATTTCTTTAGGCAAGCCTATAACACTCATTAACTGCATGAAGTTTTAACTCTTCTACTAACCCGTCCTGTGTCGTCCTCCCATCTGTTATCCAGCAACCAACAGGCACCAGACTTCTCTACAGTCCCATTCACCCTGGACCTGGTATATAAGATGACGGCTGAGTGGTTCAAGCGACAGCAATTCCATTTATTATATTTTGTTCTATTCCCTAAGAAGAATGGCTTGACCATTAAATATTCTTTTACCTCGTGTTACCCCATCATCTTCATAAACCGTAAGCTCTGGCGAGCAGGGACCTCACTCCTGTTGTTCCATACAAATGTTGTGCTCTGTTACATTACATTTGTATTTGTTTCCTATGATTTGTAAAGCGCTACGGAATATGATTATTATTATTATTATGGAGGCAGTGAACTAGTAGTAGATTAAAGGTGCTGCAGTTAAAACTATGTTAGTTGGATCTTGGGATGGAGCTGGCGCTCCGCAGCCAGGCGAGCTTTCGCCAATCCAAGCCCCTGTCTCTAGGCTACTCCCCAAACAGCACTTCTAAGAACCTTTTGTATAAGATCAAGTGTAGTAGCGTTCTTATAAGTTTGGGATATGGCGGGTGAGGGGAATGTAAACAGATGCGCAAGAAGCGCTGAAATAATATTGGTAAATGATAAAAGTTTATTAGTATATTTTGTGGATAACACAGCTGGGTGGCGACAAAGTTAACAACTTTGATGTGGAATCCATGAAAACAACCCAAATTTCTGCCTGACACACCTCGTTTGATAAAGGGACGATGTATGGAGGCAGCTATATGGACGACTTTTGGAGGTAGCAATGGAGACAACGTGTGGAGGCTGCTATAGAGACAATTTAATTTGGATAGTGCCTGTATGTGGCGGTCCCAAAAATTTTTCAAACCAGAGGAGCAGGTAGGTGGCCCTCCAGAAAAATTGAATAGATTGAGTGCCTGTATGTGGCAGTCCCAAAAAGTTTTCAAACCAGAGGAGCAGGTAGGTGGCCCTCCAGAAAAATTGAATAGATTGAGTGCCTGTATGTGGCAGTCCCAAAAAGTTTTCAAACCAGAGGAGCAGGTAGGTGGCCCTCCAGAAAAATGGAATCGATTGAGTGCCTGTATGTGGCAGTCCCAAAAAGTTTTCAAACCAGAGGAGCAGGTAGGTGGCCCTCCAGAAAAATTGAATAGATTGAGTGCCTGTATGTGGCAGTCCCAAAAAGTTTTCAAACCAGAGGAGCAAGTAGGTGGCCCTCCAGAAAAATTGAATAGATTGAGTGCCTGTATGTGGCACTCCCAAAAATTGTTTAAAACAGAGGAACGGGTCGGTGGCCCTCCAGAAAAATTGAATATATTGAGTGCCTGTATGTGGCACTCCCAAAAATTGTTTAAAACAGAGGACCGGGTCGGTGGCCCTCCAGAAAAATTAAATGCATAAAGTACTATAGCTAGAGCCAGTGGGCCCTGTCAAAAAATAGCCAGTTTCCTCTGCTTTACTGTACAAAGAGGAGGAGAAGGAGGAAAATGAGGAGGAGGAGGAGTGGATCAATTATTCAGGTTGAGCTTCCTTCACCTGGTGGAGATTGGAAATTATGAGAAATCCAGGCTTTATTCATCTTAATAAGCGTCAGCCTGTCAGCGCTGTCAGTCGACAGGCGTGTACGCTTATCGGTGATGATTACACCAGCTGCACTGAAAACCCGCTCGGACAAGACGCTAGCGGCAGGGCAGGCAAGAACCTCCAAGGCGTACAGCGCCAGTTCGTGCCACATGTCCAGCTTTGAAACCCAGTAGTTGTAGGGAGCTGTGTGATCATTTAGGACGATGGTATGGTCAGCTACGTACTCCCTCACCATCTTTCTGTAAAGATCAGCCCTACTCTGCCGAGACTGGGGACAGGTGACAGTGTCTTGCTGGGGTGACATAAAGCTGGCAAAAGCCTTGTAAAGCGTACCCTTGCCAGTGCTGGACAAGCTGCCTGCTCGCCTACTCTCCCTCGCTACTTGTCCCGCAGAACTGCGCACTCTGCCGCTAGCGCTGTCAGAAGGGAAATACTGTTTCAGCTTGTGCACCAGGGCCTGCTGGTATTCATGCATTCTCACACTCCTTTCCTCTGCAGGGATGAGAGTGGAAAGATTTTGCTTGTACCGTGGGTCCAGGAGAGTGAACACCCAGTAATCGGTGCTGGAATAAATTCTTTGAACGCGAGGGTCACGGGATAGGCAGCCTAGCATGAAATCTGCCAGAGTACCAACGCGTAAGAATTCACTCCCCTCACTGGCCTGACTGTCCATTTCCTCCTCCTCCAACTCCTCCAACTCCTCTTCTTCTGCCCATACACGCTGAACAGTGAAGGACTCAACAATGGTCCCCTCTTGTGTCTCGCCAACATTCTCCTCCTCTTCCTCCTCATCCTCCTCCACCTCCACCTCCTCCGATATGCGCTGAGAAACAGACCTAAGGGTGCTTTGGCTATCAACAAGGGAATCTTCTTCCCCCGTCTCTTGTGACGAGCGCAAAGCTTCCGACTTCATGCTGATCAGAGAGTTTTTCAACAGGCCAAGCAGCGGGATGGTGAGGCTGATGATGGCGGCATCGCCACTGACCATCTGTGTTGACTCCTCAAAGTTACTCAGCACCTGACAGATATCAGACATCCACGTCCACTCCTCATTGTAGACTTGAGGAAGCTGACTGACCTGACTACCAGTTCTGGTGGAAGTTGACATCTGGCAGTCTACAATCGCTCGGCGCTGCTGGTAAACTCTGGATAACATGGTCAGTGTTGAATTCCACCTCGTGGGCACGTCGCACAACAGTCGGTGAGCGGGCAGTTGGAGGCGGCGCTGCGCTGCCCTGAGAGTGGCAGCATCTGTGCTGGACTTCCTGAAATGCGCACAGATGCGGCGCACCTTCGTGAGCAAATCTGACAGATTGGGGTATGTCTTGAGGAAACGCTGAACTATCAGATTTAACACATGGGCCAGGCATGGCACATGTGTCAGTCTGCCGAGTTGCAGAGCCGCCACCAGGTTACGGCCGTTGTCACACACAACCATGCCTGGCTTCAGGTTCAGCGGTGCCAGCCACAGATCAGTCTGCGCCGTGATGCCCTGTAATAGCTCTTGGGCGGTGTGCCTTTTATCGCCTAGGCTCAGCAGTTTGAGCACCGCCTGCTGTCGCTTAGCGACGGCACTGCTGCTGTGCCTAGAGCTACCGACTGATGGCGCCGTGCCCACGGATGGTAGTTCGGAGGAGGAGGTGGAGGAGGGGTGGGAGGAGGAGGAGGCATAGTAGGCCTGAAACACCTGGACCGAGGTAGGCCCCGCAATCCTCGGCGTCGGCAGTATATGACCAGCCCCAGGGTCAGACTCGGTCCCAGCCTCCACCAAGTTAACCCAATGTGCCGTCAGCGATATATAGTGGCCCTGCCCGGCAGCACTCGTCCACGTGTCCGTGGTCAGGTGGACCTTGTCAGAAACGGCGTTGGTCAGGGCACGGGTGATGTTGTCTGACACGTGCTGGTGCAGGGCTGGGACGGCACACCGGGAAAAGTAGTGGCGGCTGGGGACCGAATACCGAGGGGCGGCCGCCGCCATGAGGTTGCGAAAGGCCTCGGTCTCTATTAGCCTATAGGGCAGCATCTCCAGGCTAAGCAATCTGGAGATGTGGACATTAAGGGCTTGGGCGTGATGGTGGGTTGCACTATATTTGCGTTTCCGCTCCAGTGTCTGGGGTATGGAGAGCTGAACGCTGGTGGATGCTGTGGAGGATCGTGGAGGCGACGATGGGGTTTTTGTGGCAGGGTCCTGGGCAGGGGGCTGACTATCAGCTGACACAGGGGAAGGAGCAGTGGTGTGCACGGCCGGAGGTGAACGGGCTTGTTGCCACTGAGTGGGGTGTTTAGCATTCATATGCCTGCGCATACTGGTGGTAGTTAAGCTAGTAGTGGTGGAACCCCTGCTGATCCTGGTTTGGCAAATGTTGCACACCACAGTCCGTCGGTCATCCGGTGTTTCCTTAAAGAATCTCCAGACTTCTGAAAATCTAGCCCTCGCCGCAAGAGCCCTCGCCACGGGAGCTTCACTAGTTGACACATTTGGCGCTGATGCACCAGCTCTGGCCCTGCCTCTCCGTCTGGCCCCACCACTGCCTCTTCCAACCTGTTCTGGTCGAGGACTCTCCTCCGTCTCAGAAGCACTGTGTTCACCCGGCCTATCAACCCAGCTTGGGTCTGTCACCTCATCATCCTCCGATCCCTCAGTCTGCTCCCCCCTCGGACTTCCTGCCCTGACAACAACTTCCCCAATGTCTGACAACCGTGTCTCCTCATCGTCGGACACCTCTTTACACACTTCCACTACGTCAAGAAGGTCATCATCACCCACAGACTGTGACTGGTGGAAAACCTGGGCATCGGAAAATTGCTCAGCAGCAACCGGACAAGTGGTTTGTGACTGTGGGAAGGGTCCAGAAAACAGTTCCTCAGAGTATGCCGGTTCAAATGTCAAATTTTCCTGGGAGGGGGCATACTGGGTGGGAGGAGGCTGAGGTGCAGGAGCTGGAGGAGTGGCGATTTCGGTGACATGGGTGGACTGCGTGGAAGACTGACTGGTGGACAAATTGCTCGAAGCATTGTCGGCAATCCACGACATCACCTGTTCGCACTGTTCTGGCCTCAACAGTGCTCTACCACGAGTCCCAGTAACTTCAGACATGAACCTAGGGAGTGTAGCTCTGCGGCGTTCCCCTGCTCCCTCATAAGCAGGTGGTGTCTCACCCCGGCCAGGACCACGGCCTCTGACTCCTGCAGTAGTTGGACGCCCACGTCCCCGCCCTCGTCCTCTACCCCTAGCCCTCGGGTTAAACATTTTTAAAATGAGAGTTATAACTTTAATTTTTTTTTAACTTTTTTTTGTGTTTTTTGTTTTTTTTTGTGTTTTTGAGTTTTTAAAACCAAACGATGCTATCCTATTGCTATGGCTATTTTCTAGCCAAGTATGAAAGCACACTACTATGCCAGATGAGATGACGCAGAGTTATGAAACAAAATAAACGTAAAATAAAAAAGGAAAAATGGCAGACTGTGCCTAATTGAAATCCAACCCCTACTAAATTTTCCCACTTCGGTCTTTGCAATGGATATGTGCGTCACTAAGCGCAAAACACACCGGTCGCAAGTCTCACTACAAATTGCTCACAATTTGCTAGTAGATGCACTGCAGCAAGTACAGCCACCAGCAGATCAACCAGAAATCAAATATATATAACGCTACTGTAGGCGTAAGTAAGCCGTTTAGATTCTCCTATGGCTATTTTCTAGCCAAGTATGAAAGCACACTACTATGCCAGATGAGATGACGCAGAGTTATGAAACAAAATAAACGTAAAATAAAAAAGGAAAAATGGCAGACTGTGCCTAATTGAAATCCAACCCCTACTAAATTTTCCCACTTCGGTCTTTGCAATGGATATGTGCGTCACTAAGTGCAAAACACACCGGTCGCAAGTCTCACTACAAATTGCTCACAATTGGCTAGTAGATGCACTGCAGCAAGTACAGCCACCAGCAGATCAACCAGAAATCAAATATATATAACGCTACTGTAGGCGTAAGTAAGCCGTTTAGATTCTCCTATGGCTATTTTCTAGCCAAGTATGAAAGCACACTACTATGCCAGATGAGATGACGCAGAGTTATGAAACAAAATAAACGTAAAATAAAAAAGGAAATGGCAGACTGTGCCTAATTGAAATCCAACCCCTACTAAATTTTCCCACTTCGGTCTTTGCAATGGATATGTGCGTCACTAAGCGCAAAACACACCGGTCGCAAGTCTCACTACAAATTGCTCACAATTTGCTAGTAGATGCACTGCAGCAAGTACAGCCACCAGCAGATCAACCAGAAATCAAATATATATAACGCTACTGTAGGCGTAAGTAAGCCGTTTAGATTCTCCTATGGCTATTTTCTAGCCAAGTATGAAAGCACACTACTATGCCAGATGAGATGACGCAGAGTTATGAAACAAAATAAACGTAAAATAAAAAAGGAAAAATGGCAGACTGTGCCTAATTGAAATCCAACCCCTACTAAATTTTCCCACTTCGGTCTTTGCAATGGATATGTGCGTCACTAAGCGCAAAACACACCGGTCGCAAGTCTCACTACAAATTGCTCACAATTTGCTAGTAGATGCACTGCAGCAAGTACAGCCACCAGCAGATCAACCAGAAATCAAATATATATAACGCTACTGTAGGCGTAAGTAAGCCGTTTAGATTCTCCTATGGCTATTTTCTAGCCAAGTATGAAAGCACACTACTATGCCAGATGAGATGACGCAGAGTTATGAAACAAAATAAACGTAAAATAAAAAGTAAATGGCAGACTGTGCCTAATTGAAATCAAACCCCTAATAAATTTTCCCACTTTGGTGTTTGAGGTGGAAATTCCTCACAATATGGTACTAGCTGCAAATAAAAAAAAAATAGTAGAACGTTATTGTAGCCCTAAGAAGGGCTGTTGGGCTCTTGGAGAATCACTCCTGCCTAACAGTAAGCTAATAGAACACCCTAACGCTTTCCCTGACCAGCAGCAGCTCTCTCCCTAGCGGCATCCAGACACAGAATGATCCGAGCAGCGCGGGCAGCGGCTAGTCTATCCCAGGGTCACCTGATCTGGCCAGCCAACCACTGCTATCGACGTGTAAGGGTACCACGTCATGCTGGGTGGAGTGCAGAGTCTCCTGGCTTGTGATTGGCTCTGTTTCTGGCCGCCAAAAAGCAAAACGGCGGGAGCTGCCATTTTCTCGAGCGGGCAAAGTATTCGTCCGAGCAACGAGCAGTTTCGAGTACGCTAATGCTCGACCGAGCATCAAGCTCGGACGAGCATGTTCGCTCATCTCTAGACTCAGGTAATAAAAGTCACCTTCCTCTACTGAAAGGTGCCTGAGGATTGAGGTCCCTAGTCTGGTATCTTATTCTGGTTTTCTGACTATGGCTCTGTGAAATAATGCAATTTGTGGCCTGCAGCCTTGTTATTCTGATTCACTAGTGGTGACTCTTAACCAACCCCAAAACTGTAGCTGCCTGCCCTGATCTTTGGCATATAAATGGACAGGGCTTTAATTCTTCCTGCCCTGACTTTGCCTTTTTTTTGACCATTCTCCACACCACTCCTGATGCTGAGTCTTCATTTTCAGATATCACACCAATGACCTCAAATAAAGACTGCCTGAGCCCCAAATAAGGACCTGCACCGAGTTCCGTGTCTCAGCTGCTTTTACAAGGGAAGATGAGATCCCCACAGATCACCAAAACAGGAGGTCTGATGGGGTCCAAGGTACCTGTGGATAGGGCATAACTTTTTTCATGGGAAAACCCCTTTAATGCTGGAATTTAAACCCAAGACCTTCTGCATGGATGGAAATGATATGAAAATGTAGGTACAGCAGATAGAGATCCCAATATAAAAGTAAGAGAAAAAGAAATGTCATAATTCCATATATATAGGATAGGAGTAGTTGTACTGTACAATGGCAAATTTTCAATGGCATCTTACACGAGGCTTAAAGGAAACCTACCAGTTAGAATGGCCGGGGTAAGCTGTAAGTACCGAGCACCAGCTCAGGGTGAGCTGGTGCCGGTACTTACTTTCGTATCGCGGTTTTAACACTTTTTAAACTTTAGAGCAGAAGAGGCTTCGGCGCTGCGTGCGCACGATCGTGTGCGCGCCTACATAGGAAATAGCGGAGATGTTGCGCGCGCACGGTCGCGCGCAGCGCCGAAGCCCCTTCTGCTCTAAAGTTTAAAAAGTGTTAAAACCGCGATACCGCGGTTTATAACACTGACGAAAGTAAGTAGCGGCACCAGCTCACCCTGAGCTGGTGCTCGGTACTTACAGCCTACCCCTACCATTCTAAATGGTAGGTTTCCTTTAACCCAGAAATAAAAAAATGTGGGAACACTATAAACAGCCAATCACCAGCTACCTGCTTCCTCACAGCCCCCATAACACCCTGACTGGCTGAACACAGGGAAAGGTGCTGTAGGCAGGGAGAGCAGAAGCTGAACGGACTGTCAAAGGATAGGAAGGGATAGTCTTCTGGCTGGCTTGGTCCCCATTCACACTGCTGCTGCTAGAAGTTGTCTGCTATGAGTTTTTGGTGTCTATACACCTGCATTGTGTGCCTTTTGCATGATTTTGATCCGGCTCCTCACCTTTTTTAGTTAGTGCAAAATACTGTTCATATTCTCCAAGTTTCTAAATTTTTGTGGAAATATAGGGCAGATTTACTTAACCGGTCCATTCACGATCCAGTGGCGCGTTCTCCGACACTGATTCGGTTTCTGACGGGATTCATTAAGGTCGTGCGCCCCATGTCCACTAGGTGTCGCTGCTGTGCTGAAGTCCGCCAGAGTTCTCCTCTGTCCCGGTGTATGTGAGTGCTATTCTCGCGACACAAATTCTTTTTTAAATTCTGTGGTTTTTCCAAATCTGCCGATTTCTGTCGCGTGAAAGCCGGCACTGATGCGCCACAATTCGATCACGTGTGCCAAAATCCCGGGGAAATTCGCTGCAAATCGGAAAAATTCTGGAAACCCGACGAAAATGCACAATTCGGACCATTAGTAAATGTGCCCCATAGTATATTTCGGAGTTGATTACAAAATACAGTGCATAATTTTACAGTTTCTAACATTCCTGGAAATATAATATAGTATATGTTATAGTATAGGTTCACTTCCCCTCACTACTGTGGGTAGTGGCTAATGGGGCCTACTGGGTGCTTTGTTACTATTGGCTAGTGGGGCTCCAAAACTATAGGTTAATAGAGTCTTTATGACTATCGCCTACTGTGTGATTACTGGTGCCTGTGTGACTAGTGGCTACTGGGGGCTGTGTGACTAGTGGCTACTGTATGACTATTGGCTAACGGGTCTATGTGACTACTGGCTACTGGAGGCTGCATGGCTATTGTATAGTGGAGCTACATGAATACTGGCTAATGGGGCCTGTGTATCTCTTGTATGACTACTACAGGCTCAGTGACTACCTAATGGGTGACCATTGGCAAATGGGGGCTTCTTCACTATTGGCTAATGCAACCTAGATGACTAGTGGGTACTGGAGGCTCTGGCTACTGGGAGACTGTGTGGCTATTGGATACTGGGGGCTGTATGACTAATGGATAATGGGGGCTGTGTGACTACTGGGGGCTCTGTGACTATTGGCTAATGGGGCTTAGATGACTATTGGCTACTGTGTGACTATGGGCTATTGGTTGCTCTGTGACTTTTGTCATAACAACATAGAAACAACACACAGACGGTTTGCCTCAGCTCTCATCTTTAAGTTAAAGTGTGCACAGTCAGGGGGTCCCCTGCTGCCATATTGGGCCCGATACAACTACACCCTTTATCCTATAGTTAGGCCCTGGACCTATTATATATCGTAGAGATATCATAGAGTTGTGCAATGACATTATAATATGCGATTACCTCTTTAATGACAAATATGTTATTAGAAAGAATATTTCCAAAAATATAAGGGAACAGATGTGATGTGAACGGCTTCTGACTAAACAGATTTTTTTAAAATAGGTCTGTTGTTAAAATGTATTACTTTCTATAAATATTTTCATAGAATCTGTGACAATAACTGATACAAGCTGACATTTATTTGTGATTTAATTTGTATAATTTAGTATACTGACACGTCAAGAGCTGCGAGATGGTGTCATGTGTACAAAAACAGCAGCAGGAAAACATGGTTTAAGGCCTTATTCACACATAGAGGCACATTTACTTACCCGGTCCTGTCGCGATCCCGCGTGGATTCGGGTTCTGCCGGGATTCACTAAGGTTGTGCGCCCAATATCCAGTAGGTGTCGCTGCTGCGCTGAGGTCTGCTTGATCTTGCGACACATTTCATTTTTTAAATCCCACGGTTTTTCCGAATCCGTCGGATTGTCCGAAGACCATGCCCGACGATTTCTGTCGCGTGAAAGCTGGTGCAATTGCGCCAAAATCCAATCGCGTGTGCCAAAAACCCGGCGGAATTCGGCGCAAAACGGGAAAATTCGGGAAACCCAACGAAAGTGCTGCCGCAGAGCCCTTAGTAAGTGAGCCCCAGTGGCTTTATCCGTGTGCTATCCATGATTTCCTAGGATACATTCTGGCTATTCTTTTGTCAGTCTGTTTTGTGTCAGTATTATATCCAAATTGTTTTTTTCCCCACGTCCACCAGAAAAAAACTGATGGATGGATTTGTCCTAAGAATTTCAGCATTTATTAACGATGATTACTTTGTGGACAAAAAACAACATAGTTAACTATTACAACCTGTAGAAATGCCTGTATATTAGCATTGTACATGGGTATAATCATTAGGGCCGATACATTATATACTGTAATGGCTTTTTTCTATTATCTCTGCAAGTATATTAAATATTTCACATTTTCCCAAAGAGAGCAGCCAGAAACATTAAATCACACAGATGCTGAACCATGAATTGTGCAGCAATGCGTCTCAGCAGTTATGTCCTTACCCAACCTATCATTTCTAGACTTTTCTAAATCCATCAATAGGGGGAGTCATTGCACCATAAATGAGAAGTTTGGTTTTTAGGTATGAGTAAAGCTTAATTACGCAGGTTGATACATCAATCTGCCATGATACACCGGATAATGTGCCCCCTACTGCAAAATAGAAGAACATTAGAAATCAGAATATTAGCAATCAAAGGTTTCCATTATGATAAAAAGGCAGGAGACAGCGTGATAGCTGCACTTCCACAGGTTACAGCAAAAAGGAGCCAATATTCTTTAGGATTTATATAATTTCTTATTATACAGTAGAAGCCACAGCTGCTACAATACTTTCATGTGAAATGTTATTCCTTTTTACCATTGATTAATATACAGATATATTACAAAATACAAAATAGACTTCTCATTTTTTTAACAATATGTTCCATAGGAACTGGGTTTTCCGTGTTCTGCCTTTGGAAAGGTGTGTGCATGTTCTGCAGCAGCTGAGGTATGTATATTTAGCAGTGGTTGAAGTTTTTATGTGCTGCAGCATCTGAAATGTGAATATTTTTCAGAGCTGAAGTACCTGCATTATACTGCAGCTGAGTTGTGTATATTCTGCTGTGTATATTGCACTAGAGCTGAGTTGTGTATATTGTACTAGAGCTGAGTTGTGTTTATTGGACTGCAGGTTGTTGCCGCTCCAGTGGACCTTCGGCAGTTTCCTCCTGGAAAGACCTACGTCCGACCTGCTCTTCGCCCTTATTTCCCGTTTCTACTGGTGGCCAGATCCGGTCAAGGATGTACGGGATTTTGTGGGCTCCTGCACTTCCTGTGCCTGACACAAGCCATCTTGTGTCAAACTTGCTGGTCTTCTCCTGATGTTACCCATTCCCAGCTGCCATGGACTCAAATCAAACGCAGGCCTCCTCCGATCTTCTTTCCGGGTGATAAAGTGTGGCTGTCCTCCAAGTATGTCCGGCTGAAGATCCCCAGCTACAAACTTGGTCCACATTTCCTGGGCTCTTTTGATAAACCCTGTGGTGTATGAGATCGCCCTTCCTCCGACTTTGCGCATCCCACTCCTTCCACGTCTCTCTCCTGAAGCTAGTTATCCTGAACCGCTTCCCCAGGCAAAAGTTCCTACAGACCAAGAATAAAGGGAGGCTGAAGTTGCGACCCATGTCGCGTGTTGCAGGCGCACCTGTGTGCCTTCCTTTACCCCCTCTTCCCTGCAGCAGCACTGCTTACTTCTCCTTGTTCCACCAGCGGTCTCCTCGCTCTGTTCTGAGATTAAAAGGGCCAGCGCGCTGATAATTGGCTATGGGCGGCCGCCTTCCCTGTTAAATTCCCGGCGCCTTCCTGTGTCCCCTGCCAGATCTTTGAGCCTTGTGCCTTAGAAAAAGGCTGTTCCTATGTCCTGTGCGTTTATAGTGATATCCGTTTTGACCTTGATTCCGTTCCTGACTTCGCGGACTGATTAAAGGGCCAGCAGCATGTTAATTTTTCATTACAGTGTATGTCAGCAGCATTTTGTCGCTAAGAGGAGCAAAAATGTAAATAACAACTAATTACACATTAGCTTATATTTTAAGGACCCATTTGTATATGAATCATGCTTATTCCTGGAAGTCATCTTCACGTCCGGTGTGTACTTTGCTGCATGGTCCTACCTGTGACGTTACGCTGTCAGGTAGGACCAGGCAGTGAAGTACAGAGCAAAGCGGGGGTTTATACATAATCCGATGGTGGAGCCGAGAGAAGCTCTGGTAACGTAGCTGGATTGCCTGCAGCTCATTAACATATTTTTATAAAGACATTTTCTACCGTCATCCAGAGGTCCCTGAGGATAATAATGAAGTTTCCATCCCCTAGAAAAAATGACGAGCAGCTAAATTTGAGGTGCACCTACTTGTTGATGCAATGAAGCCAGTATATTTTAATGGTAGATTTCCTTTAAAGGTACATTAATCTTTTGTTTGAGATGGATTAATTTTTGTTGCTTTTGATAGAATAGAATTCAGGACATACATCCTGGATAAGAAGTTATGAAACAGTTACATTGTATTTTCTGACTACTGGATGTATGTTCTCTGTAGTAGCTACTGATTTCCTGCAAGTGTCACTCTTACTATAGAAATTTTATATTTTTATTGAACATGTCAAAAAATATGAAGTCATCCTAGCAATTTTTATGTCTCAGGAGAAAATGTAAAATGGATCCCTTCCTATAGGAACCACATGCAAACCTTAATTACAAATAATAGTTTCATACATTGCAACATAATATTGACACCCACGACTCATGTATAGTGTGTTTTAATATACAATTCTCCCATACAATGTAACATTTGTTCAATACTGGCAGAAAGCATCTAATTGTACTAAACACCACAGCAATGGCTTCAGATACATCATTTGTTGTTCTGCTATCAGTTGCAGGTGCCACTATATTGCATGTTGTGGGCAATGACTGGGTGATGTGGATGATGCATATGGCGTCATTATTGTGGAACTTGACACGTAGAAACAATACACCATATGTGGGTGGTGCTCAATGTAGGATTCTCAATCTGTCCTTGCAAGCCCAGAGGCGTATAGCCGTTGGGCTAATGACTGCACAAAGGGGTCTAAGTTAGCGGGGTTATAAGTACAGGAATAGGCCCTCTTTAACTGAAGTGGTTTTTCCCTTTCCTTTCTGTCTCCCTGCGTATCCCAGGGAGGTGGGGGCTACGTGACTAGGGGCGGGCTTGTGTCGTGGGTGGTACAGGAAGTGAGCATAGCATAAATAGGGGCTGCAGACGTCACTCACCCTCTTTCCGTATTGCGTTTCCCACCCGCCCTCCCTTTGTTTAAGGTATTTTCGGCGTTGCTTTTGTCACAGCTGGCGGTTAGTTGTGTTATTTGGTCTACATGCCCATTGGCTGGCAGGCATACAGGTGGGAGGGGTTTTGTTGCTCTTTGTTTGTTATTTAAATTTGTTACCTGTTCAATTTATGTTTTAAATAATACAAAAAAATAATATAAAAAAAATACAAGATGTTTATTACAATAATATATAAAGCTGTGGCCGACCCTCACGTCAACCCACATATGTTTAACTTTAATACAAGTCTCTGTGTGTTTATTTATCGGCGAATATTGGTTTAAGGTTAAAGGGGCCTGTGCTCCCGGTGGTTTATGGTTTTAATTTTATTTGGGCAGTCATAATCCAAATAGAGAACATGGCACACACCAAACTGGATATTTTTAAAACTTTTTTATGTTAGTGAATATTTCACACAGTGGAGCCTTCACCGTAATAAATGAACACAAATTGCATATTATTGTACAGATCAGAAATAGTTTACGACGTTTCGGTCATCACGACCTTTGTCAACTATGATCTGGCTCTGTCTGCAGTAGTAGGTAGGAGAGTGGTGAGGCTTAATTTAACTTAATCTAGTACGTATCCTGGGGACTGTCTGTATAGAGCTATGCCAACCCCAGTACCTCACAGAACCCTCAGTATACACAGCCTGCACCCCCCAGTACAAACAGCCTGCCCCTGCAGAATACACAGCCTCCCACCTCCCCAGTATACACATCCTGCCCCCCTGTATACACAGCCTCTCCCCCTGAGTATACACAACCTGCCCCTCTCAGTATACACAGCCTGCACCCCCCAGTACAAACAGCCTGCCCCTGCAGAATACACAGCCTCCCACCTCCCCAGTATACACAGCCTGCCCCCCTGTATACACAGCCTCTCCCCCTGAGTATACACAACCTGCCCCTCTCAGTATACACAGCCTACCCCCCCCCAGTATATACAGCCTGCCCACCAGTATACATAGCCTCTCTCCCCCATACACACAGCCTCTCCCCCTCAGTATACACAGCCTGCTCCTCTCAGTATACACATTCTTCCCCCCCAATATATACAGCCTTCCCACCAGTATACATAGCCTCTCTCCCCCGTATACACAGCCTCTCCCTCTCAGTATACAAAGCCTGCCTGTCTCAGTATACACAGCCTACCCCCCCAGTATATATAGCCTGCCCACCAGTATACATAGCCTCTCTCCCCCCTATATAAACAGCCTGCCAAGCCAGTATACACAGCCTGTACCTATCTCAGTATACACAACCTGCCACCCTAGTATACACAGCCTTACCACCCAGTATACACAGCCTCCCCCCCAGTATACACAGCCTTCCACCCTAGTATACACAGCCTTACCACCCAGTATACACAGCCTTCCCCCCAGTATACACAGCCTGTCCCCCTCAGTATACACAGCCTGTCCCCCTCAGTATACACAGCCTGTCCCCCTCAGTATACACAGCCTGCCCCCCTCAGTATACACAGCCTGCCCCCCTCAGTATACACAGCCTGCCCCCCTCAGTACTAGTGTATACAGTAACCAAACAGAAATGATGTAATTTTTTTATAGCATGCCCCACACAGCCCTGATCATCTCTGTGTGCACTGAGATATACACAGCGCTGATTGAGGGCCTGGAGTCGGACCGCATCTCGGGTCTTATGACAGGGCTTCACTTGCTTCTAAAATTCTCCACCTCCTTGACTTTATACAGCCAAATTTCATCTCACTGCAAAGTAAATTTTCCAGGTTGCATGTGCAAAGAAACATGATCCTGAAGGTGTTGACAACAAACCAATTCTGGGTTATAAGGACCATTTCTGCTGACAAGTTACCCTTTACGGCAGCAGGGTGTTCCAAAAACCATTCTGGTTTCCCTTTTTAACCCCTATATTGGAATTTGAACGAAAGAAATCCTAAGGTCAAAGATGAGAAATAGAAGTGGAGTTGAGAACCATGGAAAAGTCAGGAATTTAGGAATCATTCAGCATAAAGGAACTCTGTAGGCACCTTCCTGTGGAGAACAATGCTATCTATCCAGGGGTTGCTACCAAGTAGCTGGGTACATAATAGTAGGTGCGCAGGTTGACCCTTTACAAATCAGCAGGAGCTGATGTGTCTACCCTATGGCCACAAGAGGAGTGGAAGTGTTGACGCCTGCAAGCTGGTCCGTGTCTATAACCAAAAGTCAGGAAATATCTGAGCAACTGAGGAAGAGTCTAGTACGGACTCGAAACGTGTTTTGCTTATTGTTTTATTTCTATATTTTTAAAAAAGAATTATACATATAAAAAAGGATTATAAAAGTCCAGCGCTGATAATCATGGAAGATTTTTATCACAAAGTTCCCGACTTTTGGTAGGACAATAGAGGACGGCAGGAGCAGGCAACATTAGTAAGATAAAACTGAAAAAAAAACACAAACTGCCAGAAGTAGATATACATGTGCAACTTCACACAATTTTATGTCTGTCCGCACCCTTTAGAGCAGGGAACCTTTTTGGTCCAAAGGCTGCATTGTCATACCACTCATCTTCAATAGACTGCACTAGTAATCCACTACCACAGCACAAAATGCCACCCCAGAAAATATAAATACCACAGTGCAGCACTAAATACCACCCCAGAAATCAAATACGGAAATCAGACTAATACAGAGCCGAGACTAGACAATTAATGTAGTGCATAGACCAGACACTAAATACAGTACCCAAACCAGGTAATAAATAATTGAGACCCCAGAGCTGAGAATAATTATGGAGATCTCTTAGCGGACAAAAAATAATAATGAGACCCAGTGAAACCCATTGGTTTCATATTCTTCTACTTCCTGTCAGGAGAGTTCAGGTCACAGCATGAGGCAAGACCACAGGTTGTGTACCCCCCCTGCTTTATCCAATTTGGTATACATAGGCTCCTCGCACAGAGTCTATGGATATACTTCATACATTCTGGCAGAAAATGAGGTCTAATAAAAATATCCCTAAGTATAGATGAGATATGGAGAAAAATTGAAGATACAACAAATTAGCCACATTATATGTCAAGCACATGATAAAGTAGTTTTCAGCCAGTCATCCTAGTTTATTATATGAAGCTAAAATTAAAAGATCTTCAAATGCTCCAACGAACCCTTCATCTATCTGCCTACAGGAGATTTGCTTATCTCTACTTAAGACAAGTTCTTTGTGGTGTGTAATTGGTTTTTCTAAAATCAGTACAAGGTGGTGGGCATTAGTCTGCCTCCTTACACATTAACATCATCATTGTTGCATAAATGGATTTATTCCTTGCATTTCTAAGCAGCAAAAATGATATGACTAAATTACATAATTCCACGCTTTATCCTATGCTGGTGAATACTCTATTATATTTTTATTTAGGGAGTGCAGATTATGGTATGTCAGGCTCCAGGGGTAGTGGACCCACCTGGGACTAAAATCTAATTGGCACCCGGTTTTCACCAGAGCCCGCCGCAAAGTGGGTTGGCCTTGCTGCGACGTGGTACCTCAGTTCGTTCCACAGGTGCGACATTGTCCGCAGTGGCAGCCAAGGCAAGGTACACAGAGGTCAAACAGAATTGTAGTCGGGGACAGGCAGGAGGTTGGGACTGGCAGCACGGGATCAGAGTCAGGGATGTAGCAACAGGTCAAGGGAGGCAGCAGAGGAGAGTAGTCTGGAACAGAACCGGAGTCACAACGGGAAAACACACTGATTGCAAAGAACATGGGAACAAGCTTTTTCTAAGGCTGTGAGGCACAAAGATCCGGCAGGATGCGCAGGGAGAGGCTGGAATATAAAGGATTCTGGGAAGTGGCCAGCGCCAATTAACGGTGCGCTGGCCCTTTAAATCTTCTGAGCCAGCGCAGGAGAGCCCTAGGAGACAGGGACTGCGCGCATGGCCACCAGACCAGAAGCAGGAACGAGGACGGGTGAGTAGCATGGGAGCCCCACTGGCAGGAGGTGAGGGGCACAGGTGAGCCTGCAAACCACGATATGGGTCGCGGGAGTACCCATGACGACTTAAAGAACATCTTGTACATCTTGGTTTTGTTTTCACAAACTTTGCTTGTCCTTTGAGAAAATAAAATAGCCCTCTGCTGAAGTGCAAATGTAAGAATCCTGAGCTGGTACTGGAATAGTAAAGGGTAGAACTCTAGGGGGGGCGGATTAAGACTGCCATGTGCCCTGAGCTGTGTGAATATTATAGCCCCTACAAGTTTGGAAGTCACTTCCTACATATGGTATTAGAATGAAGCTTCTTGGTGAATGGAGGATGTGTCATTCTGCCTGCTTTCAATCTGTTGTTTCAGGACCTTCGGAGGACCTTCATGTGAAGTAGGATTTCATGTGATAAGATCCTTTTCAGTATAAAACTTGATTGGTGGTTTGGGTGGCCATGGGCCCCTAGAAGGCTTAGGCCCTGGGCTGCCACCCAAATCGCCTATATTATAATCCACTACTGACTCTAGGCTTAGACACAGAACAAGTCAAATGGAAACAATGAGATAGAGCTGAGAGTTTACCACAGTTGTTTTTTTATCATTATGGCTCACACTTTAACCATTGTAGTAAGACTTTAAAGGATTACTTGTATAAACAGCCTACTGTAACAGTCTGACCAACCTCTTCGTTTCTGGTGATGGGATGTCAACTCCAACCCCATGTACCATATTTATTTCCTAACATCACCTTAATAGGTCATATGTCCCCTATATCAGGCGATTACTATACTCCAACATAAGCCTACTATTCCTAAATCTTCCTGCTGGTGCAATATTATACATTAACCATGATAGTACATATAGCATGATAGTCAATCCCACACTATAATTCCTAGCCCGCAGGCTGCTTAAGCCTGGGGGCGGCAGGACTGGCAGTGCTCCGCCTTCCCTCCCCCCTTTTTTGTTTATTTTAATCAAAACCCCTCCCGGGTCCCGTCCCCTGCCCGGGGTTTTTTCCTGGGCAGCCAATCAGGTGGCCAGGAAGTGCTTCCTGGCCACTTGATGGCGCTAGCCCTGGGCTATTTAGCCCTGAGCGCGGAGCTAGTCCAGCCTCTTTTGGACTTGCTCCGCGCTCAAGAGTTTTCAGAAGTTTCCAGGAATCCCCTGCAGGACTGCAAGTATGGCAGACCCTGTAATACTGGCTTTCGTGGAGGAAAAGCTGAGGAGGGAGGGCTCCGGCTGGCTGGCGCCGTTAATGTCGCAGCCGGATCCCTCTCCTCTGTCAGCAGCTGCTCCCCCATCACCGCCCCCCACTGCCCGGCCTGCACGGCGCGGCCGCGCACCGTGCAGGCTCAGCCCGTCCCCCATAAGGACACGGAGCCGGGCGAGGGCTCCGTCTCGGAACCCGACCTCGGCTCCGATGGCGGCAGAGCGCGCTCACAGTGATTACGCCCCCGCGTGTGGAGGAGGCACAGGACAGGACGGCCCGGTGCCTCCTCCCCCTGGCAGCTTGCCTGCGCCGATAGGCGCAACGCAGGCTGCTGGGGTAGACAGGTCAGGCCCACCACCCAAACAGCCTGGCCGTTTGGCCAGGTGGTTTGGGCTGGGGGCCAGTAGTGACAACATGCAGCTTTCCCAACCCCCCCCTCAATCACCTCCACCCCCACCTTCCACTCCCACCAACCATCCAGAGTTTAATGCGCCTGCGCAGCCGTTGGCGCTTGCACCAAACACCATGCAGCCCCCCGCACACACTTCCTCCCCCCCCCATCCCAGCAACCGGGTCCCGATAGCGGGAGTGACAGCGGGGATTCTAATGAACCCGTGGATCGCCAGGGCACAATTTTGGTGTCTGGTGGTTCGCGGGGCAGGCGTTAGAGGGGCTCCAGTCGCTCGAGCGTTGCCTGCAGTTGCGCGGCACTGCCGCGGCATGGATGTTGCTCGGGGGCTGGGTCCCGCGCGCGTAGCCCTGTGGGACGGTCACGTTCAGCCCGCTCTTCTTCCTGCGCTTCTTATGCGAGCCGCCGGCGGTCAAGGTCTCGTGACAGAGACAGTAGGCATTCTGGGAGATCTAGTTGGGGCCGGACTTGGTCCAGGCGCTCTTCGTCCTCATCCAGTGGTGGTCATACCCTCTCAACTGGCAGGCGGTCAAGGAGACGGCAGGACAGTTCCCCCCCTCACGGGGGTGGATGAGGCCAGGGTGCCGCCGTCGGTTCCAGCTGCTGTGCTGCCTAGTGCACCCATGGCGCCTCCTCCTTCACCAGCGATGACCCAGGTCGTTCCCGCAGCGGGTGAGTTGTTGTGTAACAATGCTTGGAAAAAATCGCATATTGCCGGGGATGGTGTGGTAGGCGCCCTTAAGGCAGTATTAGCCATGATGGAGGCTGGGGCGCCCCCAGGGGCGACGCAGTTGCCGCCTGAGCAGGCTGCGGGGTCGGCTGGAATGTTGTTTAGAGATTCCCATTTTTGTGGCGTTGCTCCTCTGTGGCTGCGCGTGGCGGCCGACCTCAGGGAAAAGATTGTGAATTTCGAGTATATTGATATTTGGTCATTGTTGTCTCCTGAGCAGTTGACCGTCGATAAGGAAAGACGGTTCGAAAAAAGTGATGATAGGAAACCAAAGGTTGCTAGGACCTTTGGAAATTGGCTCCAGGCTTTCGCGATTATGGCAAGTATTGTGGTTCAGCGAAAGCCGGAGTGTGCTCGGGATTTGTTTGTGTACATGGATACCATTTATACGGCGCACAAGTTACACGGTGGTGCGGGATGGTGGAAGTATGATGAGGAGTTTAGACGCCGCTTGGCGGACAGCCCGGAGGTGGGCTGGGCGTCAAAGGCGACCGATGTTTGGATTCAATTCATGATATCACAGAAGCCGCAGGTTCCCTTTCAGTCGGGAGCTGTCTCGGGCGCTCAGCCTGGGGCGGCCACCAAGCGACCGGGATCATGTTGGCTTTTCAATGAGGGACACTGCCGCTTCTTTGCCTCCTGCAGATTTAAACACGAGTGTTCCATATGTGGCGGGGCGCACTCTGCCCTCCGCTGTTTTAAGAGGAACAGACCCCCATCTAAATCCGCTGCTTCAGGCAGGGGGGAGGACACCAGTACAGGTGCAAAGGATGCGGCCGTGGCTAGACAGCTACCATCTGAAGCAGGAGGCAAAAGTGTTGCGTGAGGGTTTTGCTTTTGGTTTTGTGATCCCCTTTGTGCCTCAGGACGGTCTGATTCTATCCGATAATCTTAAGTCGGTTAGGGATAATGAGTCGATGGTGGTTGAAAAATTGTTTAACCCCTTAAGGACGGAGGGTTTTTCGGCTAATTTCTCGCTCTCCAACTTCAAAAATCCATAACTTTTTCATTTTTACGTGTACAGACCTGTGTGAGGGCTTATTTTGTGCGTAACAAATTTTACTTTCCCGCAATGTTATTTATTTTAACATGCCGTGTACTGCGAAGCTGAAAAAAAATTCCAAATGTGGAAAAATTGAAAAAAAACCGCATGTGCGTCACGTTCTTGTGGGCTCAGTTTTACGACTTTCACTCTTCGCTCCAAATAACACGCCTACTTTATTCTTTGGTTCGGTGCGATCGTGGTGATACCAAATTTATATAGGTTTTATTGTGTTTTAATACATTTTCAAAAATTAAACGAATGTGTACAAAAAAGAAAAAAAAAATTTTGCCATCTTCTGACGCTAATAACTTTTTCATACTTTGGCGCACGGAGATGTGTGAGGGGTCATTTTTTGCGAAATTAGGCGACGTTTTCATTGCTACCATATTGAGGTCTGTGCAACATTTTGATCATTTTTAATTTCATTTTTTATGTTATGTAAAAAGGTGTAAAAGTCGCATTTCGGACATTTGGGCGCCATTTCCCGCCTCGGAGGTCACCGCCGGCCGTAACTGTTTTTATATTTTGATAGATCGGGCATTTTGGGACGCGGCGATACCTAATATGTCTGTGATTTTTACTGTTTGTTATGTTTTATATCCGTTCTAGGGAAAGGGGGGTGATTTGAACTTTTAATATTTTATAAATTTTTTTTATTTTTTAAACTTTTTTTTTTCTTTTTTTTTCACTATTTTTTAGACCATCTAGGGTACATTAACCCTAGATGGTCAGATCGCTCCTACCATATACTGCAATACTACAGTATTGCAATATATGGCATTTTTGCAGGTCATACATTACAATGAGCCACTGGCTCATTGTAACGAACCTGCATAAACCATGTAGCCTCGTGTCAAAAGAAGACCCGAGGCTACCATGGTAACCGATCGCTGCCCCCCGATGACATTCGGGGGCGTGGCGATCGAAAAAAAGATGGCGGCGCCCGCGCGCCGCCGTCTTTTAAACGCCGCCGGCGACTTTGCCGGCGCCGTTTAGAGGGTTAATAGCCGCGATCGGTGCAAGCACCGGCCGCGGTTATTAGCGGTGGGGGTTTTGTGCAAAATGCAAAAACCCCCACCTCTGTATGAAGAGGACTCTGAGGACGTGAGCCCTCTTCATACATCCCTTATACCTCTGCGCCGTAGAGCTACAGCGCAGAGCGTTAAGGGGTTAAGGAAGTGGAGTTGGGCAGAATGGCGGGCCCCTTTTCCTTTCCGCCTTTTGAGAATTTGCGGGTATCACCTCACCGTTGGGCCTAGTCCCAAAGAAAGAGTCAGGGAAATTCCGTTTGATTCATCATTTATCATACCCGGCGGGTGAATCGGTGAACGATGGTATTCCTCGGGAGGAGGTGGCTGTGTCTTACACTTCTTTCGACAAGGCCGTGCTGTTGGTTAATGCGGCTGGCCCTGGGGCCCTTATGGCCAAGTTGGACATTGAATCTGCCTTCCGCCTCCTTCCGGTGCATCCGTCCTCTTTTCACTTGCTGGGTTGCAGAATTAATGAGTCTTTCTTTGTGGACGTGTGCCTTCCTATGGGTTGTTCTATTTCTTGTAGTTATTTCGAAATGTTCAGTAGCTTTCTGGAATGTGTAGTCCGTTTGGAGTCGGGTTCCAATTGGATTATTCATTACTTGGATGATTTTTTATTCATTGGTAAGAGCGGTTCCGCAGATTGTTTGAGGCTGCTGAATGTTTTCCGTTGTATGGCTGATTATTTTGGAGTTCCGTTGTCGTCTGAGAAGACTGAGGGCCCCACCACGAGGCTGACCTTTTTGGGCATCCTGATTGATTCTGAGGCCATGACCCTTGGCCTTCCAGCCGAGAAGTTGGAACGCCTGCGCGGGGACATTGATTTATGTTTGCTGTCTGACAAGGTTACGCTGCAGCGTTTGCAGTCATTGTTAGGGCAATTAGCTTTTGCATGCAGGATTTTTCCTATGGGTCGGGCTTTTTCAAGGAGGTTGTCGCTGGCTACTGCCGGCACCGTCAAGCCGTACCATCACATTCGTTTGACCTCGGTCTTGAAGGCAGACCTGAGGGTGTGGCGGTCCTTTTTGACCGATTATAGCGGTGTGTCAGCGTTTTTGGAGCAGGAGATCGACAACACCGATTTGCAGTTATATACGGATGCGGCAGGGTCGGTAGGATACGGTGCGATTTTTGAAAAAAAGTGGTCTGCAGAGCGTTGGCCTGTGCAGTGGGTTGAGAGAGGTTTCACCAAGAATTTGACATTGCTGGAACTCTTCCCGATCGTGGTGGCGGTGGAGCTGTGGGGGCTAGAAATGAGAAATAAGAGGATTCGTTTTTAGTCGGACAATGAGAGTACGGTTCAGGCTTTGAATAACCTAACTTCAAGTTCGCTGCAGGTTTTGGCCCTGCTCAGACATTTGGTGTTGCGCTGCTTGCAATTGAATGTTGTTTTTAGGGCAAAACATGTTCCGGGTGAAACTAACTTTGTTGCCGATGCATTATCTCGTTTTCAGCTTCAGTGTTTCAGGGATTTTCACCCCCTGGCGGACCAGGAGGGGTCCCCCTGCCCCTCTTTCCTGTGGGAGCTAGTGATGCACAGTTGACTCCACTGTTGCAGACCTCATTGGCGGAGAGTACTTGGAGTAGCCACGGTAAGGCGTGGGGAGAGTGGTTTAGTTTGCTGCCAGCAGAACAAGGGCATGCGGTAACGGTGGCTAAGGCTACTACGTTGCAATTCTTAGCCAGGCTGCGTGCCGACGGATTGTCGGTCGCGGCTGTTAAAAAGAAGCTGGCCGGGGTGTCCTTTGTTCTAAAACTGTGGGGTTTGCATGACGTTTCAAAAGATTTTCAGGTTCAGTTGCTGTTACGGGGTTGGGGAAAAGAGCCAGTTGTCAAGGATTCGCGCAGGCCTGTTTCTTTTGCATTGCTGCAGCGTTTATGCATGGCCGCATCGGATATATGCTCGTCGGAATATGAGGCATTACTGCTGCAGTGTAGTTTTGCGCTGGCTTTCTTTTGTGCGTTGAGGGTCAGTGAATTAGTGGCTGCGTCCAGCCGTGCGAAGGCTAGCTTAGTTGAAGGGGACGTTATCGTGGTTGGGGAATTTGTTAAGGTCCTCGTGAGAAGGTCTAAAACGGACATTTATGGCGGGCCGCTGGCTGTCAGTGGGCAAGGTGGGTGGTCCATTTTGCCCTTTCCTTTTGTTGGGTAGTTTCATCGCGCAGCGCCCAAAGGCCTCCCCCTTTTTGTGCCACCGGGACGGGTCCCCCCTCACAAAATTTCAGTTTATTTCTTTGTTTAAGAAGGCGCTGGCGTGTGCGGGACCCACTCGTTTCGGATCGGGGCCGCAACTGCGGCCGATGCGGCGGGGCTTTCGGATGCTGATATTATGCGCATTGGCAGGTGGGAGTCTGATTGCTTTAGGCGTTATATTCGCCCAAATTTGCTGTTGGATTAACATGTTTTCTTTTTGTTTTTTGCAGAATTTGCTCGTCCGAAAGTTTGGATTGTAGGACATTTGTACATACATTGGGCGGCGCGGAGGGCCGCTGTTTGGCCGGGAGGCCTGAAGTTAGGTTTTACCTCCGCAGACCTGTCCTGGAGGGGGATCAGAGGCCTTAAATGGCTTCAAGTTTTGCCGGAAGTGGTGGCCATCAGCAAGGCTTCTCCGGGGCCTACAATCCTTGTTGTTCACGCTGGGGGGAACGACATGTGTTCAACGCGGCTCGCTGATTTGATTTCGGTGATGAGATCGGATTTCGAGCTTTTTTCTGCCTTTTTTTGTGATCTAGTGGTAGTGTGGTCGGAGATAGTGCCACGGGTGATCTGGAATGGCGCCCGCAGCCCCGATTCCATTGAAAGGGCTAGGCGCATGCTCAATATGCGGGTAGCCCGTTTTGTGAGGTCAAGGGGTGGAGTAGTTATACGCCATAGGCAGTTGGAGGGGGATAATTCGGGCCTTATGAGAGAGGACGGGGTCCACCTGAATGAGATTGGTCTGGATATTTTTATATCGGGCCTTCAGGACGCCATTGAGAGGGCCCTGTTCCTTTTGTGTGGGGGTCGGAGCACAGTGTAGGGGTACACTGTACTCCTAGTGGCCTGTGAGGAAGCTGGACCCTCTCGGCTTACGTCGTAATCACCTGTCGGACCAACAAGGACATGCCCCCGCGTAGGCGGGGCCAGGCATGCGAGGTGAATAATTCCGGAAGGGTCTGGGTCTTCCCACAGGTCAGTTTATTTGTAAATATTGTTAATTAATAAAGCTGTGGCCGACCTCCACTTTTTCTCCCATCAGACAGCTTCATGTTTAGTTTTTTGGCGCAGGGGACAGGTGGGGTTTATATCATTGGGTTGGTTTTATTGATACTGCCAGTCTTCCTAGCCCGCAGGACTGGCAGGACTGCGGCAGGACTGGCAGTGTTCCGCCTTCCCTACCCCCTTTTTTGTTTATTTTAATCAAAACCCCTCCCGGGTCCCGTCCCCTGCCCGGGGTTTTTTCCTGGGCAGCCAATCAGGTGGCCAGGAAGTGCTTCCTGGCCACTTGATGGCGCTAGCCCTGGGCTATTTAGCCCTGAGCGCGGAGCTAGTCCAGCCTCTTTTGGACTTGCTCCGCGCTCAAGAGTTTCCCACCCGCCCGCCCTTTGGAAACTTTTTTCGGGTTTTGGTTAGGTATTTGCTAGGTGAAGTTTTTTGTTATGTATATTTATTTACCAATTGTTTGGAATTTGTTTTGTGTTTAATGTTCTCAACAAAGTTTGTTGGTATTCACAGCTTGGCCTGTGAGGAAGCTGGACCCTCTCGGCTTACGTCGTAATCACCTGTCGGACCAACAAGGACATGCCCCCGCGTAGGCGGGGCCAGGCATGCGAGGTGAATAATTCCGGAAGGGTCTGGATCTTCCCACAGGTCAGTTTATTTGTAAATATTGTTAATTAATAAAGCTGTGGCCGACCTCCACTTTTTCTCCCATCAGATAGCTTCATGTTTAGTTTTTTGGCGCAGGGGACAGGTGGGGTTTATATGATTGGGTTGGTTTTATGGATACTGCCAGTCTAGGGTGTTCAATACATATCTGTCAGGATTCAGGGGTAGTAGACCCACTAAACCACCATGGACGATGATGTAAGCCGACACCTGGGAGCGGAGTCTAAGTGGTACCCCGTTTTCACCAGAGCACACCGCAAAGGGGGTTGGACTTTCTGCGGTGTGATACCACCAGGTTGCTCCACAGGCACTACTGTGTTGGTGGCCAAGGAGAGGTGCACAATCGTCAGGCAGAGACGGGCAGGAGACAGGACAGGCAGCACTGGATCAGAGTCGGGGACATAGTGGAAGGTCAAAACAGGTGGCACAGAAACAAAGTCAAGAATGGAATTGAGGTCACAACGGGAAATCACAATAAACGCAAAGGACATAGGAACAAGCTTTTTCTATAGGCATGATGCTCAAAGATCCGGCAAGGGACACAGGAAGGGGCTGGCAATTTATCAGGGCAGGCGGCTGGACAGCGCCAATTATTGGCGTGCTGGCCCTTTAAATCTCACAGAGCCGGGCGCGTGCGCGAATTAGCAGAAGGGGTAAGGCACACCAGGGCGCAGGGACAGCTGCTGGAGCCAGGGAAATAGAGGCTGCAGACTGGGGAGGCACACAGGAGGCACATGGGTGGGGATATGGGTAGCAGGAGCACCTGTGTAATTGTATTACACATAATGAAACTTTGGACAAAAATGCATAAATGAGTAGTACATATGATAATAGTAAATTTTCTAATATAGTTTATTAAAGACATTTGTTCCTGTGTCTATTTTCCCTCTGTCTTTCTTACTTATTTAAGCAGTTTTTGTAAAACCTGCGCTATGTCCTGTGTTCCACTGCAGCTGAGTGATAAAGGAGCCTGACAAAGTTTCTAAAGACAGTCACTGGAATTGTCTGATCACCTCAGTGAGCTGAATTATCAAAGGAAATATTCTCTTGGTGTGGAAAGAGTAGACAGACCACGGGACTGTTACACTGCTCACTACAGGAGAAAGAGGAAAAAAGATAGGGAAACAGCTTTACTTAAAGGAAAACTACCATGAGGCATCTACCATCAGATGTAGATCTGACAAGTCTACTAGGGTGTGGAGTAGCCTTAGCTCCCAGTGCCCGACCAGGTTACAACATGTCCAGTAGTTTCTGCAGTTAACTTACATATTACTAAAATAAAGTTTATAACAAGGTAGGTTAGGTTCCAGGATTATTAAATTAAATCAGATCTACTTCTGATGGTAGATTTCTCATGGTAGGTTTCCTTTAATGAAGTATATTACAAAGTTTACTATTATCACTTTTATCTTCATTTCTGAAACAAAAAAAGTTTAAAAATGTCTTATTCTTGAACCATTGAAATATTAACTGCATGCCCCATAACAAAAACAGTGCCCCAGCCTAGAAGGTCCACTATGAGTATTTCCAGCCACATAATGCCTCCATATAGCTGGTAGTTTACTTGGCCTCTGTTTCACTTCCACCTACTGTATGACTGTACTATGTGAGCACTTTATGGAGCTACTCGGTTGCACACTTTGGCATCAAAGGCAAAGAAACCGGGATAAATCCTTGACTGCTTCCTGGTTTGGGGCTTCACATCCGGGAGATGTTTCTAGAAGGATCATTTGGCAGATATCCAGTATACATCTATGTCACCTAAGCTATCAATACCTTATCTACAGGACATGACCCTCCTCATGTAAACACTAGTAGATGTGCTGGTTTACAGCTGCTCCACAAACATGGCCACATACGGCATACACATCAGTAATATGACTTATCAATGACATTATACAAATGAATGGATATTCGGTAGAAACCTGGCCCCACCTCTACCCCAAACTAGCTCACTCCGCACCCTCTTGGCATAAAGATAGCGGCATAAAGGGGAAAATAGATGCAATTCCTGGTAGTGCACCAAAAATTTTGTCTTTTTCAAGGTTTGTTCGCCAGTAAAAGCCTTGATAAACAGCCCCATGATATCTTAAAATATCTTTATGTTGGACTTGTACACGGTACAGCTATTGGAGGACTGATGCTGGAAAACCCCAAGATGCCATATCCACCTTCATACATTAGATAGTAAGTCAGTGCAGATGACTTATTCTAATGTTTTTGCTACCTTTTTGAGTAAAAGTAAGTAAAAAAATAAAATATGTTCATGTATCAGTGAGCTGACTAGAGGACCGCACACGGCAAGCAATTCAGCGCAGACCCCTTCAGCAGATTATTGATTTCCAAGACATTGATGAATATAAATCCTCTTCTTGATTCATGACGACATTGACAAATACTTGACAAATAAATAGTAAATGGCATCCTCCCCCTGGCCTCCACTGAGCGTAAAATCTAGGAGGTCTCCAGTGATATCACTGGATACATATAAGGACAGGGGTGGGGGAGGAGCAAAATAATGTATCTCTCTGTATGTGCATATAGTGGAAAGCCTTGGAGCCGTCAGTTGAAAGGACACTTTGGGAATCCACCTAATGTACAACATAGGAGAAGGATGTCAAGTGAACCTAGTCTTAGGTTAAACCCCTTTTACCAAAATAATATGAGATCTTCAGAGGCCACATAATTTACTACACTAAAACTATAGTAGTCATATGTTTGCACCCAATTTAGAATATTTACAATCCACTAAGCAAAATAAGATATGGGTTAATTATTATAAATAGTTAATTGCTGTATATTCCCAACATCAACACGGTGTTTGGCCCATTTGTATTCATTTCTGCTCATTCTCCGTGTGTATAATTCAGTTCAGTTTTGTTCTTTCCTATCCATTGGTTTTATGAACATACCTCAACCGAACAGAAGTAGCCATTATTAAAATTTATGTCAAATAATTTTTCCCCCTGTCATGAGTCCGCTGCCTTCCCTCAGTGTGTGCTTCCATAAAGCAGTGTGATAGAAGTATTTGAAAAGTATATGACGCATTGCGGAAGGAAGATATGAAAACGACACATTCATTATTGTAATGAATACTGCGCTGTGTATTTTAGCACTGGACGAATGGTTCCTATAAAACATTAAAGGGAGCGAGCAAAATGCTAAATGCATAATAATAAATGTATCACTAGTAATAAACCACAAGTCACCGTGCCGAACATATCTGGAGGATTCAGCTGAGGACATCACAATTCAAATAAACTCTATATCAAAGGCAGGGAATTGTCAGACATAGGAACAAGCCTGAAGCCTCCTAAAAAGAGTCCGCGCTGTGCTGAACCTTATTGGGAACCAATACTAGACCTGCAGTGGAGGAAGTCCAGAGGTGATGTTTTTATTGTCTTCTTTTATCTCTTGTACTGTTTATAAAGTTTATCCCATAATCTGGGATTTAGCTATAGGGGATGCAGGGGCAATAACCATAACAGGTCTCTTTACCATATATTAAATTATAAATACATTAACCTGTCATCAGGATATGACATTTCCACCTGATGACAGGTTCCAATAGCCATAAAGATTCCAAGAATGCTTTTATATCCCTGCTTGCCTGTTCCAGTAACTTGTAAAAGTATATACAAATTTAGCTTTCTCCCTGCCAGTGAGCCATGGAGGCATCAGCTGCCGGGCCCCATGAAGGCATCTCCCCTCCTCCTTACTCATCCCCCCTCCAAAGATTCTTCCATAAACTTCTATAGGACATCCAAGAATATCTAAACCTCCCTGCTAGAAGAAAGAACTACTGTATATATGCATGGCCAGCTCCTGGTTCAGTGTGATTGTGAGGCAATGATCTGGGGACTCCCATTCTTTAGAGGCAGGACTCACATGTATCCAAACAAACATTCAAAACTAAATGGACAGAAATGGACTTATCAAACTCATGTTTCTTTCATGATCCAGTGTGGTGGCGTCATCCAGAAAATCTACTTTGAAGTGAGAGGTAAATTGGTTGTATAAAGTCAAGGAAGCGGAGATTTTAACCCTGAAGTCAAGCTCTCTCTTCCTCAGAAAGCCCCAATTCACTTTAATTGATGGTTCTGCACCCAGAGACATCGCTAACCAGATCTTCTGAAGTCTGATTCATGATTTCAATCACAGAGGATGAGGTGTTCTGAGCTCCCCACCTTGACTTCAGTGTTAAACTCTCCTCCTCCTTGACTTTATACAACCAATTTGCAGCTCACTTCAAAGTTTATTATCTGGTTGATGCCACCACCATGGGCCATTAAATAAACCTAAACTAACAGGTTCCCCTCAAGGGGATTTTTATTTCATTTTGATGACCTACGGCAATTTTAGGGACTGAACTGCAATAATCACTTATGGCCTCTACACAATGTACAGAACTTTGACCGTTTCAGGAGTGCCTTGGTCCTATCAGCTGAATCGTGGGAGGTGGATGCACCATCGATCGGATATATAAAATAAGCCAAAATAATAACATCCCTTGAAGCCCCATATAAGGTGTGTCCTACCAAATTAGTGCAGTCTACTGCATCAATCTGTACCTACTGGCTCGCACTTCGGACTGATGGTATTATACTTTTTTGGATTACTTTATTGAAACATTTTATTAAAAAACTCTATCAAGGACCTCAATCATGTAGCAGTTTGAGTAGTTGCGGTCCCATAGGCCACATCGACAAATAAAACCAGCAGCATTGTCAGTAGGATAGTAAGCGTTGTACTCTGCCTATTGATGGATGTCTTTGCTCAAAGCAATTGGTAGGAATCTCATTTTAACTTCTTGTTTCATCAGCACAAAAATAAATACATGAACATATTTGGATGCCGAATACTAGATTTAATGTTGTCACTACAGAAGTCAGTAAGATAAATGTGACTCCCTCAGGTAACCTCAGTTTGTCACTTATTTTAAAAGCTTCAAAATTATGGTCAAAACAGCAACTAATGGAAAATCCCTACCGGCACCTGTAGAATTAAATGATAATTCTCAGTTAAAGGGGAGTTACATTTTCCATCACTTTCTGATTGGCTGCGGTTTGATGGGAAGGGATCACACGAAGAATAAAGGGACAGCAGATGAGTCCCAGTATTTCTCAGTACGGCAGAACTCCCTGCCACCTGCCATGTGCTGCAGATAAAATTGAAGTGATGGCTATATCGTATTGTTATGTCATTACTTGCTGTAATAGGAAAACACCTTTAAGTTCTATATAGCACATATAATAATTTTCTTAAAATCCTATTTTGTTGCTACTCGGTTCTTTCAACAAATTTTGCAAATATCAAAATTTCCTTGCTCGTGACTTATCATTGTCAGGGAATTCCTTAATTAAGTTCAAGATTTCAAAACTTGCAGATGGATCAGATTAAATGCCCCCCAGCTATAGTAATGAGCAGTTTGTTACATTATTGCTTGTTGATAAATAACTATGTCTAAAGGGTGCTCCCTCGACCCACGTCTCGGGTAACAGGCTCACCCGTGACCCTCTGTGTTTCCCAGCGCCTCTTCCCGTTCCTGACTCCCATCCGGCAGCCTTGGGCCCTCTCCAACGCAAGCCAGGCTATTACGGCGCACGTCGGGAAGGGGTTGAGATTGGAAGTTGCTGCGTTCCGGTGCTCAGCCAGACCATGCACCAGATTTAACATGCAAAGTCTGTCGTAGGTCCTATGTTAAAGGTGCACCTGGAAAAAAGCTGGTGCAGTGAAGCGCCACATTCATGATTTCTGGCACACGTTCTTAATGATTCTATAGTACCCAGAATTATACACAGGCACAGCACTTTTAGTGCAATTTCCTACATTCTTAGTAAATGTGCCCCTGTATGTCTGCAGTGGGGCACATTTACTTAACCGGTCCTGTCGCGATCCAGCGGCGCGTTCTCCTGCGAGGATTCGGGTTTGGCCGGGATTCACTAAGGTCATACGCCCGATGTCCACCAGGTGTCGCTGCTGCGCCGAGGTCCGCCGGAGTTAGCCGGAGTTCACCATCCTATCCTGGGTGCATGTAAGCTCGTGTCAAGCGACACATTTTTTAAAAAAAATTCTGCGGTTTTTCCAAATCCGACGAAAATGTGCGATTCGGACCCTTAGTAAATGAGCCCCAGTGTGTCTGTGCTTCTGCGCTTTCTCTATATTTTGTATTGTAATGCATTTTTTACTATAAACCGGTACGATGGACATTTGCAACATCTGTCAAAAGTGCATTGACCATTTATTACTGGTAACTACAGATGGGTGAATCTACTAATCATCTCTAGTTACTGTAGGTTCAATACACATCTATTGAGTTCCAGCACCGAATCAAATCAGAATTTTTTGTTGATTCGCTTCAGATGAATTGATGTTGCTCCATATTTCCAAGAAATTGTTAATTTTATACAAATTTATATGGTCAGTGTTTACCCTAAAGCTCATCATAATGAAAAATGTTGTATAACGAAATGAGATAGGACCTTTTTATATAAAAATCTGTACTTTAGAGCGCTAGAGAGAATTAAATACAAATTTCCAGAACAGTTGGTGCAAAAGTGGCTCAGACCGATGTAATTCAGACTTGAAATTAATCTTTCATAAAATTTGACATAGCTTAAGCAAATGGAATCTTAAATGATTCTCTTTTCTCCATTGGTCACCAGGGGCGTAACTTGAGGTGGTGCAGAGGTTGCCATCGCACCTGGGCCCAAGAGGTTTAGGGGGCCCAAGAGGTCTCACTTTCCCATATGAGAAGACTATTACTATAAACCGTACATTATAGTCAGGGGCCTGCACAGACTTTGCACTGGGGCCCATCAGCTTCTAGTTACGCCACTGCTGGCCACCTTATCTTATATAATATCTAATGAAGTATGAAGATGCATACATAATCTTGAATACTGTACAATAAACCATTCTGTAACTTAAATATTAGAAATGTTTCCCTTGAAAACTGAGATTTATGTTAAAGGTGTTGTCTGTGAATAAAAAAAATGAATATATGGTTTGGGGGGGGAGGGACGGGCTCCAAGAACAATAAACCTCTAATACTCTCCTCTTTCAGTGCTCAGGTTCGTCCGTGACGCCGCCTGTCAATATCAGGTCTCTTTTTCTATATACAACATCTCCACAGTGGACCAACACTATAAACCTCGGTTGTGGCCTAGCCTTGGGCCCAAAACCCAGGGCAGAACCTATAATTATAGAATTTTGGAGTCAGTCCCTGGAATGTTCTGAGGAACCAACCAATCAGACAGCCTGTATTGCTACAGGTGATTATAAAACATACAGTTAAGGGAAATAAAACCTGGCTAACCATGTGTTAAGAGAACAGAATGCAATACATTTACAAATTCCCTCTCCGGACAGTAAATGGCAGCCTGGGATTACCATCGAATAGCTAAGCATTTAGAGGTTGGCTCTTTAAAGAGCACTAGAGAAATTAGTAAAGACCCCACCTTTGGGTCGTAAAATAACAGAAACTAGTGATGCCGTCCTGACCACAGCAACGTGCCTGCTACAGCAGGAGTTTCAGGCAGTAGCAGGTACATGGCTGTGGTCGGGACGGCACTACCAGCCTCTGTATTCCCGGACAACCCCTTTAAAGCTGCACAGTGCATGTCAGTGTCAGGACAGGCCTTATGTATGCATCCATATTCTGGCCGTAAAATGCATCTTGTAGTACAGATATCTACAAGATGGATGGTCATATTGAATCGTATTACAGTACAGGCGGTCCCCTACTTAAGGACACCCGACTTACAGACAACCCATAGTTACAGACAGACCCCTCTGACCTCTGGTGAAGCTTTCTGAATGCTATAGTCCCAGGCTGCAATAATCAGCTGTAAGGTATCTGTAATGAAGCTTTACTGATAATTAGAGATGAGCGAGCACTAAAATGCTCGAGTGCTCGTTATTCGAGACGAACTTTTCCTGATGCTCGAGTGCTCGTCTCGAATAACGAGCCCCATTGAAGTCAATGGGAGACTCGAGCATTTTTCAAAGGGACCATGGTTCGGGAATAAAATGTGTTAATTAATTGAAAAAGAACGTCTTCTGATAAGTTAGCAGATGTATGCAAACATCTGCAATCTATTCTTCACTGTTCCGCGCGTATATTATCTCCCGACAAGTTAGCAGATGTGAAGAACAGTGAAGAATAGAATAAAAACAGTGACCACAGTGAACACAGTGATCATTTAAGTGAAAAACACAGTGAAGAATAGATTGCAGATGTTCGGCACATCTGCTTACTTGTCGGGAGATACGCTGTCCCGGGATCCGCTGCTCTTCTTCCACTGAAGTCTCCCCGATGTCTCCGTGCCCCGATGTCTCCGTGCCCCTATGTCTCCGTGCCCCGATGTCTCCGTGCCCCGATGTCTCCGTGCCCCGATGTCTCCGTGCCCCGATGTCTCCGTGCCCCTATGTCTCCGTGCCCCGATGTCTCCGTGCCCCGATGTCTCCGTGCCCCGATGTCACCGTGCCCCGATGTCTCCGTGCCCCTATGTCTCCGTGCCCCGATGTCTCCGTGCCCCGATGTCTCCGTGCCCCGATGTCTCCGTGCCCCGATGTCTCCGTGCCCCTATGTCACCGTGCCCCGATGTCTCCGTGCCCCGATGTCTCCGTGCCCCTATGTCACCGTGCCCCGATGTCTCCGTGCCCCGATGTCTCCGTGCCCCGATGTCTCCGTGCCCCTATGTCACCGTGCCCCGATGTCTCCGTGCCCCGATGTCTCCGTGCCCCGATGTCTCCGTGCCCCTATGTCTCCGTGCCCCTATGTCTCCGTGCCCCGATGTCTCCGTGCCCCGATGTCACCGTGCCCCGATGTCTCCGTGCCCCGATGTCTCCGTGCCCCGATGTCTCCGTGCCCCGATGTCTCCGTGCCCCGATGTCTCCGTCCCCCGATGTCTCCGTGCCCCTATGTCTCCGTGCCCCTATGTCTCCGTGCCCCTATGTCTCCGTGCCGCTCCGTGCCGCTGCCCGATGTCTCCGTGCCACTGCCCGATGTTTCCGTGCCGCTCCCCGGTGTCTCTGTGCCGCTCCCCGGTGTCTCTGTGCTGCTCCCCGGTGTCTCTGTCCTGCTCACCGTGTTCTTCAATGTGTTCTTCACACATATATATTGTTCTTCACATACTATTTTGTTCGCACCGTTCCGCGCGTATCTTCCGACAAGTAAGCAGATGTGCCGAACATCTGTAATCTATTCTTCACTGTGTTCTTTACTGTGTTTTTCACTTAAATGATCCTGTGTTCACAGTGTTCACTGTTTTTATTCTATTCTTCATTGTTCTTCACTGTGTTTTTTTAATTAAATGCTCGATCTCGAGCAGGGGAAATACTCGTCCGAGCAACGAGCCGTTTCGAGTACCTTAATACTCGAACGAGCATCAAGCTCGGATGAGTATACTCGCTCATCTCTACTGATAATCCTTGGTCCCATTACAGCAAAAAATGTTTAAACTCCAAATGTCACTGGGGACAAAATTTTTTTTGTCTGGATCTACAATTATAAAATATACAGTTTCGACTTACATGCAAATTCAAGTTAAGAACGAACCTCCGGACCCTATCTTGTACGTAACCCGGGGACTGCCTGTATATAACACAATGTGAACTAAAACTCTACTTAAATGAATACTAGTAATGAATTAAAACCACAGACTCGAAATTAAGGGCGTAAAATGTGTAAAAAAAATGTTTTTTTGTGTCTCGGGCTTTATATGTCTTCATGGAGATGTAAACCCCCACAGAGGTGAAAGACACACGGGATACTCACCACTCTCTAATGTAAAGGTTTTGTTTGAACCTACATTCCACATTGATCGGGAACTGGAGACTGTAACGCTCTGAGTCACTGCAAACATTGGTGACATCTCCACAGCAAAACCCATTCATGTCTTTATGTGAAATTATTGTATTACTTATTCCCTAAGGTCTGGCTGGGTCACAATAGAATTCACACTGAAACCAGTTCAAAGTCCTGAAGTTAATATTAACTACGGAGGCAGAGTATATAATAAGGGTTAATATCCTGGAAGGTGTTACTTCACTGCCGCTTCCCTGTAGACGCTCCATCTCACTCTGCACCATGTCTGTAAGTTAATGCTTAGCTATAAATGAATATTATAAGATATTAATACAGATAAGAGGGTGTGAGGTAACTTTGTGTCTGGTATTGCAGATCTTTGAATTGAGCTGTACAACAAATCAGAGCCAATTCAAGAAACCAGATTTTTCTGTATACAGGCGGTCCCCTACTTAAGGACACCCGACTTACAGCCGACCCTTAGTTAAATACGGACCCATCTGCCCACTGTGACCTCTGGTGTGGCTCTCTGGATGCTTTATTATAGTCCCAGACTGCAATAATCATCTGTAAGGTGTCTGTAATGAAGCTTTATTGATAATCCTTGGTCCAATTACAGCAAAAAATTTTTAAACTCCAATTGTCACTGGGTCAAAATTTTTTTTTGTCTGGATCTACCATTATAAAATATACAGTTTCGACTTACATAAAAATTAAAATTAAGAACAAACCGACCGACCCTATCTTGTATGTAAAATGGGGACTGCCTGTATTCCCTTTCTCTAATACTCTTTTTTCTGCATGATAAATCATAAATTGGATAATTCTTCATTTGAGATTTTCCATCCCTTCCCATTTTATATCATATCACAACCAGGCGGCACAGAGGAACTTCCGTGAATGAGAATGAGTCTCACAAACTTTAGATATCACTGAATCATCTCTCAATGGGGTATCAATAATTGTTATAGTGACATAACTCCATTGGTGTAACCCTCCATGATAAAAAATAAGAAAACGATTAGTAATTATTATTTGCTCTGGTAGAAATCATTACACAGACAATAAAGGGAAATTATATAAATAATATATAAATAAAATAGATATAAAAAAGCATAGGGAACTTGAGTTTTGTCTGATTCTTATCTGTCCTAACATCTGCAAATGGGGATAGTCGTAGGCACGGGCATAACTAGGAGAGGCAGGGTCCCATAGCAAACTTCTGAATGGGCCCCCCTACACCCTCCGAAAATATACATATTTGTATATTTGCACATTTATACACTAATACGCACACATTTATGCCCTGATATACACATTTATACACTTACACAGATTTGTCCCAGCAGCTGCTGACCACATGGGGGGAGGTACATGGCAGGAATTAAAGATGAGAAATCCCAAGTCCTTTCATTCCGCTGTCCCCTCCCTCTCCCTGACATTTCTTATCTGAGCTGCTGATTTATGCTGTGTACTGTGGAAGATGTGCACTGTTATATGCATATTATGTTATGTATTGTGCACTGTTATATACTGTACATATTATGATGTGCAATGTGCAGCATAATATGTACATAATGGAGCACATCCTGCATTCTTTAGTGTATCAGATCAGATGCTGGGGCCCCCTAACACTGTGGGCCCCGTAGCAGCTGCTAAGGCTGCTACCGCTTTAGTTATACCCCTGGTAGTAGGCACTAAATATATTAGAAGCTTGTAATAAACCGCAATTCATCCAATTTTTATTAAATGTGTATGGGGTGCTTAAGACACCCGAGTAAGGCACACTGATTCTAAATAGTACCTAGGAACCTCTCTCTGTCTATGTCACTCTTCTTCTTCCAAAAGCCTTGCACATGCGTGGTGTGCCTGTGATCTCGCCACTGGCACTGCGTGTCTCTAGCTGGCATTAGACGTCTTCCCAGGCTCACAGCGCACAAAAATTTGGAAAAAGAGGGATGTAGGCAGAGAGGGTCATTCTTAGGAAGCAGAATCAGTCGTGAGAAAGTGGAGGGAGTTTAGCACGGTTCTTTGATACTTATCATGTGCCGGCGCTCATGCACTAGTGTATGTTGAAGTCCCTGCCACTCTGGCACCACTGGATATATCAGTAGGTCAATTCTATGGTAGGTCTAGATTTGCGTTATAACTAGAGATGAGCGAGTATACTCGTCCGAGCTTGATGCTCGTTCGAGTATTAAGGTACTCGAAACGGCTCGTTGCTCGGACGAGTATTTCCCCTGCTCGAGATCGAGCATTTAATTAAACAAACACAGTGAAGAACAATGAAGAATAAAAAAAAACAGTGAACACAGTGAACACAGGATCATTTAAGTGAAGAACACAGTGAAGAATAGATTACAGATGTTCGGCACATCTGCTTACTTGTCGGAAGATACACGCGGAACGGCAGCAGGGAGACATCGCACAGCAGGGAGACATCTGACGCAGCAGAGACACATCTGGCGCAGCAGAGACACATGGGGCGCAGCAGAGACACATCGGGCGCAGCAGAGACACATCAGGCGCAGCAGGGAGACATCGGGCGCAGCAGGGAGACATCGCGCGCAGCAGGGAGACATCGCGCGCAGCAGGGAGACATCGGGCACCAGGGAGACATCGGGCAGCAGGCAGACATCGGGCACCAGGGAGACATCGGGCACCAGGGAGACATCGGGGAGACTTCAGTGGAAGAAGAGGAGCGGATCCCGGGACAGGGTATCTCCTCTCCCGACAAGTAAGCAGATGTGCCGAACATCTGTAATCTATTCTTCACTGTGTTTTTCACTGAAATGATCCTGTGTTCACTGTTTTTATTCTATTCTTCACTGTTCTTCACATCTGTTAACTTGTCGGGAGATAATATACGCGCGGAACAGTGAAGAATAGATTGCAGATGTTTGCATACATCTGATCACTTATCAGAAGACATTCTTTTTCAATTAAATAACACATTTTATTCCCGAACCATGGTCCCTTTGAAAAATGCTCGAGTCTCCCATTGACTTCAATGGGGTTCGTTATTCGAGACGAGCACTCGAGCATCTGGAAAAGTTCGTCTCGAATAACGAGCACCCGAGCATTTTAGTGCTCGCTCATCTCTAGTTATAACCCGCAAAATTTTAGTACTGAATGTTTGCAGGCTACACCTAGTGCGCAGCCCAATCCGCCACCGGCCTCACGCTCACCTGATGTGGAGATGGCATGAAGGGGGCAGTTATTGCAATTACCGGAGGTTCGCTAGTAATTGCAATTATTTCAGGGCTTTTATAGCAAAAATCTGCTTTACAAGTCCTGATAAATGTCTCCTTTAACTTTATCCTAGTAAAAGGTGAGAAGAAATAAAAGTTAATTTTCGAAGAATTGGACAATGTATAAAGATGAGAAAAGCAGCAATTGGAAAACATTTCCATGCAGAATACTGGAATATTTAGGGCTGGTGTACCTTTGCTGAGGTGACAGGTTCCCTTTAACCCCTTCCCAACAAGCTCCGTAATAGTACGGCGCATCGGGTGATGCTACATGGAGAGGGGTCACGGGCTGGTAACACCCGCAATCGGTGCTAGCACCAATCACGGGTTTTATCCTGTGGACCGGCACCTCAAAAAAGATGCCGACGCTTGGGAGCATACTGAATTAGATGATTAAATCTTAAGACTCCATCATTTCATTGAGATGTACTACAATATGCGGCACAAGAATTAATAAGTAATTGTTAGCAATTTATAATACCTTATATACTCGAGTATAAGCCTGGTTTTTCAGCACAAAAAATTGTGCTGAAAACCCAAACTCGGCTTATACTCGAGTAAAAAATATATAGGTTTTACCAGGTTTTTGTGGTAAAATTAGGGGCCTCGGCTTATACTTGGGTCGGCTTATACTCGAGTATATACGGTATGTTATTCTTAAGTATGAAAATAATAATAATAATAATAATAATAATATGAAGGTTAATAATGTTGTGACTTTCCGTATTGAACTCCTCTTAGGGTGGCAATATCCTCTTTACTGCATTGTAGTAGCTGCAGTAGATGGAAATTAAAGGGTGTTTTAATATTGATGACCTAGTACCTCCAGTGTCAGCTCTTCAACAATCTGACATTGATGACCTATGCTAAAGCCAGTCCTAAATATCTAAATCTCTGAAATCCCTTTAATGTTCATAAAAGAGTAAGTAGACTAAGGCTTCATTTACATGGACACATTGGGGGTCATTTACTAAGGGCCTGATTTGCTTTTTCCCGACGTGTTACCCGAATATTTCCGTTTTGCGCCGATTTCCCCTGAATTGCCCTGGGATTTTGGCGCACGCGATGGGATTGTGGCGCATCGGCGCTGGCATGCACGCGACGGAAATCGGGGGGCGCGGAGCTTGCACTTACCTTCACTCAGCCTGAGCCGGTGAACTCCAGCGCGTTCCGATGCTTTTCAGCGCAGCAGCACCACCTGGTGGACGGCGGAGGAACTACCTTAATAAATCCCGGCCGGACCCGATTCCAGCGCAGAGAACGCGCCGCTGGATCGCGAATGGACCGGGCAAGTAAATCTGCCCCATTATGGCTCTTTACAGGCTCCTAGTCACATGGGGCCATAATAATGCACCCATATCAATATCAATGATGTCCAATGTAATATCTCTATATACTCTCTACATAGAAATACATTAAATATTATTCATTTAATGAATTATGTAACAAAATTGACCCAATTAAAATTTAATGGGATCTTTTAGTGGCAGTCAGTATTGTCTCATACTGCATTGTGGGTTTGTTTATAGAGTAAACCATGATTCAGTGGTAAGTATGTCTGTATGGTCTCCAAGATTTGATGGAGAACAGGGAGCGGCATTCAGATTCTTATCTACGTGTACATGATTACTATCTTTAGACCTCCATCAGTATAATAGAGCTGCTAGCATTCACTCACCCTCTAATAATATTGGAATAACTCAGCCACTCCTTAACTTCCGCCTACGTGACGAGGATAAAAAGTGAAAAGCAAAAAACACAAAATTTCAGTCCATTGTATGTACTGCAAAGGCCGATAAAAAAACGGTCACATTTATAGACCATGTTTTATGTTAGGTGAAGATGAAATCCAAAATGAAAAAGTATTTAAAAATTTGAATAATAATAATTCTTTATATAATAATAATTCTTTATTTATATAGCGCACACAGATTACGCAGCGCTGCACAAAGCATGTCAAATTGTTCCCTGTCCCCATGGGGCTCACAATCTAAACAACCTAACAGTATGTTTTCGAGTGTGGGAGGAAACCGGAGTACCCGGAGGAAACCCACGCAAACATGGGAGAGAACATACAAACTCTTTGCAGATGTTGACCTGGGTGGGATTTGAATCTGCAAGGCAGAAGTGCTGCTCACTCAGCCACCGTGCCGCCCATTTTCTCATGACACATTTCTTAGAAGGAAATATAAAAGTTTTGACTTTTGGTGAAGGTTCATCATAATAGAACATTCAATATATGTAAGTAAATATTTGAGATATGGAAGGCAAAGTATAGATTAAGAAAGTTGAGACTTTTAGCGACTTTCTGTTCAGACTTCCCTTATAGTCAATGGGCTCCATGTAGAAAAACTAGTTAAAGATTTTTCCAATCTCAGGTGCCAATATTATAAGATCGATTTAGTTTCTGTTGGCAACTGATCCTTGGTATTTATATTTTACATGACATCTAATGTGTTTTAACATGATATTTTTATTATTATTATTATATGTTATGAGTTTTATATTTATATTTTGAAACATTTTTCTTAATCACCCTTTTCTTTTGTCCCAGGAGGGGGTCTAGAAGGTGGGTTATTCACACCTTAAAGGGGTTATCCGAGTTTAAGAAATAATTTAGGGCCGGGCTGGGGTGGGCTATTTAAAAAAAAAAATAACTGTGTACTTACCTCCTCCGGCGCTGCTGATGTCCCGCGCCGCGGTCCGTCTGATCTGTGCCCCGGTTTGTTTACTCTCATCCGACACCATCTCCCAACACCCTACAATTTAAATTTTCATTTAGTGGTCCCAGAAAAAAAGTTCAGTATCCCAAAGAGATCTGGCTGATGATTCAATTTAGTGAATTCTGCACTTGAGTTAGCAATAAAAGAATAATTTTGGATCATCCTTTTTATAGAACCCTCGACATTGGGGCACATTTACTTACTTACCACCGGAGTTCACAGAAAGTGCATTGTCCGGCTCATATCCTGCATGTGTCGCTTCCCCGCTCAGGTCCAACGGAGTTCACCTTCTTCTTCCTGGTACATGTTTGTTCTTGTGACACAAGTTGAAGGTTAAATCCCACACTCAGTGCGAATCAGTCGCCCCTTAAATTGTGTCGCATGGAAGCCAGTGCCGCTGCGCCAAAAAAACAGGTTGCATGCGACACAATCGCAACGCACACACAGTCCGAAAAAAGTGTGTCGCAAAGCGAAGAAATTTGCCCCATTGAGTTTCATACAGGAATTTGTGACTGTATATACAATTGGGTGTTACTGACTTTATACCTACAGAACTGCCCGCTCAGCGGCAGCATACACAGAAACGCACTCTCCAGACATACAGAAGGGTAACGCCCAGTTGGCAATGTAATAATAAATATCTAGGAGGAATAACAGAAGGATGATACAAGGCAGAATGATAAGAGAAGATGCTGCGAAATAGTGGGGAATACGAGAATTTGAGAATCTCACATGGACCCATCAGGACCTAGGAGAGATGTTCCTATTTTAGTCTTATGGGGCGGAATCTGCATATACCGTATATACTCGTGTATAAGCCGAGTTTTTCAAAACTCCCCCCCCCAAAAACATCCCCTCGGCTTATACACGAGTCTATTACCCCAAAAAAATTACCCACTTAAAAAAATAAAATTAAATACTCACCCTCCGATGTCAGCGCCGCTCCCCGATGTCGGCGCGAGTTACCGATGTCCCCGATGTCAGCGCGTCCCGTCTTCTTTCTTCTCCGCGGCTCCTCTTCTCTCTTCTTTCTTCTATTATCGACGCTGCCATGTTTTCTTCATGGCCGCGCATACTATGACGTCAGCAGCGGCCGCGTCATAGTATGCGCCTGCTAGAAGAAAGCATGGGCGCGAGAAGAGTGAAGAGGAGCCCAGGAGAAGAAAGAAGACGGGACGCGCTGACATCGGGGACATCGGTATACTACTACTGCTGTATACTACTAGGGGCTTGCTGTATACTACAGGGGGGCTGCTGTATACTACAGGGGGGCTGCTGTATACTACTAGGGGCTTGCTGTATACTACTAGGGGCTTGCTGTATACTACAGGGGGGCTGCTGTATACTACTAGGGGCTGCTGTATACTACTAGGGGCTTGCTGTATACTACTAGGGGCTGCTGTATACTACATGGGGGCTGCTGTATACTACTAGGGGCTTGCTGTATACTACATGGGGGCTGCTGTATACTACTAGGGGCTTGCTGTATACTACAGGGGGGCTGCTGTATACTACTGGGGGCTGCTGTATACTACTAGGGGCTGATGTATTCTTCTGGGGGCTGGCAGGCTGTACTACTGGGGGGGTTTGACCAATGCATTTCCCACCCTCGGCTTATACTCGAGTCAGTAGTTTTTCCCAGTTTTTGGTGGTAAAATTAGGGGTCTTGGCTTATACTCGGGTCGGCTTACACTCGAGTATATACGGTAATTGTTTTGCTTTCTGTGCTGTCAGAGGTAAAATGAAGCATTACCGGGTTTCCCTCTGAATCAGTGGCTTGTAATGCACGAACAGGCGACTGCTACAAAGAGAGGAGACGCAGAAACTCTGTTCTGATTAATTGATGGAGATACCAAATGAACTACTTTTCTCCATTTACTCAGAATTCCCATAGAGGGAATTTCATAATGCATTTTCTAAATGAGACGACCCTTTTAAGACACCCGTCTAATTGCTGCTTAATAAAATATGCCCAAGTATATTCTTGAGAATTAATTTAGATTAATGACAAACATTTTACTATTCATGAATCTTCTGTACAATGCGCCCCCTCCCCCGCTGTGACTGTCTACAAGGTTTATACATTAGATCCAACCTTTATTTATCTAGGAGGGAAGCAGGTGGCTCCCAGTATATGATAATCTCTCCGGTATTCCCTGGATTTATAGATGCATCTTATCAAGGTCTTTAAGCTACTATAATTAATGGAAGTAAAGAGATATGGGAAATGGGAAGCAATTCAATTTTTCTCTATTTACAAAGGTTATAAATCCCATCCAGAACTGAGTCACCGCAGCTTGGTTCCCGTTCAAATTTATGGCAGGTGACTTGCAATAACTTGGTCTGACCACTATATAGAGAATGGTGTCAACTTTCTGTTCTGATAACTCTGTGGATAACTTATCTTTTGGAGAATGGGGGGCTGGAGGAGGTGAGTATGAGGTGTTTATTGTTTTATAGCCCCCCCACAGCCATATATTAATTAATAATAATAACTCCTTTATTTTTATAGCGCACAAAGATTACACAGCGCTTGCCAATCGGTCCCTGTCCCCATGATGCTCACAATCTAATCAAACTACCAGTATGTTTTGGAGTGTGGGAGGAAACAGGAGGAAACCCACGCAAACATGGAACATACAAGCTCTTTGCAGATGTTGATCTGGATGGGGCTTGAACCCAGTACCCCGACGCTGCAAGGCTGTAGTGCTCACCACTGAGCCACCATGCTGCCCACATTTTTTAATTTTAAGATCCTGTACAACCCCTTTAAAGTTGGCGGTTTAATCCAACTTATATTATTGTGCACCTTATGAGTCATAGATACCATATACAGTTGTTGATGATATAAATATCATATTTATATATGTGTTTGGAATACAGTACATGGTGTATGGTATGGTATAAATATATATCAAATATGCATTCCATTCTATACAGACAAATATAAAGTATAATGACTATTTAATATTATTTTTATAAAACAGGAGAAATTTGAAATTCTGAACCTAGAGCTGAAGTCTGGGGAAAGTTTGAAGCTGAAAGGGAAACTCCCTGGAGATGCCAAGAAGTAAGTTACTGTATTTGAAGTTTTAGTCCATGGAACATTAAAGGGGTTGTACCAATTTTATTATAATCCCCTATAGAATGGATAAGTAATCACAATCTGATCAGTGGCTGTCCAACTGCTTGGACAGTCAACGGACACAAGAATGGGGGTGAAGATAACTGAATAAAGTGAAGCCCATGTTCCTCAGCTCCATTCAATACTATGGGAGCCAAGGAAACACTCAGCTATGCCGGTGCTCTTATTGACAGTGAATGTTGCTAATTGTTGTGTTCACCAATTACCGACACTCCTTTACTAGTGAATGAAGCGGCAGGATTTATATTCCACCTGCCGCTTCATTCTTTTAGTGAGTACGGGATCCCACTTTCTTGATTTGTGGGGTGTCTAGCAGTTGGACCCCCCCCCCCCCCATCACCAACTAGATTTTTATCCTTTCTCTTGTGGATAAGAGATAACAATCAAAGTTGGTACAACCCCTTAAAAGTTGCAGGAATTTAGGAGTGCTAACTCATTGCAGGACTGTGTAGAAGATATATTTCTTGATATATAGAATATTCATTAACCTTGCAGAATCTTCTTTTTGTTCCCCCTACAACGAAAAACAAGATATAGATCTTGTTGAGGTCCAGCCTATTTTAGGTCCAAAGGTCCAAGAATGTTTATTTTTAAGGATGTAAAAGGGAAGGGAAGTTAAATACAAAAAGTGTGGATGATGGTAGAACAGCCATATGATGACTGTGCCATAGACCAGGCAGCAAAAAAAGTATACCGTATATACTCGAGTATAAGCCGACCCGAGCATAAGCCGAGGCCCCTAATTTTACCACAAAAAAAACTGGGAAAACCTATTGACTCGAGTATAAGCCGAGGGTGGGGAATGCATTGGTCACAGCCTCCCCAGTATTTAGCCTGCCAGCCCCCTGCCCCAGTATACAGCCTGCCAGCCCCTTGCCCCAGTATACAGCCTGCCAGCCCCCTGCCTCCAGTATACAGCCTGTCAGTCCCAGTATAAAGCCTGCCAGCCCCCTGCCCCAGTATACAGCTTGACAGCCCCCTGCCCCAGTATACAGTCTGCCAGCCCCCTGCCCCAGTATACAGCCTGCCAGCCCCCTGCCCCCAGTATACAGCCTGCCAGCCCCCTGCCTCCAGTATACAGCCTGCCAGCCCCAGTATACAGCCTGACAGCCCCCTGACCCAGTATACAGCCTGACAGCCCCCTGCCCCAGTATATAGCCTGCCAGCCCCTTGCCCCAGTATACAACCTGCCAGCCCCCTACCCCAGTATACAGCCTGCCAGCCCCAGTATACAGCCTGCCAGCCCCCTGCCTCCAGTATACAGCATGCCAGCCCCAGTATACAGCCTGCCCGCCCCCTGCCCCAGTATACAGCCTGCTAGCTCCCTACCCCCAGTATACAGCCTGTCAGCCCCCTGCCTCCAGTATACAGCCTGCCAGCCCCAGTATACAGCCTGCCAGCCCCCTGCCCCAGTATACAGCCTGCCAGCCCCCTTCCCCAGTATACAGCCTGCCAGCGGCCCCTGCCCCAGTAAATAGCCGCTCCCCCGTCCCCCATGGTAGAGGTAGTTGATTAAAAAAATAAATAAATCTAAACTCACCTTTCCGGCGGCCCCCTCAGGTCTTCTGCGCGATCCGCCCGGCAGCAGCAGCGTTGGCAGCTCCGTGCGACGCACAGCTCTGATGTCAACAGACATCAAGCGTGTGTGTCGGCTGCCGGCACATACAATACCATGTGACGGCGCACGGAGCTGCCGCCGCTGCTGCTGCTGCCGGGCGGATCGCGCAGAAGACCTGAGGGGGGCGCCGGAAAGGTGAGTTTAGATTTATTTATTTTTTTTATCAACTATATCTACCACGGGGGACGGGGGAGTGGTTCCCGACGGGACGAGGGAGCGGTGCCCGGGATGGGGGAGCGCTTGCCCGACGGGACGGGGGAGCGGTGCCCGCCGGAAAGGTGAGTTTTGAGTTATTTATTTTTTTGACTCGAGTATAGGCCGAGTTTGAGTTTTTCAGCACATTTTTTGTGCTGAAAAACTCGGCTTATACTCGAGTTTATACGGAAAATAAAGTCACCAGGAATTGGACTACTTTGTCTTTCCTGTTTCTTCAATACTTGTGCACCGCTGACAATTGCAGACGGAGCAGCGTGTGACCACGTAAGTGACACAGATAAAAAATAAGTGCAGTTTGCCTGTGAAGTGAGCGACAGATTCATGAATTGTTTTACATGGATTTCATGAATCTGGTGCCCCTGCACTGCTCTAAAAGTGTGCACCATTTTTTTTGGTACACTTTGTTCATGCTGCAGAATTGTGGTGCACGTGGGACAGAATTTTGGAGCACAGTCCGAGTAAGCAGTAATTCACCCCTTGTGGTGCACATTTTTTCTGTCTTGTCAGGCACAGTGCAGCCGCAACACAAAACTGCTGCAGACACTTTTTTAATAAATGTGCAACGAATCTGCACGTTATTTTCAGTGCAAAGTCAAAGACAGAAAACTGGCACAAACACTTTATTAAATGTGGGCTGCTGTCTGTAATTATATACCCAGACAGCAATAAATTTGAAATTATGACTTTAAAGCACTAGTACTAAAGAATTAGAATTTAAAGAATACTTAAAGGAAATCTACCATTTGTTTTCATGCATTGTGAGCCAAACATACCTTGAGAATGCTGTGGCTACACTGATGCATATCTTGCATCATGCACTGAAACATATCTTGATTAATTCCTGCATTGAGTGGTTTTGCTGAAAAACCAATTATAAAATTATGATAATGAGGCTCTGTGGCTCCTGTAGCTGGCTCAGCACTTCTCTCCTTACCCTAATTATGCACTGCTTCAGAGATTGATGTAATCATTGTGTTTTCCTTGACAGGCAGAAGTAATCAATCGTTGCACCATCCCCCAGCTGCTGCATATGAGTCACCTGACATCGAGCTCGGGTTGATTAGTCCAGGCTGGACAGCTCAGGAAGCTCTTTGTAATGTGTTTATGAACAGCAGCATACATGCAACCCAGCTTTCCCAAGGTCCTGAATTTTATAATAGTTTTTTGAGCAAAACCACTCGACTCAGGGCTAGTGTAGCTACAGCATTCTCAGGGTATGTTTGGTTCATAATGCATGAAATGAAATCAAATGTTAGGTTTTCTTTAATCTTACAATTAATGAGGCATGGAAGGTGTGTGATTAATGCACTAAGGAATATATGAGAAGGTCTCCAAGAGCTCTTGTCCTGAGAGTATATATCTCACAAGTCTGTCATTGTGAAATGTTACCTTTAAGATAAAATGCCTCTTTCCTCCGTAGCTTCTCCTTCAATCTGGGCCGCAGCTCCAGTGATATAGGGCTACATTTCAACCCACGTCTGACGGAAAACACAATTGTGTGCAACTCCAAGCGTAGCAACAGTTGGGAATCGGAACAAAGAGATGGACACCAATGCTTTTCACCAGGGACAGATGCCAAGGTAGGTGTGATAGGATCAGAGATGAGTCATTTGAAGGTAGCCCCTGTATATCCGGCATCTTAGACTCGTAAACGTGTAACCTTGGGTTTCTTTATTTAGAATTATTATCCGTAATACAATGACAGACAATCTACAGAAATGGAAAATGAATATATTTATAAATGCAGTTTGTTTTCTTCTATAGATCTCGATAAAATTCACAGGAGATAAGTTTGACGTGAAACTCCCTGATGGTCATGAAATCTCATTCCCGAATCGTCATGGCTATGACAAACTCACATATCTCTCTGTCAAGGGCGACTTCAAGGTCACATCCTTCAAATATGAATAGAATGTCACTTGCTGCAATAAATGATGCTTTGGCTAAAATGTGTTGGTTTTCTTGATTTCAAATAAGAAACAGAAGTCAAGGAAAATGTCCAGTCTCTAAAAATTCTATAGAATATTGAACTGATCAATAGTAACATTGCCACATCTTCTCAGGATCCTTGTGGGTCACTGTATTTTGACCTCCAATGCTGAAGCCTCAAGGTAGCCACAGTGGGCTTCACTGTATATTGCAATTTGATTGTCCCAATAAATATAAATAACAAGTTTAAAGTGGTTTTCCAGTGACAACTTGCTGATTCTGGGGGGTCTCAGTGATTGGACAGCCATGGATCAGAACAAGGGGTCCATTGTACCCCCGTTGTGACCCGAGATGAAGCGAGCAACTGGTCGCGCATGCGCTGGCTGCTCCATTTATCTCATTCTCAGCAATCTTGGTCAGGGCCATAGAGGTGAATAGAGCAGCCGGCATATGCGTGATCTGCTGCTCTCTTCATTTCTGGTCACAACGGGGGTACAATGGAGCCCCCACTGATCCTATCTTATGTTGCATGTCACTGCAGATCCCCTTTAATAAAATTCCTTTGTAATCTAATCTGTCCATTCTTATAATTTCCTTGGCTTCTTTCAAGTCTTTTTCTAGTACATTTTTACCGTATTTCATTCTATTTATTGTTTCCTTGACACACAAAAATTTCTTGCCCACCACCAAGTAAATGTGAATGGGGCCATGTCCGGCAGTGGAATGAGCCTTGTATACAATTATTCGGCAGTGCAGCCAGACCCCAGATATTTCAGTAGGCTGTAACCTCTTTAATTGGCGGATGCAGGGTTTATAATATACATTGGCGCACAATGTGCTAAGGTGTGATAAATCAGTCCCATTGAGTCGACTATGAACTTGCAAAGCATTTTAGAGTTAAATGTAGGGACATATCTAGTAACAATGGGGACCCATAACTAAACTTGTGGAAAGGTCTCCATTGCAACATGTCAGCATTACATCCCAAAAGGCCTCGATTAGGATAGATATTTCTGTCATAATACAGAGATAATCAATGAGGTACAGAAATAATACACACAGTGATGTCACAGTACAGGGATAATACACACAGTGATGTCACAGTACAGAGATAATACACACAGTGATGTCACAGTACAGGGATAATACACACAGTGATGTCACATTACAGGGATAATACACACAGTGATGTCACAGTACAGGGATAATACACACAGTGATGTCACAGTACAGAGATAATACACACAGTGATGTCACAGTACAGAGATAATACACACAGTGATGTCACAGTACAGGGATAATACACACAGTGATGTCATAGTACAGAGATAATACACACAGTGATGTCACAGTACACGGATAATACACACAGTGATGTCACAGTACAGAGATAATACACACAGTGATGTCACAGTACAGGCATACTACACACAGTGATGTCACAGTAAGGGATAATACACACAGTGATGTCACAGTACAGGGATAATACACACAATGATGTCACAGTACAGGGATAATACACACAGTAACATCACAGTACAGAGATAATACACACAGTGATGTCATAGTACAGGGATAATACACACAGTGATGTCACAGTACAGGGATAATACACACAGTGATGTCACAGTACAGGGATAATACACACAATGATGTCACAGTACAGGGATAATACACACAGTAACATCACAGTACAGAGATAATACACACAGTGATGTCACAGTACAGGGATAATACACACAGTGATGTCACAGTACAGGGGTAATACACACAATGATGTCACAGTACAGGGATAATACACACAGTAACGTAGAAACAGTAGTGACCGCACACCATGTATGGGTGGTGCTCAATGTAGGATTCTCAGTCCATCCATAATCCACATAAAGAACATGGCACACACCAAACTGGTTTTCTTTAATTTTTTTATTTTTAGCGTTTTCAACGTATAATTCACACAGTGGAGCCTTCACCGTAGAAATTGAACAAAAGTTATATAATTCTATACAGATCAGAGGTAATATACGACGTTTTGGTCATCACGACCTTTGTCAAGCATGATCTGGCAATGTCTGCAGTAGAGATAATACACACAGTGATGTCGTAGTACAGGGATAATACACACATTTATGTCACAGTACAGAGATAATACACACAGTGATGTCACAGTACAGGGATAATACACACAGTGATGTCACAGTACAGGGATAATACACACTGTGATGTCACAGTACAGGGATAATACACACAGTGATGTCACAGTACAGGGATAATACACACAGTGATGTCACAGTACAGGGATAATACACACAGTGATGTCACAGTACAGGGGATAATACACACAGTGATGTCACAGTACACGGATAATACACACAGTGATGTCACAGTACACGGATAATACACACAGTGATGTCACAGTACAGGGGATAATACACACAGTGATGTCACAGTACAGAGATAATACACACAGTGATGTCACAGTACAGGGATAAGACACACAGTGATGTCACAGTACAGGGGTAATACACACAGTGATGTCACAGTACAGGGATAATACACACAGTGATGTCGTAGTACAGGGATAATACACACAGTTATGTCACAGTACAGGGATAATACACACAGTGATGTCGTAGTACAGGGATAATACACACAGTTATGTCACAGTACAGAGATAATACACACAGTGATGTCACAGTACAGAGATAATTCACACAGTGATGTCGTAGTACAGGGATAATACACACAGTGATGTCACAGTACAGGGGGTAATACACACAGTTATGTCATGGTACAGGGATAATATACACAATGATGACACAGTACAGGGATAATACACACAGTGATGTCACAGTACAGGGATAATACACACAGTGATGTCACAGTACAGGGATAATACACACAGTGATGTCACAGTACAGGGATAATACACACAGTGATGTCACAGTACAGGGATCATACACATAGTAATGTCACAGTACAGGGATAATACACACAGTGATGTCACAGTACAGGGATCATACACATAGTAATGTCACAGTACAGGGATAATACACACAGTGATGTTACAGTACAGGGGATAATAGACACAGTGATGTTACAGTACAGGGATAATACACACAGTGATGTCACAGTACATGGATAATACACACAGTGATGTCACAGTACAGAGATAATACACACAGTGATGTCACAGTACAGGGATAATACACCCAGTGATTTCATAATGCAGGGATAATACACAGAGTAATGTTAGAGTACTAACACCACAGGACTGTTGTACCCATGATATCATACAGTAGTTTAGGACTAATGCAAATAGAGATTTAATTGATACTCACAGTTTTGTAACTGTCCCATGGTGGATGCAATTGCTTCCATCTGGTCTGTGCATGGTTGAATTGGATGCCCTCTATCCTACACCTAAAGCTTGTTTACAGCAGAATATTTTGTACAGATTGTCAGAAACACCTTTCCCTACATTAATCAGGTGGTACAGATTCCAGACACTTTTGCAACTGGTACAACAAAAGTGATGAGGTCTAGGTAAAAGGGGTATTAGAGTGGCTCCAAAAGTGAATCAAAATCTGGCATTTTTGTCTGGCATACACAATTCTAACTAATTGGTGATGCAAAGTTAGACTACGCAGTTTGTGATAAATCTGTCTGTTCAAATTTATATACATATTTGTGATGAGAACAAGCCCCTCCCCATTCTGAATTTATTGGGGCACATTTACTTACCCGGTCCTGCGCATTCCCCGATCCGGAATGTCCGCCGGAATGCCCTGTGCCGCGATTCACTCAGATCGTGCGCCCAATATCCTGCATGTGTCACTTCCCCGCTCAGGTCCTACAGAGTTCACCTTCTTCTTCCTGATGCATGTAAGTGCTTGGCTTGTAACACAAATGTAAATGTTAAATCCCACGCTTAGACGATCCGACAGATTTGGACTGACGGCCCGCCCCCCAGTTTTCTGTTGTGTGAAAGCCGGCGCAGATGCGGCAAAATCTGATCGCGTGCGCCGCAATCCCCAGTGCGATCCCCGAAAAGTCAGGAAACCCGACGAAAATGCGGCCGCGGGATCCTTAGTAAATGGGCCATAGGGTGGTCTGATCCCATGGGATGCACATAGTGAAGTGATCAGAGTCTGTCCATTATACAAAGTAAGCATAACTGACATATAAATAAAAAACAAAAATTGGGCAAAAAACATAAGCAAAACAGGAAGAGAAAAGATTCATCGTCAATGGAAACGCAATGGACACATCGCAATGAATGCACCCCCAATTAACAAATTACAGAGCAAAAGTGCATAATAACATTAGTGAACAGTGAAACAATATGTAAACTAATATAAAACTGTGCAAAACAACATAAAATATCACAGTAAAGTGCAATAACTCCATGGGGCACATGTATAATTTGTTTTCTTTTGCAACTTTTTAGTCGGCACACTTTAGCAGTGCTATGTATCTTTCTAAATTTGCCATTGTGATACACGTCTTTTTTTTAAATTTGTCTCTGTTTTTGTGGCTTTTTAAGTGCATTTGCACCTAAAAAATCTCTGTCTTGGAAAGATACTTTTACGAGCACTTCAAAAGACACAACCACCGGCTAACTTCTTAAGACAAAAATGCACCCAAAAAGTAAAAAACCCTGCAAAAAGAAGAGAACAAAATAGGTCAGAATAAACATACATGTCTCCCTTTATATCTCAAAGATGAACTTTGGGACCTATAAGACCCACACATGGGAATGGTGGTCGGCTCAGTTCTGGTGGTCACTAGGGATTGCTGGTCCGAGTAGTCAGACGCCTGATTGATCAGACATTTCGAAATTCATCCTTTGTACAGGAGATATAGCTATGTGTGTAAAGAGCTATACGGGGACATCACCGAGGCAATATATGTATTTTGATTAAAGTTTAGATCTAATAATGTTAAGACAAAATCAACCAAAAGGGAGAATAACAAGCACACGCTGTAATCATATACACAAACTAATGTCAATGACAACCTGAAGTGGATAAATAGCATGACGAGCAATTATGGCTCATTTAGTCAAGTAGTTTGGAGCGCTGACGTGCCTAGTGCCACACAGAATGCAAATGTGAATGGAGCTGAACAATTTTAACATTTATCAAGGGCATTTTGACAACCATATAATTTTTTACATCAAAGGGCCCCAACACATTAAATCAATGTCTGCCGAGTTTGGCTGGACTAGCTCACTACCTCATGTATATAGGGGGAGCCAACTCCCTCCCGACTGAGATTGAACCGGTTGAAAGTTACATGTGCCATCATGTGATTTTAGGTGTGACAAGCCAGTTGCTCCTAAATGTAAATGTGTATGGAGGAATGGCAAGAGGAATAACTGTTAACCTCAGAGTATACACTCACTGGCCACTTTATTAGGTACACCTGTCCAACTGCTCGTTAACACTTAATTTCTAATCAGCCAATCACATGGCGGCAACTCAGTGCTTAGGCATGTAGACATGGTCAAGACAATCTCCTGCAGTTCAAACCGAGCATCAGTATGGGGAAGAAAGGTGATTTGAGTGGCTTTGAACTTGGCATGGTTGTTGGTGCCAGAAGGGCTGGTCTGAGTATTTCAGAAACTGCTGATCTACTGGGATTTTCACGCACAACCATCTCTAGAGTTTACAGAGAAGGGTCCGAAAAAGAAAAAACATCCAGTGAGCGGCAGTTCTGTGGGCGGAAAAGCCTTGTTGATGCCAGAGGTCAGAGGAGAATGGGCAGACTGGTTCGAGCTGATAGAACAGTGACTCAAATCGCCACCCGTTACAACCAAGGTAGGCAGAAGAGCATCTCTGAATGCACAGTCCGTCGAACTTTGAGGCAGATGGGCTACAGCAGCAGAAGACCACACCGGGTGTCACTCCTTTCAGCTAAGAACAGGAAACTGAGGCTACAATTTGCACAAGCTCATCGAAATTGGACAGTAGAAGATTGGAAAAACGTTGCCTGGTCTGATGAGTCTCGATTTCTGCTGCGACATTCGGATGGTAGGGTCAGAATTTGGCGTCAACAACATGAAAGCATGGATCCATCCTGCCTTGTATCAACGGTTCAGGCTGGTGGTGGTGGTGTCATGGTGTGGGGAATATTTTCTTGGCACTCTTTGGGCCCCTTGGTACCAATTGAGCATCGTTGCAACGCCACAGCCTACCTGAGTATTGTTGCTGACCATGTCCATCCCTTTATGACCACAATGTACCCAACATCTGATGGCTACTTTCAGCAGGATAATGCGCCATGTCATAAAGCTGGAATCATCTCAGACTGGTTTCTTGAACATGACAATGAGGTCACTGTACTCAAATGGCCTCCACAGTCACCAGATCTCAATCCAATAGAGCATCTTTGGGATGTGGTGGAACGGGAGATTCGCATCATGGATGTGCAGCCGACAAATCTGCGGCAACTGTGTGATGCCATCATGTCAATATGGACCAAAATCTCTGAGGAATGCTTCCAGCACCTTGTTGAATCTATGCCACGAAGAATTGAGGCAGTTCGGAAGGCAAAAGGGGGTCCAACCCGTTACTAGCATGGTGTACCTAATAAAGTGGCCGGTGAGTGTATAACCTAACTGACAGGAGGCAGCTTGTCCTCAGCTTCATATTTAAAGTTCCATCCATAAGTGGAAAATAAGGAAAGCTCACGAATACAATGGGGCAGATTTACTTACCCGGTCCATTCGCGATCCAGCGGCGCGTTCTCTGCTGTGGATTTGGGTCCGCCCGGGATTCACTAAGGCAGTTCCTCCAACGTCCACCAGGTGTCGCTGCTGCGCTGAAGAGAATCGCGTGCATGCCGGCGTCGATGCGGCACAATCTGATCGATCCCAGGGCAATACAGGGAAAATCGGCGCAAAACGGAAACATTCGGGTATCACGTCGCAATAACGACCCCCATTCGGTCTTGTTAGTTTATCATCGGAATTACCAAGCCATTCTGACATGGATTATCAAAGTACAGGCGGTCCCCTACTTAAAGAGGACCTTTCACCACCTCACACATGTGAAGATTATAATACCATCCTGTAGGGGGTGCTACACAGATTCAGGCACATTTGGAATTTTCCTTCTAGCCCCCACGGTTGCGGAGATATCATTCCGAGGTTCTGACCATTGTAATCTGTGTTTGGTCAGAGAGAAGGAGCTGGGGCTGGAGGCGTGTGTTATGCTAATCTTCTCTCATAATTTACAGTTGCAATATTTTGTTTTTAGGTGTGACAAGCCCTTTGCTCTTTGAGGAATGACAAGAGGAATAGATGTCGACCGATTTAGCTGTTGAATTTGAATAGAGATAGCCAAAGCTCATGAGCGTGGTGTATTCACGAGCTAAACTCAGTGTCTGGCCATATAACAGATAGGAGCAGCTTGTCCTGAACTATGCTCTATCTATTTCTGTATGGGCCATATACCAGCTGAGGTATGTCATTCTCTCCCCTGCTCTGCAGACTGTTTAGGCCCTTTATTGAAGAATGTACTTTAATAAAACATGATTCCATGGGGGGGGGGGGGAAACAATTCTAGTTGGTCATGGCAACCAATGAGAGCTGAGCTTAAATAATCCCACAGCAGTTTATAAAATGAAAGCTGAACTTTGATTGATTGCCATGAGCAACAGTTTTTCTCTCAAAAATTTCAGATAAATCTCCCCCTATGAGACAATGGGGCACATTTATTTACCTGTGCATGTCGCGATACCCGATCCGGAATGTCCGACGGTCATGGATATCCTGCATGTGTCGCTTCCCCGCTGAGGTCTGCCGGAGTTCACCATCTTCTTCCCGGTGTATGTAAGTGCCTGGCTTGCGACACAATGTTAAATCCCAGTCATATCGTCCGACGGCCTATCCCCCCCAATTTGTGTCGCATGAAAGCCGGGGCCGATGCGCCAAAATCTGATCACGTGCTAAATGCGTTGCAATATGGAAATTGTTGGAATATCCAGCTATAGTGGGGTCCACAGACCCTTAGTAAATAAGCCCCAAGTCATGTCCTGAAGTACTATGGGTAAATACATCAAGACACTTAAAACATGTAAACAGCATACAGTATATTGTTATCTACCAAAAATCACGTGAATCTCCCCTCACTGACAGTTTTTGGGCTTCTCTTACCCGCATGCCACTTTGGGAACAGGGAGTTGGATGGGAAGAGTGTGGGCAGGTGTGTGAACACCTAGATATCCAGGTTTACTATAGTCTCTGCTGGAAAATCGGCCCTCTAGACCAGGTCTGACCTGGCGGAGTATGTGACCGTATTCATTAAAACTGGTGTTCCCCAGAATGTATTTGTGTGAAAAAGTGCTTACGCTATTCAGCTAAAAAGAGCCTCGGCCTTACAGCCCAGGTTAGGAGGATCCAGCATTGCCAGACCCTCTTGACCCTTGTTCTTGAGATCGGTGCTTTGTCAGTGCTTTACCCAATTTCTCATAGAGATAAACCTCTGCACGGACTTGGGTCTATCAGAGATGAAAGGTTGGAGTAGAGCTCTGTGAGTGAATGGATGTAGCAGAGCTGTCTATGAGTAAATAGAAGTAGCATAGCTGTGTGTGTATTAGTGAATGGATGTAGCAGAGCTGTGTATGAGTAAATAGAAGTAGCATAGCTGCGTGTGTATTAGTGAATGGATGTAGCAGAGCTGTGTATGAGTAAATAGAAGTAGCATAGCTGTGTGTGTATTAGTGAATGGATGTAGCAGAGCTGTGTATGAGTAAATAGAAGTAGCAGAGCTGTGTTTATATTAGTGAATGAATGTAGCAGAGCTGTGTATGAGTAAATAGAAGTAGCAGAGCTGCGTGTATATTAGTGAATGAATGTAGCAGAGCTGTGAGAAGTATCAGAGCTGCGTGTGTATTAGTGAATGGATGTAGCAGAGCTGTGTATGAGTAAATAGAAGTAGCAGAGCTGCGTGTGTGTTAGTGAACGGATGTAGCAGTGCTGTGTGTGAATAAATGTATGTAGCAAAGATGTCTGTGAGTTTTTCTTGAGAAGTTCCATAGAGATAAAATGTCATATGCGCCTTCAATGTTTCACAACACTAAACCGATATTGAGGTCTTACTTTACAGAATATCAAGAAGCCTATAACAAATAGGATTAAAATAAACTAAAATTTTGTGCTTCTAAATATGGGATGTGAGATTTCAGTAAAAGATGTAAAATCATCATTTTTCATTTATATGTTAATGCTAAATATATATGAAGAGCAGTCAGCGCATTGATATTTACAGAGATGGTTCCTTCTCCACTTGGTCTTTGAAGCCCAGGCTCAGATCTGTCATATCACTGTCTAGATTGTGCAAGGCAAACATCTGCTTCAAAATCTTCTCTCCCCTCCAGATAAAGCAGAAGTTATCCGCCTCAAACCCTTTGTAATGTGGAGATGGTAGCGGTAATAGACTCTGGATGCTGTCAAAATACATATTATCATCAGTTTTCTACTGGCATCAATTATCACAGACAAATCTAGACCACTGTCAGATGACGAATCAAGTCAGGGCCTGGAGCGGATCCCGGTGATGGGTCTGTACTAACAACTGGCTGCTTTGTCACATCCGTTCTTCAATAATAAATGAACTTCATTTAAATCTAATAAATTGATTCCACTTGTTATTCTAGCGATATAGAACTTTAACCCCAGCTAAACCATTTTACCTGGAAACAACAAATGTTTTAAACCAGTTTTTACGTTCCACTTAATTTTTAAGAATTTTTAAGAAATTTGCGCCATGTCCATGTTTAAAGGGAATCTGTCGTCATAAATTGGCCTAATAAACCACTAGCAGCATGTTGTCAATAAGCTGAGCAGCTTCTAGTGGATGTTTCTTACATGGCCAAGTGTGGTGGCATCATCAAGAAAGTCATTGCGTTATTAATTCAGCCACATTTACATGGATATAAAAGTAATTTTTAAAACAATTGAGTGGACTTTTATCCCTAATAAAGCTATGGCTGCATTAAAATACAGGGAAGATTTCCTTTAAAGGACACCTGTCATCAGGTCTGTGTCACTTGTCCTGTCACTACAACCTGTTGGAGCAGCTCACAAGGATCCATCCCAGCCTTTATCTAGTTATTTCATACATTAAAGGAAACCTACCACTTGTAGTGGCAGGTTTCAGATGGAAATACCGAGCACCAGCTCAGGGTGAGCTGGTGCCGGAGCTGATTTTTGTTAGTGTTTTAAACCGCTGTATTGCGGTTTAAAACACTTTTTAAACTTTATAGCCGGCGCAGGGAGGTACGAGCTCGGCGCTTACCATGCGCGCGGCTCTCCTTCACTTCCTATGTAGCCGCGTGCACGGTAAGTGCCGAGCGCGTACCTCCCTGCGCCGGCTATAAAGTTTAAAAAGTGTTTTAAACCGCAATACAGCGGTTTAAAACACTAACAAAAATCAGCTCCGGCACCAGCTCACCCTGAGCTGGTGCTCGGTATTTCCATCTGAAACCTGCCACTTCAAGTGGTAGGTTTCCTTTAATCATTGTAAAATCATCTTTTCTTTATTATGTAAATGAGGCTGGTCACATGGTCAGAGGCAGTGATGTCACCCCTGTTACCCCTCCCCTCTCCTCCCCCTGTCTGTGTATAATGTATAGTAAAGCATAGTTAGTGTATCTGCTGACATGCTGCATCCTCCTAATACACAGAGACACAGACATCAGCTACACATGTACCTGACATGTTCTGCTATAACATGGCTGCATCCTGGAGCTGTTGTATATTTCACATACACATACACACACAGCACATGCACACACAGACTGAAGGGGGCGTAGCCACCAGCAAGCACATGGAGCAGCCATTACATGGAGCAGCTGTTAGTCAAGCACTGGGGGTGTGGCTGTGCATCCTTTAGGACCTCATTGCTTAGATTTACAGGCAAGAGGGACAATGAGGAGATAGAGGCAATGCTTTCTAATGGCAGTTTATGAAAATATATTTAGTTTAGGGGGGTTATTTTACATGACGGGTTCTCTTTAATGAATTTTACTTTATACTGCAATTTTTACTGTGGCCACTAGTTCTAATAGAGTGATACTTTCTGATTCTGAAAAAGTTTTCTATACATCAGTCACCCCATGTATATCAGTCCTTACTGGCATTCCATCTTTTATGGAATTGGGGGGCGGGCCAACAGACGACCCGACGGATTCAAACAACGTGTAGGATTTAACATTCAAAATTGTGTCGCAAGCCATGCACTTGCATGCCCCGGGAAGAAGAAGGTGAACTCCGGTGGACCTGAGTGGGGAAACAACACATGCAGGAAATTGGACGCACACACCTCAGAGAACGCGACAGGACGAGTAAGTAAATGTGCCCCAATGTCCCTGCCTATAGCTTTATAATCCCAGTGTCCCTAGATTTTATATACCAGTTTTAAAGGGGTTATCCCATGAAGGCAAATTAGGCCCTAATCACGGGATAACTTGCTGATCAGTGGGAATCTCATTGCTGAGACGCCCGCAGATCGTGAAAACGAAGGGTCTGACCGACCCCTTGCCGCATCTCAGACTATTGCAGCAGACGGCCACGCTTGACCACTCTGCTCCATTAATCTGACGGAGATCGCCGAGCTCTGTGCTCCCGCGGATAGGGCCTAACTTGCCTTTGTGGGAAAACCCCTTTAACATGGAGGTGTTCTATATCCCCCAACAAGTTGGATTGGTAAGATTATACTAAATTTCTCTTTTTAAGAAAACTACTTTCTTAAATACTCAGTGTAATTCTTTTAACCCCTCTCTTTCAATTCCCAACTTGATATCAAGTCTCTAACTAGGCTTAGACTCTATGGCCCACATTTACTAAAAACTGTTTTTTTTGGGTGCACCCTTAACATAGGGTGTGCAACACTTTTCTGTCGGACTTTGCATGTTAATTGTGGCCTATGGTCCAACTGAGCACTGGAACACCCCTTCAGTGCAGAAATTTGTGTCATGTAAAGAATAATTCAGCCGCGAGAGAAAAGGGTTGGGTGTGACAAATATGTGGCAGGGACTCTTCTTAAATACATGTGCAAGCAGTTTGCAATAGAAAGAAGGTGCATAGTCTGAACATGCATAATCTGGCTCTGTACATGTAAATCCATCAATACAAAAATAAAACCCAGGCTTGCAATACTATGAATGACCACCAGGTGGCAGTGCCCCTTCAACATTGATCTATAAGCAGTTGTATCTTTTTATTTCTTGAAATCGCACTTCACTCTGATTGTAGATAGCAAGTTACACAAAAATCATATTAATAATGTCACATACATAACACCACCTTTCACAATAATAATTACATTAGAATTAAGCTTTGGTTACCTTGAATTTATTTGACTTTGGAGGATTTCCGAGTGTTAATATTTGAGATTTTTTTTCCCACCATCTGATACCAATAGCTATGCACTTTTTTGTTGCTTATTTCACTACAAACAGTGGCGTAACTAGGAGAGGCAGGGCCCCATAGCAGATTTCTGCATGGGGCCCCCCTTCCGCTAAAAAAATATTCATGCATACACACACGTTTATACAATCACACACATTTATACACTTAAATACACCACACACATAACATTCTACAGTCACTTTTATATACTCGTACACACATACATACATACATATACACTCATATGCACAAGTTTATGTTCATATATATATCTATATATATATATATATATATATATATATATACACACACACACACACACTAACATATACAGTATATACAAACTCAAACTGTATATACAGTATATATACATCAAAGTTTAATACATACTATTTATATACATACATACATATAGCATACATACAACACATTCTTTTACATATGGTATACACCCACTGTGTATACACTGTATACACACACATATGTTGTATAAAAACACCATATACACATACTGAATCTATATGCAGCATATACACACATACAGTATATATAGTGTATACACACAATGCATATACATAGAGCATATACACACATATATACAGTATATACAGCAGATACACACATACACCATATACATATAAATATTTATATGCATGTTTCTACATACAGTTTATACACATACACACAGTATACACATACACACATACTGCATATACATGCAATATATACACAAATACATATGGTATATACAGAATATACACACACAGACATACAGTATATACTGTACACACATACAGTATATACTGTACACACACATACAGCATATACTGTACACACACATACAGCATATACTGTACACACACATACAGCATATACACACACACACAGCATATACACACACACACAGCATATACACACACACATACAGCATATACACACATAAAGTATATACTGTACAGCACATACACATAAATACAGCACATACATACACAGCAATCTATACATATATATATATATATATATATGGTCTTACTTACATTTCCTGAAGACCGGCTGCTGTGCAGTGGGAGGCTGTGTCTTCGGGAAGCTGCGGAAGTAGGCCGGCGGTAAGCCTGTCAGTCAACCAGGCGCAGATGGAGCGGAAGGTGTGGGGCAGCCAGGCAGTTGCGAATGGACTAGGCCCTGCACAGAAGAAGTGGACCGGCCGGGGGGCCGTGAAGACACTAGGCTGCGGAAGGAGTAGGCTGGCCGTGCAGCCACACACAGACTGGGGCTGGCGAACGCGGCCGCGGATAGAACAGACGGGGCCAGCCTAGAAGTGTCCATGCCATGCCGCTGGTGCCGTCGCGCCAAAAGAAGTGGGCGGGCTGAGTGGCCACAAATGAAGAGGCAAGTCGGTCGGCCCACAGATGAGGTGGGCGGACAGAGGGACGACACAGGGGCCCGTATTATTGTCCAAGGGCGGTCCCATCATCCCAGTAAGCACTGGCTGTTCATCCCGGGCCCCTGTGCCGCCCGGGCCCCGTAGCAAGCGCTACGGCTGCTACGGCTATTGTTACGCCACTGACTACAAATAACATAAAATATAATTTTTTTTGGGAGGTAGATGTGATTTTTAATAGGTTCGCACTGTTCGCTCCTTTGGCTGGCACAGCACTTCTCCTCACCCTAATTATGCACTGCTCCAGCCTTGTTCCGCCCAGCATAAGCTGAGAATACGACATCACTGGGGCAGATTTACTCACCCGGTCCATTCATGATCCAGCGGCGCGTTCTCTGCGGTGGATTCGGGTCTTCCGGCGATTCACTAAGGCAGTTCTTCCGACGTCCACCAGGTGTCGCTGCTGCGCTGAATGCACTGGAGTTCACCAAGCCGGGCCGAGTGAAGGTAAGCGCGTGTCCAGCGACACTTTTTAAAAAAAATTCGTTGGGTTTTCGTTTGGCCCTGCCGCCCGATTTCCGTCACGTGCATGCCGGCGCCGATGCGACACAATCCGATCGCGTGTACCAAAAACCCCGGGGCAATTCAGGAAAAATCGGCGCAAACAGGAAATATTCGGGTAACACGTTGGGAAAATGCGAATCGGGCCCTTAGTAAATGACCCCCATTGTGTTGTCCCTGACAGGCAGAAGTAATCAACGCTGCACCTCCCCCAGCTGCTGTCTATGAGTCATAAAGCTCAGTTTAATTAGTCCTATGTGGACAATTCAGGAAGCTCTGTGTGTAATGTGTTTATGTAGGCACCCAGCTTTCCCAAGGTCCTGAATTTTATAATTGTTTTTTGAGCAGAACCACTCTTTTCAGGTATTAAACAAGATATCTTTCTGCATAAGTGTAGCTACAGGAGTCTAAAAGTATCTTTGTTTCACAATGCATAAAAACAAAGGTAGATTTTCTTTAAGTTTCTGCTTATTCCCATTGTGGTCTCTCTTGGTAGGCTTACAGAAGTATCAAATCCGTCATAACAACCTCCTGCGGCAGAGAGTTCCACAGTCTCACTGCTCTTACAGTAAAGAACCTTTGTCTATGGTGATGGTAGAATCGCCTCTCCTCTAGGCGTAGAGGATGCCCCCTTGTCCTGGTCACAGGCCTAGGTATAAAAAGATCCTTGGAGAGATCCTTGTACTGTCCGTTCAGGTATTTGTTCATTGCAGTGAGGTCTCCCCTCATTACATAGGTTTATATAGAAATCTATGGAAGGGAAAATAGAATGGCAATTAAATAATCAAACTTGTTTTCCTGGGTGGGATTAGGAAGAGGACCTTTTTCCACACATATATATATATAGAAGGGGCTGCTTTACAGACTCATGGTCACTTTGCATTTTCTTTCTAGCCTCCACTGTTGCTGAAATATCAATCCTGGTATCTGACCATTGTAGTCCTCTCCTGTGTAAGAGAGGAGGTGCATCATGACAATTTTCTCTCAAGCTAAGGCTGCATTCACACACATGTATGGGGGACATACAGGGCCGCATCTGCCATGAGGCGAGATGAAAATCTCGCTTCAGGCGGCAGAATGCGGGTCCCTGTAAAGGGCGGTGAAATTTGCCGCTCTAAAGTGGGCAATTCGGGCATCCATTAACGCCCGAATCGGCCACCGGCTTAATAAATTGCTCCTGTCTCTTTAAGAAACAGGCGCGATTTATATGCGGAGCGACGCAGCGCCTTTCCGGCTGCTGCGTCGCTCCGTTCTAATCAGTGACACAGGCGTCATGACGTCACGCGCCTGTGTCACTGTGCAGAGCCGCGGCTCACAGAAGAGCAGCGTGAAGACGGGACCCGCGCGCCGAGGGAGCAGCTGCCTGCAGGTGCGTATGATTATTATTATTCTTCATGTATTTTAATTAATTAAATGTGACTAATAATTAATACTGGGGGGGGGGGCGCTATATATATCATATGGGGCCAGAATTATTTTATACTGGGGGGGGGGGATGATGGAATGCTATGTATTTTATTTGGGGCTATAATTATTTTATACTGGGGGGGGATGCTATATGGAGGAAATTTGCTTACCGAAATTTCCATTTCTTTTAGTCCGTGAGGCAGCACACATATGGGATTTATCCCCTAGGTACAACTCAGAAGAGAACAGGTTAACAAGCAGTAGTAGACAATTACCGTATTTTCCGGGCCATTAGGCGCACCGGAATATAAGGCGCATTAGTCCGATGCGCCTTATATATGTAATAATTCCATATATAAGGCGCATCGGACTATAAGGCGCAGGGTCGGGGGCGTGGCGGAGGTCCGGGGGCGGAGCGGAGACCCGACGCGACGCGCCGCCGAGACGAGGCGCGGAACGCGGGGAAGGTGAGGGGGAGGTAAAGAATAGAATACTTACATAGATCCCCGCTACCGGAGACAGCAGATCTCCAGCGGGAACTGCAGACCACGCGGCAGAAGTTGTTCGTAGTTGTAAGTAGGGTCCGCTGCCTCATATAGGGCGCACCGGACTATAAGGCGCACTTTGGATTTCCAAGGAAATCCAAGGCTTTTAAGTGCGCCTTATAGTCCGGAAAATACGGTAAACAATTAGTGTCTTGGCTGACTCCACCTATATAAGGCCGGAGCACACACACAACCCTTGTATGGTATATAGCAATAACGTTTCATCATTTAAGGGTGGGAAAGCTGTGCTGCCTCACGGACTAAAAGAAATGGAAATTTCGGTAAGCAAATTTCCTCCTTCTTTTTCGTCCGTTCGGCAGCACACATATGGGACGTAGCAAGCAGTACTTATGGGGAGGGATCTTAGTCGCCTGCTGAAGCACCACATTGTGTGAGGCTGAAGCCTTAGGAGGCAGAGAAGTCCATCCTGCAGAGATTTATAGATGAGGATGGAGAGGACCACGTGGCTGCTCTGTAGGACTGATAGACGTGACAGAGCTCAGCTACAGAAGCTGATGTAGAGTTGGCTCTCAGCTGGTCTGGAGCTTAATGACCAAAGAGACTCAACAGCATCTCATGAAGTCAATGATCCATGTGGACAATTTGCCCCCTTATTTGAAAATGTATTGTTTAAAAGAATTGTTCTGAAGACTGTAGAAATCGTTGGATGAAGGCTGAGCAGGAAAGTAACATGATGCTTTTTGGTAGGAATGTTAAGGTAGGAATCTTTGAAGGACATTGCTTGGAGTTCTGCAGTCCTCCTGGACGATGTCGTGGCCATGAACATGATCAGCTGCTTTTGAGGATTCTTCTGGCTTTAGGCTTTTAGTGCAGCCAGAAGATATATCCTTTGTGAGTAGGCGCCCTGGACCTCCACTCAGCACCGGCCAGGATGTGTCATGTGACGTCACATGTCTTCATGCAGGAAGAAGATAGGGCGGCCCGCTGCCTGGTCACACAGGTGGAGCCAAATGCGGAAGGCTTAGGGACGGGCAGCCCTCTCAGCATTGCAGCTGCAGCAGCTTTGGTCAATAGGGCCAGGCCCACCTAGGTACACGACATGCATAATTTATGATTCGGTCGTGGGTCCTGGGCTGGCCATTAGCATCACTGCTACGGTTGGTGCAGCGATAGTAACGCCACTGATAGCGAGTATTCTGGATATCAGAAATATGACTAAGGACATCAAGTGTCAACAGCTGAAGATTCGCCTCTGCTTAGTGCAGGGTTTTGCATACTCTTGTAAGTTGGAGACTTCAGGAACCTTTTTATAGTAATGACTTATGTAGGCAGCAGCACATTGTGATAGACGCGTTAGAATAATAACATAGAAGTATTGTAACACTGGTCTGATTGGCTCACAGCCCCCGATGAATAGAGGACAATATCTTCTCTTGAGTGTTCCATGACTTATGATCCTCATCATCTCCTACATGGGACCCCAGCCTCAGAAAAACGTATCCCTCTGGCTATTGTGCGAGGATGAAGAATCCAGAATTTTCTTGCCATAAATTATTGCGACTGGTTCCTTCACTTCAGATATGGGCTTTGCTCATTGCACTACATCTATGGTAACAGACATTTGGCCAGTGCTCTTGTCACTCATTAACTATTGTTAGCTGAAGTCAGGGGAAATATTTCCAAAAATACATTTATAAACTTTCATTACTCTTCTTCAAATTTGAAGTTGAAGATTCAGAAGTTCCATGGAAATAACCAAGTCCTCCAGGTATGGAACCTTTAAGGACGTGACTGGCAATGCAGTGGGCAGGAGTCTGAAGCGCTATCCCGATGTTCTCCCGATGTGGAGGCAGGATGGGAATATGAAGATCTGATAGGACAGATGATGCCGCGCAGTGATACCTCTGAGGCAGAGATACACAACTAGCAGATTGCTGCTCAGGATCTGTCAGGTGGGAAGGTTACAGAGTCTATACTTTATGTATTGTAGAGGACACCAGGCGTCTGATAAAGACTTTGGCCAATCTGAAGAGAAGGACCTCCTTCTTATTGTTGATATTCCACCAGGCCAGATGCACTAACTCCCACGGTTTTGAGTTAAGTGGCTTTTTACCTACTCCATCAGATAGCTATTATGACAGGTCACATGGCCAGTGGTGGCACAGATTTCATCCCTTGGTCACTGGACCTCTAATGCCGTTATCAGGTGTGGTCCATCCACGCTGAAAATATATAGACAGGACTGGGTGAGTAGGGAAGACGTCATCATCAGTGACTGGAAAGTAGAATCATCTGCAACACCCTCGCCGATGCAATGGCGAAGGAGTGCTTGCGAATAAGCCCCACCGCATGTCATCACATAACACAGGGGACATTGCAGTGGTTAATCCTGCCTGCCAAGGCAGAAGTTAATTGTTCTGTGTGATGTAAGAGTCTAGTAACCAATCACATGTATTGCATCCTGTCTCTGTAAGCTGAGAGGTAATTGGAGGAGCAGCCACCACCTGACCAAGGGGAGATGATAAAACCCCTGGCCCAGAATGTTCTGGAGACTTAAGTCTTAGGACTTAGGAATGTGAGGAGTTAGTAGTTAGCTGAGCTGTAGCTCAGGGGGAGACTGGAGTCTCTCCAGTACAGGCTCTTAGGAGTCTGTACCCTTAGCACACCAGACCAGAGCAGGAAGAGCCTAGCCCCTGCCTCTGAAGAGTGGAACTAGGAGTTAGTGTAGTGAGGAAAGGGGTATCATCCTACCTTTAAGGGTGATACCTGAAGCCCCTGAGAACAAGCTGAAGCATCCTACTAGGACACAGCTGCCGCCCAGCCTGCCATCTGCATCCAGGCTGGTGCTCTACTCCTGTGGCTCCCTCCAAGTACCTCTCCAGCACTCCACCAATTTGTTCACGGCATGTTGCTGAAGTTCCTGCGGTTCCAATAAAGAACTGTAAGTGTTTTTGTTCAACCTCTGCCTCCGTCTGGTCCCTGCTACTACAACTACCATCATCACCGGCACCCTGTCCACCACACAGAGACTTACACTCTGGACACCAAAGGGTTGCCCCAGGGAGATCCGCTATAGCAGCCTCTCCCTCATCATTTCTTGCCAACACCACCCTGCTGGAGACCTGCCAGGCTGTAGGACAGCCCTCCGGTTCCCCATACCAAGCACCGTGACACAAGCGTGCTTAGGCCGCAACCGTCAGCCACTCAGGTACTGCGGGCCCAGGCTGACTCCAGGCCCCGAGAAAAGGCTAGGCCCCGGTGGGGGATGTTGCAAGTGGCGTCACGAACAGGATTGATACTTCTGTGCCTTATTACGGCATTAAAGACTTTCCTTTATTAAAAAGACTGTGCTGCCTAACCCTGCTGCCATCCGGGTTTAGGCCCAAGTATTTGTGTGCTTCTGGATTGAACTGTGTTAATGCTGCCACGTGCTGTCGAGCGCCGCTCCAGCACTCAAGAGGTTAATCCTTGCAAGAACTGTACCAGCTCTGCTACATCCGGCGCTGCCGTGCCTGAAGATTTTTACCTCAGAAACTGTGGCGCAGCAAATAATTCAAGCCCGCCAAAACCTTCACTGGCGGGAAACCCAGATGACGCATCAAGCTCCACCCACGCGCGAATGGCGCGAACCCCGCCTCCTGTGGCGCAGGAAAAATTAGAGCCCGCCACAGCTCTTGGCGGGAAGGACTTGGACTCCTCCTACTGGCTAGAGGCGGACTTCCTGCCCCGCCTCAGAGAAACGCCAGAACTCGAGTGGATTTTGGACAGTGAGGACAGCATCATGTGGGGTCCTCCGCCCTTCCCTCCTGTGGAGCGTCCTGAGTTCTATGAAGTACTGGAGACCATGGTGGTGGTCTCTGCGCAGCCGGTCCGGAGGCCCTTTGCTGGACACCGACTGCATCGAGGACTGACCCGAGCATTCGTCACCCGGCGGTATGTCCAGACGGTGACAGAGTACCAGGTTCCACCCGGGCGGTTCCTCGTACCTATCCCGGTTACCATTCCGGTACCGCAGGCCCACGTGGAGGCGCCACGTGGGGAGGCCCCGACTCCTGTTGAGCCAGCGCCTGGGCCTACTGCTGCTGTGCCACCTGCTCCGAGGCCTGCTAGCCCTGCTGTGACGGTTCCTGATCCTCCGGCTGATCCTGCTCCTGTTCCGGCACCTGCCCGACCATCACGGAGATCCGAGCCTGCACCGGAACCACGAGCCCCAGCACCGGCACCTCCGCAGCCTCGAGGCCGAGGTGAGGCCGCCCGCCAGCAACTCCGGGACGCTGTCTCGGAGCAGCGACGCCGCGAGAAGGAGGCCCAACGCTACATGGCCGGCCGGTCTACAGCTGGAGCCTGGGTGGAAAAGAACCGCACCACCGGCATGGTCCGGTTCTTCGATAAGCAGCGTGGCTATGGCTTCGCCACCCAGGACTACACCGGACGGGAAGTATTTATACCCCGCCGGTCTGTCAAGAGGCCTGATCTGCCGGAGAGCCAGCACAACCTGAAGCCAGGCGAGTGCATTGAATTCTCCCTGCAAGAGGGGCCCCGACGACCCTGGGCGGCTGGTGTGATCCGGATCCACGACTCCGATTTGGACCGCTACTTCCCGCACGACGACTGGTATGAGGACGACGAGTGGCCGGAATCCCCGAACACCTCTTCTTCCTCGGCTGCGAGTCCCCGGGCGGTGACCCACGTGAATGCCCCATCCACGGTAATCGTAAGTACGGGTCCCATTGCCATCCATGGGCCGGGCATGATCCAGGGCGCCACCCCCACCGTCTCCCCTGCCGGGAGTATTGCCAGGTCCCGCGGCTCTTCTGTGGGAGAAGACATCCCGGCTAGCGAACCTTGTCCGGAGGTTCCGTCTAGGCCCACATCTCCCCTTGCCGGTTACCAATGGGGTGATGACCCGGCCCCGGAAGAACCGGAGCTGGAAGGAGCTGCGGCGCTGCCGCAGGTCCCAGTTTATGTCTTTCTGGACCCCTCCGTGGTCCCTGGCTCAGTTGAGCCCCCGGCTGGAACAGCCGACACCCCGGGCGACAGCGCTCCTCCCCCTGAGAGTCAGGAGGATGTTGCTGCACCTGCAGTACCCGCTACTGCCACCGGGTGTCCCCAGCCGGAACCCACTCCTGCTGAGGATGTACAGGATTCCCTGCTGGAACCGGATCCTGTCTTTGCTGAACTCAGCGATGCCGAGTAAACCCTGATGGGCTGAAAGCCCTCTTCAGGTACTTTGTCCAGTGTACATATTGTATATTTGCTTTTTCCTACCCTATAGAGCCAGAGACTTTCCTGAGACTCTTACCCTTATTTATCTCAGTCAAGAGATTTTCCACTATTATGTGCTATGATAGCACCCCTTCCTCTGCCACAGCAGAAATTCCTACTTTATTGCACTTTTCCCCACATCAAGGGCTGTGCCCAGAAGATGGACTTTCCTATTGGAGACCTTCTGAGAGACTGTTGCCAATTTTGAGGAAAAGTTGCCATGTAATTTATTACTATTTTGCACTTAATGCCTTCCCTCTTAGGTACGGACATTATGCTTGCACCTTTTTTTTATGCCTTTCCTTTGCAGGAAAAGAGACATTTGATCCTGCTACCCTGAGTAGCCTAACTTTCTATGTAACGTTTGCAACGTTTAAGATGTGTACCCATTGAGCTCCTAAGCCAATGTGAGCTTACAATATGCTTGCACCCTGTCTATATGCCAGTAGTTTGCATTAACCCTGTCTTAGGCTTTCCAGGTTGTAGTGTGGCTGTGTCGGACCATCTTTTTGTGTGAAACACTGACTGTTACCTTATCCCCAAACCGAGGTTTGCACATGGGGGTAGTCCGTAAACTGCGGGTCCTTCGGGGACCGGGGGTGTTACAGAGATAGCACCTGGATGCCACTCATACTATGGGTAAGGACGTCAGGAGGTACTCGTGTCGCATATGCTAATGCAATGCAGATATACACATTATATAATTGTCGCCAGGGAAGAAGTGTTTACATAACAAATATACAGGCCTTGGTGCAAGGAGTGGATTACAGGACATGACACCACACCTTTCCTACTGTACAGTTCGGTTTAATGGCGTTAGCGACCAACTGTCTTACTTCGCATCTACATATATGTGTCTTAGTCCGACACCAACCCAGGTGCCTGTCTCCAGGACCATGGGCGGTTTGTCCCTACACCTTCACATAGCCTGCACTTCCCCGAAGTGCCCGTATCCACCTATGCGCCCCAACCATATGTAGCCGAGCCGAGGGCGGCTCTTTCAATTGCCCCGGGGGTATGCAACACCCTCGCCGATGCAATGGCGAAGGAGTGCTTGCGAATAAGCCCCACCGCATGTCATCACATAACACAGGGGACATTGCAGTGGTTAATCCTGCCTGGCAAGCAGGGGCGGACTGGGAATATAAAATGGCCCTGGAAAAAACTATAAAAGTGGCCCCATTTTATAGGCGGAGTCAAAACAAGTGGGTGTGGTCAGATAATGTGGGTGGGGTTACTACAGACAAATTGTTGGTAGATGCAAAACAAGAACATCTTTTGCTAGTAAGTGAATCTAATGCGCAAAGAATGTGACCTGTGGATCAGTAAATGATGCAAAAACACAACCCGATAAGCCTTAAATAACTTTCCCCTGTGCCATACATGTACAATTCAAAGAAAGAATATATTGATACTGCCTCCTATGTTCAGGAATAATGCTACAAAAACACATTCAATCCTGTCTTCTATATACAAAATAAACCTACTACAATACCTTCTCCCATATACAAGCCAACTACTATAATACTGCCCCCTATGTACAAGAATATAACTACTATAATACTGCCCCCTATGTACAAGAATATAACTACTATAATACTGCCCCCTATGTACAAGAATATAACTACAATAATACTGCCCCTATGTACAAGAATATAACTACTATAACACTGCCCCCTATGTACAGGAATATAACTACTATAACACTGCCCCCTATGTACAAGAATATAACTACTATAATACTGCCCCCTATGTACAAGAATATAACTACTATAATACTGCCCCTATTTACAAGGATATAACTACTATAATACTGCCCCCTATGTACAAGAATATAACTACTATAATACTGCCCCTATTTACAAGTATATAACTACTATAATACTGCCCCCTATGTACAAGTATATAACTACTATAATACTGCCCCTATGTACAAGAATATAACTACTATAATACTGCCCCTATTTACAAGGATATAACTACTATAATACTGCCCCCTATGTACAAGAATATAACTACTATAATACTGCCCCTATGTACAAGAATATAACTACTATAATACTGCCCCCTATATACAAGAATATAACTACTATAATACTGCCCCCTATGTACAAGAATATAACTACTATAATACTGCCCCCTATGTACAAGAATATAACTACTATAATACTGCCCCCTATGTACAAGAATATAACTACTATAATACTGCCCCCTATGTACAAGAATATAACTACTATAATACTGCCCCCTATGTACAAGAATATAACTACTATAATACTGCCCCCTATGTACAAGAATATAACTACTATAATACTGCCCCCTATGTACAAGAATATAACTACTATAATACTGCCCCCTATGTACAAGAATATAACTACTATAATACTGCCCCTATGTACAAGAATATAACTACTATAATACTGCCCCTATGTACAGGAATATAACTACTATAATACTATATATATATATATATACACACAGAAGCGAACATGAAAAAAAAATCAGTATTTATCATATACAGCTACAGAAAACACATGAGATCCTCACCTATTGCATCCAGTGACCTCAGGTGACGTGTCCTCAGATTGTATTCGTTCCTCATCTTCTCCATTAGTTCCACCATCACCTTGTCTCTTCCTCCAGGTACACAGCTTTCCTGCAGAGTTTACCACACAGACGTCTTATGTTCTGCACTTTCCCATTGTCCCTTCTTCTGCTACCACCACTACTGTGCCCCAAATACTGTAATAGAGCCCCCTACAATATTAGTATCACACAAATAGTGCCCCATAATGTAACATACTGTAATGGTAAGGATAATTTATTTCTTCTTTCTCTCCTTTAAACCCCTTAACCCCCCACCCCCACCCCAGTATTGATAGAGCTCCTACTATGACCCTGATGTAATAATAATGGCCCCAGCCTACCCAAGACATAGAATTTATGCCCCCAGCCTACCCCAGACATCGAATTTAATGGCCCCAGCCTACCCCAGACATCAAATTAATTGCCCCAGCCTACCGCAGAAATAGAATTAATGCCCCCTGCCTGCCCCAGACATAGAATAATGCCCCCCCCAGACATATAATAATGCCCCTTGCCAGCCCCAGATATAGAATAATCTCCCCCCTGCCCCAGACATATGATAATGCCCCTTGCCAGCCCCAGATAAAGAATAATCCCCCACCCCAGACATATAATAATGCCCCCTGCCAGCCCCAGATATAGAATAATCCCCCCGCCATATAATAATGCCCCTTGCTAGCCCCAGATATAGAATAATCTCCCCCCCCCCCGTCCCAGACATATAATAATGCCCCTTGCCAGTCCCAGATATACAATAATAACCCCCCCCCCCGCCCCAGACATATAATAATGCCCCCAGCCAGCCCCAGATATAGAATAATGCCCCCCCCCGCCCCAGACATATAATAATGCCCCCTGCCAGCCCCAGATATAGAATAATCCCCCCGCCATATAATAATGCCCCTTGCCAGCCCCAGATATACAATAATTCCCCGCCCCAGATATACAATAATCCCCCCCCACCCCAGATATACAATAATCCCCCCCCCTCTGCCCCAGATATACAATAATCCCCCCCCCCAGCCCCAGACATATAATAATGCTCCCTGCCAGCCCCAGATATTTAACAATGCCCCCTGGCTGCCCCGGATATAGAATAATGCCGCCCCCGCCCCAGACATATAATAATGCCCCCTGCCAGCCCCAGATATAGAATAATCCCCCCCCCTCTGCCCCAGACATAATAATCCCCCCCTTCCCCAGACATATAATAATAATAATTCCCCCCTGCCAGCCCCAGATATAGAATAATCCACCACCCCCCGCCCCAGACATATAATAATGCCCCCTGCCCCAGTTAGATAGAACAATGCAATCCCCCGCCCCAGGCTTAATTAATGCTACCCATTCTATAATTTAAAAAAAACAAAACAAACATAATACTCACCTCTGGCGCAGGTTTTTTCCTGGCTCCGGTCTTCTGTAGCTTGGTGTAGAGGCGCGGGATAGTGACGTCACTGCTCCGCGCCTCTTACACCAAGCCGCGGAGCTACGGAGGGCCGGACAGCTGACATGGTAAGTGCCAGCCTCCTCCACGCTACACAGGTCGCGCAATGACGTCAATTGCGCGACCTGTGTAGCTGCCTGTATACACAGACGCAGAAGCAGCGGTGCTGCGCTGCGTCTGTGTACTAATCAATAGTACCTGCATCGTACGATGCAGGTACTATAGATTAAATCAAAAGTTGTAGGAAGTGCGGACCGGCCCCGGAGCAGCTCCGGACCGGCCCCACACCGGCCCAGGACCGACCGGCCCACCGGGAAAATTCCCGGTGGGTACAATGGCCAGTCCGCCCCTGCTGGCAAGGCAGAAGTTAATTGTTCTGTGTGATGTAAGAGTCTAGTAACCAATCACATGTATTGCATCCTGTCTCTGTAAGCTGAGAGGTAATTGGAGGAGCAGCCACCACCTGACCAAGGGGAGATGATAAAACCCCTGGCCCAGAATGTTCTGGAGACTTAGGTCTTAGGACTTAGGAATGTGAGGAGTTAGCAGTTAGCTGAGCTGTAGCTCAGGGGGAGACTGGAGTCTCTCCAGTACAGGCTCTTAGGAGTCTGTACCCTTAGCACACCAGACCAGAGCAGGAAGAGCCTAGCCCCTGCCTCTGAAGAGTGGAACTAGGAGTTAGTGTAGTGAGGAAAGGGGTATCATCCTACCTTTAAGGGTGATACCTGAAGCCCCTGAGAACAAGCTGAAGCATCCTACTAGGACACAGCTACCGCCCAGCCTGCCATCTGCATCCAGGCTGGTGCTCTACTCCTGTGGCTCCCTTCAAGTACCTCTCCAGCACTCCACCACTTTGTTCACGGCATGTTGCTGAAGTTCCTGCGGTTCCAATAAAGAACTGTAAGTTGTTTTGTTCAACCTCTGCCTCCGTCTGGTCCCAGCTACTACAACTATCACCATCACGGGCACCCTGTCCACCACACAGAGACTCACACTCTGGACACCAAAGGGTTGCCCCAGGGAGATCCGCTATAGCAGCCTCTCCCTCATCATTTCTTGCCAACACCACCCTGCTGGAGACCTGCCAGGCTGTAGGACAGCCCTCCGGTTCCCCATACCAAGCACCGTGACACAAGCATGCTTAGGCCGCAACTGCCAGCCACTCAGGTGCTGCGGGCCCCGGCTGACTCCAGGCCCCGAGAAAAGGCTAGGCCCCGGTGGGGGATGTTGCACATCCTTTCCCTGTTGTTTCCCTTCAGGATCTTTAGTGAATTCCACTGGTGGTTACATTCTCCTTCCTCAGAAGGAAGATCTGGTCTGGGGCATCAGATTTAATCTCTGAGATTTAATATTCCTATAAATAAGAATCTGCAATAGAGAATGATGTCTGGAGATTTAGAAGAAAAGGAGATGATCCATGATAAGAAGGCTTGGGCCTGGGATCTGTGTGGATCTCTGGATCTGTATCCTGGGGTAACACAGGAGAATAGATACAAGACTCAATCTTAATAGGCAATGGGTGAGGACATAACCTCTGCCTAGTTTTCCTCCTCTTTCCACCTCTCATAGGGGTCTGTGACAGCCGCTCATGAGAGGACGTCTAGTGAAAACACAAAGGACACATTAGTATGAGGTAAAGATGTGTACAGACATATGCAGCCATATGCAGCCGACATCACTGTATGAGGAGTTCTGCTGCCGGGATATGAGAGGATCACTCTCCAATGCCATTCATGTAGAGCAGACTATGGAGAACATACATAGAAGCAGAACTTAGAGATTCTGGTATCAGTCTGCTTTGTATCATTATTACTGTATGTCACTATGTATACAGATCATAGATACCTGCACATCTCACCAGACAGAGGATGTGGGTACAGTGTATAACACACAGGCCATGCTCATTACTTACCGGAGGCCGGGTACATGCCCATCACATACCAGAGGCTCATTAAATACCGGAGGTCTAGTCCAGAGAAAATGGTTAGTAAATCCAGTGTAAAGATCACAGATTATACACATGAAATACCGGTAAGATCATTCTAAGTCAAGCAGAGCTCACAGACTCTGCATATAAACCCTGGAGTCAGGGCGCAGGAGCGACTAGAAATGCAATAAAGTTCTATGCATTTAGCAAGGTAGCATAGGAGACATTAGACCTGAGCATTGAGCAGGTAGATATTATACCAATGCATTTAGCAGGGATACATAGGAGACATTAGACATGAGCATTGAGCAGGTAGATATTATACCAATGCATTTAGCAGGGATACATAGGAGACATTAGACATGAGCATTGAGCAGGTAGATATTATACCAATGCATTTAGCAGGGATACATAGGAGACATTAGACATGAGCATTGAGCAGGTAGATATTATACCAATGCATTTAGCAGGGATACATAGGAGACATTAGACCTGAGCATTGAGCAGGTAGATATTATACCAATGCATTTAGCAGGGATACATAGGAGACCTGAGCATTCCTCTTACCTTGTCTTGCAGAGGGCAGAGGTTATCTGGCAGCTGAGACCTGCTGTGAGGTTGCATGATATGACTGCAACAGGTGAATGCAAATTGAAAATGCACCAATACATAGCAATGGCTGACACATGTGCACAAGAAACACCAGAATGTCCAGGACAGGACAGTCTATATCCCAGGAGCTGACATGTAATGCTCCCTGTACTGCAAGTGATAGCAGGACATGCGGAAATCTCTGTACAACATGTGGTAACTGTGTAAATACTGTACAATATGCAGCGATCTCCAGCAGGAGAAAACAGGTTAAAAAACCGTATAACATATATCACAGGAGGATGAGAGACCAGCGGCCGGTATACAGCCTGGATATACTCACTGATACAATGTGCGGCCTCCATCCAGATAAACAAATGGTTAATACCAGGAGCAGCGCTGGGCTGCGGCCTATGCAGGAGGCGACCTAAGCGTCCGATGGTGAGGCACGCAGGGTTAATGAACCACAAGGCCCAGCAGGTAGGAGATACTAGCAGTGATCTCATGTGTCAGTGATGTGTGGTAGATACTCAGCACAGTCTGTATTATTACCCCTGTAAGGGCAGGATAGCTGTACAGGCTCTTACCTGGGCTGCGGCCTATGCAGGAGGCGATCCAGGCGTCTGATGGTGAGGCACGCAGGGTGATGAACCACAAGGCCCAGCAGGTAGGAGATGCAGGAGCGATCTCATGTGCTGGGTACATGGTGGCCGATGTACACCACAGCCTCAGCTATTACCCCTGTCCAAGCCAGAGACCAGCAGTGGTGTGGTATACAGCCTAAGCTGCGGCCTATGCAGGAGGGGATCCAGGCGTCTGCTGGTGAGGCATGCAGGGTGATGAACCACAAGGCCCAGCAGGTAGGAGATGCAGGAGCGATCTCATGTGCCGGGTACATGGTGGCCGATGTACACCACAGCCTCAGCTATTACCCCTGTAAGGACAGGATAGCTGTACAGGCTCCTCCAGGCCAGAGACCAGCAGTGCTATGGTATAAGCCTGAGCTGCGGCCTATGCAGGAGGGGATCCAGGCATCTGCTGGTGAGGCACGCACGGTGATGAACCACAAGGCCCAGCAGGTAGGAGATGCAGGAGCGATCTCATGTGCCGGGTACATGGTGGCCGATGTACACCACAGCCTCAGCTATTACCCCTGTAAAGACAGGATAGCTGTACAGGCTCCTCCGGGACGAGGGACCGCATGCAAGCGTATACAGCCCGGGCCGGTCCATCCAAGTGTTCTGTGTAAAGACACAGAGGACCTAGAAAACTTATTATCTAGATAGTTGTTGTTTTTTTTTTGTTTTTTTTTCTTTCTGTGTAGACACACAGGACCTGAACTCTTCTGTCATACCTAAGAGAAAAAGAAATACAAGGGTTGTGTGTGTGCTCCGGCCTTATATAGGTGGAGTCAGCCAAGACACTAATTGTTTAATTGTCTACTACTGCTTGTTAACCTGTTCTCTTCTGAGTTGTACCTAGGGGATAAATCCCATATGTGAAATATTTATATTATTTGGGGGTAAAACCGTAATTATTTTATACTGGGGGGAATGCTATATATATTATTTGGGGCTATGATTGTTTTATACTGGGGGGATGCTATAGATATTATTTGGGGCTATAATTATTTTATACTCGGGGGGTGCTGTATATATTATTTGGGGCTATAATTATTTTATACTGGGGGGATGCTATATATATTATTTGGGTCTATAATTATTTTATACTGGGGGGGATGCTATATATATTATTTGGGGCTATAATTATTTTATACTGGGGGGGATGCTATAGATATTATTTGGGTCTATAATTATTTTATACTGGGGGGGGGGGATGCTATATATATTATATGGGGCCAGAATCATTTTATACTGGTGGGTGCTGTATATATTATATATCACTATATCACTAAGCTGGGGGGATGTATATGGGATACAGTATATTACTAAGCTGGGGGGATGTATATGGGATACAGTATATTACTAATCTGGGGGGCTGTATATGGGATACAGTATATTACTAAGCTGGGAGGGGACTGTATATGTGGGGCAAGATTTTATCCCTATATAATGAAAGGATGTTTTGTATGTGGGGAGAGTGTGGTCAGTTGTGTTGTGAGGGGTATATATTATTTAGGAGCACAGTGTTGTTATCCAGGAGACTTTATACTGTAAGTGACTGTGGTATTTTTAGGGACGCCGGGTGGAGATGCTGCACGGAGCTGAGGAAGCCGGGAATAAAGTCCTCCTGATGGAAGGGTTGTCATCTACAAGGTACTAGATGCCACTAATGACTCCCCGAAACTGTAGTCAGTCACACAGTGTCAGTGCACTGTCTGCAGGGTTGTTAATTGTTAGTAAAGTTTAAGGGACCGGGGATGGGGGGGGTTGGGTTGGGTGCAGCATTTTAATATATTCGCCTCAGGCAGCAAATATGCTAGAATAGGCCCTGGGGACATACACTCACCGGCCACTTTATTAGGTACACCTGTCCAACTGCTCGTTAACACTTAATTTCTAATCAGCCAATCACATGGCGGCAACTCAGTGCATTTAGGCATGTAGACATGGTCAAGACAATCTCCTGCAGTTCAAACCGAGCATCAGTATGGGGAAGAAAGGTGATTTGAGTGCCTTTGAACGTGGCATGGTTGTTGGTGCCAGAAGGGCTGGTCTGAGTATTTCAGAAACTGCTGATCTACTGGGATTTTCACGCACAACCATCTCTAGGGTTTACAGAGAATGGTCCGAAAAAGAAAAAACATCCAGTGAGCGGCAGTTCTGTGGGCGGAAATGCCTTGTTGATGCCAGAGGTCAGAGGAGAATGGGCAGATTGGTTCAAGCTGATAGAAAGGCAACAGTGACTCAAATCGCCACCCGTTAACCAAGGTAGGCAGAAGAGCATCGCTGAACGCACAGTACGTCGAACTTTGAGGCAGATGGGCTACAGCAGCAGAAGACCACACCGGGTGCTACTCCTTTCAGCTAAGAACAGGAAACTGAGGCTGCAATTTGCACAAGCTCATCGAAATTGGACAGTAGAAGATTGGAAAAACGTTGCCTGGTCTGATGAGTCTCGATTTCTGCTGCGACATTCGGATGGTAGGGTCAGAATTTGGCGTCAACAACATGAAAGCATGGATCCATCCTGCCTTGTATCAATGGTTCAGGCTGGTGGTGGTGGTGTCATGGTGTGGGGAATATTTTCTTGGCACTCTTTGGGCCCCTTGGTACCAATTGAGCATCGTTGCAACGCCACAGCCTACCTGAGTATTGTTGCTGACCATGTCCATCCCTTTATGACCACAATGTACCCAACGTCTGATGGCTACTTTCAGCAGGATAATGCGCCATGTCATAAAGCTGGAATCATCTCAGACTGGTTTCTTGAACATGACAATGAGGTCACTGTACTCAAATGGCCTCCACAGTCACCAGATCTCAATCCAATAGAGCATCTTTGGGATGTGGTGGCAACTGTGTGATGCCATCATGTCAATATGGACCAAAATCTCTGAGGAATGCTTCCAGCACCTTGTTGAATCTATGCCACGAAGAATTGAGGCAGTTCTGAAGGCAAAAGGGGGTCCGACCCATTACTAGCATGGTGTACCTAATAAAGTCGCCGGTGAGTGTATATACGGCCGATATACGTACCCCATACACTTTTATGGACTGACGGCATCGTATGGGAGCGGTACGGTGCAGCACACGTGCGGCACCGTACCGCTCCGTAGCCCGGGAAAAGATAGGACATGTCCTATCTTTTCCTGTATTACGGCTCCGTGGCCAATATGTTTCTATGGAGAGGGGCGGGGGTGAGCATCACTCACCTCCTCCTCTTCTCCCCGCGCGCTGCCGTGTGCCCGCCGTGCTACGGTGCGGCGGGCCACGGCAGTGTGCATGTAGCCTAAGCTAGTGAGAAAATTACCATAACACACTCCTCTTTTCCTACACGCAGACAGTAGAGAGGATTATAATGTTCAGATACTGATACTGAGTTCTCATCAATCATGGAGGGGCTAGACAATTCAAGGTGCCCCTGAATCTGTCAAGCAGCCTCAGGATGGTATGTTCATGCCCACATGGGTGAAGTGGTCAAAGGTCCTGTTTAAAGGCAGACCCCTTAATATCAAGCATGATTTTTCTAAGGAGCCTAATCACATGATGCTGTATAGTAGCCAGTATATCTATTTCAAAAGGAAAAGATTCCCATCTGTAGACAGAGCTGTTTCAATGTGTTTCCATCTATTCAGCACAGTGTAAGCAACGAATTTGACTAGATGAGAGGGCTCAGGGCTCCAACACCCAACACCTTCTTTCACCTGTCACCCCTGGGTCCAGTGAGATGTAAAGCCAGAGCCCTTTCTATTTTTGAAACTGTAAAAGCCATAAGTCGGTTTAAAGTGAGGATCATAAAAGCAGTCAAAACCGTATCAGGGCTGGATTCAGGGTGGTGGTGGCCCATGGGCGCAAACTGGTGGGGGCCCTTCCAACAATGTTTTTGGAAGTATATAGCCAGCCCCTGTAGTATATAGTCTGCCAGCCTCTGTATATAGCCTGTCAGCTCCCTGTAGTATATAGCCAGCAAGCCCCCTGTAGCATATAACCTGCCAGCTCCTATAGTATATAGCTTGCAGCCACCTGTAGTATATAGCCTGCCAACCCCCTGTAGTATATAGCCTGCCAGCCCCTGTAGTATATAGCTTGCAGCCCCCTGTAGTATATAGCCTGCCTGCCCCCCCAGTATATAGCCTGCCAGCCCCCTGTAGTATATAGCCTGCCAGCCCCTATAGTATATAGCATGCAGCCCCCTGTAGTATATAGCCTGCCAGCCCCTGTAGTATATAGCTTGCATCCCCCTGTAGTATATAGCCTGCCAGCCTCTGTAGTGTATAGCCTGCCAGCCCCCTGTAGCCAGCTCCCTGTAGTATATAGCCATCATCCCCCTTTAGAATATAGACTGCCAGCCCCCTGCGCATTGTACACAGAGCTGAGCTGCTGACTGTCGGAAACTGGTGGGAGCCACTTTAAAAGTGAAAGCTCAAGCCCCGGGAGCCCCTCCTTTAATCCGGCCCTGACCGTGATATATGTAGAAAAGATTATGGGGTACAGGGGTGCTGGTATCTGATCATCTTCAATAAACTTCTATGGGAAACCGAGCTGTCTTTTCTGTGAGGACATACTGTGAACACATACACTCTGCACTCCTGAGATGCTTTTAGCCGCCAGACTTATTTAATCTTAAGTATCTTGTCACTGCGGAGCTACGTGATTTAAACCTGGATTTCCTCTATGGAAAGATCAATATACTGCATAAATAGTATCTCTAAAGCAGAGATCTAGTTTTCCCAGAATTACCAGGTGTGGTAAATCACAAACACTAACCTGTCCTGGCTCCTAAAGTTGTTCGTGCGTGTAAGATCTAATGGGTAGGGGGAGGGGGTCTTAACTCTGAAAGTAAAAAGGGGCTTGTTAGATTATAAAATATCTTTTCTTCTTGGTCTCACAGCGGAAAACTGGCACCGGAGGAGTCTGGCTGCAACTTATTTCCCTTTTTGAGTTCTAATTTTAATTCTCTTTAATCTTTTAGAATTTTTAGAGTTTGCACCAACAAAGCTTGAACTCCCTATGCAGTATTAAATGGGTTGACCACTTTACCTCATGTTTTGTGTAATGTGTGGGAGGCAGGATATTAGGTAAGTTCTGTATTGCTTTTTTGATAGGTAAAGTGAAGCCTTCTTTCACCTCATAAGCCAGATATTCCTGATCATAAAATGGCTGAAGTCATGTGATCCAAGAGCAATTGCCCTGCCCAAACCTTCATCTTATATTCATGGATGCTATCATAAGGTCCTGGAAGGGAGATTGCTCATGGCCAGTTAGAGATCACAAGATCCTTCATCTGCCACCAGTTTCATCATCTCTAGCTGATGAGGTATAGGACAGGAGGCTTCACTTTACATATCAAGAAAGTAGAGACGAACTTTTAATAGATGTATATTGGTAAATTACCTAATATTCTGCCCCCCACACTTACACACACAGGGGCGTAACTTGAGGGGGTGCAGAGGTTGCGGTCGCACCAGGGCCCAAAAGGTTTAGGAGCCCCTTATGGTGTCACTTTCCCATATGAGAAGACTATTACTATAAACCATACATTATAGTCGGGTGCCTGGCAACAAAATTTGCACTGGGTCCCATCAGCTTCTAGTTACGCCACTGTACACACACAATACAAAAACCATGAGTTAATGTGGCCAACCCCTTTAAGCTTGATTACAGCACTGCTGTTTAGTGGGAATGAATAGATTCCTTACATGATATTTCACGATGATCCACCATGAGTCCCATCCCCAACACAGTGGTCGGTACTTGAAATCCTGCCAGCCCATGTTTTTAATGTATCAACCATGGTCATTTGGCACTTGCCTTTGTCATATTTAAGATTCCTTGCAGTTTCACGAGACACAAGCAAATGTCCCATGTGTCACCGACGATATGCACCATTTAAGTGTAGTTGACAATTGAAAATTTTTTGGCTGGGACGCAAAGATAGAGCATGTCCTATTCCTATTCCTTTTGCATGCACGAGGCTGTGAAATCCATCAAGCCACATTTATCAAAAACAGTGGAAACTGCGATATGTGCCGTTTGCCTGTGTAGTGTGCAGGGTGCGCCAGATTCATGAATTGTGGTGCATGTTCTTCATGAATCTAGTGCCCCCGGAACTGCTTTGGAAGAATGAACCAATTCTTTTGGTGCACCTGCAGAATTCTGGCCCACATTGGACAGAATTGTGGCGCATGATGCGACTAAGCAGTAACACGTCCTTTTAAGTTCAGATTTGTCTTGTCTGACACATTGCAGCCGTGACACAAAATCTGATCGCGTGCGCCAAAAACCCGGCAATTCAGGGCATTTTGGTAAATTTGGAAAACCTGTCCGGCGGACCCTTAGAAAATGAGTTCCATTGTGTATATTGTAATGCCCTAGAACAGTGATGGCTAACCTATGGCACTGGTGCCAGAGGTGGCACTCAGAGCCCTTTCTGTGGGCACTCAGGCCATCACCAGAGAGGACGCATGGTATCTTCCTGCAGTCCCAGACAGCCCAGGACTTGCTGTGCACAGAGCTATTTTAAAGTGACAGCTCTACCTGGGACTATTTTCTGCTTTATTGTTGTCCCCAGGTGCTGGTATAAATGAAAGCTGTGACAGAGAAGGGAGTATACATCACAAATTACATTCCTGTTTTGGCACTCTGCGATAAATAAGCGGGTCTTTGTTGTAGTTTGGGCACTCGGCCTCTAAAAGGTTTGCCATCGCTGCCCTAGAATATCATATCACATCTGAAACTCAGGCAGGCGGTGTTGTATGGGTCAGACCTATGTATCTATGTGCATTCAGAACCGCTGCCTATGTACTGCCGCGGACCCACTGTGGATTCAGTTTTGGATCACATTTCAGGGTAAATAATGCTCAGTGTCATAAATGCCTTAAAAGGCTGCCGCTTTTTTTCTTGCTGTCAATACCATTTTTCAATTTTGGCCTAAAAATATTGTTTTCATCTTGTTTTATATTTGTATTTTCTTAGTTTTTTATGTTTCCTTTTTATTAACAAACTGCATGTGTAAAGACACCTACACGCACGCTTCGTATAATACGTGTGTCTACCCCATCTGATGGGGGAGTATGTATCCTATATGGCCTGTGTACATGACACTCCGCTTATCACAACACAGAGGGCATTGTCTGGGAATCTCGGCCTGTGTTTGTTCTGCTGACTTTTGTGTCACAATCACACAGTGCAGAGGGCAATGCCCAAGCAGAGCCGTGACTTCAGCCTTCTGGTATGTCTCTCCCCCTCATCTCTCATCCTGTGTCAAGAAGGAAGTGGTTAACCCTCAGTTCGCCTCTAACATGAGGGTTATAATTACGTAGAATTTTGTGATACTAAGCAAAATTAATCTATTTATTCATCTTTTCTTCTCTAACCAGGATTCCCAATGCTACTTTTAAATATAACTTGGGTTGAAACGATAGGGTCAGTGGTGGCCGCGTTTACATGTTGAAATTCAAGCAAATTGCGGAGGAGTAACTCCGGAACGCAGAGCTAAATGCTTGCGTTTGGGAACTAGCAGATATTTTTGTTGTTTTAAAGATAAAACGTGTGTTGCTAGTTCCTGAACATAAATTAGTTCCAAACCCTTATGCAGTTACTCCTTATTGATGCGCTTGAATGGCGTTAAAAACACAATTCAAGCACAAGGTGTGAACACTGCTTAAAATCCAATTTTTGAAGCCAGTTGTGACTCCCAAATGGCCCACATTTCATGGGGCAGTAACAGATTTAAGGTGATTTCTCGGAAGGTGGGTCATATGTTCCATTTCCTGAGTTCAACTCTTTACTAAGTTCTCATTTTGATGGCCAGAAGGGGGCATTATGTAACTCAGAATAAGGCTACGTTTACACACATGTATGCTCGCCCAGCAAGAGCCTATACGTCTATTGGGAAGTATATACAGCCGCAAACTTCCTGCTGTATATATGTGTGAATGCACCCTCTGTGGGAATCACAATGGGATATTATACCATAGGGGCTATTGGGGTATTGTATTGTGCTGTTTTGCTGTTTCACTAAGGAGGGGCAGTATACCATGTGGGGCACTAAAGAGGGTATTTTTTGGCTTAACATGTGTACTTATCACAATTTGTCTTCTTTACTACCTGTAGAAGTTGGGACGCATTGCATATATGTTGTAGACCTATAAAGGACAGATGGTACAACCCCCAATATTTTTTTTTCCAGTCCATTCATGGGGCAAAAAATGCCATGAGAGCCGATTCCTGTTTATCCCACAGCATCAACTGAGTTCAAGATATGGAAAAGGTTTACCCTTCAACAAACCATTCTGACTACACAAATAAAGTTTAGCCCAACCACCAGGAGCGCAGGCCCGATCCAGCGGCGCATTCTCTGCGCTGGATTCGGGTCCGGCCGGGATTCATCAAGGTAGTTCCTCCGACGTCCACCAGGTGCGCTGAAGTTCCCTGAAATGCACTGAAGTTCACGATCCTATCCTGGATGAAGGTGAGTGCAAGCTCCGCGACACAATTTCCCTTTTAAATGCGGCGGTTTTTCCGAATCCGTCGAGTTTTCGTTCGGCCACGCCCCCTGATTTTCGTCGTGTGCATGCCAGCGCCGATGCGCCACAATCCGATCGCGTGCACCAAAATCCCGGGGCAAATCAGGTACAATCGGAGCAAATCGGAAATATTCGGGTAACACGTCAGGAAAACACGAATCGGGCCCTTAGTAAATGACCCCCACAGAGACTTGTATTAAAGTTGAACTTGTGGGTTGACATGAGGGACGGCCACAGCTTTTATATAATTTAACCATTGTATATAAACATTTTCTTTTTTTTTTTGTATTTTTTGTAAAACATTATATATTATATTTATATAAACCATAACATAAAGTACAAAACCTCCCACCTGTATCCCGGCCAGCTAGTGCCTATACGCCTCCGGGTTTACAATTCCTTCTCCCATAATTTACGGAGCCTACTAAGTGCAGCCTGTATTCTGTGAAGCTTAACGTAGTATTCTGCTAATATACATGTGGGGCGAGTAATATCCCCATAGTAATCAGCAATGTTTTTACAGTTTATGACCTGGTCATCTTTTAGTCATCTGGTATCAGACTGCATGTGGCGCTGGTATTGTGTTGTAATGGGCTGTAGGGAGCAGTTAATAACATATATAATTTCACAGTCCATTAATATGTACATACTATAGAGGGGCTTCCAAGCATATTTTCACTTAACCCCAAAAAGAAAATAAAAAATGTATGATTAAAGCAGCAAGTATCATCAGTGTGGTAGGGCACCTTCTAGATTGGTGAATGTCCATAGTCATGGCGTGACTGCCTTTAGGGGTAAGGGCACTTGCTCAAGAACTTGGCGTTGAGAGGGCCAGTCCTTGCATCACAGTGACATATCAAGTAAAAAGTCATTGCAGCAAAAGGCAGCATCAAACTGGACAGTAGTTACAGTGGTTGCTCTGCTGTACGGCAGGAACCCTCTGTATCTTTGGCCCCAATTCACCTAGAGAAGGGGCTGGGGACTGCAGGGGATTTAGGTTATTTTCAAATAATACTGGCATACGATTGGCCCCCTCTCTACACTGGGTGACCACTAAGGCAGATGAAAATCTCGTCTCGGGCGGCAGAATGCGGACCTCTTTAAAAGCGGCATTTTGCCGCTCCAATGCGGACGATTCGGGCGCCCGTCGGCGCCCGAATTGCCCTCCACGTAAATCTTTAAGAAACAGGTGCGATTTACATGCGGAGCGACACAGCGCCTTTCTGGCTGCTGGCGTCGCTCCGTACAGTGCAGTGACACAGGCGGTTGATGATGACGTAACGCCGCCTGTGTCACTCAGCGGAGCTGCGGCTGCCAGAAGAGGCGACGGGAGCTGCGCGCCGTGGGACCACCCTGCCCGGCGGGTAAGTAGAAGTTTTATTATTTTTACTGTCCAATCAATTAAATGTGGCCATATATATATTAGGGGGCGATTACTCCTGTAACGGGGGGGGGTTGTAGTGGTACTAGTATATCTTCTGTATATATTTATATGGGGGGCCAGATTCCGTTTATTCTGGGGGGGGGGCTGTATATATTTATGAGGGGCCAAATTCTTATTACACTGGGGGGGGGGGCTGTATATATTTATATTGGGGGCCAGATGCTGTTTATTCTGGGGGGGGGGCTGTATATATTTATATGGGGGGCCGTATTCTGTTTATTCTGGGGGGGGGGCTCTGTATATATTTATATGGGGGGGCCGTATTCTGTGGAGCTGTATATATTTATATGGGGGGGGGGGGCGTATTCTGTTTATTCTGGGGGAGGGCTGCATATATTTATATGGGGGACCGTACTCTGTTTATTCTGGGGGGCCTTATATATTTATATGGGGACGGATACTGTTTATACTGGGGGGGGGGCTATAAAAATAAAATATATATATATTCATTAGGGGGTGCTATATATTTACATTAATCAGGGTAGCACTCTATATAAATTCACATGTAACATAATAACAGGGTGGGATATATTAGTTATAGGATACCATACTTAGAATTACTTTGCATTATGTAAACCAAATGTTAGGGGTCTGTATTAATAAATTGGGGGTGTTGTATATTGATGTGCTGTGCGTGCTATAATTCCAGTAGAATATATATATATAATGAAGGGATGTTTTATATGTGGGGAGAGTGCGGTTAGTTGTGTTGTGAGGGGTATATATTATTTAGGAGCGCAGTGTTGTTATCCAGGAGACTTCATACTGTAAGTGACTGTGGTATTTTTAGGGACGCGGGGTGGAGATGCTGCACGGAGCTGAAGATATCCGGCCGTGAATTCAGCAGTGATATGTCATGGATTGGAGAACCCGGAATAAAGTCCTCCTGATGGAAGAGATTGTCATCTATAAGGTACTAGATGCCACTAATGATTCCCAGAACCTGTAGTCAGTCACACAGTGTCAGGGAGCTGCCTGTGGGGATGTTACTTGTTAGTAAAGTTTTCAGCATTTACTGAACAGGGAGTGGGGGGGCAGCATTTTAATATTCGCCTCATGCAGCAAATATGCTAGAATCGGCCCTGCACTAAGGGGTGGACCCTTAGGGGCTAAGGGGGTCGGCCTGTAAATATAAATTTGAGGGACACGTTGGGGGGGGGGTCTCTTTCCTTCTTCCCTCAGGATCGGAGAGGTGTGAAGTCTCCCTCCCACCCTGTCCTCAGGTTAACATTTTATTGCAGGTATTTTTCTTCTTCTTCAGCGGTTCCTGGCAGTTTCCTTCTGTTTTCTTTCAGATGTCACAGCAATGGTGGAGTTGATACAAGCCCTAAGGCGAGCCGAAGATGCCCACATGTCGGTTGCTGTGCTGCACGCCATTCGGGTGACGGTTTTTCTATCATTAAAAGGACTATTTTATTTTTCAAAATTTCCCTTAAAATTTCCCAATTAAGAATGTTTATGTTAAATAATGTTCATGTTATTTAGGAATAAATGCTGTAGCCTACCCACAACCCCAAAACAACAGAAGTTTCCTGCATAAAAAATAGAAGGAGGAGAAAAAACAGCTCACCTAGCTGGGTCGAAGTCAGTCCATATGCCTAAATAGTGGAAGAAGTACAGCAATGTGCGGTTCCAAAAGGGTGAATTATAAAAAAACATCATTTTATTGGAATCATGTTAAAAACATCACAATGCCATGGCAGAAATAGAAAAGTTTCTGACGCGTTTCAAATCCCACCGGAATTTGAAACGCGTCAGAAATTTTTCTATTCCTGCCATGGCATCGGGATTTTTTTAACATGATTCCAATAAAATGATGTTTTTATAATTCATTCTTTTTGAAACACACATTGCTGGACTTATTCCACTATTTCAAGAAGTTTCCTGCATTTTTCTAAAATTCAATTTCTTGTCAGGGGTCAAGAGCCATTCGCTGGCTTAGTTCCAAAATCCCTGCAGTCTCATACATCACTATAATACAAGGGCTCCTGACCACTACACTGTGCTCGGGCCTTGGGATCAGACCCTGACATGAGTCCATTTCCAAGGGCCAAGTACATTCATGTGTAGAGGACCTAACACATATATTTCTCTGCAGGAAAATTAATTGGAACTGTGGTCACTAGTAAGTTAAGGGTAAGTATCAGTAGGGGTACATGGGCTGAGACCCTCACTAACATCAGTGGATGACGTAGGCAAACCAATATAAGGTTTTGTGTTAGCCTAATATACTTAAAGCTCCTGGATTTACCTCTGTTCTTATTTATTATTTTTGGACAATTTTTTTTTTATTACCTTATCATTACTTTTTTATTTCTGTGTGATCATCCCTTAGGTTCACTTGCTGGTAAAAGCCTCTTAAATTCAGCACAGCTTTTATCATCCAGTGAAATGTTGGGAGATTTATTCCCGCTATTTGCGGCTTTGTACAGTCAGCTGTGTTTATGTCTGCATGCCTCTTTCACTTGAAAAGCAAAGGGAAAGGAGCTTAAGATAAATTTGTGTGCCACTCCGTATATGACGCAGGAGTGTGAGGAAGAAAAATGTCCAGCATGCTGTCACGTGGCACGGTAGATTCTGCTAATCCCAGCAGAGCAGTATGGGCGGCGATTGGTTTGGTGCAGCTCTCACCCGGCAATTAACGTCAAGCTTCTTCCAGTAACCGTCTGTAAGAATAATTGTACCAACAAATCTCCGGCGAAAAACACTGGGTAAATGTGAAAACAATGACTGTAAGCACCCTCACTCCTATTGTTGCTGGGGACTCTGTTACAGACATACTCCCACATGCCCACACAGTATATAGCGGGGGGTTGCTTTATATAAGAAAATTAAGGGGGCACTGAATAGCAGGGAAGGAGGTGCTGTATATAATTCATTAAAGGAGCTTTCCCAAGTTTGAATGTTTTCTCCTCTCCCTTCATGGATTATGCCACTGCCAATTACGAAAACCATTCACTGTCTATGGAAGCCATTGAATGAGGTAGAGGAACACTGTGCTTTGCAAAGTCTGACACTTCCATAGAGGGAGATTTATCGCATGCCCCCTTATGTCGAGCCGGATATATCAAGTGACTTAGCCTTTCTTCTGTAGACAACCGGAGCCCAGAATACCGGAATGGCTGGCTTATGTGGCCTTGGGCACGCTATGGTCACGGTGCTTGGTATTGGGACCGGAGGGCTGGCCTACAGCCTGGCAGGTCTCCAGCAGGTGGTGTGTGCAAGAAATACGGAGGGAGAGACTGATGCAATAGGTTTCTCCTTGGGGCAACCCCTGAGGTGTATGTAGTAGTCCCTGGATGATGGAGGTTGGGGGCCCGTGGTGGTGATACAGCCTGTTCCAGGGATTACACAGAGGCACATTATGCAAATCAACTTACAGTTCTTTATTCAACAGTAGGCAGCAGATTCAGCAAGCTATAAGGCTGTTGGAGATAGTTGGCCGCAGGAAGGATTGTTCACAGCCTGGTAGTAACTTAAGGCTGGGCTGGTAAAGATGGAGCCGAGTCCAGATGGTGGACCACTGCTCTGGGGCTGAAGTCTCCTGATTTGCCCTAATGTGTCAGACAGTGGCCTGAGACACTTCCTGCTTCCTGGTACTATGACACTGGCTGGTGCAGCACTGCAGGAGCTGCGCTCTCCTCTGGTTGCTTGGCTGACATTTGCTCCAAGATCGAGTCTCTCACTCTGACTGCTCAGACTCTCACCATTTGCTCCCTCCCACCAGAGATTTTTATACTCCCTTGGCCAGGTGCTAGCACTCTCCAATCAGCTTCCAGCTTGCTTTACAATACACTCAACCAAAACAATGGACTTAATGGAGGGTCTAACAAGTAGTCACATACATAATAATATCACACCCAATTGTGCTAAGTTCAGAGTATAAAGTGCCGCTCAGAGTATAAAGTGGCCTCTCTCCTGTATTTAGAGACCTCCTAGAGAGGTGATCAGTCCCCCTAACAGCTCCTAACATGGAGAGGGCACTATTTGCAACAACTACCTTGCCTATGCTTTGGCAGGGGTTTTGCAGAAATAAATCTCCCCCACCTTGCTTCATTCAATTACTGGTCCCTGCTGGGACCCCGTTCTCATTACCTCCAGGGGTCCGTTATTGGGATCTTGGGTGTCTTAGCAACGGGACCCCCACCAATCAGTAGATAAGGAATAACCAACAAATTGTTTATAGTTTTTTTTTAACCCCTTAACGACTTGGCCTTTTTTAGTTTTTTCACTTCCATTTTTCACACCCCACCTTCAAAAATCTATAACTTTTTTATTTTTCCACATAAAGAGCTGTGTTATGGCTTATTTTCTGCGTAACAAATTGCACTTCGTAGTGACGGTATTCAATATTCCATGGCGCGTACTGGGAAGCGGGAAAAAAATTCCAAATGCAGTGAAAATGGTGAAAAAACACATTTGCAACGTTTTCTTGTGGGCTTGGATTTTACAGCTTTCACTGTGTGCCCCAAATGACAGGTCTACTTTATTCTTTGGGTCGGTACGATTACGGGGATACCAAATTTGTATAGGTTTTATAATGTTTTCATACATTTAAAAAAATTAAAACCTCCTGTACAAAATTTTTTTTTTTTGATTTTGCCATCTTCTGGCGCTAATAACTTTTTCATACTTTGGTGTACGGAGCTGTGGGGGGTGTCATTTTTTGCGACTTTTGATGGCGTTTTCATTGCTATCATTGTTAGGACTGTGCTACCTTTTGATCACTTTTTATTAATTTTTTTATATTTTCCAAAATGGCAAAAAAATGTAATTTTTGACTTTGGACGCTATTTTCCGTTACGGGGTTAAACGCAGTGAAAAACCGTTATTATATTTTGATAGATCGGACATTTTCGGACGCGGTGATACCTAATGTGTTTATGATTTTTAATTTTTTTATAATTTTTAATATAATTTTTTTTTTTTAAACTTTTTTTTACTTTTACTTTAACTATTTTTCAGACTCCCTAGGGTACTTTAACCCTAGGTTGTCTGATCGATCCTACCATATACTGCCATACTGCAATATGGCAGTATATGGGGATTTTACTCCTCATTCATTACAATGTGCTGATAGCACATTGTAATGAATGGGTTAAAACGAGACAGCTTCGGGCCTTCGTGAGGCCCGATGCTGTCATGGCAACGGATCACCGCTCCCCGTGACGTCATCGCCGGCGGCGATCGCGGTGAAAGCACCCGCGATCGGTGCTAGCACCGATCGCGGGTGTTACCGGTAAGCCTTTGCTGCAATATGCAGCAAAGACTTACCGGCTATGGAGAGGGCTCGGCCCGCGAGCCCTCTCCATGCATCGGGACCCGGCGCGCGCCGTACTAGTACGGCGCGCGTCGGGAAGGGGTTAAGTGGGTAGAGGGCCTATATCTGATTTGCATTATGCGGTTCTATGATTTTTATGTATGCTCCAAGACAACCCCTTGTGGTTTAGAATATATTTGTCAACTATGGGGAAAAAAATTGTTGAGGGAGTGGCACAAGCAAGGTTTTTGTTGGAATGCTACGGCACTTTTCCTTGACATGAGATATGAACAACACTTATTCTTAGGCTGCAGGCTTTTTGGGAGCGTCCTTAAAGGGAACCTGTCACCAGGGACCTCATTTTCACTACAGACAGGTTGCAGAAGCCTTTTTTAAGCGTTTGCATTACAATATAATTGTGTGTTATAACTTACTCTTGCATCCTCTTTGGTTTGGATGCATTTCAAAAAACAACATGGCCTCCGGAGGGTGAGTATGGAAGTTTTTTTTAATTGACTCGTGTATAAGCCGAGGGGAGGTTTTTCAGCACATTTTTTGTGCTGAAAAACTCGGCTTATACACGAGTATATACGTTACCTAGGTATACACTGACTGTACCCTGCCATCTCCATGTCTGCCAGTCATTTGTAAGACTCCTTTACTTGATAGGGTGGGCTATGATTGTTGCCTAACAACAGCTCTTATTACAGCGATGCACCAGGCAACACTAGCTATGCTGCTAAGTGGCATTTACATTTACAGATTTTGTCCCCCGATAGCGGTGACCTTCATGGCTACAAGATCAATGACAAACAATAGTTTCTTGATTTATTCTTGTTCTTTTTCTGCATTTACACTGAGCTGTTATCACTATCATTGATCATAAATGGGAAATTGTGACTATAATAGGCTACTGTAAATGTCTTTATTCTCATAGTACAAAAGGGGAAGACAGTCCTAAACTTCCATGACATTCTAAATATTATCTGAGCGCTTGAAATGCAAACTTTTATAGTTTCTATTCATTGCAAAGAAGTTTGGTCCATAGATCCAACTTTAATAACAGATATTTAATTTGTTTAAAGGGACGTCATGTATCCAGAGACATGGGATGGAGCAGTAGGTCGCATGTCTGGTCACCAATCCATTGAGGCTTCTTCAGGACTCAGGATTCCTGTTCCAGTGATAATAAGCATTGATATTTAGTGGACCCCTCTGACCTTGAGAAAAACCCACACTGCATCCCTTTTGATAACACAGAAAACATAGACTGGTGTTGTGTTGACCTTTTTTGCACGCCAGGTTCCCCAATGCAGGGAAATGTGGGAAAGGGAATGTGGCACCGTACTGTAGCCCTTAAAGGAGTTGGCCAATGTACCTCATGTTTGTTATGTGTTTGTAATGTGTGGGGGGCAGGATATTAGGTAACTTATCAATATACATCTATTAAAAGTTCTGCTCCACTTTCTTGATATGTAAAGGGAAGCCTTTTACCTCATCAGCCAAACATTCCTGTCCATAAAATGGCGGAATATGGAGGGTCATGTGATCTCTAACTGTCCATGAGAAATCTAGCTGCCAAGACCTTACTCTTAAAGTCATGTGCAACATCCCCCACCGGGGCCTAGCCTTTTCTTGGGGCCTGGAGGCAGCCGGGGCCCAGAATACTGGAGTGGCTGGCGGTTGCGGCCTAGGCACGCTAGTGTCACGGTGCTTGGTATAGGGACCGGAGGGCTGTCCTACAGCCTGGCAGGTCTCCAGCAGGTGGTGTGTGCAAGAAATGATGAGGGAGAGGCTGTGGTACTGGTTCTCCCTGGGGCAGCCCTTAGAGTCTGTAATATGTGTCCCTGGTAGGAATATGGGGCGCCCTTGATGGTGATACAGCCATAGCAGGGACCAGACAGAGGCAATGTTGTGCGTAAAAGTAACTTACAGTTCTTTATTCAAACCAACAGCAACAACAGGCCAAATGATTCTGTACAAAGGCAGTACTGGAGTGATCTTGGAGAAGGAACCTCAGGAGTTGGGTCACCAGCCTGGATGCAGGGGCAGGCTGGGATGTAGCTGTGTCCAATGTTGGAAGCTGCAGCTTTGTCCTGATTGTCCTGTGTCACTCAGTGTAGAGTTGCTGAGGCCTAGGAGGCTGGTAGCAAAAGCTTGTGCTCTGAGGTGGTGCTTCTCCTGTGGCGAGAGCTGGGCCTGAAGAGCTAGGTCTGCCCACTAGAAGAGCTGGGCCTAAGAGAGCCAACTCCTCCCCTGACTAAGGGTTTAATTAATCCCTGGTCAGATTATCTTCTTCTCCAATCACACTCCAGTTCACAATTAAGTGCATTGAGGCATATCATTGGATGATAACATGAAATAACACTTAACCCTTGCCTATCCAGGCAGAATCTACCGCTGCACAATTGCAGTATATGTGTGGTGTCCTGCAAAGGAGCTGTTCAGACTCTCTATTAGGGGGAACACACATATTTGGGGCTTATTCGCAAAAACTCCTCTGCCTTGCATTGGCAGGGATGTTGCACATGAATACTATCATAAGGGCAATTGCTCATGGGCAGATAAAGATCACATGACCCTCCACCGGCAGCCATTTTATGGACAGGAATGTCTGGCTGATGAGGTAAAAGACAGGAGACTCCACTTTACATATCCAGAACTTTTAACAGATGTATATTAGAAAAATAACTAATACCCTGCCCCCCACATTTACACGCACATTAGAAAAATCATGAGTAAAAGTGGCCAATCTCTTTAATTCTTAAGATACTCAGGAATACCCCACCAACTGTAAAGTAATGACATTTCCTTGTGATGATATTACCCCTTTAGGCTAGGGACACAAGAGTTAGGTCTATTGCAGAACTCCCATTGTCAACCATCTGCCGACCCACCTGGGGCAAAAACCTAGCAAAAACAGTTGGTTTCCACCATGGTGTTAAAGGAAATCTACCATTTGTTTTTATGCATTGTGAACCAAACATACCTTAAGAATTGCTTTAGCGACACTAATGCAGAACCATATCATGTTCAATCCCTGAACTGAGTGTTTTAGCTCAAAAATTATAAAATTCAGGACCTTGGTAAAGCTGGATGCAGAATGGCTGCCATACATAAACATACTTCCACATACACAGGAGCTTCCTGAACTATACAGACAGGACTAATCAACCTGAGCTGGATGACTCATACACAGCTTCTGGGGGATGGTACAGCAATTGATTACTTCTGCCTGTCAGGGAAAACACAGTGAGCAGGACAGTGCTGGAGCAGTGCATAATTAGGGTTAGGAGAGCACGGTTTGGTTCATAATGCATAAAAGCAAATGGTAAATTACCTTTAAGCTACAATTTCCTTGTGGCTAGACAGGCTTTCACCCCCTGCATTGCCTAATGCAACAACTAATCTGTAGGAGTTACAAAAAATGTGTCCCTGGCACAGATTTCAACCTTTGCATTACAATTGGGGGTTCTGCCAAACTTATCAGAGCTCAAAGGACCTGCCCAGTATCTGGACTGAAGTGATTGTTGGATGTGGATAATGGGGGCGGGGTTTGTAACCTTTGGGTATGTTGATAGAACCACTGGACCTCTGTTACTTCTAAGTGTTGTAAAGTAAATTCTGAGGTTTGCGTCTATGGTAAGGGTAACGATGGGTAGATGTATAAAGTTTGCAATCTATATTGAACTCATCTACAGTTGGAGAAAAGAATTTGCCTTCAGTGAGGATTACACTCAGTTCGTTCTAGCTTATTTCTTTATCTCTTGGATTTTAATAAATATCAAAGTGTAAATGTCTCATGCCCTTCTAGGACAAAAGACATAATATCCTCACTGTGTACATGGAATGTTAGGTACAGTGCCAAAAAATTGCGGAACTTGATAATGTCTAAATGTTAACCCGCCTAGAATGCAAAATGTCATTGACATACTTAAACAAGTATGTGAGAAAACAGCACGTGAGTGCATAAATATCTCATCTTGCTTCAGATATTCACATAAAGCAGCACTGCCTTCAAATTCATCATTGCCTCTCCGCAGGAGATGAGAAAGCTGGCCCCAAAACAAAGCGAAATGTTTATCCAAGACGCTCATTGTCGGGAGTTTCGAATGTTTATCTCCATACCACTCCAATCTCCTCTCATTTTCCCTTCTAGAATTGGAAGAGACGGTAGCTTGAAAAGATATATTCAATTATTCAGGCTCTACTAACTAAATGTGGCTACAAAAACCCAACGTGCTGGAAATACACCTGTTATATAAGTGACATTCATTCAGAAGATCTTGGTTTGATATCTTGATCACATAACAATATTAAATTCATTTCCACAGTCACCTGTAGATGAAACCTTTAAATCTTTATGTACTTTCATATAGGTGCCATTGAGATCACTTGGCTAATCGAGTCTCCTCCCTACCATTGTAAGTCAAAGTGGAGAACCTTAAAAAAGAGTTTCTGGAGATGTGTCCTTCCTTATCTGGTTGGGCATGAGAAGCTTGTTGCGATACGATGCTACACAGTTAGTTATAACCTTCGTCAAGTCGATCTGTATAAAGGGAGCATCGTAGATCAAAGAAAAAGAATGAAGCAACTTTCAATGTGTGCCTCATTTGTATCTGGGTAGTGCAAAATCATCAGCTTTTTTAAAAAGTGTAATTTTTCCGATCATTTGTTGCAAGAACCGTTTCTTACATATGTCTACAGTTCTAACAGCCATCCAGGTTGCTTAGGGTAAGAGCACAAATATCACGGGTTCTTTAATTCGTAAAGGTTGGACTTGAAGGATCTTTGTCTATTTTCAGCCTTGTACTATGATACTTACATATTACAGTTGTAGACAGTGTCCACCAGCGAAAATCAATCTGGAGGCCCACTCTTCATTATACCCCAGGAAATATACTCTAGTAGACTTCAAATTATGTTGTTTTCTGATGCACCTCTGGGGTTCAGTATTGCATTGAGCCAGGGCCCACCGGAGGATCCTCTGGTACTCTGGTGGGCCAGTCCGACACTAGTTGTAGATGTTGTATTCTCAATTAACCAGCTTAATGCAATATTGCAACAAACTAACAAAAACCCTCAACAGGCTGTAGTTCACAACCCAAAGTGCCCAACAGCTCAGTGACTAGATAAAGATAAACATAGGATCTAAAATTGTGTGGCATAATACTCTTGAACAATATTGTCTTAAAAAATGAACCATCTTGAGACCCACATCACTAGACATGGCCAGCCAACGTAAGGAAGAACAGATTAGAACCTTTATGTAAACCTCACTGCTCCATAGTCATAGCGAAGTGACTTAAAAGGGGTTGTTGTGATTGAATTACATAAGATTGTTAGCATCCTGCCCAGTAGTGGATTATAATATAAGCGTATTGGGCTGAGACCGGACCCAAGCCTTCTAGTAGGTCCATGGCCATCCAAACCACCCATCAAATTTTATACTGAGTAGGACCTTCACCCATGAAATCCTTGTACATCTGTTTCTGCTCTCAATACACATGTACACAAGAGCCATTTCAAGACCTTGAAGGTCCTCCAAGGATCCTGAAACCACAAACTGAAAGCAGGACACATCTCCATTCCCAAAGAAGCCGATTCTAGTGCCATATGTAGGAAGAGACTTCAAGACTTGTTGGGGCTAAAATATTCATACAGCCCAGGGCCCATGGTAAGCATGTACACAAGAGCTATTTCAGGACTTCTGAAGGTCCTCCAAAGGTCCTGAAAATGCACATTGAAAGCAGGCAGGAGGGACGCATCCTTTACCCCCCAAGAAGCTTAATACTAGTCCCATATGTAGGAAGAGAATTCCAGACTTGTAGGGGCTATAATATTGTCCCTTATGTACCGTCCCTTATCTTGTCCCTTCTGATGGCCACAGCTGGCAGGTCACAGCATCTTTGTCTATCTCTCCTGCCTCTTCCCATGTGCTAGTTTCCAGTGATGGTGTGCTGTATCCTCGCTCCTGCATACTCATTTTTTTTCCCACCTTCCCATCCCCCGATTCTTCTACCTCATTTTGTTCCGAACTACTCTCTGATTGACCTCATAGTGCCACCTTCACATTGGCATCTCTTGACCAGCCTGGGTCAGCTGTCATCTATGCTGGGACTACTCATAGAAGAGGTAACATGGTGATTGTTTTACAGTGAAGTCATTTCCGTGTATAGAGGTTAGATGGTGAAAACTTGCAGGGTCACTTAGACATCGGTTTTGGGAGTAGCCGAAAGCCAAACTGGTTATATTTACACAGTGGGTCAGCAACCTGTTGTTTGTTATAGTGATAATTCTTCTCATCAGACCAAAAATACACACAAAAATTCAAATTTTCAAGCAATAAAATAAAGAAAGTAACAAGTAACAACAAGTAACAACAAACCTACTATGTTTCAGTATAACCTTTATTTTTGGTTAAAAGTTAAGCTGAATATGTTACATAACAGGAAGCAATGTTCATATAAATGAATACAACGTATTTATGATTTTTTTTAGTGTTTTCTTACTGAAACATGCATAAGAATTATAAAGTTGGATACATAGGGATTCATCTGCCCGTACATCACTTTATCTTTATTGCATGGGTTTATTGTACAAAAATGAAATCTGGTTTAATAAAGTATCATACATGTGTCCATAATACCAGCAAGGTATTGTCTTCTAAGAAGGGCCACAGGGTCTAGTTTACATAGTCAGCCATGTAATTATAGATAATTTAGGAGAGTCCAGGGATGTAACTTAAGGGGGTGCAGTGGTTGAGGTCACATCAGGCCCCAAGAGGTTTAGGGGCCCTTATGGTGTCACTTTCCCATATGAGAAGACTATTACTATAAACCATACATTGTAGTCGGGGCCTGGCACAGACTTTGCACTCGGGCCCATTAGTTTCTAGTTACGCCACTGGGAGAGTCGATATTAAACCCAGTCTTGGGTTTCTCCATATATTGTTGAAGCTTGTAGAGCATCTGGACTTTTCCATTAACATGAATATGTGTCAAATAGGTTTTAGATATTGGAAATTGCCACCAGTTATATGCAATAACATAAGCTAAAAACTGTTCTGTCCTAATGTCATTTAGCGTAGTAATTTTCTCTGGAAATGTATGATGAGGAGATAGTTGACAGTAGTAATGTTATCCGTTAATGGCAATCTACCACCAAAATTATTATCAATCAGGGACAACTAGGCCTCATGCACACAACCGTATTTATTGGCTTTGTACTGGCAGCACAAACTTGCAGCAAGCTCAAGGCTGCCATTGCATTATACATAATGAAGGTGCGTTAAGCACATTATGGGGCATTTATCAAGGGTCCATGTTTCTGGCACACAAATCGTGCTATAATTTTCGCTGGGATGTAAGATTGTGGCGCAAGGGGTTAATAAATTGGTCGAAAAGGGTTAGAACGGTCTCCACATTCACAAGCTTTTTTGCAGCTTTAATTGTACGCTAAAAATTGTGCCAAAAAACCTTTCAGAAGACCAGATGCTTAGAAAAAGTGTGGGATTTCCAAGTGCACCCAAATTGTGCGGAATTGACGGAAACACTAATTTTGTGGCTCCGACATTTGGTACTAAAAGCACAGCAAAGAGAAAAAATATGCCAGCTTTTCATCTGAAAGTCAGTAACGAATGCCCCCCTATGTGTCTCACCACACATGCGAGTCATACTGCAGGTCCCACTCCTGCCCAGATTAGCGTCACAGCCACCCAGCTCCTATGGATATGGGAGAGGAGCACTCACATCCCATTATCATCAGGCTGCAAATTTCCCATGGCACTGTGACTATGGTAATCTTCTTATTGGCCTCCTTCCTTCTAAATTTATAATGAACCAGAAGGGATATGTAGGGCAATACCAGAACCCCTCCATGCTGTAGCGTTACAGGTATTACTCACACTGTCTTACATTGTGGCAGGCAGGGGGGGGGAGTGCTGAAGGAGAGACAGTTAATAGCCTGGGAAGCTGCAGCATGTAGGTGCTCTGGTAACAACCCCCAGAGCCCCTCATGCTCATTACCATAATTTTAAATTTAGATTTTTTTTTAAGAAAGGAGGCCATCAATTACAAATATAAGGAGATTTTCACAGTCACGGTGCCTGGATCTATGGGTAAGTGTCCCTGGTTTATCATTTATGGATTTTGATGGTAGATTTACATTAAACCAATGATTTGGGCTGTCTAAATTCTGTTCACAATAAAGATAAACTGTTTTGTCTAAACCATGGCCTATGGTCTTGAGTTAGCTGTGTTATAAGGTTGCCTTTGACTTTTACAATTTTTGTATGATCTGACAATCATTGTAAGACTATACAATGATGACTTTCTGAATCATGGTTCTTTAATGGTAAGGCACAGACCAAACGGCAATTAAGGGTAAACATTGACCTGAACTTAACATCATAAAAATCTAAAAAACAGGTATTTAATTTAAACATTTTGCAGAGAGGTTCATGTTTTCAACGTATTGTACTTCAAGGGTTTGTTACGCAAAAACTCCTATCTCCTAGTTTTGGACGATTTGGAAACCTTCCAATCATTAGAAGACTAGTGATTTCCCTGTATAAATAGATCCATGCTAATAATTGTCTGGTGGCGCTCCATTCAATTCTACTGGTGGTCAGGTATAACCTGTGGTAGTCCCTTGGAATTGAATAGCACGAAAGGGGACACTCTTTATTCACAAAGGGGGTCCACCATTCTCTAGGTGAGTGGGGGGTCTTAATGATGAGAATGTCAGTGATCAGTCACTTTATCCCTACCCTGTCAATAGGGAATATCTGTTGCTTCTGGTGAAACCTCTTTAACGACACATTCAATGTCTCCACTGTTCTTCTCCACATAGATATCTGCTCACAGTGACGATCATTTCTCTAGATTATCTATGTAGTTTTGACATTACCATACACCGTGAAATAAACATACAATTTTTATATCCACACCATTAATTTCCGAGCACATTTTTGTTTTTGTCGCTTTTTGTTCCTTAGAGAACATATTACTGATGCCTCAGCAGTCACTAGGATGGATATCGGCAATTTACAGTAAATTGTCTTTTCCACGGAATGTGCATAATTTGTATCTCATCGACTAAATACAATATTGGTCTATGTTGTATAGGCCCCATGCTATTCACTGATATGAAGCCTCTCTACAGCTTATCATTTTTGGGACCTTATTATACAAAATGAACATTCAATCATTAAATACCATGTAAGCCGAAGATGCCCTGACCCTTTGTTTACCTGTACAAATTATCCGTTTTCTCCAAAAAAAGAAACATTTCCACATTGGTTGAACCCAGTAAATAAAATGTGAAGATCGTGACATATTTAAAACCATGTAAGAAAACGAAAGGTTTCCTGCTAATGATTGTGAGTGGACACAAAAAGTTGAATTCACATTACAACCCAAAAAAAACCAAATAAAAATAAAGTTTTTCTTTGGTAGACTACTTTGTATATATTAATAGAACTTTAAATTATACTGATATATGGCAGGTAACTATTGTCCTCCTGTTGGCTTCTCATTATATGGAATATACTAGGAAGCGTGGAGTGACCAAAACTCTTTGTGCTGTTGACTATATTGGATACATTTTTTTAAAATCTCATTTCATAAAATAGAATAGTAGTGACTTTTATCAGTAAAAATATAACATAGAATATTTATATACAGATCCCCAAAGCCTTGTCTTCTTATTTCTTATCTACATTTCTATTTCAGATCCGTCACCAGAGTCCCATAGATCGGCAGTGATGCCTCTGCTTCCCTGTTCAGATCCTGTTATCCCGCTGTCTGTATCCATCTCCGTTTCTTCAGCTATTGTAGTTGGTTCCCAACTTACAAAACCTTTTGGATCTTGGATATCACAGTGGAATTCATGTTCTTCTGAACTGTTTTTGTCTAAAATTACCTCAAAGTTGGACGGAATATTGTTGGTTGATAGAATACTTTGTTCATGGAGGACGCTTACAACCTCAGTTTTTTTTGGAGTATCTGAGAAGCTTATGCCTTCCAGGATCTCGCTCATGAGTGATGGGCCAAAGTCCATAACCAAAGATTGCATGGAGTCAGCGTGAGACAGACTTATAGAGGGCTCTAATGGAACGGTGCAGACGCTGCATTCTTCTGTATCCGGTAGTCCAGAACTGGCCCAGTCTTCATCAGGTTTCTGAGAATAGGCGTCCTCAGATGGCTCCTCAGAAGAGGAGAGGCGAGGCATGGTACAAAATCCAGATTCTAGACCTGAGCAGGGAAATGCAATAATTTCACTTAGTATTGTAGTGCAGCAAATTCAGAAATAATGATGTCTCGTCAGACATATAATTTAGTTTAAGGGTACATTCACACATACATAATGGGGACCGATATGTGGCTGCACCATTTGCGGTCATATATTAGTCCCTATAGATGTCTATGGCACCTGGTCATGGTGGGGTGAGCACACGTTGCCTCACCGCACCGTAACCATGTACAAAGAAATATACAGAAACCAACATACTTAAAAAGGCATTGTCATGTAGGGTATGAAATGTCCTTTCTACCATTTCCTTTTTTATGTGAAATCTCACCGTTTACCTATATAAAAAATAATCTCCAAAGTCATTGACAAATAAGATGAGAAGCGTCAAATTTTGCCCGAGATGAGTCAGTTTTAAAGAGAAGCATCACTTTATCTCAAAAGACAAGGAGACACTCTCTCTATCTGTCTTCTTACAAGTCAATACATGGATGGTTAATAGTTATGTAAAGTGTATAGAATTATGCCCACTTACAGTACATTCATTACCTGCGTATAACAGCTTCCCCTTGCCTCCCTTGGTTTAACTTTTTCTCAACCTTACCAGATTAAAGATAATAATCTATTCTTTCTTCTCTACTGTGGCTTGGTGGACTGCAGAACCAGAGATGTAGGCAGACATAGGAGGAAAAATGTACCAAGTTATTCGATGTCTTTAGCTGCTTGTATCTAAAGTATTATAACACATAGAACTACAAGCCTACTGGATTCTTATCTTTAATATGGTATCAAAAGCATGATCCTAGGTACTGTAGAGCCCAAGGTATTGGCATCTGAACTGAGGCTCCTCCTTCAGCCTCTATGCATGACTTATCTCAGGCAAAGAGTGATTTTCTGATTTCTTGATTCTCTTCTCCTTGCATTTGACTTTGGAGAAAGTTTTATAGGTAAATGGGAGTAGAAAGGACAGAGAGGCCTCTAGGAGTAGATAGGACATATCATACTTTACCTAGGGGTGTAGTTAGTTTAGTGGTGTAAAAGCTGGTGAAAATGTCCCTTCAAAAACAACATACAATATGGTGCTTAAAGTGTAACTAAACTTTAAACAAAATTGCATAAATCAATATTATTGCAGATTATAAACTTTTTCATATACAGGCGGTCCCCTACTTAAGAACACTCGACTTACATACAACCCCTAGTTACAAACGGACCTCTGGATATTGGTAATTTATTGTACTTTAGTCCTAGACTACAATAATCAGCTGTAACAGTTATCACTGGTGTCTGTAATGAAGCTTTACTGTTAATCCTGATTCTTATGACAACCCAACATTTTTAAAATCCAATTGTCACAGAGACCAAAAAAGTTCTCGCTGGGATTACAATGATAAAATATACAGTTCCGACTTCATACAAATACAAATTCAACTTAAGGACAAACCTACAGACCCTATCTTGTATGTAACCCGGGGACTGCCTGTACTTTATTGAATGTTTATTTGTTCTTTTATCCCCACCTTTATTTTTGCTTTTAACAGTTTGTGTTAACCTGCACCACTGACAGCTGAGAGATAAAGGAGATAAAGGTGTCTAATGACATAGGGAACCTGTCACCAGGTTTGACCCCACTAAGCTATATTCCCCTCTTTTAGGGGATGCAATGTCCTTTCTTGAATTACTTCTTTTATGTGGACTCTCACCCTAAAGTGAAACAAATCTAACTGTTTTCACCTCTTTTTCACACATCATTTTAGTATTAAAGATAAGAATCACATCTTTTAGATCCCATCAGGCTTATGGTTCTGTGAGCTACAGAACTGGACATACAGGCAGTTGAATAATAGGTCACAAATGGATCTTTTACCTGCAGATTCCAACTATGTCTTTAGCTGCCTGCATCTCTGGCTCTGTAGTTAACAAAGCCATAAGCACATTGTAACCTGAAAGATGAGACCCCTATCTTAAGTGTGTGTTTCTAGGTACTATAGAACCAAAGATCCGGGTTTTTGAAGTGACATTACCCATGCAACCACTAAAATTGACTAATCTCATGTGAAAATTAACTTTGGTTGTGATTTTTATCTATATGTAAAAGACGGGTTCTCCTTAACTCCTTACAGACAGTCCCTGGATAGTTTCATCTCGGCAGAGACATGACTCATCAAGGGAAATATTCTCGGGGTATTGAAAGAGTTAATCATTCGGCCCATTCCCTTATTTATATGAGTACAGAATAGAGAAGGCTTTTTTCCACTGCCTTCTTTGTACATTGCAAACTTTACACGAACAATTAATTTCTTGTGACCCAAATTTAGCCCAAATGTTTCATTATACTGTACGTTAATGCCAATTTCTCCTTGTTCTCCATACAAATCAACTAAAAGTAAACTAAACCTTACAAAAACAACTCTAAGCCATTGCAAATATAATAAAGAAGACATTTCACTATTTGAGAAGAATTAGGGTCCCAGACGGAGAAGTTTGCAACAAGTTCTCACCATACCGTGGCCACAAAAAAGATAGAGCTTGCTCTAGCATGGCATATGCCACTATTTTCTATGGAGAGGGGAGGGACGGGCAGCGCACGCTTCTCCTCCTCTCCAGCGTGCCCGACGTGTGCCCACTTGGCCGTAGACGTGTGGACACAGCCGTTCGTGTGCATGCTGCCTTAGGCTGGGAGAGATAAGCAGCCACACCTCAAACCTGGGCAGGAATAGGACCTGCTCTATAATTTGCATTGCTGCCCCTACGGTGAGACAATGGGGGTCATTTACTAAGGGCCCGATTCGCGTTTTCCCGACGTGTTACCCGAATATTTCCGATTTGCGCCGATTTCCCCTGAATTGCCCCAGGATTTTGGCGCTGGAATAACCCGACGGATAACCCGACGGATTCGGAAAAACCGCCGCATTTCAAAAAAAAAATTGGTCGCACGGGCTATACTCACATGCACCACGATGAAGACGATGAACTCCGGGGCACCTCGGCGGACTTCGGCGCAGCAGCGACACCTGGTGGACATCGGGCGCAGGACCTTCATGAATCGCCGGAAGACCCGAACGCTCGTCGGAGAAGCCGCCGCTGGAACGCGAATGGACCGGGTACGTAAATGTGCCCCAATGTGCATAACAGAATTGGATGGGGGCAGTGAGCTAGATTATATTTTTGCGGCTAGCTCACGGCCACCATTAACAGTTGTGTGCATGAGAAACCATTAACTTACCATAATGGCTGTGTGACTCTAACATCGAGTTCCAGGCCTCTCCTGTGTTCCCATCTGTCTCTTCATCCCAATTACGCTTATTAAGAAGTGGCAAGGATACAGCATTCTTAATAATGGGAGAAATTGGTGGAGGGGGAGATATTGGATGTCCAGAAGATTGGTTTTCAGGAGACATCCATCGGGCTTGGCGTAACTTCTTGGTGATGTAGTTCCAACGAGTGTGTCTGTGCTTCTCATGACAGGTGGTAAGAAAGGAGGTATCTCCAAAAACTTCTCCTTTCCGTCCTACATGCATTGTGTGCCGAAAGTCACCCAGAGGAGGACTGATCATTTCTGGCGTCAGTGACACCCGCTCTCTTCTGGATCGAGAAACCAAGTTTTTTATGACTGGAAGACTGCCCAAACTCATTTTGTCTATCACTTTGTGAAAATGTTGAACTCGAAAAACATATAAAGGATCTTCACACCATTGTAACACTGTTTCACATGCTCTTTATATGGTTCTTGACGAAAACCTCTTCAGGATCCCTAAACCAATACCGACAACGGTTTTCTATTAGATGGCAAGTTGTTATCTTCTATTACCCTTGAAATTGAAATAATGAAACCACAAAGTAGATGTGAAAAAAAAAATAAAACTGTCTCGCACTTCCCAGATAACGGAGGCAAAAGATAATTGTAGATGTTTTCAGAAATATATCAATTGTGGGAAAATGATCCTGGATGAGATGACGGAAACCAAAGAGCCGACACTAAAGTTCAACCTGCAGAAAAGAGAAGATAAACGGCTTCAGTCAATTAAGATCCTCAGTTTTTCTCTATTGACTTTTATTTCTACTTTTTTTCCCAGTTTTTTTAAGTGTTTTCCGATTAACTTTGATTTTCACCTTAACATTTTCACACATTTTCACATCTCTTTATTCAATCTGCTATTCTCCAGCTGATCGTATAAAGATTCCCTGCTCTTACATTTTATAAATGAGAATAAATAATAATTTTATTTAGTAAATTATGAAAGAACTAACCCGGGCAAGGTGCCAAATTACGACCTCCTTGTCACAGACTGGAAGCACGGTCTTAATTAATGACTACTTCCTGAAATTACTGGAGTTGTTGTTAAGGCATCAGATTTTTTTTTAAGAAAATCTGCTTATTTGGATAACAGTAAGCTCCCTGCACACAAATCTGGTTTTCGATCCAACAGATAGCACACAAATTCATTTCTAGGGGCTCATACTCGTCTGTGTTTTCATGGATTGACTGCCCAAGCCACAAAGCTCAGAGCAGGTCCTATTCTTGGCCATGTATGAAGCTCATACAGTCTTTTCTATTGTCATGAGCGCATGACTGGACCTCACACCCCAATGACACACGGGTCCATTGTTTGTGGCATGGCAATGCACACATTCCTGTCCAGGTAGACTAAGTGCTACAAAATATCCCAAATCTAAATTTTTGGATTATTGTTTGAAGCTGCCGTTCACAAAATTAACTAGCCGACAGTCAAATATTTTTGTACCAAGAAAAACCCCATTTAATTCAATATCAGACATAAGTGACTGTATTAAGGGACTGTGCCACGTTAGATTGTTATTCCCTATTAATAGTATAAGGGGTAACAATTAGAGATGAGCGAACACTAAAATGCTCGGGTACTCGTTATTCGAGACGAACTTTTCCCGATGCTCGAGTGCTCGTCTCGAATAACGAACCCCATTGAAGTCAATGGGAGACTCGAGCATTTTTCAAGGGGACCAAGGCTCTGCACAGGGAAGCTTGGCCAAACACCTGGGAACCTCAGAAAAGGATGGAAACACCACGGAAATGGACAGGAAACAGCAGGGGCAGCATGCATGGATGCCTCTGAGGCTGCTTAAACGCACCATTATGCCAAAATTATGGGCAACAGCATGGCCATGACAGAGTGACAGAATGAAGCTAGATAGTATCTAAAACATGCAATAATTGACCCTGACACTATAGGGGACGGCATGCAGAGGCAGCGGCAGCAGGCTAGAGAGTGTCATGGCGACATACCCTAAATGGACTCAGGCTTCAAACCAATGGGTGGCAGAGAGGAACCAAAGGAGGTGAGCAAGAAGTGCTCAAATAATATCGGTACATGATAAAAGTTTGCCAGTATATTTTGTGGATTACACAGCAGGGTGGCGACAAAGTTAACATGGAAGCCATGAAAACAACCCAAAATTCTGCCTGACACAGCTCGTTTGATAAGGGGACCATGTATGGAGGCAGTGAACTAGTAGTAGATTAAAGGTGCTGCAGTTAAAACTATGTTAGTTGGATCTTGGCATGGAGCTGGCGCTCCGCTGCCAGACGAGCTTTCGCCAATCCAAGCCCCTGTCTCTAGGCTACTCCCCAAACAGCACTTTTGTATAAGATCAAGTGTAGTAGCGTTCTTATAAGTTTAGGATATGCCGGGTGAGGGGAATGTAAACAGATGCGCAAGAAGCGCATGATGCGCATGGAGCTGGCGCTCCGCTGCCAGGCGAGCTTTCGCAAATCCAAGCCCCTGTCTCTAGGCTACTCCCCAAACAGCACTTTTGTATAAGATCAAGTGTAGTAGCGTTCTTATAAGTTTAGGATATGGCGGGTGAGGGGAATGTAAACAGATGCGCAAGAAGCGCTGAAATAATATCCCTAAATGGTAAAAGTTTTCCAGTATATTTTGTGGCTTACACAGCAGGGTGGCGACAAAGTTAACAACTTTGATGTGGAATGCCCTGTAATAGCTCTTGGGCGGTGTGCCTTTTATCGCCTAGGCTCAGCAGTTTCAGCACCGCCTGCTGTCGCTTAGCGACGGCACTGCTGCTGTGCCTAGAGCTACCGACTGATGGCGCCATGCCCACGGATGGTAATTCGGAGGAGGAGGAGGTGGAGGAGGGGTGGGAGGAGGTATAGTAGGCCTTTGAGACCTGGACCGAGGTAGGCCCCGCAATTCTCTGCGTCGGCAGTATATGACCAGCCCCAGGGTCAGACTCGGTCCCAGCCTGCACCAAGTTAAGTGTAGTAGCGTTCTTATAAGTTTGGGATATGGCGGGTTAGGGGAATGTAAACAGATGCGCAAGAAGCGCATGATGCGCATGGAGCTGGCGTTCCGCTGCCAGGCGAGCTTTCGCCAATCCAAGCCCCTGTCTCTAGGCTACTCCCCAAACAGCACTTCTAAGAACCTTTTGTATAAGATCAAGTGTAGTAGCGTTCTTATAAGTTTAGGATATGCCGGGTGAGGGGAATGTAAACAGATGCGCAAGAAGCGCTGAAATAATATCCCTAAATGGTAAAAGTTTGCCAGTATATTTTGTGGATAACACAGCAGGGTGGCGACAAAGTTAACAACTTTGATGTGGAATCCATGAAAACAACCCAAATTTCTGCCTGACACACCTCGTTTGATAAAGGGACGATGTATGGAGGCAGCTATATGGACGACTTTTGGAGGTAGCAATGGAGACAACGTGTGGAGGCTGCTATGGAGACAATTTAATTTGGATAGTGCCTGTATGTGGCAGTCCCAAACATTTTTCAAACCAGAGGAGCAGGTAGGTGGCCCTCCAGTAAAATGGAATAGATTGAGTGCCTGTATGTGGCAGTCCCAAAAATGTTTCAAACCAGAGGAGCAGGTAGGTGGCCCTGCAGTAAAATGGAATAGATTGAGTGCCTGTATGTGGCAGTCCCAAAAATTCTTCAAACCAGAGGAGCAGGTAGGTGGCCCTCCAGTAAAATGGAATAGATTGAGTGCCTGTATGTGGCAGTCCCAAAAATTGTTCAAACCAGAGGACCGGGTAGGTGGCCCTCCAGAAAAATGGAATAGATTGAGTGCCTGTATGTGGCACTCACAAAAATTGTTTCAAACAGAGGACCGGGTAGGTGGCCCTCCAGAAAAATTAAATGCATGAAGTATAGCAAGAGCCAGTGGGCCCTGTCAAAAAATAGCCATTTTCCTCTGCTTTACTGTACAAAGAGGAGGAGAAGGAGGAAAATGAGGAGGAGGAGGAGGAGTGGATCAATTATTCAGGTTGAGCTTCCTTCACCTGGTGGAGATTGGAAATTCTGAGAAATCCAGCCTTTATTCATTTTAATAAGCGTCAGCCTGTCAGCGCTGTCAGTCGACAGGCGTGTACGCTTATCGGTGATGATGCCACCAGCTGCACTGAAAACCCGCTCGGACAAGACGCTAGCGGCAGGGCAGGCAAGAACCTCCAAGGCGTACAGCGCCAGTTCGTGCCACATGTCCAGCTTTGAAACCCAGTAGTTGTAGGGAGCTGTGTGATCATTTAGGACGATGGTATGGTCAGCTACGTACTCCCTCACCATCTTTCTGTAAAGATCAGCCCTACTCTGCCGAGACTGGGGACAGGTGACAGTGTCTTGCTGGGGTGACATAAAGCTGGCAAAAGCCTTGTAAAGCGTACCCTTGCCAGTGCTGGACAAGCTGCCTGCTCGCCTACTCTCCCTCGCTACTTGTCCCGCAGAACTACGCACTCTGCCGCTAGCGCTGTCAGAAGGGAAATACTGTTTCAGCTTGTGCACCAGGGCCTGCTGGTATTCATGCATTCTCACACTCCTTTCCTCTGCAGGGATGAGAGTGGCAAGATTTTGCTTGTACCGTGGGTCCAGGAGAGTGAACACCCAGTAATCGGTGCTGGAATAAATTCTTTGAACGCGAGGGTCACGGGATAGGCAGCCTAGCATGAAATCTGCCATATGCACCAGAGTACCAACGCGTAAGAATTCACTCCCCTCACTGGCCTGACTGTCCATTTCCTCCTCCTCCAACTCCTCCAACTCCTCTTCTTCTGCCCATACACGCTGAACAGTGAAGGACTCAACAATGGTCCCCTCTTGTGTCTCGCCAACATTCTCCTCCTCTTCCTCCTCATCCTCCTCCACCTCCACCTCCTCCGATATGCGCTGAGAAACAGACCTCAGGGTGCTTTGGCTATCAACAAGGGAATATTCTTCCCCCGTCTCTTGTGACGAGCGCAAAGCTTCCGACTTCATGCTGACCAGAGAGTTTTTCAACAGGCCAAGCAGCGGGATGGTGAGGCTGATGATGGCGGCATCGCCACTGACCATCTGTGTTGACTCCTCAAAGTTACTCAGCACCTGACAGATATCAGACATCCACGTCCACTCCTCATTGTAGACTTGAGGAAGCTGACTGACCTGACTACCAGTTCTGGTGGAAGTTGACATCTGGCAGTCTACAATCGCTCTGCGCTGCTGGTAAACTCTGGATAACATGGTCAGTGTTGAATTCCACCTCGTGGGCACGTCGCACAACAGTCGGTGAGCGGGCAGTTGGAGGCGGCGCTGCGCTGCCCTGAGAGTGGCAGCATCTGGGCTGGACTTCCTGAAATGCGCACAGATGCGGCGCACCTTCGTGAGCAAATCAGACAGATTGGGGTATGTCTTGAGGAAACGCTGCACTATCAGATTTAACACATGGGCCAGGCATGGCACATGTGTCAGTCTGCCGAGTTGCAGAGCCGCCACCAGGTTACGGCCGTTGTCACACACAACCATTCCCGGCTTGAGGTTCAGCGGTGCCAGCCACAGATCAGTCTGCGCCGTGATGCCCTGTAATAGCTCTTGGGCGGTGTGCCTTTTGTCGCCTAGGCTCAGCAGTTTGAGCACCGCCTGCTGTCGCTTAGCGACGGCACTGCTGCTGTGCCTAGAGCTACCGACTGATGGCGCCGTGCCCACGGATGGTAGTTCGGAGGAGGAGGTGGAGGAGGGGTGGGAGGAGGAGGAGGCATAGTAGGCCTGAAACACCTGGACCGAGGTAGGCCCCGCAATCCTCGGCGTCGGCAGTATATGAGCAGCCCCAGGGTCAGTCTCGGTCCCAGCCTCCACCAAGTTAACCCAATGTGCCGTCAGCGATATATAGTGGCCCTGCCCGGCAGCACTCGTCCACGTGTCCGTGGTCAGGTGGACCTTGTCAGAAACGGCGTTGGTCAGGGCACGGATGATGTTGTCTGACACGTGCTGGTGCAGGGCTGGGACGGCACATCGGGAAAAGTAGTGGCGGCTGGGGACCGAATACCGAGGGGCGGCCACCGCCATGAGGTTGCGAAAGGCCTCGGTCTCTACTAGCCTATAGGGCAGCATCTCCAGGCTAAGCAATCTGGAGATGTGCACATTAAGGGCTTGGGCGTGCGGGTGGGTTGCACTATATTTGCGTTTCCGCTCCAGCGTCTGGGGTATGGAGAGCTGAACGCTGGTGGATGCTGTGGAGGATCGTGGAGGCGACGATGGGGTTTTTGGGCCAGGGTCCTGGGCAGGGGGCTGACTAGCAGCTGACACAGGGGAAGGAGCAGTGGTGTGCACGGCCGGAGGTGAACGGGCTTGTTGCCACTGAGTGGGGTGCTTAGCATTCATATGCCTGCGCATACTGGTGGTAGTTAAGCTAGTAGTGGTGGAACCCCTGCTGAGCCTGGTTTGGCAAATGTTGCACACCACAGTCCGTCGGTCATCCGGTGTTTCCTTAAAGAACCTCCACACTTCTGAAGATCTAGCCCTCGCCGCAAGAGCCCTCACCACGGGAGCTTCACTAGTTGACAGTGGCGCTGATGCACCAGCTCTGGCCCTGCCTCTCCGTCTGGCCCCACCACTGCCTCTTCCAACCTGTTCAGGTCGAGGACTCTCCTCCGTCTCAGAAGCACTGTGTTCACCCGGCCTCTCAACCCAGCTTGGGTCTGTCACCTCATCATCCTCCGATCCCTCAGTCTGCTCCCCCCTCGGACTTCCTGCCCTGACAACAACTTCCCCACTGTCTGACAACCGTGTCTCCTCATCGTCGGACACCTCTTTACACACTTCCACTACGTCAAGAAGGTCATCATCACCCACAGACTGTGACTGGTGGAAAACCTGGGCATCGGAAAATTGCTCAGCAGCAACCGGACAAGTGGTTTGTGACTGTGGGAAGGGTCCAGAAAACAGTTCCTCAGAGTATGCCGGTTCAAATGGCAAATTTTCCTGGGAGGGGGCAGACTGGGGGGGAGGAGGCTGAGGTGCAGGAGCTGGAGGAGTGGGGATTTCGGTGACATGGGTGGACTGCGTGGAAGACTGACTGGTGGTGGACAAATTGCTCGAAGCATTGTCAGCAATCCACGACATCACCTGTTCGCACTGTTCTGGCCTCAACAGTGCTCTACCACGAGTCCCAGTAACTTCAGACATGAACCTAGGGAGTGTAGCTCTGCGGCGTTCCCCTGCTCCCTCATCAGCAGGTGGTGTCTCACCCCGCCCAGGACCACGGCCTCTGACCCCTGCAGTAGTTGGACGCCCACGTCCCCGCCCTCGTCCTCTACCCCTAGCCCTGGGGTTAAACATTTTTAAAATGAGAGTTATAACTTTTTTTTTTTTTTTACTTTTTTTTGTTTTTTTTTGTGTTTTTTTGTGTTTTTTGTTTTTTTTTGTGTTTTTTTTTTTTTTTTGAGTTTTTAGAACCAAACAATCCTATCCTATTGCTATGGCTATTTTCTAGCCAAGTATCAAAGGAAGCACACTACTATGCCAGATGAGATGACACTGAGTTATTGCCTAATAGAAATCCAACCCCTACTGAATTTTCCCACTTCAGCCTTTGCTATGGATATGTGCGCCACTAAGCGCAGAACACAGCGGTCGCAAGTCTCACTACAAATTGCTCAGAATTGGCAAGTACATGCACTGCAGAAACTAAAGCCACCAGCAGATCAACCAGAAATCAAATATATATAACGCTACTGTAGGCTTCAAGAAGCTGTTTGTATTCTCCTATGGCTATTTTCTAGCCAAGTATCAAAGGAAGCACACTACTATGCCAGATGAGATGACACTGAGTTAGTGCCTAATAGAAATCCAACCCCTACTGAATTTTCCCACTTCAGCCTTTGCTATGGATATGTGCGCCACTAAGCGCAGAACACAGCGGTCGCAAGTCTCACTACAAATTGCTCAGAATTGGCAAGTACATGCACTGCAGAAACTAAAGCCACCAGCAGATCAACCAGAAATCAAATATATAGAACGCTACTGTAGGCTTCAAGAAGCTGTTTGTATTCTCCTATGGCTATTTTCTAGCCAAGTATCAAAGGAAGCACACTACTATGCCAGATGAGATGACACTGAGTTATTGCCTAATAGAAATCCAACCCCTACTGAATTTTCCCACTTCGGTCTTTGCTATGGATATGTGTGCCACTAAGAGCTAAACACAACGGTAGCAAGTCCCCCTGCTAATTCCTCACAAAATGGTAAAAGATGCAAATTAAAATAAAAAAAGTAGAACGTTATTGTAGCCCTAAGAAGGGCTGTTGGGTTCTTTGAGAATCACTCCTGCCTAACAGTAAGCTAATAGAACACCCTAACGCTTTCCCTGACCAGCAGCAGCTCTCTCCCTAGCGGCATCCAGAGACAGAATGATCCGAGCAGCGCGGCCAGCGGCTAGTCTATCCCAGGGTCACCTGATCTGGCCAGCCAACCACTGCTATCGACGTGTAAGGGTACCACGTCATGCTGGGTGGAGTGCAGAGTCTCCTGGCTTGTGATTGGCTCTGTTTCTGGCCGCCAAAAAGCAAAACGGCGGGAGCTGCCATTTTCTCGAGCGGGCGAAGTATTCGTCCGAGTAACGAGCAGTTTCGAGTACCCTAATGCTCGACCGAGCATCAAGCTCGGACGAGCATGTTCGCTCATCTCTAGTAACAATCTTATTGATGGGTATCTGGCTGATGGGACCCTTAGCTGTTCACAAGACAATGAGAATGAGTCCAGTTCTCACTTATTGATGCAATTGGTCAATATTATGGTAGTGTTGGAAACCCAGCCCTCGGGTATCTCCGCCACTCTCAAAGACAGTAAATGGAAGTGAAAGAGATACCCGAGTGCTGTACTCAGCTCTCTCCAACACTGTCATAGTATTGAATGGATCAGTAGGACACATGCTTAAAGGGGTTGGCTATTTTACCTCACATTTTTTTTTATAATGGACTGATCTAGCAAGCTCTCTGTCTGTAGTGCTGCGTAATCTGTGAGTGCTATATAAATAAGGGAATTATTTTTATTATAAGGTATGTGTAAGTGTGTGTTTGGGGGGGGGGGGCAGAATGTTAGGTTATTTACTAATATACATTCATGAAAAGTTATTGATATGTAAAGTGAAGCCTCCTGTCTCTTACCTCATCGGCCAGACATTCCTGACCATAAATCGGCTGCAGATGGAGGGTCATGTGATCTGTAATAGTCCATGAAAAATCGCCCTGCCAGGACCTGAATAGTATTCATGAATACCATCATAAGGTCCCGGCAGGGCAATTGCTCATAGACAGGTAGAGATCCACTTCCACCTGTAGCCATGGACAGGAATGTCTGTCTAATAAGGCAAAAGACTGGAGACTTTACATGTCAAGAAAGTGGTGCAAAACTTTTAGTAGATGTTTATTGGTAAATTACTTAATGTTCTGCCCCCCCCCACACACACACACTTGGCACACACATTATATAAAACATGAGGTAAAGTGGCCAACCCCTTTAACCTGCCTTTCTATCAATAAGTGATAATAGGGACCACACTAGTCAGATTGTTATACCCTACACTGTGGATAACTTGGTATAGACCCTTTAAAGTCTAATTACTTGGTTCTTGTTTGGCAGAACCTATGCTAACTAATGTAAACTTGTTAAAATATACATTAGATCGAACATCACCACTTCTGATAAATATTGAGTATTTTGAGACTTATACGTCAAACAGCATTAGTTCATTTCCCCCATTGTGTCACTTTTGTCAAGTGCTTTTTTATTTCCTTTTTAAAATTACCTTATGACTAATATTTTGATGCAAAGTAAGTCTAAAGTGCACAAGAAAATCCAGACTACAGTTAAGTGCCATTTGCTAATATGACCCTTTCACTCCTTGGGAAACTTAGACAAAGCTGGCATTATAGAGGGCTCCCAAAATATCTTGTGACAAACAAGCGCAGCATTCCACTGAATGTACATAAAGGGCCCTGGGAAAAAGGAAAATACATTCCATACGTCATATTGTGAACACAAATCTATCATAACCCTTTGGCTTTCATACATTACCATCCCATATACAAAGCAATTTGGCAAATGTTCCTTCTGTGGTGTCTTACTATTTTAATAAAACCTAGTGCTAGTCTCTGATAATATTCAAGGCATTAAAGGGGTTTTATTCACTAACCAAATTAGGCACTAACTTGCTGATCATGGGAGCCCACAAATCACAAGAAAGGGAGCACCCCTTGTCAGCTACCTAAACATGACTGGAGCAGCCGGTCACACATAAGCTGGTGCAACATCCATCACCGGGGCCTAGCCTTTTCTTGGGGCCTAGAGGCAGCCGGGGCCCAGCATACCAGAGTGCCTGGCGATTGCGGGCTAGGCGCGCTGATATCACGGTGCTTGGTATGGGGACAGCAGTGCTGTCCTACAGCCTGGCAGGTCTCCAGCAGGTGGTGTGTGCAAGAAATATGGAGGGAGAGGCTGAAGTACTGGTTCTCCCTGGGGCAACCTCTGAGTGTCTGTAAGATAAGTCCCTTGGTAATGGATGGGGAAGCTAGTGGTGTTAGACAGCCGTATCCAGGGATCAGACAGAGGCAACATTGTGAAAATCAACTCAGTGAACAACAGGGAGAAAAAGTGCACCAGCCTGATAGGATATGCAAGCTGGGATAATGGAGATGTAGGGAGCAGGAGACTGTTTTAGTTTCAGGATTTTTAATGCCACCACGTGAGTTCACTGCAAAGGGGTCCACTGAGGGTCTGTCGCCCAGGGGCCTACTGAAACCTGGCACCTACCCTGGACCTGGTGGCTTCCCTGCAATGAAGTCCAGATCACCATGCAGGGGTTTATGAATGAAAACTAGAGAAGTTATTTAGGCAAGAAGAACAACCAACAATCAAATCGGGGAGCCCTCCATTTAGTATATTCCCATAAACTGTATATACATTTTTTATATGGCACTTTAAATTAAGCACCTTTGAACAATTTCTGGCTTTGGCTTCCTTTATAATGTCTTTAGTTTTACTGGAAACGATAGAGCTGGCTGATACAATTTTCTATTTTCTATGGACATTATCTGATTCCACATTCTGCCTCGGAATACCATTTGCAAGTCTCAAATAAACTGAAAGGATTGCAATATAGGAAAATCACATTAAGTTTACTTTCTACTGTAGAATGTGGCCTGCGAGATAATCAGTAGAAAGTACAAGCGTATGTAGGAGACCGGACCCTGCAGCCTAATATTCAGGCAACGCCATAAATAGTAATATTGGAAATGAATATATTACATTGCTGCATGACTTAGGTAACCTAAGGTCAGCCATTCTGGTGGTCAAGTCAGGACCCAAATTAAGAGGAACTAAAATCACATGGTCGGTGGAATTAGTAGACCGGGAAAAAAGTCTTTGTTCCATCATCTTCCTTACATCAGCAAAAAGTGATGTTTAAGAAAAAATAACATAAAAAAAACAAAAAGTTCCTACATACTTAAAAGAAACATCCTGACTGGTCAAGCTTATAATGAGTCTGTAATCTGGACCGGTGAGATAAGAAGGGACATGAAATATTAATGGTATGAGTTTTCCTCCTTTTCCACCCGGAACCCAGTGAAAAGACTTCTCTACACCCATCTAGGTTACTGGTGTGGAGCCGGCATTAGTTTACCTTTGTTCTGTTATCAATGCTTCAGTGCACACACACTTATCACATGGAACTGCACGTCAGCTACTGTTCAGACCCTGACCTGTGTCACTGCAGAGGTTAGGTTATCAATTAATCATATACACTGGACACTGTGCCTCATACACTCGTAGGTGTGAATGGAACATGTGCATTATGAAAGCTATTACACTCAGCAGTATATAGGGGATTCGCTAGGGGATATACATATATACATGTGAAATACTTTATTCTATAATGACACAGGTTAATATTCATAGCAGCTGATAAAATCTTCCAACGCTAAATCCCCTGCTTTATGCCAAGTTGCATTGCACATGGCGGAACATAGGTCTATGACTCCTTGGCTTACCATAGATGTAAACTTAGGTCGCCAATACAGTGTATAGCACATAGGGGGAGGGGGATGTATCGGCATTCTGCTTCTCAATTAGAGGATCTGCATCACTGTGTGGGACCCATTTTCCTAAGGGACCACTTTGGAAATCAATTCACCTGACTGTTGTTGCAGACAACCAGACAGTGTGAATTATAATACAGGCAGTTTGGGCAGTAGCCCCAGGCCCAGGCCTTCAAGGGAGCCCATGTCCACCAAACCACCCACCAAATTTTATATTGAGAAGGACCTTCACCTATGAAATCCTCATACATCTGTTCCTGCTCTCAATGCACATGTACACAAGAGCCATTTCAGGACCTTTGAATGTCCTCCAAGGATCTTGAAACCACAGACTGAAAGCAGGCACAAGGGACACATCCTCCATCCCCCAAGGAGGGCCCATAGCCATCTAAACCCGACCCACAACCATAACTGTATCATTTCATTATTTATGCAGTGGCTTTGAGAAATTACAGCTCCAAACTTAAAGGGAACCTGTTAGGGAGATTTTGGACACCACCTAAAGTTCCGTATGCACTGGAGGTTTAATGCTCTTGATCGCCCTATATAATTTTTCTCAAACAATTATTTATACTTACCTTGGTCCTGGGCTCTTGACGCATGTGCAATGTTTCAATGAAGCTGACATTGTAAACGTTGGCTTCATTGCGCATGTGCCATCAGTACTACACATACGTATTGCCGCCGGGGGTTTACTACGTCGGCTTTATTGATGCATAGCTCAGGTGGCAGAAGAGCCAGAGATGAGTCTGATGTGCCTGCTTTGTTTCACAGCTGCCATGGACACCTATGGGGCGCATTTACTTACCTGTCCTGTTGTGATCCCCGAAAGTGCATTCTCCATCCGAAATGCAACCTGCCTCGATTCACAAAGATCATGCACCCGATATCCTGCATGTGTCGCTTCCCCGCTCAGGTCCGCTGGAATTCACCATCTTCTTCCCGGTGCACATAAGTGCATTGTCTTGCTACTCAATTCGAATCTTAAATCCCGCGCTCAGTCTGAATCAGTCGAATCGTCCGATGGCACGCCCTCTGATTTTTGTTGCATGAAAGCCAGCCTAGCTGTGCCACAAATTGATCGCGTGCTACACAATTTTCAGTGAAATACCTGTCACAGCTGCCCAAATCCCGAAAATTATGAAAATTCGGTGAAAGTGCGATCCACGGACCCTTAGTAAATAACCCCTTATGTGTCTCAAAAGCTCCCTGACTAGTTCCATTTAAAAATGACCTTATTCTAAAGCATTGATATTTACTTCAAAGGGAATAATCCTCCTCCAGTCACATAACTTATTTGTGATCTTTCTAGCTTCTCTAAACCTACTTTAGCGTATACAACCTTCATTGACTGCAGGTGAATGTATCGTCTGATGAGATCTTGTTCTGCTCTCCACATTCTCTGCTTATCCATGCACAAACTATCCTCTGCTGAAAAGTACTATTGTCCTTATCCTGATAAGGCTGTCAGGACTCTACCTCCCGGAAACTCTGGGCATTGATAAATCCTTCTCATTACTTCTCATTTGTCCTGGAATTGGATCATCTCCAGAATCAGCGGCACTTGTATTATCATTTGGAGATTTGCTTGTTTATATGGCTATTGGCACAGGTGGAAACAGCCTATGTGCTCATTCTCCAATGTTAAACCCGTGCCCTCGCCCTTCCCCTCCAAGATCCCATTGTCCTCTTTCTTCCCTCTCCTGCTCTGTTAATAGGGGGAAGTTTACATTGGTTTTCCTGTGCTCCCTCTGGCCCCAGTGAAATTCTTAGAACCTAATGCGACTTCCTTCCTTGAAACCTTTAAGAAATATGTCCACATCCTTCGCTGCAGTTCTGTAATTTACTACAGTATTATTTACGTCAAGACGGCTGATGACACATGGAAATTATTGCATTAAAGTGAAATGGATTATGAAGCCCGCACAGAACAATTATATTCATGACCATTAGACAGTGATTTGTATTGTGTCAAGTATCAAACAGGGCGGCCTATTGAGTTCAGCACAGAGAAGAAATGAAACTCTTTGAAGTCGATATCCGGTCTTCTGGCTGAAACATGAATTCCTTGACAGGAATAGAACCCTCTACATAGAACAGTCCGTCCACCATATTGCTATAATCTCTAGAAGCGCCACTACAGGTCCAACACAGAAAAAGTTAAGAATTAAGTTTGGAAAGTAGGATTCTTGTATTTTTTTTTTAGTGAAACACATGCTCGTTATCTTACTCAATTACAGAGTATCCTAAGTCAATGATCATAGTGGAGACCACCTTGTCGGCACAGAGAATATCATACCATAGGTTCAGTACTAAAGGTGTCCATATACCACCAATAGCAGTCAGGAGAAGATTTTACCACTTCTCCACACCCCCACATACCTGCACACTCAGTTTGCTGTGGAAAAGGGAATACTCTCCAATCAAATCTATGGGATTGCTGAAAATAACAGAGCATATAGGGGGATATTTATCATATGATAGCCCTGCCTCTCCTTTTGCACAGCGTGATGCATTGGGGCACATTTACTTACCCATCCCGATCCCCGCCGTGCGTTGTCCGATGAGGATTCGGTCTGCCGTGATTCACTAAGATCGTGCGTCCAATTTCCTGCATGTGTCGCTTCCCCTGCTGAGGTCCGCCGGAGTTCACCATCTTCTTCCTGGTGCATGTGAGTGCTGATCTTGCTTTTTAAATCCTGCGGTTTGTCCGAATCAGTCGAGTTGTCCAACGTCCTCGGCCCCCAATTTGTGTCGCATACAAGCCGGTGCCGATGCACAACAATCTGATCGCGTGCGCCAAAAACTCTGAGCTATTCAGGGCAAATTGGAAAAATTTGGGAAACATGACGGAAATACGTCTGACGGACCCTTAGTAAATGTGCCCCATTAAGTGTCTTGCGCAGCGTGTACTTCTATACCAGGCATGTGAAAAGTTGCCAGCTGCAGCGAGTAATGCCCCACACCGGGCCACTCCTGGCCGCGCCCCACTTCACACCCCTTTACGCCTTTACTGGCCTGAAGGTGGCGGATTGGACATCGCATAAACTATTAATAGCATATAAGCTAGCATTTGCAATTATTTCAGGGCTTCTAAGTCACTGACGTGGCACAGAAGCCCTGATAAACATTCCCCATAGACTCCATTAGGGTCGGCCACTGGTAGAGGAGACAGCAGACCCCTGTTCTCAAGATAATTGTGTGACCTGGAGGTGGGACTCACATCTTGCCCTCTTATCACTCAGCACTTGAATCCGCAGCACAGAGGGTCTTTGGTAATACCTCCAGCAGCCCTTCTGGAACTTTCCCTGAATTTTAAAATTTAAAGTTTAGAAGGGAGGAGGCCTTGGATAAGAAGATATAAGAAGATTACCACAGTGCTTTGATGTATGAGTAAGTGTCCTTGGTTTATCATGATGAATTTTTATGGTAAATAAGAGGGGGATTCTCCCAGCAGCAAGAAACCTTACTACTGTCTAAAGTGGAATAGTACAAATTTATCAAAACACACTTAAAAGTCCACGGGCCACATGTATCACTCGTTTTTTCTGTTGTTTTTGCACCTTTTCATTCAGGCGCACCGTTTTGCGCCATTTTTGCAATTAAACGGCAAACTAGCAAAAATAACCAGCTTTCCCTCATCTATCTTACCAATCCAGATGTTTTGCTGCGCCTAATGATATTCATCACTTGCAACGTTTTCATTTAGGCGCAAAAATGGGCGCAGAAACACTCCAGCCCGAAGGTGGCATTATCTGAGAAGAAAGCACTGAGCCCCTTTGCAGAACAGCTCATTTCTAGCAGCAGAGCTCAGCCAGACACTAGAACATATAATACAGACATGAGATACTCTGCAGACAGGAGCTGCAGACTCTATTTACAGTTCATCACCTTCTATTTACAAAACATTCTGCAAACTCCTGAGCACAGAGCAAGAGAGCTCAGAACTTTGCAGAAGTTTGCAGAAGTTTGCAGAATGTTGCAGATACTACATACAAGTGCCCCCCATGTAATTCTGCACAGTATCACCAGTGTTTCTGAGGGGGATACTGTGCAGAATTACAGGGGTGGAGCAGGAGACCAGCACTGGGGGATCCCCTCCAGGAGAAGCCCCTGCTGAGGAGGTCACTGGGTGCAGGGTGTCACACACCTGGGTGCTGCTGTGAGTGTTATCTTCATTCTGGGCTGTGGGAGAAGCAGAGAGGAGCTTGTAGCAGGATCACATGTAAGTGCCTGAATCTAACATTGCGCCGAAACTGCGCCAAAATTGCGCCTAAACTGTTTTAAAGTAAAGTGATTAATAAGAGGCAGAAAATATACTTATCACAGATGGTTGTAGCTTGTGATAATTCTGGCAAAACAGTGCGCCAGAATTTAGGCGCAACTACTACACTTAGGCGCACAAAAGTGATAAATGTGGCCCCATGCATTATAAGCCTGACTTTGTCAGTTTGATTTTTTTTTGGCTTTTCTGCTGGTCAGATGTATTGTAGCAGTTTTATCTTATTGAGGCATGTACTGTTGGGCCTTTACTGAATTTACAACTTTTTAAAACAAAACTAGCAAAAAGTCTCCAAAAGTCACCATCAGGTCTAAGCTAATTTCTTATTAAAAAGCCAATTCAGGGGCAGCCATAGATTTGCGCCAACATTTTTTACTTTTCTGTGGCTTTTTAAAAAAAGTTGTAACTATCTGGATTCTGGTGATAACTCATGGAAAACTGCAGAAAACTAGACAGTGGTAAACTTTGAACAGAAGACTTGGATTGGATTTTCAATTTTTCTTGCGGTAATGGGACCAAGGATTATCATTAAAGCTTCACTATAGACGCCTTACTGCTGATCATTGCAGCCTGGGACTATAGTAAAGCATCCAGAGAGCTTCACCAGAGGTCACAGGGGACAGAGGGGTCCGTCTGTAAATAGGGGTCGTCTGTAAATCGTGTGTCCTTAAGTAGGGGACCGCCTGTACTTCATTCAACTATAAATCTACCACATGGGCCCATTTTTATCTTGATGAATGAGTCCAAAAATATTATTTTTCACTCAATGTAAAGGACAAAAATTGGAAGATTTCTTATTAGTAATAGGGTTTTCGTATGTAAAGATGATTGAATAAGGTCTGTGACATTCTTTATCAAAGAAAGAGATGCAAAAAATATATGCAATTAACATTATATGCTATTTCAGAAAATTACACAGGAATATCATAGAGAAAAAACTTTAAGGGATGATATTTTAAAAGTTCATAACTCACTTAACAAAGTTTTATATTTCTAGATCTTGCAGCTTCTAGGTTTGTAGTATCTGCACATTTGTACTTTGCGCACTGGTTGCTTTATTAACTATATGAGTGTGAGCACTTATGGGCAGGGTCCTCCATAGGATAATCACTTGCTGATCAGTGGGGGTCCCAGTGGGGGAACCCCCACAAATCACGTGAACTGGGTATTTTTTTTACCCCAATTGTACCCCAAATTAATAGAGTGGCAAGTCAGAAACAATTGCTTTTACTCCATTTATTGTCTATGAAAGTGAGATAGTTAATTTGTTAATTTGGGTTAATACGGATGCCCTTTCTCATGATCTGTAGAGGTCCTACCACTGGGACCGCCCACTGATCTGCAAGTTACCAGCAAGTTCCTGTCGATTGAAGAAAACTTAAATTTCACCTTAGCAGCTGGACAACCCCTTTAAGTTACCCAACACATTAGAGTCATAACTGCCAAAATCATTTGAGTGTGATTGCTGATCTATCATTTTCGATCATTTCCTGTCAATGGCGTAACAAGAAGCTGATGGGCCCCAGTGAAAAGTCTGTGCCAGGCCCTGACTATAATGTATTGTTTATTGTACTAGTCTTCTCATATGGGAAAGTGACACCATAAGGGCCCCCTAAACCTCTTGGGCCCTGGTGCGACCGCAACCTCTGCAACCCCTCAAGTTACGCCCCTGTTTCCTGTGTGTATGGAGACACCAGGAAGTGGAATAACCTTTTGTTATTAGGCTTCATTCACACTATGGTTCTTTCCCTTTGTTAAAAAAGTAAAGAATGGAGGATTAACGGAGGTTTAACATATCACAAAAAAATCCCATTGCCATCAATGTACATTTTATGTCATCGTATTGTTCCGTTTTGACAACGACGGCGGATGCAGTACTTTCCCTCAGTTTGAAAATAACTCATGGATAACGGATCCGTGCCAAACTGACCATAATGGATGACATAAAATTTACATTGATGTCAATTAATGTAATTAAACCTCCATTCTACACTTTTTTTAACTGAGGGAAGGAGCGGTAGTGTGAATTTAGCCTTAGTGTTCCCAAATGGAGCACTTTTACTTCTACTTTTATTGCATTGGAAGACCTCTTTAAGGCATAAATTAAGGCTCTGTCCACATCATAGTATCATAGGGGGTCATTTTGGAAAAGTGGCATGTTGTTTCCTTTTTGCACCCCTTGTACCTTAATTTATGTAGTGTCCGCGCCACAATTTTGCTGTTTTACGACGCTCTCTCTTTTTGGGGCTCAAAATTTTGGTACCGCTTGTGAATCCAACAGTTTTCTGTCACTTCTATTTTTTCCGACTCGTATTTTGGTGCAATTACAACCTTCATTCCATAGTGTCAAAGCTCTTACAGTAAAGAACCTTTGTCTATGGTCATGGTAGATTCGCCTCTGCTCTAGGCGTAGAGGATGCCCCCTTGTCCTGGTCACAGGCCGAGGTATAAAAAGATCTTTGGAGAGATCCTTGTACTGTCCGTTCAGGTATTTGTACATTGTAATGAGGCTGTGGTCTCAACCTAATTCATACGCCAGTTATGTACAGTATACATGAAATAGATGTGTCTGCAGATGCCATATAGTAGCATCCTATTCTATAAATGTGTACCATAGTCTGCCTCTTTTTTGTAGTATACTGATGTATATAAAAGGGGGAAGGGCTTTTGTCTTCCTTAGGGAACCCCATGGCTTGTACACTTTCCTGACAGACATACCAAACATAAATCACAAATACAATGTGAAACCAACTTAATTGTTCTGGCATTAATAGTAAATACAAAAGAAATTGCAAATGGGCTAAACAATTTATAGTCTGTGGCAATGGAAAGAAAGCAAATTCACTCCTGACCCCAAGTACATTGTTACATCTGCCGACATCGTACTCACATCTGAATGAGAGAAAATAGAAAAAAACAATCACTATCTTCTAAAGCTGGAAAATACTTGGAAAAATAAATCAAATCAAAGAGGCCACCTACGTTCTCCTATAAAAATTAGGATAATTAATAAACTTGAGTTATTTGTATATATTTGGCTTAAACAATGCTGGAAATCAAGAAATGTCCTGCAGCTGCTCATATTATTATTGGAGAATCCCCAGCACTAAATGTAGCAATTCTCAAAAACAACAAATCAGAAAGAAAAAACTAGAAGAAAAAGAATTCCTGGGGTCAGTAAGAGAACCCCTAAATACCTTAAAAGTGATTAGGTGATGGATAGATGGATGGTTCACTTATAAACCCTTGCACTTATTATATACTGTATACACAAAAATGTGCTGAAAAAACCCACCTCGGCTTATACACAAGTGTATAAAAAAATAAACTAACATACTCACCTTCCAATGCTCCATGCGGCTTCTCTTCCTTCTCCTCTTCACTCATAACAGAGCAGGAAGAGACATGTCCATGTGCCCGTGCGCTCACTATGATGTCACAGTGGTGACAGGCAGAGTTCATGGACACGTTTCTGCCCTTATTTCTGTGGAGATGGAAGAGGAGCCTATAACATGCTCTCCTCAGGTAGAGCATTACTCACAATCTGCTCAGCTCCTCCTGCTATATAATATGCTGCCTGCAGATAGGACACTATGTACAATTTTCTCAGCTCTTGCTGCACTATAACATGCTGCCTACAGATAAGACACTATGTACAAATTTCTTCAGCTACTGTTGCTCTATAACATGATATAACTCTCAGATAGGACACTGGGGCAGATTTACTTACCTGGTCCCGTCATGATCCCGAGGTGCGTTGTCCGACCGGGTCTGGTGTGTTTCACTAACACTTACAGCTTGTGTTGCTGCTGTGGTGAGGTCCGCTGGAGTTCACCTTATTCTTCCCGATGCATGTGAGTGCTTGATCTTGCTACACATTTCATTTTTAAATTCCGCGGTTTGTTTGAATCTGTCAGGTTGTCCGACGGGCCATCCTCCTATTTCTGTCGTGTGCAAGCCGGCGCGCCAAAATCCGATCGCGTGCACCAAAATCCCGGAGCAATTCGGCGCAAAACGGAAATATCCGGGAAACCCGACAAAAGTGCGCTTTTTTGGACCCTTAGTAAATGAGCCCCACTATGTATAATCTGCTCAGCTCCTCCTGCTCTATAACATGCTGCCTGCACATAGGACACTATGTACAAATTTCCTCAGCTCCTGCTGCTCTACAACCTGCTGCCAGCAGATAGGACACTACTCATAATCTGATTAGCTCCTGCTGCTCTATAACATGCTCCCCTCAGATAGGACACTACTCACAATCTGCTCAGCTCCTCCTGCTCTATAACATGCTGCCTGCAGATAAGACACTATGTACAATCTCCTCATAATGGCCTGCATATTCCGATTCCTGGCAAGTATTTATACCGTATATTTTTATATCCATTCTTTTTGTATTAAATCTACATAGTGCTGGGGCCATTACTGTCATTCCTATATATTATTGAGGTTCCGGTTTGTACGTGTGCCAACACAGTTACTAGAGTGATAGTGGGGCCACGGCCAGTCATAAGAATGTGATAACTGCTTTATATCCACATATATTGCTAATGCTAAAGCAGAGTATCTTGTACATTTACATTCTGGATGTCTGCAGCAGGGAAAGGGTTACACCAATGTACAAGCTCTGCCAAGACTCCGTTCTCATGCCCACCAAATACTTTCTCTCCAGAAGTCACTCCCTCCTTCACCCTCACTTTCTCATTCCCTGCTTTCAGTAGCACTTTTCATTTTGAGGCTGTACTAAATTTGGTATAATCAGCAGTTTCTTCAGCATTTTTGGCTCTGTCCAGCAGATCCACCCTTCTATTACCAGAGCATTGAGAAGATGTAGAATTAAGGGGATGAAGACTAGGACATAGGAGTAATAAGAGGAATGGAGCAGAAAATTAGAATTAGAGTCTTAGGAAACTGCATCAGTCCAATGTATGATGTTCCCAGTATGCCCTCAAAATATGTCTATTATATGGATCCATTCACTAAGCCCCCAAAAAATTTTTCTGCTGTATAAAAACTAAAGCAGACAATGGGGCACATTTACTTACCCGTCCCGTTGGCGCCGCCGATCCGGAATATCCGACGAGGATTTGGGTCTGCCGCAATTCACTAAGATTGTGCGTCCAATTTCCTGCATGTGTCGCTTCCCCGCTGAGGTCCGCCGGAGTTCACCATCTTCTTCCCGGTACATGTGAGTGCTGATCTTGTGACACAATTTGCTTTTCAAATTCTGCGGTTTGTCCGCAGTGCAGTGCACTGTGCAGTGCAATTACTATTAAAATGAATGGGTGACATATAGAACTGTCTGTCTATACAGTGTTTCATTATTGGAAGTCCAGTATAGGTGTAGCAAGGCTTGACATGTAGAAAATGAATAGATTAGGTGATAATAGTAAACTTTGTGATATAATTAATTAAAAATAGCATTGAAAATCGCTTATGTTTGCATTTCTGCTGCTCTTTCTCTTCTAGTGAGCATTCTGAGGTCTTTCCACTTCAGACAGATAAGGAGGCTAAAGATGAACTATTTCCATTCCTAGAGGATATATCCCTTGATGATTAAGTTTTCTAAGGAGATAATTATATCCAGGGACTATATGTAAAGAGTTAATTCATTAGACACTTTATCAGGCTTCTTAATCTCTCAGCTGTCAGTGGATACAGGACAGAAAGATGATTTACATCAACTGCATAAATACGGAAGAAAGCCAGAGGGGAAAGAAGACTACAGTAAAATATTTCTTTAATAATATATAGTATATTACAAAGTTTGCCACTATAATATGTAGTATTGATATATATATATATATATATATATATATATATATATATATATATATATATATATACATATATATATATAGCACCTTGGTGATCATATTACACCTGTATAACAAGTATCAGCACCTTGGCAACCTTCAGTATTTAGGTGGTTATCTTCATGTAATTAGAATAAGTGTTTTCAGGGCCGGCGCCAGCACTGGGCATACCCAGGCAAGTGGCAGGCCCATAGCTACTGGGGGGCACACATAAGGCGGCACATAAAGAATTCATCGGGGTGAGCGGGGCTGTTTCTTATTAATCCATAGGGGCTTTATATTCAATAACCATAAAAGGGCTGTTTGGGATGATAAACTAATAAATATTTTAGGGAAGAGGAGACTGTTTTAGTTTCTGAATGCCGTTACGTGAGTTCACTGCAAAGGGACCCACTGAGGCTCTGTCACCGAGGGGCCTACTGTCATGCTATGTAAACACCATAGGCGTAGAGTCTTCCCAACCTATATTTTCAATAGGTTTTTCAATATTTTCAAATCCTGTAATCCGTATTTACTAATAGTAATTTAGACTTTATGTTGAATGATAAATCCGGCGCATTATTACATTTCCTACCCTACAGTACATTCACACCACCTATTATTGGGCTCATCATGGTCCAGAATTTTACACAACAAAACCTTGGTGCCAATTTTTGAATCGAAGACAAGACCAATTGTAGAGAAACTACCAAAATGTAATCAATTACTATAAAATGTGCCACAATTGAGTTACAACTGCAATAGTGAATCTGCCCCAGTGTCCACTGATGCCCAATAACACTAGGGGGCGCCATGACATCAGGTCAGCTCGAATCTTCATACTCTATTGAAAATCTAGTGTAAGTTCCAAAAAGCTATAATGTGATTAAGAAGTAGAATAGATGACAAAATCCACTACAGTGGATAAGTAGATAGTAGTAGTAGATTGTAGTAGGGTTATGTCTAATTCAGTAGAAGGAAATGCATTCTGCCGAAAAGCGCAGTACAGATTAATAATAAACAGTTAAACAAATGAAAAAGTTATTTATACAGTGAAGATAAGAGCACGGTCAGAGCATAGTACACAGAGGAGACTATTGGTGGCAGGGGACACACAGAAGGAAAGCACAAGTGACCGTCATATGCACCACATTCATCTTGTCCAATGTAGTAATGACAACATATCAGATTGTGATTCATGCTTCTTTGAACATTTTAACCAAAATTTAAACCAAAAATACATGTTTTTTATATTTGTATACATTTACCAATATTTAATCAACGTTATGATCAACTTTTGAAGATTCTTACTGTGTCGCTCAATGGCGGCCACAATGACCACACTCACTGATCCCCGTTATAAATCAACTGGGTCCATTTTTACTATTTCTTAAAATCCGAAATGCTGAGATTTTTAGGTTTCTGCTTCTAGGACTGAAAAATACAACCAAGATAAAAGCAGAAAAGTAAACTCTGCCTATGGTAGCAAGGTCACTTATGTCATTTGAAGTAGCGGGTTGCCAAGTATGGTTGGCATAGGTCCGGCCAGTATATCTTTCCCTCAATAGATGGACTTGACTATACAGAATTAACAAGGCTGAAAAAGATGTATATGTGTATATCCGTCACTGTCCACTGTATATATATATATATATATATATATATATATATATATATATATATATATATATACATACACAGTACAGGCAGTCCCCAGGTTACATACAAGATAGGGTCCATAGGTGTGTTTTTTAGTTGAATTTGTCTGTAAACCGTATATTTGTATGTAAGTCTGTAAACTGTATATTTCATAACTGTAGAACCAGACAAATTTTTTTTTGCCACAGTGACAATCAGAGTTTCAACATTTTTAGCTGTAATGGGACCAAGGATTATCCATAAAGCTTCATTGCAGACACATTACAGCTGATTATTGCAGTCTGGGACTATAGTAAAGTATCCAGAGAGCTTCACTAGAAGTCACAGTGGGCAGAAGGGTCCGTCTGTAACAAGGGGTCGTCTGTAAGTTGGGTGTCCTTAAGTTGGGGACCGCCTATATATGCATTATTTTGCAACTGTTGCTTGTACATCCAGTTATAAACATCCTATCCTATACATATTATGATACACATACAGAAAGTTCCTATTTCTAAGTCTTGTATTACTGACTGATATAGTTCTATTGTCCAATCAGCACACAGTACGTCTAAAATTAACCTTAAAAAAATAGTAAAATTGTACATGATAAAATAAGTTCTACCTGTTGTCTGCACTAGGCCAGCTGGATCCCTGCACCCTATATATCATGCTCATAGCTTACATTGCCCTGTTCTTACTTACACAATAGAATTAACAGAAAGTGACAAAATCTCTGCAATTACATTAGCCAAATTTAAAGAAACATTATTATGGCTATTTCTAAGAAAACTTAAGCAGATAACCCCCAGACATATTCCATATTACACTTGTCAGCACTATAGCAGATTAAGTATTTAGAAGTTTAAGTAGTGAATATGAGACGTGATATGAAAGGAGAAGGATTTAAGGCTTACAGGGTCTGTATCTGTGGTGTCACAACACCCGGTGCCTATTGTGACTTCAATATGTTTCAGGAGCCTCTGGAGGGAAGTTATTAATAAGAGCTGCTTAGAAATAGATAGAATAAAACATATGGAAAGGGGTACAATTACCTGACCGGCCCGTCTGTCTGTGCTCCAGACTTCAAGTGCACAGCTCCAGCAGAAAACCAGAACAGCTGGAGGAATAAGGGTCCACAAAGTGAGTCAGAGTTTGGTAGGAAAGTAGGCTGGGACATACAAAGCCTATGGGGAGGAGAGAGGGAGAAGGGAGACAGGAGGGAAGTTAGGAAGTTCTGTAATAGGAGGGGAGAATGGATGAAGGATTTAGGTGAGACTCACTGAAACATGTAAGAAGGAAGGGAAAACAAAGAAGATATAAGATAAGACGCCCTCTGCGTAAGTTTACACAGAACTAAATTTAGTATGAACTTGTCTGATAGACTTTTATAATGCATGGAAAGGACTGTACCAAGACCAAAGGGCAGAGGTTTAAAGATTTTGATAAGCTTACCTTAAAAAATGTCCTTAATAACAGAAGGATGAAGCTGCGTCCACACCTTCCGGTTGACTTTTGTTTAGAAACTCAATCAGAATGGGGAGGGTCTTGGTCCAATTCCATGTGAGTTTTAATTGAAACACATGCGATCGGTAACAAACACCACGGGGGCATTTATTATCCAGTTTCAAAATTATTTTTTTTCCCTTCCTGTGCCCCTTGCGCCTTATTTATGAAGTGTTGGCACAGCAATATTGGTGCTTTTCCGACACTCAGAACTTGTTCTGTTTTTGGGCGCAAAATTGTGGCCCTGCTTGTGAATACAACACTTATCCGGGGCTTCTATTTTTGCGACTTGTTTTGTGGTTAAATTGTGTTTCTGAACGCAATTCAATCTGAACATCTAGACGTGTGAGGGTCACAGAGCCAGAAACTCATAAATCATCTGCTCATAGTTGCCACTTGCAGTGGAACCAACACTATGCTTGAGGCATAGCTCCCTTCTCTAGAGTTTGTATGTTCTCTCCGTGTTTGCGTGGGTTACCTCCATGTCCTCCGGTTTCCTCCCACACTTCAAAACATACTGTTAGGTTGATTAGATTGTGAGCCCCATGGGGACAGGGACTGATTTGTCATACTTTGTGCAGCTCTGCCTAATCTGTGTGCTCTATATAAATAAAGGAATAATAATTATTATTATTCTCCGTATAGTGGAATTATATGAGCAGTAGTGATTCAGACTGACCACTACAAATATTAACTCATTTAAGTAGCTCTTCTGCAACATGGTGTAATTATTAGAATATTTGTCAGACCGAACACCACAGATGGCTCCAGTCTGTGTCAGTCATTGCATAAATTGCCCGTCTCCTACCAAATATATTTTAAAATAATCCCCCTCATCCACAAAGCTGCACCTGCAGCACCTACCTAACTTTCCTCTCTTATCTCAGTCTTCTGACCAACCCATACTCTTTGATTTGCTAGTGCTCTTAGATTACTCTCTCTTCCTTAATTCCAACCTCTCCCTCACATCTCCAGAACTTCTCCCGACCTGCACCAATTCTCTGGAATGCCCTACCCTACAGACTAATACCAAACTTCCAAATCTTCAAACATACTCTCAAAACCCATCTCTTTAGGGAAGCCTAACTACATGAAACTCCAACTCTCTCTTTCCTAAGCCATCCTGTGTGCTCCCGTCTGTTATCCAGCCCCAGATACCATGCTCCATCCTCACTGAGACTGTAAGCTTTTGCGGGCAAGGCCCTCATGTCTTGATGTCTTGTTTTACTTCTATATGTACCATATGTAAAGTACTATGGAATTTGTATAAATCTATATAGATAAATATTATTATTATAATGTAAGTATCAGTCACACCGTAGAGGACATTCTGCCCCAAAGTCAGCCTGCGGGACCATAATTCCAAGAGTTGAAAGACTCTGAACATACAGTATTTTGGGTAATTCGTTTTCTTTCCTAAATCCTTCCCGCCGATGGCCTTTCTTGTTTTTGCGTTTCCATATTTTGCTTCTCTCTTTATAACATTATGGTTCCTAAAGGCGGTATGTAATATTCCATGCCGTTTACTGGGAAGCAGGAAAACAATTCCAAATGCAGTCAATAAAACACATTTGTGTCTTTTTCTTGTTGGCTCTGTTTTTATGGCTTCTCGTTCCAATTGACCGACTGACACCTCTCCTTTATTCTTTGGGTCTGGGTGATCATGATATCAGGTTTATATAGATTTTATTAAGTTTTGATAGATATAAACTTTTCTAAAAGTTTTGTACAAAAAATAAACCTAGTTTGCTGTTTTCTGAAGCTAATAACTTTTTCATGCTGTAGCATACAGAGCTATGATGTCACTTTTGTGCATCTTATGCTTTATTGCACACCGTGGGGCACATTTACTTACCCGTCCCGTTGACACCGCCGATCCGGAATGTCTAACGAGGATTCGGAGCTGCCGCCATTCACTAAGATTGTGCGTCCAATTTCTTGCATAATTGATAAATCAATTATTATTGATTATACAGCACCCACCACATGATGCTGGCAGGGAGCCAGATAATGTGAAAAAAAATTAAATAAAGTACTGAAATGATTTAGAATACTGACAAAGACACTTTTCAAATCAGCATGTCATAAGCTATTGGAACCTGGCACCAGCTAAAAATGATAATCCTGGTGACAGGTTAGATTTAAATGTGGATCCGCTATGCAATGGTTAACAAGTGAAGGGAGATAGATTAGGTGGGCAGCAAAGTTAAGAATACAAAGTAGGGGTCTTAGAGTAAGCATAGAGGCCACAAAATAGAATATTGCTGTAGTCCAGAAGGGAGATAATGGGGCAGATTTACTTATCCGGTCCTGTCCCAATCCCGCGGTGTGTTGTCCGACGAGGATTCGAGTCCAGCGCGATTCATGAAGATCATGTGCCCGAGTTCCTGTATCTGTCGAGTTTACATGCTTCTTCCCGAGTGTTGATCTTGCGACACAATTGCGTTTTTAAATTCCACCGTTTGTCCGAACCCGTTGGGTCGTCCGATGGCTCTCCCCCCCCATTTCTGTTGCGTGCAAAATGCGCCAAAATCCAATCCTGTGCGCCACAATCCCGGGGCAATTCGGCGCAAAACGGAAATCGTCAGGAAACCCGACAAGAGTGCGTCCGATGTACCCTTAGTAAATGAGCCCCAATGACTGTCTTAAGTACATATGCAACATGTAACTATTAGATGGTATTATGGTATTATTAAATCCACCCCATTGTATTTTATATTAGTTTCTAGCTATTTAATTAGGTTGCATGTTTACTTTTCTTCCTCTGCACTTGATTTCTGTGCTGAGAAAAACAGGTTCTTTTGTAGTGGGTATTAATCTGCTCTTTCCTGGATTTATCAAATTTCATTTCAATATATTTAACATTTCAGTTTCCAGTTCACTGCTTCTGTGACACTATTTCATGTATTAATGAGTTCTGGAATAACATCGGGGAAGCTGCATGTCTCTCTTTTCATTAGAATATTGTTAATGTGGCCAGGTTTCCAAGGAAAACATATTAGTTTGATGTTCCTCTTCGAAAAATGTCACAATCCTGACTTAATGAAACAGAAGAAAGCGATAATGAGGCACTTCTATGCTGTCAAGTACGGGTGAGCACCTAAAGCCAAGAAGTGCAGATAAAGGGGTCGTCTCAGCAGCTGATGGCCATAGGTGTCTTCCCCTGCCATAACTAGCTAGGACTTTTACCCATTGCAACACATCCACAAAGATGAATGGTCCTTGAAGGACAAGGGGCAGATACAAAGAATAGAGGGCAAGAATTGTGTACGCATTCTCCACAAATGTCATACAACATCAACTCATTGAAGACAAGTCTAAATTCATAAATGGTGAGAGATGTGCCGAAATTATTAATAGGCTCAGATCACTTATTTATTCAGACACAGGACTTCATGTACATTCGGGTGAACTTCATTGACCGACCTCTCTTTCAACCTCATCTACAGTGATACTGTTTTTGTAGAACCAGGGTGACACATTTAAAATCTATATCATCCAGGGGTTTAGCCAACAATATGCCACTTTTCCCCATGATAGTATAGACACCTCTGGGGCAGATCATGACTAAGACATAGGCTACATTCACACAATGTATGCCCGCCGTACCGTAGTGAGCGCTGCGCACCCCCGCCCCTCTCCATAGAAAGATAAGCGCACGGCGCCGTATCACGGGGAAAGATAGGACATGTCCTATCTTTTCCCGGGCTATGGAGCGGTACGGTGCCACACGTTTGCTGCACTGTACCGCTCCCGTACAGGGCCGTGAGCCCATAGAAGTGTATGGGGGACGTATATCGGCCGTATACACGTCCCCCATACATGTGTGTGAATGTAGCCATAGATTGTCAAAACGCGTTGATCTTCCTGTACGGTCTACCTTATATGTGATACAGTGTTATTTTTTTAAGCTAATTCTTAAAGTGCAGCATTCCCTTCTTTTGTATTATTTACCAATACTGATACAACGTTAGCTTTTATGAGTATGCAATGCTTGAAGATGAAACTAGGATTCAGTTGAAATAAGTTTTACAGGAATCTTAGAAAATCCCATAGGAAAAATGAACAGTGTAAAAACTGAGGGTAAGCTCCTTTTTTCCTGCTACTCTTGACATAACCCCTGTGGGTTTCCAAGGATTCCTAGGAGACCCCTTTAAACCAGACTTTTCCGAAAACCACACTCTTTTTCAAATCTGTTGAATTATACAAGTTATAAAAGTCTAAAACCTGTCTAAATGACTTGATAGACAGTGAACATAGCATTTGTTTGGTGCAAATTATGACAGATTTTTGTACACAAGGGCCCCTTAAACGTAGTCAGGCTCTAGATGCCACCCACAAGGTCTACAACAAAGTACAGCATAAAGAAAATCAATGGAGTTTTATGGAGGACCTCAACGTTTACCTGCTTTTTCCAGAATCTTGGGTCCAATCATAATATTTCTAATATAAGATATGCTAAATGCAGAACTCCAAACTAACACTCATCTTCAGCTTCAGTTTTATCCTCAGTATGAACAAATCTAAATCTGATCCTGATATTTTACTTTAATAGCATCAGTTTACATAAATGTGTCAGCCTGAAGTCCAGACTATTTAGATTACAAAGAATTGCACTGGATACATTTTAGCAAAACTTTCCGTTGTAACCAATGCAGTGTCTCAAAGAGTTTCGAGACATTTACTTACCAGTCTCTGGCGCGTTCCAAGATCCAGAATGCCCAACCAGAATGCATTGTGGTGCATGTAAGTGCATTATCTTGCGACATTATCTTGCGACACAATTTTAAAGTTAAATCCCGCGCTCAGTCCGAATACGTTGGATTGTCCGATGGCCTGCCCCCCGATTTCTGTTGCATAAAACCGGCGTGGTTGCGGCAAAATCAGATTATGTTGAAAATTCCAAAGAAAATGTGATCCGCAGTAAATAAGTTCCATTGTGTAGGGCCCTTTTTAATATTTACTCACATATGTATTCTTGTTTACCAGCCATCTATTATTTTAGAGAAATTAAGTTTTGAGAAAATTAGCTTGGTAGTACACCAGGGATGAGGCAATGCCAGCGGTTGCACCAGTCTTCTTCTTTCTACATCTTCTTTGACAATAATTGTATGAAAGGGTGATAGTGGATGGTGACTGCCTGCAAAACAAAGAGTAAAATGGATGCTGCGGCAGGCACAACCATACCAAGATGGTAGTGTACATAAAAAAACTAAAGATTTAAATTGAATTTTCTTAAAAATGAAAAATCCCTGGAAAAGATATGTCTGGGGTTCCCTGGATAATGCTGTTCTTACTTGTGGCTGAGTTTGGAGTCTGGAGAGGTAAAAGTCATTAACAGTCACATGAGGATTGCCAGGTTCTACTATAATATCTATACTGTATAATGCAGGGGAATTCCTGGTGGACCCCAGCAGCCAGATTCTACAGAAATACCCAATTTTGTCTAAGCCTAGTGACAATTTGGTCACCCAGCCAGGCTGGTTATAGGGTACTATGGACCTATGGGCTGTATAAAGACTATAGATCCCTTTGCCATCCTAGAGTTATAAAATGATCTAATGCTTACTGAATATGATACAATGTCAAAATCAATACTGTTGAATAGATACGATAACAGAACCAAACTTACTATATAGATAAAGTACCAAAACCAAACTTACTACATACATATGCAACATCCCCACTGGGGCCTAGCCTTTTTCTGGCTTGGGGGGAGCTGAATACCTGAGGTACCCCAGTGTCTAGCTTGGCAGGTCTCCTACATGTGGAAGCACAAGAAAGGAGGAAGAAGCTGAAGATATAGGATGTTTCTCCCTGGGGCAACCCTGATGTAGATGTAGGGATCCCTCTGGTGGTAAATGGGGTGCCCTTGGTTTTCTCAGCCTTACACAGGCATCACTTGTGGGAAAGAGGAATTATTAATTATAATAATAATAATAATAATAATAATAATAATAATCAATTATTAAACTTACAGTTTGTTTATTCAGGAATGGCCAGAACGCCATTTACAATCAACTGGTGTGAGATGGCTGGTTGAAATCTGTTCTGCAGGAATTGTTCACAGCCTAGGTAGCTAGGTAGATTCAGGCCGGAGATGGATAGATGGCTGCTTCAGCAGCAGGATAATGCAGACTCCTGAAGATGGAGGTCTGCAGGGCCTGGTATATCCACACAAGCTATGTGTTGCACTTTTTTCAGCACTCCCAGAAGACTAACTCAAAAGACCTTCTCTTCCTCTCTCTCTGGAACCTTCCAGCCACCAGAGGTTTTATTAACTCCACTTGGGAGGTGGAAAGCTCCTCATCCAACCAGCATTCTCTGTACAATGTAATACTAACAAGGCATCATATTGGTTACAAGAATTATAAATTCCCTTTCAAGCAGATATTTAATAGCTACATTTCTATTTCCAGAGACTGGAGCTCTCCCTGAGTAGATCAGGTTGAGAGAAACCCTACTGAATGGAGGGAGGTTTTGATTTCACAACACTGCATTGGCAGGGGTGTTGCATATATTGTACTAAAACCAAGTTCAGTACATATGTATGATGGCTGGGATGAAGCAATTAGGGATGAGAGTACCAAACCACAATGATTGGGTCTGTGCCAAAGATTGCAGGTTCAGGTCATTGAGCCCAGACTTCGTTTAGTAGTCCGAATTTGGGCTTGGTGTTTGGGCTCACCCCTGCCAAACCTGGTGGCAGCATTCCAATGCCATTGGTACATGACCACCGTATTTTTCCCTAGGATCGTCCCCCCCCATGATAATGCCACAGAGAGCAACAATCCTAGAGGAAAATGCTAGTTTATAGATGGTTAACAGCAGCAATGATAAATATCCCTTCTTTTGTGATATTATTATGTTTAATAACTCTGTGCCATGTTTTTTGCAGCGTAAAAAGCCTTTTCGCTTTTTTGAGTTATACATTGGACAATAATGGAGATTTTGTAGGTGTTATAGTCAAGGGGTTGTAAGAGCTCATATCTCAAGAAAATAGTCTGGAAATGTGTGTTCAAATAGTTCAGAAACAACCAGAAAAGGAGGGTGTGTAAAAGTTTCTTTATTGTCTAGTGTTCTGCTCGTTAGACATTTGCCCAACCCTCCACTGTCTCCAAATGTCTAATGTGAAAGTACCAAGTAAATAAATGGAAATGCAAATGTAGGGTTTATATCCAATTTGATGATATGGAACGTATCCTAAGCTGTGCTGGGGAAGAAGTGAAATGGATGGCAGCATCCAGTGCCGCATAGCTAATACAAATGAAGAATGCATAAACCAAGTATACATGTATTGGTTACAAATGTTGTATTTCTGTATAAGTTCTAAGACTGAAACACATCTCACGGAGAGCTTAGTAGGAGGCCATCTTTGGGAGGGGGATGTGTGGTGGTAGTTACCGGAGGAAGGTTTTGAGGAATTGGAGTTGACACATTGGCAGGAGAACTAGGATTTATCATTATGTTATTAGGATATTGGTTTGGTACAATAGTTGGTTTTGTTGGGGTCAAGACAAGGGGCAGTCCTTAACCTGGGCTTACTCTGAGAACTCAATTATTCGTTCACTGAGCTATGTAAAACTTACCTACACACACATGTAGGCATGTAACAAGGCATGTAAACCGATGGTCCTTCAGCATTCTCTCTGGGTGAGGGGGGAGCTGGTGCTGTTGTCACCATCTAAGAATCTATCTAAGGCAATTTTTTTTTTGGCCAACACATCCTAAACCTAGCGTGTATTTTTTTATAGAAAACAAATCGTTTTAGCTTCAGGCAAATGATCTAATAACTGGACATTGTGTAGAATAATTCTTTCCCACTTTACTATTATATTTTACATTAATTATTAGCTTTATGTTTTTTTTTAACATCGTTTCTTCACAACCACATTCTTCCCATAATACACAGATGACGTACGTCCAAAGAAACCTTTATCAGGGTTAACTAAAAACTTGGCATCTTCCTTCAAATTCCTTATCCTTTCCCATTAAGTTTTTCCATGTCACATAAACTCCACGCTCCTTATGTTCCCTGATGAATCTGGGGGAGGGGCTGAGGGGCACTGACAGACTATGTATATACCATATATGTTAATACCAAAAATACTGTGGTGATATTTTGGTGGTAAATATCTGATATAAAATTGGGAGAGGTATTACTGTATCCCAATTTACACTAATGAACCTCCTATTATCAGTTTTGCTGTACCTTTTAATAGTACATCTACCTATGTCTCTCTCATAAGTACTCAAAATATCTATTACACCTCTCTCTGTCTTTTCACACATTAATCCTTTTAATCTTTGTATCTCAGTTTGTTTATGGACTGATGAAGAACCTGGTATGTGTCTGAAACCGGTCTCTTCCTTCTTTAAGTGGTTGACCTATGTGCTTGTAGGTAACTTACTATAAATGTTTTTAGATATATGCTCTCCAGGTGGCTTCTCGGACAACGGCTCCATCAACGGCTCCATCAAAACAGACCTCTGGCAGAAAAGCTGTCCAGACAGGACTAATCAACCTGAGCTGGTTGACAACACAGCAGCTGGGGGAAGGTGCAGCGATTGATTACTTCTGCCTTCCAGGGACAACACACTGATGACATATTCTCGGCTTATGTAAGGCAGGACAAGGCTGGAGCAGAGCATAATTAGGATGAGGAGAAGCCCCTGGGCAGCTCCAGGAGCGACAGAGCCTCATTATCATATTTTATTGTCTTTTCAGCAAGTTCAGGGATTAAAAAAGATATGTTTCTGCATCAGTGTAGCTACATCATTCTCAAGCTATGTTAGGAGCTGGTAGACTCTGTATAATCGTATAAAGCAGAGATCTTGAAAAGGTTTGTTACACAATGCATAAAAACAAATGATAGATTTTATAAGTAAAAATAAAGGTTGACAAAAGAAACAAATAAAACCTTCCTTCAATGTCCTTTACTTGGGAAAATACTAACTTTATTAGATAAAGGACAATCCATAAACTAACACACACACACACACACATAGCTATATCTAACCCTAGTACATATTATATCTACTACTCACTACACATTTGGCCCTGTATATGTATGAAATAATACCACAATCACACCTCCAGACAGCCTCCATTCCACCCCTACCCGGGTATCTTCCCGTCTTCTTTACGTCAATCCGTCCAATCAGCTTCAGGTAGAATAATATGTATTGCTGGACCAACTTCTTGGCCATGTGTGTGCTCCAGGTGTCTACAAGGCCAATTTGGTCAGGCAACACCTAATCACCACCTTGCCTAGCTGCTAGGGCCTAAAGCTCCCAAGGAACATGTTTGGATAAGGAGGTGCAGCCACACGGAGGACACCAAACCTAAAGTTCAGGTCTGCTCATACTTCCTACATAGGTAAAATACCGAAATCAAGCTTACTAGGTTGATACTACACCAAAGCCAATCTTATTACATTAAGGGCCCGAATCGCTCATTCCCGTCCGGTTTCCAGAAAATTACCAGCTTGCGCCATTTTGCCCTGGGTTTTTGGCCCACGCGATCGGATTGTGTCGCATCGGCACCGGGTTTCATGTGACGGAAAAGGGGGGGGGGCAAAGCCGCAGTATTTTAAAAAAAAATGTGGCGCTTGACACGCACTTACATGCACCAGGAAGAGATGGTGAACTCCGGCGGATCTCAGCGGACCTTGGCGCTGCAGCGCCACCTACTGGATATCTGGCGCATCACCTTAGTGAAACCCGGCAAGCTCCGAATCAACATCGGACAACACGCCGCGGGATCGCGACTGGACCGGGTAAGTAAATGAGCCCCAATATTATCAGAATACACAAAGGGAAACGTTCAGCTCACCATCTGGCTCCTTTGCCATTACTCTAGAAACTGGAAAATTGACATTTCTGTTAAAAATTAACAACACTTCTCACTTTTACCACCCACTCCAGTTGTAAAACTAATTGATAGGTGAAGGGGTCTCTCAAGTCTGTTCAGCTAAATTATCATCTGAGACGTTTTACAAAGGCTGCAAAAATGTTGCAAATTCATGACAGTAAATGGTTGGTATAGAAACTTGAATATACCAACAATATGGGTCTCCTTAGGCCCACCAGATAAAATGATTATGGGGGTCCACCCTACTAACCTACAAGTTAGGTTGCTGTATTTTGAGGATTTAGTATTAGGTAAGAGTCTGGACAGTCTCCAGCAAACTTGATTTTCAAAGATCCTAAATTAATAAATGTCCCTCATGTGTTAATCATAATTAATTTAATATACTAGTAATTTAATATATTGTAATTAACTTAATATATTATCTTAATATACTAAAGGACATGTACCACAAGGATGAAAGACTGTAAACCAAGCACACTGACATACTGGTGTGAGCCCCCTCAGACAGCATCTGCTCTTCTTTTAGCTTCTTATGCCCTGGTTTTTACAAAAAAATGCTTTTAAGATTATGCAAATGAACCTGAGGGGCTCCGGGCTCCATTGGTGTTACTGGAAGCTGCAGCCCCTCAGGCTTATTTCATAATTTTTAAAGCCTTTTTTTCTTTCAATCAAGGGTATAGGAAGCTTAAAGAAAAGTAGATCCCCCCAGAAGGGGCCACACACCATTATGTCAGTGTGCTTAGTTTACAATCCTTCCTCCTGGTGGTAGATGTCCTTTAACAATTGAGAAAAAACATCATGCTGTTGTAAGTGGAAAAAATTACCATTTACTCCATAACAGGAGATGTTTCAGCTCTGTGAGCCTATCTCATATATGCATTAGTTATATGGCCCTTCCTCCTTATCATTGAGTTTGGGTATTTTGGCATGTACATAAAATCAAGCACGCATCCATGCAAGCTCCATAGATAATACCCGGATAATATATGAGTGATGTTGTGATGAACATACAATTTTAAGAAACTAAAGCACTAAGTGAATTTTTTAAGTAGTGTGCTCAGGGGAGCTGCAGAAAGCTGAGGCATGTGGCACATTGGTGTGGAGGATGTGGCTGCACATCTTATACTCTTGACCTCAACCTCATAGTAGACCTTCAGGATGAATAGAATTGATTATTGTGAGCCAGATCTTCTCATCGAACACCAATGTCTGATGCCCAAAGCTCCTTAAATGGGCATCAGTCCTCAAGACAGGCTCCAGAATTTGGTGGAAAACCTTCCAAGAAAAGAACATGTTCTAGTGGTAAAAAAACGGAAAAAATCCATAATAAAGTTCATGGTTTTGACATGGATTGTCTGAAAAGCTCACAACATGATGTACGTTATTGTGATATACTTTGATATACATATGAATCTAACTTCCAATAAGGGTTGTCATATTAGGCCTCGTACAAATGAGCATCTGCTTTGGCCATGAGATAGTCACACAATCTGTGGTTAAATCATGTCCCCACTGTCTTCTATTGGGCATATTCACAGTGTAGTGCGTGTATCATGCATTACCGCGTTGCAAAAGTGTCGGCTGCCCACACCCCAAAATCATAGCGCAGACCCTATTTCAGATAGTCTTTGCGGCTGGGGACATTCAATTCCTATGGACAGGATGATCTGTGCTCAATGTTAAGAGAGGCCTTAGTCTCATGAGGGCCACATATGCCCCCAGCAGTCACATCAGCATCAATACTAAGTTAAAAGGGGTTGTCCAAGACTGTAAAAAAAACCTTGGTGCCTGGGAGGGGGCTGCTTAAAAAAATAAAAATTTCCTTACCTCCTGGCGTCCCGCGCTGCCGGTCTACGGCCCACTTCCCATGTAAACAAATAGGAACACGAAAGCCACCATGCGCCCAGCTTCCGTCCGGCTGCGGTGGCTTCCGTGTCCCTACTTATTGGCCCGTCCCTATTCCCAGCGCTGTATATGCGGAACAGGTGGGTGTGACCAGCCTCCTAGACTGGCAGAAAGCTGAGCGCAGGGGTATGGGCCGTAGAGATGACAGCGCGGGGCACCGGGAGGGCACCGAGATGTAAGTAAATGTTTGGCTTTTTTAAGCAGCCCTATCCCGGCCACAAAGGGTTTTTTTTACAGTCTTGGAAAACCACTTTAACTTCGTATTGATGCTGATGTGACTGCTGGGGGCATATTTGGCCCTCATGAGAAAACCCCCTTAACATACTAAGTTTTTACATATTATACCCTGCTGTATGGACATTTCATTACCTTTCCTCCTCTCAGTGGTTTCCGATAGGGTATTTTCTGTGTTCATGTTTTTCATTCAAACAAATGTACATAGACACTGGCACATACATTTCATTAGTAGAAGGTGAGTGGGTGTGAATTCATAACATTCTGTAATTGTAATTTAAGTAAAAACTGTGAATCTGATTTTCATTGTTTGGTCAGAGAATGAGTCACTATGGCGAGCATTGCAGAAAACCTGAAGCCTCCGGATAATTATAGAATTCTTCCATATTTCATTGTTCACTTTCCCTTTGACGAAAAACTAATTAACTTTATAAATTTTCATTCGGGGAGGATAATTCATTTATGGCACATATGACTGAAAACGGGTCAAGTGCAATCTGCAGAATGGAGTATACTGACAGTAATGTTACAGTAGGTTTATAGGAGAACTTATTGACAACAGAACCCAAAGAAATTGTGGGATCTAGAGTATTATAATGTGTCTATAAAGCAATCTGTTTTGTGGCTTCTAGCAATGTTCCCCTCATACAGTAATTTAGCTCTCCAAAAGCATTTGTTTAGTGTACAGTCCCTATAGGGTCGCATCAACCCCTTCGAGTCGCAGCATTTTTTCATTCATGTTTCACTCATTCATTACTCCACGCCCCAGTAGCCTCAGCTACGGCTACTCCACGCCCCAGTAGCCTCTTTAGAAAATTAGCATATATGGGCAATAAAAGTAAGTAAAAGATACAGGGGACATGAGGATTAGCCCTTAAAAGGACTATCCCCACGTACAATAGAAGCACCTAACATCCGATCTACCTTAAAGGAAACCTACCACTTGTAGTGGCAGGTTTCTGATGGAAATACCGGGCACCAGCTCAGGGTGAGCTGGTGCCGGAGCTTATTTTCGTTAGTGTTTTAAACCGCGGCATCGCGGTTTAAAACACTTTTTAAACTTTATAGCCGGCGCAGGCAGGTACGCGCACGGCCCTTACCGTGCACGCGGCTCTCATTCACTTCCTATGTAGCCACGCGCATGGTAAGCGCCGAGCGCGTACCTCCCTGCGCCGGCTATAAAGTTTAAAAAGTGTTTTAAACTGCGATACCGCGGTTTAAAACACTAACGAAAATAAGCTCCGGCACCAGCTCACCCTGAGCTGGTGCCCGGTATTTCCATCAGAAGCCTGCCACTACAAGTGGTAGGTTTCCTTTAATAGGTAGATCCGTGGTTGTAGGTTTCCTTTAAAGCAAATCTACCATCAGAATCCATCACGATAAACCAGGGACACTCACTCATAGATCCAGGCAATGTGACTGTGGTAAAGTTCTTATAATTGTTATTCATGGCCTACTTTCCTCTGAAATCAACTTTTAAAATTATGCTAATAAACCATAAGGGTTTCGGGGGCATTACCAGAGACCATCCATGCTGTTACACTGTGTTTGCAGCACTTCCCCCCCCCCCTCCCACTTTACATCAGGCAGAGGAAGGGGAATTCGCGGAGGGAACAGGGGGAGGGTGAGACAGCAACAACACTCTGGTAACACCCCCAGAGCCCTTTTGGCTTATTAGCATAATAAGTTCATTTTTCAAGGAAGGAGGCCATGGATAACAAATATAAGAAGATTACCACAGTCACAGTGTCTGGATCTATGAGTAAGTGTCCCTGGTTTATCATGATGGATTTTGATGGTAGATTTCCTTTAATGGCTCTTAATAGATGATGCTGGAGATCGGCTGCTGATCCAGTCTATGATGTTCTGCTTGCATTGCATAAGCAATTGGAGCAGAAGCCATGATAAATATCCCACTATGTCAGTCTTTGGAGCTCCGCTGCCCGTGAGATTTATTACAGTGGGTTTGGCCTTTTAATAAATGTTCAAATTCCTATGTGGGATTTTTTTCTTCAAAAAATTCTCAAAATGCATAAAAAGTCCCAGCACATTCTCCAGCCAGGTGACTGGGGTAACGTTGAAACTCTTTTTGGGACTTTTTGCAAAATCTGGCTTTTCACTCCCCTTTCTCTAGAACTCATATAAAACGTAATAAACAGTAAAAATCACAAACATGTCGCCGTGTCTTAAAATGCCCAAACTACCAAAATATAAAAACAGTTATTACCGGCGGTGAACCCCATAGTGGGAAAATAGAGTCCAAATGTCTGAAACCCTTCTTTTACACTATTTCACATCACATAAAAAAATGTAATAAAAAGTGATCAAAAGGTCACACAATCCCCATGATCAAATCAAAGAATAAAGCAGATGTGTTATTTGGAGCGCACAGTGAAAGTCATAAAAACTGAGCCCACAAAAAAGGGCACAAATGTGTTTTTTTGCCAATTTCACTCAATTGGAATTTTTTTCCAGCTTCCCAGTACATGGCATGGAATAATAAATAATGTCACTGAGAAGTAAAATGTTTTATGCAGAAAATAAGCCCTCACGCAGCTCTGTACAGGCAGTCCCCAGGTTATGTATAGGGTTTGTAGGGTTGTTCTTAAGATGAAGTTGAAATTGTATATTTTATAATTGTAGTTCTAGGCAAATTTTTTTTTTGCCCAAGTGACAATTGGAGTTTCAAAATATTTTGAATGTAAAGGGACCAAGGATTATCAATAAAGCTTCATTACAGACACCTTACAGCTGATCATTGCAGTCTGGGACTATAGTAATAGCCTCCAGAGAGCTTCACCAGAGCTCACAGTGGGCAGAGGGGTCAGTCTGTAACTATGAGTTGTCTGTAAGTCGGGTGTCCTTAAGTAGGGGACCGCCTGTACACAGAAAGAATGAAGGTGGAGAGCGCAAAAATGTACAAAAAAACCTTAAAGGCGTTAAAGGATGAGTTTTGCAATGATGGGGCACAGGACTATGGAAAAGTACATTTCAGTGGTACTGCCACCATGCAGGATCATCTAGGCCTAGTTGCCACATGGGTAAGGATCAGGAGGTAAGGTGTTGGGATTATGGACAAACACCAACACCAAACTTCTATAGGCCAGCCCCATCTCATCATACTTCACTTGGGGGCTTACCAGGTTCCGTTTCTATTCTCTGCTGCCCCTTACAAATATATTGGATCTAAAATTTCTGCTAACTCCATCGGTAAAAAGGAACCAGGAAGTAGATACCCTGCAGCAGTTAATAGTGAGTGTTCTACTGTCTCACATCAGTCATATAATGGACAGATACAGCATTACCCTCATTTAGACTCCCATTGCAGCTTATCCTATAAAGTTATCCAAATGTTTAGGTACACTTTCCGAGGATTTGTCCCGCTCTGGGATCAGATCTGAGCTCCCAGGATTGTAATCTTAAGTAAATAGACAGATCTTTCCTGCTGCGTTGTGGAATGCTGGATTGCACGGAGTCATGTTAACTATAGAATTAATTATCTACAATGCAGAAATATGTAGACATTGGCTTGTTGTGTATTTCAGTTAAAGTGGAAGCACATTCCCTAATCCCGTAGTATGTTAGTTTCCCAGTTCTCATGACAGATTCCTGCAGCTAAATACGGCTTTGTTCACATCTGTGTCGAGCCTTCTACTTCTGACTGATTTATGATGGATCTATTTTTAATGGATACAGATCCCATTCACTCTTGTGGGATTCATCAGTATTTATTTTAGAATTGAGGCTAATTTATGCCGATAGATGGCATATGCCACCACATAATTCCCATTAAAATAATGGGGAGTGTAACAAATGCTTCTCCGTGCTTATTTGGAAAAATAAAGGAAAGAAATACTGTAGGGACAATTGCTGGTGGGAACAATTAAAATAGAAAAATCACATAAAAATTCCTACAAATTATTTTGGTTTTTTTTCTGTGCTTTGAATAGATTTTGTCTTGTATTGTGAATGATATTGAAAAATATATAAAAAATTATATATAAATATATATATATATATATATATATTTATATATATATATATTATAAAAGTGTTTCTACCTCCACTCTTCTCTGTGTACGAATGGTTGCTCGTCTATGGGTCCACCTCTTTAAAAAGTCATCAGTTTCTACACCACATGACTACCAGCACATTGAGGTAGAGTATGAAATATCCCTTTTAGCATTTACTTATATATAATAAAACTTGCCTTTAAAAAAGTCATATAAAATGAGCATAATAGAGTCACTTCTTGCCTAAGATTAGTCACTTTTAGAGGCTGAATGAGGAGCAACACTTGAGATGGCCCTATATTGGGCTCTGTAGCACCTAGAACCACACTTTTGGTGTCATTTTTAAAAAAAGAGAATCTCATCTCTCAAAACATAAAACTGTTGTTCTGTGTGTTATAAATCCAAAGATTCAAGCAGTTAAGATCCAACGCCTAAATGTGTTTTTAACTGCTTGTATTTTCAGGCACACAGAAACACAATCAAGCGAATATGAAATATCAATCTTTAAAGCGCTACGGAATTTGATGGCGCTATATAAATAAAGATTATTATTATTTAAAATAGTTCTAGGGGCTTTAGAGCCCAATTGTGAAGTGAAGTTATCAGTGTGACACATCTCAGACAAAAATGTGACTCTTCTCATTTCATTTGTATGAAGGCAAAGGGGGGAGGGGGGAATATATTAAGAATGCCAGTCTTAAAATTCTCCCTGCCGGTGCTACAATGGCCCCGTATTTACTAAGAGGCTCCGGCCTTTTGGTAGATGCGGGTGCAAGCTCCAGGTTGGAGCTGGCAGCATTTATTTTCCCCCGCCGGAACTCCAGCAGATACTATAGTAAGTGTGGTGGGCCGGGAGTTCACGTCCTACCCACTCTCTGCCTGTTCTAATCCCCGACGCACCCATAGTGGGGCAGTAGGATGGCTGAGTGAGTAGCACCTCTGCCTTGCAGCGCTGGGGGCCTGGGTTCAAATCCCATCCAGGTCAACACCTGCAAAGAGCTTGTATGTTCTCTTCATGTTTGCGTGGGTTTCCTCCAGGTACTCTGGTTTCCTCCCATACTTCAAAACATACTGTTAGATTGTGAGCCCCATGGAGACAGGGACTAATTTGACATGCTTTGTGCAGCGCTGTGTAATCTGTGTGCACTATATAAATAAAGAATTATTATTATTATAGTGGCGTGTGGGTCGTAGAAACCAGAAAAGTGGTGGGGAGTTGAAGATTTGTATGGTTTCTTTGACAGAAACTGTCAAATAATAAATCTGGGCCAATGTTTTTGAGAAAAGGGGGGGACTTACCATCTGTCTAATATCTATCTATTCAACCAACTTTATTTGTCCATCTATCCATCTACCTATGTAAAATATCTACTCTCTGTATACATAAGAGCAATAACCCTACGGTCACACACACTAAAGTGTCAGAATTGTGCTCATATCACCCATTTTTTTCATGAGCATCAAATTTATTTTCACATCATTTCTGTTCAGCAGAAGAAAAACCTATTTTTGTCTCCATTTCATCTCCATACTAAGCAATGGTATGACCAGTGTCTTCCCGGATAATCATCTGCAGGATCCTCATAGTAGTTACGGGGTTATTCAAGCTGAACCACTAAATAACTCTCTTCTTCTAGACAGAAGGAGGTTGATGGGGTCACACGATTCCCTTGGCTGAAATTCCAGGGCGTTTTTTTTTTTTTACAAAAAGTGATAAGTCTGATTTCACAGAAGGGAGAGTGAGACGAAAAGGGGTGAAAGGTGAATATCACGAAGACAGATTTCTCCTGAGTGTCCAAAAAAAAAAAAGCTTCAGAAAAGAGGAAAGCTGGGACCACAGGGATCAAGATGCTGTGGGATAATTATATGGGAAAACATGGTACTTCAATGCATGGCTTTTCTATTATAATAACTAATGAGATTACATATGTTATAAATGCATATTTACCGTATAAAGCGCACAAAAAATGATTTTCTCAGAAATCAAAGGTGCGCTTTATAGTCCAGTGCGCCTTATATATGAACCTTACTCACAGAAAACAGCTGCCTTGTACTGTGCACAGGTCTGCCACCTGCTGGTCATTCATCCTTGTAATCAGGTGCGCCTTATAATCCGGTACGCCTTATATATGAACCGTGCTTACAGACAACAGCTGCCTTGAACTGTGCACTGGTCTGCCACCTGCTGGTCATTCATCCTTATAATCCGGTGCGCCTTATAATCCGGTACGCCTTATATATGAACCGTGCTTACACACAACAGCTGCCTTGAACTGTGCACTGGTCTGCTACCTGCTGGTCATTCATCCTTGTAATCAGGTGCGCCTTATAATCCGGTGCGCCTTATATATGCACCTAGAAATTTGGTACATGGAAATGGTTAAAACATAGTCAATTGCTCTCTCCATGCATATATAGATCTATGTAAGACTCTGTTCGCATCTGCATTCAAGCATTCTGTAGAAGCCCCTGTTCAAGATTCCATCAAAAATGTCAAGCACAATATTCCATAGATGTTTATGGAATATGTGACAAAGTCTCTGATGTAGATTTTAAACAGAGCATAACCTGAAAAGGAAACAGTCAGCAAGTTTTCAATTGTTTTGAAATTTTGGTGTATGGCTCCAAGTAAAGGATATGGTTTAAGAGAAGATGGAAGTTTCCTCTAACATAGTGAGACACTCTTTGTATCTGTTCTCCACATTGAAACATGAAGGATCTTAATGAAGGATACAGGCTCTCCCTGGGTTACGTACAAGATAGGTTCTGCAGGTTTGTTCTTAAGTTGAATTTGTATGTAAGTTGGAACTGTATATTTTATAATTGTAACCCCAGCCAAAATTTTTTTGGTCTCTGTGACAATTGTACATAGCACACGGGATTGATCTACACAAACCCTACTGCAATAAACGTGTACAAGAGATGTGCCCTGCTCTGAGACTATAATTTGGAAATGTTTGCAGAATTCCTTTTCTCTTCCACTTACCATATATCAGTTTTTACAGGATTGCCGCAATGTGATGAAAACACTTGCAGGAAAATTATGTGATCCGATATTCCCAAGGAAGCAAAGTGTTGATAGGAACCAAAATACACAATTCCCCTATCAACTTGTTAGCATGCTTCAGCGTTACATCTACCGCATTTTGCTTTTGATCAGATCTACAGGAACTTTAAGTAGGCACTCTGTATTGTATATTTACCCATCGAGGGGTTGCTCCAGCATCATAACATTTTTTTTTATATTAGTTGTCATAAAATGGGAATTGTGGATATTCAGATAAACATTCATGGAAACCCAAGTGGGATGGAGCCACTGTGGCTGTTTGCAGTAGCTTTTTTATTTTGGTTCATAGGGAAAAGCCTTGATGATGGTGTTTGTATGCTTTATTATGTCCTAATATGGCTGACATATGGATAGGGATTGTCACTATCTTTGGGGCTGAGTTCCTCTACCACTGACTCTACCAGTTCCTCTACTCTAGTGTGTTTATTCTCCTTGATCTGGATTCATGTTGCCCACCTTCTGCTTTGTTTCATGACTACCTCTTGCCTCCTGATTCTGTACTGCGTTGTCATCTGGTTGTAAGCCTCTGACTTACCTTTTGATTTCAATTTTATAAAGATTATTATTATTAATTTTGTCTCTTACAATCACATTTTGCTGAAAACATTGCCAGGTTGAGAGTTATCATCCAGTGTTGTTGTCAAGTATGAAGAGAGAGCAAAGAATGACTTCATATTAGGACTTTCCACCCTACTGACCTCACACATCTTTTCCGAATTTTGATATCCCAATATGCTAATCTTACTAAATATTGCTAAATATGCCTTATTCGCGAACTGCCCATCACATGAGAGAACCTATTAAAGGGAACCTGTCAACAGGAGCCCCTTTTTCTGGTTCCCACATTTCCCCATAGAGAATAGTGTGCACATTTCCAAAGTGTTTTTATAATAAAACTGGCTTTTTCCAATAAAAAAGAAAAGCTCGATGAATGTTTACCTTTATCTCTGCAGGGAAGTGTCCCTTGTCCCATGGGAGTGGCCAGTGAGGAGTGTTTTTTTTTTAAAACACTTGGCAATGTGTACCCTATTCTTTATGGGGAAATGGGGGAACCAGAAAAAGGGCTCCTGGTGACAGGTTCCATTTAAGTATTATGGATTTCAAAATTAACATTATTGATTTTTAACAGTGCGACTAGAGAAAAATATTCCAACTACATCGGAAGGGTAGAGAGAGACACCTATATGCAGTTGGTGTAGATGCCCCAAGGTCTTCTTTAAGCCCCCCCGCTCCAGTTACCTCAATGACCCAAGGCCGTGCCACCCCTGGAGATTAGAGTACCCCCACTTTGATGTGCTTGCTAATTTCTGTACCACTTTACTGGCTACTTTTTTCTACCTGAATCTTTCCGCGTTGCCTCCATTAATATCTAAATGGACCACACAAGTCCATGCGCCAGTTTTCTGTCTGACTTAGCACATTCTTTACAGTGCAAACTTCTTCAAGATTTTTTTACTTGAAGATATTTAAGAAATGTCACATGCACCACATTTATCACGCAAAGTCCGACAAAGGTGTGTCGCACAGCCCATGTTAAAGGTGCACCAAAAAAAAGTTTTGCACTGTGTCGGAGCAGTGCAGGGGGCGCCAATTTCATGAAGAACGTGTGCCAGAAATCCTGAATTTGGTGCCCCCTGTACACTACACAGGAAAACTGCATATAGTGCAGCCTGCACTGTTTTTAGTAAATGTGGGCCAGTCTGGCATAAATGGTGTCAGTGCAGTATGTAGACTGTGTACTTTTCTTACTGAATGTTACTTTTATTTTTAGAGAAGTGTTCCAATATTATGAAGTTGTCACCTAAGAAAGTGAAAAGGTGTTAAGTTTTAGATAAGTGGATAGGCAAACTGCTGGGAGCCTGTCAATTGCTTGCTGTTTTACAGACAAACCAAATAACTTATTTCCCTTACTTTTCCGAGATTTGTATCATCTTCCTAATAAGCCTCTCCTCGTCTTCCTTATTTTTACAGATATATTGTGTGGTATTTGTCTTCACATCAAAGCTGATTGTTCAGAACCTCAGATAATTACAACTGTGGTTGATGTTCTAAGCATAAAAGCCTGTAGACGTGGCTAAGTTTTTGGATAGAATTCTAAATACCATATATGCTCGAGTATAAGCCTAGTTTTTCAGCACAAAAAAATTGCTGAAAACCCAAACTCGGCTAATACGCGAGTAAAAAAAATATATCAAAACTCACCTTTCTGGATTCCCCCGCTGCTGGCTATATACAGGGGAAGGGGGCTGGCTATATACAGGGGCAGGGGGCTGGTTAAATATAGGGGCAGGGGGCTGGCTATATACTGGGGGATATGGGCTGGCAGGCTATATACTGGAGGACAGGTGCTGGCTATATACTATGGGGCAGGATCCGGCTGGCTATATAATGGGGAGGCTGTGACCAATGGATTTCCCACCCCTCGGGTTATACCCGATTCAATAGGTTTTCCCAGGTTTTTATGGTAAAATTAGGGGTCTCGGCTTATACTTGGGTCTGCTTATACTCGAGTACATATATGGTAATCTGTTCTATTTACTACAGTTTTTATACCCAAATTTAATATATGATGAACTCTACAGTCATTCTAATTCATGATTGTAGTTCCAAGTGGAATATGGAGAACAATATTTCCATATAAACGTAAAGATATACATCTAATTTTTATTTGCAATAGAAAATAGCTGCACCCATTTACCAATCTGCTCAGTATTACCCTCTTGTCTGACCTTGATCTACAAAGCAGCCTGCAAATCAATACGAATGTCAAATATCTGTCTGAAGGCAACCATTTTGGCTATAGACTACACCAGTGATGGCGAACCTTTTAGAGACCGAGTGCCCAAAATGCAAACTGGAGAGACTTATTTATTGCAAAGTGCCAACACCGCAATTCTAGCATTAAATTACTAAAATCTTGCTCCGTGCTATACCACAGCTTTCAACAGTCATGAGGACAACAATATCATTGACAGAAGGTAGGAAAATTCAGATTGCCATTGGAGCTTCCCTGAACAGGAAGAATTGTGGGGCCAAGAGCAGGAGCTTCAATATCTCTACTGATAATCTGACCATGTCCCCATCTTCTCTTCCTGCAGTCTCAGGTAGACCCATATGCTTCACATCCTGGGCTACCTGGGCCTGCAGAAGGATCCCTGTCTGGTGAATTCTGGGCTGGGGCAACAGCCTGAGTGCCCACTGAGAGGGTTCAGAGTGCCATCGCTGGCACCCGTGCCATAGGTTCGCCACCACTGTCCTAGGCTAAAATGATAAGCTGTAGCTGTTTCTGTAATAAAGCTTTACTGTTAATATTGATTCTTACGACAACCCAACATTTTTAAAATCCAATTGTCACAGAGACCAAAAAAGTTCTGGCTGGTATTACAATGATAAAATATACAGTTCCGACTTACATACAAATTCAACTTAAGAACAAACCTACAGACCCTATCTTGTATGTAACCCTGTACTGTAAATATTTTAATTAAAAGGTTGCGATCTTTACCATATTAAAGTCAAATCTATGGGCGTAAAATAACAAAAATAGTAAGCGTTAAAAAAAAAAAACGTATAAACCCATAGAATGTTTTATTTTAAAAGCAAGACTTTTTGACATGGACAATAAGGCGTCAAAGTTGTTGGTCATACTGGATTTAACAATTTTGTCTGCCTTATCCGCCTGACCCATTTATATAAATGATGCGAGAGATGCCTTCAAGACATCACATGCTGTTTCAGATTAGATATTTGAAAATGAACTTGCTCTTTAATTCTTTTTTCTTTGTAAGGAGGGAGGTCTACACAGAGGAGATAAGGGAGTTGTAAAGTCATGTCTTGGCATGGAAAGTTTGTTTTGTTCCAAGTTAGATTGTTAAATCCTTCACGTAAAAATTTCTATAAAGCTACGTCTACAAGAGCCAGAGCCAAGACTTGTCTCATAATATATATTGAAGGGAAATTGTTGAAGTATCTGTCTGCTGGAGGCACATCTTCAGTTCCCGCTAAATCATGTTGTGAAGTAGGTCGTACAGTGTCATTGATATTGACGCCACATTATGAAATCAATTCTATCTGCTGTGTATCGGCCTCATAAAACATTTGTCTATTATCTGAATGCTTGTAAATGTTTAACATAGAGCATTGAGCGCCAAAAATTGTATTACTTCATATGTTGTAATGTTTCTGCTAGAATTCGCAAATTTCTCTGTATGGGATCAGATTTCAGGCTTCTGTTTTTGAAAACCTCACCCAGGGCTACCTATGATTGGCAGCCCCTTTAAGGATTTTTCCTTAGCTGGGTGTGAGTTTGAGCTTGTTTTGTCTGCCGCTGTGGCTTGAGTGATGGACGGCTGAACCAGTCACTGCTGGGGGAAGAATCCATTACTCTTTTATATTATGCCCAGTACCATCAGAGGGTACTGGTTATTGCAGTCCCACTCTGTGTTGCTTGTGATATTGCTATATCTTTGCTATTGTGTGTATCCTACCTCATCTACGTTTATTCAACCAATCTCTTGCTATGTGTTTCTGTGCCTCACCACCATCTTGACACGGTTTGCCTGACTTTGCTATTATCTGTTGTTTGTCCCTCTGTGTGTCATCTCTCTTTATGTGACCCCGCTTTCCCTGAGTAACTTGGTGTATTTCTTTGTACTTGTGTGAAAACTGGTCCATCTGTGATTTCCTGTTCTCTCTTCTGGTGTCGTTTCCTCTTCCTTCAAGCATGTGGTTGTTACCCCATTACTTAAGAAACCTTCCTTGGATTAATCCAGTGCTACTAACTACATTGTGCACCATTTTTGGAGCACTTTGTGCATGCTGCACAATTGTGGCACAAACAGAATAATGTCAGTAATAAATGTAGTGCAAACTCTGACCATTTATTAAAGCATTTGCGCCTGTTTTCTGTCTGACTTTTCACTGAATAGAATCTATAAAGTGTCTGTGCCAGTTTTGTATCGCGGCAGTTTTGTCCGACAAGATGTTTTTGTCTCAACTGATCTCAATCAGGAGAGTAAAGCCATCTCACTCCAAAAGTGCTACAATACTTAGTGCTATTAGTCTTTACTAGAGATGAGCGAACATACTCGTCCGAGCTTGATGCTCGATCGAGCATTAGCGTACTCGTAACTGCTCGTTGCTCGGACGAGTATTTCGCCCGCTCGAGAAAATGGCAGCTCCCGCCGTTTTGCTTTTTGGCGGCCAGAAACAGAGCCAATCACAAGCCAGGAGACTCTGCACTCCACCCAGCATGACGTGGTACCCTTACACGTAGATAGCAGTGGTTGGCTGGCCACATCAGGTGACCCTGGGATAGACTAGCCGCTGCCCGCGCTGCTCGGATCATTCTCTGTCTGGATGCCGCTAGGGAGAGAGCTGCTGCTGCTCAGGGAAAGCGTTAGGGTGTTCTATTAGCTTACTGTTAGGCAGGAGTGATTCTAAAAGAACCCAACAGCCCTTCTTAGGGCTACAATAACGTTATAATTTTTTTTTTTTTTTATTTGCAGCTAGTACCATATTGTGAGGAATTAGCAGGGGGACTTGCTACCGTTGTGTTTAGCTCTTAGTGACACACATATCCACCTCAAACACCAAAGTGGGAAAATTTATTAGGGGTTTGAGTAGAATTAGGCACAGTCTGCCAGTTTCTTTTTATTTTACGTTTATTTTTTTCATAACTCAGCGTCATCTCATCTGGCATAGTAGTGTGCTGTAATACTTGGCTAGAAAATAGCCATAGGAGAATACAAACGTCTTAATTACGCCTACAGTAGCGTTATATATATTTGATTTCTGGTTGATCTGCTGGTGGCTGTACTTGCTGCAGTGCATCTACTATCAAATTGGGAGCAATTTGGAGTCAGACTTGCGACCACTGTGTTTTAGTGACGCACATATCCATCGCAAAGACCGAAGTGGGTAAATTTATTAGGGCCCGGGGTTGTATTTCAACTAGGCACAGTCTGCCATTTCCTTTTTTATTTTACGTTTATTTTTTTCATAACTCAGCGTCATCTCATCTGGCATAGTAGTGTGCTGTAATACTTGGCTAGAAAATAGCCATAGGAGAATACAAACGTCTTAATTACGCCTACAGTAGCGTTATATATATTTGATTTCTGGTTGATCTGCTGGTGGCTGTACTTGCTGCAGTGCATCTACTATCAAATTGGGAGCAATTTGGAGTCAGACTTGCGACCACTGTGTTTTAGTGACGCACATATCCATCGCAAAGACCGAAGTGGGAAAATTTATTAGGGCCCGGGGTTGTATTTCAACTAGGCACAGTCTGCCATTTCCTTTTTTATTTTACGTTTATTTTTTTCATAACTCAGCGTCATGTCATCTGGCATAGTAGTGTGCTGTAATACTTGGCTAGAAAATAGCCATAGCAATAGGATAGCATCGTTTGGTTTTAAAAACTAAAAAACACAAAAAAAAAACAACAACAAAAAAAAAAAGTTAAAAAAAAAATATAAGTTATAACTCTCATTTTCAAAATGTTTAACCCGAGGGCTAGGGGTAGAGGACGAGGGCGGGGACGTGGGCGTCCAACTACTGCAGGGGTCAGAGGCTGTGGTCCTGGGCGGGGTGAGACACCACCTGCTTATGAGGGAGCAGGGGAACGCCGCAGAGCTACACTCCCTAGGTTCATGTCTGAAGTTACTGGGAATCGTGGTAGAGCACTGTTGAGGCCAGAACAGTGCGAACAGGTGATGTCGTGGATTGCCGACAATGCTTCGAGCAATTTGTCCACCAGTCAGTCTTCCACGCAGTCCACCCATGTCACCGAAATCGGCACTCCTCCAGCTCCTGCACCTCAGCCTCCTCCCCCCCAGTCTGCCCCCTCCCAGCAAAATTTGCCATTTGAACCGGCATACTCTGAGGAACTGTTTTCTGGACCCTTCCCACAGTCACAAACCACTTGTCCGGTTGCTGATGAGCAATTTTCCGATGCCCAGGTTTTCCACCAGTCGCAGTCTGTGGGTGATGATGACCTTGTTGACGTAGTGGAAGAAGTGTGTAAAGAGGTGTCCGACGATGAGGAGACACGGTTGTCAGACAGTGGGGTAGTTGTTGTCAGGGCAGGAAGTCCGAGGGGGGAGCAGACTGAGGGATCGGAGGATGATGAGGTGACAGACCCAAGCTGGGTTGAGAGGCCGGGTGAACACAGTGCTTCTGAGACGGAGGAGAGTCCTCGACCAGAACAGGTTGGAAGAGGCAGTGGTGGGGCCAGACGGAGAGGCAGGGCCAGAGCTGGTGCATCAGCGCCAAATGTGTCAACTAGTGAAGCTCCCGTGGCGAGGGCTCCTGCGGCGAGGGCTAGATTTTCAGAAGTCTGGAGGTTCTTTAAGGAAACACCGGATGACCGACGGACTGTGGTGTGCCACATTTGCCAAACCAGGATCAGCAGGGGTTCCACCACTACTAGCTTAACTACCACCAGTATGCGCAGGCATATGAATGCTAAACACCCCACTCAGTGGCAACAAGCGCGTTCACCTCCGGCCGTGCACACCACTGCTCCTTCCCCTGTGTCAGCTGATAGTCAGCCCCCTGCCCAGGACCCTGCCACAAAAACCCCATCGTCACCTCCACGATCCTCCACAGCATCCACCAGCGTTCAGCTCTCCATACCCCAGACGCTGGAGCGGAAACGCAAATATAGTGCAACCCACCCGCACGCCCAAGCCCTTAATGTGCACATCTCCAGATTGCTAAGCCTGGAGATGCTGCCCTATAGGCTAGTAGAGACCGAGGCCTTTCGCAGCCTCATGGCGGCGGCCGCCCCTCGGTATTCGGTCCCCAGCCGCCATTACTTTTCCCGATGTGCCGTCCCAGCCCTGCACCAGCACGTGTCAGACAACATAATCCGTGCCCTGACCAACGCCGTTTCTGACAAGGTCCACCTGACCACGGACACGTGGACGAGTGCTGCCGGGCAGGGCCACTATATATCTCTGACGGCACATTGGGTTAACTTGGTGGAGGCTGGGACCGAGTGTGACCCTGCGGCTGGTCATATACTGCCGACGCCGAGGATTGCGTGGCCTACCTCGGTCCAGGTGTTTGAGGCCTACTATGCCTCCTCCTCCTCCCACCCCTCCTCCACCTCCTCCTCCGAACGACCATCCGTGGGCATGGCGCCATCAGTCGGTAGCTCTAGGCACAGCAGCAGTGCCGTCGCTAAGCGACAGCAGGCGGTGCTCAAACTGCTGAGCCTAGGCGATAAAAGGCACACCGCCCAAGAACTATTACAGGGCATCACGGCGCAGACTGATCTGTGGCTGGCACCGCTGAACCTGAAGCCAGGCATGGTTGTGTGTGACAACGGCCGTAACCTGGTGGCGGCTCTGCAACTCGGCAGACTGACACATGTGCCATGCCTGGCCCATGTGTTAAATCTGATAGTTCAGCGTTTCCTCAAGACATACCCCAATCTGTCTGATTTGCTCACGAAGGTGCGCCGCATCTGTGCGCATTTCAGGAAGTCCAGCACAGATGCTGCCACTCTCAGGGCAGCGCAGCGCCGCCTCCAACTGCCCGCTCACCGACTGTTGTGCGACGTGCCCACGAGGTGGAATTCAACACTGACCATGTTATACAGAGTTTACCAGCAGCGCCGAGCGATTGTAGACTGCCAGATGTCAACTTCCACCAGAACTGGTAGTCAGGTCAGTCAGCTTCCTCAAGTCTACAATGAGGAGTGGACGTGGATGTCTGATATCTGTCAGGTGCTGAGTAACTTTGAGGAGTCAACACAGATGGTCAGTGGCGATGCCGCCATCATCAGCCTCACCATCCCGCTGCTTGGCCTGTTGAAAAACTCTCTGGTCAGCATGAAGTCGGAAGCTTTGCGCTCCTCACAAGAGACAGGGGAAGAAGATTCCCTTGTTGATAGCCAAAGCACCCTTAGGTCTGTTTCTCAGCGCATATCGCAGGAGGTGGAGGTGGAGGAGGATGAGGAGGAAGAGGAGGAGAATGTTGGCGAGACACAAGAGGGGACCATTGTTGAGTCCTACACTGTTGAGCGTGTATGGGCAGAAGAAGAGGAGTTGGAGGAGGAGGAAATGGACAGTCAGGCCAGTGAGGGGAGTGAATTCTTACGCGTTGGTACTCTGGCGCATATGGCAGATTTCATGCTAGGCTGCCTATCCCGTGACCCTCGCGTTCAAAGAATTTATTCCAGCACCGATTACTGGGTGTTCACTCTCCTGGACCCACGGTACAAGCAAAATCTTTCCACTCTCATCCCTGGAGAGGAAAGGAGTGTGAGAATGCATGAATACCAGCAGGCCCTGGTGCACAAGCTGAAACAGTATTTCCCTTCTGACAGCGCTAGCGGCAGAGTGCGTAGTTCTGCGGGACAAGTAGCGAGGGAGAGTAGGCGAGCAGGCAGCTTGTCCAGCACTGGCAAGGGTACGCTTTACAAGGCTTTTGCCAGCTTTATGTCACCCCAGCAAGACACTGTCACCTGTCCCCAGTGTCGGCAGAGTAGGGCTGATCTTTACAGAAAGATGGTGAGGGAGTACGTAGCTGACCATACCATCGTCCTAAATGATCACACAGCTCCCTACAACTACTGGGTTTCAAAGCTGGACATGTGGCACGAACTGGCGCTCTACGCCTTGGAGGTTCTTGCCTGCCCTGCCGCTAGCGTCTTGTCAGAGCGGGTTTTCAGTGCAGCTGGTGGCATCATCACCGATAAGCGTACACGCCTGTCGACTGACAGCGCTGACAGGCTGACGCTTATCAAGATGAATAAAGCCTGGATTTCTCCTAATTTCAAATCTCCAGCAGGTGAAGGAAGCTCAACCTGAATAATTTATCCACTCCTCCTCCTCCTCATTTTCCTCCTTCTCCTCCTCTTTCTACAGTAAAGCAGAGGAAACTGGCTGTTTTTTGACAGGGCCCACTGGCTCTAGGTATAGTACTTTATGCATTTAATTTTTCTGGAGGGCCACCGACACGGTCCTCTGTTTTAAACAATTTTTGGGAGTGCCACATACAGGCACTCAATCTATTCAATTTTTCTGGAGGGCCACCTTTCCGGTCCTCTGTTTTAAACAATTTTTTGGGACTGCCACATACAGGCACTCAATCTATTCCATTTTTCTGGAGGGCCACCTACCTGCTCCTCTGGTTTAAAAACTTTTTTGGACTGCCACATACAGGCACTCAATCTATTCCATTTTTCTGGAGGGCCACCTACCTGCTCCTCTGGTTTAAAAACTTTTTTGGACTGCCACATACAGGCACTCAATCTATTCCATTTTTCTGGAGGGCCACCTACCTGCTCCTCTGGTTTAAAAACTTTTTTGGACTGCCACATACAGGCACTCAATCTATTCCATTTTTCTGGAGGGCCACCTACCTGCTCCTCTGGTTTGAAAAATTTTTTGGACTGCCACATACAGGCACTCAATCTATTCCATTTTTCTGGAGGGCCACCTACCTGCTCCTCTGGTTTGAAAACTTTTTTGGACTGCCACATACAGGCACTCAATCTATTCCATTTTTCTGGAGGGCCACCTACCTGCTCCTCTGGTTTGAAAAATTTTTTGGACTGCCACATACAGGCACTATCCAAATTGAATTGTCTCCATAGCAGCCTCCACACGTTGTCTCCATTGCTACCTCCAAAAGTCGTCCATATAGCTGCCTCCATACATCGTCCCTTTATCAAACGAGGTTTGTCAGGCCGAAATTTGGGTTGTTTTCATGGATTCCACATCAAAGTTGTTAACTTTGTCGCCACCCTGCTGTGTTATCCACAAAATACACTGGCAAACTTTTACCATTTACGGATATTATTTCAGCGCTTCTTGCGCATCTGTTTACATTCCCCTCACCCGCCATATCCTAAACTTATAAGAACGCTACTACACTTGATCTTATACAAAAGGTTCTTAGAAGTGCTGTTTGGGGAGTAGCCTAGAGACAGGGGCTTGGATTGGCGAAAGCTCGCCTAGCAGCGGAGCGCCAGCTCCATGCGCATCATGCGCTTCTTGCGCATCTGTTTACATTCCCCTCACCCGCCATATCCCAAACTTATAAGAACGCTACTACACTTAACTTGGTGCAGGCTGGGACCGAGTCTGACCCTGGGGCTGGTCATATACTGCCGACGCAGAGGATTGCGGGGCCTACCTCGCTCCAGGTCTCAAAGGCCTACTATACCTCCAAATCCTCCCACCCCTCCTCCACCTCCTCCTCCTCCGAATTACCATCCGTGGGCATGGCGCCATCAGTCGGTAGCTCTAGGCACAGCAGCAGTGCCGTTGCTAAGCGACAGCAGGCGGTGCTCAAACTGCTGAGCCTAGGTGATAAAAGGCACACCGCCCAAGAGCTATTGCAGGGCATTCCACATCAAACTTGTTAACTTTGTCGCCACCCTGCTGTGTAAGCCACAAAATATACTGGAAAACTTTTTTCATTTACGGATATTATTTCAGCGCTTCTTGCGCAGATGTTTACATTCCCCTCACCCGCCATATCCCAAACTTATAAGAACGCTACTACACTTGATCTTATCCGAAAGGTTCTTAGAAGTGCTGTTTGGGGAGTAGCCTAGAGACAGGGGCTTGGATTGGCGAAAGCTCGCCTGGCAGCGGAGCGTCAGCTCCATGCCAAGAACCAACTAACATAGTTTTAACTGCAGCACCTTTAATCTACTACTAGTTCACTGCCTCCATACATCGTCCCCTTATCACGAGCTGTGTCAGGCAGAATTTTGGATTGTTTTCATGGCTTCCATGTTAACTTTGTCGCCACCCTGCTGTGTAATCCACAAAATATACTGGCAAACTTTTATCATGTACCAATATTATTTGAGCGCTTCTTGCTCACCTCCTTTGGTTCCTCTCTGCTACCCATTGGTTTGAAGCCTGAGTCCATTTAGGGTATGTCGCCATGCCACTCTCTAGCCTGCCGCTGCTGCCGCTGCCTCTGCATGCCGTCCCCTATAGTGTCAGGGTCAATTATTGGATGTTTTACATGCTATCTAGCTTCATTCTGTCACTCTGTCATGGCCATGCTGTTGCCCATAATTTTGGCATAATGGTGCATTTAAGCAGCCTCAGAGGCATCCATGCATGCTGCCCCTGCTGTTTCCTGTCCATTTCCGTGGTGTTTCCATCCTTTTCTGAGGTTCCCAGGTGTTTGGCCAAGCTTCCCTGTGCAGAGCCTTGGTCCCCTTGAAAAATGCTCGAGTCTCCCATTGACTTCAATGGGGCTCGTTACTCGAAACGAGCACTCGAGCATCGGGAAAAGTTCGTCTCGAATAACGAGTACCCGAGCATTTTAGTGCTCGCTCATCTCTAGTCTTTACTCTTCTCCTTTCATTAATTGTTCTGCTTCCTATTATTTGTCTAATCATCCATCAAATTCTTGTTTTCATTTGTTTCTAAAAAGTTCTATTCAGATGTTGTGTTATTCCATGCCTGATGAAGAAACCTGAGTTTTCTTGGAAGCTTGTGATGGTTTTCAACCTTTTTCCTTGGCCAAAAAAGGTTTAAAAAAGCAGAGGCCTCTAACCACCGTCTAACATGGTACAAAGAACATTTTACCTTGCCGCACCATGGCGTTCCCTAACCTCATGGTGTGGCAGCGGTTAAGCCCTCTTCATACACATTGGGTGTTTGCTGCATAACTCAGCAAACACCCACCACTAACATCCGCCAACATCCGTTTACATGCTGCCAGCAAAGCTGGCAGTGACATGTAACGGACAGCGGCACGTGGGTGCCGCCATCTTGACAGCCTGGTGTCTATATAAGTTCAAATCCACTCCCTTTCCCTAGAGCTGATATGAAAATAAATGAATAGTAAAAATCATGAACATGTTAGGTATCATCACGTCCCAAAATTCCTAAACTATCAATATTTAAAAACGGTTATTCCCAATGGTAAACCCTGTAACGGAAAATAGCGTCCAATTGTCGCAAACGCCACTTTTTGCGAATTTAGCGGCACATAAATTTTTTTTATAAAAAGCGATCAAAAGGTCACAGAGTCAACATAATCGGGCATATATACTTACCCGGTCCTGTCGCGATCCAGCGGTGCGTTCTCCGACGAGGATTCGGGTCTTCTGGCGATTCACTAAGGTCGTGTGCCCAATGTCCACCAGGTGTCTTTGCTGCGGCGAGGTCCACCGGAGTTCGCCGGAGTTCACCAGCCTATCTTGGTTTCAGGTAAGCGCGTGTCAAACGACACATTTTTTTTTAAAATACCCCGGTTTTTCCGAATCCGTCGGGTTTTCCGTCGGCCACGTCCCCCGATTTCCTTTGCATGCATGCTGGCGCTGATGCGCCACAATCCGATCGTGTGCGCCAAAAACCCGGGGCAATTCAGGGGAAACCGCCGCAAATCGGTAACATGACTGCCAATGTTTGCAATGAAAACACCAAAATTAAGATTTTTTTTCTACAAAACATTTTAATTTTTTAATTCTACTTAAACATAATAGAACCTCTATTCATTTAGTATCTTTGTGCTTGTATCCACCCAAAGAATAAAGGGGAGGTGACATTTGGAGCGCACAGTTAAAGCCATAAAAACAGGGCCAAAAATAAAATGGTGCAAATTTTATTTTGTCAATTTCACCGCATTTAGATTTTTTATCCAGTATGGAATATTAAATAATGTCAATAGGAAGTACAATTTTTTACGCAGAAAACTAGCATTTATACAGCTCTGGATGCGGAAAAAAACAGTTATGGAATTTTGTTAGGGGTTGAATGAAAAATGAAAATGCAAAAACGAAAAAGTGGTTAAAAATGATGTAATAACTATAATCAATATTCATATTATTCCTTGAAGATTGGATCTCTGTTGAACAAATACCACTGGTGCCTTAGTGGTTAGCATTACAGCCTTGCAGCGCTGAGGATCTGGGTTCAAGTCCCAGAGTCAACATCTGCAAAGAGTTTGTATGTTGACTCTGGTTGGTTTATTAGATTGTGAGCCCCATGGGGACAGTGACTGATTTGGCAAGCTCTGCGTATTCTGTGTGTGCTATATAAATAAAGAATTACACTCACCGGCCACTTTATTAGGTACACCATGCTAGTAACGGGTTGGACCCCCTTTTGCCTTCAGAACTGCCTCAATTCTTCGTGGCATAGATTCAACAAGGAGCTGGAAGCATTCCTCAGAGATTTTGGTCCATA